>NC_091698.1:87177500-88427500 GCF_041296265.1 Equus caballus
AAGATCAGTGCATTCTATTTTTACCACTTGTGATGCCGCTTCTGGTGTCTTCTGCACCAGCAGAATCATCTTTGCCAAAGCCTTCTTTCATCATGGTAGGTTTGCTTTCTGCTTTTCAAAAATTTAATAAAATTGTAAATACAGAGAGCCTGAATAAGAGCCATCAAGTGATAGGCAAGAGGCTACTTCAGATACACATTGCTGCCAGTTGATATTGTTGTGTAAGGTAGCTTGTTTCAGCCTCAGAAGTGTGGAGGTACTGAAGACTAGTTAAATGAGTCAGGAGTTCTGAAGCCCGTGACAATGGCGGTATCCAAAATCTGAAAGAGGAGAGGAGGAGGGAAAGAACAGAACAGCTCTTGGCTATAGGAGGAAAAAAATGCCATTTTATTTTTAGAGCTTGATTACTTTTTTAGAATTTTAGACTGGAATCCAGGGGGAACAGAGGACTAATGGCAAATGGAAGGATTTCCATGATTCCACCAATGCAGTTGGAGCAGTTTTCCACAGAATTCAACCTCAGACCCTGTGGATGCAAATAGTGCTCTAAGTAAAGTGGAGAATTTGTTACAGAAATCAGTTAAAATTTAAATGAACAACCAAAAGACAAGTGAGGGCTATCATGTCGGTCTGGAATAACTAGGGACAGCAGACACAAGGGGAGTTTATTCTTACTCATAAGCTGTTTCATGTGGATGTCAACTGGATATTCCCCAGAAAGACTGGGGACTGTGCAAGAGACCAGAAAGAGTCCCCACCTTGGTGTTGCAGGCAGCTGTAGGGGAACAGGCACAAAATACCATGCATTTCCCTGCATCCTTTTCTCCTATTAATCAACAGCCTTAAGCCACTGGGAGGAGGTCAGCAAAGACTCCCCTCAGGACAAAGGCAGAGACACATTGCTGCTAGGGTAAGAGTAGAAGAAAAACCTCTCTACCACTGAGGGAGGGCAAGGAAACCTTTTTGCACCTAAGATTCTGTACCAATACCAAGCAAAGGTATTGCTCCTACTACTACTGGGGGAGCAGCAGGAAAGTCCTTCCCAAGACCAACCAGAGACACAAGGAAGACTTTGGATGCTACAGGGTGGAGGGGCAGGAACACAGAGAAATCCACATCGCTAGGGCCCAGGTGCACAGGGCTTGCCTAAGACTGAGTATGGATCAGTATCAAATGGGAGTCAAAGCCAGCTGTTGGGGAATGGCAGACTCAGCAGTCAGTTAAATTTAAGGTGCTTCCAGCAGTTTAGGAGAGTCACACCAGGGCATTTTCCTTGGAGAAGAAGGCTCCAGAGCCAGTTCTAAATGGGAAAAGGTCATTAATGCCTCTCCTGCTCCCATGCCTCTTGGAGTCTAAGGTGTTTCCTCCTCAGGTGCCTGGTTATTGTTCTCTACCACTGCAAAATCTAGCTGTCCCGTTTAGCTATAACTTCACTGTTTTCTAGTGATCCAGAAGGGTTAGGTGCAAGAGGGACAAGGACATTTTTGTACACCCTAACCAGAATTAACTGAATCCTCTAGCTCCCTTTTTAGCTGGGCTACCACCTGGAGGAGGTACCAACAGGCCTTGACCACAGTTGCTGTTAGGAGAAAGAAAGATGCATCATGTCCAAGAATGGTCAGGGTAGTCCTGAATTTCCACAATAGGTCTATGTGTCCCCTATAACCCCCCACCCCTTTAGTCCTGATTATTAGCCAGGAAACAGCTAAGAGGTGATGATGATCCCTTTCTGTAGACAGCACATTCAGTGGCCAAACTTTTACTTTAAGCAGTGTGGACTAGGAGGAAGTGATGGAAGTAGGATCAGACATCATTGCATTGTTGAGCAACTTTTGTAAAGAAAAATAGATACATCGGTGTCATAGTGCAAATGGTCCAGAAAGCTGAAAACATGACACAGATTAGTTTCAAGGGTACAATAGTGTGGACATTGTGGGCTGATTGGTAACCTGAAAAAGTGTCAGTTGTTTGAGGCACCACTAGTAGCCTGAGAGAGGTGTCAAAGGTCTAATGCAGTCAATCTGCCAAGAACCAAGGGGGAGTTGCCCTGTGCAATGAGACCTCCCCAATCAAACACACACACACAAAGGAATTACAAGTCTGGCATGCACAGGTATCCTCTGCATCAGAAACAGAGTCAGACTTAATCAGCAGCTTGATTTCAGTCTAAATTAGAGAATGGACCGTGACCATGGGCTATATTAGTGACCCAGACTATTCAATTAGCAATTAAAATTTGTTTTCAGTTTGTAGCCCCAAAGGGAGTGTTTTTAAACTGTCAGTTGTAATTTTCCAAGTGGCAAACCAAGCAGCTGGGCCTTTGGCACAGCCCGAGAATCTGAGTTCTACCCACTGAACAGAATGACCGTGTCTCCTTTTGGTTCTGTGTAGCTCTAAGGCTGAACAGTCACAGCAGCCCAGTGGACACTATCAGCTTCAGCTTCTCTGAACCATTAGTGAACTAGGTCCAGGAATTTCAGGGGACCTCAGTGATCCAGTAGCCTTGCTTCAGACAGTGGAGTAGGAATAAAGTTTCTTCTCAGAGGGATAGCTGCCACTTTTTTATGTCAGGCCAAGATGCCATTGGGGCCAGGCTGTCTGTGTTCTTGAATATACCATTTCTCTTTGACAAGCAAGGCTTTTGGGGTCCTTCTCACCTCGTTAGTTGTGAAATTCAAGTTGACCCACCCCAAAATGGAATTTATCAGGCAGGGAGTCACAAGGCCTCCCTGGGTCAAGCATTCAGACCTCAAAGGGTGCCTCCTGGTGGGGGCTACATCACTGTGCCAGAGGCTTCAATTGACAGTGTCTTCAGTCACAAAGATTTCTACTGTCTCCAACACCCAGAGTCCAGTTTTTTTAGGATTTACTAGCTAGCCCTGCTGGCAGAGATATTTATGTTAGCTAGTAGTAGGAAACCACTGTTAATTTATTTGTTTTGACAAATGTATGGTTCTGTAAATTGTTAACATAGTGGAAATTGGGAGAAGGGCATACAGGAACTTTGTACTGTCTTTGCAACTTTTCTGTAAATCTAAAATTATTCCAAATTAAGAAGATTATTTTAAAAAGTACTAGATTGCTCCCCATAACTTCCAGGGTAAAGGTCAGACTCTTAAGGATGGTATATAAGACCCTTGCCAGTTAATTCCTCCTGCCTATTTCTTACCTTTTCTCACAGTCACAAGATGCTCAGCTCTTAGTCTGCTCTGTGTGCTTACAGCATCTGGCACGTGCCTTGACTTCCCATGCTATGCCCTTTTAGTGTAAAAAGCCCTTATCCTACCTCTTCACATGGCAAAATTCAAGCCAAGCTTCAAGGCTCTGCCTCAGTCTTACCTTTGCTGTAATCTCATCCTTGATGCTTCTAACTCAGCTTTTTGTATATATTTCTGATTAGGGTGCTTCACAGGTTAACACTGTAAATGCTGGTAGGTGTTTTCTAGAATAAGAGTTCCTTGCGGATGGGAATAATATTTTATTCATCTTTTTATTTTCAGTATTTGTCTTGATTCCGATTTCTAGTGAGTGGTATACAGTAATTGTTCAATAGGTGTTAATTGGGTGAATGAGTGAAAAGCCTTAGGTCTGTGCTCCATGATTATGATAGAGCACACTTTTGTTACTCAGGTATTAAGTACTGTCATTAAATGGACATTTGTGATCTGTATTTACCTTTTAGAATTGTGTTTTAAGCATTCTCATATATACCCTATAATTTCTTTATCTTTCGTTTATGTTTTAGGAGGGCCAAATATGTGGGCTATTACCTCTGAAGAGCGGACTAAGCACGACAAGCAGTTTGATAACCTCAAACCCTCAGGAGGTTACATAACAGGTTGTGTTTATATTTTATTTGTGAATTATGTTCTTTTTCATGTAATGACTTGGAATTAGTTTTAATTTGACTACCATCAGATTTGTATTATTAAGTGATAAAATTCATATCAATCAGAATTCTAGAATTTTTTAAAATGTGGCTTTCTTACTGTACCTGGAACCATCTTAATTTATTGTTTTGGATTTGGCCTATGGAAGATCTTTTCCTGATTCTAAATGATAGTCAAGAATTTCAGTTTTAATTTTCTGGTTTCACATTTTAACATTATATCTAGAAAGTTTTCAATTTATTTCTTAAGGTAATTGAGAGCTTTTTCCAAGCAAATTTATTAATGTGCTCTTAATGTGTTGTGCCAATTACTAGTATAACAATTAGTATTACTATAATCTAGTAGAAATACATATCAAATCCATTTCCTTAAAAATAATCTGGAATCTGTCCATAACATTTACCTCTCTGTCTTTGAGAAGCTGTACCAAGCATTGATTGTTGATGTTGGTCCTTGTTTTGCAAAAAGACCTCCGGAACCAAAAGAAGATTAATTTAGGTGTATCTTTTAAATTTTTTTCCATAAACAATACTTTTTTTTCTGTACCAAAGCACCTTAGTGCTTTATTTATAGTAATAGCAAGTATAATAGCTAATATTTATCAAATCTATACTGTATTTGAGATACTATACTAAATGCATTATCTCATTTAACCTTCACAACAAGCCTATGAGGTAGCTACTGTTGTTTATGTTTATAGATGGTGAAAGTGAGACTTAGAGATGTTCTGTAACTTACCTAAGGTCACAGAGATGGTTAGTGCTGATCTGGGCTTTGAAACTTTTCAGTCTGACTTTGGTATTCATCCTCTTAACCATTATAGTTTGAGGTTATTTGCACTTCTATAATAATACCTACCTTCTTGGGTGTCACAGTTGGGATTTGATTATCTTACAAATTAATAGCTTAGTCTGTTACTGTCTCATGAATGCTGGCAGAAGACCCAAGATTCCTGAGTCAGAACAGAGGACTCTGTTACTAATTGCACAGCTAGCAGCATGAGCATCAGCATGTTTCTGTCAGCTTTCCTTATTCTGTAAGTCACAGGGGCCATGCAGAAAGCCCAGGATGCTACACATGCAGTGGTTGTGTTGCAGACGAAGAACACTGAGTTTGAGGGAACCCACCATTTTTTAGCAAGCAGTAAACAAGCTTGTTCTTTGTCCCATAGGAAAACATTACCTCATCCCTCAAGATTGCTCTTTGCAGACCCCATTCTGAGAAATGACCCGGGTAGAGAGCAATTGCAATCTTGCATTCTTGGCACGTACAGCAGGACGTATAGGATGTGAGAGACCTATGGAGGACTCTCTGTCCCGACACCTGGTATTTTGTATATAGAACTTTCCTAGGGAATAGTGTTTTTAACTATAAATTTTATTAAATGGGAATATTATTAAATAAGACCCCAATGATTGTGGAAAAACTAAGATGAATAATCTTTCATCACTTATTAATACATATAACTTCAGTTGTCACTTTTGTTTTAAAACATCTGTCTTATTAATGTAAATTCATCTGTGTATTTTCTGTTCAATTTTTCCTTTAATGATGGGAATTAAAATTATAGTAAATCAATAACATTATGATTATTATATTGCCGGTTATTATTAGTCAGAGGCATTAGAGTAATTCCGTTTACTAATATGCTGCTTGATTTTTGTTTCTGTTGCTTTCAGGTGATCAAGCACGTTCCTTTTTCTTACAGTCAGGCCTGCCAGCTCCTGTTTTAGCTGAAATATGGTAAAATAGATATTTTTTGTAATTAACTTAAATTTCCGATAGTCTGGTTTTGTTTTGTTTTTAATATAGTGTTAAGATAAAGTTGTTTTTAGTTGTAGTCTGTTGTTAAGAGTATTTCTTCAGCTTTTTAGAAAATAAATTTTATTGAGCAAACGACTGAAAATCAATTGAGATTTTGTTCTAGAGGACAAATTTCTAATTTCCTTAGAACTTCTAAGTAGACAAGATGTATACATTTCATCAAAAAACACTTCTTTGGTGAAACTGTCACTCTTTGCAGATGACATGATTTTATATATAGAAAACACTAAAGAATCCACTAAAAAACTTTTAGAAACAATAAATGAATACAGTCAAGTTGCGGGATACAAAATCAACATACAAAAATCGGTTGCATTTCTGTACACTAACAATGAAGTAGCAGAAAGAGAAATTAAGAAGACAATCCCATTTACAACTGCAAAAAAAAGAATAAAATACCTAGGAATAAACTTAACCAAAGAGCTGAAAGATCTGTATCCCAAAAACTATAAAACATTGTTGAAAGAAATCAAAGAAGACACAGAGAAATGGAAAGATATTCTGTGCTCTTAGATTGGAAGAATTAACATAGTTAAAATGTCCATACTTCCTAAAGCAATCTATAGATTCAACGCAATCCCTATCAAAGTTCCAACGTTTTTCACAGAAATAGAACAAAGAATCCTAGAATTTATATGGAACAACAAAAGACCCCAAATAGCCAAAGGATTCCTGAGAAAAAAGAACAAAGCTGGAGGTATCACACTCCCTGATTTCAAAATATACTACAAAGCCATAGTAAGCAAAACAGCATGGTACTGGCACAAAAACAGACACACAGATCAATGGAACAGAATCAAGAGCCCAGAAATAAACCCACACATTTATGGATAGCTAATATTCGACAAGGGAGCCAAGGACATACAATGGAGAAAGGAGAGTCTCTTCAATAAATGGTGTTGGGAAAACTGGTCAGCCACATGCAAAAGAATGAAAGTAGACCATTACCTTATACCATGCACAAGAATCAACTCAAAATGGATTAAAGACTTGAATGTAAGACCTGAAACCATGAAACTTCTGGAAGAAAACATAGGCTCTTTGACATCGGTCTTAGCAGCATATTTTCAAGTACCATGTCTGACCAGGCAAGTGAAACAGAAGAAAAAATGAACAAATGGGACTACATCAATCTAAAAAGCTTCTGCACAACAAAGGAAACCATCAACAAAATGAAAAGACAACCTAACAATTTGGAGAAGATATTTTCAAACCATATATTAGATAAGGGGTTAATATTCCAAAATATACAAAGAACTCAACAACAGAAAAATCAATAACCCAATTAAAAAATGGGCAAAAGATCTGAACAGAGATTTCTCCAAAGAAGATATATGGATGGCCAAACAGGCATATGAAAAGATGCTGAACATCATTAGCTATCAGGGAAATGCAAATCAAAACTACAATGAGATATCACCTCACTCCGGTTAGAATGGCTATAATTAACAAGACAGGAAACAACAAGTGTTGGAGAGGATGTGGAGAGAAGGGAACCCTCATACACTGCCAGTGGGAGTGCAAACTGGTGCAGCCACTATGGAAAGCAGTATGGAGGATCCTCAGAAAATTAAGAATATATCTACCATAGGATCCAGCTATCCCACTGCTGGGTATTTATCCAAAGAACTTGAAAATGCAAAGGCATAAAGATACATGCACCCCTGTGTTCATTGCAGCATTATACACAATAGCCAAGACTTGGAAGCAACCTAGGTGCCCATCAAGGGATGAATGGATAAAGATGTGGTATATATATGCATTGGAATACTACTCAGCCATAAGAAATAATGAAATCCGGCCATTTGTGACAACATGGATGGTCCTTGAGGGTATTATGCTGAGTGAAATAAGTCAGAGGGAGAAAGTCAGATACTGTATGATCTCACTCATAAGTAGAAGATAAAAACAACGACAAACAAACACATAGCAACGGAGATTGAATTGGTGGTTACCATAGGGGAAGGGGGGAAGGGCAAAAGGGTTGATTAGGCTCACATGTGAGGTGATGGACTATAATTAGTTTTTGGGTGGGGAACGTGATGTAATCACAGAATTCAAAATATATTATGATGTACATCTGAAAGCTATATAATGTTATAATCCAGTGTTACTGCAATTAAAAAAAATCAGCTTCAAAAAAAGGAAAATGAGGTTAAATAAATTTTGGTATTAAAAAAACACTTGTTTATAATTTGATGGAGTGTCAAAATCTTTGTTATTTTGTAGTTGTTTCATTTATCTTATCATCTATAAACCCAGAATTAGCCCTGCTTTCCCATTCCTACCTTGAAGAAATTGTTTTTTATAATATCTAAGGTTTTGTTTTTAATATATTTACAATAAATACCTACCCCATCTTTCTTTCCACTTGGAATATTCCCATGCCTGGCAGAGTGCCAGGCACATAGCAAGCGTTCAATAAATATTTGAACAAATGAATAAATTAAGTTTAGAGTGATTATACTCTTAAATAATTTCTTTTAATCTGCACTGGTGGAATTCATCCCAAAGGTCTCTAGATTCTATGTAGACTGGCAGTATTTTACTAGATGCTATCTCTAGTCAATGTTTCTTATTGTGCAGTTTTGGCTTTTTGTTTTATATATAAACACAAACATATACTTAATTAAGTGATGATCTATGTGTGAATGCTATGTCATTGTTTTTATTTTATCGTCATCCCTAAAAGTAATGTTGACCCTACATACCAATCTACCCTCCTCGTGGTCCTTTTAGGGCTTTATCAGACCTGAACAAGGATGGGAAGATGGATCAGCAAGAGTTCTCCATAGCTATGAAACTCATCAAACTGAAGCTTCAAGGCCAGCAGTTGCCCGTGGTTCTCCCACCTATTATGAAGCAACCTCCTATGTTCTCTCCATTAATTTCTGCTCGTTTTGGTATGTATTTATTAATTTAATTAGCTGCAGTTTGATAGTTAAACTTGATTCCTAGACATAGTATCTGAGGATTAGAAAAGGATTTATTTGCATAAAATGTCAATCCCCAGACTCCAAGTTATTTTCAAGTCTGAGATAAGAAATATTAAATTTGCTATCGTAGCTCGGGTGTCCATGTGTCCCAGTTTTCCAGGGACAGTTCTGATTTATGCCTGTTGTCCTGGCATCTAGTCCTGGCATCCTTTCATAATTCCCAGTTGGATGATAAGTTATATGATCCCCCTACTTATAGCTGATCCTAAATACTATTCTTTATTAGTTGCCTCTGCATTCTGTATGAGTAACAGAAAAAATGTAAACAATTTCCAGCTCACTTGAAATGGTTTTATTTGGGGGGTAATTTAAAATTATACATAGGTAGAAATTTCCTTAAAGGTTAATTAGCCAGCTAAATTTAGGGCTAAAATTTGCAGACTTTGTGCTCATTAATTTATATATTTATCAGAGCTAACTAGTTTTCCATTCGTTTTCATTAGTCAATTTCTTATTAATTATATGTGAGAAGCACTCATTGGAAAGGAGCATTCAATTAGATATCTCCCTGTATCTGAAACATATTCCTTCAGTCCAGATGTTAGATCTTAAAATACTAAATTCTTTCACTATTGCAGTGAACTCTAGAGATAAATACCAAATCGTTGTGTGACTGTATTTATATAGTGTACTTAGTATTCTGCAGTTAGTAAATGAATGAGTCATGACTTTGTTCGTTTTAAAGAATTGTCCTTGAATCCCTAGGTGTGTTACTTATAAGAAAAGTGAAATATGTGGAATGCTTTCTTCTTGGAAATAATGCATATGCATAAATGGATCTCCTAAAGTATCTAGTAATTAGAACATGTCTTTTTGGGAGGGGGGTTGGGGAGTGAGTGTGTGTCTGTGTTAGCTCAGCAGCGCTGTATTTATTATCCTTGCACAAAAACTCACATTTGATCAGGTAATACATCGTCTCTTTGAGGCTACTGATATTTCATTGGGAAGGGCTGCGTATTTTTTTTCATGATGCCAGAAGAGAATGTTTAACTCCTTGGTGGGCACTTCCTTAGTTCACACAGGTCAGAATATTGATACTGAAAGCAGCAGTTTACCTCCCCCACTGCTGGATCAAAGCTGCTGTAGTGGATTGTTTGAGACTAGATAGTTTGCCCATAGTATTTCTGTAAACATAGGGTCTGCTCACTGTACTGTAAACTTGTTTTTTGGCGTGTGTTTTGCAGTTGATTTACTAGCACTGGAAAATGTGTTCTGTTTTGTCTTTAGGAATGGGAAGCATGCCTAATCTGTCCATTCCTCAGTCATTGCCTCCAGTCGCACCTATAGCAACACCCTTGTCCTCTGCGACTTCAGGGACCACCCTTCCTCCCCTGATGATGCCTGCCCCCCTAGTGCCTTCTGTTAGCACTTCATCCTTACCAAATGGAACCGCCAGTCTCATTCAGCCTTTATCCATTCCTTATTCTTCTTCAAGTAAGTACTTTAAGTCTATGAGTCAGTATTTCATATGAAGAAAGAAACTGCTGTATTTGTGTCCCAATAGATACACATCTCCTTCAGACTTTGTGATATTGTTTAGTGTGAACTTTCTTCCTTTTTCTTTTCTTTTTTTTTCCCCAGCATTGCCTCATACGTCATCTTACAGTCTGATGATGGGAGGATTTGGTGGTGCTAATATACAGAAAGCCCAGTCTCTAATTGATTTAGGATCTAGTAGGTATGTCTACACAAAACTTCCAACTTTTTATGCTTTCAATAAGGAGTATTTAATAAAAGACTTTTTTTAAAGCTCTGAGCTTATCCAGGTTTTACTTTAGAATGGCCAAGTGTAAATACTTAAGGTAAGCTTACTATTTATAACTCACATAAAATAAACTTTATTTTTATAATTATTAAAGGTCTGTAGTATTTTACTTTTGAAAAGAAGCTTTCATGTAAACTAAAAATATTCTGTATATTTTCAATCAATTTTTTCCCCAAAGCTACATATTTTTTCTTTTAAAAAAAAGTGTGTATTTCTCAAAACATCTCGTAATCATTGCACATTATTAATTTCTTTCTTGAGCAGATTCTGCTGGTTGAGCCTTTAAATTTCAGAAAGCACAGAAGCATCAATGTTCATTCATCACCCCTCATGTAAATCACAATGATGCTCTTTAAACCAATGACCCAGAAGAATAATGTTTGTATCCTAGCCTAAGCATTCACTGATTATATGACCTTGTTTTTCCTTAACATCACTGAGCCGTAGTTTGCCCACCTAAAAAATGGGGACAGTAATACTTTTTAAGTGTGTCAGGATTAGAATAATATTTGGAAAGGCTCTAGCACAATATGGGGCCTGGCACATAGTAGGTTCTCGATGTACAGTAGTTCTATACTTCGTATGGTATTTGCTTTCTTAAGAACAAGGATAATTGCTTAAATATTTTGTAATATCAAATACAAAAGGAATTGCTGTTGTGTTATAGAAGGTATGATCCTTAATGTCTCTGCCTTATAAAGTTTAATTTTATTTAGTAACATAAAAATTTTAAATTTTGTTATAGCTCAACTTCCTCAACTGCTTCCCTCTCAGGGAACTCGCCCAAAACTGGGACCTCAGAGTGGGCGGTTCCTCAGCCTTCACGATTAAAATATCGGCAAAAATTTAATAGTCTTGACAAAAGCATGAGTGGATACCTCTCAGGTAAGTGCCATACAATGCTTAAGAATGTGAGAGAATTAAAGTTTTTTATGTGAACTTCTATTGAAGAACTTTTATTTGAATTTATACTTTGTAGCTCATCTAAAATTGTACCATCCCAAAACTTTAGCAGGCATCTGATAAATATAAATAATGTAAACTGTGTAAGAGTTCAAAGGTGGATACAAATTGATTGCTTTCTTCAAAGTTCTTAAAATTGAGTTGAACATACAGATATACACTCAGCTCTTTGGAAATAAGCCCTCTCCCTTGAGAAGATCAAAGCTTATCCTCCGCTGCGGTGAGTGCAGAAGCTCAGGTGACGAGGGAGACTGCGTGGGACTTAGCCTCAGCTCGCTCTCCCCGAGAGTCCCCTTCCTCGCTGGCTCTTTCTCTGCTTGCCCCTCGTAAAACCTCACATGAGCATTGCTCACCCTTTTATGCTCCAATCCAAATGTAGCCATAAAACTTGACCTTAGATCCCCATAGAACATTTGAGTCCTTGCCAGAACAAACATCCAAACTATGCTAATTGAGAATAGTGAAGGGGATATAAAGAGGGTAAATGTAAGTAGAGTTCCTGCCTTCTAACTTCCCCCTCTCTCTTTCACTCACCAACTAATTACAGTTTAGACAGAGTAAAATAAGTGTTTTAAAATAATAGAGCTTTAAAGTGCTAGGGAACACAGAATGGGAGATAATTAATACTGAGAGATCAGATAAAACATCTTATAGGAAGGGAACATTTAAGCTCTATGATGAAAGAAAGAGGATTTAGACAGATGGATTGAAGGTGAGGACATTTGAGTGTGACAGAAAAGAAATTCTAAGAGCAAAAAGTACATGGCATGTTTAGAGAATGAATAGTAGCCTATGAATTAGGAGTGTGGGGGTCTCTCGTTGTGCAGTGGGGCAAGGGAGCAATAAGGCCTTTGGAATTGATTGGACAAGCAAAAATATTCAATATCTTCTTTAAAGACACATATCTATGTGATGAAAAAAAAAATTTTTTAAGTGGGAATTATGCACGCAAAATTCAGGATAGTAGTTACCTCTTCTTGGAGAGGTGTAGAGATAAGTCAGGGAACACAGCTTCAAAGCGTTTAGTAATGATGTAGTTTTTAAGTTGGGTGGTAGGTTCATGGTGACTTTTATCATCATACTTCATTACTTACAAATACACTATACTTTATAGTATCAACTATTACATAATAGCTAAATTTGTCTGTAATTTTATCAAATCATGTGAAGCAAGATAGACTATATTTTTGTCACCCTTTTTTTTTTTTTACGTTTTAACATCTCTGAAACTGGGATATGTGTTACCGTCAGTGGTGTCTTAGCACCGTGTCATGGTTTTATTGGCAGTGATTTTTTCTTTCTTAGTGTTACATAAAATAATGGTGTGTCTTATAAGCGATGACATCTTAGATTCTGTGAAATATGGTACTCAAACATACTTGAGATTAGTGTAGAGTCACAATTCGCATTCTTTGAAAAAATGAACTTCTTTAGGCTCTCCGTTTTGCATTAAGGAAGTTTCTTTTTTCAGATTAACAAGGTGAACTAAAAAGACATTGTGTGAAGGTTGTGTACAGTCATGCGTCGCTTAATGACAGGGATATATTCTGAGAAATGCGTCATTAGGTGATTTCGTCGTGCAAACATCATGGAATGTGCTTACACAAACCTAGGTGGTATAGCCTGCTACGCACCTAGGCTATATGGTGCTAATCTTATGGGACCACCATCGTGTATGTGCTCCGTCGTTGAGTGACACGTTATTATGGGGTGCGTGACTGTATTGTACTGTTTTCAGAGAATGTTATTCTTAGACCTGCAAGAGTAAAGCTATATATCAGTAGTTAAGGAAAGGATTGGTTTTCTTTGAAAAGAGAAGTTGTTTCTGGTATCCTGAAACTTAGTCATGAGCCCCAGATATGTGAGGATGAGACTGACCTAGATTTCCATGTTATACTTTGTTCAATAAATGTTGCAGTTGGTGGTCTAAGTTTTTTGCTTTTGTTCTTCCTCTTCTCTTCCCCCTGAACTCTCAATCATGATTTATTTATATTAATTCACTGACTCCGGGATTTCCTGAGTCATATATCTTCTGGGCATTCAGAGGCACTAGAATGTGGAGAGGAGGAAGACATGGCCCATATCTTTGAAGAGCCCATAGTGTAGGTCACATAATCACAGTCTGTTATTAGTGGTTTAAAAGTGCTGCGATTAGTATGGATGAGACAGTGGTGAACTCTGAGGAAGTAAGAGAGTTTCACAGAAGAGAGGACAGTTGAATTGGGTCTTAGACGATAAATGAACTTCCAGGTAGTGAATTATAGACTAGCATTATAGACAGGGAAAGTAGGATATTCAAAAGATTGGCAGACCAATAGTGTACGTGTTCAAGTGAGCTTTTTTTTAGTAAAGCACCCTGCTGGCTTTGTTGTCCTTAGTGTTATTCTGTCTTTGCACACAGTTAAGCCTTCTACCCTTGTGCTTTTAACCATTTACATTCCTCCCCTTCTTCCTGTTTGTTCTGTTGCCTAATGCTAAGGAATCTACTTTGTTATCTTTGTCCAGGATCTGAAACATTAGTTATTGAGCCTTTTTTTCAGTTTTGAAATAACCTTTCATCTCTCTTTATTGGAATAATCCTCCTTTTAACACAAAAACCTCCTCAAATCTCACTTCCTGTGTGAAATCTACTGAGGAATAATAAGTTGGATGAGGCTGTGAGCTGTTTCCAGTGTTTTATCTTTATGTGATTGCTATTAAGTGGTCAGATTAAAAATAAGTAAATAAGATTTTAAAGTTATGTAATGTAAACATTCGAGTGCATGTTATAATATGTGGTATATTTGTGTTTGTTCCATATAGTACATGTAGCTTTAAATTATCTAGACCTCTGTGTTCAAAGCTCAGTGAAACCATGGGTTTAGTGGTGTTTGTGCTGGCTTTGTATGGGAGCTGTTGCTGAGGAAGAGTTGGCAGATGTACTCTCTTCTGTGCAGAGTTGTTTGGATGGGCCTTGACTTAGGCTGACTCTTCTGATACTCATGGCTCAGTCACCTGAGAAGGGGAGGTGCAGCACCTGCTATACTGACTAGGAGACCCTCCCTAGAGAAGCCACATGATTTCATCCATGGTCAGAAAGCCACAGACTAGCTCACTAGGAGTGCGTGCTCCTGTGAAGCAGATGGAGATGTTCTGTTCTGGAATATATTCTTTGAAGATCAGGAAGCCTGTTACAGAAACATATTTTTCTTTTCTCTCACTGAACGAGAGAAAAGAAGTTGGATAGTTTTCTATACATTGTAATATTCAATGAATACTAGCTATTATTATTATCAAGTGCTATTACATAAGTCCCCATTGCACCTTAGATAGAGGAGAACTTAGGATTACAACTTTATTCAGTACTTTAGCAAATATTTATTAAGCGTCTACGTACCAAACATGGACTATACATTAGTGAATAAAGCCGTCAAGGTTTTTGTCTTTGTAGAACTTAGCATAAAGGGGAAACAGACAAACAGGTAAATAAGCGAACGTTACATTACAAATTGTGATATGAGATGTGAAGGAAACAAGCAGGAAGTATATTGGATGATAGAGTGGACAGAGAAGGCCTTTCTGAGAGGGTGCCATTAAATTGGGACTTAAAGGGTGAGAAGGACCCAGACATGCAGTGATGTAGAAGTGTAGAATTTGGTGTCGGATATGGGTGTACAGGAGAGGGAGGGATCAAGGGTGATTGTCTGATTTCTGGCTTGAGCCTCTGGATGGACACTGATGCCATTCATAGAGAAGGGAAGAGTGAGGGAGAATGGTTTGGGTGAAGATTAAGAAGATGGCTGTGGGTGAGAGAGTAGTTTTATACCTATTTGGTTTGAGGTACTTGTGAAATACATAAGTGGATTTTTCAGTTGGATGTAAAAGTCTAAACTTAGAGGAGAGCTTTGGGCTGGGGGTGTACATTTTGGAATCATCAGCCTCTAGGTGCTAGTTAAAGTCATAGAAATGGGTGTGCACACACAGAAAAAAGAGTGCCCAAGACAGATCCTTGGAGAATGCCAACATTTACAGATCATTTAAAAGAGGAAGAGTAGAGACAAAGGAATGACCAGAGAGAGAAGGGGAAATCTGGAAATGCTAAGCTGTGCTTCGAGTTGCGAGTTGCACTGGGAGTGCAAGGAGGCCGCAGAACTTGGCCTCTAATACTCTCCGTGTGGGGGGCTCAGGCCTTTGTGTCAGTCACTTGTGTGTACTGCTGTCTTCTGAAAGGATACTGGGAAGCACTTGATTCTGCTCATGTAGATTTTAAACTCCTTGGGGGCAGGGAATGTGTTTGTTTTGATTGTTGCTGAATGCTCAGTGCTTGGCACATGGTAAAAACTGTTTGATGTTAAAAGATCTCAGGATAGCAGCAGTGTTTTTTCTACAGGTACAGCTATTTAGGTTTGCATGATTTTAAAGAGGCTAAAGAATTTTCTTTTTTTTATGGTTTTCCCACTCAATCAGGTTTTCAAGCTAGAAATGCGCTTCTTCAGTCAAATCTTTCTCAAACTCAGCTAGCTACTATTTGGTGAGTTTGTCCATTAATTGTGATTTTTAACTATATATCTTCTATTAAAAGAAAGATATTGTTTCTTGTAAAAGTTTGTGACTCAAAGATGTTCCATAAAAGCAGCCATTTGAAAGTTAATGCAACCTTGAACAAAGACAAAACTGTACAAAATGTTATTCTTGAGATTTTGGCATTTAATTATTTTACAAATAAAACTAGTTTGCTTTCATATAATGCCTTCTATGGAGAATTAGAGAATATCTCATTTTTAATGTAGAGCTAAATGTGATTTGATAGGTGAATTAACCATGAAACAAGACAAGTTGCTTTTTCAGGAATATTTCCCTTTCTGTTTCAAAGTTTCTTCCCTCTCTTTTGTGATACGACGATTAAGGGTAGAAATTAATTCACTTTTCTCTAAGTATTTACATTTCATTAAAATATGTTAACCCAGATGTTTTACTATCATTATTCTTGTTTTAAAAATAAAAAATTAAACTCTTCTGAAACTATTTTACTCCAAATGGACTTTCTTTCTAAGTTGTGAATTTTCACATTTTCCTTAGGACTCTGGCTGACGTTGATAGTGACGGACAGCTAAAAGCTGAAGAGTTTATCCTAGCGATGCACCTCACTGACATGGCCAAAGCTGGACAGCCATTGCCTCTGACTTTACCTCCTGAGCTTGTCCCTCCATCTTTCAGGTGAGACCTCTGGAGGTGAAGAGGTGTGGTTTTGATCACTTGGAAGACACGATTATTACTTAGGATTTCCTGAGGCGTCTGCTCTAGTTTAGTAGAGAGTTAAACATTTACACTGCTATTTGATTTTAGTATTTAATGTGTTACACCAGGAAGAAATAGATATTAGAAGTAGGTGTGTTTTCACCATATTATATAGATAAGGAAACTGCTGACTAAAGAGATTAAGCATAAATTTATCCAAGAACAGCAATTGGCTGAACCATGATTTGAATCCAGATCTATCTTGTTTGACAATCCATATACTGCTGTACCTTGTAACTACAGACCATACTGTGTTTTAAATATTTTTAATACTATGTTCTAAATATTAAACTGCTCTAGTCATTGGTAATCTGTATAGTCTAGTCTGAAAATTCCCAGACTGCATGATGCTAAATTTATTGTTTGCTTTCTTAGAGGAGGAAAGCAAATTGATTCCATTAATGGAACTCTGCCTTCATATCAGAAAATGCAAGAAGAGGAACCTCAGAAAAAATTACCAGGTAGTATTGAGTGTCTAAGTTGTATATTTATAGTGAATTCTCTTAAATTTTACCTTGAAATGTAAATGGATATTTAGAATTTTTACATTCTTAATATTTTCTATGCTCTATGAGAAACTATTTGATGAATGGGATGTATTTTCACATCAATAAAATTAAGGTAGTCAAAACTGGGAAGAAGAGTACGTACAAAGGAGGACAGTGTTTGCATTGGCAAGTGTGTATACTAGCTATCCTAGTTAAAATGCTTCTCCCACTTTAGGAAAATCATTAGGAAAGCTTTGTGATGAAATATTTAGCTTTAAAAAAAAAAGTTTAAATATTGATTGAAAAAGTATATGTGTAGATATTTTAAAATATTAAAAAGTTAATGGCACATATCAAATAAAACAAATGTATAGCCACATAGCTTTGGTTTCCTTGAAGAAAATGCTGAGAAAAAAGTTGAAAAGTATTTTCATTGGCAAGAATAGTAAAATTATTTTTTCTTGTGGATGGATTCAAACTTAGAAATTTGTTTTCTAAAAATGAATATTCTCAGAAGAAAGTAAATATTTTACTATTTACATTTGAGTTAAAATTATCGTTAGGAGAATTATCCAAAGAGTAATAGTACTCAAATGATTACAAGGCATGAGCATGTTGAAACTAGACCACAGGTTCTGTAGGCTCTTCATGTGCAAGAATGCTTATAATATACCTTGTTTAGTTACTTTTGAGGACAAGCGGAAAGCCAACTATGAGCGAGGGAACATGGAACTTGAGAAGCGACGCCAGGCCATGATGGAGCAGCAACAGAGGGAGGCAGAACGTAAAGCCCAGAAAGAAAAGGAAGAGTGGGAACGAAAACAGAGAGAATTGCAAGAACAAGAATGGAAGAAACAGCTTGAATTAGAAAAACGCTTGGAGAAGCAGAGGGAATTGGAGAGACAACGGGAGGAAGAAAGAAGAAAAGAGATCGAAAGACGAGAGGTTATTTTTAAGTTATCTTATTTCCTCAGAAAAATGTTACATTTAATAAGTGGCTACATTTCATTATTTTTGTTGTGCCTTTTCCTCTGCATCATTCATTCTTACTTATCCTGTACAAATCTGAATCTTCCTTCCCCCGTGGAGGGAAAGAGAGTCCTTGCTTGTGAGGGGTTTTCAGGGCCGATAACTGGTAGAGAAGGCATGTCTGCAGGTGATAGCTCAATCAGAGCAGGATTGATGGCAAAGCTGAATTGAGTGAGGAGCTAAGGTTAGTGAGCCAGAGGAAGGGATAAGTTTGATCAGGTCATTAAATGACAGTAAGAGGCTAAGGAATTGGAGAGGCAGAAAGACGAGAGTGGGGAGTCACAGATGTAAAGAGGAATCAAGAGGGTGGGCTTGCGCAAGTCTTGGGGATAAATAGTGTTGTGTGAGGTCTCTCGGAGGACTGGCTGTTTTAACGGGCTAGAGATGGAGCACTGTAAATTGTGGTGGCCCTGAAATAATGTAAATAGAAGTTTTGTTTTTCCCTGATACCAGAATAAGGGTACAATTATTCCTATTAACATTTATATTTATGAAATGATCCTTTTGTTTATTAAGAGAAAAGTGCAACAAAAGGATGCTTCTGTGAAGCAATCCAAAAGTCTGGTGGGTGAAGTTTCTTCTGTGGAAGTCTTTGTTTTAGGCCCGTTGTAACCCTAGGTTTGCCCAGTTTCCCTTAGGCACTCAAGCCCACTAAGTGCTAAATGCTGCCTCACCTTTTTCTTTGTCATCCCATCAGTTTTTGAATGATGCAAAATTGTTAATTTAAAAATTAACTTTAATTCATTATTTTCAGGCAGCAAAACAAGAGCTTGAAAGACAACGGCGTTTAGAATGGGAGAGAATTCGTAGACAGGAGCTTCTCAATCAAAAGAATAGAGAACAGGAAGAAATTGTCAGGTTAAACTCTAAAAAGAAGAGTCTTCATCTCGAGTTGGAAGCACTGGTATGGCTAAAGTTTAAGTGACATTTGTCTGAATGATGCTAGAGTTACCTAATGAAACATGTCGTTTTTTAAAAATCTACCTCTTGAATTCATTGTTTTAATGTAATTAGTCATATTTTCATATGTGCTTTTAACAGTCTGGACAATATAGTTTACTAAAAAAGGATAGCAACTCAATGTGCTGAGGATTATGTAATGGTCTCTGTTCAGATGTTGATAAACCATGTGCTCTTGGGCAAGACATTTCCCTTCTCTGTGCCTCGCTTTGTCCATCTGTAAAATAAACACTTGTACTAATTGGGTAATTTTCGGTTTCCATGTTGTTCTCTGGAAGATGGCCTATGGAGGGATATCTAGAGGCAGGAGATGGGGAAGCCAAGGCAGCAGGACAACGCTGTCTTCCCCAGTCCTTCCACACTTCACAACAGAGACGTGCCACATTTATCTGCTTTGCTTTTGTTGGAGTTTGATCGAAGATTTGCTTGGAAAAAAGGATTCTACTGCTAAAAAGAAAAAAATGATTAGAAACGATTGACTTAAATTGATCTCTTAATGATTCCTTCGAGTTCTGCAGGACTATGATTTTTAGCTAATATTGGCTACTATGCTTACCAATTACACATCAGATGACAGAGGGTCAGGTTGTTAAAAGACTTGTTTGAAATGCAAGATGAGAAGATAGATATAAAGGGTCTGGGTAAGGCAGATTATTCTACTATGATCATAGAATCCCATAAGCCTGATCTGATAGGGTAGTAGAGTTTTGCAAAAATGCATGTGTAGCCATGTGGTAGAGCCAAATTTAGATCTTTTTTAATTTAGTCCAACATTTTATTGGGTTGATGACTTGAATTACATTGAAAAATTATCACAATATCTTTAGTCAGAAAGGTCCTATTCTATGCCTTTGAATGGATAGAAAAACATGCCATAATTATTAATCATGCCATAGTACCACAAAACAGGCTTAAATAACTTGAACTGCTTTGTGTAGCTACTTGGATATCTGTCTGAACCATTATCTTGACTATATATTTTTCCTTAGAAATATAATGGGGGGTCATCTTAAGATTGATTGTTTTTCCTTCAAGAACTGGAGTAATGCACCAAGCAGTAGCATAGATTATTGTGCAGAGTCTGGAAAGGTCCAGAACCTATACTTACACATGCTGAAGATAATAACATGAGCTCTAGGATGGACATAGCGTATTCCCTTTAGCATGTACTTCTCAAATACGAAATTTTCATTATCAGTGATTTTTAACCAGGGGTCTCATTTCTCTTCACCCTACTATATTAATTTGCAAAGGCTGCCATAAAATACCACAGACCAGGTGGCTTAAACAACAGAAATTAATTTTCTCACAGTTCTGGAGGCTGGAATTCCAAGATCAAGGTGTCAGCAGGTTTGGGTTCTTTTGAGGCCTCTGTCCTTGGCCTCAAATGGCTGCTTTCTTGCTGTGTCCTCACTTGGTCTTTACTTTACCTGTGCATCTCTGGTGTCTCTTTTATGTCCATATTTTCTCTTCTTATAAGGACAGCCGTCAGATTGAATTAGAGCCCACCCATGTGACTTCATTTAACCCTTAACTACCTCTTTAAAGGCCCTTTCTCCAAATGCACTCCCCTTCTGAGGTACTGGGGGTTAGGAATTCAACATAGGAATTTTGAGGGGGAACACAGTTCAGTTCATGACACCTTACCCTTCTTCTCGTCTCCATTGAGAATCTCTGCTCTCTGTTTTTTCTTTTTCCCTACTTCTCAGAAGAAGAGGAAAGGAGTATTGGTATAGGAGAAGAGAATTGTGGCCCAAAAGGCCCTCCTGGACACTGTTTAGTTAGATGGAATTAGATGGCATCGAGGGTAGAAATAGAGGCTCCGAGAAGTTAATGCTAAATGCCACATGCAAACATTTATGCCTCCTCATTATTCTTTGAGATTGTCTCTATTTTAATATTATAAATTAACACCTCAATGCTGAATTCAGAAAAAAAATCAGTGTCTTATGTTTGTGCTTTCTCATCTTGATATATGGGGTCTTGTGCTCTAAGAATGGTGCATTTCCTGCTAATGGCTCTCAAATTAACAGATAGAACTCTAAAACATATTCTACTTGGTTTTAGACATTTATCTCATACTGAGTATAAATGACATGAAAAAATTTAAATAAAAATACTATTCTCCTGATAAGATTATTTTCTATTAGAATTTTATGTTACCATATATTTATACGCTCTTCCTATAGAATGGCAAACATCAGCAGATCTCAGGCAGACTTCAAGATGTCCGACTCAGAAAGCAAACACAAAAGACTGAACTAGAAGTTCTGGATAAGCAGTGCGACCTGGAAATTATGGAAATCAAGCAACTCCAACAAGAACTTCAGGTAAGTCCTTTGCTGCTGAATTGTCCTTAAACATGAACAGTTATTAATAATTCTTTCTAATAGGGTGGTTTTTGCTTTTGGGGTCATGAACCCCTTTGAGTCTCTGGTAAACCACCTTCCTAGGAAGATGTGAATATACACTGTCTCGTATATAATATCAGGAAGCTCATAGACCCCTTAAAGTTCTGCTAGACATCTGGTTAAATTCTGCTTAATATTTATACGTAAATGGACATTTATCACATTGTATTTTAGGTCTTTAATAAATAAATACACATATTACATTAAGGTTATTGCTACTACTTTTAGGAAATTTTGACTTAATGTTATTCTTTTCAGAATTGTGGTGAGAATGTTGAAAATATCACTAGGGACCTGGTAATTCTGTTCTTTACTTGTGTAGTAGGGTCTAGTTCAGTTCTTATAGTTTGCAAAATAGGGATTCTGCTTGCATTCTGCATCTCTAGAGTCCTCCTATCAAATTTCACTTTCTGTGTGGACTGGCAATTAATCAGTTTTTTCACTTTGTCACAGCAGATATAGACAAAGTTCAAATAACATTTGCTATCTGATTTAAATCTGCTTCCTTAGCTATCCCTGAGTTTTGAGTCTCTCTTTGATGTACACGTGTTCATTTGGAGTGTCAAGGCCTGCTTACATACACCATTAGTGCGGATACCGAAGGCACCTCTTAGCCTGGGCCCACTGTCACATCAGTACGCTGAAAATTGTAAGGCTTTTAGATATACCCCGTTAACAAAGGCTTTCTTCACCAGCTTTTAATTTCAGCCAGTCATTCATAAATGGATTTATATTTAAATATAAATCATGTGTACTTCCATTCTATTTTATTCATGAGTTGTAAGCAGTTTACAACTATGTATTATTCTATACTAAGTTTCAAGAGTGATTAAATCATATTTTTAAGTTTTCAAAAAATTCTTAGACAACATTGCAGAGTTTTAATCAAGCACTGCTTTTTCTTTTTATAAGGAATATCAAAATAAGCTTATCTATTTGGTACCTGAGAAGCAATTATTAAATGAAAGAATTAAAAATATGCAGCTCGGTAACACACCTGGTAAGTCTCTAAGGTTTATTTTGCCTCTTTTATACTTTTCTGAATGACTGTTTTGGTCATATTCTGTTACTTTTTAAAATAGCATTATTCTGTTACAAGTAATATTTTTTATCTGTAGTTAAAAATTTCAAATTAATGTGAAAAATGTCACAGATGTTAGAGCTTTCTTTCTTTCTTTCTTTTTTTTTTGTTGAGGAAGATTGGCCCTGAGCTAAAGTCTATGCCAGTCTTCCTCTATTTTGTTTGTAGGACGCCACTGCAGCAGGGCTTGACAGGTGGTGTGCAGGTCCGTGCCCTGGATTCAAACCTGTGAACCCTGGGTCACTGAAGTGGAGTGCACAAACCACTACACCACTGGGCTGGCCCCTTAGAGCAGTTTTAATAATAAAAAGTAAATAAAAATAAAATAAGTAATAATTGTGGTATACCTTCCTATCTTGATAACATTTTTATTTATGTATTTCAAATATCAATCAAAGTATTAGACTACAATTAAATAAGATACAAGTTTGGTTCTAACATTAAAGATTATATGTGCATTTTGGCAAAATCCTGCACTAATTGTAAAGAACTGTCTGGGAGGAGACTTCACTATAGGGCCAAACCTGTGGGATTCGAGGGTGAGAGTGTAGTGACAGGCCCAAACAGAATGGTATACCCTTCCCAGGCCTCTTATGTCATCTAACTCTGTGATTCATATAAAGAACTTTACCAACTTGGCCCTCTGACGCCTGTGGAACAAAATATTCCAAGATAATTTGTGGGAATATAACATTTTTCTTGCTTCAAGTCTTAACGAGAAAACTGAAAAACAAAAAAAGTGTATATTGGATAGTATGCCAGTAACAATATAGCAGAAGAAAGTTTCATTAATGAAAAGTAAATCTGCAAATGCTGTATTAGAACTGGCTGAAGTATCCTAAATGTCTCCCAGTGGAGTGTCTGTTAATCTTTCCATTCCAGGGATCTGTATTATACTTTTGGCTGTTTAGGAGGTCCAGTTAATAGTACCCTTCTTCTTTACCCAAGTTCTGAGCAAATTGAGAAATAAGGCAAAGGAACAAGACATATGAGACCAAACTATCACCTCATTATTGATAAAGCTGATACTGGACAGCATGGCTTATCTGGGTGTGGTATGGCTGCACCTGTGAAACACTGGGTGTGTGAACAAAGTAGGACGCAGATTTCCTGTGGGCAGTTCAATCTCAAGACAGCAAGGCATAAGAAGGGTCTAGGCTGTGTATGCCCAGGTTGTTATCTTGAGCTCACCAATCAGTGAAGGGGTGGAAAGAAGCTGGGAATGTTGTGCTGGTAAAGGGCCCTTCACATGAAAGAAACACCAGGAACAGAGAAGTTCACTCTTGTGAGAACTGCTCATGTTATATCTCCCACCTTCCCCTGATAAAGCCTGTCCATGTCTCTTCTCAGACACTCTTCCTTGCATGTGTTTCTTGTCTTGGCTGTTCAGAGTGTATCAGCTCCCACCTCGCCCCTCCAAGGGCATTCCAGAGGCAGGATGAACCAGCACTCCTGATCTGTTCAGTGGCAAAAAGTCTATCATCCTCCTCATCGTCGTTGTTAGTGTTTGGATTGTCAATGGAGTGTAGAGTATGTCTTATTGGGGACCTGGTAGTGCTACTCTTTCTCTGTGGAATGTGATCCAATTTTGCTGTTACTTATTTATTTTTGCTGTAGTCCAGTTCAAAAAAGGAAGCTTTTGTTTGGAATTTGCAAAGTACCCTGCATCCCTTAGACTCTTGTCTCCATAACCATTAACATTTAAGATTACCAGCCGTGTACCAAGCATTGTACTAGGCAGTTTTCATGCATTGTTTTCTTTAATCTCTACAACAGCCCTGTGAAGTAGTTGTTGTTATTCCCGTTATGCAACTCAGGAAAACGGAGACTCAGAGAAACTAAGTAGTTGCCCAAGATGGTGATAGGAGTTGTCAAATTCTTGTCTGTTTAAGAGCCCACTGTACTACCTTGTTGGCTCTCTGTCTTTTAGGTACCTAACACAGTGCTTGTAGATATGATATAATCAAATTCAGTATTAAAACATCCATTATTGCGGCCGGCCTGGAGATGCAGTGGTTAAGTTCGCACATTCTGCTTCTTGGCGGCCCGGGGATTCGCCAGTTCAGATCCCAGGTGAGGGCATGGCACCGTTTGGCAAAAGCCACGCTGTGGTAGGCATCCCACGTATAAAGTAGAGGAAGATGGGCATGGGTGTTAGCTCAGGGCCAGTTTCCTCAGCAAAAAGAGGAGGATTGGCAGTAGTTAGCTCAGGGCTAATCTTCCTCAGAAAAGAAGAAAGATCCATTATTAGTGATGCTCATTTTGAAGGATACAAAGAATGTTTATGAACTTATTTTTTCATACTGCTTGTCTTCCAACTTAACTAGACTCTGAACTACTTGAGGACAGGATGCATGCCTTATCCTTGTTTTTTACCTACCATTGACCATAGTGCAGTGCCTTGCTTCTAAGAGATGTGTAATTTAATGATTAAATATCTGTTGAAATACTGGAAAACTATTAGAATTATAAGAAAATTTAGCAAGGTGCCTAGATAAAAAAATTAGCATATAAAAACCAGTAACCTTACTATGTATCAAAAGTATTTAATTAGAAAATATCATGAAAAAAGGTCTTATATTAGCATTTTCATTGTTATTGAATAAAGAAGAAACGTACAGCTATAAAATTTTACTGATAGACGTAAAGATTCCTGGATAGGTTAGGTACATATTATGTTCCTGAATGAAGTAGCTCAGTATTATAAAGATGTCAGTTCTCTACTTGTTCATCCATATATTCAGGTCTATTCAGGTTTCTTTAAATGAAACTTGGCAAGATAATTCACAAATTTACGTAGAAGAGAAAATGTGCAAGATTAGGGAAGACTTGAAAAAGAAAAACATTGGTGGGGTGAAGAGACTAGCTCTACCAGATATTAAAACATGTTATAAAAGTTATAATGCCTAAATTAATGTGTTATTGATCAGAAATAGAAACACAGAACAATGGAACTGAACAGAGAATCTAGAAACAGGCCGATGGATGCATGGCAATTTAGGATAGGATAAAGTTGGCATTTCACATCAGTGGGGAAAGGATGGGCTTTCAATAATTATTATCCTTTGAATAAGTGATTTAGGGGACAGTTGATTATCTGAAAAGGGGAGTGGGGAAACTCTTTACAGAAATAAGTTCTAGATAAAATAAGAGGCTAAGCATAAAAAATAACTACAAAAATATTACAAACAAGCAAACATTTTTATAATCTGGGTGCCAGGAAAGTCTCTTCAAACAATACATAGAGCTATGAAGGAAAATATTTACAGACATGATGACATAAAAGTGAAAAACTTTTTCATGGTGAATGATATCAATAGTAAAAAATTTGAAATATATATACTGCAACAAGAATGTAGAGCTTCTACAAATGAGAAATTAAGAGAACCTAATAGGGAAAAAAACGGGCCAAGAATGAGATGAGGCAATTCAAGATAATGGCCAATAAATATATAAATAGATGTTTATTCCGCTTCAAGAAAATACAAATTGAAACAAGATTTATTTTTTGCCAATTAGCAATAGTGAAAAAAGATGGGGCCGGTCCAGTGGCCCAGTGGTTAAGTTCACATGCTCCCGCTGTGGCGGCCCACGGTTTCGCTGGTTCGGATCCTGGGTGCGGACGTGGCACTGCTCATCAGGCCATGCTGAGGCAGCATCCCACATGCCACACTAAAAGGACCCACAACTAAAAATACACAATGATGTACCGGGGGGCTTTGGGGAAAAAAAGGAAAAATAGAATCTTTGAAAAAAAAAAAATAATGATGAAAAAAGATTGGTAATATCCAGTGCTGACGAGGGTATGTAGAAACAGGTTCTTTGGTGTCATTGTATATTGGTACAGCTTTTTGGAAAGGCGGTTTGGCAGTGTCCAAATTTAAAGTGTTCAAATCCTTTTATATGGCAGTTCTTTCACCTCGCTTTATAAAATACTTTTACACATGCATTAAAATGTATGTACAAGGATATTTATTGCAACGTTTTTATGTAATAGTAGAAAATTAGAAACAACCTAAATGCCTGTCAAAAAGGGAATAGTTACATAAATTATGGAATAGCCATAATGTAGACTAAAATGGAGCAATTTTAACGAATGAACTAGATCTGTTGTGTTGATTGATAGCGTGTGTTATTAAGTTTAAAACAAGTTGCTGAGCAATGTAGACCATATGATCTCATTAAAACCCTGTGGAAATGAATGTTGAATATGCATATATCTAAATGTAAATGCCTAAGAGAAGATAAGCTGGGGGTTGACATGAAGGGAACTTTTTACTTTTTACTCTATATGCCTCATTTTATTTAAATTTTATACTAGATTTCTGTACTTTTAAAAATGCCATAAAGTTTTAAAATATGTATTTAGATAGTAAGATTGCTATTTTAATTTATTGTAGTATAATCTGCATTATATATTCCCATCTAGTTTCTCCATCCCCACGTTTATAAGAAAAGATCATATAAAATGAAGCCCTCTCTGTACTTACCTCCTAAAATAATATTACTCAATAATCCAGTTACTAGATTTATTGAGTCCTTGCCATGAATATTCCTCTCTTCTTGGGAGCACTAAGAATAAATAGAAAGCTGCTTTAACAGTAGCTGCTATTAATTTGAGTATTTACAATGGGCCAGACTAACGGCTTTATATCCCTCACCTCATAAATGAGGTGGGTGATATGCCCACTGTATAGAGGCAGGGCCTGAGGATCAGATTGGTGAAGCGCCTTACCCAAAGTGGAGTGTTACTTCAAGTCCTGGTGCTTTTGAGTACAGAACCAGTTCTTGTAACATTTCCCTATGAGGATCTTCCCATGATATGATCTGACAAAGAGGAAATGACCACGGAGTCTTTTTCTCTTCATCTGATCCATGTTATGCACGTACATCCTTTGTTTTTTTCTAGTTACACCCATTTGACCAGGTAGTAAATGTGAATTACTGATAATGACATAGGAATTTCTACCAAATGTAAACTGTCTGATGTTTGTATTTCAGATTTAGGGATCGGTTTACTTCATAAAAAATCATTAGAAAAGGAAGAATTATGCCAAAGACTTAAGGAACAATTAGATGCTCTTGAAAAAGAAACTGCATCTAAGCTATCTGAAATGGATTCATTTAACAATCAACTAAAGGTATTTATCTTCTGTTATATTCATTTTTAGTTATCTACCTTCCTACCTTCCTTATTTTGATTTTATAGAATGAATAGCTGAAGCTATTATTGTTATATGTAGTATATTTTCATAATTTATAATTTGAGCTATACCAGGATTGCAAGATTGTTTTTAATGTTCTCTGTAGATATTATGAACATTGTGTCATGTAACTAACCATACCATTTACCATAGTTTCCAGTTTTCATGACTGTTTTGAATGGCATCTATACACTTTAATAATAATTGCCTTTGTCAGTATTAGAAAACTGGTCTCAGCCAGCATAATCTTAGACAAAATTCTAAAATGGGAAGTATGAAAAATGTAAAATAATCCTGGTGATAGGGGCTATTTTAACACACTAAATCTCTTTTTTCCTTTGTTACAATTTAATTTAATTAACCTTTGTGAAATGATGCAGTAATCAGTGAAATCGGAACATAATCTGGCACTATGAACTTTGCATGAGAAGTAAGTTCATGATTCCTTGTTGCTGCAGTGGCAGAGCACATGTCCAAAACATGCACCTTAGGCTTATTCTGTGCAGTATTAGTTGTATACTGAAGCCATACTTATGAATGATAATATTAAAAGCTAAAGACCAGACTAATGGCACATCATTCAAATTTGAGAATAGTCTCAGTTATTTCTTTGCTGAGCATAAAGTTTTCAGAGCATCAGGTATTACATAGTTTTTCAGGCAGCTATCTGTCTCTTCATGTGACTTCTGTCTTGCTGACTTATTTAGAATAATGTTACACCAACTATAGAGTCAACAGTGTGATAAAGAAAAGAGACTGTGGTGGCTTCAGTTAAGGAGGGGAAATTTGAAGTGAATAATGTTAATAATACATTTTACACAAGCATGTATTCTATAGAACAAATTTTAAAGAAAACCAAATAATTTTTCATTGATGGACAGACCAGCCAGCCAAGTTATCTTCCCTACATTATTTTTTTAAAAAATCTGTACATAGTTTAATTGGCTTTTTATCTGCCTTATCTTACAGTGTGGGAATATGGATGACTCTGTTCTTCAGTGCCTTTTGTCTCTGCTAAGCTGTCTCAACAACCTCTTCCTCTTACTTAAGGTTATTTTCTAATATCTAGCTCCTTTTCTTTGAGTTACTTTACTGTTTTCTTTTTTAAAAAACTAGACTATTCTTTGCATTTATCTGAGTATCTTTGTTTGAAATAACATACAATATAGATCTTTTTTCTTTCTGCTTGCTTGAATATCCTTCTGCTGTCTAACTGCCTGTTTGAGTCTAATGCCAGAAATCAGTAGAGTTGCCTGGAGTAACCTTTCTTATGAGGAGCCCAGGATACTTAGAAATTTTACCTGGTTCCTGTTCAACATCCCTGTGCGTTGGGTTAACTGATGGGCTGATTACTGATTCAATTAAAAGGAAAGCTAAAAGAGTATGAGATTAAATCATTTACCTATATCACTGAAAATCACTGTTTGAAATAAAACTTATACTTTCTGAAATCTAAGGCAAGGTTATATCATGTATATATGGGCTGCTTCATAGTACTGTTATAAGGAAAAATCTTAAAGAACCAATAATGTAGGGCAGCTTTAGTTAATGTCTAGTTACCAGGCCTCATGTTTAGACAGGCTTGCACTTCAGATAAAAAGGTTTAAATCATATGTATAAATAAATAGTTTGTTTTGTCGTGTACAGCATACAGAGTATTTAAAATACTCAGTGAATTCCTCTTTAATGTAGTTTAAAAGAAATGTGCTGACCCTAGTAGATTTTGACTGTGCATTCTACTCGGTGCTCCAATGATGGCAGTAGGACAGTTGCATATATACACACAGTGAAGACAGGAACAGGATAAGTGGAACTCATTTGTTACCTAAGCAAAGGTAGAGCAAATTGGAAAGGTGGTATCAGCCTTTCCTTTATGGTTAGAGCATGAATGGCCAGATTCTCTGGTCTTAGAACTTTTGCTGCTGATTGCACAGAAATTTAAACCTAGAATTCTTCATCTATAAAATGAAATTTGATGATGATTTGTGAACTGTACTCACACTCATAAGTCTGATTCTTTTAGTTAGCATTTGATTCTTCACAGGCCAGCAGATTATTCTTGTTTCTTTTACTTTCTTCCTTCTGCTTCCTGCCTTCTAGCCTTTCACTGCTTATTGATACTTTCATCAGAGGCAATTTAGGAAACTAGAAGGGGATGAGACCTGTACTGTCAGAGTGCTCAGGAGATTGTCACAGAAAGCAAGAAAAGAGGCATTCTGTAATTATCTTTGTAAAGTGATACAGAGCAATCAATTAACGTAGTACTGAAAAATATCCATCTAATGGTCAACAAAGAGGCCTTTGAAGACCTTTCTAAAAGTGCCATTTCAGCTGAATGATCAGCATAAGCTGGATTGCAGCAGATCAGGAATGAATGGGAGTTGAGTTAAGTGACTGAACAACTCTTTAGGAGAGGAGTGAAGAGAGATCGTGAGATTGAAGGAAAACCTTTTTTTTTGGTTTAAGAAAGACTTGAAGGACAAAGAATACAAAGTTTTTGTTATGCGAGATGAGTAAGTTCTGGGATCTAATGTATAGCGTGGATTCTTTACTATAGTAAAGAATACTCTATTGTATACTTGAAATTTGCTAAGATGATAGATCGTAGACATTCTTACCACAGGGGAAAAAAAAGAAAGAAAATAATAACTATATGAGATAGATAGATAGATGTTAATTAGCTTGATTGTGGTGATCATTTCATAGTGTATACGTATATTGAAACATGAAGTTGTACACCTTAAATATATACAATTTTTATTTGTCAGTTAGACATCAGTGAAGCTGAAAAAAAAGAATAATTGGGACCACCCTTGGAGATGGTATCAGCTTTCCATGAGGCATATGGCTACGTGAGGAAGGGATAGTTTCTGTTAGGACAGAATAATGGAAATGGATAAAATTGAGCTGGTTAGGTAACTAACGATATTATTTCAGTGTCTTAATGATGATTGCCTGGCTTAAGCCATATATTTCATTGCTGAATTCCCAGTGCCTGGAACAGTGTATAGAACATAGTGGGTGGCAATAAATGCTTGTTGAATGAATGGTTTTTGAATGTTCTGAGTCAGAAAATATGCAGCATTTAGGGTTATTAGTATATGGAGTTTATGAGAAAAAGTAGAAATAAATTAGTCAAAAAACAGCAGAGAACTATATATCCCAGATTTTAGGTATACTTCTGACTCTATGTAACTTATTTTAAGTAAAGGCTATTTTTTAAATGCAAAAAAAAAAAAAAAAAAAAGACTTGAAGGAGACAGTAAAGAGAGAAGGGAGGAAGAGAAAGGAGAGAGATTGAGACTGAATATATAAGGTAGTGGTAATTGATAGAGCAAAGTCCCTAGAGAAGCAGATTAAGATATAATCTAGAGCATAGATTGAAGGATTGGATAAAAAAGAGTACTTCCAGTGTTATGGTATACATATACATATGGGGATGAGATAGGTGTGAATGTAGTTAAATTTGCTGGTGGAGAGTAGATAATTGACAGCTTCAAAACTTAAAATCAGATGCAAGTTGGACCATTACAAGTAGTCTTCCTGGGTAGTTGAGGAGATGGAATAACGCATACTAGATTAGAATAAGATGGGTGCAATTGCAGGAAGTTTTTTTGATTTTGAGATGGAAAGATGAGGGAGTTCCAGTCTGGATTAATGAGGCAAGATTATGAGCTGGTAATGAGGAGAATGAATAGAAGCTTAGGAAGTTTCAGGAGAGAAAAGTAGGCATGAAATAGACCTCTTGGTGAGGGCGGAGGGTGCAGGCTTAGTAGAGGAGAACAGTAGGTGTGCTTAGCAACGTTGAATGCCTATTTGAAGTTGGAGGTCGTGTATATAAATTGAAAACAGCACACCTAATTGTATGATTTTTCTTCACCAAAGTTCAGCTGCTTGGGTGTAAGCACAGAGAAGACTGATGAAATAGGTTCATAGGTTCATACAGGTTTGGGGTCTTAATAGGCATGGGCAAAGAGGGAGGGACAAAGGAGTTATAGATCTTGACACAATAATTATGATAAAAGTGGGCTCTGAAATACGGACTGGACATAAAGGGATGTGAGGAGAGGAAGCGGGTGCTGATGAAAAAGGAGAGAACAATGGAGTCAACAGAATGGAGGTCTCAATGAGATTGGAAAGCTGTTGAAATGGATGTACCAAGTATAAGAAAAGCTTGAAGGATAATAACTTAGGTTTGAAGAGGGAGGTATTTGATCACTGGTACTTCTCTTTCTGATGATGACAAGATTCAGGGTATAATAATGCAAATGATGGATTAACTGGAGTAAAAAAGTATCATTGTTGAGGAGATCAACCTGAGAGTTGAAGTTTTGATGGAGTCATCTATGTGGATCTCAAAGACTTGGAGAATAGTGAAGATGAATGATTGAGGACAGTTTGACTTTGAGGTGACCAATAAATGATAATAAAGAGGAAGAGAAAGTGGTAGTGCTGGATGGTATGAGCCTCAGAAAAGCATGGAGTTTGTAAGAATGGGGAGAAATAATGGTCTGGAAATGGCAATGAAGAATATGGAAAATAGTAAACTTATCCTCTGCCCCTGATGTAAATGTGATAATAAACTGAGAGAGAAACAGAGGAAAAGCAGTGTCCTGAGACATCAGCCAAAAAAGGCCCAGGAGGTAGGGGAATTTCCATTCAGAGAATGTGAGAGTTTCCTGACCACAAAGAGGGAGTTCCAGGGCAGTGGAGGGGTTTGAGGGGAGCAAGGGTAGGGGATTGGGTCAGACCAAGGGATAAATAGCATCATAGAGATGAGAATTCAGGTGGTAGGGATGACAAGAAAAGCTGGGGCAGTTGATAGGTGAGATGGAATTGGTCCCAATGGTCTTGGAGGACAGACAGTTCTAATTATGTCATCCTTTGGGACAGTAGAGATTCTGAAGTGATCACTACTTTAGGCTACTTGTGGTGAAACAGAAGTATAACATTTAAGACTGTTTGTTAGGAAATTATTGTTAATTGGACCCTATAATAGACATGTACAGGATCAGTGATAATTTTTACTCTTTTGCTCAGGTCACACTAGGACAAATAGTAAAGCCAGTAGGATGAGATATTTGACAGGCCATTATTCTGTTAAGGAAATTCACATAATATCTTATCTTTAGCAGTGAGGTACAATGAAAAAAGTACTGGCCTAGGAATCTGAAGAAATGGGTTCTGGTTCTATCCGTGCCACTTGCTAGTTGTGTAACTATTTGTCGTTTAACCTCCAAATTTTGCTTTCTTCATTGACAAAGTGAAGCTGACCATATCTACTCTGCCTTCTTTGCAGTCTTATGATGATTAAATGAGATAGCATATATTTGGAAGTGTTTTGGGAACTGTTAATATGCTATACAAATATTTTTATTGTTCTTATTAGGGAGGAGATTATCCTGAATCTCCAAAATACCTTTAGTGTATTGGAGAGTCACCACTGTTGACTTTGGATAATGATTAAGGAAATACTTTTCCTTAGAGGGAAAATCGAATCCGTCTAGACCGGAATTGCGGTTTATTCCAGTGGGTTAGGTTCTTCTTAACCTGTACTCCCAAGGATCTGGGGTAACCTGTATTAGTGGCAAGGTAAGATTTTTATTTATAGAGGGGACAACTACTTTTGGGATCAAGAACGCTAGTCCTTTCGATTGTAAGTACAAACTTGAATGAGCTATGAACTAGATGTTAGAGAAAACATTTCCCAAACTCATAATAAAAGCGTTAAAGAAATATTCTCTTCCTCCCTTCAGAGAATTTGAGGTCTGCCTCGGGAACTTCTTTGCTCCAGGGTGAGGTATAATAGTAGGAAGTGTGGGCCTAAAGAGCTGCTGGGAGACGTAGGTTATAAATATTGTTTATAAAGCAAAGGCTCTTAACTATCTTTGTGCCAGTCTCTTCAGGTTTGGTGAAGTCTCTGGACTCCTTCTCAGAATAATTTTTTTAAATGTATAAAATGAAATATGTAGAATTACAAGGAAAATCAATTGTAAGAGTCAGAAAATATTTTTTAAAAGTAAATTTGTGATACAGTAATATATGTGCTTCTATATTAATAAATTAAATAACAAGATCCAGTGACAGGCAGAGCAATACCATATTTTGAAGTGAAGATGTATATGACGTACCTAGCAAGTTATCTATAATATAATATGAAAATATCTGTTATTTCTGTTGGTGAAAATTGTCACAAGTGCAGCTAATATTACTGTGGTTTGTTGCTTATGTTTGGAATTGAAGCAAATGCTTTATTTCAGATAGAGGTTAGTGAAAGTAAAGATTAATTTTGTTCCTGTCCAAGTTCATGGACTCTTGAATTCTGTTTAAAGCAACAACAACAAAATCCTTGGGAGGTCTGTGGTCCTCTTGTTAAGAAGCCCTGCTTCAGAGTGAAGACAAAGTGATTTGATTTGCTGATTTTCTTATCTGCTTGTTCTGTCAGTTACAGAGATTGGTATGATAAAATCTTCCGCTTTGATTATGTATTTGTCTTTTCCTCTTTTGGTTTGTTATGTTTTTCTTTATAGATTTTGAGACTGTGTTTCTGGATGCATATGAATTTAGAGTTGCAGTAGCTACCTGGTGGCTGGACCTTTTTATCATTGTGAGATGTTCCTCTAGAAATGTTTCTTGCTTTAAAGTCTACTCTTTCTGATATTAGTTTAACTACACCAACTTTCTTTTGGTTAGAGTTAGCATGGTATGTCTTTTACTTTTAACCTGTTTGCATCTTTAAGTTGTATCTTTTAAATAGCATATAGTTGGAGTCTTTAAAATCTAGTCTTTGTATTTTAATTGGATATTTAGTCTGTTTACTTTTAATGTAATTACTGACAAATTTGGATTTAAATTTACCATTTTTCTCTTTGTTGTCTGTTTGTCTCACTCCTTTTGTGTTCCTTTTTTCCTCCTTCCTTGCCCTCTTTTTGACCAAGTATTTTTTTTTTAATCTGTTTTTTCCTCCTCTATTAGTTTGATAGTTATACTTTCTTTTACATTTTGTTGGTGGGTATCCAAGAGATAACAATATGCATCCTTGATTTATTTAAGTCTAATATAAATTAGTAATTTTACTACTTCCTGGATAATGCAAAGACCTTAGGATATTTTAACTCCATTTATCGCCATACATGTCCTGTCTTGGTGCTGTTCATGTCATATATTTTAAACTCCATAAGACATTATTATTATTATTGTTTATATTGTCAATGTTCATTTAAATATACTTGTAGGGAGGAGGAGGGCAAAAGGGGTGATTAGGCTCACATGTGAGGGGATGCACTATAATTAGTGTTTGGGTGGTGAACATGATGTAATGTATACAGAATTCGAAATATGATGTACATCTGGAAAAAATAAATAAATATACTTGTATATTTATCCAGGTTTCCGTTGCTTCTCGTTCTTTCCTTTATCTTTATGTTCCATCTGGGATTATTTTTCTTCTGCCTAAAGAATATGCTTAAATGTGTGGTATGTTTTCTTTAGTACAGATCTGTTAGTGACGAATTCTTTCAGTTTTTGTTTTTCAGAAAATGCTTTTATTTAACCTTTATTTTTGAAGAATATTGTCAGTGGGTATAGAATTCTAGGATAGTTTTCTTTCAGTACCTTCAAGATGTTATTGCATTTTCTTCTGGCTTCCATATTTTTGTGTTATGAAATTAGATATCAACTTTAAAATAATATAGCTCTTTTTCCTCTGACTACTTTTTAAACATTTTTTTGTCTTTAGTTTTAGTATTTTTTTTTTATGATGTGTGTCTAATGTGGTGTTCTTTGGGGCTTGTGGTCTTTTTTGAATCTGTAGCTTGATGTCATTTGTCATTTGGGAAAGTTTTTGTCCATTCAAATCAAACATTGCTTCTCATTTCTTTCTCTTTTCTCCTTCTTGGATTCTAAATACATGTATATTAGACCTTTTTACTCTGTTCAGTATGCCTCTTGTGTTCTACGTTTTTGTGTGTTTTCTAGTCTTTATTTCTCTGTGCTTCAGTCTAGATATTTTCTTTTCACCTATCTTATAGTTTAATATTCCTCTCTTTATCTTTGTCTAATCTGATGTTAAACACATCTCTTGAGTTCTCAATTTCCATTATGTTTTTCAGCTGTAGAGTTTTCATTTTATTTTTTCAATAATTTCCAGTTCTTTGCTGAAATTCCATATCTTGTCATCTGATTTCTTGAACATATTAATCACTTTTGTCTTTAAGTTCTTATCTGATAACTCCAATATCTATACATCTCTTTCTATTATATGTGTTTCTCTTAGTTCTTGGCCATATGTTTTTGACTCTTGGTATACCTGGTAATTACTAAATGCCAGACTTTTTATATAAAAAATTAAAAAGATAATTTGAAACTCCAAATGAGATTATCTCTTCCAGAGAGAATTTTATTTTGCTTTTGGTAGGCAGGGTGGGGCAGATCACCTTAATCCAAGCATTGATTGAGCTGTTTCAAAGCTGGGCTAGTCTCCTTCTTGGTGATCCCCTAGACCTTGGGATCCACAACCAAAAGCCAAAAGTTTACTGAGACTGTTCCCCTTGAATTCCAATTTTTGTTCCCCAGCCCCTTAAGACAGTTGGAAGCTTTGCTCAGCTTCATAGCCATCACCTTCTCCTCAGCTTCTCAGCCTCTCACCCATGATTTACCAATGTACAAATGCCTAGAAGCCAGCTGTGGTGGTCTAGTGGTTAAGATTTAGTGCCTTCACCACTGCAGCCCAGTTTCATTTCTGATCAGGGAATCACACCATCTGTCGGTTGGTTCTCACACTGTGGCAGCTGCATGTCGCCGTGATGCTGAAAGCTATGCCCCTGGGATTTCAAATACCAGCAGAGTCACCCATGCTGGACAGGTTTCAGCAGAGCTTCCAGATTAGGACAGACTAGAAAGAAGGACCTGGCCACCCACTTCCGAAAAGATTAGCCATGAAAACCCTATGAATAGCCCCAGAGCCTTGTCTGAAATAGTCAGGTGAGAGGATGACACAAAAAGATCGGGCGGAGTTCCACTTCACTGTACACTTTGCTGTATTCAAAATGCTTCTTTTGTGTTTCTTGCCTCACAATCACCTCATTTTAAAATGGATATGAAATATGTTTGTTTCAAACTCCTTTAAATCATTTAATCTTGAAAGTTTTTCCTTGTTAAGAAAGATATTTTAGTAATTTAGCTATTTACTCTAGTTTAAGTGAAAGTAAGTGTAGAATCCATGGTATGTGAAAGAGGTTGAATGGCATAATTGAGATAGTTCAAAACTCCATGACCTCAGGCAAGACACTTAATCTTCTGAGCCTCAAATGGTCTTGATGATATCTGTTTTACAAGAATGTTATCAAGATCAAATGTGGGTATTATCTGTAAAAGCACTTCAAAGTGCTACACCACAGATGTTCAATTTGAGGAGCTAATTTGTGTTCTGCTATGGGTTTTTTTTATGACTGGTAAGAAATTTTTGTTCTGATTATATTGCATTATTCAGTTGAGTTGTATTTTGTCAGTTGAATCTCTTTTAAGCCTTTGCCTTTGGAAAGAACATCATGTTTCTTTAAGCAAAATCGGAATATAAGATCACTTCTTTTCACTGAAGGAGTGTTTCAGTCTTGTTGGTTAAAGTTCAGCAAGTTACGTTTTCCATTTCTATCAGGATGGTAGAGTAGGTACCTTGAGCAACCCTCCGACCGAAAACGATAAATATAAATGCTGGATTTAAAAATTTTTGTGAATGCTTTGTTGAGCTATGTTGAAGTACATTCAGGCCAAAAACTAAGTAAACCATCCTTAACCAAGTGGTCAAATTTGACATTATCAAAATGGCACAAACCAACATTTTGTGTCTCCTGATGTGATGTTCTGAGAAAGACACAACATCACTTCTATACTTCTTTTGCCAAAAATATTTCATCTGAGTCTAAGTGTAAGGAAATAATTAGGCAAACTCAAATTATGATCTAGTCTATAAAACAACTGACTAACCCACACTTTAAAAATGTGAATCTTGGGGCTGGCCTGGTGGCGCAGTGGTTAAGTTCGCACATTCCGCTTCTCGGCTGCCCGGGGTTTGCCAGTTTGGGTCCTGGGTGCGGACTTGGCACCATTTGGCAAAAAGCCGTGCTGTGGTAGGCGTCCCATGTATAAAGTAGAGGAAGATGGGCATGGATGTTAGCTCAGGGCCAGTCTTCCTCAGCAAAAAGAGGAGGATTGGCAGTAGTTAGCTCAGGACTAATCTTACTCCAAAAAAAAAAGTGAATCTCGGGGCCAGCCCAGTGGCATAGTGGTTAAGTTCATGTGCTCTGCTTTGGCTGCCTGGGGTTTGTAGGTTTGGATCCTGGGCATGGACCTAGCATCACTTGTCAAGCCACACTGTGGTGGCATCCCACATAAAATAGAGGAACATTGGCACAGATGTTAGCTCAGCAACAATCTTCCTCACACACACACACACACACACACACACACACACACACGAAAGTGACTCTAATAAAAGATGGAAGACATCTTCTAGATGAAAGGAGACTAAAGAGCTGTGACACTGAAATATAGTGTATGACCCTTGTTTGAAACACAGATCCAAAATAAAGCTATCATTAAGGACAGTATTTACACTATTGGGGAAATTTTTGAATGAGAGCTCTATATTAAGTAATATTCTTATCTCAATGTTAAATTTCTTTAGTTTGGTACTGGCATTGGCATTGTAGTTATGTAGAATAATGATCAAGTATTGAAGGATGAAAGTGTCAGTGTCTGCAACTGAGTCAAATTTTCTGTAATTTTGGAGATTTTCAAAATAAAAAGTTGGAGAGAAATTGAGTTGCAAAGTGTCAACTGTTTGTGAAAAATGAAATAGTAGATTAAATATATTTTTAAGTTATAAAGGTAATAAGTAGACTAACCAGAGGTAAATATCAACATTGGGAAATGAAGAGATGATAGGGGAATAGTATGAATGAGCAGGTTCCTCATCCTCCATATCAGGAGCCAATAGCTATATTCCAGTTCATAAATCAAGATATACTAATAATAGCTAAGATTTATTTATGTATGTATTTATTTATTTGAAGTATAGTTGACATACAACATTGTATTAGTTTCAGGTGTTCAACATAGTGATTTGACATTATTTACATTGCAAAATGATCACCCTGAGAAGACTAGTTATCATACAAAGTTATTACAGTATTTTTGACTATATAATAGCTAGGATTTATTAAAGGCTTTCTCTGTGACTGGCACTGTTCTAAGTGTTTTATTTATATTAACTTATTTAATCCTTACCTTAACCCTATGATGTAGGTACTGTTACTATTCACATTTCACATAGGAGTAAATTAAGACACAGAGAAGTTGCCCAAGGTCCCACAGCTAGAAAGTGAGAGCAGAAATTCAACCCAGATAGTCAGGATTTGACCTTTAACGGATATATTAGGAGAAAAAAGATGAAAATTTACAAGCCAAGTATTCAACTTAAGGAGCTAGAAAAAGACTAGTATAATAAAGCAAAAAAAGTAGAAGGAAATTAATGAAACAGAAGACAGACGTTTAATACAGAGAATCAAGAAAGCCAAAATTCAGCTATTTTAAATATTAATAAAATTAACAATCCTTTGGCGTGGCTGACTTTAAAAAGAAAGTAAAAATAAAGAAAATTAGGAGTGAAAAGGAGATATAACTAAATGTGTGCAAACATTAAAAGAGAATATTATGACAAATTTTTGCACGTAAATGTAAAAACGTAGATGAAATGAACAAATTACAATTTGCCAAAACTGACTTAAGAAAACATAAATATCTAGGTAGCTCTTTAGTCATGAAATATTTGAAATCTGTAGATCTTCCCTAAAAGAGAATCCAGACTTAAGAGTTTTTACTGAAGGAAGAAGTAATTCCAGTCTTACGTAGCTGTTTCAAAATATAAAAAAAAAGGGAATATTCCCAACTTACCATGTGAAATTATCATAAGCATGTCAAAATCAGTTAAGAACAGTATGAGAAAGGATAATTATAGGTCAATTTAACATAGAAGCAAAAATTATAAACAGTGTTAAAAAATTGAATGCAGAAATTTATAAAAAGAATAATCTATTATGACCAAGTTGTATTTATGTTAGCAATGCAGATGATTTGACATATAAAAGTTTACTGTAATTTGCCGATTAAAGGAGAAAAATAGTATGCTCATCTCATTAAATGCAGAAAAGGTGTTTAATAAAATTTGACATTCATTCATGATTAAGAAATGAAAAACTTATTAGCATATTAGGAATAGAAGAGAACTTCCTTAACCTGAAAAAGATGATCTGTTCTGTTAAGACTAAGGACAGTTCTGTTCATAACTGCTGATTAGTTTACTGTTCTCAGTTAACTGATATATTTAACCAGGACCTCCTGGAAGCAGTGGCTTAACCCAGAGGAGTCTAATGATAAGAATTTCTGCAATCACTGTAATCAGGCAGAGAAAATGTTTTGAGCAAGCCTTGTGGTGCTCTTCAAATCTTATTAAAATGGATAGACTATTGTTAATGCATTTTCATTCATCCAATAAATACTAATTAAATATATACGCTGTAACAGGCTCTCTCTTTGGTGGGGATACCTTGATGAAAGACAGTCGTGCTGTCAAGAAGCTTGCTCCAGCGAAGCAGGCAATCATACAGTTAGAAGATGCTGACTATGCTAGAGAAAGTTACAGGATGCCCTGGGGAGCACAAGGAAGCTCATTAACTCAGACACTGGATGAATAGAGCTAATAAAGGAAGACTCGGAGCAGTATTTTAAAAGGACAAGTTGAAGAGCTAACGTTGCAGCTGCGTTAGGATCAGACATTAATGTGGCCCCTCTTTCCTTTGAAACTTATAATTCTCCTCATTTTATGACTTCAGCCAGTAAGAACAGCTAATATTTATTTTGAGACCTTACCTTGTGCCCCACACTGTTGTAAGCAGTTTACTTGTATTAACCCATTCAATCCTCACAACAATGCTGTGAGGCATGCACTATAATTAATCCCATTCTACAGATGAGGACACTGTAAAGTAACTTTCCTAAGGTTGCTCAGTCACTGACAACCTGATTCAGACCTTGGGGCTCTTATTCCAGACCCATGCTCCCAGAGTGCTTATCACTAAAGCACACTGCTTCATCACAGTTTGTAACCACTATATTCTGATTTCAATAGAATTTAGAGAAAGGTGGAACAAAGAGAACTGTAGAAGCTGAGATCTGTGGAAATTTTGCTATGAGAGCAGTATTTATATTATTGACTTAAGCTGCAAGCATTGATCTCAGACATTTTAGACATAGTTTCTGGATACCACACTGTACTCAGATCACATCTACCACTTTAATCAAGTTAAAAGGGTTCAGCTATAAAATATTTTATTTCTGAAAAGAAATAGAGCTTGAGTTATTTTGGGTTTTTTGGTTTGTAGTTTTGTTATTGTGTATGAATAGATGCCCCAAAACATTCTATCCAAATACTGTCTAAATTCCCACCTTCTTTTGATCACTTTAGGGTTTTTTTCTCTTCTTTACCCCAGCCTTTTTCTACTGTCTTGTTCAGGATTCTGTAGATTCCAAGTGCAAGAAACTCAGTTCAGAATAGTCAAGCTAAAGAGAGTTATTGGAAGAGTACTAGGACTGCTAACTGAATCAATGGAAGGGGCAATTTTAAACACAGGAAGGAAATTGGAGATTTGGGTCCCCAGTAGTTCTCTCTCTCTGCCTCTGTCTCTCATCTTTGCTTCTCTCCTTCCTGTGTTGACTTCATTCCTACCCCTGATGGCCTCATTTGGTAGTGAGGCAGCTCCAAGTTTACCTTATCCCAGTTTAATGAGCTTAGAGAAGAAAAGACTTCTTTCTCCTCTCTTGCAATATGTCTGAACCCCAGGAAAGGATTCTGGCCCAGCTTGGATCGTGTGCGTGTCCTTTGGACCAATCAGTCTGGCCAGGGAAGTGAGGTGTTGTGATTGGTTAGGCCAAGATTAAATGATCACAGTTGGAATTTGACAGGCTCATCAAAGGGCCAGGGAGCACATCAGTTTTCCAAAAGGAGGAAGGGTGCTGTTAGAAGAAGAGGGGAAGACAATGCTGAACAGATGATCACAAGTTTCTGCTGAGGCACTTATCTATATCCCACATTTGCAGACTTTTCTCTACTTTGAGATTGTGAACTCTTTGAAGGCAAAGATTGTAGGTTTGAGAGTCAGGCAGCCTTGAATTGGATCCCATGAATCTTTGTAGCGCTCCGCACAGAACTAGATGCTCAATAAACAGTTGTTCATTTTCAATTCCTGTTTGGAATACCTTTCATTATTTTGGCTTATTCTAGTCATGGTTTTATGTAGACATTATCTTTTCCACTTTTAGTTTTTAACTAAATTATTTGATAATTGCTTCTATGTTTAGTTCAAGCTTTTATTAGATAAAAGTTATACGTAAATTGATTAAACTATCAAAAATATGACTCAACAAAATTCCTCTTCAGGTGTTATAACAAGCAAATTGTTTCCGCATATTTTTTGATGGATTACTTTTTTATTGGAAGTGAAGTACCAAATCTAAGAATTGGCTTGTGAAAGATTCTGTGTTCCTTAGAAATGAATAAATACAAAATTAGATAATTTTAAGATTTATTTGTCCTCACTGGCTACATGGCTTAAAAACTGTATTTAAGGGTTTTTTAATCATCTAGATTTTTTTAAAACTGTTAATCTTTTTACTTTAGTTTAACTTGCTTTAAGATTTTTGTCTTTAATGCAAATGCCACATTATTACATAAGACAAAAATATGTAAATCAATGGCATACTGACTTATTTTCGTTTTCTCCTTAGGAACTGAGAGAAAGCTACAACACACAGCAGTTAGCCCTTGAACAACTTTATAAGATCAAACGTGACAAGTTGAAGGAAATTGAAAGAAAGAGATCAGAGCTAATACAGAAAAAGAAACTAGAAGATGAGGCTGTAAGGTAATATAACTAAGTTTGTTACACCATATTGCTATTAGAATTCTAACTTTGTTGCCCATAGCTTTACTATGACTATGGAAATTTAAGGGAAATATCTTAGGATGCTAATTAGATTCTAAATTTTAGAAAATCTATTCTATTAGGGACTGAGCTTACATTAACCACTTTTATGTTCCATTAGTGAAAAATATGGACTTTGGAGTCAGACTTGGATTAGAATTCTTGGTCTACCACTTACTGTCTGGGTGACCTTGGTTAAGACACTTTGCCTTTCTGAACCTCAGTTTCTCCATCTGAATAATAGGAATATTAATGCATACCTCATAGGTAACTGAGAATTAAGTAAAATACTGTAGCTAAAGAGCCAGCTATAATGTCTTGGATGTAGTAAGCACTCTTTATTTCCATCTCTCCATTGTAAATCTTTTACTGTTTCCTGAAAGATCATAAAGACCAAATACTTAATTTTATGGTGTGGTAAGACTGAGTGTAGAATGCCATGTTGATGCAGTTCTCTTCGTACCTCTGAGATATATCAATTGCTTCCATTTATAGCAAGGAGAAGACAGTTGTGGTGTCTGAAGTATAGAACCGTTGATTTAGAGACTGCATAATTTTTTTCTGTCAGTAAGATCCTATTTCCAGTTTGTTTCTCTCAAGTTCTCTAGTGTCAGAAATTAGTATAATTAGTTAACAAGTATCGACAAGCCAACACTCCTTTGCCTTGGAGAAGTATAGATGAGCAATGTCCATGAAAGAGCTAATAGTTACTGGGGAGGCAAGAAAGACACATTACCCCATACAGCAGGCCTCTTTTCTTAATGCCTTCACAGTGGCCACTTTCAATTTATTTTTATTGAGTGGCCACTGTTGGCTGTGATGCAGGTAGACTCTGGGTTACTCCTTGCTCCTAGATTCCTCACAATTCTAGTAGGAGATTCAGACAGCTAAACAAGTAGCTATAATACTCTTTACTCCAAGACCCCTACTTTTGTGGCCCCTAACAAGAAATACCAGAATACTATAGCAGTAGAGACAGTGAAGTTCAAATTAAGAAGGCTTTTATTTGCCACCTAACTTGTGCCACTTAACATTGCTCAAGGGATCTGTGTGGTGGCTACATAGTTAGTCCCTGTGTCAGAAGTTTCTATTGACACATGCAAGTATTTTGATATTTCCTCATCACTGCTCACAAGTCTTTTCAGGCCAACAGACCATATTAGTAATATACATTTTCATTTCATTCATCATCCTCACACGTTATCCTACTGTAGTAGAGGGAAGAGATCAGAACAGAAACACATGTAGGATCAGTCCAGAGCTGGATCCTAGTGTTGCATCTTGATTTCTTGGCCATTTGCCCAGGTATGTTCTCTTCTTGTCCCAGGCTATTGGTAATAATCAGGTTTTCACGTTGTAGATGTGGCCTCTTTGCCCTCTGTCCAGCTTCTGAGGCATCTACTGGCTCTGGACCAGTTTCTTGTCCGTTAACTCATACTTAAGTAACTTTACCAAAATTTAATTTTATATTCATCCAGAAGCATTTCCTATTTCCACAACAATGACTGAATACTGCAAACAGGGGTTAGCTAGGATAGTGGGAGTAAGAGCCAGAAGGCAGTCCTTGTGAAGAATCTGGAGAGAAGGGAAGGAAATTTAGATAGAGTTTTTAGATTTGTTTTCTGAATAGTTGCGTTTCAGTTTTTTCCTCCTTTTTTCTTGAGTTTGGGAGATTGACTGGCAGGGAGGAATTTGAAAGTGTGAGAAATTGTCTGTCATACTCCCCAGGTCATCTGTTTGTCCAAGGTTCCTCTCGATTAATTGGATTAATTGGTTTTCCCCTTCATCCCTGATCCCCACTGTTTCTCCACACCTGCTACTAATATCTCTGTGCTATGTAATGAATATATAATTATATAAGATTATATATAAATATATGAGAAATATATATATAATATTTCCTCAGTTTGTCAGAAACAAAATCTTCTATTATATTTTTATTTTGTGTAAAAATTAGGACATTATGCAAACTTTTTTCTTTCATGTAAAGGAAAGCAAAGCAAGGAAAAGAAAACTTATGGAGAGAAAGTCTTAGAAAGGAGGAAGAAGAAAAACAAAAGCGACTCCAGGAAGAAAAAACACAAGAAAAAGTTCAAGAAGAGGAGCGGAAGGCTGAGGAGAAACAATGTAAGGATAAGGATAAAAAGAATAGATTTGATTTTTCTGAGACAGAGCGACAAAAGAGACAAGAGAAAAATAAAGATTCTGGTGAGCTGCAAAAAAAAGAAAATTGAAACAGATGCTGATCTTAGAGTCAGAAAAAACCTCTTTCTAAATTAAACTTGCTTGAGAGGTGTGTGGGCTTATTGAAACAGACTGAGGGTAATCTAAAATCTAGAAATCTAAAGACAACATGGAGAAATGAAGGTGGTCATCATTAACTATGAACAGACCTTAACATGGTTTTCATAATTGAAGTGAATAGTTTAAAATATTTTATTCAACCAGTGTGTAATAAACTGTTTATTTTCATGAAACAACAGTAAAATTTTAAGTCTTTGCAAATTGAAATCTTCTCAGAAGATGTACTTTGTTTTTTGATACACCTCAGAGTCTATTCCTAAAATACTTTAAATATTATTATGTCTCTTAGATGCATAAACCTTTGAATCTTTATTAATGATACAATGTGTTGAAAATTTTATAAGCTGAAGCATTTATTCTACAAATGAACAAAGTAAAATATTTTTAATTTTGTCAAGGCTAGTGTATTTGTGAATTCTTCTACTGTTTGTCCTTTAGAACCATACTCATAAATCTATAGATCTTTCTTCAGTCAGCTCTGTTCCCTTGCTAATCTTCACATTTGTGAGCTCCCTTTTTGTGCTTTTCTTCCCTGTTGTGTTCTGACCACCACAGATCAAACCAAGCCTCTGGCTGTTTAGTCTCCTTCCACTTTGCACAGCTCAGCCTGCCACCACTCCCACCCCTTCCCTTAGATCCGTGTGCACAGCACACCCTGCAAGTCATCTCTTTGTTTTATTGCCTCCTACTTTGCTTAAGATGAACATCCTTGTTTGCTTTTATGATTTTTAAGATGTTTAGATCCTGGGGCCGGCCCCATGGCCGAGTGGTTCAGTTCGCATGCTCCGCTTTGGTGACCCAGGGTTTCGCCGGCTTGGATCCTGGGCGTGGACCTAGCACCGCTCATCAAGCCATACTGAGGTGGCATCCCACATAACACAACCAGAAGGACCTACAACTAGAATATACAACTATGTACTGGGGGGCTTTGGGGTGTAAGAAAAAAAGATTGGCAACAGATGTTAGCTCAGGTGCCAATCTTAAAAAACAAAAAAAGATATTTAGTTCTTAACAAGCTTGTATCAAATGGATTTTCATTATAATGTTTGATGCTCAATTTTCTCTTTTTGATTTTAAGAACTCTTTATTGAGTCATAGCAAAGATGTATGTACATGAAAGTAGCAAATAATGACGATTATCTTCTCTTTAGGTGAGCCAGCTAGTGCTTTGGTGAATTATAGAGCATTATACCGCTTTGAAGCGAGGAACCATGATGAGATGAGTTTTAATTCTGGAGATATAATACAGGTAGGAAACAAAGTCTTTTTTTCTCACTAATAAGCTGAATGCAATGTAATATATTACTTTCTATAATAATAGTAATATTGACTATAATTTTATATAGTGATTTACCATTTTAAAAATCTATCTTAAACATTGCCTCATTTGGCCCGTGTGACGCATGCAGAGCTGCATAGGACGGTTATTATTGCTGCTGCATTCTAGGTCAGGAAGCTTAGACTCACACATATTGTAACTGCCAGCAGCACAGTGCCAGAGTGGGGTGTAACTGCATGTCTTTTGGTTTCCAAATCCAGTATTCTTTCCACTATGCCATACTGCTTCATGTCCTAATAGGTGATTCTGATTTTGTTATTTTAATAAATTACCAATGAAATTGGAGGGAACTGGCTATTTTCTGGCAACTGTTAAAAGAGTTAAAGGAGTTAGATTCTGCAGCCCTCACTAGATGCAAGCATTGTTCCTTGGAACAGAAGATCTTTATTGTATAATCACAAAACATGTAAAATGGACAAATAAGAGAAGATAAAAGGAATAGCATTTGATAACACTACTGTCATACAATGGAAAGAACACAAGCTTTAGAAGCACACAAACTTGGATTTTAGTCTCTGCTTCAGTTTTCATCTTAGAAAATTAAGGTCATATTACCTGGAGTATGTAGCCAGTGTCTGTTTTCTTTTTTCCCTGTACTTTCACCAATTTGGTGTATTTTATCAGTTAGGTAGCAAACATTTAGTGATACTTGGGATAGAGTTTACCAGAATCATCTGTTTAAAAGCCCAAGATAATCCCCAGCTACACATCTCCTCTGTTGCCATTGCCACCACTGACAGTGCATAGCTGCTCCTGAGCTGAGGGAGAGGTTGGCTTTCCAGGCAACGTGAGTCCAGTCTGCTGTCCCCACCATTCCTCCTCTTTTTGTTGGTGATGATGAGGTAATATCCAAGAAGAAGAGAGGCAGCCCATCTCTGGGCATGTTTGGCCAAGAGCCTACTTTTATTTTTGGCTATATCTTTTATTTATTCTTTTAAAAAATATTTGTTGAGGGCTGACTGTGTTAAGCTAGGGATGTTGTGAACAAGACACAGTCTCTGCCCGGAACAAGCTTATAGTCTTATGAGAAAGACAGACAATTAAAGAGGTAGAGAAAGGAAGGGTGTGGACTGCTACTAGCTTTAGAACAGAGCTCTCCTATGGTCAAAGAGTCAGTGTGGTGGCAGTGACAACAGGAACATAAAGTTAGCTTGAGTCTCTTGAGTGCTGTGTTCTCTGCTGAATCATTGATATAAAGAGTCATGAGTTACTACCAGAGACCTCACTGGACAACTTGGTTGATGATGGTGTCATTTACTAAGAGAGTAAGATTAAAAGGAGGAGATTTAAGTGGGAATTACAATGAGTTCAGTTTTGGATGAGTTTCAGACTTCCAGGCAGCAATTGGATATCCAGAGATATTTAGAGAAATCTCAGGCAGAGATCTAGGGTGAGGACGCCAATTTGGATGTCATTAGTCTGTTATGATGGTACTTGAAGACATGAGTGTAGTTGGAGCTCATCCAGAGGAGTAGTAAAGTAAGAGAGAAAATGGTTGAGGATGTAATTCCTGAGAAACATGGACACTGACAAGATTATTAGAGGAAAGGGATCTTTAAAAGGAATGTCTAGATGTAGGAAAAAACCAGGAAAGTTTAGTGTCAGGGAACGTTGAGAAGAGTGGTCTGCATGTGAAATAAAACAAGGACTAAAAAAAAATATGTTAGATTAGTAATAGCACAGTTGTTAACCTTGAGGAGAACAGTATTAGTTGGGTGGAGTGGTGGGGGAAGAAGCCAGATTTCAGTGAGTTGAGGAACAAATTGAAGGGAGGAGGAGGAGACGGTGAATATATAAAACTCTTTGATGGAGCTTAGCTTTTTAAAGGGGGAAAGGAGAGAAGATGATAAATAATGAGGAATGTGGATTGAGGGTAGTGAGTTTTGTTTTTGCTTGAGCAAGCTTAAATAATGATAGAAAAGATCACAGAGAGGGAAAGGGTTAATGATTCTGGAAAGAGTAAATCACTAATAGAGGGAGATTGTTTTTTCTAATTAAAGTATAATTTACATTTAGTAAAGTATATAACTATAAATGTACAGCTCAAATAATTTGTACACACACACATATTTATATTTGTGAAACTACATTCAGGTCAACATACAGTACATGGAGCACTTAGGAAGGTACCACATACCTCCCCGTCAGACCTCCCCATTCTGACCCATGGATGGAGATGAGGAAGATTCTTGATAAGGCTGGAGGGCTTGGGATCTAGAGCACAGGAAGAGAGAGTAGTGGAAGGACTAGATACCTTTTCCTTTGTGATTAGAGAGCTGTAGGAAAGGATGGATGGGATTATAAACAAATTTTGCTGAGGTAGAAGGTGAGGTTAGATCCAAGGGCTTCTGTATTCTTGCTAAGATAGGAGGCAAGGTCTAATCAACTTAATGTATGAGAGTGACAGAGGAGGTTTGATTGAAAGTGAAAAAGATTAGAAATTCCACTGAGCCCTGGAAACGTTTTCCATGACAACCTGTTTTTCTAGCCTTCTTAGCCCTTAATGCCATTTGAAGTAATAGTTTCCCTAGGTCTGTGAGAATCTATGTAAAATTTTTAGTTTAACTCTCTATGTAAATTGACAACTAAACATTAATTAGAAGTATAAATGACAGATATGATATTGATTAAAATTGGTCCCTTACAAAGCAAACTTGGCTTAACTCTAAAGACTAAATGAATGGGCTTTTTCTTGTTGATAAGGTTGAAAATATTAGGAAAAACTATTAAAGTAATTATGCTTTTAAAAGTTTGTAGGAAAAGCGGGAAGTTAGTGTTTGAATGCCAGTGCTCATACCTTTCAGTGACCTTGACTCGAGACCAAACTTTTGAATCAGGTATATTGCTGGGCATTCTGCTTTAGGTTGCATAATTCCTCAGGGTTTATTGTGTTCTTGTCTTCATTTTTATTGCTCTGGCTCAGGTAATTTAAATTAGTCTTAAACTAGATCTACAGGATAAGATTGCATCAGTGGTTCTTTCTGTTCTATTTCGGAACACCATTTTATGGTAGTTACATAGCTATGATACTATCTAGGTGCATAGTTTAACCACGGCAGCTCTGGTTGAGATATTTTCTAATTATCTCATTCATGATATAATAGATAACCAGACTTATAACATTAAAATTAGAATAATTTACCATAAACACAAATGAAGTTGCCATGATAATAAATCCATTTGTTATTAATTAAGATTTGAGTGTATTGTTTATCTAATTTAGACTAGTCCATTTAAGTTAACGTTTGTTGAATTTCTAACCATGTGCCTGCTGGGATATATAAAAATGAATAAGGAAACCAAAATCTAGAAAGAAAACAGAAATATGTATAACTATATGAAATATAACATAAGTTTAGATTAACAATTTAGAGAAACAAAGTACTATGGGAACTTAGAGGGTTAAGCAATAACACAACCAAATAGAATTGGGAACATTTTCCCCAGTGATAGGATGGAGGAAGGCCTCAAAGGATTATGCTTTATGTTTGTTTAGTGCTTTACAGTGTACTAAGCACTTTTATAAATATTCTCAATTTTATCCTCAAAATAACCTGGTGGAAGTTAGGACAGGTATTTCCCCCCAAATTTATAGATGAGCAAACTGAGACTTGCGATAATATTTATTATCTTACAGAGGATAACCAACCATGGCTAAAACTGAAACATAGCTCTTTTAACTTCTAAATTTGTGTTCTTTCCCCTAAACCACATAACATTCTGGGCAGGAAGAATAGCTTGAACAAAAACACTGAGACGTGAGTATGCTTAAAGGATGTCACATAACTGTTTGCCTAGAATATGGGACAAATGTTAGGAGATGGAGCTAGGAAGATAAAGTTGGAACTTGGCAAAGAAACCATAATTTCAGAGGCCTTGAATTCTGCACTAAGGAGTTTGAACTCTGAAGAGCTTTAAATTAGAGAGACAGGATCTCCTAGGATAAAAATGGTAATGGATCTGGATTGACTTACCACAAAGTAAGAGATATCAAGATTGGAAAGGGAGAAGTAGGATTTTATTTGCAGGAGACATGATTGTCTATGTAGAAAATCCCATAGAATCTATGAAAAAGCTACTAGAACTGATAAATGAGTTTAGCAAGGTTGCAGGATACAAGATCAATATACAAAAATCAGTTGTATTTCTGTATACAAGCAATGAATATTCAGAAGTTGAAATAAAAAAATGCTTAGAGATAAAACTGACAGAAGATGTGCAAGACCTGCTTATAGAAAATTACGAAGTATTGTTGAGAAAAATTGAAAGCCTAAATAAATGGAAAGATATACTATGTTCATGGATTGAAAGACTCAATATTGGTAAGAAGATCTCCTCAAATTGTTTTATAGATTCAGGGCAATTGCAGTCAAAATCCCAGTAAGCTTTTTTGTAGAAATTGACAGGCTGATTTAAAACCAAAACAACTTTGGAAAAAAGAAGAACAAAGTTGGAGTTTACGCTACCTGAATTTAAGGCTTATAAAAGTTACAATAATCAAGATGGTGTTGTATTAGTATCCAGATAGGAAAATAGATCAATGGAACAGATTAATAAGTACACACCCCCACACACACACCCACACACATATATTGATTTTTTGACAAAGGTACAAAGGTAACTCAGTGGAGAAAGGATACTCTTTTCAGTAAATGATGTTAGAACAATTGGATAGCCATATGAACAAAAACGAATTTCAATATATTCCTTGCAACATATATAAAAATTAACTAAAAATAGATCAAATGTAAGCCTAAAACTGTAGAACTTCTGGAAGAAAACATTGGAGAAAATCTTTGAGTTTGGGCTGCTCAAGGATTTCTTGGATTCTTAAATACAAAGAGTACAGGGTTTCTTTTTGAGGGAGAATGTTCAGTAATTGATTGTGGTAATGGTTGCGTAACTGAATATACAAAAATCCATTGAGTTGTATGCTTTAAATGGGAGAATTGTGTGGTGAATTATATCTTGATAAAACTGTTGTTAAAAATATATATAAAAATATATATAAAAAAGTTAAACACACACCTACCGTCAGCCATTCCACTCCTAAGTATTTACTTGAGAGGATCGGCAGCATATGTCCATACAAAGCAAATGTTCATAGCAGCTTTATTTATTTATTTATTTTTTTTGAGGAAGATTAGCCCTGAGCTAACTACTGCCAATCCTCCTCTCTCTCTCTTTTTTTTTTGCTGAGGAAGGCTGGCCCCAAGCCAACATCCATGCCCATCTTCCTCCGCCTTATATGTGGGACGCCTACCACAGCATGGCTCCTGCCAAGCGGTGCCATGTCCACACCTGGGATGCAAACAAGTGAACCCCGGGCCGCCGAGAAGCAGAACGTGCACACTTAACCGCTGTGCCACTGGGCCGGCCCCAGCAGCTTTATTTTTAATAGCCAAAAACTGAAAACAACTCAAATGTCCATCAATCAGTAAATGGATAAACAAATTGTGGTACATCCATACAATGTAATAATACTTAGAAATAAAAAGGAATGGACTATTCAAACTCACTACAACATGGATGATCTCAAAATAATTAGACTGAATGAAAGAAGCCAGACCAAGAAAAAAGATACATATTGTAGATTTTATTTATGTAAAGTTCTAGAAAATGCAAACTAATCTGTAATGACAGAAAGCATATCAGTATTTTCCTGGAGATGGGAGAGGGTCGTATGGAGGAATGGGAGGGAGGACTTTTCAGTGAAGCAAAAGGAGACTCTTGGAGGTGATGGATGTGTTCATTAACTTGACTGTGGTGATTTTTCACAGGTGTGTATGTCAAAACATCAAATTTAGCACCTTAAACATAAAATTTATGTTAATTATACATTTTAAAACTTTTAAAAAGTCTTAATGGATATGGAGTCACTTACCATATAAAGTTTACATGAAATCTGTGTCAAATCCATGTTTTAGAAAGATCGTCTGAAAAGTATAGAAAATGGAATGGAGAACAGAGACACAGTTGGCTTGAGCAAACATATATTATGCTGGTTAATGAGTGTCAAAGGGCTCACAGACAAATGGAAGAGATAGATGTAAATAACAACTCGGTATAATAATGCTAATTATAACAGTGTATATGAGATAGCTCTGGCCTAGGTTGGAGGCAGTTAACAGAATCTTGAAGGGTGAATAAAGATTATAGTAGTCTAGGTGTGAAACGAAAAAAGCCTGAAGTAGATTGGTTGGGAGGGTGGAGTTGAAAAAAAATTCAGAAGAGCTTTTTAGTGGCAAAATCAAAAGTTTGGCTATGAAAGTATAAGACAGGTAAGAGCCAAAGATTTTTCTATTTAGAATGACTAAGTCTTTGATGATAAGAATAACAGAAATATAAGGAATTTAGAAGGAATAGACCAGGAGAAAAAAACAAGTTCAATCTTAGACTTGAGTTGGAAGTTCCCATGGCACGTTCAGTTGAAGATATTTTTCAAGTAGCTGAAAGTACAGTCTTGTCCCTTTGGAAAGAAGTCGGTTCTGAGAATATAGCTATTGGATTCATTTTTGGATAGAGACTGATCAAACTGTAGGAGCGAGTGGGCCTGTTCAGGAAGTATATAGTGTGAGGTAAGAAAGCCAATGATGAAACTTGAAGTGTCATCAGTGTTTAAGGGACAAGGACCAAGAAGCAGAGGAAGAGGCGCTGTGAGGACAGAGGATATCAGACTGTAGGAGGGAAATGTCTGAGAGAAGAAATGAAGCCAAAAGTCACCTATGTGTTTTCCAGTTGGAAAATAGTATTCAGAGAAGATTATATAGTTCTCTTAGAATTCAAGAAGACTGATTAGGAACAGAGAAAACGGAGTAAAAAAACCAAAACAAAGTAATGATTAACTATAGAAAAATAAAAGTTTACAAGAAAAGAAATGTAATTGGCAGAACACTGCATGACTCAGATGTGAAATATTTACATAGTCATAATAATATAAACATTGAATATAATTTAACCAAAAATTATGATATAGGAATTTTGGTAGAATAAGAGGATGCAATAAAAGAAAGTTAAATATTTATTTTCCATAACCAAAAACCAATAGATAATGTCTAGAATTGAAAAATTCAAGAAATAGCAGTATAAATACATTATTTAGAAATATAGAGGGGCTGGCCCTGTGGCGCAGTGGTTAAGTGTGGACATTCTGCTTCGGTGGCCCGGGGTTCACCAGTTCAGATCCCGGGTGCAGACATGGCACCACTTGGCACGCCATGCTGTGGTAGGCATCCCACATATAAAGTAGAGGAAGATGGGCACGGATGTTAGCTCAGGGCCAGTCTTCCTCAGCAAAAAGAGGAGGATTGGCAGCAGTTAGCTCAGGGCTATTCTTCCTCAAAAAAAAAAAGGAAAAATATAGAGAAGAAATAACTAAGAATGGAAAATTATATTTAGGAGTAGAAATCAGGGCCGTAGGAGCCATGGGGTCTTCCATCATAAGCCTGTATAATGCTATGTGTCTTTGTAAACTATTTTCATGTGTTCTTTTGGATAAAATTTAAAATTAAATTTTAAAAGACACCTTGTCAATCATCAGAGATAGCAACCTATTACTTTGTAGAAAGTGCCTTAGCTATTTTAGTTAGGCTTAATTCTGATAATGAAGCTACTATACAATAATCTGCATCTCTCTCCGTTGTAAATGTGTGACTTTCTAAGCACAGTTAACCTTTCTTTTCGTTTCCATAGGTTGATGAAAAAACCGTAGGAGAACCTGGTTGGCTTTATGGCAGTTTTCAAGGAAGTTTTGGCTGGTTTCCATGCAACTATGTAGAGAAAATGTCATCAAATGAAAAAGCTGTGTCTCCTAAGAAGGCCTTACTTCCTCCTACAGTATCTTTATCTGCTACCTCAACTACTACTGAGTATGTTTTTAGCTAACAATGGCGTTTATATAGCTCTGAACACATCTAAATACCTAGTATGTACTTGTGTCAATTTGCTACTTAATCATATTACAATCTGTACTGGATTCTCCAAGAGCCCTTTAAAATGTGTTCTAAATTTAATACTGAAGTTTAGTAAGTGAAAACATAGGTCAGTAGTTTGTCCATGAATTCTTTTTTTCCCACAAGTTGTGTTTAAACACGATGTATATTATGTACAAGTTGATAAAGTGGTGGTACTTCATTAGATTCTAAACAATTAAGTATACTTATATCAAACTGTTGTATTTACAGATCACTTTCTTCAAATCAACCAGCATCAGTGACTGATTATCAAAATGTATCTTTTTCAAATCTAACTGTTAATACATCATGGCAGAAAAAATCAGCTTTTACTCGCACTGTGTCCCCTGGATCTGTATCACCTATTCATGGACAGGTATGTGTCCTTAATTTTTGTGTGCTTTATTGTTTGACTGTGCTCCTGATTCATATAAAATAGAATGAAGAGTTTTGTACAAAGGCGTCATTCACTCATTTAACGAGAGTTTGTAGCATTTGGTTTCTGTTCTTATCATTCACATCTGATGTGAAGTTGAAGAAATTATTGCTTAAAGCTTTCTCAACAACAGTTTATTCTCACAGTGTCAGCTTGCCGGGAGCTAAGATTTCTAAGCTCAAAATATCATTTTTACAAATCCAATTGTATTATGCTTAATTTGTAGTTATTATAAGGAAAGATTTGGGCTTAAGGGTTTTTTGTTTTTGTTTTTCTTAAGTAAGTCATTTGTCTAGGAAGTGTGTTATATTTACTTAGCATCTGATTCAGATGTACACATTGTTACATTAACATTATTAAAAAGAAATCACATACTTCATCAGAATAAAGTCCTACAGATTTCACCTTCACTCAATATCCCTACAATTAAGAAGTCATAATCTATTGGAGACAAACATATAAATAAATAACTATAAAGTATGAGAAGTGTTGTAATAAAGATATTCTACAAAATCTTAAGGAGTATACAGAGGAGAGAATATCTCATTCAATCTGTGGGAATTGGAACAGGCTTCACAAAGGCCTAGTTATTTGAGTAGGACCTTTGAAGACAAGCAAGATTTCACCAAACAGAGAAGGAAAGGTATTCCTGTGAAAGAACAATTTGGGGAAAGTCACTGAGGCATGTTAACACAAGGAGTTTGCAAGAAACAAAAATTGTTTATAGTATGGCTAGAGTATAGGATTCTTGGAGATAAGGTTAAGAAGTGAAGATAGAGAGGAAGAGATTTATTTGCGAGGCGTTTAATACCATGCTAACCCATTTGGCAGTGGAAAGACACTGAAGATTTGAGAGAGAGATAACTGTGGCAGTAGTATGGAGGCCAGATTGGTGGAAGGAAGCAAAGGTAGGAGACCAAGTAAGGGAGGGTAATAAATAGCTAAGTAACGAGGGGTGATGTTGTGACCCAGTGCTGCAGTAATGAAAATATATAGAAGAGGAGGTGAATTTAAAAGAGTATTAGGAATAGACATAAAATTGGCAGGCCATTGGATGTGGAGTGTGAGGAACAAGTTGGAGTTAAAGATGACTCTTGAAAGCTTTTAGCTTGAGTAACTGAAAGGATGGTGATACCATTGTCTTGGGTTGGCAGTGCAGGAAGAGAGGGTTTGTTGGGTTCTAAAAATGATTATGTTTCAGACATGCACTTAGGTATCTGTGTGAGGGACAACCTGGTGGGAAGGCCTCGTAGGCAGTTTGATTTACAAGTCTGGAGCTCAGGAGGTAAAGTTAGACTGAAAATATAGATTTGAGAAGTCATAGGCATAAATGAGATTATCAAGGGAAATCAAGTGGAACAGAAATGGAAAGGGGCTGGACCACAGAGGAGTCATCAGTCACCAGAGAGTGAGCTTCAGGGACTACGAGGGTTTTAGTGATGTCAGCACTGTTCAGAGATCAGGGAAAGTAAGGGTTTGGAAGAAGCTTTTGGCTTTGAGGTTATCAGTGACCTTGTTAAGAAGAGGTTCAGTACTATCATGGGTGCAGAACCTAAATTAGACTGGATTGAGGGGTGAAATTGGAAAGCAGGTTTCAGACTATTCTTTCTTTAAGGAATTTAGAAGTAAGTAGACAAGCGGAGAGATTGGTGATTCAAGAGAAGGACTGCACAATGTTGCGAAGTATTTTTAGAAAATGGGAGGGCGTGGTAGAAGACTTAGAGCATAGGTAAAGAGGTTAGCCCTGTCAGCAAAACAAAACCACTCCTTCCTCTAAGAGAGGAGAGAAAGAAGAGTGAGCAAGAATACGAAGAAACTAAGAGACAGAAAGCGGGAAAGTGGAGGAAGCCAAGCACAACCGCATCTCCATTCTTAGCAGAGTAAACCGAGTCCCCTGCAGTGAAGAGACTGTAGAAACTGAGGTGGGAACAGGTTTACAGTAACTCTTTCCCTTTTTATTTGTTCCGTGATATATGCTTGATGGATTTATGAATACATGTCTTAAGTACCCACTGTTTACCTTCTATCCCTCTGATACTTTGTGCCAAGATGTTTCCTTGAATGGTAGGTGTTACATCTTTAACTTCACATAAGGCTACTCAGATGATTGTCTGTCACGTGTAATTTTAAGTCACTCAGTAGATTAAGGTTATCATAAGTTACCATTGATAATAACTCACCACCACACCAAACAGGTCTGCTGTTTGAGAAGTAAGTACATTATATACTAAGAAATAGAAATCATTGTTACCATTGTTTTTCTTTAAATTTTGTGGTTTTGTGTTCACAGGGACAAGTTGTAGAAAACCTAAAAGCACAGGCCCTTTGTTCCTGGACTGCAAAGAAAGATAACCACTTGAACTTCTCAAAACATGATATTATTACTGTCTTGGAGCAGCAAGAAAATTGGTGGTTTGGGGAGCTACGTGGAGGAAGAGGATGGTTTCCAAAATCTTACGTCAAAATCATCCCCGGGAGTGAAGTCAAGCGAGAAGAGTAAGCATTTTTGTGTGTTTGCATGAGGTGTCCATGTTGTCGTTTTTACTGAAGAGTCAGCCATAGTATGACTGACTGTACGAAAAATAAAAAGTTTACACTTGCATTTGAATATCAGAAAGGTAATTCCTAGAGTGAAAAAAGGCATATGTCAGGTATTTGTACCAGATTTAGAATGGCTTCTATTGTAGTTATTTCAGATTCCTAAAGTTTTCAAAGGGCGTAAATTTTTAGATCTGTTGCTTTGTTTGTACCATAAGGTCAGTTAGAGAAGTCACTTCCATTTCCTTTGGAGCGTTTCTCCTTTGTTGTTTACTATAAGTTGTCAATATTTAAATAAATCTTTATTGAGGGCCTCCCCTTTACCAGAGTGGGGCATTCCCATCTCTGGGCCTCCAGAGTTCTTTGAACAGCACCTCTCTTAGTGCCCACAACACCCTGCGTTGTAGTTATTTACTTTCTTACCCATACCCCTTATTAGAGCAGGAGCTCCAGGAGGGCGGGATCCACGCCTTTTTTTGTTTTTCAGTTTTTCCATGCCTGGGGTGATCTTGATGCATAGTACCTGCTCAGTCACATTAGCCCAGTGAATGAGGAGAGGAGTGGGGTGAATGAACGAACAATCAGATGAAGGAGCTTTCAGAATGACAGAAAGCAAACACAGGTCTCTGGCCTTTATTTCCCAGTCTGTAGGGGAGTCAGCTCATCAAACATCTTTAATACAAAGAAGTATACTCCAATATAGCTATGAGTAACTATCTCTTGTGTTTTATATAGAAGTTGATCTCAACAGAAAAACAGTCTGATTTAGTGAAAGGGGGCTGGTCTTTGGAAATCAAGAGGCTTGAATTCTGATGCTGCTGTTTTTGCCAGGCCGTGTGGAATAATCTATTTACTTGCTCTTCAGTTTTCTAATTGATTGAATGAAAAGAATAAACTAAATAATCTTTAAAAATCTTTTCAGTGCTGAGATTCTGTGTATCAATTTTTAGTTCAAATGCAGAAATTTCCTTTTCAGACTGCCATGGAATTTTAGATTTAGAGGTGTGTAATAATAACAGTAACATCAATAATACATAACTGACGTGTTTTGCTAGCATTGTGCTGGGCCCTTTATAGGAATTATCTTATTTAAACTCCATAACATTTTACAAAGAAAACTTAAGGACGAAGACATGAAGTTTAAATGCTTTTTAAAGGGCATTTCTTCTAACTTTTCAGTCAGTTACTCATCTTTTCTAACAGATAAGGCATGTAACTTGAAAACCTGCAGTAATGGAGAATTCAGCACTACACAAGGCAGTGCGTTCAGTTATGGCCATGGGTCGTAGGAAGGTTCCACTCTGTTTCCCTGAAAACTTCCTCACTGTGTAATTAACTCACTGTTCCTGGGGAGCTCTAGGGCATCCTATGGGTGTCGAGTTCTTAAACACGATAGTTTTCCAGATTTTTGAAAACAACTTCCTGGGTTAAATTGGAAATTAAAGCTATACCTGTTCTGAAATATAAAAATAAAGTTCTATTTATATAGTATATTTTTTAGTGTAGTGTGCTCTAAACAAATAATAAAATTTATATATTGCCCTTGTTTTTCTCTATACCATATGTGCTTTACCAGGTAATTGCCCATTTACAATATACTTGTGTCTTAAATTTCCTTAGAAAGGCAAACTATCTCACATTTGCAAAACTACTTACAAATCATATTGAAATTACTTTAATATATTAAAAAATTTAGAAATGTATAATTAGGCAGTTCTTAATCCACCAGGATTTTGTGTATGAGACTATTTCTAGCCTGTGTCTGAAACAATGTTTAGATTAATTTTAGAAAGCCCTACAAGAATGCACTGCTAAAACTTGCTGTATTCAAATCACCTTTATTGTTTTTTTACGTTGTTGTCTTTTTTTGTTTTGTTGTTTTTTATCTTTTTGTGTGTTTATTTGGCAGACCAGAAGCTTTGTATGCAGCTGTAAACAAGAAACCTACCTCCACAGCCTATACGGTTGGAGAAGGTGAGCTTTTGGCAATTTGTAAATGAGATGGGAGTGCGTTTTGCTCCTGGCTAATTATCTGACTTCCTACAGTTGTTGTTATTCTCCCTGCTTCTGTGTCTTCGGTGTTAAAGTGATGTTAGGAAAACCTGACCCTTGTCTATTTCACGTGAATGTTGAGGATACAGAAAAAAATATGGCTGAAAATACTTGGTAGTTTTAGAAAATTAGTACTATAAAAATTCAGCATAGACTGCCTCGATAAATAAGATCATAAGTAAAAAGTGTTGCAATGAGATAACACAAATATTTTTGTTTTCCTGTTATTATGTGTCTAGATTATTGAAATTTAGGATGTAAGGAAATTTCAGTACATTTAGTGGCTAACGTATTGCATTTTGATTACTGTATACCTTATAAATCATTAAGTAGCATTTGAAATCAGGATACGTGTTATCATAAATATTACAAAGAAAAAAATTGTGTAGCCCTTTGGGTTGTTTGACTAATTATTTCAATTTTGTTAATGTGCTGAAAAATGAAAGATTGTCTACCCTCATTTCAGACATTTTAATTTAATAGTTACATAAGTTTATAAATGAATTGTATATGTCCACTGTAAAATTAGTTGAATAGTTGAAGTACATTTCGTGTACTCAAGAAAATCAGTTTAATGGTAAATTAAACAGTTTTTTCAGTATCTACTATATTAGAAATTCTATGCTAGAGCCTGAAAGATGCAAAGATGAATAAAACACAGTCTCCCAAGTGCTCACAGTAGAATGGAAAGGATAGACATACAATTGTAATAAATTCTATAATGAGGGAACAAAACTTAATTTTGAGTAGGACCTGGGAATCCACGTAAGTGGCAATGTTAAATCCTCTTAAACAATGAATAGAGTCTTGCATAGTGACAAAGGAAGAGAAAAGCTCTTGTAGACAGAGGAAATGGCATGAGCCAAGGCACAGCTTTGAAAGGTTAAGGAACTTGAGGTCACCAGTGAGGCTGGCATCGTAGGTTTACTGTGGATTGACTGCTGTGAATGAGCTAGGAAGGTAGCGAGAGCATTTTGGAAAGGACCTTGCTTGCATATCTAAACCTTGAAATCATTTTTTGTTTTGTTAAATCAGCTAAACTGAGTAATATTGAGAATGGGAATATTTAGTAGGTCATAGATAGTGTTTCTGGTAATCTCCAGTTTATGATATACAGATCAAATTCTGTGTTGACGAATATAAATAAAACTAGAAAAGAAAGAAAAAAACTTCTATAAACCTGGTCATTGACTGTTTCTTCTAAGTTGTAGTAGTCACAGGAACAAAAACCAAAGCCAGTATAAAACTCAGACATTTCTTTTGAGGTCATTCATTAAGAAATATTTATCGAGCATCTGCTCCATGCAAGCACTGTGCTAGGAGCTGGGTCACCATGTTGGAACTTGGCCTCTCCTACTCGTGTTGGCTGAATGTTGGGCGTTTCCATAACTGTGTATATAAAAGAATTAAAGAGAAAAGAATTTAGCAGATTAAAATATATTTTGTGTAAGAAGTTTAAAAATTTTTTTTCACATCTTGACTCTCTGAAGATATTGATACCTGTTCATAGTTTTTGGGTTTGATATTTCTTTGATATCATGATAATAATAATATAATAATAGAACAATTAGAAAATAAAAGAAACCCCATGATCAAACTTTCTGTTGAATAATCTTTTCCTAGGAATTACATAATTGCTTAATTTCTTTTTCTGTCTTAAGATCTTATTATAGAATTCCTTAATTTAATGAATTCTTTTTACAGTGAATTTACACAAGATCTTGGCGATTAACATAATTTTTTTTTTACTTTTGTAATCTTACAACCACAGTTAGTTTCTTTCTGCTTTGTTCTCTACAGAGTATATTGCACTTTATCCATATTCAAGTGTAGAACCTGGAGATTTGACTTTCGCTGAAGGTGAAGAAATATTGGTGACCCAGAAAGAGGGAGAATGGTGGACAGGAAGTATTGGAGATAGAACTGGAATTTTTCCATCAAATTATGTCAAAGCAAAGGATCAAGAGGTAGAGTTATTTTTGTATAGAAACAGAATCATTCCATTCTTGTTGATCAAGATTCATACTTAAAACAGACACTCATGTCTGTGGTTTTGGTCAGGCTGCTTTGGTTACAGGGAAACCACTTAAGGTAGCTCCAGAAAACTAGAGTTTATTATAGGGATTCTGTTAGAGAGAGAAGTGAGACAGGATTTCATGAAATTCTGAGAATGAGAGCCATAGGTAGGGCTGGGCCTCATGATAACTGAAGCTAGGGTAATGTTTCCGGATTCAGGGAGGCTTACAAGGGACCGCCTTGAAAAGAGTCTGTAAATCTTTACTTTAAGGCTCTGACATTAATGTGACTCAGCTTACACTCTGAATTCTTGCTGTTTTTTATCCCACCATGATTATGGTATAGTGCAACAGTTCTCAAACTTTTTGGTTTCAGGAACTTTTTACTTTCTTAAAAATTATTAGGGACTCCAAAGAGTTTTTAAAAATGTATGGGTTATATCTAGTTATTTTTCTATATTAGAAATTAAAACTGAAATTTAAATGATATTTATTAATTGATTTTAAACTAAAATAAACCCATTACCTGGTAATGTAAATAACTTGCTTTTTATGAAAAACAGCTATATATTTTCCAAAAGAAAAGTTTAGTGAAAAGAGTGGCATTGTTTTATATTTTTGCAAATCCCTTTAAAGTCTGGATTAATGGAAGATAGCTAGATTTTCATATCTGTTTCTGTGTTCGCTCTGTTGTAATATGTTCTTTTGGTTGAAGTATATGAAGAAAATTCAACCTCACACAGATATGGGAGAGAACAGAGAAGTATTTTATAACATTTGCAGGTATCTTCTCTGGATGTTCTTCTTTGATAGTACTACACCAAAACTTGACAAATGTTAGGGGGCCGGCCCAGTGGCACAGAGGTTAAGTGCACATGTTCCACTTCGGCAGCCTGGGGTTTGCTAGTTCAGATCCTGGGTGCAGACATGGCACCTCTTGGCAAGCCATGCTGTTGCAGGGCGTCCCACATATAAAGTAGAGGAAGATGGGCACAGATGTTAGCTCAGGGCAGTCTTCCTCAGCAAAAAGAGGAGGATTGGCAGCAGATGTTAGCTCAGGGCTAATCTTCCTCAAAAAAACAAAAAAACTTGACAAGTGTTAAATTGTTATAGATTAGTTACAACATGGAGTCTGAAGCCATATCAGTGAGTATTTCTTACTATGATTATTAAAATTCACGAGGCTGTTTTGCATGTTGAGTGGATCTTTTACCCGTGTGTGATAAAACATTCATGGGTCACTTGGAAAACACTGAATCACTGATTTACACAAATATTGCCTGTGTTGACACATTTTGTTATACAATATCAAAAAGTCGTTCTGTTAATATCACCACTGATCTCATAGAAAAGTCTTAAGTGCTTTGAAGCAGTCAAGTTCATGGTGGTAGATACAAGTTTTCCAAAATTTTAACTTTCTCTTGAAAGCTTGAATTTTACCATTGGCAGCACATCTCATCAGCTGTTTTCTTTGAAGTGACAGGCTTACTTCATTTTTCTTTAAGAAAAATGTCTGCTAAATCCCAAGTCTGAAGAGTTTGTCATTTCATTCATTCTTTTAAGTAAAATTGTTGTTCCATTGAAAACGTAGTTTAGCTTACATTTAAATCACACAAGTGCTTTTCCTTGAGACCACCTTTGTGCTTTAGTATGCAGCAGAAACGCTTTAGGCACGCTTCCGTTTAGACACACAGAATTTTTTAAAGATGTGTACCTGAGGATTAAGATTTAATAAAATTTTTACTGCTTGATCAAGGACATTCTTAGGTAGAACTGGCTTAGTTTGTGTTACTGTGAGCATGTGGCTGTGAAGAACACTGTGACTACTAGTTTAATTTGACACCACTGCTGTGATTTGTGCTAAGGCAGCAGGAGTTTTACCCACCAGTGTAAATGTCAACACAGTGAAAGACGCAAATAATGTCTAGTGTTGTTATGGAAGTAGTTTTTATCTTCAGGACCCCTGAAAAGGGCTTAAGGACTACCCCGGGGATCCACAAACCACACTTGAGAACCCTTGAGACCACCTGGGTTGACTCCTGGCTCTACCACTGAGAGGCTGGGTGACCTTGGACAAGATACTTTACCTTTCTGTACCTCAGTTTCCTTCTCTGCAAAATGGAGATAATCATAATTACTTAATAGTGTTATTGTGAAAATTAAATATTTGAATATATATAAAATTCCTAGAACAGAGCCTCTTACGCAGTAAGTACTCACAGTATGTTAGCTCTTGGCTACTCTTAACTCTGCTTCAGTACTTTTTACTACAGCTGTGTCCACTCACAGAAAAAAATTTTAACCCCTTCTCTTTTCTTGTTCAAATTCCTGAAAAGAGGAAATGTGGTTGGCCAAACTTATCCTGTAAGTCAAACAGAAGTCATAGTGGCTACCCAGGTATGGGTGTTTTTGTTCTGAGGTCAGTTCAGAGGGAACATGGCAAAAAAAGTAAAAATAAAAACATTGCCTTCTCTGCAGCTGGAGCGAAACTCACAGGGCGCGTGTGTTGTATGTGGTGGGCATTGATGCTAAACCTGATAAATAGGATGTATTTGGCCTGTACTCTTCATACTATTACTTACAACATCAGTTCAACTCTGCTGCATCCACTGACTTTAATATTCAGGAAAGTTTCGGAAAACTAGCTGTTACTATTGAGTCCGTGTATGCCAGCATCAGCCACTTGTATATAGTGTATTCTGTTAGCAGGCCAGATCTCCCCATAAGTGTTTGATTCTTAACTTATTTGGTTATTATAAGGCTAATTGTCGTTTTGATCTTCATTTAAAGAAACAGGAATCCTGGAAATTAGAAATCTCTAATTCCTAATAACCTTTTACTTTTACATCTGGATTGTTGGAATATGATAAAACAGTCTATCTTTTCCTTACAGAGTTTTGGGAGTGCTAGCAAATCTGGAACATCAAGTAAAAAACCTGGTATGTATAATAATGAAGTTGAAAAATTACAAAGTGTTTACTAGACTTGAATTCATAGTTGGTTGTTTTTCTTCTTTTCAGAGATTGCACAAGTAACTTCAGCATATGTGGCTTCTGGTTCTGAACAACTTAGCCTTGCACCAGGGCAGTTAATATTAATTCTAAAGAAAAATACAAGTGGGTGGTGGCAAGGGGAGTTACAGGTAATAATCTTTAAATAACATTTATCAATTTTATTATGAAAGTAATGCATGCTCATTTAATAATAAAATTAATAAAAATTTTAGATCACCTGTAATCATACCACTTAGAGGTAATCAGTATTAACATTTTAGTGTATTATATTTCTCTCTAGTCTTTTCCCTGTTTATTTTTAGCAGAATTGAATTGATGTTATAGGTAACAATATGAAGAATAATTTTCTCTAAAGACATAATTGTTTTCCAATAATACCTGCTTTAATAAATTACAGGTCACCTTCTTAAAGGAAAGCATGGCATCCTCTTTGTCTGGGATAACCCCAGGTTTGCAGTATAGCCTCTAGGAGAAAAAACATGATCCAGGCTGTGTACTGAGAAAATATTACCCATTGGACAGGGCCCCCGGTCTTATGTTTTTGAAACAGCAGTGCACGAAAAGGAAGTGCAGGAGTAAATGACCTGGTTTTTTCCTTAAAATGTTAAGAGAGATAGTTATTGCATATGTATTGGTAAGGAAAGAGAGTTCTTTCCTCACGCCTAAAATTTCCTTACTAGTTAAAACTAAAAAGCATTTTAGGATTAAAGGATGATAAGAGATGTAAGAGCTGTATTTTTACATAAGATTGATGTATGATTGTAATACGGAGAATAAACACAGCTTCACTCTTGCAAATCAGAGTCTTATAATTCCTAAAGAACAGTGGAGGTTCAAAATTCACTATCTTCTTGAATAACCCCATGAAATTCCACCTTCTGGTTTGCTTTGAAAATTGACCCAACTAAGTGGGAACATGGCTCTCCACTAGTTTTATTTATGATCTCTTGATTAATTATTAACAAAGCTCCAAGAGGTATTTACTGTGGGCTATACCATTTTAAGTGTTGACTTGAACACTTAAATGAGGAGAACTCTAGAAAAGTCTTTTTGATTTATAAATATTATTTGTGTGAAATATGCAGATAATTCTGAGCATGAAAGACCTCCAAATAGACTTCTACAAATAGTGTTTTCAGCAGCACTTTGAGATGCATATTGAGTTTTCCACTTGTTTAATATTGACCTGGAAGGCCAATGCAGAATTCAGGGGTCCCAAGACCACCCTCACTTCTGACATCAATTGTAAGTTTGGAGGCCCCCAAGATAACTCTCAAGTTCAGTAATTCACTAGATGGACTCACAGGACTCACTGAAAGCTGTTGTACTCAATATTATGATTTATTATGTCAGAAGGATTTAGATTAAAATTATCCAAAGGAAGGAATGTATGGGGCAGAATTTAGGAGGGTTTCAAACACAGCTTCCAATTGTCCTCTCCCAGTAGAGTCATAGATGGCATTCAGGCCTCCTGGCAGCAGTGTACACGGAGTGTTGCCAAGCAAAAGAAGCTCCCTCGAGCCTTTTTGTCCAGAGTGTTTATTGGGGCTCCATCACATAGACATGGTTGAGCACCAGACCCAGTCTCCTGTCCCTCCAGAGGTGGAGTTCATATTAATGTGACCCAGAAGACCTACCATAAATCACATTGTTTAGATTGTCTGGCTTGGTTATGGCCCCCCACATAAACTGAGACACTCTTGCCAGTCAGGACATTCCAAAGGGTTAGGGATAACCTCCCAGGAGCCAAAGGCAAAGGCCAGACCTCTCTTTGGGCAAGGTTAAATTCCTTACTACACAGTCAGGGTTTTCTCATTTTTAGTTTATGTCTCAATAATTGCTTTTAATCTTATCTTTCATATTCCTTTTGCTAATTTCATAGGCCAGAGGTAAAAAGCGACAGAAGGGATGGTTTCCTGCCAGCCATGTTAAACTTTTGGGTCCAAGTAGTGAAAGAACTACACCTGCCTTTCATCCAGGTATGAAGCAGATTAACTCGTATTTCATCTTAGAGAAGTTTTGTTAAAACTCAGCAACTTCTTAGATTAGCCAACTCTTTGAAAAATATTAAAAATTCGTCCTTTCCTTACCTCTGACTAAAAGTAACATTACAATGAGAACTTTCTTAAAAAGTTCTGTATGCAAACAGCCAGCTGTTTGGTGATACTTGAACCACTTCACTCCTTGAAATTTTTCAAAACAGAATTGCTATACCATCGTACTTACTTAAAGCAAAGTGCTTCACTTGGATTTTTAACTGTAGTTAGGAAATTCTTGGTTTTTGTACAGCCAATAGGGGAAGGAAGGTGGGAGAGAGCAGCTTAAGGGAAATTTTAGCCTAATTTTAACATTTAATATTAGAGTAATTTAAATCCTAGGGGAATTTTAACATGTGATCCTTATAGGAATAATTAATTTCTTTAATTTGTTATTTTGTTGTTCTTTTTCCGGCAGTGTGTCAGGTGATCGCTATGTATGACTACACAGCGAATAATGAGGATGAGCTAAACTTCTCCAAGGGACAACTTATTAATGTTTTGAACAAAGATGATCCTGACTGGTGGCAAGGAGAAATCAGTGGGCTGACTGGTCTCTTTCCTTCAAACTATGTTAAGATGACAACAGACTCAGATCCAAGTCAACAGTGTGAGTAATATCAAACTATTTCTCTCTCAACTAATACAGAAGCTTTAATATGCATTCATTACTGTTCTGGATCAGATCTTAAACTCAGCTTTCTTAGCAAATGTTATGTTAATGTTTAAAGTAAGAAAAAACAAAAGGAAACCGTTTGCAAGATCAACAGTTATACTGCTTTATTTTAAATATTTTTTTCCTAGCTTCAGACCTTACTATTAGACTTTATCTGAAAAAGTTTCTAATTCTTTTTTGGGTTCTTTGGTATGACAGCAGTCAATACTGCAACTTCCCTTTTCCACCATCCTTTTTCAACATCCAGTGATCTTTTTCAGCTTAATAAAGAGTAGCTAGTAATTACCCTATTCACCTATTCAAAATTACCCTTTTAGTGTACAGATGCTGTTCATTTTGCAATCTTCTCATTTATTTCCCACATATTTACACATCATCCAGGTTAGAAGAAAACTAAAAACCTATTTAAATTGTTTTTTTACAAAACTCTCATTACATGATTTTTTTAGATCTATCTATCTAAAAAATCATGCCACAAGACATATATGAATCAGGATCTATTTTGCTATTTTTATTTTTTAATTTTTTTAATTTTATTTATTTATTTTTTCCTTTTTCTCCCCAAAGCCCCCCGGTACATAGTTGTATATTCTTCGTTGTGGGTCCTTCTAGTTGTGGCATGTGGGATGCCGCCTCAGCGTGGTTTGATGAGCAGTGCCACGTCCGTGCCCAGAATTCGAACCGACGAAACACTGGGCCGCCTGCAGTGGAGTGCACGAACTTAACCACTCGGCCACGGGGCCAGGCCCCTATTTTACTATTTTTAGAACAAGGGTCCACATCTCAAAGTGTGAAATTTGGTATTACATAAAATTATGGTAGTTACCTAGCCTTTCTTATATTTGACAATAAACATGCATTAATAATAAATTAGAGTATAAACAATACTTGGAAATATGTTTTACATTGATAAAATAGATGTCACTTTTCACACCCTTTTGATTTTTTGGGGGTTTTTTTTTTACAAAATACATCATGATATGATTTGTATTTCTATCATTCTTGTGAAATTATCTAAAAGATTTAACCTTTCATTTTAATTTGGTTTCTAGTAAGTAACCCAGTCAAAGCTGAGCTGTACTTATGCTTCAGTAGCAAGTATTATGAATTTATTTTATACTATACAATTTTGAAATATTGTATCATTTTCACTTTAGAGCTTATAAGGAGTTCTGCTCCTGGGAGAAGTCTTTCCTTTAGACAAAGCAAACTGAATTTTTCAGTCTGGAGGTGGGAGGAATCCAGTTTTTGATGGTTTGAATATTCCCAAAAATATCTAAGGGTTTCGGGAGTGGTAAAGAAAATTATAACTACTTAGGACACCTAAATGAATGACCATTTTTAAGCCCTGCTCATGGCTTGGCAGTTTTCAGTGCTTGCCAGTTGATCTGATTAATCAGAAATACCTGGGGTGCCTTTCCTGGACTTGAGAAAGGAAGACAGTCTTCGGACCTGCTGAGTCTGGAAAATCTTTGTCTAGTGATCCTTGGAGATATTCCAGTGTGTCACTGCATTAGCTTTTTTAGAACCTATAATATAAAGGGATGGTTTTCAAATGTTTTGTTGTTTATCTTGTTTTCCAGTGGTGAAACAGTTTTTTCCAGTTAAGTTTTATATAACTAAGAATACAAAGAACAGATAAAAGCATTCTGAAAGAAGAAACATCTTCTTTTAGAGGAGTGTATGAGTCAGTGAAAACTGGGTATATTTTAGATTACCATTTGTGTTTCTTGGGCTCTTATAAGTAATATTTTCATTCTATTATGTAATTAGGATTTTTTTTAAAGGTTGAGAATTTTAATAGTTCAAATTTGTGTAGTTGATGTTGCATGTTATTAGTCGAATTTTTTCTCACCCACTTAATTTGCTTTATGTTTATTTTATTCCTCATTTTTCTTTTTATAGGACCCAATGTTGTCTTCCAGTGTGAAAGCACCCCAGAGACCCACTATCCAAGTTTGACTCTAGCGTGGAGGCAGGGCAGGCAGCCCTGATCAAATATCTCCTACACAATTCATTAACTTCGTTTGAATGTTAGAGCCACTTGTGATTATTTCTTTGTGTTTCTAATTTACAGTTAAAATTTATTTGTAACAAGTTAAAGGATAGTGGGTCTTTGTGTGGCTTTCCCTGCTGTTCACTCTGGCATCCTTTAGCATTTTTCTTTTTTAATTTGGTAATTGTAGGTCATTAGCATGCATACTGAGTTTGCCCTTACATGGTGGGAGTTCCAACACACAAAGACCCACTATTTGCACAGGCTATTCTCGCTGGTTTGGAATGGGCTGCTTTGCTTTTCTAATGTTACTGCAACATGTATATTCATTGCAGAATTCAGATAAAGTTTGCTTATGTTTTGCTATTATGTTTGATCTAATCCTAATCACAGTGAGCTCTTCATTGATTCAATATGTGATTTGCCCCCAAATATGTACTGTTTACTCGATTACTTTTTCTAATATGCCACTTTGAGAACCAATATTTAAATTTGTTTAAAGACCAAGAACTGGAAATAACCATTTCTCTATTTTTGTGTATTTTGGGGTGGGAGCAATAACCCTTTCGGGGAGCTTGTCTTCTCTCATAGAAGAGGAAAGTGATGCCCCAGCAGTATGTGCGGAGTGGGATATGTTTCATCTGTTTCAGCTGCCCAGGAGTGAGCACTGCGCTGTGGTAGTTCCCTTAGGCTCTGTGTGCTCTGGGCTAAGGAGGAGACCACGTCAGGTGTGGCCGCAGTTCGTTGTTACTTCTGTATTGATGACCTGAAAATGAGTTATTTTCAATAAATGAAAGGCTCCCGTTGTTGACCATGAAATATGAAACCTTCCCTAGCTTAGACAGAGAATTTATATCTACATTTTAAAGTCAAAATTCATGTTACCTTTTTTTAATTAGGTGACTACATGTCCCAGGTCATGAAAGAACACCAGTTGACATTCTTTTTAATGCGTTTAGTAAAGATAGTAGGGACTCTTGAAGCATTTAAATGCCCCTGAAGCAGGCATATAGGCTCTATCTAGTCAAGAATGAATTCAAGTGAAGGCAAGGTGTGTGAGAGCTGGCATCCCTCTGTGTCCATGAGGCTTCTTTGAGGCTGCAAGATTGATTTTGCCATCCAGAATTCTCTGGCTAATATCTCTTCTTCAACCACATTGGCTACTTTGGCATAGGATTTTACTTCTTTTCGTTGAATAGAAAACATTTTAAAGATAACTAACAGTATTATAAACTAATATATGTGAGAGTACTTAGCTGAGACAAAAAAGAGTTTTAGTAGACAGTATGTAACTATATTGTCATCAATCAATGAGAAGTTTATGCAATTTAAAATGTTTACAAACTGCAGTGCAGTCTACTGTTCACGAATGTCAAAGTATTATCAGGACAAGTGTACATACAATCACAGGGTCTTATTTCCTCAGAGAGTTCTTTAAGAAGAGTGAAATCTGTTTTCATATCTGTGAGTTTAAGTTAGAGGCATATTTTGTGCAATATTTATGTTAGTGTGCCTATACATTATGAATGAATGATATCAGTTATCCATTGCCTAAATCATAACTTTACGACGCTTGAGAAAGAATCCACAGTTTAGTTAGAACTTCACAAAGTTCAAATGTCTGTGTTCCAGAATACTTCACACTATTGCGATGTATGGTGATACGTATGTGTGCTGCCTGGGGCGGGATTTCTAGTTTTAGACCACCTCAGTTTTTAGCATTTGGCATCATCATGGTACTTTTATAAAATGTGTCATTAGTAGGAAAGCAATAATATCTTTACAGGTGGCATAACAGATTTGCCTGCGGTCTCTAAAGGAGACTGTGCAAAGATTGAGTCCTTGTGAATTCAACTGACCTTCCAAATTGTACGGATTACTTGGTCTTGCCTTTTATCTTCCGAACTTTCTACTTTTACACCCTTTAGTTGAGTTTAGATTAAGGATAGTTACTTTAAATCCATTTTAAACCTTTAGGTTAGAAATCAGACCATGGCTAATTAGCCATATGATTTGCTATAACATTTTCTCTTTATAATTTTTAGTTTGGGCTTATCTAATAATACTGATAAATTATTTCAAAGGTATTTTTATAGCTCAAATCACTTCACTTTTACACTGATAAATATAGATTATTAAGAATGACATTCAGGTAGAGCTTAGCATCTGTAATCAATTTGAAAATAATTATTCATCGGGTACCTATGGACTAAATCACATAATGGCACATTTAAGCTTAATGTTGGTCTGGAAAATAAATTTACTGGGTTTACTGAAATACCACTCTTTGTGTGGGTGTTTCGTCATATATTTGAGAGAAGGCTAAAAGTAAAGGAAATTGTATGACATAAGATAATAACCTAAGTCCTTACAAGTGCATGCCATCCTTTGCAGTACCTCATATTCAGCCACGTACTTGCTCTCTTCCTCATTCAGTATGAGAGGCAGCTGTCACTTTGCTTAGAAAGCAAACATTACAAGGAAAGAGTTTGTCGCAAACATAGAATTTTTAAATGGGAGCACAACTGAATAAATCTGAACCCTGTAGGAGCTAAAGAATCAAAATATCTGTTTCTTTAAAGATTGCAATCTGTGATAATCATTTTTAATTATGTGATTAAACCTGATGGGTTTTCCAGTATTGAAAAAAATCCGTTCTAAAACCAAAGCTGATCTTTTAGAAAATTAGAAAATTTAAATCAACCTTACCTGTTATATAGTTTCCTCTAAAACTTTATCTTAAAGAATCATTTTAAAATAATACTATTTAAAAAATGTAACTGCTATTTTAAAATATAATATGAATACTGATAGTTTAAAATAAAGAAACTGGGGGAAGGAAAAGTAGAGAAGAAATGCCAATTCCAGTCCAAAGCTTTATTTGCCAAGTTTTCTTAGAATAAATTTTACCAAGTTATAAATTCTTGTAAATAGAATCTGTAATGGAAATACTGATAGACTTCTACCTAAAGTGGCATTATTGGATGCTGCTGTGATGCTACTGTAATGTAATAAATTATTAAATTGTTGCAAAGTGCTGTTTTTGCCTTAAATTTTTATTTTGTGTGTCTTGAAAACTATAGTGTTAAAGGTATTGAGATTGTGCAAATGCTGGGCACGCTTGGCATGAGGTAATCTGTTTTTATTTTTACAAAACTGTAATATAACTATGCAAGTGTGTTTATTAAAAGGACACAAATTACATTACTTGTATTGTGTATTTCTTTTGAAGCATCCTTTAAGACTTATCTTCAATTGTTTAAATGTAGTTGTGATTGAATTTACTTGAGATTTCTCTTTTTCCTTGACATAGTCTCTGGGTACAGGCCAACGAATTGTTTTGTATGACAAGAAGCAAAAGAAATTTTTAAGTGGTCAAGATTGAGGTGGTTGGATCTCAGGTAATCATACATACCTCAAAAGCAAAAGAAATTTTGATTTGAAAGTAAAAGAAAATATAATCTAGGATAATAATAGACTACTATGTTAGTTACAATTTTTATTCCAACTTTTTTCCTAAAAGGATTGGAAGAATGTAGAATAAGACATTTTTAGTACAAAATAAAAGTCTATATGAAAGAAACTGCAGTGAATGCTTCAGGGCACAGAGTTAAGCAGAGTATTACACTTCCGTAATCAAGTTGGTGGTTTCACCTTGAGTGGAGAAAACATAGTTCAAAATCCAACCCATCCATCAATGTGTAGCAGAAACAACCTCTTTACAAAAAACCTTCGTTTCTGGAAGTCATTCAGCTAACATATATTGAGTATTTGCATAAGGCCAACAGAGTACTAGGTGCTGATATGAAAATGAGTGTCAGGTGGTCCTTAGCCTTGGGTCGTACCCAGCTCTGCGAGGAGATCAGGCGCATACGCAGATACTTAGTAAACAGCGTGCTAAGCACAGTGGTGGATACTTAGTGGGCACCAAGAGAGTACAGAGGAGGAATACATAATTCAACCATAGATTGGTGAATGAGACAAGACTTCCTGGAGGAGGCAACTGCCTGATCTGTAAGATAAGTAGGAGTAAGCCAGATTAGGGGGTGGGATGGTGGAGAATATTTGATAAAGACAAGAAACAGCATGGGTGGAGGAGGGGACATGTGATTCTAAGCAGTTCATTATTGCCAGAGTGACAGTACAAAGCCAGGAACAGTGAAAGTTGAGGCTTAGAGGCAGAGCGAGGGCTAAATCAGAGATTCTCTAGCTTGGCTGCTCATTGGAATCACCTGGGGAGCTCTAAAAAATACCGGTGCCTGAGTCCTCATTTAAATGGCCTGTAGTGTGGCTGGGGCATGGAGAGTTTTCAGAGCTCCCCAGGTGATTCTGATGTGATGCCAAGGTGAAGAAAAAGTGATGAAACTGAGTAAAGAACTGTTTCTGAGGGAAAATTAGCAGGAGTCGGGGACTGATGGGCATATGCGGGCAGGCAGAAGAGTCAGTGTGATTCCCAGGTGTGTTTCTTGGTGACAGGGTAGAATAATGGTGCCACCAACTGCAGAAAAGAATCAGAGTTGGGGGAAAAAGATGAGTTTGGTTTTGACTACAGAGTACCTGTGGGACATCCAGATAGAAATGTCAAGGAAGTAGTCCGATAATGCTGAAGATGTACAGCATCAGATGTGCGTCAGCTGGCGGAATGAATCTCGATAGTTGTTGAGTCAGTAAAAGTAAATGAGATTACTAGGGGAGGAAATCAGACCTTTGAGGGGATCAGCAGTTAAGGGTTGGATAGTGAAAGGAACCCGTGGAGACAGGAACCAGAGGATCTAGGAGAATGAAGAGATTGCTGAGCTAAGATCGCTGCCATTTTTATAAAATAATGAAGTTCTGGCTGTACAACCATCACTCATGCAAGTAGAAAGAAGAGTGCTCTTTATTGAGCACTTATTAGTCTAGGTTCTTTTCTAAGGTCTCAAATGTATTACCTCATTATTTTCTGTTTACAGATGTGGAAATTAAAACACAGAGGTTAAATAACTTGTCCAAGGTTACACAGCTGGTAGGTTGCACAGCTGGGTTCAAACACAAGTGGTCTGTCTCCAGAGTCCACATTCTTAATCGCTACACTAGTATGCTAATATTGCCACCATTTTTATAATCATGAGGTTCCTGTAATACAACCATCACTTGAACCAATGAAAAGAAAAGAGGAAAAATCAGAGGCTGCACAGTGTTTCCTCTATGTAAAAAGTACACACAGAGACAAGGAGGTGAGGACTGAATATAATAAACAAGGACAAGGATCTATAAGAAGGATAAGCTGAACATAATCACTTTTTTTGGTAATAGCTTTATTGAAATAAAATTTATATGCCTTATAATTCCCGCAAGTATACAATTCAGTGGTTTTTCAGATATTCACAGTTGTGCAACCATTACCACAATCAATTATAGAACATTTTTATCATGTCAAAAAGAAACCCTGTACCCTTTTGCTATCACCCTGCTGTCTTTCTATGCACCCCCCAGCCCTAGGCAACCACTAATCTATGTTCTGTCTCCGTATGTTGGCCTATTCTAGACACATGTAAATAGAGTAAAATATGTCTGGGATTTTTGTGATTGGCTTATTTCACTTAGCATAATGTTTTCAATGTATGTTGTACTGTGGTATGTATTAGTACTTCATTCCTTTTTATGGCCAAATAATATTCCATTGTATGGATGTACTACGTTTTGTTTATCCATTCATTAGTTGATAGACGTTTGAGTTGTTTCTGCTTTGGCTATTATGAATAATGCTGCTATAAACATTTGTGTATAAGTTTTTGTATGGACATAGACCTTCATTTCTCTTGGGTATATAACATAGGAATGAAATTGCCAGGTCAAATGGTAATTCTGTGTTTAACTTTTTGAGGAACTCCCTTTTTCCAAAGTGGCTGCACCACTTTTTATTTTCACCAGCAGTGTACAAGGGTCTCTCTTTCTCCAATTCTCACCAACACTTGTTATCATCAGACTTTTTATTATAGCTATACCTGTGGGTGTGAAGTGACATCTCATTGTGGTTTTGATTTCCGTCTTCACGATGACTGCTGATGTTGAGCATCTTTTCATTTGCTTGCTGGCCATTTGTATATCGTCTTTGGAGAAATGTGTACTCAGATCCTTTGCCCATTTTTTTAATTGAGTAGTTTGTCTTCATAACCACTTTTTAAACTTTGCTTTAAACAAGGACAACAAATTATGAAAGCTGTGCTTAAGAGAGAGGTTTTAATGCTGTAAAAGGCAAAATCACTTGGTCAAAGAGAGTGATCAAATGAGTGTAGTGGAAGTGCTGCTTTGAGTCCTGGCTGTACCAGCTCACCCCCCGAGCCTTAGTCTCATCTGCCTATGAGGATAGTAATACCTACAGTGCAGATGAGACGTCAGGGATTTATGAAGCACAAGTTCAATGTCTGACACAGAGATGCTAGAAATAACATCTAACATTTACTAAGCATTTGCTGTGTACCGAGTGATGGACTGGGCTCTTTGGGTGTGTGTCGGGTTAGGAAGTGTTAGAGTTAGAACTCGAGTCCAGATCTGACTCCCAAACTCGTGCTCTTAGCCACCCCCCATGCTGCTTTCCATTAACTAGGAGCTGCTCTTACTCCAAATCATGAAAGCATAACAATCATCAGTCAATTCCAAGATACAGGTGAGAAGAGGATAAAGAAAATTAACTGCTTTGAATGAGTCCAGGCTAGTCAAGTTACATTTCAGGGTAGTGGGAGGACCCTCGGCTGGGATCCCTGTGTCACCAGTGGTCATCTCTTAACCACCATGAAATGAGAGTCAGGCAGTGGTGTAGAATTCGTGTGTCCTAAACTCAGCAGTTTGGGGCAAAGCCTCCAATTATGTAGGATAAACATTTGAAAATATGGGCTGTATGATCATACCATTGGGGAAAATTAGGGATGTAGCAGTCCGTTTAGTAATACCAAAAAAAATTACATACATCACATATGAAACTCCTGTTGCCCCAGGACAGTACTGTAGTTGTGGGTGTACTGATATAAAGTGCTGAAGTATGTGGAACAGTCTGTTTGAAATTGTCTGTCAGATAACAAGCTACTAATTGCATGCCTGACAGAGTAGACAAGTATGTAAGGGACCAATCATGTCACTTAGACACAAAAAAGAGCTAAAGGACAGTACGGTCCCTGTTGGCTTTTTCAGTGCCGTTGGACTATTTGGCATTAGAATATTTATTCCTAAACCCTTTTTTCCTCTAGAATTTAGTTCAACAAGCATATAACCAGGTCCAGTTTATACATGCTGTCATCAGTGTTTACCTCGAATAGGACTGCAGTGTAAGCACCATTTAAAATGGCCTGGAATTTCAAAGTGTAAGACTTGAATCAAGAGACCTAGATTTAGGAATTTTGTAGCTCTAAATTCTACAGTAAGTCACGTAACCACCAAGCTTCAGATTCTCCATGTATTTATCCAGTAGAGGTCAAAGTTGTGTCGGTTATTCAGAGGGTTGATCAGAGGTTGTAAACTGTGATACACAAGTTGGTAACAAGTTATTTTTATTGTTAGAATTGAAAGTTCTATGTTGGGCGAACATGAAGAAACTACTGTTTCATGACATCTCTTCGTAATATTCTGTATTCTGAATAGCACATTAATACCTTCAGTTGAGTCAGTGTTATAAGTCTGGCAGCCTGGAAAGTGATGCAAATATTAGCCTGAACTAACTACTTTCTGAGGCCGAGTTCTGCACTTTTGTCTACCATTAAGAGTCTTTGCTGTCTTTTAGACTTAGGATGTTTTACAGTAGATTCAAAAATAAAAATAAAACCAATGAAATTTTGCTTTATTTACTTACATTTATCAACAGAGTTGCTTTTGGAAGTTCTAGAATACAATCACGCACTGCATAACGACCTTTCAGTCAACAGCGGACTGCCCCTGTAACAGTGGTCCCGTGAGATTGGTACCATACACCATCTAGGTTTGTGTAGGTACTGTAGGGCTGGAAGAAATTTTCCTCTGAAGGGTCTCGTAGCTGGTCTAAGGAATTGACATGAGACAGATTAACAGGAGAAAAACAAACAGAAGTTCAATAACATGCATACATAGGAGAAACCAGGAAAACCAAGTAACTCACCAAAATGGCTGAAGCCCTCATCTTGAATACCATCCTGAGCTAAAGACAAAGGAAGATGTTGGAGGTGGGGAGAATCAGGGACTTCAAAGGGAAGGAAGGCAATTCACAAGTGGGTGAAAAGGAGCAAACGTTTGGAAAACAAGTGTTTGGCCGCACAGAAACAGAAGAAGACAGAAGGGAGCCCAACAAACAGGCTTTTTCTAGGTTTCTTCTGTCTACCACCTAGTTCATGTGATGCTAAGGTGATAGCTCACTTCCTGAGACAGGTTTTTTTATCTGAATTATTTTTAGGCAGTTAAAGGGAGGTAACAAGAAAAAAACTTTCTGAGTCTTTTGTTTCTTAGAAATAATCAGCCTAAAATAATCCTCATGTTAAAGAGACACATTTTGGGGTGGCAAATTTTGTTCCCCTTCAGTACACTCTATGATGTTCACACAACAGCAGTGAAATCGCCTAACAGCACATTTCTCAGAACATATCCCTATTATTAAGAAATGCATGACTGTGCTTCTGTTTTCTGATAGCCAAATATTTTGCTTTCTGATGGTCTGCAGCATTAGAATACAATATGAACTTCCCTTTTGTGCTTAAACAAGCAACCGAACACCTGATGGCATAGAACTTGACAGGCATCAGAAAGGCAAGAGTTTTAAAAATTATTCAAGAACTATTTAAATTTCCAAAAACAAAATCACAAATATCTGTGGCTTCAAGGTGGGGAGCATGCTACCTGGTACATAGTTTGTATTCAGTAAATATTTGCCAAGCAAATAAAATGCTATTCTTTTACAAAATAAGATATCCAATAATTTTCTAGTAGCCTGATAAAACTTCAGTATTAAAGGCAGCCTTCAGAAAATGCCCACAGTTTAGTCATCTGGATCTACTGTTAAAATCTTGTCTTTTCACTGAACTTAAACCCAGTGAGACTGAAAACCATTATGTGAAACTCTGGCTGCTTAATTTGGGCACACAGAGAATAGCATTGTTCAATGGCATTGCTCTCCTCAGAATGGGCAAGGACTTTTCTGGGACTTTATGACATAATCTGAACAAGTCCTCTTTGTATTAGTCATCACAAATTGTCTTTTGTCCAATCTGTGGAATCGTCACAGATCTCTCTCTTCTCCTTTCTGAAGCATCTCTCATTTGCTTCTTGTTCTTGCTTGTACTGTAATTTATTTTTATTTTATTTTTTTGGTGTGAGGAAGATTGGCCCTGAGCTAAATCTGTTGCCAATCTTCCTCTTTTTGCTTGAGGAAGACTGTCGCTGAGCTAACATCTATGGCAGTCTTCCTCTATTTTGTATGTGGGACGCCACCACAGCATGGCTTGATGAGCAGTGTGTAGGTCTGTGCCCAGGATCTGAACCTACGAACCCTGGGCTGCTGAAGCAGAGCTCGTGAACTTAACCACTATGCCACTGGGCTGGCCCTGCACTGTAATTTAGAACAGAGGCTCCCAACTATGGTGGGACATAGAGTTTTCATAATCATTATTCATTATTTATAATTTGTCTGTCAGTCTCTATGTCCTCACACAAGTGTGGGGGGTCTTGTGGCCCAGGCCCCCACAAATTATTCCTCTGCAGCTTTGACTTGGTAGTAAGCATGATCTCTGATTTTTTGTACTTTCCCCTTCTTCTTATCTACCAAAAAGAACTTACCAAGAAGTTTTCCTCATTCTCTCTGACCGCCTATGGTTAATATCAGTGTTCTATCTCCTGTAGCTCAGAGTTCATCTTCACATCACATTCTGTAAATACTTGTTGAAGACCTACTATGTGTCAGACACTGGGAATATAGCAGATCATATACTAGGCAAAAATTCCTGCCCTCTTGGAGCTGACATTTGAGTAGGATAAGACAGAAAAGAAACAAAATGAAGAAGTGTGTATTGTCTTAGAAAACTAAAGCAGGTTAGGGGAAGGGAGGCTGGGAGGGGCAGTCGTGGATCTAGAGGGATTTCAGTTTTCAACAGGCTTCTCAGATAAAGCCTCTCTGAAATGGTGACATGTGAACAGACTTGAAGGACATGAGGAATATCTAGAAGAAGCCATGTTGATATCTGGAAGATCATTCTAGGCAGAGAGAACAGTGCATGCAAAGGACTTGAAGCAGGAGCATGCCTGGAATGCTTGAGGAGCAATGTGGAGGCCAGTGTGGCTGGAACAGAGGGAAGAGCAAGAGGAAAAACTAGGACAAGGGTAACCAGGAAGATGGGAATACTGTTTAGGTTCTTGTGGACTGTTTGTAAGAACTTTGGCTTTTGCTCAGAGTGAGAAGAATCCATTGAAGGGTTTTAATCAGAGGAGTGACAGGGTCTGCTATGTTTTAACCGGATAGCTCTGGCTTGCTAGTTTAAGCAGGAGGTGAGGGTGAGGAAGGAGTCAGAAGCAAGGAGACCTGTTAGGGGCTAGTTCACTAATCCAGGTGAAAGACGCTGCTGGCTTGCATCAGAATGACAGTGGTGGACCTGGGGAGAAGTGGTCAGATTATGGGTATATTTTGAAGATAGAGCCAACGGGTGGATGGAATTTGGGGTCTGAGAAGAAGAGTATCAAGGATTCTCCGAAGATCTCTGCCTGAGCAACTGGAGAGATGGAGTTGCCATTAACTGAGGTGGAACATAGTGAAGGGGGAGAAGTTGATTTGGAGTTTGGTTTTGGATATGTTCCTTCACTCACCTTCCTGGTATCCAAGTGGAGAGGCTGAGTAGGCAGCAGCAGACATGGTGGGGTTCAGAGGGCATGTTCAGGCTGGAGTATAAATTGGGAGTGTAGCAGTACATAGATGATGTTTAAAGCCGTGAGACGTCTGGATGGGACCACCAAGGCTGTGAGTATGTAGAGAAAAGACTTCCAAGGGCCGAGCCTTAGGTTCCAACATTAAGTCTGGGGAGCTGAGGAGGACCCAAGAAAGGCGACTGAGAAGGCCTGCCCAGTGAGTTGGAAGGGTTTGAGACGAGGTGGTGACCTAGAAGCCAAGCGAAGAAGGATTTCACAGAGGAAGGAGAGATCAGCTGTCTCTCTATGTGATTGGTCAGATAAAACTGGGTACCTTTGCCAAAGGAGGAAGCTTACAAAGCTCTTCTTCAAACTAAAACGTTTGAAGTAATGTTAAATGTATAATTTTCCAGCTACATTCAGTAAATGTTTTTACACAGTAATATAGATCTTCGGTATTTGTTGAAATTAGTCCTATGGATGCTTGAAAAGAATGTGTATTCTCTTGGGGGCCGGCCCGGTGGTGCAGCGGTTAAGTTCTCCCGTTCCGCTTTGGAGGCCCAGGGTTCGTCGGTTCGGATCCCAGGTGCGGACATGGCACCGCTTGGCAAGCCACACTGTGGCAGGCGTCCCACATATAACGTAGAGGAAGATGGGCACGGATGTTAGCTCAGGGCCAGTCTTCCTCAGCAAAAAGAGGAGGATTGACAGCAGATGTTAGCTCAGGGCTAATCTTCCAAAAAAAAAAAAAAAAGAATGTGTTTTCTCTTGTCTGTGTTCGTTATATTAATCCTGTTAATAATGTAGAATCTTTCGTAATTCTTACTAATTTTCATTAAGAAAAGTAGGTCCACTACTGTAATTATAGATTTTTCTCTTTTTTTCTGTTCTTTCTTTTTTGGGGGGATAATTCTATCTTTTTTTATTTTAAGCTTTGAGACTCTTCTGTTAGTTGCAGATACAGTCAGAATTAGTATATCTTCCTGGACTGTTTGTGAGATCATCTTATATGGATCCTTGAAAGCCTATTTCGTCTGTTGCTAATAAAGCCTCCCCAGCTATATTTTGTATTTGTGTTGCTTTTTCCAGCCGTTTACTTCTAACATTTCTGTAACTTTATGTATCTCTCAAACTGCCTGAAATCGTCTTTATTGCCCCCTCACTTATGAATGAATGATAGTATCAATAGAATTCTAGTTTGACAGTTATTTTTTCTCAACACCTTCTATTGTTGAGTTGAGTTGTGTGTAGCCAGTCTGGTTGCTGTTCCTATGTAGTTATTTTGCTTTTTCTCTCTGTTTTAATGTTTTTTTTTTCTCCTTAGTGTTTTGCCATCTAGGTATGGATTTATTTTTATTTTTTCCCTAATCAGGAGTCATTTTTCCTCCTGAATCTGCCGAGTTATATCTTTCATCAGTTCTAGAAAATTCCCAACATTATAATATTACCTCTTCCCATTCTTTCTGTTCTCCTCTCATAGACTCCCATTTGGTGTATGCTGGGCCTTGTCGTTCTGTCCTCCATGTCTGTTAACCTCCATTTTATGTTTTCTGTCTTTTTGTCTTTCTGGGCTGCATTCTAAGTAACTTCAGATCTGTTTTCAGATTTACTGTTTCTTTCCTCAGATGTGTTTGATCTACTATGTAACCTATTAATTTATTATTTCCATGATAATATTTGCCATCTTTCTTTGTTTTTTTCCAAATCTGCCTATTCTTTTTTTTTGGTGAGGAGGATTGGCCCTGAGCTAACATCTGTGCCAATCTTCCTCTATTTTTTGTATGTGGGATGCTGCTACAGCACAGCTCAATGAGCAGTGTGTAGGTCCATGCCTGGGATCCGAACCCACAAACCCCAGGCTGCCAAAGCGGAGCACATGAACTTAACCACTACACCACTGGCCTGGCCCCTGCCTATTCTTTTTTATTTTTTTATTTTTATTTATTTATTTTTGTGTGTGTGTGAGAAAGATCGGCCCTGAGCTAACATCTATTGCCAATCTTCCTCTATTTTATGTGAGATGCTGACAGAGCATGGCTTGACAAGTGGTGCTAGGTCTGTGCCCAGGATCTGAATCTGTGAACTTTGGGCTGCTGAAGTGGAGTGCACAAACTTAACCACTATGCCACTGGGCTGGCCCCTGCCTATTCTTTTTTAAAGACTCTTCTTAGGGTTTCAGGTCCTTCATATATGTCTTGAGTTATTTTAAACATATGTATTTTACATCTCCTTTTCTGTATTTTGTTCTATTATCTTATGTTCTTGCATTTTTTTATTTAAGGTGGATCATTCCTTGCTTTTGTGATTTTTTACTTTGAACTCCTTTTTAGTGAGACTTAGTATTTCTGTGGAAATCCTTGGAACCAGGGTTGTAGGAGAGACCTTCCAGAGCAGTTAGACGTTTCCTTTGACCAAGCACTGTAGGCATCACCAACCAGGGACCAATTTTTGTGTTAACTCATTAGTTCAGGAATTCTTAACTCCAAATTTGTGTGAGATGCAAGCCCAGCATTTCTATTCTTTAGCCAGCAGAAACTAAAAACTTTCTTGTCACATCACTCTTCTGGCAGGAGGATTTTTTTCCTCGTCCACCCTGTAGTCTTCCTTCTCCTGCCAGAGCCTCCTCTCACTGGCCAAACTCAGGCAGAAGCCAGCTCAGACAGGAGCTTACGAAAGCAGCCTGTGGGTTGGCCTCCTTGCAGCATGGAGCAGAGCAGGTGGAAGGTGACAAACGCGTGTGGGGCAACACAGTAGTCTACTATTTGATGATTACTCCCTGACCCCCGTGGTCAGAACCCTGGACTAATTTGATATTATAGAACTGTGTTAGACACGGCCCCTAATCTCCAGTGGGAGAGACAGACATAGTGACCATGTACAGGTGAACTACAACACGTCTCATTATGTGAAGTATCGAAATACAGATGCAAACCAGCACCCCGGAAACACGAAGGAGAGGCAGTCTGGGGGTGAGTGGAAGAGGGAATGGGAAATGCTTCCCTGAAGTAGGATCACGTGAGCCACACCTTGAAGGGCTAATGAGGTGGCTCTGCGCGGAAGAGAGGACAGTGTATGACTGGGCCCAGGCCAGGGTGGCTAGAAGCTGGGCGGCATGATCAAAGATAGGCTGTGGCCGGATTGTGGAGACTCTGGAGCCCTGTGCTACAGACCCAGGACTTCATTCTGCAAATAACAGGAGCCATTGACTATTCTATTGGGGAAAAACACATAATAAAAAATGTAGTGCCTGGCTTGAGCTGTTCAATAGAAATCGAATGTAAGTCACAAACGCAGCCCCATATGTAATTTAAAATTTCCTAGCAGCCACATTAAAACAAACAAAAAAAACATTAAATTAATAATTTTTTTACTTAACCAAGTATTATCCAAAATATTATCATTTCAATATGTGATCAATATAAGAATTATTAATGCGTTATTTTACATTCTGGGTTTTTTGTACAAGGTCTTTGAAACCTGTGTGCATTTTACACTCACAGCACTTCTCTGGACTGGCCACAGTTCAAGTGCTCAGTGGGCACATGTTGCTAGTGGCTACGTATTGGACAGTGTGGGCACAGAGGATGGCAAAGGATGTATTCTACCAACAAACTATAATTTCTCGGTTCTCAGAAGATTCACTTCCCCTCCCCTCAAAAAAGAGGGTTCTGTGGTCAAATAGGTGTTGGGAACTCTGCATTCGTCAAATTAAACTTTTTTTTAGGGCAGGATTTCTCAGAGCCTAATATGCTAATGTGCATTGTGGCCCTACAAGAGAAATACACAGTCTGCAGCATTGTCCCGTTCATTTGACCGTACAGGGCTGGAATGCCAGGAACACATTTTAGTATCAGCTGGATTAGGGGGAACAGAGAGTCTGGAAGCAGGCAGAGGCAGAAAGACAGAAGGAAACACCAGAAAGAAGAGAGTGGCAAAGTCTGGGAGAGGAGAGACTTGAGTGTCTGAAGAAGCAGGTCTTCAGAAGGGCCAGTGCCGTGGGCAGGTGGAGGAGGATGTGATCTCCAAAGGGGTTGCTAGATTTGGCAATGCCGAGGTCATCATCACCTTCACAAGAGCAGTGTCAGTGGGGCGGTGGGACAGAAGCCAGAGTGCCCTATACTGGAGAAGTGACAGGGAGAGCTGGGGGACTGGCCAGGAGTACAGACCCCTCTAGTGATGCTTGGCGGTGAGACCAGAGAGAGGGTTCTTGAGGAGGGAGCAGGACGGAAGGAAGGGTGCTTGTTTGTTTTAGATGATGGGGTGGGAGAGGCACTTAACCCTGTGTGCAGGCTAAGAAGGAGCTAGTGGAGACTGACGATGGGGTGTGAAGGACAGGGAAGGGTCCTGCAGGAGAGGGCTGGGTAAGGATGCTGGCTTTGGGAATAAATAGGATCCCCGCATCCCCGAGAGGGGAAGGAAGTACAGGGATGAGAGCAGGGAGATAAAGGGAGGAGGTAAAGGGGCAGTAAGGCTTTATTTGTTTCCCCTGACATCAGGGGTAAGAATGTCTGACTGTGAAGGTACGGGTCAGGTTGGAAACTTGAAGAGAGAATAAAAGTTTAAGAACCATTGTAATGAAATGCAAAGGGGACCGCCAGGGGTGGAGTGCAAGGATTGTCCGCACATTCATCCTGATAAAGCTAATGTATGTTCCCGCCTTAGAAATGGTAAAACGTCTGAGACTTTTCTTATTATTCCAAGATACAGAACAGATAGGCTGGTGCTTGTGGGTTTTAATGTAAATCATTGTTTCTCAAAGTGTGACACACGTATCCCAATGGTACCCGACACAGTGGCATGCAAGATAGCACCCAAGAAGACTAGTTTTATTTTAATGGTTATATATTTTAATGACTATCAGAAGAAACATAACCAGCACATCAAACCCATGATTTCCTAGATATTTAACTCAGACACAAGTGAATTTAGAGAAAAATATAACATAAATAATAGTAGAGATAGAATGTGGATGTGGCAGAATGTGAATGACTGAAATTTGTGAAACACTAGTGTAAGAGGTGGGGTAACCTTAGAGACTGTTCTAATTGCCTCCATCAGAGTCAGCTGGCAACTCTGACCTGTGACTCTGGCTCACATCACCATCAGCAACGTCCCACCAGCTGTACGGCCACCACATCTAGCCTCCTTGCTCCACACAACCTAGTCAGTCAGTCATCTGTATTGTCACCAGCCTTACTGGTTCCAAACACTCACTCACGCCTGCAGCTCTCCCCAGCAGGACAGAATCAAATACAACCCCCCGAAACGCTGGGTACTTTTTGAACACGACTGTGGCACTATGATTTCTTCTTGGTAGCACCAAACATAACCTGCCGTATTCAATTTTGGTTTTACTGTGGGAGTAAATTTTTTAAAGCTTTTGGCAACATGTGCAGAAAACAGAACAGCTGTCTTCATTAGAACTTTCAGTAAGCCCAAATCTGTGCAAATATATAAAAATTCAAAGGCGACAGAAAGAGAACCCCCCTTTAAAAGCCCAGTGTGATCCTTGCATTTTCTGCCTCTGTGGCTTTCTTCATTTGTTCCCAGTGTCAGACAAGCACCCACTTGCGGACATGTGTGTCTGGAGTCCCTGCCTCAGGCTGCCCCTTCCCCTGCTGCCTCTGCTCACCTGGTGGCCGCAGGGATCAGGCAGGCTTCTTTGTCCTTCTCTCTCCCGGCTTTTGGCTTTCGGATGTGCACCGCTTGCTGCCTCAAGGTGTAGCTTGCTGGGTACCTGCCTGCTTTTTCTTTGTGTCTGAGGAAGGGCTTCCTGTCACTGGGCATAAGGCAAGCCCTCGGCTTCTTACCAAATGACTCTGGAAGTACGTCACACTTCACAATTTGACCTTTAGTTCATCCCCGATGTGCCTGTAAATTGACCCAAAGTGTATGCAGTACACCTCACCCTGCTGCAAGACACTCAGGACTTCCCTCAGAGTCACTTAGGGCCACGGTGTATCCCAAACCAGGAGTTCTTTGTCCTAGGGGGCTAGGCATGGTTTCATTGGGGACTTCAGATTTCCTAACTTTAGCTCTTTACTTTGAGAAATCTAGAGAAATGTTTCTCAAACAGCTTTTAAACAGTCACTCACAGTAAGAAGTACATTTTACATCCCCAAATACATACCTAACTAAAACTTTTCACGGAACAACGCTTACCAATGCTGCACACTTGATAGTTTCTATTTATAATTTTACTGCTGGGCCTAATCAGCATTTAAAAAAACTAAACTGATGTAATGACCCGCTGATAGCTCACGACCTGCAGTTTAGGAAACACTAGTCTGAAGCATTTGGTTCGTTTAATCATTACAATAACTTTGAAAATGTCTTGAGATGGTGAGAATAGCATAGATTCTTCACAAGCTCAGCACAGTTCTGATCTCTTTGAGGCCATTCTAAAAATTCTTAATTCTGTCATTACTACTAAGAGAAGAAGTCAGGGCCACATTGAAATGTTACAGGTGTGGCTAATGAGCTGCTTTCGAGCAGGTGGCAGGTCGTGAGGCCCGCTCTTCGCAGGTGTGTGCTGCTCCGAGGACGTCCTGCGCTCTGTGGAAGCTGTGTTGTTCCTTCAAGGCAGCATTTGTAAACCTAGCATGTCTGCTGATAAATGTCTGTTTTCTGCAAAGAAGACTGAAATCATATTTTGAAACTCTACCCTGTTTTTCCATAGGGTGTGCCGATCTCCAAACCCTGGACACCATGCAGCCAATAGAGAGGAAAAGGCAGGGCTACCTTCACGAGCTGATTCAGACTGAGGAGCGGTACGTGGACGACCTTCAGCTCGTCGTGGAGGTGAGGGGCCCCTGCCGCCTCGCTCCAGGAGCATCTCTCTCTGCTGTAGGGGATGGGGGTCCTCGGTCTCAAGGGGAGGTTTCCCCTTTGCTGTGTAAATTCACAGGCGTGACAGGAGCTCTCACACCCTCAAAACGCTTTCTCTGCCCATTGGAGAGTGCTTGAAGAGTTCAGTCAACTCTTTCCCCGAGATTAGGTAATTCAGAGTGAAGAGAGAACAAGAGGGCACTCAGGTGCCTCAGGCGCATGTGGCAGAGGCCCCATCAGGAAGGACAGGGTCCAGAGAAGGGGGGAAGGTGCTGAAGCAACTTATCTACTTCAGCTTTTTGCCTAACTATATTTACACTGCTGTTTGACACCTGACATTTTCATAAACTTTAACATTTCCAGGGGAATTGTGAAGCAGTGGGAGTGTTCACCAAATGTTTGTATCAGTTTGGAAAACCAAATAGGAGCTTATTGTAAAATATTGTCCAAATATCATATATTTACTGTTTTATGTTTGTGCCTATTTATGTTACCAGTGACCTCTAAGCTGATGACAGCTGTTAGAGTGACATTGTTTTTTTTGAGTAAGATTAGCCCTGAGCTAACTACTGCCACTCCTCTTTTTGCTGAGGAATGCTGGCCCTGAGCTAACATCCGTGCCCATCTTCCTCTACTTTATACATGGGACGCCTACCACAGCATGGCTTTTGCCAAGCGGTGCCATGTCCGCACCCGGGATCAGAACCGGTGAGCCCTGGGCCGCCGAAGCGGAACCTGCGAACTTTACCTCTGGGCCACCAGGCCGGCCCCTAGAATGGCATTTTAAAATGATTTGTGTCTGAGTAAGCAAGATAACACTTGATAGTTCTATTATACTTTTGTTTCCAGTCAAATAAACAAACCACCTGAGGAGAATTGGTGTCCCCATAGGCCCAACAGGTGCACCATACACCTGGCCGTGACCTGGATAGCAGCATGGAGCAGAGGCCGCACCCGCCTGCATCTGCCCCCCGGCAAGGCCTGCCCCTGGTGCCTCCTCCACCCTAAATGCAGGCTGCGGGCTCCAGACATGGCCTGCTAGTTCCTCTCACGTGTTCACTACAGTGCACAGCTCGGTTGACAGTGTCTCCCTTCCCCCCAAGGCTGTGAGCTCCTGAGACTCTGTATCCTTCATTCTGCATCCCCAAAACGTAGCCTGGCCCTTTGCAGGCCTTCCCACCAGTACTGAATAAAGTAGGTGTGTTTATGTCTGCACCTCTGTGACCAGGGCAGATGGCCTACAAGAGGAGCCCATCATTCTTATTCATCCCTACAAGTGTCTGCCCTGCTGCTGGTCACATTGCAGTCCGAAGGGATTGTACATGGGTGCAGAAGTGCCTCTCTGATGCTAGCACAGGAGGTGAACAGGGGCCGGGTCTTGCCCCACCTCAGAGCAGTTACTCAATCCCTTGGGCCTTGGTTATTCCCACTCTGTCCACCCATGAGATGCTCTGAGGGGCGAGGAGTCACGGGCACTGTTAACAGGCAAGGCCTTCTCATCACTGTTCCCATGGGGGGTCCCAGAGGGCCTGACCACCTTCTCCTCCTCTGCTCACCTCACTGAGGCTGACACAAAGCAGACAAGTAGAACGAATAAACAAAGTAACATAAATTACTCAGTGAGTGAAGAACAGGCAATGCCTGTCCCCCAGGAACCCCTCAGAGCAGATGGGCCGTCTTCCAGGGCTCGCCCTCCTGGGAGTGTCCTGACATCTGCAGTCTGCTCGTGGAGCTGGAGAGATTTAGAGAGGTCCAATTCACAGCACTTTCAGTTGAGTTCTTTGAATCCATGTTCAACTCAACTCAGTAAACATTAATTGAAAACCTACTGTATGCAAAGCACTGTGCTAGAGAACAGAGCTAAAGAGAAGGTTCCTGCCCTCGAGGAGTTCACAGTCCTGTGGAGAGACAGACAGACAGTTGCAGAGCAGCGTGGTGAAGGCTGGGGGGGGGTGACTCGGATGCTTTGGGAGCCGAGGGGAGGGGACCGCCCCCAGCCAGCAAGGAGAGGTCAGGAAGGACCTTCCCATTTAGGCCTTGGCCAAGACCTGAAGGACAAGGACGAGTTTTCTATGAGGAAACAGAAGTGGGAAGGCATGTGCTGAGGGAGTTAGGGTCCTGCACGTAGCCCAGAGTGGCTGAGCGTCAAGTACGTGAGGGCCAGGCTGGCGAGGCTGGCAGGGGGCAGACCACAGCGGGCCTCGGGATCCTGGAGAAGGAGATTGCATCTTATCCCATGGCCAGCGAACAGTTTTAATAGGGTGATGTTTCGTGTGTATCTTGGAAGGATCACACAGGAGAAGAGTCCTCTCAGATAACGTCGCTATTTCCTTAAGGCCTTTAAAGTCTTTCCCTGAGAACCCTAGTTGTTTAGTGGAAACTTGGACTTAGAATCAAAAGGAGTTGAGCTGAGTTCTAGCTCCTCCATATTCTCACTTTGTAACTGAGCAAAGCGCTCTTTCAGCCTTTATTTCTTCACGAGTCATTTGGGAATAATAATACCTGACTCAGCTTGACCTACATCATATCTGAAGTTAATTGAGAAACCTCCCCCCCACACACAGATGTGTGCACATGCACACACAGTGTATGCATATGCGTACATATCAGAGGTTTGTAAATCCTTAAGTGCTCTGGAACACTGATGGAGAGGATTATTTCCCCTTCAGTCAGCCAAACTCTGCAGTCCACCCCTGCTGGGCGGTCAGTCTTGAGGGTAGTATAAGTCTTGACTGTTTTACAAACTGCTTCCAGAACCCTGAGGTGCTCGACCTGGCAGCAGTCACGCTTCCTCAGTTCTGCACACTCCTACAGCATGTAGGCGCTTTATGCCATGGTTTTATTTAACCTTCATAACACCCGTAGGAGGTGAGTATGAGAATGTCCTCTTCTTGGTGAGACTACTGGATTCAGTCCTCAGAATCAGCCTTGATTAGGAGCCCAGATAGCAAAAAGTAGGGAACTTACGCAATTTAAAATTTAACCATCCTAGGACTGGCCCTGTGGCTGAGTGGTTGGGTTTACGCACTACGCTTTGGGGGCCTGGGGTTTTGCTGGTTCGGATCCTGGGCGCAGACCTAGCACCGCTCATCAGGCCATGCTGAGGAGGCGTCCCACACAGCACAACCAGAAGGACCCACAACTAGGATATACAACTATGTACTGGGGGGCTTTGGGGAGAAGAAGAAAGAAAGAAAGAAAATTTAATGATCATAAATATGTTTATTTTAAAATACCATGATCGTCTTAGTTTCAGTGTATGAAGATCTTGTTTCACTTAGACCACTTCAGCTGTGTTTTCACACTTTGGCTAACTTGTTTCTTTTGTGCTTTGATTTAGGTTTTTCAGAAACCGATGATGGACTCAGGTGTCCTCACGGAAGGAGAAATGGCCTTGATCTTTGTTAACTGGAAGGAGCTCATCATGTCCAACACGAAGCTGCTGAAGTGAGTTGTGCGCCTCGCCCGCCGCTCGGCAGACACCCCGGCCCCAGGACGGAGGCTTCACACGCGCCTCTCCACAGGGCTGCGCAGCAAAGGGACTTCCAACTGTCTTCTGCTCCCTCCGGCTTTCTATTTTATTATAACTTTATGAAATGCCCTACAACTATAAAATACATAACTACTGAAGTAAAGAAATAGAATAAAAAATACTTCGATTAAACAAAGAAAAAGTTAAATCATTAAACAAATCGTATGTTAACATAGGATTCCACAAACTGGACTCTGTTTTGGGTAGTAGAGTCCGGAGAGAAGCTGCAGCTCGTGGCCCAGACGTGACTGGCTAGTCTGGCAGCCTCCTAAAGACCCTTGTGGAATTCTGTTCCTTGGGGTGGTTTTCTGTCCCCTGTGCCCAGGACAACAAGCTCCTGGGAGGAGGCACCACAGGACCAGCTCTGGCTGCCTCTCCGCCCTCCCTGGGGCTTGGCCGCTCCCCTGAGGACGAGGCTCACCTCCACCTGCACGCCTGGCCGCCAGGGTTTCTGCTCCCTTTTGCCCCTACAGAGTGTGGAAAATTCCTTTCTTCTTGGTTCAGCCAAGAACAAGTTAGAATTTTTCAAAAGAAACTTTGCTAAGAAGCTAAGGTGAGACTAAGCCAATTCTAAAGGCCTAGAGACACTCACGTGTCTGGCCTTCATTTTCTTAATCTTCTTTGCTAACGTTTCACCGAGGTTGACTTGGCCAGTAGAGCTTCATGCCTAAGCCGCCTCCTCCTCCTCCTGAGTCTTCCCTCAGGGTGCCAGGGGTTTTTAGATAGCTCACTGGTTATCATTACCATTAATCTCCCATGCTAGTCATCCTTCACCCACCAAAGACATTCACTTAGAAGCAGAGAGTGAGAGAATGTGTGGTTGCAGGGCCTTACGGGTGCGGAAGAAGACCAGCGGCGAGAAGATGCCCGTGCAGATGATTGGGGACATCCTGGCAGCTGAGCTGTCCCACATGCAGGCTTACATCCGGTTCTGCAGCTGTCAGCTTAATGGAGCAGCTCTGTTACAGCAGAAGACAGATGAAGACACCGACTTCAAGGAATTTTTAAAGGTAACTCTGGAGGGGCTGGCCTGGTGGCGCAGCAGTTAAGTTCACACGTTCCGCTTCAGCAGCCCGGGGTTCGCTGGTTGGGATCCTGGGTGCAGACATGGCACCACTTGTCAAGCCATAGCTGTGGCAGGCATCCCACATATAAAGTGGAGGAAGATGGGCACAGATGTTAGCTTGGGGCCACTCTTCCTCAGCAAAAAGAGGAGGATTGATGGCAGATGTTAGCTCAGGGCTAATCTTCCTCAAAACAAACCAAGCAGTTGGTGAGGAAAAGTAAAGCTAGACCTTACTCAGAAGGACAACACTTACTAATGCGGCCACACGCCACCTCACAACGGGGGTGCGTTGTGAGAAATGCATTGTCGAACATCACAGAGTTACTTACACAAACCTAGGGGGGTACAGCCTGAGTAAAATCAAGCATTACATGAAAAGGAGAGTCTGTCATAACCAAATAGGATTACCCCAGGAGGCAGCATAATATCATGCTTCAGACGAGACAGGCTTCAGAATCGGACTGCTCAGGTTGGAATCCCAGCCCATCACCGTCCAGTTGTGACCAGGACAAGCTACGTAACATTTGGTGCCTTTGTTCCTCTCACCTGTAACCCGGAGATAATCAGGTAATACTTTTAAAAGTACTTTAGCACAGAGATTGGCACATAGTAAACATTCAGTAAATGCTATTTATATTTATCTTCCTTCTAATGATCTCAGGGATGTAAAAATGGTTCAATATAAGAAGGCACTGAGGACAGAACCCTTCAGTTAGTTATAAGGGTGGGAGGCAAGGGGTTGCCTAGAAATAAACTAGAAGAGACGTAGAAAGAAACCAAGATCATAGAAATACTGGTCAGAATAAATAGATAAATGTAGATTTGTGAGTGCATGTGAATGTTTTAAAATAATCAATGGCAGAATTAAAAATAGGACATTTACCTTCTAAAGCATAGTAAAAGATTTTTGAAAACTTTTTTCCAAATAGTAATAACAATAACAATGTAAATAGGATGTCAGTGTCATCACAATTGTAATAATAGTAAAAATAAAAAGTTTACAGTCTCATAATGAAAGGCATAGTGTTGATTATATTAAAAAGCAAAATCTAATAATAAGCTGTGTTCTAAAATGTTGCTTTTTTAAAAGACTCAAAATACATAAATAAAAAGCAGGAAGATGCTTGTTATAGCAGCATATATAGATATATCCAAAAACAAAAAGGGGCAGCAATTTTAATATCCCATAGTGGGACGTGACTAGGTAAATTTTGGTAAATGTATTTTTCAATCATTAAAAATGATCGTCCTAGAGTACCAGCTACTCTATTCAGGTACGGGACTAGGACTAGGAGCAGAGGCAACTGAGACGTGGTCCCGGCCTCCTGGAGTTAACAGTCTGCCGCGGCATAGAGACACCTGTATTACCCAGTCCGGATGCGGCATTATGATAAAGGCACCATGGGTTATTAGGGGGCTCAAGAAGGATCACTGAGAGGGAGGGAAGGTGTCAGGGAAGGGTGAGGAGAGCCTGGACAAGAGGAGGCATAATCTGAGTCTTCAGAGGTGAGCACAAATTAGCCAAGTGAAGAAAGAGCAGAAGGGACAGTACCAATAAAGGCTAACACATCCATTACGTGGCACACAGTAGGTGCTCAATAAATGGTAGCAATTGTTACTAATAAGGAGGGGACAATGGGCAGGCAGAGGCAGGGGAAATCTAGAGCTATTAGAAGACAGAGGGATTGGCATCAATGGTGACTCCTAGGGGTGTGTGTGGGAAGGTGGGTGGGTGCAGAATGGCGCTACCAGCTCAGGTAGGGATAGAGGTAGAAGAGAAGGCTCTTATGACGGAAGATGAGGACTTCATTTCTGGGTTTGTTGAGGTGTTGAGGTGCCTTTTGGACATCCAGGGAAGAAAGACAGTAATGGGCAAGTGTGGAGCTCCAGAGAGGGTCTGGGTTACCCTCTGGGACTGCACTGCGGGGGATCTTGGGCAGCAGCTACAGTTAAGAGTGAGTAGAGAAGGGGGCTGGCCCCGTGGCCGAGTGGTTAAGTTCGCGCGCTCCGCTGCAGGCAGCCCAGTGTTTCGTTGGTTCGAATCCTGGGCGTGGACATGGCACTGCTCATCAAACCACGCTGAGGCAGTGTCCCACATGCCACAGCTAGAAGGACCCACAACGAAGAATATACAACTGTCTACCAGGGGACTTTGGGGAGAAAAAGGAAAAAAATAAAATCTTAAAAAAAAAAAAAAAGAGTGAGTAGAGAAGAAAGAAGGGAAGAAGACTCAGGTCAGCAGACTGGGAAGAGAGTGGTTCTGGAAGCAGAGGAAGGAATGATCACATAGGCTGTCATATGGGTGTAAGAAAGAACTGAAAAGAATCCTCTGTTTTTGGCACACGAGGTGAGATATTCCTGCTGTTAATCTGATACACATCATTTTGGATCCTGAGCTTTTAGAAGAAATTAGAAATCTGAAAGGTGGTTAAAGCCAGGAGTATAGCCAGTGTTTCCTTGTTTTCCTTGAGGCTATGATTTCCTCAAGCCTCTCACTTGTTTTGCAGAAGCTGGCGTCCGACCCCCGATGTAAAGGAATGCCCCTTTCCAGCTTCCTGCTGAAGCCCATGCAGAGGATCACCCGCTACCCCCTCCTCATCAGAAGCGTGAGTGCCCCTGCTGGGACGGAGATGCGTGTCCCTTTGAGGCTCACAGAGGCTGGCAGTCAGGCAGCCTCCGAGTATGCCAGCCACCTCTGCCACATGGGCTGACCACCATCTGATGGACCCGGCACTGAGCGTGTGTGTGTGTGTGTGTATGCATGTGAACACGCACATTACAATCTGAAGGGCCGAATCCCTGAGGTGGGCGAGTAAGAGGCATCCACTGTCACTTGGGTAACCTGTCCTCCCCTTCCCAGAAAGCTTGCCCGGCCTCTCAGAGTCAAGAGTGTGTCTGTCTAGGCAGAGGAAAGGCCCGCTAGGTCTCCAGTTGTGGAGCCCGTCTTGAGCTCACACAGAGCCCACCATTGCTACAACCGTGGACTCCAGTCTTTCTGCTGAGATCTGAACTCATCTACCAGCTGAACAGCCCCAGCCAGATGCCCCAGGAGTCCCCAGCTCAGCATGTCCTAACAGAGCTCACCTTCGTCCCCGCGCTGTAGCCCACCTCAGCTTGCCGACTGCGCAGTCCTAGGATTCCATCCATCTTCTTGACATAAGCAGCATGGGCCTCTTGAGCCAATATGCCTTCTGAGGAGATGGCAGACTTTACAAAGGGTTATTCCACAAATAATCATTGATAGAATTTTAACAGCTTACAAAGAAAAACAGTAGAAATAATATAAGATTGTTGCTTTTTTCAGTTATGCTTTGACCATTGGTCTGTGAGCCATGTTAACTCAGTATAGACCTTATGTTACAGTTATGATACCAAACTGACCCATTATGCACATTATTCCACAGTCCCTTACCTGAACTATTTGGGGCCAGCCGTGTTTCAGAATTCAGAATGTAACTCAGATACTGTATATTGTACGGCACGCCAACAAAGCCTGGGCAGCACCTGTGACCAAGCACATTAATATTCCCACAGTGAAATACATGGATAATCACTGCAAGTAGAGTGAATAAATGCATCTCTTCAGTTTAGGTCAGCTTTTGCCACCAAATGACTTTTGAAAAACCTTCAGGCTTTCAGGGCTTTTCCCCGGTTTGGAATTGTAAACAAAGGCCTGTGGGCCCCACGACTACAGGAGGAGTCCAGACCGGAGCTGTCTGCTGATGGGCCTGCTAATTTCCGGAGGGACCACGCACACTTGTATTCTGGCCTCTATTCTTTTACGTTTGTAACAGTAGTTTGAAGTCATCTCCAAATGAACTGAATGCATTTTTCTACATGCTGACAAACAGGATTTTATTACATTTTTCCTGTAGCAGGAGATTCATTGCTTTCATCCAATTTTTCAAAAGGATCAATGACCCTCAAAACATTGTGAACTGTTGCTATTCTGCAAGTTAACACACTTATCAAAGTTGCAGCCAGTTTATACTGAAGAGTTCACCCTAAAGGCACATGGCTTAAATTATTGGGGGGGAAGTAGGGAGGCACCCTTTAACATGTGGCCTGTTACTAAAATGAGCCAGAGAGCCACCAGAGACCCACAGATTTCAGGGCACTTGGTCCATGTGGCACTTGGCACACTCTCTTGTAACTGAGTCACCTGTCTCCCCAAGAACTCATGGGACTATGACCTTCTGAAGGGCAAATGATTGTCTTGCGCACCATTTTATTTCCAGTGCTCAGCACCGGGCACATATAGGCAGCCAATAGGAGAGCTGGAGGGGTGGGTTGAGGACACAACACATCCATGACGTATTGTGATGAAGCCGGTCTTTTCCAGATTCTGGAGAACACCCCTGAGCACCACGTAGACCATTCCTCCCTAAAGCTGGCCCTCGAGCGGGCAGAGGAGCTGTGCTCTCAAGTTAATGAAGGCGTTCGGGAGAAGGAAAATTCAGACCGACTGGAGTGGATCCAGGCACACGTTCAGTGCGAAGGCCTCGCAGAGGTGAGGCCGTGGTGTGCAGCTGGACGCCACCAGGCAGGCTGGGGTGGGGAACCAGGTGCCGGCCTTCCCCTGGTGTGGACCGTCTGTGCCTCAGCTCAGCCCGTGTGCACTCACCATCCTGCCCCTTGGTTGCCATCTTCCTTTCTTGTAAAGAGAGATTTGATATGTAGGTTTTGAGTTCTTTGAATTCAGATGGTAGAATCAGTATTCTCTGGGTATAAGTAATCATTTTCACCGGGCCGGTTCGAACTCTCAAGAAAAATAAATGTAAGGATCTTTTGTGAAAAGGGGGGATGATCACGGTCACATTGCCAACTAGAAAATCCTATCACAGTACCCTCAGGTCCAGGGCACAGGTCTGGGGGACACTGGGATGGTTTGTGCTGGGACTTACAAAGTGACAGTTTCTTTCTCTTCAAGCAACTTATTTTCAACTCCCTCACCAACTGCCTGGGGCCTCGGAAGCTTCTGCACAGTGGGAAACTCTACAAGACCAAGAGCAACAAGGAGCTGTGCGGGTTCCTCTTCAATGACTTCCTGCTGCTCACCCACATGGTCAGGCAGTTTGCGGTCTCCTCGGGCTCTGAGAAGCTTTTCAGCTCCAAGTCCAACGCTCAGTTCAAAATGTACAAGACGGTAAGTGGTGTGCTACTGGCGGTCGCATCAGGAGCATCACGAGGTGTTTCCTTTACCTTAAGGACCTCCTTCCCGTCCTGAGCCTTTCCTCTCCTCCTGGCATGCTCTTCACCTGTTCCAGATGTCTCACGCCTCCTTTGTCCCTTGCCAGAGAAGAAGCTCCTCGAGTGGCTGGGTCTTCAGTGCCCTCCGCCAGCCGCCAGCTGGGTTCCAGCTTTGGATTCCAGCCCCCTCCCTGGCGTACATGCCATCATGTGATCCCACCTCTGTCCACATTCAGCCTTGGGTCTCTCTGTAAAACCGAGGCTGAAGCAAAATGCCAAGTGTCCGTGCATGGAGCAGTTGTGGACACTCAGAGCTCCTGTCCCCAGTTCTGTGACATCTCATCTACCCCAGATGTTTACTTTCACAAAATGGAGACAGTTTCTTTTTTCCTAAATAAAAGATCCTAGAACCAAGACCCCTCTCCACCTCTCCCAAGGCTCTTCAGAACAGACAGAACTCTCGGGACATAGGCAGGGTGGGGGGTGGTGCACTGGCCCATCTCACAGCCTGTGTTTTGGCCCTAATTTCAGCCCATTTTCCTGAATGAAGTCTTGGTGAAACTGCCCACAGACCCTTCCAGCGATGAGCCTGTTTTCCACATTTCCCACATTGACCGGGTCTACACCCTCCGCACAGACAACATTAACGAGAGGTCAGTCCTGACCACATGTGACCTGCTTCGAAGTCTAGGAGAAAGCTTGGACATCTCCCTCGGCCATACATCTCCAGTCCATGCTCAAGTCCTGCTGGTTCTGTGTCCTCTCTCAACCAGCCCCTCCGCCCAGTCCCACTGGGAGGCCTTGCCGTGGATGTGCTCGGTTACCTCCGCTGCCTCTAACACTTTCCCTGCTTCCAGTCTCTTCTCGGGATCTTCTCTGACAGGAGACCCAACACCTCACTTCCTGCTAAAACCCCTCCAGCAACAGTCCCTGCTCCATCGCCTGGTCTCTGAGGCCCTCTCTGTGCCTCTCAGAGGCTCAGTCCCACCCCTCCACCCCACAGGACCTGTGCGCCCCCTTCCCCCTGTGTGGAATGCCCTTCTCCCTCTCTGCCTGGCCCGCCGTGTGTCCTCTAGGGTGTAGCCCGGCACCTCTGTGACAGCAGACCTCCTCCTGTGCCACGGTTCTCTGTGTAGTAGAACCTGTGTTCTCTCGTGCTGAATTGCATCTTCTTTCTCCGTGTACCCAGCACCTTGCAAGTGCCTGGTGATTTGTAAGTGGTCAGGAACTGTCTAGAAATTCTCAGTTTGATCCTCAATTAGCAAGCGAGTCTTTCAGTTGCACTAATCGCAGGTCTATGATTGGAAACTTGTCAAAGCTGAGGATAGCAAAGGAGAGAAGAACCAGTGCAGAGCTTGGGGGTTCCTGGCTGAACCTGTGGGGTGCGCAGGAAAGCTGCCCCATGGTGTGCTCTGCTTCTCTGCAGGACTGCCTGGGTCCAGAAGATCAAGGCGGCTTCTGAGCAGTACATCGACACCGAGAAGAGGAAACGGGAGAAGGCTTATCAAGGTAGTCGGTGGTGCCCCGGAGGGTTGGAACCCGCCGCCAGGGGTCCTGGGGAGGGGATGGGTCTCACCCTCAGGACACAAGCTGCGGCTGCTGCTGCTCCTGCAGTGAGAGGGTGAATGGGGACGGCAGAGACCAGGCTTGCTGCAAGATGAGACAGCAGAGCCCACCTCAGCTGCTGTGGCCTCTCCTCCCGTCGCAGCTGTTCAAACCTCTTAGGGGCCTCTCCGAGCCCCCCGCCATTACACAGACGGGGGTCATCTAGTGCGAGCTCCAGGACCTCCCTTCTCTCTGTGGCAAAGGCTGTGTCCCTCCGCCGCGAACACTCATTCTTCACTCCTGTTTCCAGGAGGGAGGGGCTTTCAATGCACGGCTGACCCCGCCTCTGCTTGGTCCACTTTGCTCCACCAAACTTCACTTCTCTGGCCTGTTTCCCTTCAGCTTATAAACACTCTGCTCCTCTCCCACCTCAGCCTCTGCCCCATCCCTCCTCCAGATCCACCCATCCTCCCCCTGTCTTGACAACCAGGTCCTGGACTTTAAGTTACCCCCCCACGCCCCCGGCTCCCCCTTGCTCACCAGCCTTTCACTCCACTTGCTGTCCCCATCATTCTGCGCAAATGACTCGCTCACACGACACCAGTGACCTAAATAATGGCTTGGCTCACTTTCCCTCCTCATGCTCCCTGCACCCAGTAGCAGGAAATTGAGGCTCCTCCCTGCCCCTGAACCCCATGATACCCCTGAGGGTCCTCCTACCATCTAATCTTCTTTCATCTCCTTCCTAGCTCTTCTTCCTCCCGCTGTACCCGCGGAGTTCTGCCCTCACCTGAGCTTCTCTCCCCCTCATCTCATCCCAGTTTCAGTGGTCACAGCTGGGCTGCTCTCTCCCGCGCCCACGCTCTCCAGATGCACCTGCTCGACTGCTCCCGGGTGCCTGCTGGACATCACAGATTGGCATCTCCAGTGGGGTTAATTAGCCTCCTTCCAGAAGTAGCGCCTCCTGAGAATCTCTGTGGATAGCAGTATTGTCCTCGGCCACCCAGACTGGAACATGCTCTCTGACCCCCGACGCTTCTCCCCTAGTCAGCTGCCGAGCCCATTTGTTCTCTCCATCATTCCTTTTCTCATTTGCTGGTCCTTTCCTTTCCTGGCAGCACAGCCCCTTCCGGACCCTCCAATCTCCCACCCTGGCTATAGCACGAGGTACCCCCACCATCACCCATTCCCTTCATTTCTGGAATATTCTTTCTACAGGGCTGCCCTCAATCTCTCTCTCCCTGCTTAAGCATCTCCCCTTTTGCCTCCCAAATTAAGGACAAAGTTCTTAGCCTGCACTCGGGGCCCATCCCCAATATTACCTGGTAGCTGCCCCATTTCCCGCTGTTTCCCTCTGCCCACATCACTGCCTAACTGAGCAGCTCACCCGTGAAACCCTGCCGCCCACCCCCGGGCACTCCTCCCCTTCCAGTCCCGTGTTCCTGGCTGCTCCAATTGCAGCTCTGTGTGTTTTTTTATTCAGGTGTCCCTTATTTTGTTATTTACTCCTGAAAGGTATGTGTAAATTGGCTCTTGCTAATTGACTCTTGTTTCAATGGTACTTTAAAGGCTTGCTGCTGAAAAATCAATGACTGAATCACTTGTAAAGCACATAATGATCTCTTAATTGGTCAAAGATGTGAATCAAAGTTTTTCTGTGTTAGTTTTGCTTAACATCAGTATCTGTACATATTGTTATGCATTTCCTTGTGTTCACCTCTGTAGACATTTATTGATTACTTACTCTGTGCGAGGGCCGTGCTCCTCTTAACCGGGCCTGCAAAGGTGAATCTGGCCCCGCCCTGCCTTCGGGGAACCGAGTGCCAGTGCTGTGCAGGAGGGTTGGCACCCATGGGAGTGGGCCACTGCTCACAGAGAAGGTTCTACTTGCCCTGAGTTTTGAAAAATCAATAGCTCACCAAGCAGCCTTTTTGTTAGTTTTCAAACCCCTGAGCAAAACCTGCTTACCTAACTTCATATTTACCAAGATAATCTGGAGTTCATGGACTCATCGCTCTCCATATTAAAAGCCTTTTTGAGTAGCCCCTTAAATAGAATAAGGTCTTAAGTGAAACTGCTTTGTAAGCTGAAGTGTTTTACAGATAATTGGAACTATGGTGAGTAGTTAGGAAAATAGACTTTGCTATCTGATGTTTAAATTTTGACCCTGCCATGTAGAAGTTCTGTGACGTGAGCATGTTATAGTCCTTTCTAAGCCTCACTTTTCTCATATATGGAGATGGCAGTTATAAAGAGCTGCCTTACAGGGTAATTGTGCAGTTTAAGTAATATAACTTATGTAAAGGTCTAGCACATGCCTAACACAAAGTAAGTATCCAGTAAATGTTAGCTGCTTTAAGTGCTGAGTGAATATAATATATTCTTATTTTATGAACATTACTATTTGCTAGGCAATTGAGAGATTAATACATGGATGAATAAACAGTCCATGCTCTGCACTGGCTCCTCTCGGCAGGGGAGACGGACATGACATAGAATTTCAGGCCCAGCAGGCTGTGGGATGCTCAGAAGCCAAGGATAATGGATGCACAGAGGAGGGAAGGGGTCTGGGAGGTGAGGTGTGAGATTGGGCCTGCGTGTGGAAGGATGAGTAGGATGCTGACAGGCAGAGACAGCAGGCAAGGCATTCCCAGCATGCAACACAGGCTGGGCAGAGGCACAGAGCAGCCAGACGCCAGCCTGCTGGGCTGAGCACAGTGGCAGGTGAGGCTGGGCAGTGTTGGGTTGGTTAAAAAGACAGACTGTGAGTATCTACAGCCTAGCGTCATCACTGCACGCTCAGCATTCTCAACATGACTCCTCTTTCTCTTTTGTAGCTCGCTCTCAAAAGACCTCAGGCATTGGGCGACTGATGGTGCATGTCATTGAAGCTACAGAATTAAAAGCCTGTAAACCAAATGGTAAATGCTTCTTTCATTAAACAGACATAGTAACTGCCCCACTATTTGCTGATGACTCTTCTGAACATTGAATAATAGGATGCTTTTAAAAAGTCAGTGTTTCCAATGCCAGTAAAATGGTTATTGGACCAATATTATCATCACTGTTTTCCCATTATGTACCAAAGCCTCCTTCCTCAGGCTTCTGAGTGGAGAAAGCACGAGGCAAGTTGCACTGACACTTGCCCAGGCTCAGGGGGAGCAGCCCCAGCTTTCGAGCCTGCCTGGTTGCTCCTCAGGTTTATGATGCTGTCAGCATTGGGAACACAGAGACCACAGGCAGACGTGGGCCCCTGCTGCGCGGTCTACAGAGAAGCATCTGTTTGGATCCTGCTTTTGCTTGAGGAAGGTCCTGTTGTCACTCATTTTACCTTTACAGGCCACATGTGTCTTTGGTTTGTTTTTGTTCAGGAAAGAGCAATCCATATTGTGAAATCAGCATGGGCTCCCAGAGCTACACTACCAGAACCCTCCAGGACACACTAAATCCCAAGTGGAATTTTAACTGCCAGTTCTTTATTAAGGACCTTTACCAGGATGTGCTGTGTCTCACCATGTTTGACAGAGACCAGTTTTCACCAGATGGTAAAGTATAATTCAGCCAGGGGATCTGAAGCATCCCCAGCACTCTAGAATCTCAAGTCTAGATCCAGGGTACTTGACCTTATTTTTACCCCATGACACCTCAGGGGAACAGCACAGGCCCATGGTCACCAGCATCTCACTCCGGCAGCAGGTGGGGTGCCTTCTGGCGCGGGGGGGCTCAGGTGTGTTTCAGTCTTTGAGCCCAGTCACTCCCTACATACCTAAGAGAAACACTGTGCGCCTGGCACATGCCGGATGGGGGAGATGCTCCCTGCCCAGAGACTTGGATTCCAAATAGGCAGTTTCCTCCACACGCATCCCTTGTCATTCTGCATGCATTCATTCACAGCGTCAGACAGCCAGTACCGAAAGAAGTTAGTTACTTTTTTTGGATTTGAAAGTTGTATGAATCCTGTTTCAGACACCCCTCATGTGGTGGTTTTTAACAATTTTATAAAGAAGACTTTTGACTCTCACCTGTCTATTCACCAGATTTCCTGGGTCGTACTGAAGTTCCAGTGGCAAAAATTCGAACAGAACAGGAAAGCAAAGGCCCCACCACTCGCCGACTCCTGCTGCACGAGGTTCCCACCGGGGAGGTCTGGGTCCGCTTTGACCTGCAGCTTTTTGAGCAAAAGACTCTCCTGTAGGAGCCTTGGGGACCTGCCCACTAGGCTGGGCTGGAGAAGACTGCGGTGCTGCCCCCAGGCTGCAGGAGGGTCACGCGGCTTCATCCATCACTAGGCCACGCACGCCGGGGCCCTCTATGTTATTGCACACTAAAATCGCTAGCAATCTATGCAAACATGATCTTTCCTACACATAAACCCAACCCCATAGCACAGTGCCTTGTACTAGTGTTAACATGTTCGGCTGTGTTTAGATGCCAAGGTTTCCATTTTCAGGGCTATAAAAAGTATTATGTGGAAATGAGGCATCGGACCACCAGACGTTACCACTTGGTTGAATGTGTCCACTGTGGGTGGTTTTGGTGACGCTGTAACCATTCCACACCACGTGACCTCTGCCGGGTCACAGCCACTCAGGAGGTAAAGGATTGGGACGAAATGCTGCAGCCTCAGCGTGTGAACAGCCTGATACTGAAATAGTGTCTACTCGTGCACTGAATAAAAAACAGAAACTTGATCGTTTTATTCCTGATTAGATTTTATCATTCTCTGCTGAGACAATATAGTTTGAAATCTACAGGGGAAAGCTTGATTTACTTTAAATACTGTGAACTCTAATGATGTGGAAAATATTTTTCAACTTTAATTTTCTGAAGTATAAATTATTTATGTAAATTCCTTGTTTTGCATATTTCATAGGACATGCACCTTTAAGCTTTATCATTGCCAATATGTACAGAAAGAATAAAAATACAAGTTTATGAATGTAACTTCTTTCGAAGCTTGACTGTTTTGCTTTCCATGTGAAATGTTCCTAAAAGGTAACTTCAGAGGTTGCTTACGATGAAACCAAGTTTCCTTTCTGCGACAGTGGGAAAATCAAGGACAGGGTAGGGATGGGGAGCGTCCAGGAGACCCCAGGGCCTTGTCTTGACTCTAACATTGACTTGCTCTGCGACTCTGTTACATTTACCTAATGTTTCTTTGATGGCTAGACTAAATGACCTCTGTGGGCGCTAGACCAGACCCTTTGAGTCCTTCTGCTTGCCTAGTTGAGTAGAAACTTCAGGGGTAACTTAGGAGTAAAGGAAATGCTCAAGTATTAAGCATCATCGGCAGGCCCTCAGCCCCTCCAGCTCCAGAAGCACCTGTCTCTCCCCCCGCCCAGTGCTGTCAGAGCCACAGCCACACCTGTCAGAGCGGCTTGTTTGGCTTCTGGATTTTGAAGTATGAAATTTGTTTTAAAAATAAGGTCTTATACACTAAACCCTAGGTTAATAAGTATAACTGGGAAAAAGATCTGTCTTCTAGAAGGGATTGCTGAGGCCACGGGAGCCCTGATTTCTCAGGGAGCAGGTCCTCTCAAGGAGCTGGAGGAGCAGGAAGGATCCAAATGTCCCTCCACCACAGCTCCCATTGCCATTGAACTCTAATCACTGGACAAAGAAGAGCCGGGAAACATAATTCAGAATATTCATATTTTTAAAAACCCATCACTTAATCATTTCAGGCGTTGATCCTGGGCCTGGATTGGTTACAACATACACATAAGAGAAGTATGCCTGTGTTGAAGGAAGACACCACTCAGTATCCGAAACCAAAACTGACTCTGTTGCTTAATTAAGGGAAAGTTTGGCTGCTCAGGCACGGCCTTGCTGAGTAAAGCAAACTGCTGATCTTCTGTAGGGTTTGGGAAACGAATTTTGTGTTGGTTATGGAGGCAGATGTAGGGTGATGTCCAACAACGCTGCCTCTGACTGGCTGACTTCCAAAGCAACAGGCTGTTACTGATGCGTCAGGCAGGTCTAAAGCCAGCTCTGGGGTTATTTGTGACCATAGCTACAGAATAACCCTTTCCCCAGGACAGTGGGGACTTGACCTCTCGCTGGGATGAACTGTGGCTCGTGCCATTTCTCTACGTCTAGATACATCAGACTCTTTTCAGAGTTAGGACAGAGGAGCCTGGGGGATGTGAGTCAGACTTCTACAAAACTATAGAGGAAACTCAATGTCAGCACCCCCAGCAACTTCAGTCACCCCCTCTGCCCTAGGAACGCAGCTCTGCCCTTAAGAAATCAAGTTCTCTCCTGATTTTCTGAAGGGCATGGGGAGGGGAGAGGAGGATGCACCCTGAGAATACTCACACATCCACAGGGAAGGACTGAGCAGCCGTGAGGAAGGCCCAGCGAGCCCCTTCGGCGCTCGTCAGGGTGAGGGTGCCGAGGCAGGTGAGCGGGCTAAGTCCGGTCTCAGAAAGAGGACCCAAATTCTGAGCAGCGTGACTGACATCACCAAGTCTGGGTGGAGGTGAGCAGAGAGAATGAACGTGTGCTTTGGGACCAGAGGGACTGGACTTGGAACAGAACACTGCACTTTCAAGCCATGCAATTGACCTTGAGCAAGCCACTGAACCTCTCTGAGCTTCATGTTTTGAGAGAAATACTATCTTGCTGTGAAAAACCTTTAAATGAATATAAGATACCTCACGCAGTTCCTGGTTCACAGCAGGTGCTCGATAAACAGCAACTATTATTATCTGGATATTTCTTGCAATATCTTTCCACTTCTGGAGAGAGAAAACATGTTGGGAGTATTTTAACTGTTGTATAGACACTGCAAACTCAGGTTCAGCGAAGCTTTATTACAGACGCCTCCTCACAGCTGATGCAGTTCCGGCTGTCCCGCTGGAGCCCCAGCTGCAGGGCAGCCAGGTGCTGCGCCAGGACCTCTGCTGTCATCACTCTTCTCTCCATAGGCTGGGGCCCCCTTCTGTGCCGGCCTTCTCCAGCTGCCCAGGATTGGGGTCTGTTCCTTCTGGTTCCTAAAACCTATGACAGAAGGGAAGAACTGAGTGTAGGGTGGGGAAGAGGGCCCTCCAGGGACAGGGAGAAAGGCCCCGGTGGATCCCAGGCAAGACTCAGCCCTCCTGTGCGAGCTGAGACCTTCTAGGTGGCTTCTCAAGCGGCCCTCTCCTCACCTCCCTCACTCTACCTGGTTTCTGCAACTCAGACCAGGCTTCCTGTGTCTCTGGACTCCACACAGTACCAACCTTTTCACTGTCCAGCGGAGATGACGAGCTGTCCACAAAATGCTTGCTCTCCCTGCCACTGTGCTCAGACCAGGCAGGGACCACTTTTCCCAGCACCCCACACCCTGCAGTTAGGGTCGGCTGCAGGAATGGCCACACTGATGGAATGTATGAGGCCGGCCCACCTCCTCTCCCAGGGCAGAACTCTTCCATGATCTCTTTCCTTTTCAGGCTGACAGGAATGAGTTCCCCAGGACAACCTTGCAGGCTAGGTGCTGAGCATGACAAAGCTTCCATCAGCCTGGGTCTCAAAGACCGCATGGAAGAGGGACAGCCTGCTGACCTGCTGACCCACCCAGTTCTGGGACATGAGCGAAAAATAAACTTCTCTTGTGTGTAAACCACTCTCCACTTTTTGGATCTCCTGGTAACAGCAGTTCGGCCACCCTCCCCTAAGGGCAGAGCTGACGAGTGCCCATTCAGATCGGAGGGAGCCGCTCCTGTGCTCTCAGGACAATTACGCTCAGAGGAAACTGCTGAGGAAAGACTTACCTTCCCACATAAGGAGAATCTGTGTCTCTGGGGAGAACAATGGCATTCAGTAGAAGTTGGGTCACAAAATATCTAACAAGGTTTTCAAGCTAGAGAGAAGAAACAGTCTCTCATCCTTTGTGCAGTGGAGGTGAGGGGTGGAGGTGAGGGGCCCGGCTGCTTGGTGAAGGGAGAGATGCAGTCAAGACAGGTCACAGACCGGTTATATACCCAGTGCCGGAAGCCTTCCCCGGAAGCGTCCTACCCTCAGGCTTTAGCATACAGGGCGTGGGAGAGACGATGGAAGGGGAAAGAAGCCATGAGCTGTAAGCCGTGCCAACTGGACTGTGAGCTCTGGATGAGAAATCTGTGAACAGAAAATTCCTGCATTTAAAATACCCTTTAGCCAAAGCACTCCTGAGAGAAAAGAACAAAGCTAGAGGTATCCCACTGCCTGATTTAGAAATATACTACAAAGCCATAGGAGTCAAAGCAGCACGGTACAGCCCAAAACAGACACACAGACCAACGGAACAGAATGGAGAGCCCACAAATAAACCACACCTCTACGGACAGCTCATCTTTGACAAAGGAGCCAAAAACATACAACGGAGAAAGGAAGTCTCTTCAATAAATGGTGCTAGGAAAACTGGACAGCCACGTGCCAAAGAATGAAAGTAGACCATTATCTTACACCACACCCAAAAATTAATTCAAAATGGATTAAAGACTTGAAGGTCAGGCCTGAAACCACAAAACCACTAGAAGAAAACAGGCAGTACACTCTTCAATACGTCTTAGCAGTATCTTTTTGAATATCATGTTTCCTCAGTCAACGAAAATTAAAAAAATAAACAACTGGCACTACATTAAACTAAAAAGCTTCTGCACAGCAAAGGAAACCATCAACAAAATGAAAAAACAACCTAACAACTGGGAGAAAATATTCGCAAATCATGTATCTGATAAAGGGCTAATATCCAAAATATATAAAAAATTCATAAACTCAACAACAGAAAAACCAAACAACCCAATTAAAAAACAGGAGAGGGGCCGGCCCAGTGGCGCAGCGCTTAAGAGCACACGTTCTGCTTCTCGGCAGCCTGGGGTTTGCCGGGTGCGGACATGGCACCGCTTGGCAAAAGCCATGCTATGATAGGCATCCCACGTATAAAGTAGAGGAAGATGGGCACAGATGTTAGCTCAGGGCCAGGCTTCCTCAGCAAAAAGAGGAAGACTGGCAGTGGTTAGGCCAGGGCTAATCTTCCTCAAAAAAAAAAAAAAAAAACAGGCAGAGGATCTGAACAGACATTTCTCCAAAGATATACAGATGGCCAACAGGCACATGAAAAGATACTCAACATCACTAACCATTAGAGAAATGCAATTCAAAACCATAATGAGCTATCACCTCACACCCATCAGAATGGCTATTACTAAAAAGACAAGTAATAATAAGTGTTGGAGAGGATGTGGAGGAAAGGGAACCCTCATACACTGCTGGTAGGAATGTAAACTGGTGCAGCCATGATGAAAAACAGTATGGAGATTCCTCAAAAAATTAACAATAGAACTTCCACATAATCCAGCTATTCCACTTCTGGGTATTTATCCAAAGAACATGAAAACATTATCTCGAAAAGATATATGCACCCTCTATGTTCACTGCAGCATTATTCGCAATAGCCAAGACTTAGAAACAACCCAAGTGTCCATCAGTGGATAAATGGATAAAGAAGATGCAGTATACATACACAGTGGAATAGTACTTGGCCATAAAAAAAGATGAAATCTTGCCATTTGCGACAACATGAATGGATCTTGAGGGCATTATGCTAAGTGAAATAAGTCAGATGGAGAAAGCCAAATACAGCACGATTTCACTCATATGTGGAAGATAAAACAACAACAAACAAACATACAGACACAGAGAACAGACTGGTCTTTACCAGAGTGGAAGGGAGGTTGGGGGAAGGCAAAACAGGTAAAGGAGGACATGCAAGGTGACAAATAGCAACTAGACTTTGGGTGGTGAACACGATGCAGTCTACACAGAAATCGAAATATATTGGGCCAGCCCAGTGGCGCAGCAGTTAAGTGAGCACATTCCGCTTCAGCGGCCCAGGGTTTGGCGGTTCGGATCTCAGGTGCGGATATGGCACCACGTGGCATGCCATGCTGTGGCAGGCATCCCACATATAAAGTGGAGGAAGATGGGCACAGATGTTAGCTCAGGGCCAGTCTTCCTCAGCAAAAAGAGGAGGATTGGCAGCGGATGTTAGCTCAGGGCTAATCTTCCTCAAAAAAAAAAAAGAAAGAAATCAAAATATAATGATGTACACTTGAAATGTGCATAATGTTATAAACCAATGTTACCTCAATAAAAAATTAATTAAAAGAAAAAGTCCAAGGTAAATCTTTGGGTGTTTGTTCATTCAATCTCCACATGGTGAGAGAGGAAAATTAAAAATTAAAAAATAAAATACCTTTTATATATCTAAACTATCATTTTGCCCCAATTTTTTTAGTATAAATTTTATTTCAAAAGATTCCCACCTATTGTGACTGAACTAAGGAGAACACAATTTTTGGTCTGGTTTGGATATAATAAGTAGTAGTAAATGGTAGAAAATGGCAGAGGAGCAAAAACTCAGGGAAAAGAGCAGAGGAAACCTGTAACAGCACAGTCTGTCCCCCGAAAGTGGGGTCCAGAGTCTCACAATCTGCTCGTTTTCTGAGTTCCTTCAGTCGAGGCTCCCCTGCCGAAGGCGCCCTGTCTGTGCTGCCGCACGGGGCCCAGAGGCAACCCCACCATTTCTTCTGCATAGAAGAAACCCTCCTTCCGCCTCGCTTCCTCAGTCCCTTCTTCGGCTGCTGCTTCCTCTGCCCTGGGAGCCCCTCTGAGAGGGAGGGGTTTGCCAACGGCTCAGATTCTGTGGAAAACATTGTGCCCTCCCAGCCCTGCTCCCCCACTGTCTCTGCTCACCAGATCCTTCTTTTCCTTCCTGTTATTCCCCTGGCTGAGCTTCGAGCAATGAAACTGCCTTTCAAAAACAACCTGACTTAGGTCGGTGGTCTTTTTCTCTTTATCAGACAGATATTTCTTTTCTGCACAGATAAGCTTTTCAGGACTGCAAAGAAAAATAGAAAAAAAAAAACATCTCAACTCAGTACAAACAGAATTTTACCATTCAATAATTGTCTGAAAATTAATTTAGCAAACTCAACACTCACTTTATGAAAAGGAAAGACTGAGCAGACATCACTGGGTGGCTGTCCCACAATGTCTGCCCACCCACACCCCTGCTTAGGTAGGCAGTGTCGTGTGACCTTCTCCAGCTGTGGCTGAGACACCTGGTCCAGAGTCTCAGTCCCTAGAGCTGTAACTGGGACAGAAGGGCTCCCCGGCAGCCTCGGGGTACTCAAACCAGCAAGTCAGAGAGGACTAGAGCATCCGCTTTCCAGCACACGCATAAGCAGCAGAGAAAGCTGGTGTGCAGAGAAAGGGGAAGGAAGCAGGAAAAGCTACGATGAAAGCTGCACAGGCCCGGAGAGGAAAGGACTGGGCTCCTCCTCGTCCCTCAAGCGGCCTGGCTATCTTCCTGATTGCTGTGGTCTGAAGGTTTGTGTGCCCCCGAAATTCCCATGTTCAAACCTAACCCCCAAGGTGACAGTATGAGAAGGTGGGGTCTTTGGAAGGTGATTAGGTCATAGGGGCAGAGCCCTTATGAGTGGGATTAGTGCCCTTATAAAAGGGACTCCAGAGGGCTCCCTCGGCCCTGCCACCATGTAAGGACACAGTGAGAAGCGCTGTCTATGCATCAGGAAGCGGGTCCTCACAACATACTGAATCTGCTGTCACCTGGATCATGGACTTCCCAGCCTCCAGAACTGTGAGAATAAATTTCTGTTGTTTATAAGCTTCCCAGTCCCTGGTATTCCGTTATAATGGCCCAAACAGACTGAGACACTGACCACGAATTCCATGACAGAGGGGTGCTCTCTAACACACTGAAGCCCCTCTCCCTTTTCTTTTTTTGAGAAGGATTCCACTTTTTGTAATCAAACTATCTCTGACTGACAGAGCCACCTTGCTTTGTCCTTTTCTTATTAAATAGCCATGTGAAGCCTCTCAGAGGTTCCCCCAGGCCTGTCCCCAGAAGCCCAGGCCCATCTAGGGAAATAAGCCTTCTTCTCCATCCACTCATTCCTTTGACAAGCATCTATATGCATCATCTTCTACATTCCAGCTAAGCGCTGGGAACACCGAGAGAAATAAGACGCAGTCCTGGCCCTCCAGGGGCTAGCTGTGGTGGGAATGGCAGGCAGGTAGGGGTGTAGAGGTATAGTTATCACCATGGGATAATTCCCTCTCTCGCCTGGATTGGGACAGCCAGCAATAAACCGAAGGAGCAAAGGCATGAAACAGCCTGGCAGGACAGGGAGTTGTAAACGTGCTGACTTAACCCAGAGATTTTTGTGGTTTATTTATATTTCTTTCCTTTAGCGGGAGGAGACTTTTCAGACGAAGCCAGAAAGGGTGGCGGGGCCCGGGGACCTTATGTGCTATGTTAAGGAGTCTGGACTTTACTGGAAAGGTTACGGGAGGCTGCTGAAGCGTTTTCAGTTGGGGAAGGTTGATCACTTCAAAAAAACTCCTCGGGCAGCAGGGGGAGAGCCCACTGCAGGAGACCAGACCAACGGGAAGAATACTGTTTAAGGGGCTGTGACCACACAGGCTGAGGAGCTGGACAGGGGAGATAAAAAAATAAAGCAAAATAAAGCCTTCGTCTTGCTGGGGCATAGGGAGTTATACAATTACTAATATTTAAATTAAAATGTTTATTAAAATTGATAAAGAAACTATAAAACCAGAAATAGAACATAAAACTTCCAAATCACTAGGGAAAACAGAAACAAAGTAGCATTGTATTTTCCAGCAAAACTCAGGATGAGGGATAAAAAGGAAGAACATGACAATGCTTCTATTTTTGCATAGGATATAAAAGTTTGCACAGGCCAACACTCCTGCTACAAGAAAACACCAGAGACTTTACCAAAAAAAGAAAACTATAATTTTAAACTCATTGGACAGCTGCAGAAACAGTTCCAGAGAGGAGACGGCCCTTCCTCAATGAGTTGGCAATCTCCAGCTTTCTCCTCCCCTGGGCACATTTGCCAACGTCAAGAACCAGGATAGAGACTGACTCCTCCATGCTCCCAGCGTAGCTTTGCTGGAATTTTCCTCCTGAGCCTGGCTGCTGTTCTGGCAGGTGGGTAGTTAACCTCGTTCTCAACATCTCCCTCCCCTTGGTGGGCAAGACAAGCAGTGCATTGGAATAGGTTCCTTCGTGGGGAGTGGAGACCCTCCAGGCCCTGAGTAGAGACAGCCTTCCCCAAAACCTATCTGAAAAAGAAGCAAATAAAATGCCAGAACTATAAAAATAAAACAATTGATGGGCTGGCCTGGTGGCACAGCGGTTAAGCGTGCACATTCTGTTTCAGGGGCCCAGGGTTTGCTGGTTCGGATCCCGGGTGCGGATGTGGCAACGCTTGGCAAGCTATGCTGTGGTAGGCGTCCCACATATAAAGTGGAGGAAGATGGAAATGGATGTTAGCTCAGGGCCAGTCTTCCTCAGCAAAAAGAGGATTGGCAGCAGATGTTAGCTCAGGGCTAATCCTCCTCCTCAAAAAAAAAAAAAATTGAAAATAAGAATTCAATGAGTGGGCTTAACAACAGATTACTAGACACAACTGAAGAGATTATTAGTAAAATATCTAGAATCAAATATGGAGAGACAGGAGGCTAGCTTGATGGCACAGCAGTTAAGTTCACACGTTCTGCTTATGCCACCCGGGGTTCACCGGTTCGGATCCCAGGTGCAGACGTGGCACCGCTTGGCAAGCCATGCTGTGGTAGGCGTCCCACATATGAGATGGAGAAAGATAGGCATGGATGTTGGCTCAGGGCCAGTCTTCCTCAGCAAAAAGAGGAGGATTGGCAGCAGATGTTAGCTTAGGGCTAATCTTTCTCAAAAAAGAAAAAAAAATATGGAGAGACAAAAAGGATGGAAAATACACAAGAAAAGGTCAGACACAGCGAGGATACAGTGAGAAAATCTAAAATATGTTTAACTGGAGTACCAGAAAGAGAGGAGAGAGAGAATATGGCAGAGGTAACAATCAAAAAGAAAATGACTGGGGCCGGCCCAGTGGCCAAGTGGTTAAGTTCATGCGCTCCGCTGCAGGCGGCCCAGTGTTTCGTAGGTTCGAATCCTGGGCACGGACATGGTACCACTCATCGCGCCACACTGAGGCGGCGTCCACATGCCACAAGTGGAAGGACCCACAACTAAGAATATACAACTATGTACTGGGGGGCTTTGGGGAGAAAAAGGAAAAAAATAAAATCTTAAAAAAAAGAAAAGAAAATGACTGAGAACTTCCCAGAACTGATTAAAGACATCACTTTACAGACACAAGACCCATGACTTCCAAGTAGGATAAATAAAAAGAAATCCACATCTAGAAACATCATGTAAAACTACAAACAATCAAAGACAATAAGAAAATCTTAAAAGCATCCAGATTAAAAGATAATTATCTTCAAAGGAATAACACTAAGACTGGCAGCTGACTTCTCAACTAAAAAAGTAAAAGACAGTCAGATATACACTGAAAGAAAGTAACTGCCAACCTAACACTCTTAATCCTGTAAAACATCCTTTAAGAATGAAAGTAAAATCTGGGAAAGGCAATATACTGTGTGATTCCAACTATATGACATTCTGTAAAAGGCAAAGCTACGGAGACAGTAAGAAGGTCGCTCAGTCAGTCGATCCACCTTTACCTGCATCCCCCACGGGCCCTCCCTCTCGCAGGTCTCGCAGAGGCTTTGTGCCGTTCTTTTGGAATCACACTGTGCAGAGTGAAAGTGAACTGTGGCAATTTGGCATACAGCCTGGCCTTCTCTAGTTCTTTAAATTCTTTTAAGGTATATCGTTTTCCTAGAGGAAGATAAAAAATCTGAATCAACACTCTTACAGTCAACCCCAGCCACTCTTGTGGTAGGAAATCATTTTACAATTAGAAGTCTCTAAACATAAAGCCCAGCGATCACAAGGTACCTACCTGTCTTGTATTGAAAAATAGCTCTCTTCTCTTCATCCATCTCTTGCTGTCTTCTAAACAGAGGATCATAAAACGGTGGGACTGTAACCTACAAGAAAGTTGACTCTTTGAGGGTCCAAGCGCAGTTTGTATTAGGCTTTCAAATCTGTCCGAAGCATTCAGGTCTGCCTTTGCTGTACACCAAAGCAGCTGAGAATAAAGATCCGTGAGTAACATCAACCCATAGCGCAGGGGAAGGGTAAACGTCTCCTGCCCCACATTAGGACAGTTCACTGAGCCTTAAGTGGCTGAAGGGAGGGAGGGCTGCCCAAATAGAAGAGACATACTTCTATTCAGAGTTCCACTGCATCACTGCATCAGTCAATAAATATTTGCTGATGCTACTGCATGCTGCATCATGGCGAGGTCCTGTCCTCAGGGATCTCTCAGTCTAGAACAGACAAGTCACACACAATGACAATCTAGTCATTGATGCTGAGAGGCATCAGCTCAGGAGGCTTTAGGAGCACGAGGCAGCACTCCCAAGAAGCCTGGGAGGAAGAGCGTCTCCTGGGGGAGCTGACAGCCAGTCTTTAAGGGCCTGTGAGAACAGGAGAGCAGGTGAACCTCAGTATGGGGGAGCGTCAAGGGGCCGGGGTGCACAGCTTGTGGATAAAGGCGGTTTTCCCCTCCCCGCTTCTCATTACAGGCTTTAGACAGAGATGTTTTGCCCTTCTTTACTTCTCCCACACACTTGACCCAATGCTGGGCCCGGAAGTACACACGAGGTAAACAGTTACTGAAAAAGCGAGGCAGCACCGTGAGTGCCCAACACCCTGCTCGGTGAGTCTCCCAGAGCCAAAGAACCTTCTTGTCTTCATAACAATGATCTGCCTTGGTTTTCTGGGAGAAGCAACATAAACCACTTGTCTCTTCAGAGCCACACACATTTTTTTTAAGTGAATAGCAATATCAGATGGCTACTTCTACATAGGAATAAAAAACTGAAACCCCCTTCTCAAAATTTTAACTCACATATTGCCAGGTTTAAAATGTTAAGACTCATTATAAACTCAGCTCTCTGGGCAGCTTTCCCGCCATCCCTCCTTTCACCTCCCGCAGAGGAGCTCTGCCTCTGGACCCACCGCTCCCTGCACTGATTCTGTGACACACTTGTCACAGGCCCCTTCACTCGCTGTCCACATATCTTCCTCTCCTTTCTGGGCTTCCAGTTTGCTGAATGTGAGTGGATGAATGAATGAACAAACGAACGAATTATCACACACACCCCTTGTTCACAATGTAAATTCCCTAGCAGTCAAAATTACTTTGGGTTCCTATTCTAAAACTCAAGAGAAAGGCTTTGGCAGATTTATTTTTATGAATATAAAGTAACTACGAGACTTCTAAAATTACTAGGTTCTCCCCATCCCCAAAGTTTCTAAGAATAAATAAATAAAAGTAAGAAACTTACTTACCTTTCCATAATTTGGGTCCTTTTTCATCATATAAAAAGGATTGTATACCTCAGGATCACACAGGTCTCCAATCATTTCCTTTGGGGTAAAAAAAAAAGTACACCTAAAAGCAAATTACTACATACAAATGTGTTTTGCAAGATTCAAAAAAGCCAAATATTTTATTCCATTTTTATATAAAATCATAGATTCAAAGGGTTAGAAAAAACCTCAGAAGTAATTTAGACTGCGGTGAGAGTTCACCACCTTCTGGGAGAAGAAATCATCAGCTGTAGTCTGAAGTCATCAACCAGCCTCAGTTTGAGAACCTTCTGCTCCACCAGGCAGGTTCTCTCTTGGGCATTCTAACAACTAGGAAGTTGTCCTTAGACTGAGTTGAAATCTGCCACATGCAGATACTAGTTCTCTCCCCTGAAGCAACACAAAATACATCTTCCCATCACCCACGTCGGCCTTCTAAATGTTTAAAGGTTTCATTCCGTCTCATGTCATCTCTTCCTCAGACTAAATGCCCCATATTTCTTTCCACTCTTCCTCCTGTGAAGTGTTGGCAAGTCTCCATCCTGTTCTAAAGGTTCTACAGCTGCTGACCGTCCCCTTACAGCGTGGACAGGAGTGACGAGACGGTGACAGGACGGACAGGGGGACTTTGATGCTTTCCACTCTCAACACAGCCTAAGAGCTCCAATGTTTCCTTGGAAGCCAGCTCGCGTGGTTGATCACAGTGAATTTACTGTCATTTAAAATCACTTGGACTTCAACACATGGCTTTTCTAAGGCATGGTTTCCCCATCCAATACATGTGTGATCACATTTCTGGGCACAACTATAAGACTTTTCACTTTAGTTTCAGAGAGACCTGGATCTGACCTTGAGCTCTGTCTCTAGGGCATTTAGGAAGAAGTATTTAATGTATATATTCAGAAACCTGATATCCAGAAATGTAGATATCCAGAAATTAGTAAATATACTTAAATGCTCTAACATTCCAGTCAAACTCCTCTAGATCTCTAGTAAATACCTGGAAATTTAGAAGGGCCTAAATTTCAAAAGAGGGTTCTGACTTCAAAGTTAAAATAGAAAAACCTTCAAAAGCAGCAGCCAAAATTTTGTTGTTGTTTTGTAACACCAAACTGCAGAGCAGAGAGCAGGCACTCGTGGTCCCTATACCTAATGGCTGGCTAACTCGACAGCCATGGGACCCCCTTCTCCCTTGCCTGCTTCCCACTACAGAGGTCGTAAAGCCACACACTCTCTTTCCTGGCCCTGCTTCTTACTAGGATTTGCGATGTGACCCACTATGGCCGATGAGACCTAAGGGGAAAACTGCTAGGAGCTTCTGGGGAACTTTTTGCTTCCTGATCAAAGGATCCAGTGTTAAGAAAAGGATGCCCTGGCACGATTCTTTACCCTTCTTCCTGCCTTGAACCTAACATCTGAAGCTGTAAGCAACCAAATATGCTTACAAATCTAAGGGTGATGGGGATAAAGTGAAAATATTAAGGATAGCAGAATAGAACAATAGGAAAAGACCTGGGTGATTAACAACCTTGTTATGCTGCCAGAACCCCCAGTGAGACCATCTACCCCTCAATTTCTTATTAAGTAAACAATAAATGTCCATATGGTTTAAGCCACTGTTACTCTCTTAACATTCACCTAAAAGCATTCCTGATAAATCTAGTTCCAAATCAACACCTGTATTCCCTCCACTCAAAACTCCAGGTTTAAAAATGCACTATTACACTTCTGTAATTACAGTTCTGTATTACAGTTCCAGGAATTCATCTTAAATACAAAAATAAGCTTGGGACTGTCTGCATAACCAATGAAAATGTTGGTCCAACTCTTTAAATTATACTTTATTTTAAAAAGTATTCTTAGTACCGTTTTATTTGCGTGCTTTAAAAAATATTCAAAATTCTCTTGCTTCGTTTTTTCCAACCCTCTGTATGAAATTACTTTTTCCATAATTCTCTGCTGAAGAGGCTCTGCAACATTTTGAATCCATTTTTTATGTAACATCTCCTTTCTTCTTTCCTTAAAAATATCCAGATGGTGAAAATACATATCCAATTTCTAATGAAGTGATACAAACAAGAAAAACAAATTATTAATTTTCCACTTATTGTCATTCATTTGAAGACAAGGGAAAAACAGTTGCTCCCACTCCTAAGCTCTCAACACATTGGGGTTGCAAAGTCCTAGCATATGATAACTGAAAAACAGAACAAAGCTCAGAAAGAGAACCTGAGAGCACAGAGCAGGAAGAACCAAGAAAAGTTCTCCACTGTGCCTTCAGATTAAACCGCAATGGAACCCCACCTGACTGATGAAACCCCCGATTCTCAGGATTTCTGAGCGTTCCTGGTCACCCATCCCCTATCTCTAGCCTTCAGTAAAGTCTGTGACAAAACTGGTAGAGGAGAAAGCACACTAGACTTGCTTCGGCACTGCTGTCTCTGAATCAATCAATTCCCAGGAGGGAAATCTCATCTACCTCTTTTGACACTCAAATGAGAATTATGTAAACTTCCTTTATAAATTATAAATCACAATACAAATGTTAAAGTCTTATTACAACACCAAATTTCAATCCCTCTCATTGAAATTAAAACCCCTTTAGGTTTATTAATTCCACAGTGACTATTAGCACTGCTTGGTTATGATCCTTAAATTACTAATGCATTTCCGGTAGGTTTCTATATCCCCTCTGCAATGTGGGAACATATAGAAAGAGTAAGTTTTAGTTGGGAAGAATTTCTATTCAGTACCAGGACAAAGAAGGGGAGCAGTTAGAACAATCTCTCAGATCCCTTAAAGACAGATCTGGGAATCCTGACCTCTTCCTGATCCTATAAGGAGGTGGCCCAATCTCAGATCTACGCAGCATCAACTAGGGAATCAGAGGACGCTCATTCTCTCAGCAAAACGAATCTCTGTGACAATGATAACGTCCTCTTGGCCACGTTGCTCTGCCTCACTCTCGCTCACCCAGAACACACTTAGAATCCACAGTCTGTAGCCAACTCTTACCTTCACAACATAATTTTCTCTAAATAATATTGCATGTACAGCTTCATCAATGTCTTCTCTAGCTAATGCCTAAAATTACAGAATTGAATATTAGGAGGTAAATTCTGAAAAAACAAACCAGAATGACAAAATTCAGCCTTCTTTACCAATAGTTTAGTGTAAAACTAATGTCTGTACCTCAAAGCATATTTTGTAACTTTTTATTATGGAAATTTTCAAATACAATTCTCTGTGAATCCATCACCCAGGTTCAACAATTACCAACTCAGAGTCAATCCTATTTCATCTAAATCCCTACGTACTACCCTCCACCCAAATTATTTTGAAACAAATCCCTTACATCATACCATTAAATCATATTTTTAAAGTACGAAGAAAGCTTCCTAATTAAAGGGATCCTCTATAAAACGAATCCTCTTTTCAGGCATTCGCTTGTTTTAAAGGTTCCCTTTAAGCCTCCTAACTTCTGCCAGGTCTCTTTGTAAGTCAAAACTACACAAAGTTCAGTGCAGTTCAACTGGGCCAGAGTCACAGAGCCAGTCAGCAGCCGCTCGTGGCCGAGGACGAAGATCGTCCTGCATCCAGGGACTTGCTATTTCCATAAGCAGTTTGAGTAAATCTGATGCACTAAATTTCTTTTGGATCACTATGAACTCATTTTCTAACTTTTACTCTTACAGGACTAAGTAAGAACAAATGGAAAGGCCATAAAAACCAAGTTATCTGGAAGAGAAACACTCTTACCTAAAAAGATTATCTAGTGTAAAAGGATACAGGTTCTTAAAATTATGCTATTCAACCTCTGGCTCTTTTTTGGGTTCTGCCACAGTGAGTGCATCAAAACAAACTAAACCCCAAACTCAAATACCAAATCTGTGAATAAGAGAAATCTCAAAAAAACAGTTGTATTTTTACCCATATACTTAACAGCTTCCCATGAAATAAAAGATGATATTCAGACAGCTACTTGGTTCTTCTTCAAAATAAAACTCTCTTGATAATATAAACAGAATTTGTTTAAAAGCCTTCTTACACTTATTTTAAAACGGCAAATAAAAAGGCATGTAAAAACAAACGTTTTCCCCTGAAACTACAATACAAATTTAGAATCGATCAATTTATTTGGAGAAGTACAAACATACACTTTGACAAGTATCTTCGGAAATCACTGTTTTTAGACATCCTATTAACATTACTAGCAAATGTTATATATACTTATTGGTCATGTGTCAGATTTTCAAACCTTTTTTTCTTTAAGGAAATAAACAGATTTTTGTCTTCAATGGCTCCTTTTTTGTGATTTTGCCAGAAAACAGAGAAAGACGTTAATGATTTCTAGCAGCACTTTTGAAATCCACAGCTTTTGTGCACACAAACGCACACACACAAATATTAAGCGTCTCGCTACTCTCACTGGCACCACGAGAAAAGGGACAAAATAAAGGAAATACGCAAGAGCTTTTCTTTACAGTGAGGCGAATGATAGAATCCTATAAAACAATGAAACTTCCTCGACGAGGAGGTCACTGCTGTAGCAGGCTCGGAGAAGTGACGGGTGGGCCACCCTCGGCTTCTCCCGCAGCAGGAGCGGGGGACGGCTGCGTTCACGCCCCGGACCCCTGGCTGGCCACAGGCAACACTCGGACACTCGAACCACACTCGGCCACACCTGATCCCCGGCCATTCCCGTGCAACGGACTCTTGGGAGCGCCTCGTCTATGGCAGGCGCTGGTCTAGTTCTGGGGAACACAACTGTGACTAAGTCAAGACAGTTCCTAATCTCAAGAGATTTATGTCCCACCAACAGAACAACGCCCCGAATCGCCACATTATTTTACCTCCATTAAAGAAACTGACTCAGGCTCCGGCCATTCTTTCAGTTTTTCTGGCCTGAAATGTGCATCACAGCGCGCCGTTTTCGCGGCGGCCATGGGGACCCAACCCCGAGAGGAGGGTCAGCTGAGGACACCAAGGAGGGCGTTGCGGTGGAGCGGCCGGGTTGGGCTCGGAGAGCGGTGTGAACCCCTGCTCCGCCCCGGGGAGTGTCGCTGAGTACAGCCAACCAACAGCACCCCTCGGCGCCCGGGGCTCAGTTTAAAAGGGGGTGCGGTCCTCCCGCCGCGCTCCCGGGAGGGCCTCGTCAGTAACTCGCGGGGTCCGCCGTCGGGCGCCGGGCCTCGGCCACCCGGCCTCGGCCACCCCCCGCGCCGCGAGGGCCACGCCCCCGACTCCGGCGGGCTCCCGGGCCGCCTCCGCCCACCGCCGGCTCCCGGCGCGGCTGGGCAGCAGGGGTCCGCGGCGGGCCGAACATTCCCGGAGGGGAAAGGGCGCGTCCTTTTAAAGACCCATCAAGGCGCTGCGTTTCCACCCGAGCCCCCTGCCCTGGAGCCCCCTACTCTCCCCCGGCCGCTGAGGCGGGAGTCAAGGAGGAGGGCCCGACGCCGCCCGGGCTCCCTCCGCCCGCGCACGTGGGCCTTCAACCGCCTGACCCCAAGCCGCCCTGCTTCCATTTTTTTTTAATAAATTGAGGTCATGTAAGTTAATACTAAAGAGAATTTCCCTTTATCTGTATGAGCTAGGGCGACAGCTAGAAGAGAGGAATGATTTTTAGCACCCCGTTTGCCTGAGGACAACAAAACGACGTCCTGCTGTGTCTAGGTGCTACCACGTCTTCCTGTGACGAGGAGTCCCACCAACAGGAGCCAGAGGGTGACATGCGGGATCAGAGTCAGCCCATGGGTAAGCATACTCAAAATGAATTTTTAAATTTTCTAGACTGTTGGAAAACCTGGGGAGAATATGTAGGTGTTGATTTGAAGGGTGGCTGACCACAGGGAAGACACTTTAATTTAGGGAAAGACCAAGTGAATTGAGATGGGCACTCAGATGTAATCTACACAGAATTCGAAATATATTACGATGTACACCTGAAAGTTATATAAATGTTATAATCCAATGTTACTGCAACAAAAATAAGTTAATTAAATTTTTTAAAAAGAGAGAGATGGGCACTCAGGTAGCTATTATTTTTATTGGATCATAAAGGTAATATTTCTTAACTTCTGGGGAAAATACATTCACAGTGACTGTCAATACATGGTATTGTCATACAGACACTAAACTCAAAAATGAAGTTGATTGCAGATGCTTTTCTTAGACACAGAACCTAATTCTTGAGTACCTTCTTCGGTCCTCACCCTGAGGGATTCCTGCTGGCAGATGGCTTCCTCAGAAGCAGGCTTCTTTGTGACCTCTTTTACCATCAAGGATCAGGGTGGGTACTCCTTGGTTGCTAAAACCTTTTGAATGCGACAGAAGAGAAGAGTTACGTCTGATACAGGGAGGAGGGGCTTACAAGAACAGAAAGAGTTCCTCAGCTCAGCTGATCCTCCTGAAGCCAAGTTCTCCTTGGCATAGCTGAGTGACTCATCTGAAGGCAGGGTCCCCACCTAAGGCTCCTGCCTCAGCCTCTCCTCACTCTATCTGAATTCAGAAACATGGCGAGATTGGAGACAGAGCCAACCCCAAAGACAAATATGCCTTCTCCACCCCTGGTGCCATAATTGGGATGCCTCCCTAATTCATGGAAGAGAACAGAATTTTCTTCCTCCTTCTTCCAGGGGGAGCTCATAAACTAAGCCTCTAGTCTAAAATATAAGCTCCTAGGTACTCCAACAATGCAATGTTTTCCTTCACATCTGGGTCATGCTCTGCTAGAAGAAGTATTTGAGGACAAAACCCCTCCTTTTATACCAAATATAGAAATTAAATAGGATTAGGATGTTTGTCCTAAAACCTGACTCAAACAAGTCTGTATGAGACCATGGCAGTTAGCGATTGTAGAGGAACTTATTCTTTTGGAACCTCATATATAAGAGTGGTTCTGAATCATTCCATCTTTTAAGGTCTTTCTGATACCAACTAACTAAGGCTTAGTTTCAGTGCTTCCTATTATCTCTCAATTTCAGCTCCCATTCAAGAAGCAGCCAATTGTTAAACCACACCTCAAAGACACTGAGAAGTCCACAATGGCCAGCGCCATCTCTCACAGTCATCTGTTTCTACTTTAAATCACTAAGATCCTCATGAGGTAATTAGTCCTTCTCTCTGCTGGCCATGCCAGCCAGCATCAAGCATCTCTAAAAACCCTTCAGCTTCAGCCATACTATATTTACTCATCAAATTTTGAGCTTATTCAGTAAAAGGAAATGGAAACTACTGCAGCTTACTCTGAGGCTTTGTAGGAACAGAGAATTGTAGGCCAACCTCCTAAACAACATCATATGTATAACCTCATTTATCTTCTGCCTTGCTAGGTTCTTTTTAATTATTATCAATAGCTTTACTGAGGTGTAATTTACACACCATAAAATTTACCCATTTTAAGTGTATGAATCAATGATTTTTAGTATATTTACAGAGTTGTGCAAACATCACCATGATCTAATTTTAGAACATTTCTGTCCATCCAAAAACCTCATGCTCATTTATAATCAGTCTCCATTCCCAACCCCACCCCTAGGCAACCAATAATCTACATCCTATCTCTATAGATTTGCCTTTTCTGGACATTTCATATATAGTCGTGTACTGCATAATAATGTTTAAGTCAATGATGGACCACATATACAACAGTGGTCCCATAAGATTAGTACCATACAGCCTAGGTGTGTAGTAGGCTAGGTTTGTGTAAGTACACTCTACAGTGTTCACACAATGACAAAATCACCTAATGATGCATTTCTCAGAACGTATCCCTGTTGTTAAGCAACGCATGACTGTAAATATAAATAGAGTCAAATGTGTGATTGTCCTTTCACTGAGTATAATAGTTTTGAAGTTCATCCATGCTGTAGCATGTATCAGTACTTCTTTTCCTTTTAATTGCCAAATAATATTCTATGTATAGACGTACCACATTTTGTTTATCCATTCACCAGTTGATGAACCTTTGGGTTGTTTCTACTTTTTGGCTATTGTGAATAATGCTACCATGAACACTCACTCTATGTACAAGTCTTCATGTAGATATATGTTCCCATTTCTCCTGGGTAGAAACCTAGGAGTTGAACTGCTAGATCACATGGTAACTGAATGTTTAACATTCTGAGACACTGCTAAACTGTTTTCCAAAGTTGCTGCATCGTTTTATCCCTTCAGCAATGTCTGAGTAATCTCATTACTTTTAACAGATAATTAACAAGTTATCTAACTATATAGAGAAATCTCTTACTTTTAATTCCATAACTACTTAATTGGGATGATTCCCCATGTTGCATGCACAGCAGTATGTACCACTTCTTTGCTTATAACATCTTTTCATTCTGGGTACAATATTGTAACAGCTACTACCCACCAAAACTGGTCCAAAATTCTATTTTTACTGCTCCAATTCAACTAAAAATCTCCTAATCTTAAATTTAATATGAGTTAACAGTTTTGTCTATGTCTGTGCTTGTTATTTCTGAATGTGTTAGCTATTTGTTCTTTAAAATCAGAAAAAGCTGAAGAAAGTTGCCACCTTACCCAGACACAGTGGTGGGAGACGCCTGAGGTCATGCCAAAAGAGTCTGGTGTATGCCTCAGCAGTGACTTTAGCAACTTAAAAGAATGGTATGGGTGGAAAAACAGCCAAGCATCTTAAATGAAAGAAGAGCAAAGCTGTGGAATAGCAGGCTTACTTGTAAATAACTGCTTTTTCTTCTTCCTGAGATTCCAAAAGATGAGGGGGTCTTGCCGAGGGTTTCAAATCACAACTACAATCATTAAAATTCACTTTCACTTTTAACCTTTAACAAGATAACATGTGTGAGGATGTTTAGAAAATAATACTAGCTTATATTTATACAGAAATTATTGTTATACATTGACTGCTATGTATATTGTCCAAAATACCATTTCAAACTGCTGTGCATTCTTAGGTGTTTAAAAGTTGCTGAACCACAATGGAGATTGGTTTATATTTACTGAGAACCTAGAATTAGCTAGGCAAAGTTTAAAGTACTCCCTATCCTCTGGGAGCTTATACTCTAATGTAAAAAGAAGCCTTAGAGATTGTGTAAATGTAACATGCTTCTCCCAAGAGAGAACCCAAAGCCTCCATTCCCCAGTCTCCCTTGCCATAAGGTGGCAGATAGGTGCCTTGGATCCCTCCAGTCTTGCCCCACTCAAGAGCTGACTGAAAGGGTCATCCTGGCCCTGTGAGGAACATCCATTTTCCTGGCATAGATTAAAGCAGAGCTGGTGTGGTTCTGAGGCAAACAGCTGGAGCGGCAGCTTCCTGATTCTGCAGCTTGTTGATCATAGCAGAAACAACACATCACTCACCAGCCAGTTCTACACTGTGATTTTGGGAGTTGTTCCTGAAACTCAGCTGTTTCTTAAGACCTTCCAGTGACTCCGTGAGCAGCACAAATCCTCAATAAATGAATTCTTTTCTAGGGTGGATTCAAGAAACCAAGAGCCCTTGTATTATCCTAACTAACATACTCAGTACACCCAGCATGCAAATGGCCACACCAACAATTAATGGAAAGGATCAGTCTGATCCTGACTTAATTAGAATGGATTTTCCTAGAGAGTGTGGATTTTGAAATATGTTTTGAGTAAAAGAAAATAAATGGGTATGGCAAACATCTAGACTAGTGTATAAAGCATTATTAATGTGAGGACAAAAGGCTTCCTGTGTTAATATATCTGAGAAGGGCTAATGCAGTGGCTCTTTTGTCTGCAGGACTTTTTTAGGCAAGGCTGTCCTGGGGAGAACCTTGAGAATGAGAGTAACTAGTAAGGGGACCTAAGAATAATGAAAAGTTTGGAAGAGAAGGGTATTACCCAATTAGACCTTCTCAACTACCCCTCCTTTTGCTCATAGCCAACTAAAAGTCTGTGCAGTACTGTCCTCAGTCAGCAAATCCAATGGCTGCTTCTCAGTTCTCTGTACTTCAAAGCATTTTGCATAGTGCCTCATCTTTCTTGTTACTCTTTCCTTTCCTGACATCTGTGGCAAATCACTGACTGCTTCTTCTGTCTCGTTTTATTTCTCCCACCTCCTAAATTTTATAGTACAACCTTTGGGCTCTGTCTTTTATTTTCTTTTTTGTAGTGTCTCTCCTCAGCCTATCTAATCTATTCTTATGATTTTACTTTCTTCCAAAGTGAATAACTCTTTATTTCTCCAGCCTCAAATACTCTTCTTTCTTGAGCTGTAGTCTCACTTTTCCAATAACCCATAATATGTCTTTACCTGGAAGGACCACTGTATATAAAACTCAGCATGAACGAAAATTAACTCATCACAACTGTCTTTCTGAATCTGCTCCTCCCGTGTTCCCTCTTCTGCTAATGGCACCCCCATCCTCCCAGTGACCTCGATTTAAATATCAGGGAATTCTCTGACCACCTCTCTCCCTACTCACCATACTAGTCATTACTTTATTAGTTCATAAAACAAACACTGACTTTGTGCCACCCAATTACTATCCTCAAGGAATTTACAGTACCTATAAAGATAGATAGATAGATAGATAGATAGATAGATAGATAGATAGATGTGATATATGTGTGTGTGTGTATATATATGAACAAAAAATATAATATATGCAATAATGGCTGACTAGGAGCTCCAAGGCAGTGATCTTCAGTTTTGTTTATATACTCCCTAAAAGAATTTTGAAAAGCCACATCACCCCTTGCACATTTTAAAATTGACACCTAGAATTTTTCATTGTAAATTTAAATGTTTGTTTCCTGTTAACAGGAGATTTTTTAAATATCAACTTCATTAGGATAAAATAAAATGAGCGTTGGCCTTACTAGGAATTTAAATTTTAGGATAATAGTTGATATAAAATTTTAATCACCGTATTGAATAAAGCATGCCAAATCTGAAAGCAATCACATAAAACTGTTAGCTGAAGATTACAGTCAATGTATTTTGAAAATTTTGGCAGTCCCACAAAACATTACAGTTATATTTAAAAGAAGCCTCACTAAATTATATGGCTTCAGCTATTCCAAATTCAGAGCAGCCCAACACAGACCAAGTACTCTGATTCTAAAGCAAGTCTTTAAATTAATCAACTTATTATTAATTAAAGTAAAATAAATTATATATGACAGGGAAATACAGAAAGACCTGTGGGTTAAGTTTCTTTGTTTCATCATTAAAGAAAGTCTCTCTAAAGCCACTATTTTTATTTATCCTTTATTTGGCAACCTTGAATTTTTTACACCCAGGTTGAAAGGTATGCCTTTCTTTTTAAAAGTGGGATAATAAGTGATATGAATACAGGCTTGTTCTCAGACAGATCAATTTTTGGAAAGAGTACATATAGACTTCAGAATCTGGAAATTGAGTCCCTTAAAACTATCCATGCTTGTGTATACCTTGGAAAGTCTTTACAAGCCCTCACTATATATACCAGTTTGAAATTCACTGCTTTGAGGGAACCCACTCACTCCAAACAACTAGACATTGGATAGAATGTATCTAGTATATCTTTGAGGCATCATTAGTCTCACAAGAGATGGAGGAGGTCTTCAAGAATCAGACACACTCATAAACCTAGCAGAGGGTAGAGGTGTGGGAAGCTGGGGCCATAGTGGGGGGCAGCAGGGGCAGGCGGAACACCCCTAAGGGCAGATGCCAAAAACAGAGTTAACAGGGTAATGAGCCCTGCACCAGCTCTAAGGTGGGGACACTAAACTTGAGACTGCCACACTGAGCCTAGACCTTTGAAGCTGAAGTGGGCCCAGGTTGATGGCATCCCAGCCACCAGCAGAGGCAGAAACAGAAGCAAATCTTCTATGTAGGAAACCTCCCCCAATTTAGGCCAAGAAGACACCCAAAGATGAAGTCATGTAATTAACTCACAAAATTCACTAAGCATATGAGAAAGCAAACCATTATAATTGAGAGTCAGCAGGGAAAAACAATAGATTTAGGTTCCCCAAGGAATACAGAATTTTGAACTAACAGATATAGAATGTAGTGTAGCAATGTATAAAATGTTTAAAGAAAGAAAGGATCCAATCACCAAAATAAGAAAGCAATAAGAGCCTATCAGGATTGAATACGCATATGGATGTGGGTGGGGGTTTTAAGAAATTAAAATTTTTAATATTCAACTTACTGAAGAAACAACTAGTAAAGTAAAAAATATATCCAAAGAGACTACCTAAGGAGATGGAAAATATGGAAGACATATTAAAAGGTATTAAGATATAAGGTTTGCATATGATATATGCAAAGACTAAGATTCAGTACAAGGGCTCAGATAAGAAGCCAGTCATCCCCAAACACATTAGCCTCCAGGAGACTGGAGCAATATGAGTCACAGAAAATAATCCAGACAATCATCCAAAGAGAACATTTTCCTTACCACATTAGTTACCCCAGAACATTGGTGAGGGTGAAATAAATACTGCAGTTGCAACCTACCATATGCCATTAGCTCACTATAAAATCAATATTCTAAATATGATCATCTTCACACACAATCTGAGTTAAATCTGTTATAAGTAGATTCCTGGTTTGGGTAATTACTAGAGTTAGGCTTATGATGCTCAAAGAGAAAGATTTAAAAAATAGTCATCCTTTCAGAATTCTATCTTAAGGTTTCTTTCTGTTTTACATGACATTTACGGTGACGTTTGTGGGAAATTTTTACGAAGTAAGAAGTCAAATGATTAGAGTTCTGCTTCCATTTAGGATGTTAAAAGCTTCAAATAATGTTGCTGCCATCCTAATTACAAGAAAAGGCCAGATAATCTATAAAACCATAACTTTGAGCCCATCAGACCTCAAGGCAACCAAGTATACTAAATTCAAAAACAAGTCCCTCCAAGGAGAAAAAGGACAGATAACTGTTTCACCCTTGGTAGAGAATGGGAGAAAGAGGTGACTTCCATACAAGTAGGTAAAAAAGGAAAAAAATGGATGTTGGACTTCATTAAAATTAAAAACTTCTGGGGCCAGCCCTGTAGCCAAGTGGTTAAGTTCGTGTGCTCCGCTTCAGCAGCCCAGAGTTTCCCTGGTTCACATTCCTGGGCACGGACATGGCACTGCTCATCAGGCCATGCTGAGGTAGCATCCCACATAGCACAACCAGAAGGACCTACAACTAGAATATACAACTATGTACTGGGGGGCTTTGGGGAAAAGAAGGAAAGGGGAAAAAAAGGAAGACTGGCAACAGATGTTAGCTCAGGTGCCAATCTTTAAAAAAATAATTAAAAACTTCTGCTCTGGGGGCCAGCCCAGTGGCACAGTGGTTAAGTTTGCACATTCTGCTTTGGCAGCCCGGGGTTCGCTGGTTCGGATCCTGGGTGCAGGCCTACGCACTGCTTGTCAAGCCATGCTGTGGCAGGCATCCCACATATAAAGTAGAGGAAGATGGACACAGGTGTTAGCTCAGGGCCAGTCTTCCTCAGCAAAAAGAGGAGGATTGGTGGCAGATGTTAGCTCAGGGCTAATCTTCCTCAAAAAAAAATGAAAAAAACTTCTGCTCTGCAAAAGACACTTGTAAGAGAATGAAAAGAAAAGCCACAGACTGGGAGATAGTATTTACAAAACACATTTCTCATAAAGGACTTGTATCCAAAAAAAAACACAAAAAACAGAAAACTCTTAAAAACTCAACATTTAGAAAACAAACAAACATTTTTAAATGGGTGAAAGATCTGAACAGACATCTCACCAAACAAACTACACAGATGGCAAGTAAGCATATGAAAAGGTTCTCAACATCATATGTCCTTAGGGAAATGCAAATTAAAACAACAAGATACTGCTACATGCCTAATAAAATGGCTAAAATCCAAAACACCAACACCACCAAATGCTGGTGAAGATGTGGAGCAACAGGAACTCTCATTCATTACTGGTAAGGATGCAAAATGGTGCACCCAGTTTGGAAGGTGGTTGGTAGTTTCTTACAAAGTTAAACATAGTTTTACCATACAATCCAGCAATTGCATTCCTTGGTATTTACCCAGATGGGTTGAAAACATGTCCACACAAAAACCTGCACATGGATGTTTATAGCAGCTTTATTCATAACTGCCGAAAGTTGGAAGCAACCAAGATGCCGTCAATAGATAAATGGATGAATAAACTGTGATACAATCAATGATAGGAAATTATTCAGCAATTTAAAAAAGAGCTATCCAAGTGACAAAAAAGGCCTAGAGGAACCTTAAATGCACATTACTAAGTGAAAGAAGCCAGTCTGAAAAAGTATTGTAAGCATAATGTACTGTATGATTCTAACTCATTAGGATAGTAAAAAGATCAGCGGTTGCCAGGGGTTTGTGGAGAGGGAGGGATGAATAGGTGAAATGCAGGGGATTTTTAGGTCAGTGAAACTATTCTGTATGGTACTGCAATGGTGGATACATGACATTTTGCATTTGTCAAAATCCACAGAACTGTACAACGCAAACAGTGAACTCTACTGTAAACTATAGACTTTAGTTATTAATAATGATCAATATTGGTTCATAATTGTAACAAATGTACCACACTAATACAAGATGTTAATAATAGGGGAAACTGGCCAGGGGGGAGTAAGGAGGAGGAGATATATAGAAACTGTACTTTCTGCTTAATTTTTTCTGTAAAAACCTAAAACTGCTCTAAAAAATAAAGCCTATTAATTAAAAACAAAAGATATCAGCCAAAATTTTAATGACTCCTTAAAGGCCAAGTGTCGGCTAGCATGTCACTTTGGAATAGCTGGGGAGCCCTCATACAAGAAGTGTTTCCACTCAAGTGCAAGCTCTTCTCCATGGGCCTGCACTAGGAACTAACAAGAAAGATTAGGCACAGGGCAGAAAATCTGAGACAGCCCCCATCTGTGGCAAAGATAAACAAGTGCAGTGTCCTACCCACTTCCCTGGACCCTGCCCACCTACAAAGCAAAAGCCTAAGCTGCTGGGGGAAGGGAAGCAAACTCTTTTTCCCATAGGACAATACACAAAGATCTACTGCTTCTGAGAGAGGAGTAAAAGCAAAACCTGTCTGCCTCTGGAGGAGGGGTGGGAAATCCTCCTACACCCAGGACAGAGGCAAGGATCCACTGCTACTAGGATAGGGATAAAAGCAGAAGTCCTCTGTCCCAGGGGAAGGGGCAAGAAACTACCCTGGGTCTAGAATCTTATACCTAAACCAAGCAGAGTTCTGCTACTATTGAAGAAGGACAGGAAACTACCATCTAGGAACAACCACAGATACAAGATAGAGTTTGGCTGCCCCAGGCAGAAGAGAAAGGAACTCTAAGGAAGCCCTGCTCCTGAGGCCCAAGCACATAGAGCTTGCCTAAAACTGAAGCTGGAAAGGAAAGCAGAGAACATTCCTCTGCCCATGCTGTAAGCCTAGCAACAAGCAACAGCAGTATACTTTTGGTGATGAAGCAAGAGCACAGAGAGAGCCCCCTTCACCTCTGTGATGCAGGCTTGCAGGAATAGCCAAAAAGAGGGGAAGGAGGACCACTTGAGAAAACCCCTCTGGGCACCCGAGACCCCCCCCCATAAACACAGGGTAACAGCAGCCCACCACTAGAGGCATTTGAAGCCTGTGGTGCACTGAAGGTAACAATAACAATAATAAGACCTAAGCCCAGCTCAGCTTCCAACTAGATAAGCCCAATTCTCCACACTAATGCAAGACAGAAGAAGAGGCATATCCATTTCTAGACATAAATACTCAGTCTATACTGTTCTTTTACCTCTAATGCCTGGCATTCAGTCAGAAATCACAAGACATGCCCAAAAAAGCAAGACAAAATAACCTCAAATATCTGACATTTAATCAAAAATTATAAGACATGCAAAAAAAAAAAGTAAGACAAAATAACCCATTGTCAAGAGATAAAGCAAACAATAGAACCAGATTCAGAAATGACCCTAATGTTGGAGTTATCAGATAGGGAATTTAAAATAACTATGAGAAATATGTTAAAGAATCTACTGGAAAGGTGAACAACATGTATGAACAGCAGGAGAACTTCAGGAGAAATGAAAACTATGTGGAAAAAAAATCAAATGGAAATGCTAAAAATAAAAATCTCATCAGAGATGAAAAATTCCTCTGATGGGTTCTTCAGTATGGGACAGAGCCAAGGAAAGATTCATTTGATGCACTGATAAATAGATGGAACACAGCTGAGGAAAGAGTCAGTCAACTAAAGATAGGTCAGTAGAAATTGTCCAGCTGAAATACAAGTAGAAAAAAACTTCTTTCAAAAAGAACAGAGTATTGAAGAGCTACAGAAGTATGGAACAATACAAATGATCTAACATACATATAATTTGTGTCTCAGAAGAAAAAAAAACAGAAAGAATGGGGCATAAGAAATATTTGAAGTGATAACGCCATAGAATTTCCCCCAAAATAATGAAAGACATCAAACCACAGGTACAAGAATCTCTGAGAACCCTAAGTAGAATAAACAGAAAGAAATGGGGAGGGGGGGGACCTATCTAGACACATCATAGTCTAGCTAATGAAAACCAAAGAGAAAGAGAAAATCTTGAAAGCACCCAAGAAAAAAGAAACATTACATATAGATGAACAAAGTCAAGAATTATAGATTTCTCTTTGAAAAATGAAATTTTAAAAAAATAATAACTATGACAAAATTAATATCACTGTCTCAAGAAAAAAGTCTTCAAGTTCCAAGAGGTTTCATAATTTCTATTATATTAACCATTACCTGCTCCTTTTACAAAATTCACTTTCTATGTAGACTGTCGGCAGTTTAAGCCACTCATTTGGAGTCATAAAGTGCCTTGAAGTAGAAATTCTTGGGAATCTGGAATACAGTTTGGCCTTCTCAACCTCTTTAAATTCTTTCATTGTATATATTTTGCCTGTAGGAAGATTAGTAACCTAAATTAGCACTCTTAAATGCAACTCTCATTGCTCTAGGATTATGAAATCATATAACAGTGAGGAACTAAGTACCAGTCTCACACTGAAGAAGAGTTCTCTTTTCGTCATCTTTGTCATATTGTGCCTTTTTCAAAGGATCACGCAATGGTGGGATGGTAACCTACAAGAAAAGCAGTTCTTTGAGAACTCCGTTGCAGGTCTTTTCTGTCTATCTTAAGCATCCATGTATGACTGTTAGCCAGAGAAATAAGAATACAGTGTCTACAAACTAACGGCAGTCTAACCACCATATATATTTAACACATTACAAAGAAATGGAGGCACTCCAACACATCTCTTAGCACGGCCCTCCAGCCTTGTTTAGCTCTTGTTTTAATAACCTTATCAGATCATTGTGTATATTCTTAGATACTATACTCAAATTTGTTAAGCAGTAGTTTCTTAAAGGTTAGTTATGATGTGGAATCTGAAACCATATCAATAAATTATTCAGGGGGTGACATCAGCAAAATGGCGGACTGAGCTGACCCAGGACTCTCTCGCCTCCAAACTACAACCCAAACCCAGAACAACTGAATTTCAGCCAATAACTCTAATAATAACAGAGATCGTCAGAGACCCACAGCAGCAAAATGACAGAGGGTGGAGAGGCTGGAGCCGCCCTCGGAGGAGCTGGAAAAGGGTAAGAGAGAACTTTGCTCCATCCCATAGAGACTGGGATGTCTCCCGGGGGTGAGGGAAGGAGCGGGGGAGGGGTCATGCATCCATGGGATCGTCCAGGACTCCCAATGCCCATGCAGCAGAAACCCTCTAACGGGGGAAAGCTTTCGTGTTGGGGGACCCCATCAAGCCAGGGCCCCGGGAAACCAGAGAGCGAGAGCTGATCGGAATCCAGGTCAGCATGCGAGAGAAAGTGCCCCTCCTCCCCCAACCGGCACTGCATGCCGCCATCGCAGCTGAAGGTGGAGGGCTCAGAACGCGTGCCTCTCAACCCCCTTCTAGTGGCAACAGGCTGTAACTGCAACCGAATAATTCTATCATATGCAAAAACCGCTCCTCTACCATACAGCAATTTATAAAAGCTCCAGACCAGAAGGAAAACAATAAAAACACAGAATTAAGTCCTGAGCACTTGGAAATAGGTAAACTAAGTGAAAATGAGTTCAGAGTAGTTATCATCAAAAAACTCAATGAAGTAAAGGGAAATATAGAGAAACAAGTCAACAAGTTCTGTAGTTACTTCACAAAAGAGATAGAAACTATAAAGAAAAATCAATCAGAAATATTAGAGATGAAAAATACAATGAATCAGATAAAACAGAAAACGGACTCCCTGAATGCATGTGTAGACACCACAGAGGAGAAAATTAGCATAATCGAAGACAGACGGGCTGAATGGCTCCAGACAGAGGAAGAAACAGAACTAAGAATTAAAAAAAATGAAAAGAATCTCCGAGAAATAGCAGATTCAATGAGGAAATCCAATTTAAGAATTATCAGAATTCCGGAGGGCATGGAAAAGGAAAATGGAGCAGAAAGTGTGCTTAACGAAATTATAGAAGAGAACTTCCCAAATCTAGGGATTGAGGGAGAAATGTGTATGGAGGCAGCTTTCAGATCTCCTAGATTTGTCAATGTAAAAAGACCTACTGCAAGGCATATAGTAGTAAAAATGACAAAAATGAAAGACAAAGAAAGAATACTCAGGGCAGCAAGACAGAAGAAAATAACCTACAAAGGAACTCCTATCAGACTTTCAGCGGATTTCTCTACAGAAACCTTACAAGCTAGGAGAGAATGGAATGACATATTCAAAACTTTAAAAGATAAAAATCTTCAGCCAAGAATACTCTATCCAGCAAAAATATCCTTCAGATATGAGGGAGAAATTAAATCTTTTCCAGACAAACAAAAGTTAAGGGAATTTGTAACCAAAAGTACTCCACTACAAGAAATCCTCAAGAAGGCTCTCATACCTGAAAAAAGAAAAAAAGGGAGAAAGGGGTCACAAACTACAGAGTAGGGAGACAGATAGAACCAGAATAGGATAGCAAATATTCAACCATAGCATTAGGATAAAGGGAAGGAAACTACCAAAGCAAAGACAATCTTATCACTCTAACCACAAACTCATAACACGAGTTGGAATAAGAGATGAAAATCATAATTTAGGAGGGGAAGAGGAAAGGGACTAAATCAGTCTAGGCCAAGTAAGTAAGAGACCAACAGAAAATGGACTATATTATACACGAGATTCTAAATACAAACTTCAGGGTAGCCACTAAACTAAAAAACAAAACAGAGACACAAAACATAAATAAGGAAAAATCTAAGAAACCCAGCATAAGAAATTGCAGAAGTCAATGGGTAGGCTAAACACACACAGGATGAGAAACAAAGGAAATGCAGGAAAACCGGATAACGAGCCACAGAATGACAGCATTAAGCCCTCATGCATCAATAATCACCCTCAATGTAAACGGATTGAACTCTCCAATAAAAAGACACAGAGTGGCAAAATGGATTAAATAACAAGATCCAACAATTTGTTGCCTCCAGGAAACACACCTCAGCCCCAAGGACAAACACAGGCTCAGAGTGAAAGGGTGGAAGACAATACTTCAAGCTAATAGCAAACAAAAGAAAGCAGGTGTCACAATACTTATATCAGACAAAACGGATTTCAAAATAAGGCAGGTAAAGAGAGACACAGAGGGACAATATATAATGATCAAACTGACACTTTATCAAGAAATAACGCATATAAATATCTATGCACCCAACACAGGAGCACCAAAGTTCATAAAGCAACTATCAACAGACCTAAAGGAAGATGTTAAAGACAACACAATAATAGTAGGGGACCTCAACACCCCATTCACGTCAATGGACAGATCACCCAGACAGAAAATCAACAAGGAAATAGTGGAACTAAATGAAAAGCTAAAACAATTGGACTTAATAGACATATATAGAACACTTCATCCAAAAACAGCAGAATACACATTCTTCGCAAGTGCACATGGAACATTCTCAAGGATAGACCATATGTTGGGAAACAAGGCAAGCCTCTACAAATTTTAAAAAATTTAAATAATAACAAGCATCTTCTCCGATCATAATGCTATAAGGCTAGAAATTAATTACAAGAAAAAAGCTGAGAAAGGCACAAGGATGTGGAGACTAAACAATATGCTATTGAACAAGCAATGGATCATTGAAGAAATTAAAGAAGAAATAAAAAAATACCTGGAGACAAATGAAAATGATAACATGCCATACCAACTCATATGGGATACAACAAAAGCTGTATTAAGAGGAAAATTTATTGCAATACAGACACATCTTAACAAACAAGAAAAATCCCAAATAAGCAATCTTAAACTACACCTAACTGAATTAGAGAAAGAAGAACAAAGCCCAAAGTCAGCAGACGGAGAGAAATAATAAAAATCAGAGCAGAAATAAATGCTATTGAAACGAAAAAGGCAGTAGAAAGGATCAATGAAACAAAGAGCTGGTTCTTTGAGAAGATAAATAAAATTGACAAACCCCTAGCCAGACTTACAAAGAAAAAAAGGGAGAAAGCTCAAATAAACAAAATCAGAAATGAAAGAGAAGAAATAATAATAGACTCTGCAGAAGTACAACGGAATATAAGAGAATACTACGAAAAACTATATGCCAACATAATGGATAACCTAGAGGAAATGGATACATTCTTGGACTCCTACAATCTCCCAAAGCTCACTCAAGAAGGAGCAGACAATTTGATAAGCCCAATCACAAGGAAAGAGATTGAAATAGCAATCAAAAACATCACAAAGAATAAAACCCCAGGACCAGATGGCTTTCCTGGGGAATTCTACCAAACTTTCAGAGAGGATTTAATACCTCTCCTTTTCAAGCTATTCCAAAAAATTAGGGAGGATGGAACACTTCCTAATACATTCTACGAGGCCAACATCACGCTGATACCTAAGCCTGACAAGGACAGCACGAAAAAAGAGAACTACAGGCCAATATCACTGATGAACATAGATGCAAAAATTCTAAACAAAATTTTGGCAACCAGAATTCGCAATTCATCAAAAGGATCATACATCATGATCAAGTGGGATTCATACCAGGGATACAGGGATGGTTCAACATCCGCAAATCAATCAATGTGATACACCACATCAACAAACTGAGGAATAAAAACCACATGATCATCTCAATAGATGCAGAGAAAGCATTTGACAAGATCCAACAGCCATTTATGATAAAAACTCTAACAAAATGGACACAGAAGGGAACTACCTCAACACAATAAAGGCCATATATGACAAACCCACAGCCAACATCATATTCAATGGGCAAAAACTGAGTGCCATCCCCCTGAGAACAGGAACGAGACAAGGATGCCCTCTATCACCACTCTTATTTAACATAGTACTGGAGGTCCTGGCCAGAGCAATCAGGCAAGAAAAAGGAATAAAAGGAATCCAAATAGGGAAGGAAGAAGTGAAACTCTCGCTGTTTGCAGACGACATGATCTTATATATAGAAAACCCCAAAGAATCCATTGGAAAACTTTTAGAAGTAATCAACAACTACAGCAAAGTTGCAGGGTATAAAATCAATTTGCATAAATCAGTAGCATTTCTATATTCTAATAACGAACTAACAGAAAAATAACTCAAGAACACAATGCCATTCACAATCGCTACAAAAAGAATAAAATATCACAGGGTGAATTTAACTAAGGAAGTGAAAGACCTATACAATCAAAATCACAAGGCCTTTCTGAAAGAAATGGATGATGACATAAAGAGATGGAAAGACATTCCATGTACATGGATTAGAAGAATAAACATAGTTAAAATGTCCATTGTACCTAAAGCAATCTACAGATACAATGCTATCTCAATCAGATTCCCAATGACATTCTTTACAGAATTAGAACAAAGAATCCTAAAATTCATATGGGGCAACAAAAGACCCTGAATTGCTAAAGCAATCCTGAGAAAAAAAGAACAAAATGAGAGGCATCACAATCCCTGACTTCAAAACATACTACAAAGCTACAGTAATCAAAACAGCATGGTACTGGTACAAAAACAGGTGCACAGATCAATGGAACAGAATTGAAAGCCCAGAAATAAAACCACACATCTATGGACAGCTTATCTTCGACAAAGGAGCTGAGGGCATATAATGGAGAAAAGAAAGTCTTTTCAACAAATGGTGCTGGGAAAACTGGAAAGCCACATGTAAAAGAATGAAAATTGACCATTCTTTCTCACCATTCATCAAAATAAACTCAAACTGGATCAAAGACCTAAAGGTGAGACCTGAAACCATAAGGCTTCTAGAAGAAAATGGAGGCAGTACACTCTTTGACATCAGTATTCAAAGGATCTTTTCGGACACCATGTCTTCTCAGAGAAGGGAAACAATAGAAAGAATAAAGAAATGGGATTTCATCAGACTAAAAAGCTTCTTCCAGGCAAATGAAAACAGGACTGAAACAAAAAAACAAGCCACTAACTGGGAAAAAATATTTGCAAGTCATACATCTGACAAAGGCCTAATATCCATAATATATAAAGAACTCACACAACTCAACAACAAAAAATCAAACAACCCGATCAAAAAATGGGGTGGAGACACAAACAGATATTTCTCCAAAGAAGATATATGGATGGCCAATAGGCACATGAAAAGATGTTCATCATTGCTGATCATCAGGGAAATGCAAATCAAAACTACACTAAGATATCACCTTACACCCATTAGAATGACAAAAATATCTAAAAGTAATAGTAACAAATGTTGGAGAGGTTGTGGAGAAAAAGGAACCCTCATACGCTGCTGGTGGGAATGCAAACTGGTGCAGCCACTATGGAAAACAGTATGGAGATTCCTCAAAAAATTAAAAATAGAACTACCATACGACCCAGCTATCCCACTACTGGGTATCTATCCAAAGAGCTTGAAGTCAGCAATTCCAAAAGTCCTATGCACCCCAATGTTTATTGCAGCATTATTTACAATAGCCAAGACGTGGAAGCAACCTAAGTGCCCATCAACAGATGACTGGATAAAGAAGATGTGGTATATATATACAATGGAATACTACTCAGCCATAAAAAAGAACAAAATCGTCCCATTTGCAACATGGATGGACCTTGAGGGAATTATGTTAAGTGAAATAAGCCAGACAGAGAACGACAATCTCTGTATGACTCCACTCATATGAGGAATTTAAAAATGTAGACAAAGAGAACAGATTAGTGGCTACCAGGGGAAAGATGGGGTGGGGGGTGGGCATAAAGGGTGAAGGGGTGCACCTACAACATGACTGACAATAATGTACAACTGAAATTACGCAAGATTGTAACCTATCACTAACTCAATAAAAATTTAAAAAATAAATAAATAAATAATTCAAACTCTGCTATGTTAAAATCCATTGGTCTATCCTGAACTTTGAATGGATCTCTTATCCATGTCATGAATTGGTTGTTTGGAAAAAATTGGATCACTGAGTTACGTGAGATCTTCCAAATGTTAATACATTTTATTATACAACAATCACATTCATTAATATCATTACTAATCTCATCAGTAAAGTCTTTGTGTATTAGGATACTGTCACATTCATGATGGTGAATATGATTTTTCCAAAATTAGAATTCTTTGCTTAAAAGCTCACATTTTTATCATTGGTAACAAATATTATCAGTTGTTTTTCTTGAAGTAACAGACTCACTTCATTAATTTTCCAGAAAATGTCTGCCAAATACCCAAGACTTAACCATAGTTTGTCAGTCATTCTTTCCATTAAAAATAGTGTTCCATGAAAAAAAATCAACCAATTCAAACAATTGTACTGTATTTCAGTATGCAGAAGTGTTCTTTCCATACTACCCATTTCATCATACAGAATATTAAAAAGATGTATACTCAAAAAGCAAGATTTAATAAAATTAATAATTTTTACTGTTTGATCAAGGACATTCTGAAGTGAAACTGGAATTTTTTTTTTTACTATGAGTGCATGCCAATGAAAATATGACCATCATTACAATTTGGTGACACTGACTTAAGTTGTTCTATGGCACCGGCAGTTTTACCTACCATTGCTTTTGCACCATCAAAGCAAATGTTGACACAATAAAAAAGGAAAATAATATTTGGCACTATTATGAAAAGCTTTGGCCTAATGGACCCCCTAAAAGGGGTTCGGGGCTCTCAAAGGTCTATTCACCTCACTTTGAGAACTGCTGCTATAATTTCCAAGTGCTCAACTTAGCTTAGAGGTCACCTGTCAGCTTAGAAAGGCAGCATGGTAAAAGAACAGAATGGAATTTCAGTATCAAAAAGATCTGGTTTCAAATCCCAATTCTGCCTCTTACTAGCTATAGTACTAGTTAGTATATCTAAGGCTCTGACTCTAAACTCTCAGTTTAACTCTCACCTATAAAAATAGGGAAAATAGCACGTACACACACCCCAATTTGGCAAAAAAAATGGACCTGCTTTGCCTGCAAATGCCAGCAGTTTAAAATGTCAATGACTCAAGGTTGGTCTATGACTCAGGGATATTATTTTGTTTAATAATATCTACTATTAGCAAATGTGTGGAAAAATGGATGCTGGTGGGGGCGCAAATTTATACAACCATTCTTGAGGACAATTTGGCTATATGAATCGAAATCATGCATAGCCTTTAACTTAGCAATTCGACTTCTAGCAACTTACCCTAAGGAAAAAGTTAATAAATAGTTACAGGAATGTTCATCATAATGTCATTTATAACAGCAATAGGTCAAAAACAACCTAGATATTCAAAATAGGGAATATGTAAAAGATAATGATGTTACAGCAAGATACTACATATGATCAGAAACACATCTCTGCTCTGCTATTTACAGTTGTGTGACGTTGAACAAGTAACTTAACCTATCTGTGCCTCACCTGCCTCATCTGTAAATTACCTCACATGGTAGCAGTGAAGATGAAATAAAATGAAAAGAAGAAGTCCTAACGTTGGGTTAAGCCCTCAGTGCAAGTTAACTGCTATTAATAATAGAATACCATGCAATGATTAAAATGATGTATTTAAACTTATTGACCAAAGAAAGAAGCAAATCATAAACTATTGAGAGGGAAAAAAGCAGAATATAAAACCTAATGTAGAGTGTAATCCCATTCCTGTAAAATAAAAATGTGCATATACACCTACATATAGAAAAAAAGTTTTGAAGGAGAAACAAGAATGTTAATGAGTTCATTCTGGATAATGGAATTGTGAGTGTTTCTTTTATTCTTTACTTAAAATTCATTTTCTCATTTATCATGAAAATGTATTACTTCTGTAACAAATTAGAAGTCTATGAAATTTTTAAATGTTACCTATTACCCAGTTATTACACAGTATTTGCAAATTTTACAGAGATTTAATTTAGATTAGACTTTGGCTTTTTTGTTCCTTTCTAAGATATGGAGATGGGAAACTATTCTTAAGATGTTACTGCATTCTTAGGGAATCACTAAAGGACAACTTATATATTAGGGCTCCTCAAAAAAACCAACCACATAATACCAAAGTTAAATAAAAATCTATCCTACCTTCAGAAAATTTGGGTCCTCTTTTCTTGTATAAAAAGGATCATACTCTTTTGGATCATAATGCTCTATAAATGCATTTCCCTATAGGAAGGAAATAAAACCACATATAAGAACAAGAGGTACACAATTAATTTTGAACATAACAGAACTCAAGAGTCAAGCACATAGTTCCATTCTTGTGCTTTGAAATGGCATCACTGACAAAGGCAAAAGGGAAGGGAAGACCAAATTTATTTGAAGTTAAATTTAATGTATTCAAGTAATAAATATTATAGTGATACAAGAAATTTACTTAAAATTTGCAAGATTTTAATAAAGAATGTTAGAACACTAAAAGATTTGTGAATTTGTTTTTAAACGCTTACTAATCGAACATCTTAGATCTCTTTAAAATGCTAGAACAGACATATTTTATAGCTTTGTAAATAGAGTTCCAGAACAACAAAAAAATATATATATATATCCTGAACCTAAAGTCCAAAATTTCTTAATAGGTATATAAAATGAATAATTACATGGGAAAAACAAAGAAAAATTATTCTAATGTACACACCTAAATCCCGACCTAATCCTCCTCCTCCACCCTCTCCACACACCCTGGATTTAAGAATAGTATATGCTATAACAGAGTACAGCTTACACATATATAGAGTGGGGAGGGGCAGGCTGTTTGGATGATCATAAATAAACAAAGATAACTATAGTTTTTAAACCAACTGAAAACAGTTTCAAATGATCTCTTAGTACCTTTTTATTTACATGTTTTAAAAAACCATCTAATTCCTCTTGTCTCCTTTTCTTAATCTTCTTATGTGAACAAACTTTTTCTATAATTTTCTTCTGGAGAGGATCTGCCACATGGTCAACCCATCTTTTATATAATATCTCTTTTCTTCTTGCATTTAAGAAGTTATGATGTTGTAAATACTTATCTAGTTCCTAGTAAACAATGATAGAAAAGACAAATATATTACCTTAAAGCTCTCTTGTTCTAAAATTTAAATTTCATTTATATTCCTAACAATGACCGACAAAGTCATTCATTACTTCAGTCATTTATTTGGCTTCCACTGTGTGATACACACTAAACTGGAAACAAAGAATATACAGATAAATTAAACAACATGCCTGCTCCCCCTGGAGGGACAGACTACAAAACAAATCCACAAAACAATAGAAAGAAGGAGAATATAGCAAGATATATATTTAGGGGCTGGCCTGGTGGCGCAGCGCTTAAGTGCACAGGTTCCGCTTCGGCGGCCCAGGGTTCACCGGTTTGGATCCCAGGTGCGGACATGGCACCTCTTGGCAAGCCATGCTGTGGTAGGCGTCCCACATATAAAGTAGAGGAAAATGGACATGGATGTTAGCTCGGGGCCAGTCTTCCTCAGCAAAAAGAGGAAGATTGGCAGCAGATGTTAGCTCAGGGCTAATCTTCCTCAAAAAAAAAAATCATTAAAAATAGCAAATTTTGTTTTATATATTTTACAACAATGGGAAAAAATGATTAAATTTTTTTTTAAAGATTTACAAAATGGGAGCTATTTGGGATGAGCCTTAAAGAATGAGTTATCTAGGAAGAGAAGGGATGACAGAGAATGAAGAAGAAAATATTCTATGCAGAAAAAAAAAAGACAAGAGTAAAGAGGCAGAAGTGTAGCACAACCTGGTCCAAATAGCAAGTAGTCTGCAAAGAAAATGCTTGATTTCGACTATAAACCAAATAATTCCCACCAAAACTTCTCATTCTCCTTTCATCTAGCAAATGAAATAATGTGACTACTAGGATCAACAACATGAAATTCATAATGAAAAAAATAAAATAACAAGAATCCTGAGAGTCTCTCTAACTTCAGTTCATAGTACAGTTCAACCATACTCAATGAACAGTACCTTTCCTTTTGAAACAAATCTGAAGGAAATTCTTAAAAACAAAAACAGGTCACCTACTCCAGTGTTTAGTGTACTTCACATGGACATTAGTCTTGTCTGATAATTATGCCCATCCTGCTACAGCTAAAGCCTTGTTGTTACCAATGTATACCTGAGTAATGACTGGCCAGTGTGTTCCAATAACAGTTCTTAAAGCTCTTAATAATACATAATGACTCCACAGAAACCCCGCTAAGATGAAGGAACAAATGAGTAGGGAGAAACTCTTTTAAGTTATCTGTGAAAGAATCCCCACAAAGAACAGGAAGAGAGGAAGTCAAAGCAATCTCAGAGCTCTCTTAAGGTTAATCCTAGGGACTAATAAGTGTTTTTAATTCTTTCTATTTTCTATATTTTCTAAGATTTTTATAATGATGCATTACATCTAAAATGGAAAAACAAAATTTAATTTTTAATTGAGATACATTCTGTAACCAGTTCTTACCTTAATCATGTAGTTTTCTCTATATAATATTGATTGAATAGCTGCATCAATATCTTCTTCAGCTAATGTCTAAAATAATAGGATGAGACTTTGCAAATCAAATCTTAAAAAAATTAAATTATTAAGACTACCTGGACTCATAATATTTTATGTGACAGACATGTCCCTGGAAAGTTCTCTGTAAATCCAATTTTTCAACCTCAAGTCATATTATCAAGTACTTGTTTAAGAGTATTTGAATCTTTCTGCTTTTGGGTACAGCTCATTCTAGGGCAAAAAAATAACTCAGATCACAGATATTTTGAGTCCAAGCATGGTCATAAGACTTGCCCAGAGTCACGTGGTAGGGAGAACCCATTGTTTTTCACTTCCTATAAAATGCTTTTACCTTTATGGGTTAAAATAGATGTAATCAGGCCTGTATTTTAATTCATTTAGTCATAATAGCTATCAAATATTAATAATAAATTTTTATATACGAATCACATTTTCAGATTTTAAACAACACAATCTTCAGGAAATAGTTCATAACATTAATTTTTTCCATATTCATAACAAATCTTCAACAATTAAATATCTGCCAGAAAATAGAAGAGGTTAATTTCTAGCATACATGTGAATGTAATTAATGTCACTGAATTGTACACTTAAGAATAATTTAAAATAGCAGATTTTATGCTATATACATTTTACCACACTGAAAAAATGATTAAATTAAAATTTAAAAGATTCCCAGAGTGGGAGACATTTTTGATAGGCCTTTGAAATCCTCTCATAGTTACACAAAAATAAAATATTCTCAAATTAACTGTCATTGGAAGTAGTTGTCTTTGTCTTCAGTTCCACTACTCTTGTTTCCAGAACAGATAAGCAAAAATCTCAAAATCTAAGCACTAACATTCCTCATTAACACCCAAGGAAATTAAGGCTCTTGGGAGTTAAGCAACAACTGGAAGCCTAGAAAATTCTGCACTGAGCCAGAATTTAAGCTCAAATGTAGGGGCCGCCCTGGTGGCATAGTGGTTAAGTTTGGCGCACTCTGCTTTGGCTGCCCAGGGTTCACGGATTCAGATCCCAGGCACAGACCTACACCACTCATCAAAGCCATGCTGTAACAGCAACCCACATACAAAATAGAGGAAGACTGGCACAGATGTTAGCTGAGGGCCAGCCTTCCTCAAGCAAAAAGAGGTGGATTGGCGACAGGTGTTAGCTCAGGGCCAATCTTCCTCACCAAAAAAAATAGAATAAAAAATAAAACAACTTCAAATGTGTCTAACTCCAAATTCATTTTCTTTGTTCTTTTTGCCTCATGTAGTTGCTCTTCCTGGCAAATCTGTTGTTCTCAAAACCAAGAAGGGTACTTAATTAATATTCTAGACAAAAATATGAAAAACAATAATCTGAAGACACTAGAGACTGACCAAAAGCAGGGAGAAACTAGAGGGTAGTCAACATTTGAAAAAAGAGAATAGCACTGGGAAAGCTTTCAGTTTTTTATGGGCTTTGGTCTGAGAGCAGGTCTCAGTGAGAACTAAAGGAGGTAGCTCAAACTCAGAAACATGCAGTTTTACAGATTCAAGAATTAGACGACCAAGTTCAGGGCAACTATAGGAGCTAGAAAATGAGAGAAGAAATACATGAAAGGAGAAAGCCATAGAAGGGATACCACGAATTCTGCAAATAAACTCTTACCAAATCTCCAGCAGACCCTTGAACTATGTATGCACAAGGCAGACTCCACGCAGCCCAGCTAAAGCTAAAAAAGACTAAACAGTGATTTCACCTGCTGCCAACTACAGGAGAGACAAAGTTTGGAGTTTGAGTTCAGTCAAGTTAACTGCCTACTAAAACAAAAGCTTGATATTCTTTAGAGGAACATAACAGAATCCAGAACCTTTACAACGTATCATTCATAATGGCCAAAATATAGTCTAACATTACGTGACACACAAAGAAACAGGAAAATGTGACCCATACTTAAGAGAAAGGCAATCAATAGAGACAAACTCTGAGATGGCCCATATGTTGGAATTAGCAAACATTTTAGGTCAACTATTATAGCTCTGCTTAAAGGAAAATATTCTCATAATGACTGGATAGAAAATCTCAGCAGAGAGAGAATATAAAAAAGAACCAAGTGGAAAATACAGTTCTTAAATTTAAAAAGCAAACTTCAATGGTCTTAATACCAGATTAGAGATGACATAAAAAGAGTCAGTGAACTTGAATACAGATCATTAGAAATTATCCAATCTGAAAACAGAGAGAAAAAAGACTGGAAAATAATAGAGCTGCAGTGACTTAGGAGACAATAGCAAAAGTTTCAGCAAGTGGGTAACTGGAGTTGCAGAAGTGATAAATAAAAGAATGGAGTAGAAAAAAACTTTGGAAGAAATATTGGCTAGGATGAGAACTTCCACTTTCAGACAAGATAGAGTAACAGGGAACAGATTTACCCTCCCACGTTTAAAAAAAAATAAAAAAAGAAATGAAACAACAGTTTTCAAGACCATTGGACATCAGGCAGTGAAGAACAGTGGGTCCTGAGAAAAAGAAAACAGATAAGCTGAGCCCTATGATAGTTCAGTGTCTGGAGAGAATTTCCAGACTGTGGCACAGAGGGGAAGAAATCAGGTGAAACCCAGCTGTCTCTCTGAAATGAGGAGGGAAGCTGGCAGTCTGGGGAGGCCAGGGCAGCTACAGTGCATAGGGCAGAGTACCAGAGGGGAAAAAATCACACAGAGAAAGCTTTGGGGATTTTCAGAGGGTTAGATCTGTAGAGTCCCCCTTGAGTCTTCTGCTGAATGCTGATCGCTATATGCATGTGGGGGAACTACCCAAAGACACATTGGCAAAGCACCTGAAAGGATTAGGGAGAACAATCCCTGGAGGGCACACAGCCCCAGGAGTTATTCCTCTCAACATCAGCCAGAGTGAAAAAGCCCATGGTTCGAGAAACATAGAGTTGAGTACTTAGAGGGGTTTTATCTAAGTACTGGAGCAAAATTAGCCAAATGCTAGATGCCACTATAGTCCTGCCTAACAAAGATTGGAGGCAAGACCCAAAAGGATCAGACTGTGTCCAGGTGCATCCCAGAACAACGCTCAAGAATAGTTATGAGAAATCAAAAGTATCCAGCACTCAACAGGGTAAAATTCACATGTCTGACATCCAAGAAAAAATCACCAGGCATACAAAGAAGCAGGAAAATTTGACCAATAATGAAGAAGCAAATCAATTAAAACTGTCCCAGAAATGGCACAGATGATATAAATTGTTACACCAGGACATTAAAATAGTTATTACACCTGTAGTTCATAATTTCAAGAAGCTAGAGGAAACAGTGGAAGTTTTGAGACAAGGAAGATATTAAAAAGACCCAAATAAAACTTCCAGGGATGAAAATTTTGACATCTGAGATTTTCAATATATATACCAGACAGGCTTATCAGCAGATTCAATGTTAACAGAAGAAAAGATTAGTAAACTTAAAATCATAACAATAGAAGCTGTCCAAAATGAAATGCAGGGGGGAAAATCTGAAAAAAATTAACAGTATCAGCAGGCTATGGGACAATTTCAAGCAGGCTATTATACAGGTAATTGTATTTCCCAAAAGGAGTGGGGGGGACAGAAAAAATATTTGAAGAAATAATGGCTGAAAATTTTCCACATTTGTTGGGAATTATAAGCCCACAGATACAAGGGGTTCAGTGAAATCCAAACAGGAGAGAAACTGGAACCTTCATACATTGATGATGAGAATGTAAAATGAAACAGCCACCGTGGGAAACAGGCAATTCCTCAAACATACGTTCACACAAAACTTGCATACAAATGTTCATAGCAGCATTATTCATAATAGCCAAAACCCAGAAATGATCCAAATGCCCATCCACTGGTGAATGGATACACAAAATATGGTATTATCCATATAATGAAATATTATTTAGCCATAAAAAGGAACAAAGGACTGATACATGCTACAACACGGATGAACCTTGAAAACAGTATGCTAAGTGAAAGAAGCCAGTCACAAAGGACTACATACTGTACGATTCCATTTACACAAATGTCCAGAATAGACAAATCTGAGAGAAAGTACATTAGTGGTTGCCCGGGACCAGGGGGAGAAGGGAATGGAAAGTGACCACTAAAGGGTATGAGGTTTCTTTTGGGGTGATGAAAATCTTCTGGAATTAGATCGTAGTGATAATGGTGATACTTGTGAATACACTAAAATTCACTGAATCATACACTTTAAAGTGGTGACTTTTATGGTGTGTAAATTATATTTCAATAATAAAAGCTCAACAATAAGATAACAATCCAATTTTAAAATGGGTAAAATATTTGACCAAACACTTCACCAACGAATGTATATAAACGGCAAGTAAGACATGACAAGATGCTCAACATCATTGGTCATTAGGGAAATGCAAAGTAAAACTATAATGAGATGCCACTATGTTTTTGAGAATGTCAGATTAAAAAGACTACACACACATACAAAAGACTGTACCAAATGTTAGCTAGGAGGTGAAACGACTGGAACTCTCGTACACTGCCAGTGGAAATGTAAAATAATACAATCACTTTGCCAAACAGTTTGGCAGTTTCATAAAAAGTTAAATTCGTTTACTATATAACCCAGCCATTCCACAACTAGACATTTACCCAAGAGAAATGAAAGCATATGTCCATACAAAGACACCGACGTGGATGTTCCTAACAGCTTTATTGGTAATAGCCAAAAACTGCAAACCACCCAAATGTCCATCAACAGGATGGACAAACTGGGGTATACAGCATTCAGCAAAAAAAAAAAAAAAGAATACAGTATTGATACATGCAACAACACAGATGAACTGCAAAATAACTATGCTGAGTGAAAGAAGCCAGACAAAAAAAAAACAAGTGCTGTTAAGATTACATCTGCGTAAAAAATTTTAAATGCAAAGTAAACTACAGTAAGAGAAGGCAGATCAGTGTTTGCCTTGGGGACAGGCAGGGAGGGATTACACAGGGACACACTGAGGAGACTTTGGGAGTACCGAATACGTTCATTATCTTGATTGTGGTGATGGTTTCACGTATGAATACATGTCAAAATTTATCAAGCTGTACACTTTAAATATATGCAGTTTATTGTACGTCAGTTACACCTTAATAAAGTCCTTTAGAAAAAAAGAAATTAGAATCTAAAAAAACCCACAAAATATATAAATTTGGGTGATGCAGCTAAAGCAGTGCTTCAAGAGAAACTTTATAACTTTGTCATATTACAAAAAGCATATAACCAATGACCTATGATTCCACCTTAAGAAGCTAGAAAAAGAGCAAACTAAACGTAAAGGTAGCAGAATGAAGGGGAAAACAAAGAGAATGAAACAGAAAACATAGAAGAAATAATATATATTTAGCACAAGCCACTTGTCAACGCGACTACCCAAGTATAAACCTCCAAATGCCATACTATTGTACCTGCGTAAAAGAAAGTGGCTGGGGGTCCAACCATTCTTTCGAGCTCTTGAGCGAGGGAAGTTTGTTAGTAATCAGATCATCACTGTCTGCATTTTTCATTGTGGTCACAAATAACAGAGCCCCTGGAAAAACTAAAAAATTAGCTTATTTAGTAATGAGAATTCATAATCATCTTGTTTTCTCCGTTTAATTAAAAATCAATACTTGTGACTATGAACAGCCGTGAACAGATTCCGAACAGCCGCCGCCCACGCCTTCCCTAACACGAGGGCCTTCCCGGCGGGCTCCTCCTGACGCATTCAGAGCGCCCTCCGGACCCCGGGCTCCCCTCGCCCTCCGACTCTCCGCCCGCTCGAGCAGCTGTGGCAGTTAACAGCCCGGCCTCTGGGAGTCGCACTTGCAGTTTTCTGACTGAATGAGGAGAATTGCAACTTTCTGGCCACTGAAGCGCAGAGTCTGGGATGCTTAGAGAAGGGAGGGAGGGGCTTTTGGACAAAACTGCCTTCTCTCCAAGCTCTGCGAGGCCCGCACCGCCCCCCAGACTCTCTGAGGGGGAAGCTGTCATTAGGTCTTGCGCCCGCTGTAGACCTACGGGACGACGACCCCGTCCCTTCCCCCCACCCCGTCAGCAAGATGCGTGCGGGCTCCGCCCGGCTGGGCAGGGTGGTCGCAGGCCGGACGGGCACCTCAGCTCCCCTCCCAAGACTGGCAAGGCCTTCGGCTCCCTTGCAGCACGCGGGGGCCCGGCCTGACGGCCCGCGGCCCCGGAGGCGTCAGCTGCGGCGGGAGCGTGAGAGCGCGTGGACCCCCGGCCCAGTCCGCTCGGGCCGTCGCCTCGGAATGCGAGAACGTTCCCCTCAGTGTCGCGGCGCAGCCCCCGCGGCCCTTCCGCGGTAGACGACAACTAGGCCGCGCGGCGCAGAGGCAGCGGAGAATTCCGGGTTCGGCTGACAACCGACGCTGCGTCCCTGAGCGCCGCGCAGCCGCACTCCCGCGGCCCAGTCACCCCGAGGAGGAAGCTGGAAGCCGTAAAGCCCCGCTGGTGGGCAGGTCCTGCCTAGCGAACGGAGCCGTAGCGCTTCTCGGTGACGGGCAGCTGTCGCGGCCAATAGCTGGGCGCGTCGCCCTCCCGCCCCGCCTTCCCCCGCGTCCGTTGACGGGCGGCGGCTCAGCACGCCAGGCCTTGGCGGAGCGCTGTGCTCCTGCGCGGAGAGCTGGGTGTCTCGGCCTTCGTGCTCTGCCCAGGCTACTAGACGATGGCCACCATTTTCAGCCATCTGTTTAGAGTAGGCGAGCTGATATTGAAACCGTCTTAAGTGTCTTAGGGAGATTTGTATTCACAGGGCTCTTAAAAGCTAGCCAGAGCGGATCGTTTCAGCTGCAGTCCCTTTTTCATAACTGAGAGAGCATGAGCCATTTGCACAACTTACTGTTAGATACCCTCCTGGGAACGAAGCATGTGGACAGTGCAGCCCTCATCAAAATCCAGGAGCGGAGCCTGACTGTAGCATCACCAGGATTTAGTGTAAGAAAAAACAAGTTTGGGCATAAGAGTTTTAAGCTTTTTCTGTAAAGAGCCATAGTAGATATTTTAGGTTTCCAGGCCATATGGTCTATGTCACAACTACACAACTACTCTGCAGTTGTAATGGGAAAGCAGCTATAGACGATACATAAAAGAACGGGTGTGTTTGTGTTCCAATAAAACTTTATTTATCAACACTGAAATTTGAATTTCATGTAATTTTTACATATCAAAATATTCTTTCGATTTGTTTCCAAGTACTTAAAAATGTAAAAACCATTCTTATCTTGCACACCCACAAAAACAGACAGTGGGCCAACTTTGGCCAGCCCGCCATAGTTTGCCAAATCTGAGTCTGTTTAATCTCTGCAGGTAATGCCCTGTGATGTCCGAACACTTGTGAATGGATTCGCCAAGAACCCCTTGCAAGCCAGAAGAGAAGGGTTGTATTTCAGGGAAAAAGACTACAAATGTGTCCGGGCAGATGACCATTCTCTTTATGCTAAGAATGTGAGTGTTCAAGATTTGACGACAGCTGATAAAAACCTGAAGAAGAGAATTTGACTCCAATTTTCTTTGCCTGTGCCGTGCAGCCCGCCCCCCATCCTATCTATAAAACAGACTTGAGCCCATTACTGCAATGGCAATGTTTGAGACAGCAGTCTGGTGACGGGAGGGCATATGTAAAAGAAAGCACTAACTGCCTGGTTTTGAGGAACATTCATTCCAGGATCTATCAGTTGAACCTCTCCTGAACTGTTTCTCTCCACTACAGTTCATCCTTCATACTCTACATCCTCCTTCTTAAAAAAAAAAAAAAGTGGTATCACTCTTGTGCTTAAAACCTCTCTTGGCTCTCTGTTGCCTATAAGGAATTAAGGAGATGATATTCACATTTATTGGATGCCCTGTATTATGGGTTAAGCACACTTGATCCACATTATAAACTAAGAAACCTCATTTTACAGATGAGGAAACTGATTCTTAAGAAGGTTAAATAACTCTTCCATAGTCATGAAGCAGAAAATGGAGGTGCTGGGATGCAAGCTCAGAGCTGTCCAATTCCAAAATGTATTACCTTTCCATCACATTAGTTGTTCCCATTGCGATAGGGGTATATTACAGTGAATTGGGGAACTTTTTCAAAATACATGTGCTGTTATTACAACAGTCTGAAACTTTTTGAAGAGGGACAACTAGATTAATAGAAAAGAGTGAGTCCAAAAACAAATATATGAATATATGGAAGTCAGGAAATGGTGAAAAATGTGGCTGGAGTGTAATTGCTAGTCTTGTGATTAGAACTGAGAAGGGCGCACTGTTTTTTCTTATCCAGGAAAACACTGGTGTGGTGGTTGTGAAGACTCATGTGTATCTTCTGGTGGCAACATACATTGAGGGCATGTATCCTAGTGTTTGTGTGGAAGCCACAGAGAAGCTGGGTAAGTTTGTCTCCCAATGCCTGTCTTTGCTTCTATGGTAGTTGAGTCTTCTGACTGCAAGTGACCCAATCAAATCAGCTAGGGCAGAAAGGAGGAATTTATTGGAAGGATATTGGGGTTACTTACATAAGCACTGGAAGGATGGCGTGCAGCTGAGCCACAGGGAAAATGGATTCCAGGGACTGGAACACTGCTAGAATGCTTCTCTATTCTCTACTTCTAAGAGAGTTGGCTTTGTTCTGTCCCATTGCGAACTGCCTCCTTTCCTTCCTGGTATCGTGGCCAAGCCTTGCATCCTACCTCTTAATGTCTTGTAGGACCCTCATTTGACAAGTCTTGACCATGTGGCTTATCCAGATATCACTCAGCTGTGGAGGTGGAGGAGGCAGCAGGGTAAAAAAACAGAGATGTAGCAGATGGGGACCACTGTATATAAAGGGACCTTTTATAGAAAAAGAAACTGTGCCAGGCAGCGAGCTTGTTGGTGTGTACTGCATTCCCCTTCCATGTCTATACATTTTTGAATAAAGATGTAATATAGAACTAACTGGAAAATTATATCTGTGAGAGTTGAGCTTAATAAATGATAAATTGTGTTCATGTTTAGATTTTTTAATCTAAATTTAAATTTCTAAAAAATCAAATTTTGGAGTTGCTTGAACACTCCTTTGAAATAGTAGAAGCCTCTACTTCTGCTAGTGAAGAAAGCAGCCATTCCTTCATTCTTTTAACAAGTACTCAGTGATGATCTGCGTGTGTACTGCACTCTCCTAACTAGGAAATCAAAGCTGGTTAAGAAATAGCCTCTGCCTTCCATGACTCTGTATGTGCTGTTCTATCTGCCTGAAACAGCTTCCCTTTCTGTTCCTGCCCTTCATAGCCAGTTGGCAAATTCCTAATAATCACTGAAGACCCAAGTCAGATCTTGGGCTTCTCTCCACTGTACTATGTATTTTATGCATGCTTTTATTATTACTGCCATTAAAGTTCTTTGTTTACCTAGATTGTGAGCCCCTAGAAGGCAAGAATTGTGTCTTAATCATTCTCCTATCTCCAGTACCTAAGACAGCATCTAGTGTCGAGTAGGCAATTAATACATGTTTGATGAACAAATAAATGAATGACCTCTGCCTAGCAAAGTCACGGAAGGCTCCAGAGAGCTGAATCTTAAAAAATTAGTTGAGAAATTAAGTACCATCACAGAAACTACATATATACATCGTGTACACACACAAATGTATATATGCACAGACCTTCCCTGTTGTCATAAATAATTTCCTGGCATGGATTGTCATAAACTCTGCTACACAGCTGGCAGTGAGGTATTGTAGAAGCAAACAGGACTGAGCCTAAGCGAAACCCAACCTTGGAAGCATCTGACACAATGGGTGAACTCCAACCCAGCAGGGACAGGCAATTACGACCACCAAGGATCTTTTCTGAGCAGGTGTCAGGATTTGAGGTAGGTTCAGTTTCAGTAGGGTAGGGCAGGAGAAGTAAGGCAGAACAGAGACATATAGATGGGTACTAATTATCTAATGAAAGATATACAGAAACCAAGGCTAGGAAAGTGGGCAATTAGGCTGTCAAGAGGCCAGACTCTATTGTATCACCCGGGGCCCAGGGCTAATTCTCCAGGTCCCCTGTGGAGAAAATCAGAAAAGTTGCCTGACCACTGTAATATAGATTCTGTGGCTGGCACTAAACGTTAGGATTCTTGCTTAGGGCCACAAGAGACTCAAAAGAATGTGTACTAGTTAGAAGGAGACAGCTGATATCATGCCACTAAGATCCCATTGCTCTGGGAAGGGATAGGCTGTCTTGGAAGTGGTTGGATGCTCATGAGGGATGGATGAGGCTGATTCCCACTCAGGAGCCAGTTACTGTCTCATTACTTCTTTTTCCTTCACTTGTTTTTTTTTTTTAATTATATTTTTCTCTATCAAGAAATTATACATGATAGGGGCCAGCCCCGTGGCTGAGTGGTTGGGTTTGCGCACTCTGCTTCTGATGGCCAAGGGTTTCTCTGGTTCGAATCCTGAGCACAGACATGGCACCACTCATCAGGCCATGCTGAGGTGGCTTCCCATATGCCACAACTAGAAGGACCCACAACTAAGAATATACAACTATGTACTGGGGGGCTTTGGGGAGAAAAAGGAAAAAAATAAAATCTTTTAAAAAAAAATTATACATGATAATTATAGAAAATTTGGGAAATAAAGAATTATGACTATTGATATTTTTTAATGAAAGATTCTAGGAGCATAATTGATGTTTCTATATATCTATCTCCCCTACCAGACAATGAACTCCTTGAGGGCAGGGATTGGGTCTTAACTATCCAGTCATCCTTGTGTCTCCAGTATCTAGCACAGTGCCTAGCACATGGTAGTCACTCACCAATGTTTGTGAAATAAATAAATGAATGAATGAATCATATTGTGGTGATAATTTGCTGCTCACAAATAATAACCATGTTCTTTTTCTTTCAGGAGAATATCTAAGAAAAAAAGGAAATTAAGTAATCAGAGGACCATGAAAGACAGCTTTTATTGTTTTAGAAGAAGACTATAGATCCTAAAGAAAAAGTGATGCCTATTTTGTAGTTGAAAAACACTAGGCAGAAGAGATACTGAAAAGGAAGAATGAGTTAAGGGAGTAATTTTTCTTATTTCAAAAGATCCTCTTCTTTAATTGGAATTATTTGATCAACTTTATCTGTTCCTTTTTTTTTTTTTAAAGTTTTGGTCATTGGCGTGAGTGTGAGAGCATTGATAGTTTCACAGGGCATATCTGTTGGGAAACTCCTCTATGAGTCTTTTGTACTCCTACACATCTGTCTGGGTATGCCAAGAATGCTGGCCCTAACCACTCTTTATTCAAGCCATTTCTCAGGGTTGTGTTGCAGGAAGCGACCTTGAAAAATTAAGTAGTGTCCCTTCAGAACAAAGAGCCAGCTTGCTTACTGCTTGCTATAAAAGAGGTAGATTCCCTGAACTCAGTGTCGTGTTTATAAAATTCTGCCATTTTCAGGATTTGTGTAACAGCCTTTCAAGGCACTTACTTCCAACATCATTCTTTTTCTGAGCTTGGGTACCAAGAACTACAGATATGTTCTTGGTGGTCAACCTTACCATTAGTCCATTCATTCATTTATCTATTCAGTTGCTTGATTCTTTTTTGAACAAGAGGTGAAAACGCATTTAAAATTCACTTATTTAGCATTCATTGAATAGCCTACTGTGTGCTAGGTACTGGTGATACAAAAGTAAATAATATATGTATCTTACCCCTGATAGGATTACAATCTAGTAGGGAAGGCAAACTTGTTAATGCGTCACATTACCGTGGGATAAGTGATGTAACAGATATAAAACAAAAAACTACAGAGCACAGAGCCTTAACTGTGCATTCAGGAGACTGAAAATGGTGTTTGAAGTGAATATGGAAGAGTGAGTAAGTATGGAAGATAGCAAAGAGCATTTGCCCTTGAAGGAACATATGCAAAGGCACAGACTCCTGAACAGTAGTGTTGTGTGGAAAGAATGGTGAGGAGTTCAGTGTGGCATGTGCCAGGCCCTCTTCAAGGAGTTCGTGCTGCAAGACCTGAGGTTCTTGTGAGATTGTCTAAAGTGAAAAAACAGGTCAGTAGTGTGCTTTCCTTATTGAGGAGCAGAAAACCATTGTGAAATTGCTGAAGGCACAGACACGGAGTCAGAAAGCTAAATTTAAAAATGAAGCCTTTTTCAGTAATAAAAAAAATTTTTTTAAGTAGTATTTGTGAGAAAATGATAAACAAAATTGGGAAGATGGATGGGGCCAAAGGAGAAAAGGCTGTTTCCTCAGGGTCACTCAAAGGACATGAGCAGTGCTGTGGTATGAAAAGTACTTTTATAAAACGATTACAATTCTGATTACAAAAGTAATATGAACTCATAAAAATTAAGAAAATAAGTTACTCATAATTTCACATTAAATGAAAACTACTATTGATAGTTTTGTTATTTTCTTCCTGTCTTTTTTCAGTGCACATAATACATAATTTTAACCTAACCTAGATCATCAATACATATGGTTGACATCCCACTCTGTTCACTTAGTTTTATGTTATGAAACCTTGAATATCATTAAAATTGCTTAGAAAACATTTTTTAAATTATTGCATATCGCATATCATTCCTCTTTGTTAGATATTTAGTTTATTTCCACTTTTTCACTTGATAAATAATACTATGGGTTTTTTTACATTTTTTTTTGGTAATTTTTTACATAATTCTTTGTGTCTCTGATTATTTCCTTAGGTTTAGAAGTAGAATTTCAGGGTCAGAGCATGAGCAACTTTACAGCAAACTGGAACTGTTTTTGTTTTTGTTTTTTTACAAAGAAGGAATTTTATTCTATGGTTTGGTGGGGAGGGGAAGTTGTATGTAACTTAGCTTTAACTCATCAGCTTCCTATGCTTGTAGAGTTGGGTCTGAGTCAGTCTTAGCAAGTGTCCCTGTAGGTGAGAATGAGAGGAAATACTGCAGTCAGTTGAACTGGCTCAGTCAGGGACTAGAGAGGAGGTTACTCTTTGAATTCCAGTTAGTGCTGAGTCATGGTGACATTGGACAGTTGCAGCTGTGCAATATGGAGATATTCATGAGGTTTGTAAGACAAGCCAGGAAGCATTTGGGGACTTCTAGTTACAACTCCAAAGGAGTCCAGGCATGCCAAGACCCAGAGCTAAACAGCAGGGTGAGCTATCACTGCTTCAGGCTAAAGGTACCCTATATCATCAAAACAGAAGGGGCTAGAGCAGAGACATGCAGAGAATAGCACTCGGGCCTGCAAGACTAGAACATCTGAAGATATTGCTGTGTGTAGAAGGAATGTGTAACCATAAAAAGTGGAAGCTGGTCAGCCAAGAAAGCCCAGAGGAGTCACTGGAGCAAATGCTGGTTGGGCCATTCAAGGTGAGAGGATCTTCAGGCAAACAATTCAAGTTGTTTGGTACTTTCCGGCAGCAATTCTCACACACCAACTGTGTCCCCCACAATTCAAGTCCATTTTCACACTACCTGGAGTTATTGCAGACCCCACAGGTTAAGGGGCTGTGTCCTGTAAGACTGCCGCCACTTCAGATGATAGCCATCACTCCCAGATCCTGAGCCACCTGAACCTCTGTATGACTTGGCTACAAATTTGTGGGTTCCCTTGACCTCCTCAGGTTTGATAATTTGCTAGAATGACACATATCTCAAGAAAGTGCTGTACTTACGATTACAGTTTTATTATAAAAGACACAACTCAGGAAGAGTCAAATGGAAGAGATGCTTAGAGCAGGGTATTAGAGGAGGGTGAGTTGGGGCTCAGGGCTTCCATGTCCTTTCTGAGTGCTCCACCCTCCCAGTACATCAGTGTGTTCACCAACCTGATAGCTCTCCAAACCTCATTGTTCCAGGGTTTTTAAATGGGGTTTTCTTAGTAGGCATGATTAATTAAGTCATTGACCAAGTGATTGAACTCAATCTCCAGTCCCCCTCTCCTCCCCAGAGATCAGGGGTTGAGGCTGAAAGTTCCAACCCTCTAATCATGTGGTTGGCTCCTCTGGTGACCATCCTGAAGCTATCTAACCCTCCAATCCCCTCCATGAGTCATCTCATTATCATGAATCACAAAAGATTTTCCTATCACTTGGGAAATTCCAAGAGTTGTAGGAGCTCTGTGCTAGGAACTGGAAACAAAGACCAAGTTTTTTTACTTTTTATACTTTACATATACATGCTGACAAGCTGAGGTTTTGAGCCCACAAGGTAGAAGGTCTGACCCTGGACCATGGGGAAGTATGAAGGCCACCATGAAGCCTCTTGACTGCTCACCAGCTGGCCAGCCAGCCTTTCCTAGACACACACCCGCTGCACTGCTGGGTGCCTAGTGGGAGCCTTTTTCATAAACTTCAAGGCAAATGCCTCACTGTCTGGAGCCCTCCTGAGTAAGACAGTTCTTTCCTATAATTCTCATAACAAAGTTCCAATTGGATTCAGCTTCTCAGACCTGCAAAATTGATCCTTTGGTGGTAGCTACATAGTACCTGTGGGGGTGTGCAAGGAGCAGGTGATCTTCTGAAACAGGTGTCTCCAAACTAAGGAAATTTGTACCCTGGTGACTCACAAAGAATTTAGAAGGGGCACACAGACATGAATGGTGTCAACCTATAAAAGCAGAAACCAGTTTAAGAGGCAAAGGGTTTATTTGTGATGAAAGAATTGCAATTCAGGGAGCATAGATTCAGGTAGAAAACCAAGTAGTGTCCCACTAGGGAGTAAAAGTCAGTCTTTGAAAGGCAAAGAAGGAAGGTTGTATCATAAGTAATTTTAATTGGAGTTAGAGGCATAAAGCTAGTCTTGGCTAAATATTGATTGACTATTGATTCTATCTTCAAAAAGCTCACAATCCTCAGTCTGTGTGATCAAGATATCTATTCTCCTGCTGACTTCTCTAACAATTGCTTATAAAACAATTGCTGTTTTGGCCCAGTCCAAGGTTCAAGACAGCAAAGCTGTTTCTCTGGAAAGGCAGCTTTGACTCCATTTTTAAATGGCTCCACCACAGTCAATTTTCACAATGGATCTAAGAGATTAATTTTTTTCCAGACCTTCAACTTCCATATGTACTTTCCTAAAATTAATCTTCTATGATTGAAGAGTCCTGTCAGCTCTACTTTCCCACCTCCCTTCTCCAGTCTCTCTTCTCCCAGTATACAAAAGAAAGGCATACTCTCATCCAACACCAGTCCTACTGTGATGCTTGGCTTGGAATGTAAGATCTTCAGGATGCCAAAGGAAAGGAAAATTCTAATTATTTTTAAATTTAATGACCTCTTACATCCTCTGTTGTCAAAAAAAATACATCATATGGGAAGAAGAGTCCCATGAGAATAAAGAAAAAGAGAGCATCGGTGAGAAATGGTGAAAATCTTTGTATCATAGTTCATCCAGGAGGGGAAGACTCCATGTCTTATCTATATTTCTTAAAATTCGGAAGCAAGGTGGTTATCACAAGGACGTGTATTGACATGATTACTTGAATTGAAAAATGAGAAACCTTTTCTCATTAGGAAGTAATTTGATTTAGCTGATTAGTTTAACAATGAGGATTGCCTTTGCCAATAAGAACATCACAGATATTTTTCATAAGTGAGTTAAGTCTGTCTCTCTCTCTCTACCCACACTTTTGCGGGTGGCTTCAGGAATGCCATGTAACTTCCAGGACTTGGGAGTGACATCAGCATCATGGTGGAGTGAGTTGTTCCCTTTGTCTCTCCCCTCAAGCTACAACCAATCAGATATGCATTGACCAACAGAGGATTCCCTATATAGCACAACAGGATGCATAAGATATCCATGCATCTATACATCTGAAGTGGTGGCAGGTGGAACCTGTGACCAGAGGCTTCAGGAACCACAGCAGAACTGGTGACCCTGCCCCCAGTGGCAGCACCCCTGACACCAGTTCCACCAGCAGTGAAGGCTGCATACAAGTCCCTGGGACCCTAGGCTGCTGGCAGTGACCACAACCAGCCCTCCCAAGCTGGGAGCAGCAGCATAGGTGGTGCATGGGGCAACAGCTTCAGAGCCCATAGAAGCCTGAGGAGAGCCAGTGGAGGAACAGAAGACCCAGGCAACCCTGGAAGCAGCACAAATGCTTGCAGCCTGGTGACCCTGGTGGTGACACCTGAGATTGCAGTGACTTTGTAAGCAGCAAGGCACCAGCACCCCCAGAGGAACAAGGTGGCACAAGGAGGGTACTGAGGACACCTCCAGCAGAAGCAGTGGAGGGTGGAAAATGGAGGCTCTCAAATACAACCAGAAGTAGCCCAAAACCAAACCAATCAAAGCCATATCCAAATAAGAAAAGATGGTTACTACCATGAATGCACCAGCAAAGGATCCATTCATTAAACACCCTAAAGAACTACAGTAATATCGCAGAACACAAAGAGAAAGACAACTCTCCAAAAACCAAACTTAAAGTCACAGAAGATTACAATCTACATGACAGGGAATTCAAAATTGCTGTCACAGGGGCAGGCCCCATGGCTGAGTGGTTAAGTTCACTGCTCCGCTTCAGTGGCCCAGGGTTCACTGGTTTGGATCCTGGGTGCAGACCTATGAACCGCTCATTAATCCATGCTGTGGCAGCATCCCATATAGAAGAGCTAGAATGACTTGCAACTAGGATATCCAACTATGTGCTGGGGCATTGGGAAGGGGGGAAAAAGAGGATTATTGGCAACAGATGTTAGCTCAGTGCCAATCTTACACACACACACACACACACACACACGCACGCACAAATAGCTGCCATAAAGAAACTCAGTGAGTTACAAGAAAATTCAGAAAGACAGTTCAGGAATGAGCTCAGGAATAAAATTAATGACAGAAGGAGTACTTTACCAAAGAGATTGAAACTCTAAAAAAAAGCCAAACAAAAATTCTGGAGGTGAAGAACACAATGAGATGAAAAATAAGTAGAAAGCATTAAAAATATAGCAGACCCCATATGGAGGAGAAAAATAGTGAGCTTGGAGATAGAAACCTAGAAATGATTCAGGTGGAGGAGGAGAGCAAACTAAGATTTTTTTTTTTTCCTTTTTCTCCCCAAAGCCCCCTGGTACATAGCTGTATATTCTTAGTTATGGGTCCTTCTAGTTGTGGCATGTGGGATGCCACCTCGACGTGGCTCAACGAGTAGTGCCATGTCCGCACCCAGGATTCGAACCGACGAAACACTGGGCCACCTGCAGCACAGCAGTGAACTTAACCACTCGTCCACGGGGCCAGCCCCCTAAGATTTTTTTTAAATGAAGAAATTCTTTGCGAAATATATGACTCAGTTAGGAAAAGTAATATAAGGATTATAGGTATCCTAAAAGGAGAAGAGAAGGAGAAAGGAGCAGAATGCTTATTCGAAGAAATAATAGCAGAGAATTTCCAAAACCTGAGGAAAGAACTGGACATGCAAGTACATGAAGCTAATAGAACTCCTACTTACCTGAATGCAAAAAGACCTCCTTCATGGCATATAATAGTAAAACTGTCAAAAGCCAATGACAAAATATTAAGGGCAGCAAGAGAGAAGAAAATAACCTATAAAGGAACCCCCATCAGTCTTTCAATGAATTTCTCAGCAGAAACCCTACAGAATAGGAGGGAGTGGAGTGAAATATTCAAAATACTGAAAGACAAAAACTATCAGCCAAGAATACTCCATCCAGTGATACTACCCTTCAGATATGACAGAGAAATAAAAGATTTCCCAGACAAATGAAGGCAGGGAGTTCATCGCTGTAAGACCTGCCTTACAAGAAATGCTGAAAGGAGCCCCCTCCCTAAAACAAAAAGGTTTACAAAGCTTTGAGCAAGGAGATAAGTAAATAAATAGATAAATAAAATTGAAGGAAAACCTAATTAAGTTGCCAGCTAATAGATCATTGAAAATAATTTTTGATGTTAGATTATTGTATGGTTTTTACCAATAGCTCAAAGGTATTCAAAGAATTGGCTGACATTTTTATAATGAAATTTCTTTCCCATCTAACTTATGCAAATTAGTTTTCTCAGAGCTTGACTATAAAAATGAAAAGTAGCGGGGCTGGCCCCGTGGCCGAGTGGTTAAGTTCGCGCGCTCCGCTGCAGGCGGCCCAGTGTTTTGTTAGTTCGAATCCTGGGCGCGGACATGGCACTGCTCATCAAACCACGCTGAGGCAGCGTCCCACATGCCACAACTAGAAGGACCCACAACGAAGAATACACAACTATGTACCGGAGGGCTTTGGGGAGAAAAAAGGAAAAAATAAAATCTTAAAAAAAAAAAAAAAAAAAAAAATGAAAAGTAGGAAGAGAATTAATGTTGAGCCCAATCTCATTCTGTCAATAACTAATATTCATCCACAGATATAATAATTTGGAAAAATTCAGCCCCACCAATGGTCATTAAGAGATGTCTTTCCAATAATATTTTACTTTTATGTTCAATAATTATTAATATTTAAAATTACATTTAAAAATAATTCAAAATAATGTTATTTTGATCAATTGTGCACTAATAATATTGTAATGATAATTAAATCTAGAAGAAATTTAACACTTAGACTCCTATGGAATCAAGAAATAATTTTTTAAATTAATGTCAGGTTACATATATATTTTTGTTGCAGCTAAGAATGATCAATAAAGCATAAAATATAGTGGGATATAATTCTATGAGAAAAGTAGAATGAAAATATAAGTATTAGAAGAAAAATGAAATTTTAAAACTTCCAACAGTTACAGAAGAACTTGTTCAGGTATTCTTTAGTAGATGATTATAAATATATAATCGCTCTGAATCTGCATTCCACTTGATACATTTAAAAGCCTCATGTGAAGGAGAGGTGTCAAGTTGGCAGTGTAAGTGAACTCTGAATTTACCTCATCCCATGGACAGAACAAATTTATAACTACTCTGGGAACAATTAACCCTGAGAGAGAACTGAAAACTGGATAAAAGGAACTCCCACAACAAGGGACAGTCCTGACTGAGGTGGAAGAGGAGAAATTCCTTCCTAGAGAGAAAGAAAGCCACCTTCGCAAGCCATGGCACTTCATGGCTGGCTGGGAGCAATCCTAAGGTACACAGCCATCCTTAGAGGAGTGAGGGACCTGAGCAGGGGAGCATTACCACTATAAGCATCCTTTGGACTCAGCACAACTGCAACGAGTGTCATAATGTCTGGCTTTGCTGGCTATTAACTACAACAGGGAATACCCCCAGAGAAGCTATCGGACATAAGAGGAAAAAAGATGGCTCTTAAACGGCCCATGACAAAGTCATGCATTTCAGAAAGCAGCCTAAAATCACCAGAACGAAAGGTCCTTTGGTGAAAAGAGACTCACCCGATAGGCTCTGAGTGTATCTCAGTGAGAGGTAAGACCTTTCCATGGCCTGAGACATTGGCAGCAGCCATCGGTGTGACCTAGTATAGGCATGCTGACACAGATGCTGGCAGATGCCACTGGAGTTCTTCCCCTGGCGTATTAGCTAAGGGTTTGCCTCACCCAATAGAGCACCGATTTTAATCCAGCTCATCCAGGGCAGGCACCCTGACCTAAGGACTGGCACCATCCAACAGCAAGCCCTCAGACCACTTGTGGGCCTGCATAGGCTAGGTGCCTTGCACCTCTGCAGCAGGTGAGTGGGTCCATCTCTGTGGGGCAGGGCATGGGTGAGGGGTGGGCATGCATTGGTGGAGTGTGTATAGCCTCTGCAGTGGGGTGACTGGGTCCACTTCAGGGGGTCAGGGTGAGCACATGAGGCAGGACTGTGTTGACGGTGTGTATGGCCCTGTGGGCAGTGGAGTTTGTCAGTTGCAGAAGACTTGTTCTTCTCAAACAGCCACATAGGGGGTCGGCCCCACCTTCCAATGCCTGAAACAATTGGGTGTTCCCATGCCTGGGGCCAGCCCCACTCAGCTGCAAACCTGAGACAGCTGACAAGAGCCTTGCAGGCCAGAGGCCTACAGCAACTGTAAGCCCCTGAGCCTAGCAGTCAGTCATGCTTGGTGCCTACTCACATAACAGAAAATCTGTAATAGGAATGGCTATTAGACCTTGCAGCGGACTGTGCTGGGGCTCCCCACACCTGATAAAGTTACTGAAGGGTCCATAGCAGCCACACACTGCTGAACATTACAACCAGCCAGCCAGGGGTACAGCCTAGCCTCCCTGGGCACCTTCAGCAAAAGCAACCCTGCCACAACAGAAGGACACACATAGCCCACACAGGGGTCACTCCTGGAATATTTGGAACTGGTGATGAGAGGGAACCACACTGCTGGGCCTCATAAGGCATCTCTTATATAAGTCCACCTCTCCAAGATTAGGAGATGTAGCTGATCTACCTAATACATAGATACAAGCACAGAGAAAGAGGCAAAATGAGGAGGCAAAGGAATATGTTCCAACTAAGGGAATAGGACAAAACTCCAGAAAAAGAACTAAATGAAAAAGAAATAAGCAATCTACCTGGCAAAGAGTTCAAAGAAAAAGTCATAAGGATGCTCACTGATCTTGGGAGAAGAACAGATGAATTTAGTGAGAACATCAACAAAGAACTGGAAAATATAAAAAAGAACCAATGAGAAATGAATAGTACACTACTGGAAATGAAAAATTCACTAGAGGGACTCAATAGCAGAGTAGATGATACTGAAGAACAGATCAGCAAGCTGGATGAAAGATGAGGGGAAATCACCCAAGCTGAACAGATGAAAAAGAATTAAAAAGAACAAGGATAGTCTAAGGGGCCTCTGGGACAACATTGAGTGCACTAACATGCATATTATAGGTGTCGCAGAAGGAGAAGAGAGAGATAAAGGGGCAGAAACTCTATTTGAAGAAATAATAGCTGATGACTTTCCTAACTTAAGGAAAGAAACAGACATTCAGGTACAAGAAGCACAGAGAGCACCAAACAAGATGAACCCAAAGAGGCCCACACCAAGACACATTATAATTAAAATGTCAGGAATGAAAGATAAAGAGAGAATCCTAAAAGCCACAAGAGAAAAGCAACAAAGTACATACAAAGGAAACCCCATAAGGCTATCAGCCGACTTCTCAGCAGAAACCTTGCAGGCTAGAAGTGAGTAGCATGATATAATTAAAGCGCTGAAAGGAAAAAAAGCCTACAGTCAAGAATACTCTAGCCAGCAAGGCTATCATTCAGAATGGAAGGAGAGATAAAGAGTTTCTTAGACAAGCAAAAATTAAAGGACTTTATCACCAATAAACCAGTTTTAGAAGAAATGCTAAAGGGACTTATCTAAGCAGGAAACAGAAGACCACAAATAGGAATGAGAAAATTATCCAGAAAAAAAAGACAATAAAATCATCGGTAAAGGCAAAAATATAGTAAAAGCAGCAGATGAACTACCTATGAAGATAATATGAATGTCAAAAGACAAAAGTACTAAAATTACCTATTTCTATGATAAGAAGGTAATGGATACAAACACACAAAATAAGAGATTAGATATGATATCAAAAACATAAAATGTGGGAGGAGGGGAGTAAAAGAGTAGAGCTTTTAGAAAGAGGTCAAACTAAAGAGACCACCAACTTAATGTAGATTGCTATATATGTAGTTATTATATATGAACCTCACGGTAATTGCAAACCAGAAACTTATAATAAATACACAAAAAAATTAACAGAAAGGAAACCCAAACATAATACTAAAGAAAGCCATCACACCGCAAGGGAAGAGAGCAAGAGGAGAAGAAGGGAACAGAGTAAAACTACTAAAACACCCAGAAAAAAAGTAACAAAATGGCAATAAGTACATACTATCAATAGCTTCTTTAAATATCAATGGACTAAATGTTCCAATCAAAAGGCATAGTGTGGCTGATTGGATAAAAAAACAAGACCCATATATATGCTACATAGAAGAGACACACTTCAGACATAAAGACACAAACTGAAAAGGAAGGGATGGAAAAAGGTACTACATGAAAATGGCAATGAAAAGAAGGCTGGGGTAGGAATACTTATATCAAACAATAGACTTTAAAACAAAAACTGTAACAAGAGACAAAGAAGGACACTACATAATGATAAAGGGAACAATCCAACAAGTGGATATAACACTTGTAAATATCTATGCACCCAAGAGAGGAGCACCTAAATACATAAAGCTATTATTAACAGACATAAAAGGAGAAATAGAGAGTAACACAATATTAGTAGGGGACTTTAACACTCCACTTACACCAATGGATAGATCATCCAACCAGAAGATCAATAAGGAAACACTGGCCTTAAATGACACATTCAACCAGATGGACTTAGTAGATATAGACAGAATATTCCATCCAAAAACTGCAGAATACACATTCTTTTCAAATGCACATGGAACATTCTCCAGGCTTGATCACATATTAGGCTACACAACAAATCTCAATAAACTTAAGAAGACTGAAATAATACTAAGCATCTTTTCTGACCACAAAGGTATGAAACTAGAAATCAACTACAGGAAGAAAACCAGAAAAGCCACAAATATGAGAAGATTAAATAAAACCCTACTGAACAACGATTGGGTCAATGAAGAAATCAAAGGAGAAATTAAAAAAAAAATACCTGGAGACAAATGAAAATGAAAATGCAACATGACAAAATTTATGGGATACAGCAACAGCGGTTCTAAGAGGGAAGTTTATAGCAATACAGACCTACCTCAATAAATAAGAAAAATCTCAAATAAACAATCTAACAGTGCACCTAAAGGAACTGGAAAAAGAAGAACAAACAAAGCCCAAAATCAGTAGAAGGAAGGAAATAATAAAAACTAGTGAAGAAATAAATGAAATAGAAACTCAAAAAACAATAGGAAAAAAAATCAATGAAACCAAGGGCTTGTTCTTTAAAAATATAAACAAAATTGACAAACCTTTAGCTAGACTCGCCAAGAAAAAAAGAGAGAAGGCTCAAATTAAAAAAAATCAGAAATGAAAGAGGAGAAATTACAATGGACATCTCAGAAATACAAAAGATTATAAGAGAATACTACAAAAAGCTATATGCCAACAAATTGGATAATCTAGAAGAAATGGATAAATTCTTAGAATCATACAACCTTCCAAAACTGAATCAAGAAGAAATAGAGAACTTGAATAGATCAATCACCGATAAGGAGGTCAAAACAGTCATCAAAAACCTCCCAAAAAATAAAAGTCCAGGACCAGACGGCTTCCCTGGTTAATTCTACCAAACATTCAAAGAAGACTTAATACCTATCCTTCTGAAACTCTTGCAAAAATTTGAAGAGGAGGGGAAGCTTCCTAACTCATTCTACAAAGCCAACATCACTCTGATACCAAAACCAGACAAGGACAACACAAAAAAAGAAAATTATAGGCCAATATCACTGATGGACATTGATGTAAAAATCCTCAACAAAATACTAGCAAATCAAATACAAAAATACGTTAAAAACATCATACACTGTGATCAAGTGGGATTTATTCCAGGAATGCAGGGATGGTTCAACATCTGCAAATCAATAAACGTGATACACCACATTAACAAAATGGAGAATAAAAATCACGTGATCATTTCAATAGATGCAGAGAAAGCATTTGACAAGATACAGCATCCATTTATGATAAAAGCTCTGAATAAAACAGGCATAGAAGGAAAGTACCTCAACATAATAAAGGCCGTATATGACAAACCCACAGCTAATATCATTCTCAATGGAGAAAAACTGAAAGCTATCCCTCTAAGAACCAGAACCAGACAAGGATGCCCACTTTCAGCACTCTTATTTAATACAGTATTGGAAGTCCTAGCCAAAGTAATCAGGCAAGACAAAGAAATATAAAGGGATCCAAATTGGAAAGGAAGAAGTGAAACTGTCACTATTCATAGAAGATATGGTTTTATATATAGAAAACCTTAAAGAATCCACCAAAAAATTTTCAGAAATAATAAATGAATATGATAAAGTTGCAGGATACAAAATCAACATACAAAAATCAGTTGCATTTCTAAACATAACAACAAAGTAGCAGAAAGAGAAATTAAGAATACAATCCCATTTACAATTGCAACAAAAAGAATATAATACCTGGTAATAAACTTAACCAAAGAGGGGAAAGATCTGTACACTGAAAACTATAAAACATTGTTGAAAGAAATTGAAGATTATACAAAGAAATGGAAAGATATTCCATGCACTTGGATTAGAAGAATTAACATAGTTAAAATGTCCATACTTCTTAAAGCAATCTACAGATTCAATGCAATCCCTATCAAAGTTCCAACAACATTTTTCACAGAAATAGAACAAAGAATCCTAAAATTTATATGGAACAAAAAAGGCCCCAAATAGCTAATGGAACCTTGAGAAAAAAGAACAAAGCTGGAGATATCACCATCCCTGATTTCAAAATATACTACAAACCTATAGTAATCAAAACAGCATGGTACTGGCACAAAAATAGACACACAGATCAATGGAACAGAATCGAGAGCCCAGAAATAAGCCCACACATCTATGGACATCTAATTTTCGACAAGGGAGCCAAGAACACACAATGGAGAAAGGAAAATCTCTTCAATAAATGGTGTTGGGAAAACTGGACAGCCACATGCAAAAGAATGAAAGTAGACCATTGTCTTACACCATACACAAAATTTAACTCAAAATGGATTAAAGACTTGAATGTAAGACCTGAAACTGTGAAACTTCTAGAAGAAAACATAGGCAGTACACTCTTTGACATCAGTCTTAGCATATTTTCAAGGACCATGTCTGACCAGGCAAGGAAAACAATAGAAAAAATAAACAAAAGGGACTACACCAAACTAAAAGGCTTCTGAACAGGAAAGGAAGCCATCAAGAAAATGAAAAAACAATCTAACAACTGGGTGAAAATATTTGCAAATCATATATCTGATAAGGGGTAATATCCAAAATATATAAAGAACTCATAAATCTCAACAACAAAAAAATGAACAAATGGGCAAAATATCTGAACAGACATTTCTCCAAAGAAGATATACAGATGGCCAACAGGCATATGAAAAGATGTTCAACATCATTAACTATCAGGGAAATGCAAATCAAAATTTCAATGAGATATCACCTCACTCCTGTCAGAATGGCTATAATTAACAAGACAGGAAACATCAAGTGTTGGAGAGGATGTGGAGAGAAGGGAACTCTCATAAATTACTGGTGTGAGTGCAAAGTGGGGCAGCCACTATGGATAATAGTATGGAGATCCCTCAAAAAATCAAGAATAGGAGCTAGCCCAGTGGTGTAGTGGTTAAGTTCATGCACTCTGCTTTGGTGACCTGGGGTTCACAGGATCAGATCCCAGGTGTGGAACTATGCACCACGCATCAAGCCATGCTGTGGTGGCATCCCACATACAAAATAGAGGAAGAGGGGTATAGATGTTAGCTCAGAGCCAATCTTCCTCATCAAAAAAAAAAAAAAAGAAGAAAGCAAGAAAGAAAAAATTAAGAATAGAACTACCATACAATCCAGCTATTCTGATACCGACCCTGATATCAGTTTCTCTACATTAAACCCAGCATATATGGGGTTAAAACCAAAACACTCATTCCCTGCTTGCTCCCTGGCTTCCTGGCTCCAGAATCCACTATCATCCATGGAGACAGACACCACCAAGGACACGCACCTGGATTCATTATCTCCTCCCCACAAAGAGATACAGGCTGGTGGGAAAGCTGCTGACCAGCAAGGTCATGGGCTTCCTCCTCTCTGCAAGTAGTCTCAAGGCCAAAGACAGGCAGGTGGGAAAGCTCTGACCAGCAAGGCCATATGCTCCCACTCCCCTACCTAAAACCCCAAATAAAAATCCTTCCTTTTAACTTTTCGGGGAGTTTGGGATTTCAGCATTAGCTGCCCTCTCTCCTTGCTCAGTGCTGTGCAAAAATAAAATTCCTACTTTCTTCCACTACACCCAGTGTCAGAGATTGGCTTGCTGTGGAACAGGTGAGTGAACTCACTTCAGGTTCGATATCAATTTGGCGACCCAGATGGGACCATGTCCCAAGTGGACGTCTTGCCTCTGGCACACCGGCCTCTGACTAAAGGCCTCTCTTGGAAGCTGTCCTGCAGCTGCCTGAGCCCCTTGTCTCAGGGACAGCCCCAAGTGACTGGCTGCTAACTAGACGTCGTCGGCCCATGGCAATTTTGCTTTGGTGGTGGAAGGAACCAGGTTTAAGACTTAGGAAGACATCTCTTGTAAGTAGCTGGTAGTTTTTGTCTTTGTCCTTGTGTTAAACTTTTCCAACAGGACCGGCCAGAAATAATGGGTACCTGGTAGCCCTCTTGGCTCCGTTTGTTTTGAAGTCGAGATGCCCCGGCCAAATTTTGGTAAGTCCCCCAGGTGTGCACAACCGAGGTCCCTTGTCTTTGCTCATTTGGGAAGATCTGCATGGCGCATCTTCATTTGTTGGCACTCCCTGAGTGTAGGACACGGATTAAGCTGGGACTGGAAGCACTTTGGTTTTTGGTCTTTATTTTTGCTTCCGTTTGTGGCTGAGGGTTTTTGGGAAAGCGCACTTGTTTGGTATTTGTTGTTGTTTGTCTGTTTGTCTTTCCTTTTAAAAGAGTTAACAGGGGAGGTGCCACATCTATTCCGCCTAAGAGCCCCTTGGGAAAAACTTTGGCTGACTGATCGACCTATAGTTTGTAGGGGAGGAGGACATTTCCTCTCCCCAAATGGGGGTTCGTCTGGCTGGAGAACGAATTAAATTCACATGAGACAGAATAGCAAGAGAAAATTAAACAAAGCTTTATGAGGAACCATGGCCCAGGGCCTTTCTTCCCGAAGGAAGAAAGGGCACCGAAGAAGTGGGGTGCACAGAGTGGTTATATACCCCCAAACGGGGTGTTTCACATGTGATTGAACAGTCCCTTTGACAATAGTCACGAGGCTGCTCTGTCAGCACAGCGCTTGATGGAGACGGCAGATAGGTCTGCTGTCTCAGTGAGCGCCGCAGGGTGGCAGGTGTGTTGCCTCAGGCTGGGGGGGGGGGGGTCACAGATGAGCGCCGCAATCGGTTCCCAGCCTAAAGAAAGATGCTTAATCTTTAAGGAGATGCCAACGTTGGGAGGGGGAGGGAAGTCAGTTACAGGAGGTTACCAGACTAGCACAATAAAATGCAGATTTTAAGTCCTTGCCTTTGGTATCGATTAAGAGTTTTTGGAGAGTAGGTCATCACCTTTTTTCTTCCTGGTACAGAGAGGGAGGCACCTTTTACAGATAGAGATTTACCTTACAAATGTAAACGTGTCCTAACAAAGGGCAAGTTCCATTCCTCAGAGCCTCCTTGCCTGTCCCAGTTTATCAAAAACAATGGGCCTCGAATAATCCTGATGGCAAAGAGACATATCTTGGGGTGGCCAATTTCAGGTCCCCACAAGTTCTAAGTCAATGTCTAAAGAGGGATGATTTTCTTTTGTAACACCATGTGGCCACAGTATTCTTTAGACTCTGGAGGAAAAAAAAAAAATGGCCAAACAATGGATCCTTAAGTTGGGAAACTTTTTAGCGAGCTCTCATGATAAACAGCTGTTTTATCGGTACCTATGAAAAGAGCAAATTAAAAGGAAACTATAATGACTAGTCTAAGAACTTAATCAAACTTGGCATCTCAGCTTCTCATCGTCTTACAGATGCTAATGAAAATATTAAGTTAACAAAGAGAAATCAGAAAGGGAAGAGTCACAGGACTCATCCCAATGAGATAAACATCTTTAGCTAGTTATTAAAAAGAAAAATGGGATAAATGGAACAGATCTAAACAAATTTTAAACAAAGGTTTTAATAAAACACTGCCTAAGGTTGGATGGGCTAAACGGACCCCTCTATTGGCTCCCCAACATTAAAGGACATCAGATAAACCTGTTCTGTTTACCTCAGTTTGAAAAATTTAAAAGGTTAGGAGGCATAAATCAGAGTGAGAAACCTGACCAACAATATTTTGGGGCAACAGTTAGACTACTAAGGTTAATAAGACTATAAAGATTAAAGTGTTTAAGCTAATATTATATGAAGAGGTTATGTCAACTTTGCCTGGATATTTGCTTTGGGAATAAATATTATGTCTAACTGGGAATGCTTCCCCTACACAACATTGTAATACCAAAACTTGTTAATGGAATTCTAGTGTAAGTTCTAATTAAAAGTATAAGAGTTAGTAAAACTAAGATAAAGTTTTGTAAAAATTGATATACTTAAATGGGCCAATTTCAGTTTACCCAAACTGATGTATGCAATTGGAAAAAGCCAGCTGCAACAATGGGGAGCCCGTTTTATTCTTTTGAGGATTCTAAATAAAATCAGAAATACTTTACTGCCTCTTTAAGAGAAAATAATTAAATAATTAAACATGCCAGCAGCAGAACCCAAATCTGCTGCTTTTGTCTACTCTCTTGCTGAGCTTCTCAGCAAGCTGAGCTTCACTTCAACTCCCCCAAAATTCCTGATCTAAAATTGAAGAAGTAAAAATAAGTAAACTTTTGAGATAATTTGGAATTGTAATGGCCATTCTGGAAATCTGTGTCAGAAGAGGATTCAAAATCTCTCAGAATGGAATGCAGTCTTTAATGAATATGCAAAAACTTCTAAGAGACAAAGTTATTTAACATGAGATAAAATAATCTTTGATGAATGAAAGCCTGTTTAAGTTTGCTGGTAACATTTAAAATAGACATGTCCTCAAAGTTATCAGCATTGGATATAATGCAGACATACAGCCTGGGTTTACTGGTCAAATGAGCTCATGTCATGTCTGTTACAAAATTTATCAGCAAAACTAATAACTCAGTGTAATAGCTAATTTTGTTTAATGTCTCATGAGGTTTTTGTAGATGATTGAAATATAATTGTTAAGAACAGGTAAACTAAATAAATGTAAAAAGATAAAAGCTTTTGGAAAAACTTTTTAACAATCATTATGAGTATTATGATGTGAGTAGTTAAAACAACTGAGGATGATAGTTAACTGCTGTAATGTCACCTGAAGTTTTTAAGAGTAATTGTTAAAACTGGGTAAGAGTTTTAAGTACAATAATTATGTTTTATAGTCTGCATACTTAAAAAACAGCTTCCAAAATCTTTTTGGAAACTTAAACTTTATAGCTTTATGAAAGTAAATTAAATAATGACAGTTTATTGGGTACCTAGGTCATTTCCACATAAGATAAAATATTAAAGATTAACTACTAAGCATATATTTGTCTGCCTTTGGTTTCTTATATCAAAGAAACTGAAAAGTGCTTAGGTTTATTGATAAACATGTTTTATGTATGCTGAGGAATTTTCTATAAGAAAACATATATTTCTAAAAGGTCTGTATAAAAGGAAAGTAAAATATATGTTTTCAGTAAAAAGATATAAAGAATGGAAATATTTTTGTTTCTTGAGTTGAGAAAGATAAACTTGTCCTAAAGTACTGGGATGAATTCTGAGTGTAAAAAAAGTAACCAAAGGTTTGTAAAAGTAAAGCCCTAAAGAGTTTTATGTATGATCAAGTTGGTTAAGATTAAAGTAAATCCAATTAAGTAAATAAATCTATATGTCAAAAGTAAACTGGTACCAAATTAAAACTTGGTTTCCTCTTTCTTAAAAGATAATTTTCCTGGGGCGGGCTCCGTGGCCGAGTGGTTAAGTTCACGTTCTCTGCCACGGCGGGCCAGGGTTCGGATCCTTGGCATGGACTGCTCGTCAGGCCACGTTGAGGCGGCATCCCACATCCCACAACTAGAAGGACATGTAACTAAGATGTACAACTGTGTACGGGGGGTGGGGGGAGGGAGGGTTGGGGAGATAAAGCAGAAAAAAAAAAAAGATTGGCAACAGTTGTTAGCCCAGGTGCCAATCTTTAAAAAAAAAAAAAAAAAAAAGATAATTTTCCTAAACTTTTAATCTGCTCTTGATAAAAAGATTATAAAAAGGCTTTTTTTTTTTTTTTTTTTTTTTTTTTTTACTATTTTAACTCTGTTTTCCCTTGACTGTGTTTCTGTTGTCACTTCAAGTAGATACCCGAACATGGTTTCACAGTGAGCTTTGTTTCCTATCCAAACAAATGTTTTAAAGCTTTTAATATTTTTGACAAGCTTCCACACATACACAAATATTCAAGTCCTGAATAAAAGCTTTCTTTTGACCTGGAAGAGGAGGGAAAGTTTCTCTGGGGATTTTCAGAGGGCCACTGGGACTCCTCAGAGAGATTTGCTCTCTTCCTGTAAGAAAAAATGCTAAACTAATTAGGCTTGTTTGGCATATTAGACTACATGGGAAGCATTGTCAAATAAGTAATAATAAACTTTCTTAAGTGGTATTATGTGAATGAGTGTTATTGATATAAGTATTTTAAAAATATCTAAAATTCTGATCTGTTCTTATTGTCAGTCATGATTCTGGTTATTATCTCAAAGTATTATATGTCACAAGAATGGTCAAGCGTCTTTGTCAATTACCATTTTTGAATGTTTTGTTATTTACAGACAGTTGCTGTTTCACGCCGATGTTTTTGCAAATATGTTTCATCTTCAGAGAAATTCATGGAAAGGACTCTGATGCTTACTCTAGAGTACAGGTTTCTGATAAACGTTCAGAGTAAAAGTAAACTGGGTGGAAATTACAGAACTCTAACAGAGAAACTGATGACCTCATAAAACTGCTGACAGAAGATTAAGATCAAGAACCAATTAGACAGGACTGAATAAACCGATAGAGATGATTATAATTTTTTATGGCTTTTTACTTGAGATATTGCTGATTTTTGATGGGTTTTTTTTTTCAGATTTAAGGAAAACTTTTTTTCTTAAACTAACCATGACTTAGAACCATTTGGTAAATTATACTCTTGTAAAAAAAATTGAAACATTCATCTTTTTCTCCCTATCTGATCCCTCCAGAATTTAAAAATGCCTGAGGAGTAAGCATTCTTATTCTCATGGCAAAATGTTTGTTTGCATAAGATCAATAAGAATCTGTTCTTCTTATAACAGGCCACAATTGGAAACACTGGTTATATCACCAAGGCTTTGACTGGAATGTCATATTTGAGAGAAACATACAGACTTGGATATGACTAGGTAACTTTTGAGGAATGAAGGTTGACTTTATGGAATAAAGCCACTTGGAAATATTGGCCTGGTACCTTGCTTATGGGTTCAGTAACCTGGTAAGCTTGAGTAAAGAATGTCGTTCCTTCAGACAAGTACAAGGGACCTCAATTATTTTGGGGACCTCATGAAGAGAGAAATTCACCCAAATCTGTAGGAACTGCAGGTGGAATCTAATGACAAGTCCTTGGCTTGGCTTTCCTGGCCTTGAGAGGCCTTTAAAGTTCAATCTAAGATTCCTTATAAAAGGTTCCAGCAAAGTAGATTTAAAAGAACCTATGTGATAAATGGCTGTTCTTGCTGTACTTATGTAAATAATTATGCCAAATTTATTAAAACTAAATTTATTTTACAACCCAGTTAGTCTTAATTTGGCTATATCTAATGAAATTAAGGGTGATTTTAGAGAGAGAAAAACTATGTTTCAATAAAACTATAATATGCATTTGCAGATATTGGATTTTGGTTCTGTCAGTTGTCTTCAAGATTTTTGTTACATCTGTTAACTGGACTGGATCCCGAATTTTTCTAGTCTCCTGAAATATCTGAAATAACAAATCTCCAAACTAACATTTTCTGTTTTTTCTATCATTTTCATTTGGAATCATTGAGAACTGAACCTGCCCTTTTTCCTGAAGCCTTAAAAACTGAAGCTGGAGGTCTTAATATAAATTTAAGAGAGATTCATGTCTGTTGCTATGTGAGCCACTCAAAAATCTATGTGAGTGCCCAATGACACCATCAGAGATATTTCAAACTGCAAAAGATGCTTCAACCCTGACTTCTAGGATTCTTGATTGGCTGCCCCCTGGGCTGAAGAAGTAGTTTATAATTTGCTCCAACCGTTAACCTTGTTTATCTCTTTTTGTTTCTCTAGAAAAACTTCTTATTAAATACCTGGTTACTTATTTACACAACACAGGCCTAACTTTGGGAGCCTACCTGCATCACCGTCTCATTAAAAGACTGGTTCAATGAGATGAAACAACCTACACCCCGATTCACCAGGAAGTAGCTAGATCAGTTGCTGCCCCAAATCCCTCAAGATTGAGGGATGAACATAAAATAGGGGAGAATTGATACCAGCTCTGATATCAGTTTCCCTACATTAAACCCAGCATATATGGGGTTAAAACCAAAACACTCATTCCCTGCTTACTCCTTGGCTCCCTGGCTCCAGAATCCACTATCATCCATGGAGACAGACACCACCAAGGACAAGCACCTGGATTCATTATCTCCTTCCTGCAAGGAGCTATAGGCTGGTGGGAAAGCTGCTGACCAGCAAGGTCATGGGCTCCCTCCTCTCTGCAAGTAGTCTCAAGGCCAAAGACAGGCAGGTGGGAAAGCTCAGACCAACAAGGCCATATGCTCCCCCTCCCCTACCTAAAACCCCAAATACAAACCCTTACTTTTTAGCTTTTCGGGGAGTTTGGGATTTCAGCATTAGCTGCCCTCTCTCCTTGCTCAGTGCTGTGCAAAAATAAAATTCCTACTTTCTTCCACTACACCCAGTGTCAGAGATTGGCTTGCTGTGCAATGGGTGAGCAAACTCACTACAGGTTTGATATCAGAGGGAGGGTTTTTTTCCTTGAGGACCAAACTTGATCAACATTATTAGATTGCTTTGATAATTAGATTTTTCAAATGAATGAAGAGAACACAGCCACATCACAGGCAAGGGCCTGCTGATCCCTCCTGCCCAGCATATAAATAAATAGTCCTTCCCTGAGCTGAGCCTGTAGTGGCAAGCTGTATCTGAAGCAAGAGGTGAGGCCCAGGACCACAGCTCTGACTGAGAGAGGACCCCCCGGCAGGATGGTTCCAAATATGGCTGGCCCTTGTCCTTGGCTTGGCCTTCTCCTGCCCTCTCAGAGCCCCGACCCCCTGGGAAGTCAAGCTAACTCTCTGGGGACAGGGAATATCCAAGAGCCCTCCTCTGCACCAGGTCCTGTATGGTACATTATGGAATGTTTTAGTCTCATTTTTGCCCAAGACTTGAATCTTGATTTCTTTAATTCCAAAGCCAGCTGCACCAGTCCCTCTTCATAGACAGAGGACTCGGGAAGCAGGAATAGTGGGGAATTTAGTCAGGGCAGCAGGACAGCAGTGAGGACTGTGAGAGGCCAGGGCTGAGATGTGGGCTGCTGGAGGCCGTAGTGTCTGGTGTCCTAACTTGGGGAAGGGGGTTCTTTCTAAATCTGTCTCAGTTTTCATGCCTTTTCTCTGTCCCTCTATCTGTGTCTCCTCAGCTAAAATGTTAGCCGTGCACTTTGACAAGCCAGGAGGACCAGAAAACCTTTACATAGAGGAGGTGGACAAGTCGAGCCCAGGAGAGGGGAAAGGCCTCCTGAAGGTGGTGGCCAGTGCCCTGAACCAGGCGGACTTACTCCAGGTACACAGTCACTGTGGGGTGGGGAAGCAGCTTGGATCCAGAACTGATCCTGCAGCCACACTGAAGGGAGCTTAGGGAGGTGGGCCAGGGGAGGCTAGATGTGTGGGTTAGATTGTCAGCATCTGTTATCAGACTCAGGAGAGGGATTCCAGCACCCACCATCGTGCCCTCACTGGGCTCCTTACGCAGCCCCACCCCTGAGAGGACAGTCAGCATAGGCATCAGCAAAGAAAGAAACTGTGCTTTGTTGAGTGCCCACTCTGTGCCTGGCACTGTGCTAACTGGATTCTTTTATTTAACCCTCACAAAGACCTAAGGATTTTTTTGTCTCCATTCCAGTGATGAGGAAAGTGAGAATAGTAGCTAATAAACTGCCCAAGTCAGAAACCTGGAATTTACCCCCTTTCTCTCTCTGCTCCTGCCACCGTGTCATCAGCCTTTGATTCCACCTCCATAATAGATCTCAAATTAGTCTCCTTCTCCCCATCACTCTTGATGCCATTCAAGGCTTGCAGTCCATTCTCCACAACCAACATTTAGAATAAAATGGAACTGCCTACCCACTACAGGGCCCTGTTGGTTTGGCACCAGCACCTCTGCAACCTGGACTGGAGCCCCATCTCTGCTGCTCCCCATCCTCCAGCCACACTGGACTTCTTCAAACACTTTTTCAAACACTTCCCAGAGGCTCTCCCACCTCAGAACCTTCAATTCTCTTTCCCTTCCCCTGGGATGCTCTTCATCCATTCTTTGTACATCTGGCTCCTTCTCTCCCAAGTCTCAGCTTAAACGTCACCTCCTCAGAGGTTTTCTGACTACTCAGTCTAAAATACTGCTGCTACTAATAGCAGCCTGCTGCTATTGTCCACAGAGCTTGCTCCAATTTGTGATTATATATCTATTTGTTTACTTCTTTAAAGTCTGTCTTCCCCCACAAAGCTGTAAACTGCACCAGGACAGAGGCAATCTGCTTTGCCTAGCACAGGGCCTGACACACAGTAAACACACAGTAAATATTTGTGGTATGACTGAATAAATGGCAGGCAGAATTTGAACACAGATCCATTAGGCTCCAAACTCCAGAGAGGCATCTGTCAAGAAGGAGAGGATTGATCTGTTCATGAGAACAAATGCTCTCAGGCCAGTGTGAGAGCAGGGGGTCATGGGTCCCGTTGTTTGGACCTCTGGGCCAGGTCCTGAGTTGTGTCAGGCAGCAATGGTGTGCAACCGCCAGGCAGGGACTGAGCCCAGTCTCTACAAGCTGTGGTCTGAATAATGCGCCCCTGAGCCAGGCCAACGCCCTTCCTGGATCCCCTTCACCAGGCAGGAGAGAATCAGAGAGCCAGTTTGCATGACATTCCCCACTGCAAGATCCAGACTCAAGCCAGAAAAGACCCCATGATAGCCAACCTTCTTGTGGAAACTAAGTTCGGAGCAGGAGAAACAAGGGCTGAGATGGCAGGAGGGTCCCCTTGCCCCCCTTTTCAGGGTCTCAAACCTCAGCAAGCCATGTCTCCCACCCCAACTCCTCCTGGCTCCCTGACCCCCTGACCCCCCACAGCACTGACAGCCTGGCTGAGAGAGTGACTGGAGAGACCTGGAGGGGCTCTCCCCAGAACAACTATTACAATGACGATCTCTGTAAAGGTCCTGCGGAGCAGCCGTTTCTGGAATGACTGTTATTTGGAGAGACCATTTACATTTTTCCTGTCCTAGAAAGCAAAAAGTACCCTCCTAGCAAACATCCACTTCTCCCTCCAGCAACAAGGACTAAGATTGGACCCCTCTCATCACACCCACCTACCTGTGCACCCCGCTCTCTGCAGAGACAAGGCCAGTATTCCCCGCCCCCAGGAGCCAGCAGCATTTTGGGATTCAAGGCATCTGGACATTGGCAGAACTAGGATGTGGCTGCCCAGGGCGCTGGAAGATTGAGGACCCAGCCATGGACCTGCTGACCGGTGGGAACCAGGCTCAATATGTCATTGTCCTCGAAGGGCTTCTCCTGCCCATCCTGGAGGGACTGTCCCTGCCCTAGGCTGCAGCTATCCTGGAGGCCTGGCTCACCACCTTCCAGCTGCTACCCTGTGTGGGCAAGGAGGCCCCCCACCCCGTGGTCACCCCTCCTACCAGCCCTGCCCTGTCACCTGAAGCTAACTACTGACCCAAACTCAGCCCTCCAACTGCCCTACCCTCAACTCTGAGCCCTTCATCGATGCTCCAACACACTGTCACCTCTAATCCCAGTGCTGAGTGGAACCTGGCCCCCATGGAGACAACTATGGACAGGTTTTGGAGTGTGTGTTGGGGGGGGGGGGAAGATTTGCTAATGGCTAACATCCATTGCCAATCCTCCTCTTTTATTTATTTATTTATTTTTGCTTGAGGAGGATTAGCCCTAGCTAACGTCTGTGGCAATCTTCCTCTGCTTTGTATGTGGGATGCCTCCACAGCATGGCTAGGATCAAAACCTCCAAAGCCAGGCCGCCAAAGTGGAGCGCCTGGAACTTCAACCACTAGGCCATGGGGCCGGCCCCCAACTATGGACAGTTTTTATGACCAATGTAAGGCCCAACCAAGGTTCTCAGAGTAGTTCCAGCTGCTTGTCCCCACCTTCAGAAGGAAGGAAATTGTCTTTAGGTCCTTCTGCTGGGGTCCCTCACAGGCAGTGAAGGAGACACTCTTGTTCCATTTATCTTACAGAAAAAGGGATCAAAGTAGCCCAGACATCTGTCCTGGGGACTGTCTCTGTCCCAGGAGCTCCCCAGACTCTTGACTCAGGAGCCCCCTTTAGAACAGTTCTGACACAACACACTCTTTGTCTGCTGGATTAATCTTGCACAAGCCCAGCTCTGATCAAGGATCCCTGGGCTCCAAAACCTTTGATGGCTCCTCATACTCGGTGCCCTTTGTGCCCCAGACCCTACCTGACCCTTGGCTTGTTCTCATCACACCCTCAGTGCACTAGGTGGTTCGCTTCCAAAGCCAGTCCTACACCTTCCCACCCCTGAGCCTTTGCTGGCTCGGAGTATGCTAACGTGGATAACCGCAGGAGGTGTACAAGAGGGGGACTCTGCTCATCCAGGCTGGCACCAGAGGTGTGGGCACAGCTGCCATTCAGTTGACCAGGCTGTTCAAAGCCCTCTGGTGACCACGAGCCCAAGGAGAAAACTGAGATGACCTAGCGGCTGGGTGCTGCAGCGGGGTTTGATTATAAGCAGAGGACTTCTCCGAGGAGGTGCCGAAGGCCATACACAGTATGTATGTGTGTGCCTGTGTGGGGGCCTGTGCATTTTGCCAAGAAAGGCCTAGCTGATCCTTACTCCTCAGCTCAACCCTTCCTCTCCCATCCTGCTTCCTCCTCTTCCATAATCATTTCCTCTCCCTTCCTCCCTTGTATTATCTATTGCTGCATAACAAATTACCCCAAAACTTAGTGGCTTAAAACAGCAAACATCTATTATCTCACAGTTTCTGTGAGTCAGGAACCTGGGAGAAATTTAGCTGGGTCCCCCAGCTCAGGGTCAGGGTCTTACAAGGCTGCAATCAAGGTGTCAGCCAGGGCTGGAGTCATCTTGAAGCTAGACTGGGGGATGATCTGCCTTCCAGCTCACTCTTGTGGTTGTTGGCAGGCCTCAGATCTTTGCTAACTATTATGCAGAGACATCAGTTCCTTGACATATGAGCTTCTCCATAGAGCAGCTCAAAACATGGCAGCTGGTTTCCTTCAGAGAGAGCAAGCAAGAAGAAAAGAAAGTGCCCAAGACAGAAGCCATTACTGGCTTTGGTAACCTAATCTTGGAAGTGACGTCTTATCACTTCTGCCATGTTCTACTTGTTGGAAGTGAGTCTATAAATCCAGCCCACACCCAAAGGGAGGGGGGTCACCTAAAGCTATAAATACCAGAAGGTGGAGATCTTTAGGGGACCATCTTAGAAGCTACCTACCACATCTTCCTTCTTCCTCCCTATCATTCCCAACTCCATCTTCTTTCTCCTTCCCAATCCCTTCTCTCTACTGTATCTATCACAAAGTCTGGGGATGGTCTAACTTCTCAGGATAGAAGAAAAATTAATTAGAAATAGAGAGTATAGAGAATAAAAAGAAGGATAAAAATATGTTAATCATAAAGGTTAACATAATAACTGATCAAATATTACGTATAATTCTGAGCTTCCTAGCTGCTTCAGAAAAAAAAATATATGATAAAGATTGGGATTCCCACACTTTTAGATATTTGGGGGGTCCCTTGAAGCTCCAGAGGCACCTGTGCCCAAGAGGTTGACATAGCTTTAATTATCAAAAGGAGGAAGCAAACTGACTTCTCAGAGGAAGAACAATGCCATCCTTGCTCTCTGGAGCAAGTACTCAAGGCCTGATCAGTCTGTGTGGATAACTGCCATGAGACATAGTCTTTAGCTTGAGGTCTTCTGAAAGCTGAATGCCTTAGCACTTCTCCCCCTACTCTCTAGGACAACTAAGTGTACCTAGCCTTCCAAAGAACGACTTTCCTTCCCACTCTGTTTCCTGGCCCACAGGAGATAGGGCAAGACTAGATCGAGGTGGGAGGAGTTGGGGCATCTACCTCCTCATGATAACTAAGCCATTTCTATCTACTACTGATCTTTCCTTTTCAAGGTGTGGGTGTCAATGTGATCCTGGACTGCGTTGGTGGCTCTTTCTGGGAAAAGAACCTCCACTGTTTGGCTCCAGATGGTTGACGGGTTCTGTATGGCCTCATAGGGGGAGCAGATGTCAATGGACTACTGCTTTCCAAGCTGCTGTGTAAGCAAAGAACACTGCAGGCCAGTCTGCTGAGGTCCAGGGACAAGAAGGAAGGTGACAGACGAGGGTAGAGCTGAAAAAGTTCTGGGTACCACCCTTGTGTTATAACCTCCTGAACCTTGGTTTATACAATTCCTGCTTAATTACCCTTTCCTGACATTGACAACTTTCCTTCCTCTGGATGGAACTCAAAGGATCCCTGACCCCTTCCTCCTTCAGAAGGCTCAGTTCAGTCCCTCATCTCCTTTCTCATTTGACTCTGATTTATTGCTCCCTTCTGCCACCCCCAAGATTGACATTGGGATTCCTGTACTTTTAGAGATTTGGAGGATCCCTTGAAGTTCCAGGGGTTTCAGTGCCCAAGGGGATTTAGATTGATTGATGACCTTTCCTCCTCCATGGCTCACTCTGAGCTCCTTGGGCCAGAGATAGTACTAGGATCAGCTAAGTATGATCTGAATTTCCCCTTGGTCACCTTAGGAGCCCCTCAAAGTTGTATGAGGCCAAAGGGACCTCATCTATACTTTTTTTTTTTTGGGCTGAGGAAGATTCTCCTGAGCTAACATCCATTGCCAATCCTCCTCTTTTTTTGTTTGGGGAAGATTAGGCCTGAGCTAACATCTATGCCAATCTTCCTCTATGTTTTTGTACATGGGTCACCGCCACAGGATGGCTGATGAGTGGAGTGGGTCTGCGTCCGGGATCCAAACCCACGAACCCAGGCTGCCAGAGCAGAGCATGCAGAACTTTAACCACTCAGCCACAGGGCCAGGCCCTCATCTATACCTTTTTAACGTGCTGTTTTCCCCTGTCTCAGTACAAGGAAGCGTTTGTGAAGACTTTCACAGAGCAAGTCATCCACTTCTCTTCTGGGAGTGCTGTGCAGCTGCAGCCAGTGTGGATACAGTTTTCACCAAGGCTGAGGTTCAGAGGGCCCAGTCTTGCATCAAGGCCAACTAGAACTTGGGAAAAATTATCCTGGAGATGCCCTGACTCAAACATCATGTGGCTGATGGGGGACCCTAGTCCTATAGGATCTGAGGGGACAGGATCAGGGATATGAAGTATGGGGAGGCCTGAGGCTAGGCTGAGCTGGGCCAGAGGATGGGTTAGAGAGAAATGGGGCCAGGCTACCTGGCAACATTGTTGAGAGAATTAACTGACCACAGAAACATGAGCAGTTTGTTATCTGTAAAATACTTTGTAATGGATGAAGTACTTTGTAGACTATGTGTAAACTATAAAGTGTCCAAATAATAGAAAGCAAATATATAATGACAGACTTTTTTAGTGTTATTTTTTTCTAGGGCCGTATCCTAGGCCTGTTTCACCTATAGATTTGGGGGAAGAAACTAGGCCCATTCCGTCTGGGGTTTCAGGCCAGTTCTGGAAATCAAAGAACTAATAAAGTTGGAGAGGCACTGATCTACACAATAATTGTTAATGGCTATTGAAGCGATTAGGTGAAAAACCTACTGGGGGGACCTTCATAATGAAGTGAACCAACTGACAATACCTGAACCCAGGACGTCTTAACGTTATGAAATGAGATTCCACCAGACACACTGTATCTCCTCATGCGATGCAATAAGATTGGCCGGGTGTTAATTGTTGAAGTTGCATCATGGGCACACAGGGGTTCATTATACTATTCTACTTTTAAATCTTTTTTACACTTTCTTATTTATTTATTCTTTTTTTTAAAGATTGGCACCCGAGCTAACATCTGTTGCCCATCTTTTTTTTTCTTTTTCTCCCCAAACCCACCCCCCCACCCCGTACATAGTTGTATATTCTAATTGTAGATCCTTCAGGCTCTGCTATGTGGGACGCCGCCTCAGCGTGGCCTGATGAGCGGTGCTGGGTCTGCGCCCAGGATCCAAACCAGCGAAACCCTGGGCCACAAAAGCAGAGCATGTGAAATTAACCACTTGATCACAGGGTCGGCCCCCTATTTATTCTTAATTGTGGTAAAAGATCTAGAACATAAAATTTACCGTCTTAACCATTCCAAGTGTCCAGTTCAGTGGCATTAAAGCACATTCACATTGTTGTGCAAACATCACCACCATCTATCTCCAGAACTCTTTTTATCTTGCAAAACTGAAACTCTGTACCCATTAAACTCTAACTCCCTGTTCCCCTCTCCCTCCAGCCCTGGCAACCACCATTCTACTTTCTGTCTATAAATTTGACTACTCTATAGGTACCTGAATATAAGTGGAATCATACAATATTTGTCCTATTGTGACTGGTTATTTCACTTAGCATAACGTCTTCAAGGTTTATCCATGTTGTACTATGTGTCAAAATGTTCCTCCTTTTTAAAGTTGAATAATATTCCACTGAATGGATGTACCACATTTTTGTTTACTCATTCATCTGTCAATGGACACTTTAATTGTTTCCACTTTTTGGTTCTTGTGAATAATGCTGCTATGAACATTGTTATACAAATATCTGTTCGAGTTCCTGCTTTCAATTATTCTGGGTATATACCCAGAAGTGGAATTGCTGGATCATATGGTAATTCTATTTTTAGTTTTTTGAGGAACTGCCATAGTGTTTTCCACAGCAGCTGCACCATTTTACATTCCCACCAGCGATGCACAGGGGTTACAGTTTCTCCATATCCTTGCCAATACTTCTTATTTTCTGGGTTTTGATAATTGCCATCTTAATGAGTGTGAAGTGGTATCTTATTGTGCTTTTGATATGCATTTCTCTAATGATTAGTGATGTTGAGCATCTTTTTGTGTGCTTATTGGCTATTTGTATATCTTCTTTGGAGAAATGTCAATTCAAGTCCTCTGCCCATTTTTTTAATCAGGTCATTTGGGAGTTTGTTGTTGTTGAGATGTAGGAGTTCTTTATAAATTCTAGATATTAACCCCTTATCAGATATATCATTTGCAAATATTTTCTCCCATTCTGTGGGTTGCCTTTCTACTCTATTAATAGTGTTCTTTAATGCACGAAGTTTTAATTTTGATTCAGTCCAATTTACCTATTTTTTCTTTTGTAGCCTGTACTTTTGGTGTCATGTCCAAGAAATTATTGCCAAATCCAAAGTCCTAAAGCTTTCCCCCTATGTTTTCTCCTAAGATTTTTAGAATTTTAGCTCTTAAATTAGGTTTTCTATCCCTTTTGAGCTAATTTTTTTATATAGTGTAAGGTAAAGTCCAACTTCACTCTTTTGCATTGTATGTTTGAATATTTCCATTTTAAAGTTTTACAAAAAGTATTTTTGAAGTTGTTAAAAAGTGCTGTCTATGGGGCCGGCCCCGTAGCCAAGTGGTTAAGTTCGCGCACTTCGCTTCGGTGGCCCCAGTTCGGATCCTGGGGGCGGACATGGTATAGCTCATCAAGCCGTGCCACAACTAGAAGGACCCACAACTAAACTATACAACTATGTACTGGGGGGTTTTGGGAGAAAAAAGGAGAAATAAAATCTTTAAAAGAAAAAAGTGCTCTCTACCCATACTGTCCAAACTCCCACACTTCATCATTTTATCCCATCACCTGGCACAATATTTATCATACAACAGGCATTCAATCATTATCTGTGAATAAAAAGGATGAATATTTAAAGGAAAGAAGGAAGGAAGCAGGGAAGGGATGGAAGGAGGGAGGAAGGAAGAGAAGAAGGAAGGGAGGGAGGAAGAGGAAGGAACAGACGGGAAATGGTGCAAGTGTCTAGCACATACTAACTGCCTAGTTCCCTGAGCAGGTCTGCCCTGAGAACAGCCCTTTACCCAGATGGTGCCAGACCTGCATAGGCCAGACTCCGTTCTCAGCAGACCGAACATTACAGAACCTCTTGAGATTTGGGAATCATTCTTAGGATCCTAAAGTAAATCATTTTGGAGTCATAGTAAAAGGGCTGGTTGGAACAGAGGGGCTGTTTTTCCGCCTCCCGGGGCCTATACAAAGGAAGGGAGAATTAGAGCAGAGATGCAGCTGTTCCCACTTCTCCCATGGATTTTCTCTTAAAATGCTGGCACTTTCCTCCCTGGCCTCTTTCAATGGCTCAAACTCTGCAATATTCCATTTAAATCTGTGATCACTCATTTGGTCAACAAACCTCAGTTGAACACTTATGTGATGGGCACAGGTCATACTGAGATGACTAGCATCCTCTAGAAGTCTACAGTCTGCTGGGGAAGAAAGGCAGATAATACAGTGTTACAAGTGTTATGAGAGAGGTATTATGGTAGACTAGAGGAGAGGGAGCCTCACTCTTCTTGAGGAGCCTTCTGTATCAGTTTTCTATTGCTGCATAACAAATCACCCCCCAATATTAGTGGCTTAAAACAATAATCAGGTTCATTGCAACCAATCTTGTAGGTCAATAATTTGGTCTGGAATTAGTCAGGAAGTTCTTCTGCTGATCTCACCTGGGGTCATTCATGTGGCTGCAGTCAGCAGGTAGGTCATCTGGGGTGACCTGGTCCAGGGGACCTCAGTTGAGACAGTTTGTCACTAATCCCGGAAGTCTCGTTCTCTGGTAGAGTAGCTCAGGCTTCTTCACATGATAGTGAACAAGTTCCCAGTAGTAAGAGAGGGCAAGTTCAACATGTGAGCACTTCTTATTGTTCCACTGGCCAAAGCAAGTCACATGATCAAACCCACAATCAGTGTGTAAGGGGACTATGTAGGAGTGTGGGTACAGGGAGATGTGGTTCACCAGGACCATAAGTGTAGCAATCTTCCTCAATTTTTTCCTTAATGTTAAATGTCTAATTTCTTTTACATAGCTCCACACATAAAGTGCTTAAAAGTTATACATTTTTCTCCTTTCCTTTTTTATTTTCCTACCTTCCGCGACAGCACCTTCTCCCAAGTAACCCAAAACAACTTATATATATAAAAAATAACTATCTATTAAAAGAGTCCATGCTCATGTAACTCATATAAGTGTGTGTGCATGGGTACATGTGTGTATAGTCATGTACATGTGTATAGGAATATTTTATCATTGTTTTACCAAAACGTTACTCTCATTAAACAAATGTTTCATGGAAATCCCTCTATGTCAACTGCTATAACTTAGGTCATTTTTCAAATGGATGCATAGTGTTCATTGTTTATCCAGCCATTTCCCTAGTGATGGGGTCTATTTTGTTTCTAGATTTTTGTCACTGTGATCAATGTTGTAATAAACATTTCTGTACACGTCCTTACATATTGTTGTTTTTTTATTTCTATAGAACAAACATCTCGGAAGTAAGTACTATATTGTCATTGTTATCACTGTTATTATAGTATTTTCTGACATCTGGTAATATAAGTCTTCTTCACTATTGTTTTTCATATATTTCTTGGCCATTGTGGGGGGGGGGGATTTATCCTTCCACATAAACTCTATCATCATTTTATCCAATTTAAAAAGATCCTAGGGGCCAGCCCGGTGACACAGTGGTTAAGCTCACACGTTCTGCTTCAGCAGCCCAGGGTTCGCCAGTTCGGATCCCAGGCGCAGACCTACGCACCACTTGTCAAGCCGTGCTCTGGCAGGTGTCCCACATATAAAAGTAGAGGAAGATGGGCACGGATGTTAGCTCAGGGCCAGCCTTCCTCAGCAAAAAGAGGAGGGTTGGCAGCAGATGTTAGCTCAGAGCTAATCTTCCTCAAAATAACTAACTAACTAACTAAATAAATAAATAAAAAGATCCTGCTGGCATTATAACTAAATTTACAATGAAGGTATACATTGTTAGATTTGACAGTTTTATGTTCTATCTTCTCATCCAACAACATGGTATTGTTCCATTTGTTCAGATCTTGTTTTCTGTTCTCCAATATAGTTTTGTAGTCTCCTGCATATAATTCCTGTACCTTTCTTGTTAAAATTATTCCTAAGCTTTTTACAGCTTGTGTTGCTTTTGTAAAAAGGATATTTCTCCCATTTTTGTTTCTAAGTACTTAGCTAGAGTAGAGTAAAGCTATTTTTGGTGTATGTGTCTTACATCCAGACAGCCTAACAAATTATCTCATTAATGTTAGTTTGAATTTTTCTTTTTAACTGGCATCTCTTGGGTTTTCTAGGTCTACAATCATATCAACAGCAAAAGGAGATGGTTTTATCACTTTTACAGTGTTTATATCAGTAAATTCCTTTTGTCTGTGTCTGTGTATGTTAGTGCATTTACTAAAACTTCCAAAGTAATGTTAAATAATAATGTCAACAGTGGGCATCCCTCTCTATTTTCTGATATTAACTGAAATTGTTTTAGTGTTTTTCCATTTATGATAGTATTTGCTGTGGGTTTTTGGTAAATAGTCCACTATTCCTTTTATTCCTGTTTTGCTTGGAGTTTTAAAACAAATGGCTTCTGGGTTTAATCAATGCCTTTTTAGCTTCTATTGATTGGCTCATATAGTACTTTCTCCTCTAATTTGTTGATGTTAGAGTTATATTCACAGATTTTCTAATGTTGATTTTGTATGTATAGCCATAGTATATTATTCTTTTGATAAATTGCTTAATTCCATTCACTAATATTTCAAAGAAAATCTTGTCTTTATTAACTTTCACTACAAAAATAGACTACCTCAAAATCTTAACAGTTTATAACAACAACAAATGTTTGTTTCTTGCTCAGTTATGGCTATCCTGGGTCCTACCGGGCTCTCCTGGGCTTGGCCCCAGGCAATAGTTTGGGTGTAGGTCTGCTCTGTGTGTCTCTCGTGCTGGAACAAGCTAAAGGAGAGCCTACCTGTAGATGGCAGGAGGGCTGATGGAAACTGATCATGTCCTTGTCACTCGTACCCACTCCCTTGGCCAAAGCAAGTCACAAGGGCAAACCCAACATCAACGGGGTGAGGAGGAAATACTCCTCCAATTGGCAGGAAGGAGTAATTTTGCTAGAAAATCCTCCATTTTCTCTAGAGTTTTAAATTTATTGCCATAAAATTAGATGTAATTTGACTTTATTCTTCTTTAAATCACTTCTATATTTGTAGTTATATCTCCTTTCTCATTCCTAATCTTTCAAACTTTGTCTCTTTCTTGTTCCCTAAAACCAACTAACAATAGATTTCATCTATGTTACTGGTTTTTATAAAGAAGTAGCCTTTGAATTTATTTATCTTTTCTAGTTTCTTGTCTGTTTTGTATTTTACTAATGTCAGCTTTTATTTTTATTGATTCTTTTTTCCAGTTTGTTTTGTGTTACTTTTCTATTTTCGTAAATGAATATCTAGTTCCTTCATTTTTCATGTTTCTTCTTTAACAGTGAACACAATTAAAGTTATTCTCTTTTTGTTTATTACTACATAGTTCGTAATTCTCCTTCCTTTACTTTTCTTCTATTTTTTTTTTCTTTTGAGGAAGATTAGCCCTGAGCTAACATCTGCTGCCAATCCTCCTCTTTTTGCTGAGGAAGACTGGCCCTGAGCTAACATCTGTGCCCATCTTCCTCTACTTTATATGTGGGATGCCTACCACAGTATGGCTTGCCAAGCAGTGCCATGTCCACACCCAGGATCTGAACCGGTGAACCCCGGGCCACCAAAGCAGAATGTGTGAAATTAACCACTGTGCCATTGGGCTGGCCCCTCCTTCCTTTACCTTTTAATTTTTCTTTTTAAATTCACTTTAATCCCAGGGTTATCTCAGAATGTGTTTTTTCTAAGTAATTAAGGGATTTTTTGGGGAGGTTAAGGGATCCTTTTTTTATTATTTGTTTCTAATTTCATTGACATGTGATTGAGAAAATATGGCCTGTAAATTCGTGCTTTTTAAAATTTAAGGTTTTTCTTTCATGACAAATACTTGACTAATTTTGTAAATTATCCATGGACCTAAAATGTATATGCTGTATTTGCAAAGTTTATTAAATCAAGCTTACTGATTGCATTATTCAATTCTTCTGTGTCGTCATTAACTTTTTTCTATTATATCACCCAAATTCTGAGAGTGATGTACTGACGTCTTGCACTATGACTACAGTTTTATCCATTTGTCCTTGAATTTCTAATTTAGCTTTGTTGGTTTTATGCATTCAGGCTCATAATTGTTATATCTTCTTCATAGATTCTACCTTTTTAAAGTCATCTGGCAATCTCTGACTTTTAATAGAATTTATGTTTAAATTTATTATAATAATTGCTATGCTTGATTTTATTCTGCCACTTTATTATTAAACTTTTTATTTTCACTTTTTCCTTTTATTTCCTTTGCTGGTTTTAAGTGGTTATCATTTCCATTTTTTCCCCTTGTTAATTTGGAAGTTCTCTTGTCCATTTCTTGAGTTTCATAATCATTTCTACATGAATGTACTACATTAGAACATTTCTACTAAATATAATCTATTTCCCCATAAGATTGTATTCCTTCCTCCCTTGTTTTCCCATGAAGGCACTCACCAATAAGGTAAGATCTTTACCACCTTCAACTCCTAGTTTTGCAAAGATAGTTTAGTACATTTAGTGCTTCATTATTATTCAGAATTCCCCTCAAAGTAATTTCTTACATTTTAAAAGTTCTTATTTAGCACTTACATTACACATTCCTGGTCTATCCTTACCCATTCAATTGTTTTTTATCCAATCAGTTTAATTCTACATATTTCGCAAAGTTTGTTGTTTACCACTGTTCCCTCTCCCTCTGTCTCTGTTCTGACATGTTATTTGGTTAGAGTCTTTATTCAAGTACTTACAGATAGGTAACGGGTGATGTGTCTCTGAATTCTTGCATATCCTTAAATATATTTTTGCCCTGACAAATGCAAAAACTTATCTATCTTAGCTAGGTGTAAGATGATTGGGTTGCAGTCTTTTTCTTCTAGTCAATAGATGCTAGCTTACTCTCGTCTAGCTTCCAGGATGCAGATAGAAACTTGACACCATTTTGATTTTTTTTTTCTTTTTGTAAGGAAGATTAGCCCTGAGCTAACATCTGCTGCCAATCCTCCTCTTTTTGCTGAGGAAGGCTGGCCCTGAGTTAACATCCGTGCCCATCTTCCTCTACTTCATATGTGGGACGCCTACCACAGCATGGCTTAGCCAAGTGGTGCCATGTCCGCACCCGGGATCTGAACCAGTGAACCCCAGGTCGCCGAAGCAGAACGTGTGCACTTAACTGCTGCACCACTGGGTGGGCCCCTGCCATTTTGATTTTTTAACCCTTTGTAGATAACTTATTCTTTCCACCTGGAAATTTGTAGAACTAGGAATTTTACAAAATATAGGTGTGTGTTTTTTTCTCATCAATCCATCCTTTACTTCAGCGAACCGTTTCAATTTGTAGAATCTGATCCAGTTTAGGAAAACTTTATTCTGTTACTTCTTGAACTACTGAGTCTTCTTCATCCATTCCTCTTCCTCCTTCTAAAGCTTCTATTCTTTTTTTTCTTGTTTTTAAGATTGGCACCTGAGCTAACATCTGTTGCCAATCTTTTTTTTCTTTTTCTTTTTCTTCTTCTCCCCAAAGCCTCCCAGTGCATAGATGTATATTCTATTTGTAGGTCCTTCTGGTTGTGCTATGTGGAAGGCCACCTCAGCATGGCTTGACGAGCAGTGCCACGTCCGTGCCCAGGATCTGAAGTGGCGAAACCCTGGGCCACCAAAGTGGAGCACGCGAACTTCACCACTCGGCCCCAGGGTCGGCCCCTAAAACTTTTATTATTCTCATGGCAGGATCTCCAGAATTTATTCTCAAAGTTTCTCATCGTTTTATGAATTTCCATCTCTTTAAGCTTTTGTTCTGTTGCCTGAGATATTTCTTGACCCTAATCTCTTAAGCCACTAATTCAGGTCTCAACAATGACCATCTCCTTCAAAGCATCTACTGAATTGTTTAATTGGGAAATCTCTTTTTTTTTTTTTAATTCTACAAATATTTTTGTAGTACCCCTGAATCTTCTCAATTGCTTCTATTTTTTTCAAGTTTTCATCTGTTCTCTCCAGTTGCTCTATTTTGCTGGGTATTTATTCCATTTGTTCTGACAGATCTTGACTCTGTTGCTGGCTACCATTAGATAAGTTATTTTCATTGTTGGAATACCCTAAATTACCATGGCAGGCCCACAGATGGTGAAAGGGAAGTGGTCTCTACCTTTGTACGCTGGGGGTATATAAGGTGGCAAGAGGACCCCCTGCTTTTTTGACTCCCTGTACTTGCCCAATCTCAGGAGCAGGGAGGGCTCAGCCCACCTATTAAGCTCCATCTGAGCCTCCTGGGGGCTAGAGACCTGGCACACTCCCATGAGATATTCACCTTCCTACGAATCTCTACAAGTCAAGCTTTTTCCTGGGGTCCACTATTTTCCACTCCTTGTCCAAAAACTCTGATATTTTTCTTCAGATGCTTACCCAGACCAAGGGGTGAGGGTGGGGGAGAAGATGCCCTCTGGAGAATCCTCAGAGGAGAGGCATAAGCAGGGCCCTGAATGAGTAGGCTTTCTCTAGAAAGGAGAGAGAGAATATGACCTTAAGTGCCAGGCTTCTGAGTTTGGATCTTATTCTTTAGCTACCAGGGAGCCAGCAGCAGAGGTTTCCTGTCCTCCCTGGGACATGGTCCTTCTGAGACACCAGAATCTACCTACAAAAGTAGCAAGAAAGATCTATCACACAGGTTCCAGAAAAGGCCTCACATGGACCTTCTCTGAATACACTGTTGGCTTATGTCCCTTTCCTTGCAACGATGGCTTTGATATGGATGGCAACAGGAGGGACAGTGGCTGACAGGCATTTTTGTAAAACAGAAGGCCTTATAAAAATACATAACCCTCTTGGGGCCAGCCTGGTAGCACAGTGGTTAAGTTCGCGCATTCTGCTCCAGCACCCCAAGTTTGCTAGTTCAGATGCTGGGTGCGGACCTACACACCACTTGTCAAACCATGCTGCTGCAGCAGGCATCCGACATACAAGGTAGCGGAAGATGGGCATGGATGTTAGCTCAGGGCCAGTATTACTCAGCAAAAGAGGAGGATTGGCAGCAGATGTTAGCTCAGGGTTAATCTTCCAAAAAAAAAAAAAAAAAAATATATATATATATATATATATATATATATAAAACCTTCTTGCAAAAGGTGTACTCAGCAGAGGGATGTAAATAAAGAGAGAAAGAGGGTTTTGTAATTGATAGGAGAGACTGTTCCACAAAGCAGCCTGCCATACAGTAGAAAGAGCAAAGAGCCCTGGACAAGAACCCAGGAGATCCCAATTTGATTCCTGGCTCTGACACTCACCAGCTATGTGCCTCTTGAAATCAAACTAATCTTTCTATATTTCAGTTTCTTTTTAGTAAAGTGTTATGGAGACCAAATAAAAGAATGCATGTGAAGAGGTGATAAATTATACGCCACTGCTATGTAATAAAAAAAGATGTTACCTATGTTGTTTTTGCACAGGCACACACGTGTGTATTCTTCTAACCCAGTGGTTTCTAATCAGGAGCAATGTCTGGGGATAGTTTTTACAGTCACGACTGGATGGGGGTATTATTGGTATCTAGTGGCTCGAGACCGGGGATCCTGCTAAACCTCCTACAGTCTTTAAACATCCTGCAGACAGTACCGCAGTCTTTCACAACAAAGAAGGATCTATTCCAAAATGTCAAGAGTGCCAAAGTTGAGAAACCCTGATGTAGCCTTTTAACCAGTCAAAACTGCCTCATTGGGCAGCATCTTCCAGGGGCCTCTCTCTCATCCCCAGGAACGTCAAGAGGAAGCGCACAAGTGACAAGGACCCACAACTGCTTTTTACCTTCTCTCTTTTGCTAATGCTCCTCTCTTTTCTCTCAGCAGCACCCTGCTTGCCCACCGTACTCAAGCTGCCTGCCCACAGGAAGGGCAGGATGCCAGACCTGCAGCGTAAATGGGCTGAAAGGCTGCCCTGACTGGGCAGCGGACCGATCGCCCGTCGAGAGTTCAGCTCTAGTTTCCTAGAGTGGGGGAAGTTTTCTCTTCTCACAGTGAGAGCTGGAATCGCATTTCAAGCCAAACCGAAAGGAAGACTAGTTTCTAGAGGTTCAAAGGAAAAGAAAATCTGATTTGCTGTCAGTAACTTTGCACTTTCGACGGGAAGGAGAAGGAAGAGGGGGAGGGTTGGTTCTGCTCAGCCCCACCCCTTGGGCTGTCCATTGGAGTACAGCCGTCCATTGCTGTCGCGGCGGAGGCAGCACCAGGACTCCTCAGGGAGCGCAGGACAGTGCCTGGACCTGGAGCAGCGGAGGCGCCCGGCCAAGCAAGTAACTCACCCACACGTGCGCTGAGGAACAGGGTCGGGTGGAGGAGCCCAGCTCAGAGGGAGTGTAATTGGCCTCCTGCTTTTCCGTGTTTTCCTGCTCCGCTGCATCCATCCCTGTACGGCCGCCCACACTCCACCCTGTCCCAATCTGTGTTCTCCGTGTGGGGTCTGTCTGGAGGCTGCAGGGACGTCGCAGGAAGGAGCTTGAGGGCGGGGGCAGGGGCGTTGGTGGGCAGACCTCCCCGAGACGGACCAGGGAGGCCCGTGGCCGGCAGGGGGCGCTGCAGCTTCTGTTGGGGCGCTGGGTTCCCCCAAGAACCCCGTGCTCCTTCCCTTGTTCTACCTTGTGTCCTCAGAGAGTGAGTATGTTAGCCGTGCACTTTGACAAGCCAGGAGGACCAGAAAACCTCTACCTAAAGGAGGTGGAGAAGCCGAGCCCAGGAGAGGGTGAAGTCCTCCTGAAGGTGGTGGCCAGCGCCCTGAACCGGGCGGACTTACTCCAGGTACCCAGGGGTCAGGCAGCAGGTCGGGCAGGGCAGGACTCTAGGGCCTTCGATAAACATTCACCAGAAAGATGAAGGAATGACCTGGGGCGCAGCCAGTAACACTCATCCTTAAGTGTGTGCAGAGTGTGTGCTGGGGGCTCTAAGGCAGAATCAGTTAGCCTCCTTTTACACAAAATACAGGGGTATTTGCAAAACAGAATCCACCCTGTGTTAACCCACAGTCCGGTCAGACTTTCAGATAAGAAGGGAGCTAACCATTTGTTGAGGGAATGTGTGTGTTAGGCTTTGCTCTATCTCATTAACTCCACGGGCAACCTTGTTCACCATTTTTATTCTACAGATAAAGAAACTGAGGGTCAGAGAGGTTTAGCAATACCCCAGGGCCACAATATTAGTAATGGGGGAGCTGTGACTCAAATTGAGGTCTTAGTGGCTCCAAAGTTTGCACTCTTTCCACTCGGAGAGTCCCAGAGCTGGCAGGGAGAAGTACTCTAAGAATTTTCTTTGGTCTGCTATTTGATGCACTAAACTGGGCCAGCTGCATTGGTTGGGGTAATTGAGAAATGTGCACCAGAATCACATGGGGCACCATTTCAAAATAAGCATGGCCGGGACCCAGCATATGTACACTGAAAAAGCTCCTCAAATGTCCCGATGCACACTCTCTAGTTCAGTCCCTCTGGCCTAGTGAGTGAGTACAGAACCTGGCACTTGATACATGAGAACTATCGTTAAAGAGTAAACATTTTGTTCCTAGTCCGGCTACTAATTTACTTTGAGACCTTGAACAAGGCATTTTTCTGCCCAGGTCTGCGTTTCTCCATTTGTAAAACAAGGGGTTTATATGAAGTAAATAGCTAAAAACTCTACCAATTGTGACATCTACTGATTATGTGACCTACACTTTTTTTTTTTGAGGAAGATTAGCCCTGAGCTAACTGCTGCTGATCCTCCTCTTTTTGCTGAGGAAGACTGGCCCTGAGCTAACATCCGTGCCCATCTTCCTCTACTTTATATGTGGGACACCTACCACAGCATGGCGTGCCAAGCAGTGTCATGTCGGCACCTGGGATCCGAACCGGTGAACCCGGGGCCCCCGAAGCGGAACATGCGCACTTAACTGCTGCGCCACCAGGCCGGCATATACAGTCTCTTATTTACATAAAGCAAATGACCTCTCCTCTCTCTTTTCCTGACCACCAAAACCTGACTTCATCCTGAATTTTCTGAGAAAAAGAGAGGCTATGGGAAGAGGGCCAGGAACGGTGACAGATTTCTGATCATGCTCACCATTTACTGCACCCCTCTCTCTGCAGAGACAAGGCCAGTATGACCCACCCCCAGGAGCCAGCAGCATTCTGGGACTCGAGGCATCTGGATACGTGGTAGAGCTGGGGCCTGGCTGCCAGGGGCAATGGAAGATTGGGGACCCAGCCATGGCTCTACTGCCTGGCGGGGGCCAGGCTCAATATGTTACTGTCCCTGAAGGGCTCCTCATGCCCATCCCGGCAGGACTGACCCTGCCCCAGGCTGCAGCTATCCCAGAGGTCTGGCTCACCGCGTTCCAGCTATTACATCTCTTGGGTGAGGAGGCCCCCCATGGTCACTCCATACAATGTGGCTCAATTCCTTCATGACTCAGCCACCTCAAAATCCAGCAGTCCTCCAGGGCAATTTTGGCCTGGCCACCGAGCCCCAGCTAGCCCCAGCACCTCACCCTACTATACCACCAGTAGTATCAGGTCCTCATACCATTTTAGCAATGGCTTGATGTTGAGGCTGAAAATATGATTAGCAGATAGAAGGCCTGTGCACGTCATCACACTGTAGGCCCAGCAGTAGTCTCAGCTTCTCAAAGTCATGGTGAGCTTCTCTCTGGGAGCCCTAGTACAGCACAAAGTGCCAGTCAATCAACTCTTTTATTCTTCCCCAATCCCACTGAGGCCAGCCAAGAGCTCACATGACGGAGCCTAAGGAGACTTGGTCCCTCCCTTTAGGGAGTTCAGTGTAGTTGGAAAGACAACACATACTCAAGAATTAGACAATCATAGAGTTCAGAAGGGTGGCGCTGTCTCTAACTACAATAGAAGCTCAAGATGGGAAAAGCTGGTGTGGGCAAGGGTGGTCAGAGAGGGCTTTCTGGAAGAGAAGGTGGGTAGAGTTGTGATGGACAGAAGGCAGGCCAAAGTGGCCTAAGTAAGAGTGTCAAGGTGAGATCAGCTACTCTGCTCAGAAGTGAAGGATGACAATTATCATTTGTGAAAGATGAGACTAGGACTAGATTGTTGGTGGCCTTGAATGGCAGGCTGTGTGGACTTGATGCAAAAGCTAGTTGAGAACCACTTTACATTTTAAGGAGAAAGTGACATAAGGAGAGCTCCATTATAGGAGGAGGAGCCTGGTGGCTGTGCATGGTACCTGGATCAGTGAGACTGGCTAGAGGCCAGTTTCAGACTGAAGAGGGACGGGCTCCAGGTGGTGACAGTGGAATGATGCTTATTCTTACTTATTCGGGTATAGGTCAGAGATGTGTGTTTTGCTATTATTTCATAGGTAAAACACAGATTATGGATGTGGCTGCTAGTAACTGTTTCAAAAGTTGTTTCCCACTTTGACCAGAGGCAATAAGACAAAATAAGAACTGACAATATGTTCTCTTAAGAGAGCAAGAGATTTGGCATGTGGTGGTCCCAGGGCCGGATGATCGTGGTAGAATATGCCTGAGTGGAGAATGTGTAGCAGTTGCACAGTAAAGAGGATGGTTCCTGTACTTTCTATCACAGGAAACGTTCAGGCTGGAGACACTGTGCTAATCCATGCAGGATCAAGTGGCGTGGGCACAGCTGCCATCCAACTCACTCGGATGGCAGGAGCTACTCCTCTGGTCACAGCTGGCTCCCAACACAAGCTTCAGATGGCAGAAAAGCTCGGAGCAGCTGCTGGATTCAATTACAAAGAAGAGGATTTTTCTGAAGCAACACTGAAATTCACTAAAGGTAAACAACAGCTTCTGCAGCTCAGCAGAAATTTCAGAGATGATTAAATAAAATCCTCACCAGCCTCAAGGGTGCCGGTGCTTTGGATCTGTCTTGCCTCTGCTAAATGCACAACAGCTACCCTGGCCAAATTCTAATGCTCTGGCGTTTGACCACTGGAGATAGGCAGGCAGTCTTTAGGACTAAAATGGTTTCCATGTGCATTCTTGTAACTAATATTATTCATACACATCTTAGAAACTGGATAATCACACAGAGTTGGCTTGGAATTACCTAGGACCTCTTCTTCCCAACCAGCCGCTCTACAGTGAATTAACAGGAGGCATGGGGCGGACACCAGTTCGGAGCTGGTCATAGTAGGGTTGGGGTGGTAGCTCCCTAAATGCGTGAGTAGATATGCATGCTTCTGTATTCCGAAGCCAAATCTGTATATTTTTGGCTCATCCTTTCCATTTTCCCACCGAAGTCAAAAAAGGGAGATGAAACCAAAGCTAGCAAAGCTACGATTCAGACAACCCAGTTCAGACACTTCATAACTTGGATGTGAACAATTGCCTGCCCTGTAGCTTGGTGGGGGGTAGCTCCTCTGTTCTGTTCTCACTCATGCCTGGGTGCCAGTGGGTTCTCTACTTAGGGGTCAGGGGAAATACCAGATCATGGTGTTGCCCCATTTCCCTCTTGGTGTGGCTAGGGATCATAAAAGATGAACTACAGCACACATAGACAATAGAGTTCAGCTCCCCAAACTCCATTTACAACAATGTTTCTACAAACAATGTTTCTAGTTCCAAACTGTAGATTTACCAGTTGCACCTGTATTTATTTATACCCATATATCCACAAATATACCATGGAATCTTATTTTACACCAAGCTTTCTGTGTCTGACTAGCATTACAAATCTGTGTTTCATGTGTAAGGCGCTGGAGTCAACATTATTCTAGACTGCATAGGCGGATCCTACTGGGAGAAAAATGTCACCTGCTTGGCTCTTGATGGTCGCTGGGTTCTCTATGGTCTGATGGGAGGAGCTAACGTCAGTGGGCCTCTGTTTTCAAAGCTGTTTTTTAAACGAGGAAGTCTGATCACCAGTCGGCTGAGATGTAGGGACAAAAAGGTGAGTGATGAGTGAAAAAAAAACGTGTTATTTAACTATTACCCAGGAAAGTATGATTCCTTTATATCACCCTGAGAAAGGAGTATCTGTCACATCTTAAGTTAGGGAGCCTATGTAGAAATCTGCCCCCTTGTGGATAAATGGGTAACCCAATTTCACAGAACTAATGAAAATTACTCAATAGAAGCCTCAACATCTTGGCAAGAGCATAGCTAATACTTTATATATTATTTAAACTTTCTAACAGAAGGAACAAAGCCTTGACACATTAGGAAATATTTCTAATAGTTCCAAGACTTTGTTTTCAAAGGCAGAACTCTTCTCAGTGTGCTAAGACAGCCTCTTAGGTAAATAAGGTTAGGATGCCTCTACCTTCAACAGATTATATGTTCCTGAAATCTCTGTATGGCATTCTAGCAGGCACTAGCTTTGGCAATGTTTCCCAAAATAGGGTTTCACACCTGCTAGGGGATAGCAGAGCTTAAACATCCCTTTTGAACTGAGCCTTTGTAAATCCTGTCTGTGGCTGCCTCCTGCTTGAAGCCTTTATTTTAAAAAACAGTCCTTCGGCCGCTGTCATTGATGCTATTTTGTTGCAGGCTTCAGTCTTTTTTTTTCTTCCTTTTAAGATCGGCCCCTGAGCTAACATCTGTTGTCGACCTTCTTTTTTCTTCTTCTTCTCCTACTCCCCAAAGCCTCCCAGTATACAGTTGTATATTCTAGTTGTAGGTCCTTCTGGCTCTGCTATGCAGGAGGCTACCTCAGCCTGGCTTGATGAGTAGTGCTAGGTGGGAACCCAGCATCCCAACGGGGGAAACTCCGGGCAGCCAACCAGAGGGCCCAAACTTAACCTTCAGGCACCGGCGGGCCACCAGGCTTCGGTCTTTATCTGGTACAGAACAGAGGTTACATATTTGGGGATATACACATACATGCTGATGGTGAAGTGGTTAGGTTCCCTGTGTGCTTTTCAGATGTGTACACGTTTCAGAGCACAAGGGCCAAGCAGGATGGGGAGTGGCAAGGTAAGGTATCTGCCTGGGCTGATGGTCTCCTTTTCCTTGTTTTAGTACAAGCAAATGCTGGTGAAGGCTTTCACAGAACAAATTCTGCCCCACTTCTCCACCGAGGGCCCCCAACGTCTACTGCCGGTTCTGGACAGAGTCTTCCCCGTGACTGAAATCCAAGAGGCCCATGCGCACATGGAGACTAACAAGAACGTGGGCAAGATCGTCCTGGAGCTGCCCCAGTGAAGGACGAGGAGGCAGTACAGGACACGGCTACCTCAGGCCTTCCCAGAGCAAACGTGAAGAAAACTCACTGTGCGCGGGCAAGAGGCCGGGTGTTGCTCCGGGCCCGCGTGTAACCCACGGGTCCCCCCCACCCCCGGCCTCGTCACATGATGCGTGCAAAGCCGGGCTAAGAAAATAAAAGAGAGAGTGGATTTGAAACCCGGTGGCCGGCTCACTATGGCGGCCCTAGCGCGCGGACCGAGGCCGCCTGGGCGGGGCTGAGGTGGGCGTCGGGGCGGGCGTCGCCGCGAGGGTTACAGGAGAGGCCCGATGAGCTGATGCTCCACTTTCGGGGCTGCGCCGAGGCCGGGGGGGGGGGGGGTTACGGATAGGATACACAGTGGGCCACCACATAACCAGCCAGAAGGCTGTAGGGCTGCATTGCGCGCTGAAAGAGGATGCGGCCCACCCACAAGTCCCTCGCACCAGCCGCGGTCGCCGCGGTCGCCGCGGTCCCACGTCCCACGCCAGGCCCCGCCCTCTCCCGCAACTCACCTGGGCACTTCTCCGCCGCGCCCGCTCTCCTCAGGCCCCGCCCCCTCCGGCCAGCTTCCTCTGCTCGCGGCCACCCGGCCGGAACACCTCCCCTTCTAAAGGCCAGGCCCCGCCTTTTCCGGTCCAGAGCTCGGAAGCGTCTGGGACCCTTGACTTTCTACCTTCCGGCCTGCGTTTTACCTCAGGCTCGTTGTGCCCGGAGTCTTTCCGAAGGAAAGTATACGTCAGCACGTCTCGGCGTGAGACGGCGACATTCCGACGCGTTAGAAAGCTTCCGGCGGAGGCTGGACGTTGGTGTCCCGTATCTGACACCTTGTTGCGCTCGAAGCTGAGCGAGCTCCGGAGGTGTTGGGAGGAATTCCAGTATTTGCTGCGGTAACCTCATCAGCCCGCCAAGATGGCGATGCAAGCGGCCAAGAGGGCGAATGTGAGTATCGAGGCTTCTGCCGAGGACGGTGAGGACTTCGCTGCTGGGCTTTCTCAGCGGCGTGGATCTGAGCATTCTCGCCCCTCCCCGGCCCCCAGGGCGGGGACGCCGAGCATCTACTATCCTATCCCAGGGGATTCCATCCCGGCCCGTCCTTATGGATGTGCTCCTTGAGCCACACTTCCGCCCTGCCCCTTTGGAGAGTTCCTTCAGTCTCTAGCCTAGTGTCAGTGATACTGTTAGCCTGAGCTTTTGTTGCTTGACCGCACTTAGGACCTGGCGTCGGGATCTTCTGCTCGCTGCAAAGTCAATAGCACAGATGAGTCCCCAGTAAATAATAGTTCACAGGCAACTAGAGCCTGGGATTCTCCTCGGATCATGGAGCTTTTTGGATCTTCATTAATGTTTTAGTTCAACATATTTTTGAGCACCTACCATGTACCAGACTTGCGAGATAGTATTGAACACTTGCTATACGCCAGACACTAGTCTACGTTTTGGGGATTCTACAGTGGATAAAGCAAAAATCCTTCTGCTTAACATTCTAGTGTTAGAGTGGGGAATTATAGAAACATAAAAGAAATTGTGTCAAGAAAGAGTGGTCAACTGTAAGACGCTGAGAGGTATAGTAAGATAAAGACGGATAATTGGCCATGGTGAGATGGAGAATTTTGGTAACCTTGATGATGGTCATTTCGGTGGATGAAAACTTGGTTGCAGTGGGATGAAAAGAGTGTGGAAGTTGGGAAAATGGAGACAGCTCTTTCCACAGGTTTTCATGTAAATAGCAAGTAGAGAAATTGGATGATAGTTGAGTTTTTTCTTTTTTAAGATGTGTGATTTGGTGTATTCATATGCCATTGGGAATGATCCAGTAGAGTGGAGAAACTGATGATATGGGAGAAAGATGGGTTAAGTTCAGGAGTGAAGTTTCCAGTAGGTGAAGGGTGGCATAGTAATGAGAGGGAAAGTGGTGGATATGGCTGAATGTAGATTGGTGGGTTTAGTGATACAAATATAAGGCACTTAACATTTGGTTATATCTATTTTCTCTAAGAAGCAGGAGCGAAGGTCATCTCCTAGGATGGGCAGGCAAGACGATACAGTCCAACTTGGATGTTAGAGGGAGTGGTGGTGGTAAGGTTTGAGGAGAGAAGACGAAGTGTGATACAGTGTCTTGCAGGGTGAGAAAGCAGATTTACTAGAGAAGTCTATTAAGATTGGCAGTGTTGATCATCTGCTTGAACTTAATCTTGAATCTTAAAATCTAAAACTTTATTGTACTTATTTGCTTGCCATTTGTCACCACCACTAGTTTGAGGGCAGAGGATAAGTGTCTTAGTCTTTCATTTATACAACACTTAGATTAATGCCTGAAATCGTTGCCAGTGTAATAGTTATTAAGCGCATTAATGTCCAGTATGAAATTGAATATGTTAATCAGGAGCACAGGAGTGAAATCTGGACAAGCAGTACATGTTTCAGAATCATCAACTTACTGTAGAAACCATGTGTGTGGTTAAGAGACCAAAGAGTACAGAGTTACAGGAAGTATACGGAGAGTCAAGAAAAGAAGTCTGAAGATAAAACGATGTGGAAGAGCATATTTTAATGGCAAAGATGACTGAGAAGAACTAGCCAGAAAGTTAGAAGGAAGCCAAGGAAATAGTGTCAAGAATAGTCGAGAAGGTAATAGTCAAGTGTCAGAAGCATTGGAGAAGTTAAGTATGATGAGAATTGAGCACTGCAATTAAAAGGTCTTAGGGAGCAAAAGCACTTGAGCGGAGTGCTGGGGCTGGGGTGGAAGCTAGATTGTGGTAGGTTGATCATTGTCAATCTACACTTCCTCTTCCCCAATGCTTGACTGACAAAAAAAAGCAAGATAGGATAATAAGTAGGAAGCCAATAAGTCCAGGGAAAGCAGACACCTTGTCTTTTTTTCCTTCACTGTGTAATCCTAATACCTAGCCTGGTGTATACATAAAGAAGGCACTCAGTAAATATTTGTTGAATGAATGAATGAATTAAGAGGGATCCAAATAAGTATTTTTGTGTGTGTGTAAGGATTGGCAGGACATAAGCAACTGCTCACTTGAGGAGCAGAAGAAAGCCAGTGGTGAGGGAAAGGCTGTAAATTCTAGAGAGGAGATTGTTGATGGAACACATTCCTGAGAAGACCAGAGAAGAGTCATCAGCGGGAGTTTTATTGTCTAGCAAACAGGAACAGCTCCCTTTGTTCTTTCCCCTCACAAGTCTGAGGCACTAAGGACTTTTAAATGAGGCTGGAAATCCTTGTTGAGCTGTAGGACTGAAAGGCTGGGTGGTATAGGAGCCCCTTTCTTAGTGCCTACAACTAGTCTTCCCTCAAACCAGTGCTCAGTTGCTTTTCCAAAGAGCATGCCATTTTCAGTAATATCAGATTATAATTCTTATTCCTGGCTTTTTTTATTATATATTATTTTCTTATGTATCATTGAGATTTTTTTTTAAGCTGTAGCACTCCTGCCCCTTATTATAATGACAATACATCTGTCTCATTTTAGATTCGACTTCCACCTGAAGTAAACCGGATTTTGTATATAAGAAATTTGCCATACAAAATCACAGCTGAAGAAATGTATGATATATTTGGAAAATATGGACCTATTCGTCAAATCAGAGTGTGAGTCTTACTGAGACTTGAAATGTCATTTAAAGAAAATGATTGCGTAATCTATAATCTCAGCATTATAGCTGACAGTGGGGCCACCATGTCTGGCTTCACAGGCTGTGCAGGGTGGCAGCCCTAAGCAAAAGCCTAGAGACTAACAGATTGAAATCAGGGAAATGAGATTTTTTTTTGTAGGGAAAAATACCTACTGAGGCCCTCGTGATCCAGCTCGCGGAGAGCCAAAAGCAGTAGTTGAGAAATTATAGAGAGCATGAAGTAGTGGTCAGTGGTTTCAGGGGAATGGATGGGAAGAGAAAGAACTAAGATTTATTGCATACCCACTATTTGTAAAGTCAAGTACTATACTATGTTTTTTATATGTGTTAAGTTGAATTTTCTCAGTAGTCTTCACTGTCTCCTTTACTGACTCCAGAGTTTGTGGATAAACTGAGGTAAAGGGTATAAAAGCAACTGAGAAAAATGACTTTTTTCAACTCTTGCTTTCTATTGAAGATTTTAAAGTGTAGGGGGAAATAATTACAAAAAGAATTCATGTTTAAATTTAATGTCAAGATTGGGTTTCATACCTTCAAATGATATTTATTGAACACCTACTAAATGCCATTTGTTGTAATAGGTACTTTTATTTGCATCACCAACACTACAGCCCTGTGTGGAGGTGATACTGTGTCTGTTATACGGGTGAGACTACCAAAGCCCAGAGATTAAAAGTACGTTTCTAGCTTTACACAGCTAGTTAGTGATAAAATCTTCTGATTCTCAATTGAATCGCCACACAGTACCACAGCTGCTATCACTCTAACTAGTATAAATGGGCTGATTACCTGAAAGTCCATCTGAGGATTTCTAAGGTTTTTATTTTTAGTTGGACTATCTCTCTATTAATAAATTTTCTTTTATGACCTGAGAGCTCCTTCTTGGCTTTTAGAACTCTGTGAGATCTTGAGGACTCTCCTTGTGAATGATCACTGTCCCTCCAGAAAGTAAACCAAGAGCTGGAAATAGATCATCGTTGGTACTCTAATGGAAATGAAAATGAAGCCTTAGAGACCATTGTCCTTTTTAGGAAGTCTCAGTCCTTCCAGTATTGGGTAAAAGCTTTGGACCTTTTCCACAGAAGAATACACACAGCATTTTGTCTATGATTACAGGGGGTACATGGACTCTAGGTTAAGAAACCCTGTTCTAGACGTACAAGAAGGTGTACAGAAGATTCCCTGATTTGGGGATCAGGAGACAAGATCTTCTTAAGGCCCTATTACTAGCCATGTGACCCTAGACACATTGTCTGGCTTTTTTGGTTTTCTGTTTCCTCACATGTAAAATAATCTAGATGGACAGCACCTTTCAGCTTTTAACATGGAGGTAGCATGATAAATTTACTGGATTGGTTATAAGACCTCAATACTCAAGGGGTACCTGCCAGACATGTGAAACTGGGCAAAATGTTTAACCCCTCTGGACTACAATTATCTATGAAACACAATCTCCCGAAAAGAATTTTTGTGAGGATCAAATTAGACTGCCTGTGAAAACACTTCGTCATTGAGTATTTCCTTCCTAGCGTGCTAGCCACCCCTTCTCTTTGCTCTCATAGCACCTTCTATGAACATCTCTTCTTGGTGTTCACTTACGGTTTTGCTGTCATCTGTGTACTCACTTCTCTCTCCTGCCAGCCTGTGAGCTTCTCCAGGGCAGGTACCATATATTGTTTTTGCTTTGTGTGCCTGATACATGTTAAGCACCCAATGTGTATAAGTAAATGAATAATGTAGAAAATGCTAGTGTAGTTGTGATTAACTTATCAAAGTATTACAAAATTTATTGATAGTTCACAATTAAGAGATGCCTGCATCAGTGAAGTTAGAGGATGTTTCAGAAAGCCAAGACAAAAGGACAGTGATAAAACCGTGGCATCTTTAGAAGAGTAGGGAAGCTCAGAGCCTTTGCACTTGCAGTTCCTCCGTCTGGAATGGTTTTCACCTGGCTCATCTCATATCTGGCTCCTCATTCTTCAGGTCTCAGCTTCAGTGTCAGAGAGGCTTTCCTTCACCAGCCTATCTCAAGTAGCCCCCTGTCCTCCCATTAATCTCTGTCACTCAAAAGAGTATGGAGGATGTTAATAATGATCATAAAAACACAGTGTCAGAAAAAAGACAGTGGCAGAAATAATTGACTGTACTATCGCTAAGGGTGCCAGAGTAAAACTAAAGCCCCAAATGTAAAAAAAAAAAAGTCTTCGTCACTGCTCTCTACTTCCTTTATAATATTTCTCATGAACTATAATTATCTTATATTTATTATTTAATGTCTTTCTCCTGCTCGAATAAAGCTCCTTGAAGGGGAAGACTGATGCTTGTCTTTTTTCACTATTGTATTTCCAATGCCTATCACATAGAAAGAACACAATATATATTTGTTGAATAAATTCATAAAAGTTTGTTGTGCAGAAACTTGGGTCTAAATTATAGATAGAGAAAGAGGTGTTTTCTCTTCCATAGGTGTGATCATGCTTTATAGCATACGTGGCACCTAGCACCAGGGTGACTGACCTTCCCAGTTTGCCAGGACCAAGGAGTTGTCTGGGGTCATGGACTTTTCAGTGCTAAAACCTGGACAGTCTTGGGCAAACTGGGATGATTGGTCGCCTCACCTGGCATGTAGTGGACACTCGGTGCTTTGAACTTTTTAAAGCCCTTCCATGCTTGTTACTTCTTTTAATTCTTAAAACCACATGTAAAGGAGGGCAGGTGATAGAGCCTGATGTCACTGTTTGACACCTGAAGCAACTGAAGCCCAGAGAGGTTAAGTAACATGATTAGGTTTTCTTATTCCTACTCTAATCTAACCACCGATGGAGAAAATAATGTTGGCTCTGTGCCTAACATTTAGTAAGTACCAAGTACATGCTTTGAAAAATTAAAATTACAATGTGGTTCTCAAGATATTAGGTTGATAATTATGGGCTAGGCCACTTAAGATGGAGAGTCTTTAAAATGGGGTTAGTGCCCATCCCTGTTCTACTTTCTGAGAAGATGCAAGAGGAAGAGAGATGCTTTTGTTTTGTTTTGTTAGCTTCCTGGAGAAAAAATGTGTGAGAGAATGGATAGGAGAAAGTGGATCTCCACCCTTCAGATGCTTATTAGCACTTGCTGTATGCATAGCACTGTGGGGGTAAAATGAAATATAAGACTGTATTTCCCTTAAGGCAGTTAAAATCTTGTTAAGTTTTTTTTGTTTTTATTCCAAAGAGAAAATTAGGTAGACTTTTGGGGGAAATCTTTGGGACAATGTTTTTTCCTTTGGGTAGTCCCCTAGTTTCATACCTAATGCATTCTTGAAAATGATTAAAAGTCAAATGTCTGAAAGAACAATACTTAGGAATACTAAGTGCTATTCCCAGAGAGTAAAATGTAAAATGCCTCATCAGGCCCATGCAGCCTGACAAAGTGAGAGCATTCAATGACACTGGCACCCTCCAACCAGCCCAGCACCCTATACCTATCCATTCCTCTTTTATAGGAAGCACAGGCTCTTGGCTGGGACCCAAGACTGCAGGCTCATTCTAGATCAAATCTAGGCAGGTGCCTCCCCGTCTCATGGGCCTATTACCTTTCCTTAACCCTATGCAGGGACTATGGCAGACGGAGTGTCAGCCCACAGTCTTAAGCCTTATGCCACACTTGCGCTGTGTGGCGGGAACACAGATGGAGGCAAGGGGTCCATCTTTATCATATCACAGCATAAGTTGAGTGGGTCCTGTGCCTATTGTCCTCACAAGCACATGGCCATCTGCTGCCTGCAGTTTGTTGCTCCTCACACTTCCCTTCCTCCTCCCCTAATGGAAGCTGGTGAGGTGAGGAGAGCATGTGGCAAGAAACACCTACCCAAGAAGCAGCCCCATATCTGAGCAAAGTCCAGCTTCCACTTCCAGCTGCCTTCCAGCATTCTACTCTGGCTCGCAGATAACTACACCCACAAGTACACTTCCACCACAGTCTCTCCAGAAGCCCAGTCCTTTTCCCCAGCCAAATGGAGCTGTGTAATGCATGAGAGCGCAGACTGTATTAAAAATGAATGTATGAAGGTAGGGGGCTGACTATATTGCATTTTAAAAAGGCAAAGAACCTAAGAAAAGTGGATGAAACTACATTAACGCTCTCTTTATATTAGAAGACATCCTTTCCTGGCCATAAAAGATGATGGTTGACTGTTTTCTTACATATATGTTATTTATAATTTCACCATATTCCTGGTAGGGGCTTCCTTCCCACCCCACCCCCCAAAGACACAAAATAGGTTTTATTTCTATGTATTTGATAAACTGTTATCAAATACTGCCTAGAAACATTTATTTCCTACATTGATGGAGATCTTGCCCTTTAAGAATTTTAGGGTTGAAAAAGAAAATCTAAATTTTTAGAAACAAGGGCCTAGTTTCTAGGTTATAGTGTGGTAAATAAAGTATTGGTTCTGTTGCATAAATGCACAGTAAGAAAAAACCCATTCTAGACATTGCTAACTAATAAGAACCATCACTCCTGGGGCCGGCCCAGTGGCACAGCGGTTAAGTGCACACGTTCTGCTTCGGTGGCCCGGGGTTCGCTGGTTCGGATCCCGGGTGCAGACATGACACCACTTGGCAAGCCATGCTGTGGTAGGTGTCCCACATATAAAGTGGAGGAAGATGGGCACAGATGTTAGCTCAGGGCCAGTCTTCCTCAGCAAAAAGGGGAGGATTGGCAGCAGATGTTAGTTCAGGGCTAATCTTCCTCAAAAAAAAAAAAAAAGGAACCATCACTCCTAAGTACTGTACTTTTCAGTGTGAAACTGAAGATTGGTTCTTAGTATGTGAAGTAGGAAAGTAGAACAGTAACATGAAGACGGAAGGTTCAAGCTAGTCTTTGCTGCTGTTGCTTTAGGAGCTGTATTAGTATTCTTGATATAACAGTAAGTCTAACCTGTAGCCATTTAACTTAAAATGAAAACAAAAATTACCTAATTCAAGGAATTACAGGCTTATCCAGCATACCTATCCATAATGTTTATTTCCTTTAATAGTTTTCAGGTAAATGTGTATTTTAATTAAGTCTGATTCAACTCTTCAGGGGAAACACACCTGAAACTAGAGGAACAGCTTATGTGGTCTATGAAGACATCTTTGATGCCAAGAACGCGTGTGATCACCTGTCAGGATTCAATGTGTGTAACAGATACCTCGTGGTTTTGTACTATAATGCCAACAGGGTAAGTATCGCGATGGTTTCGTCACTCGGGGATCCCATGTAAGAATTAGTGTAGAACTGTACCATTAGGGGAGATGTGTACTCAGTTCTACGTAGTGCTGTTGGTGAAATTCATTTGACTGCAGATCAGTAACTGTTAACTTTGGTGCTTACCACTTTCAGGCATTTCAGAAGATGGACACAAAGAAGAAGGAAGAACAGTTGAAGCTTCTCAAGGAGAAATATGGCATCAACACAGATCCACCAAAGTAAAAGTTTTCTGCATTTTCATTTTGGACTAAGACCCATGAGTGGCAACCACTTACCCTTTTTATGTTTTTAATTAATACTGAATATTGTGATTTCTTATTTGAGATTCAAAATGACCTGCTTGAAACTTTGATATATGTTAGAATATATTATGTTAATAAACCTGTAGCTTACCGTAAAACATGCCAGTGTTTTCTCTTGAACTTTCCCTTCCTGTTTGATACCAGAAAAAAAAAAAACCCAGCGATTGAACCATATCAAGAATTGTTCAGTGGTAGGTGGTCCTAAAGACTGAGCTTCTTGAGGACAGGGACCTTTTTGTATTCTTAATGCCTTCACTGTCCAGTCCAAGTGCTGAGCCATCAAAGGAACTTGTTAGAGTATTGTCATTTATTGACTGTCTATTAATAATGAAATCTTCATAACAAGTCAGTGAAGGTAGGTATCTCCATTTTGCAGATAAAGAAACCAAAGCTTATCACGTTGTTTGAATGAATAAAAGGCCTACATAAAAAGTTGCTGTAACGTCAACCAGGTATTAACTACAAGAGTACATTTGAATAATACTGCTTTACCGTTAACAAAACCCCTTTGTCAATATGGGCTACCCTTGTCCTTAGAACAGAAGTCTATTCGAGAAATGGCCATTCAGATGACAGCACATTGTTAGAAATTTGAGAGCAAGCTGCTTGGGTAGTGGTGTTCGTTGTTATGTGTCTAAGATTATATTTATGTAGTCTTTCCCTTTAGTTAATAAGTGTCTGTGTATATTTTGGACGTTAGGTCATAGTATATCTTTGCCATAAATAAAATACTTAATGCTGCTTCTTATAATCATGACCTCCCATGGCATGGAAATAGTATGGTTATTGCCACATTCATCATAGCTTGGCAGCTTGGAGGAAATAGCTATAATTTTCTTTTTATAGTTTAGGCATGGGCCAAATGGAAAAACATGGACTAATTGTTTTATATATAACTATAACCCAAAATTAATTTGAAGAGTACAAGCACTGAATCATTTAAATGGACAAAGAGCATCTATTCTACTTTTAAATGCATTTAGCTTCGAAATCTATCATTACTTTAACAAAATAGGGTATTTTATATTTTTGTACTGTTTTCTCAAAGCCTACTATTGAAAAGGAAGAAGTAGTTGTCTTATTTATTAATTACGTCTGAGTGCTTTTTGAAAGCACTGTAAAAGAGTAGAAAGAGTCATTTCTAAGAAGGGCAGGCAGATGACAAAGGAGCCACGGCTGTAATTTTCTTGTGAATGATTTTATGAATTCTTTTTAAATTTTGTAATGCACAGTGTGCCTTTAATATTTACAAATGTAAAAAGAATTTCCTAAAAGACTTTTTTTGTAAGGGGAAAACAAATTAGAGTTTCTTATAGTGTGCTTTGTCTAGATGGCAGACTGGCTTGCCTCTAGTATAGTTGTTTTAAATTAATAAGGGGAAATTCCCTCTATTGACAGTTATGGCCAGTCCATCATTTGAATTAATATATCTGTTAGGTGAATTTCTTGACCTAAACTTGAGTTTGAAAAATGCCCTCTTGGGGCTGGCCCTGTGGCCTAGTGGTTAAGTTGAGTGCACTCCTCTTCAGCAGCCTCGGCTCTCGGGTTCAGATCCCAGGTGCAGACCTGCTCCCCTCGTCAGCCATGCTATGCCGGCAATCCACATAAAATAGAGGAAGATTGGCACAGATGTTAGCTCAGGGCTAATCTTCCTCAGCAAAAACAAAAAACCCTCTAATTGTTCAGAAATTTTGTAACCTATCTCAAGTTACAAGAACTTTAATTCAGTGGGAAAATATTGAGCACCTACTACTTGCCAGTCTGTGTGTACTAAGATGCTGAGGACACAGGATTGGTCCTCTGCACCAGATATCTAAGGCTCGTTTTTCAAACTGCTTTTAAGAGTACAGGGGATGATGGGACCAGCCTGGTGGCATAGCTGTTAAGTTAGCACATTCTGCTTTGGTGGCCCGGGGTTTGCCGGTTCGCATCCCAGGTGCAGATCTATGCACCGCTTATCAAGCCATGCCGTGGCAGGCATCCCATATATAAAGTAGAGGAAGATGGGCACAGATGTTAGCTCAGGGCCAGTCTTCCTCCAAAAAAAAAAAAAAAAAGTACAGGGGATGATTGTATCCACATGCATGTGTGTGCATACACATGTGCCAGAGCTGCTTTACATTCATCCAGGTTAAATTTGACTTTCTAAGAAAATACTTTGTATGAATAAAGAATTCATTGACTGAAAGTTTAAAAATGACTGATAGGAATGACACAGATCTCATCATCACTCTCCTGCTTAACAGCTTTCATTAGCTCTCACAGGACAGTGTCCAGACTCTTTAGCATCCTGCTTCATAATTTTCTGCGTTATCTTTTAAGAGTGCCAGTAAAAGAGGGCCTGCAAAGCCTACCGTATGCTCTCCAGTTGCTAGCTAGTAGGTATTTGCCTTTTTTTTAATTGAATGTCTCCTGTTACCACCTAGGCTATAAATACTCTAGACTGAGATCCATAATGGGCACCTAAAATGGTCATTGGTGCCATGTTTAATTATCCTAGTGGTGTCACAGCAGAAAACATGAATATGTCTTTTATACAGGCTGAGTTCTGAGAAATTATAATAGACATGTGTCATCGAAGAAAGGTGGGAACCAAGACATTCTGAAGGAAATACCCCAGAAAGGAATGAGTGCTGGTCTGGTCCCATGATAGAGGTGAGCCCAGGAACTGAGTGATTAACAGCAAAGCAGCCCCTTTCTCATTTCACTGTCTGCGTCTTAAAGCACTGCCTCTTCATTAACTCCTCAATCCTCAGCAGAGGAATACAGCCAGGACTTCTTAAAGACACAAGGGGTAGATGAAATAGCCAAAGTGATGTGGCCCTGAATCATACATATGACATCATGTGACATGCATCAATGAGTCTATGAAGGAAACTAACAGCACCTGTTACTAGCCCCTCACTCCTCAATCTTGAAACAACTCCAAGTCATCACTGAGAATAACCCTGACTATGGCTAAGAGCTTTTCTCACCTATACCAACTTAAAGAAAAATCTCTTAGCCACACTGCCCCAGGCTCCTTTGACATACACACAACCCACAATAGTAAGTGGCTGATTTTAAAACCTAACTGAGAATTCCCATGAGTTACAGTAAATGTAGATGAAAATAAGCAGTACATGTGGAAACAAGTTCAGAATCACGTTCTTATGAGAAGTAATTGCCCAATGTAAGTTAGACTAAATCTAGATGAAACTAAGCTGTATATGCGGAAACAAGCTCAGAATCACACATTTCTTTTCAAAAGTTAACTTCTAGTGTGAGTTAGTGTATGGCTCCAAGGCCTAACACACCTTCATTTGTTCAGACGTGCAAAGTGTTCCTATCGAAGAGGGGAGTTCGTCCCTCTTAGTCTAAGTCCAAACAGAGATTGCAGGATCCATCACATAAAGTGCTCCAATCCCACATTTGATTGCGAGGCTGTGGGATTTGAACACACTATATTCCTTCAGTTATTCAGAAAATTCTAAACCTGAGATGAGTAGCAAGTAATACCTCCTGGCTACTTGGAAGGTTCCTTTCCACTCTTTTTCCCCAAGGGCAACTTGCGTATGTGGTGCTTAAAGCACTTCCTACCTACAATAAGGATGGACAGGAATTTGTCAAGCACAGAGCCTTTATTTTACATATCATTTCCAAAGAGGACATTGTTTAAATCAGCAGCCAACAGAATTTCTGAGAGAGAAAGTGACAGCAAAGGTAACTGGCTCAAGTCCCTCTGTGTACACCATGTACATTTCGTGTCTGAGCACCTTGTATGTCTGGCTTAGGTGAAGGTAAGGCAGTGTAGATTGTGCGAACAAGAAATCTATGTTCTGTGATCAGGAATGGCTACTACATGCATCACGCGAAATGCGCAACCTGAAATGTTTCAATCTGCAACCGAAGTTTCTTCAAGCAAAGATGCGCATGAACAGTGACGAACACATACAGAGCAACTTGGGCAGAGAATGGATAATGCCGTGGGGCAGTGAGGTTAGCGCACTGATCAAGAGCCCCAAGCAGGAGGAGCCGTCCCAGTGGCAGAGCAGGCTAGGAGGGTGAGCAGCAGCCGTCTCCAGCCACCTCGAGTTCCTGCCTTCACTCTAAGTTGAGCAGCTCCACGTCAAAGATGAGGGTGGCATTGGGAGGGATGACACCGGGGTGGCCCGTGGCTCCATACGCCACATCAGGGGTGCAGGTCAGCTTCGCCCTCTGCCCCAAGCTCATCTAGCAGGGGTGGGGGCAGATGGGGAGAGGAGAAAGAGGACCCAGCTTGATTTAAAAGAAAAAAGTATGATAACTATGGCATTTTCCCAAACCATCCTCATAGTAACTTTAAAAATCTGAGATGAATTTTACACGTGGCATAATGAAGTTGTGCTAAGAGTTGTAACAAATGCAGATTTTTGCCTCAAACTAGCAAAGACTTGACTGTGGGACACTAACTTCCACAAAGTAGTCTCAAATTCATTCATCCAACAAACATTGCTGGTTATTCAATTAGTGTATGACTCAAACACATATTTGCTCATATTTGTTCCTCACCCTCTTCCAAAAAAGCCTAAAGAGGGTGTACCAAGAGCACATGTACATGCACACACTCAAGTAGGTGATGAGAGCAGTTCACTCGAGAGGTTAAGAGATTAGAGGCCACAGCAAGGTGGGGAGGGCTAAGAAACCTATTCTAATGGAGCATCGTCTGGCTTCACAGACCCAGGAAGAGCTTGAACCAGGGCTCATCATAGCAGTCATCAAGAACCCACCTGGCATTAGTGGAACAACTGGTGAAATTGGAATAAATCGATTTCTAAATTTTGAATAACTGACTCAAAAATTTGAATAGATTGGTTAATAGTATTGTATCAATGTTACTGTCCTGTTTTTGATCATTAAACTATGGTTATGTAAAATAACATTTGGGGAAGCTGGGTAAAGAGTATATGGGAACTCTACTATGTCTGCAATATTTTTGGAAATCTGAAGTTGTTTTTTAAACTTGGCCTACCCCACCCCAACTCTTCTGCTGCTTCAGTCCCTGACAGCTGGTAGCTCACAGGCCTCCTCAGCTAGTTGCGCACAAGCCTGGGAGGATGTGCTTGAGAGAAGAGCCCCCAGTGACACAAAGGAGTCCTGCTGGCAACAAAAGGGGTGGGGACACAAAGCCAGGACTGAAACTAGCTGGCGTCACCATGCCCTGGCAGTAGAGTCAAAGCAGTAGTGGTCTGAGATGGGGCGAGGGTGGAGGGCAAAGTGCCGAGCCCAGACCCCAACTCCTCAAATCCCCCTTAACGAGGATCCTCATCTTACCTGGGCTGCACCCTCTTCAAAACCCTTGATGACTTCCTGTTTGCCAATTCTGAACTTGAAAGGTTTGTTTCTGTCTCTGGATGAATCAAATTTCTTCCCGTTTTGGAGCATTCCTGTGAAAGCAACAATAGGGTGGAAAAGAGCTGTGGTCATGAGTTCACTCCAAATTCCGGCTCAACGTGACTAAAATAGAATTCCTATTCTGCACAAGCCTGCTCCTTTTGCATTCTTCCCCATCCGTCCTGTTGCCCAAGCAAGAAACCTAGACACTTGCTTCTGCCTTCCCCCCACATACAGCCTTATGACCAAGTCTTACATATCTTTGGAACCCACCTGTTTTCTCCATTTCTATTACCACCATGCTGTGGCCTCGCCAGATCACCATATCATACCTCACTGGTGTACAGGAATAACCTCTAACTGGCCTTTTTGCTCACTCTTAGTCCTCTGTTCCATTCTCCACACTGTGCCCAGAATGATTTTTCTTTTACAAAATATCTGATCATATTACTCCTTTACTTAAAACTTCAGTAAAGTTTTAAGTTTTGGTTTTTCACTTCAGTAAAAAAAACACAAAAAACACACACTTCAGTAGCTCCCCATGGCAGACTCCAAATGCCGACCTTGCATACAGGCTCTTCCAAATCTGGCTATTGCCTGCGTGACAACCCTCTCTATTCTCCCCTTCCAACCCTTCCCCCCACGTCAGGTCACACGTCTCTCAAATGCCTCTGCACTTTACAACTTTTTTGTGCCACCTCCCCAGCCTGTAGATGTTTTCTTGAGCATTTCCACCTCAGGCTGAATCCTCACCTGATTTTCCCAAGGTTCCCCCAACATGCAAAATCCAAAGGTCACATCATCCCCTACTGTAGTGAACTGTAAAGTGACCCAGCCAGTCAGTGGTGGCCTCCAGACCTTATATAAACAGAGATGTTTAGGGGGCCAGCCCCGTGGCACAGCGGTTAAGTTTGCACGTTCCACTTTGGCGGCCTGGGGTTTGCCAGTTCAGATCCTGGGTGCGGACATGGCACCACTCGTCAAGCCATGCTGTGGTAGGCGTCCCACGTATAAAGTAGAGGAAGATGGGCATGGATGTTAACTCAGGGCCAGTCTTCCTCAGCAAAAAGAGAAGGATTAGAGGCAGAGTTAGCTCAGGGCTAATCTTCCTCAAAAAAAAAACAAAAAACAGGGATGTTTGAACCCAGAACAACCAGACGCTGTCCCCAGCAGTTTGAAGCATCCCTTAGCCTCCAGGTGTAGATGCCTTGTCATCTCTGATGTACACATGTTGTCTCAGTCCAGCTGCTGGAAGCCCAAGAGGTGCTTTGCTTTGCTTTTTTTTTTTTAAAGATTTTATTTTCCTTTTTTCTCCCCAAAGCCCCTAGTACATAGTTGTACATTTTCAGTTGTGGGTCCTTCTAGTTGTGGCATGTGGGATGCTGCCTCAGCGTGGTTTGATGAGTGGTGCCATGTCCGTGCCCAGGATCCGAACCTGTGAAACCGTGGGCCACTGAAGCGGAGCATGCAAACACAACCACTCAGCCACGGGGCCAGCCCCAAGAGCTGCTTTTCTATTTTCAATTCTTATTGGTGACTGACTCAAAGATCAGACTTTCTGTAAATGACGCTATTCCACAACCTCTTCCTGCAGCCCGTGGACCAAAACAAAAGGCAATTTGGGACCAGAGAAAGACCTGGCCTATAATTCAGAGACTGGATTCTGACCTCACTCTGGCACTAACTCATTGTGTGAAGTTAGGCAAATCACTTCCCTTCTCATGGCCTCAGATTTGCCATGTTTAACATGGGAGGTCTGGGCCAGCGTGATGTCTGAGCATCTGTGATTCCTCTTCCTAATTCCTACAACTTAAATGTATACAAGGGACAGTCTCATTTACCTGCTTTCTGGGTAGAATAAACTGGGCTCTTGCCATGGGTACTAGATCAGGCAAAAGAGAAAACCCCATGGCTACACAGATGGATACTACGGGGATCAAATACAAACATGCATACACACAGGTTGCTAAGACAGTCAGATACAGAGAGATACTCCTGCATGCTCACATGCACTTATGTACACACACGCAGAAGAAAAACCCTGATGGCCAAACAGATGCTAAGAAAATATTTAGATACACAGATCTACATACATTCACACAGACACATACTTGGACAAATACACATATGGAATGCATGCACGCACGCACATACACACACACACACACACACTCTATTTAAAACTGACTTTCTCATTCCCCAATTTCTTCAGGTTTCATATGACTTAATCTACTTCAGACTATATGTATTTAACTACTGCTACAAGTTCAGCCAAAACCGTGGAGTCCAGAAACAAACCCACATATATATGGTTACCTGATTTGACAAAGGTGCCACTGCAATGCAGTGGATAAAGGATGATATTTTTTTAAATTAATGTTGCTGGATCAACTGTATATCCATATGGGGAAAAAATGAACCTTGACCCCTACTTCGCCCACACACAAAAATCAATTCCAGATGACTCATAGAGCTAAATATGAAAGGGAAAATAATAAAGCTTCTACAAGATAATAAATAGAAGAATATCTTCATGACCTAGGGATAGACAAAGATTTCTGAACTGAAAGTACTACTATAAAGGAAAAGATCAATATGTAGGACTTCATTAAAATTAAGAACTTCTGTTTTAAAAATGCCATTAAGAGAGTAAAAAGTCAAGCCATAGCAGGAGAGATGTTTGGAATAGGTATAACCAGCAAAGACTCATATCCAGAATACATAAAGAATTCCTATAAATCAATAAGACGACGACAGACAACCTTATTTTTTTAAACGGACAAAATTTGAGCAGACTAAGGAGGATATCCAAATGACCAGTAAGCACATGAAAAGGTACTCTGACTAACTTCTTTAGTCATCAGGGAAATGCATATCAAAACCACAACGAGAGACTACTGGGCACCTACCAGAGTGGGCCAAAAACAAAACAGACATCTGACAAACCAAGTGTTGACGAGGATGCAGGAGAACCGGAACTCTCATACGCTGCTGGTGGCAGTAAAAATTGGCACAACTACTTTGGAAAGGGGTTTGGCAGTATCTGCTAAAGCCAAGCATAGGTATGACCCTGTGCCCCAGAATTCCACTTCTGGGTATATACCCAACCGGAATGTGTACATATGTGCACCAAAAGACATCTACAAGACTGTTCAAAGCAACACTATTTATAATAGCCAAAAACTATAAACCACCCGAATGTTCACTGACCATAGAAAGGATAAACTGTAGTATATTTATACAATGAGCGATACAAAATAAAAAAGAACAAACCACTCTGGATAAATCTCACAGACATAATATTGAGAAATATAAGCCAAACACGAAAAAGTACATACCCTACGATTCCATTTATATGACATTCAAAAACAGGCAAAAGCAATCTATGGGGACAAAAGTCAGAATGCTGTTACCTTTAGGGAGGTATAATGACTGGGAGGAGGCATGAGGGAGACTCCTGGGGTGCTGGAAATGTGTACATTGATCTGGGTGGTGGGTACGTTAAGTGTGATCACTTTGAAAAATTTCATTGAGCTGTACATCTTAGATTTATGTTCTCTACTGTATTTATATTTAATGAAAAAGTTTACCAAAAAGCCCCATACAGTCTCCTGCTGCATTTGATGAGACAGTCCGTCCCCAAACCAGAGTGGCTCATGGCTGATGTTAGTGTTTCACGCACATTGCCTGCTCTCTGCATGTATTGTGAAAAGTCTTTGCAAAAGGATGTTGTGGTTTCAGTAACTTGATAAGTACTGGTCTGTCTGCAACATGTAGAACAGATAAATCAATTACACAGGTCAGAGGCCCCAGAGGACTCACGGTAATTAGGCCACATCACTGGGAGATAAAACACAGCTCCAGCCCACTGACGTCAGTGACCAGCAACACAGCTATTGAGAAATACCCACACCGTCTGCCTAGAATTAACCTGGCACTTCACGCTGGCCCAGAGAACTGCTAAAAATGGCCCCATCTGAATATGTCCTCATAATTAAATTGGCCTTACTGTCTGCTAAGTGGCTGTCACCAAGTTTGCCACATTGGGAAGCAGGTCACAAGGCAGAACACTCACCCTCCCTTGGAACAAACACCTGCTTGTGATCTTCCTGCCAGCAGTCTTCAGGAACTCCATCTAGAATGTTCCTCAGCCCACCTGGCCTTCCAATACAGATCACCCAAGAGGGGTCAGCAGAGAAGCGACCTCCTCCAGCTCCCACAGCTCCCCGAGACAAGCACTGCCATCACCCCACCCCTCACACTGCATCAGAGCCTCTGGATGACCTGGCTGCCCTCCCCTACCCTGCACAGCCCCAAAGAAGGTAGGAATCCTCCCTTTTCATCTCTGTGCCCCAGTGTCCAGCACAGTATCTTGTACACAGTAAGTACTCAATAACAGTAGGCTGAATTGAATAGTCTATTTCTGAAAAAAGAAAGGAAATTCTGAGGAAGCCATCCTCTTCTTCTCTAATAATGCGGTAGGATGAAAAGGGAGTCTGAAGGGAGGGTCAGGGCTCTCAGAGCTTTAAGAGATTTCCAACTATTAGACAGAAACAAGAGACAGGGCTCCACCCAGCCCAAGACAGAGGGAAGGGGAATGGAGGTGCTTGGCTCAATTAGAGGCTGGCACTGTGAATGGCTCTTGTTGGTATAAGTGGGCAGGGGTTAACCTTGCAAGCCCCCCTCTCATTCCTGCAAGCTGGCTGGGAGAAGTGAGGGAGGGCTGGTCAGAGGCAGACTTGGCTGCCTGGGGCTTTGGGGCTGATCCAGGGGAGCAGATACCTCTGGAGAGGAGTATCAGAGCAGAGAGCTGCCTTGGGATGGGCAGGTCTGGATGAGGGCTGAGGGAGCGAGGCCTACCTGTGTAGTGCACCACACACGTCTGGCCCTTCTTGGGGAATGTCCTTCCTGCAAGGAGACATGGGCAGATGAATGAATAGGGTATTGGAAAAAGTCGCCTGGGACGTTCAGGTGTGACTGTGACCAAGATTCCCCTCCACATTCCCCTCCGTACCCTGGAGATGTTCATGGCTCTAGTTCTGGCTCTGCATTGTATGAGCCAGACAAGTCACCTTCCCTCTGTGGCCTTGATTTGAACTTTATTCCCTTGGGTTCCTCAACTCCACTCTCTCCTAGTTCTTTTCCGTTCTTTGATTGCTCCTTTTACTTTCTTTCATCCATTCCACAAACATGTACTGACAGCCTACTATGTGCCAGGCCTGGACTAGATTCCAGAAACACAAAGCAATCTCTGAACTCATGATGAAGTTGGGAAAACAGACACATAAATAACAGATTATAACGCAAGGTGATGACTGCAGTCAAGGATGAATAAACATAATCATTCACAAATATTTACTGAATACCTACTATGTGCGAGGACTGGGTCTGATTGTGGGGATACAGCAGTGAACCATACAGAGAAGATTCTTATTCTTTTGGAGTTTACATTCTTTTGTGTGTTTTTTTGTGCGGAGATTCACCCCAAGCTAACATCCATTGTCAATCTTCCTCTCTTTTTTTTTTTTTGCTTGAGGAAGATTAGCCCTGAGCTAACACCTGTGCCAGTCTTCCTCTACTTTGTATGTGGGATGCCTCCACAGCATGGGTGATGAGTGGAGCAGGTCCGCGCCTGGGATCTGAACCCGTAAACCAGGCCACCGAAGCAGACGGTGTGGAAATTTAACCACTCAGCCACAGGGCGGGCCCCAGGAGTTTACATTCTAATGGAGGGAGACAAACAATACTCAAACAAGATAATTAGAAATTGTGATAAGTTCTCTAAAGAAGATAAACACAATGATGAATTAGAGTGATACAGTGGGACATTTTAGAAAGGGTGGTCCAGGATGGCCTCACAGAGAAGGTGATATTTGAGCTGAAACTTGAACGATGAGCAAAATGCTGGGCAAAGCACTGCAGGAACAGGGAGCAGCAAGTACACAAACCTTGAGGCATTTGCAGGTAACTGGAAAGAAGGGAGGGAGAAGGAGATAAGTGGGAAAGAGCGAGATCATGCCGGGTCTTGCAGAGCTGGATTTAATTCTAAGTGCAATAGGAAGCCACTGGAAGGTTTTAAGCAAGAGAATGACATAATCTGAATTAAGATGGTATAAAATCACTCTGGCTGCTGTTGCAGGATGGACGGTTAGGCGCCAATTGCAACAATCCAGACAGGAAATCAATGATGGCTTGAATTAACGTGGTGGCAGCAGAGAAAAGAGCAAAACAGATTGGAGAGATATTTTGGAAGCAGAGCTGACATGGTATGCTAATGGAGTGGAGATGGGGTCCAGGATGAGGAAGAAGGAGAAATCAAGCACAATGCTAGGGTTTTCAGTTTGGGCAACTGGCTGGATGGTGGACCTAATTCCTGAGATGAGGAAGAACAGACATGTGCGGGTGGCAATCTTGAGATGCCTATTAGACATCTGAGTTTATATCGCAAGTAGGCAGATGGAGAGTCTGCACTAGCAGTATGAATTTGGGTGGAATTTAAAGCCATGGGGCTGGATAACAAAGCTTTGGAAGGGCTAACAACTGAGCTAACGTTTAGAAGACTCCGTGGCAGGCTGGAAGAGGGAGCAACGAACCGACTGTGGAGGTCAGGGAAAGCATTAGAGAGGAGATAATGGTTCAACTGGGTCTTCAAGATGAGTAGTTTGCCACAGTAAGTAAAGGGAGATAATCTGGGAAGAGTGAACAACATGTTCAAAGGCCTAGAGTCGAGCAATAGAGGGAGCCCAGTCCGGTTCACTGCTGTAACCCGAGGGCCTAGCAGACAGTACATGTTCAATAAATATTTGCTGAATGACTAGTGTGTTTAACAACTTGCAGGCAGCTTGCTAATGCTGGAGAAAAAAATTGGTAGTGGGGGTAGAAACTGGTAGTGAGAGATGAGGCTCTAGTATAGAGGGTAAGAATAGGCTATATCACCATCTGCCTGGAGAAGGAGACAGACGATTAATTAAAACATTTTATGGTGAGGGTGCGGGGGGGACATGGCAAATATGCATTTTAAAGACTCCTCAGGTAGTGGTGTAGGAAATAAGTGGCAAGGTGGGGAGGCCAGACTGGAGGCAGGGAGGTGAGACTGGAGGTGGGGAGACCAGGTTAGAGGCTGTGCAGAAATCAAAACGAGAGAGATGATGGTGGTCTGAACCAGGGAAGAGGCTGACGGGAGGGAGACTAGAGATAGTGAGTAGGAGGGCTTGACAGGAGTTGTTGTGGGACCCAACAAAGACAGGCGTCCCCAGGACGGCAGCATACTTGTTGAAATAGTCACTTGTATGTTGCCCTCCTGGGTAACAGCTTGGTCCTTTTGTTCTTCCTTGACTCAAGGATTTAGACTGGGCTAAAAGCAGACCAAAGCTCCTTCAGGCTTTCCCTAGAAATCTAATCCCTCTGGAGAAAATGCCCCTTGTCCCTGGCCAGGGAGGGAGGATAAGGAGAGAAAATTCTAAAGGCTTCTTTGAGCCAGGGAAGAGAGAAGAGGCCTCAATTCTCTGGCAGAGCTCTATGGCAGTGCCCTGCAGGGCGACAAGGCCTCAGAGAGATGCTTCCTGGGACCCAGCACCAAGGTGCCCAGTGAGTAAAGAAGCCTGTAACCCACAGGTAAGCTGGGTTGGAGCTGGGACACCAAGGAATCACTGCCTTCCAACAAGGAGGGTGGCCTGGAACCAAGAGGATCTCCAATTTCCTGGGGAGGGTGGGGATTGTCACTACTGTCTGACATGAAGTTTGCCTGTCAAATCCGGCAGAAATGGGGCCTCCAGTCTGAGTTGTTTTATTTAAGAAATAAAGAAAAGGCTACTCCTTGTACACCCAGACCCAATTATACAAGGGATGTCTGGCTTGGGAAAGGGAGTGGTGCCAGTCCTGGAGGCAGGGAACACAGAGGAGTGCCGGCGGGTGGGGAAGATGAGGAACACGGGCTCAGTTTTGGACTTCCTGACTTTGAGGTATCCGTGGGACATCCAGGTGGAGGTCGAGCAGAAGCCGGATAAATGGACCACTGTGAACTCAGGTGGGATGTTTGGGCTGGAGGCTTAAGTTTGGAGGCCATCGGTTTGCAGACGATAATGACAGCCACGGGAGTGTACAGGATGGCTGGAGAGGCAGAGTGGGGCGGGGAGGGTACAGCAAGATGCTGGGGCGGCGGAGGGAGTGCTTCTCCCTTCCCAGACTGGCTCCGTCCCTACACCATCTCATCACCCAGCCCGACCAGAGGGGTTGCCCCGAGAGCAGAGACCCCAAAGCATGACCTTTCCCCTGTTTCCAGAGCTCACCCAACAGGGCGGAGAAAGCAGAGCTAAAAACCCAGCCCAGGGAAATCAGCAGTAGCGGATAACCGAGCGGTTCCAGTCGCAGCAACGACGGCCCGAGGCCCCCGGGGAGGTGGCGGGCCGCAGACCCCCGCCTCCCAGCCGCCGCCTTCATTCCCCCGGGTGAGCGGGCGCGGAAAGGGATGGCGGAGGATCGTGGGCTAGACCCCCAACAATCCTGTCTGGGGTCTCCTCCCGCCGCCTCCATCCTAGGCCCGCCCCCCCTTCGGCCCCCTCCCCGCGCCACCTCGGAATCAGACCCCCGCCCGGCTCCGCCCCGGGACCCTTCCTCCTCCCCCGGCTCTGCCGCCCGGTACCGTCTCCCGGGGAGATGGTCTCGATCTCCACGCCCATCGCAGTCCCACTGGCCCCGCCTCCGAGGGTCCCCGCTGCTGCCCCGACCCCGGCTCGGCTCCGGCCCCGGCCCCGCTGACGCCTCGGCTCGCCTCCCCGCCGCCACTGCAGAGCCGGAGGAGGTGCGGCTGGAGTCGGGACCTGCGCAGGGAGGGGCGACGGGGAAGGGGGCGGCGGGGCGGAGCGGCGCGGAAAGGTGGGGTCGGCCGGGGCGGGGCCCGGGGGAAGGGACCCTGACGCGGCTGCTCCTGAGCTCGGCCCGGCTATCACAGTCAACCCACTGACTGGCGAGTATGGTGAGCGGAGCGTGAAGACAGTCGCGCATCCGCCCACCCATCTATCCATCCATCCATCTATCCATCCGTTCAACACATATTTATCTAGCACCTACTCTTTGCTAAGCTCTGGGGAGTCAACCCAGTCCCACAGGCTAGGGAAAGGCCGGAAACTAAACCAACACTTTAGTCGGATGCGCTCACCACCACGGAGTTCAGGATGTGACGGATGTACCAGAGAGTTACCAACCCTAGCCAGGCTGCCCGAATCTGTAGGAGCAAGATGGATGTAGGGGTGGGGGTGTGGGGCGGGGGGTAGGAGAATGGGAGGGAAGAAACTAGTCATTGCTGATCCTACCCCAGCCACCTTAAACCCCTATTCACTATCCTGCGTAGTTCTGCCCCACGCACAGGTGAGTTCCCACCTTTCAAGGCAAAGAAATGCGCCCTGGGGATACCAATTGAATTAAGACAGAATCGCCGCCCTCAAAGAACTAAATCTGTGACTGATGGGTTACAGCCGGGAATGATTTGTGCTGTGGGATGATGAGCGAGTTCGACCTTGAGTTCCTCCTCCACGCCAGACTCTTTAACGCCACCCAAAAGAGATCCAGGAATCTGGAAAGTTATCTTTGGAGGAGATAACGTTTGCTTGAAGAATGAATGGAACTTTGAAATTATTTTTTTCCTTCATTCTTCCCTGCATTGTTCCAAAAATTGATGTGAAGGTATGATTCTGACAAGTGGCTCTGGAAGATAGACGCGGGGAGAAAAGCCTGAACAACGGCGTCCAGAGTGGGCCCTAGAGGAGTTCTTCCTCCATTTCCCTACCCCCACTCTCCCTGGTGGTTAGGTCAGAGATTTCCGGTTATCTGCATCGCTGAAGGAGGACCGGCTGTTATTCAAGAAAGATGATGGTCGACTGTACTAAGAGGGTCAGGATCTGAAATTCCCCATGGGCTGCTCCACCGCGTGGCCCAGAGTCTCCCAGGAGCGTAGCAGGTGTAAAGCCTACTGACACACTAGCTTCTTGGACTATGGCCACGGGCAGGCACTTTTGGCGTAAGTGTAGAACAGGGGTTTGTAACTGCTCCAGTTGAATGCACAATATTTTGTGTATGGTTAAGAACATTTTTCTGGGGAGATTTTATCATGTTTTCAAGAGGTCCTCTACTCCTTCCCATTACTCCGCCCTCTTCCCTATCGCTCCCCGCCCCCCCCCCCCAAAAAGGGTTAAGAAACTGTGTTGACGCTAGGGCTCCTGAACTCTTTCTTAGACTGAGAGAAGCGATGAGAAGTGGGGGAAGGCGATAAATCTCTTAAAGGAGGGAGAAATTGTGGCTGGTTTACAGTCAGTGGAAGTTTTCACAGAGACTACAACTCCCTGAGATCCGTGCGGCAAAGCCCGAGCTTATTGGCCAATGGGAAGGACCCCCTCCTAACGTGACACAAGCAAGAGCCAATAGGCAGGGGGCATTGCCGAGCTTGCCCGGCCACCGCTCACCTATCAGAGGCCTGGGAGCCGATGCTTCCGATTCTCGCTCACTGCTGTGGAGCCGCGGCAGGCGGGCCGGGTCGGCCCTTGGGAGACTGGTATTTTGTCGGGCAGTAAGACCGAAGGTATTTTGTTTCCACTGCTGCCCGGCCTGGCGGGTGTCAGGATGCTGTGGGTTGCGGGGGAGGGAGGTGGAGGGACCAGCGCTTGGGGGCAGGGTGGAAGACACCCAGGTGTGCGGAGAGGAGGAGGAGATGATGAGGGGCCCGCGTGCGAGGGGCTGGCGGCGGCGGCCGAGCCGGGGGTGGGTTTAAACGAATGAATGTATTCGCTGTGGCTCGTGAGTGACGCTCCTGGGAATGTATCCTAAGGAAGCCCTCCACAATGAAGAAGATGCTTAGTACGGAAAGACCTTTATCACCGCGTTATTTATGATAGGATAAAGTTGGCTACAACCAGGTGTCTCAACGATGAGGAAAAACTATGCAACTTCATTGAGTGAATATTAAGTGACTTTCTAAAAGTAATTTATAAAACTTTTGAATAACATGAGAAAATGCTAATATATAGTGTTAAGTGAAAAAAATCGTGATAAGAATTGTGCAGTTGTGATTGAAAAAGTTTAACCAAAACTGCATAGAAAAAAGTCGGGGAAATGGAGTCATAATTTTCTTTGGATGAAGGTTTTTTTGTGAGTTTACTTTTTACATTTCTTGAGGGTTAATTTATGTTTTTAAATAAGTGTAAAGAATTAGAAATTATTTTATGGTGGAAACACAATAAACTTAGAAAAACAAGTTGAGGGGTATGTACTTGTGTTTAAACCTACTGGGAATGCTCCGGTTCGCCTAAGCCCTTCAAGGCTTACCGAGTTGTCTTTAAAGAAGATTAAGAGCAGGTGAATTTAATGGTCATAGAGCGAGCCCCAGGTCCTGATTCTGACCGCCTCTCCCCTGAGCTAATACGGTGGGCTTTTCTCTCCCTAAATCACCCAGGACCCCTGATTTCAGAAATCTTGTAGTCTGAGAGTTCAGAGACCAACAGTTTCAGCAAAATTTAAATATTTTAAAAGATGCAAAGTAATTGGGGCATTCTTGAAGGCCCTTTCAACCTTTATCCTCTTGGCTCTCTGATCTGTCACAGCGAGGCTGTCCACTGCTTCGGCCTTGACTACCAAATCTTTAATCTCTGATTGCCTGAGGTACAGTGCCACGCTCTAGACATGTTAAATGAAGCACGTCTAATACTAAATTTATCACACGCTACACACTCTTCATGCTTTTTTTTTTTTAAGATTTTATTTTTTTCCTTTTTCTCCCCAAAGCCCCTCGGTACATAGTAGTATTCTTCGTTGTGGGTTCTTCTAGTTGTGGCATGTGGGACACTGCCTCAGCGTGGCTTGATGAGCAGTGCCATGTCTCCGCCCAGGATTCGAACCAATGAAACACTGGGCCACCTGCAGCGGAGCGCGTGAACTTAACCACTCAGCCACCGGACCAGCCCCCACTCTTCATGCTTTTGAAGCATGCTCTGCCTTCTGCATCTCTGATTAATGGTTCAGCAATTTCACTAGCAAAAAATTTGCGTGTTATCCATAATTCTTCTTTCTTCCTCACCACTCATATCCTACCTGATGTCATTATCTTTTCCATGTGCCTTAGAAATAGCTCTTGAATCTGACCCTTTTTCTCTACTGAAGTATCTACAACGTGGCTTACTTTCTTATTGTGACATTCGAACTATTTCATGGCCCCTTACTAAACTTGTCAACTTTCTTCATTCTTGGGTCCATCCTTCACATTGTCACATAAATGTATGCTCGTTCTTCCAAATTCCCCAGCAGGCCCTTAATGATTAAAGAGATAAGTTTGGGGGGCTGGCCTGGTGGCATAGTGGTTAAGTTCACAAGCTCTGCTTTGGAGGCCCAGGGTTCCTCAGCCTACATTTTGGCACAGACCTGCACACCCACCATGCTGTGGCTGCGTCCCACATACAAAATAAGGAAGACTGGAACAGATGTTAGCTCAGCAACAGTCTTCCTTAAGCAAATAGAAGATTGGCAACAGATGTTAGCTCAGCAACAATCTTGCTCAAGCAAAAAGAAGATTGGCAACAGATGTTAGCTCAGCAACAATCTTTCTCACCAAGAAAAGAAAAGAAAAGAAAAAGTTGGAAAGATATATGAATATCAGATAATATAAGTCCTTAAGTGCCTTGCTAAGACATTTTGAAAGAACTTCTTTTATATATGGAGACTCATTAAAAGGTGTTTGAGCAGAAGAGCAAAATGACTAGAACTGTGATTTTTTTTTTTTAAAGATAATTCCGTAACCACACATAGCATCCAGGCTCTGTGAGAAAGAAGAGATTGGTATCGAGAGGACCTCTCCTTGTCCTATCCTGCTAAAAGGGACAGGTGGTCAGGACCTGGACTAGCAGTGGAGTAGGAAGGATTGGAACAGATTTTTTGAAATTATCTTAGGCTTTTGAGAAAAATATGCAGGATTTCTTCTTGTTACTAAAGATGAAAATATTAAAATTAATTCTTCTAAAAAATCTCAGTAACCTTATTATCATGTTTGTTTTTCCCTTATTCACAAATCCTTACCTTGTGCTACCCCTGGCTGCACACACCCTCAATACCATTAGACTGACTTGGGTGGCCTAAAACATATCATATAAATTGGCTTTGATGTAATTGGCCCATTAGGAATTTTCTCTGCCCAGGAAAATGTATCATGCATTATTTATCAATAAAAGTCTTTTAAAAGTGCATAAGTAGATAGTAGGGGAAAACATGTATCATCTTATGTAAGACCAGTGGGCTAGAGATGGCAGTTTTCTTCATTGGTAATGACAGAGGACTTATTTCTCCGTTTAGCAAGCCAGTGCAGAACCACTTAACCTGACATCATGTGTAGAAGCATAATAGACTGCTCCTCCTTAGTAGAAGCTTCTGAGAGCCAGGACAGAGCTAGCAAAGAGGTATGAGAAATAATTTGCAGTTAAGTTAAAAGCAAATCACCAGGCAGTTTGGTAGAGAATACGTGTCTTGGATTTAGAGTCTGAAGGTGACTTTAAATCCTGTACTACTCTGTAAAACAGGGTTGAAAAATGTCCATTGGATTCGGTGACATGGATGGCACTAGTGGCTTGGTGGGAGCTGTTTTAGGAAAGAGATGGGAATGGAGTCAATTTGGAGTGGGTTAAAAAGAGAGTGGTGAAGAAATGGACACTGCGAGTTTAGACAGTTCTTTGATAGGTAATAAGATTAAACATCATTTTAAATGTGTTTATTGATCATCATATTATTTTGTAAGTTGCCTGTTGATATTCTTTGGCCATTTTTAAGTTTAGGGTGTTTGTCTTTTTTTTTAAGGAAGATTAACCCTGAGCTAACATCCATGCCCATCTTCCTCCACTTTATATGTGGGACACCTACCACAGCATGGCTTGCCAAGTGGTGTCACGTCCACACCCGGGATCCAAACCACCGAACCCTGGGCAGCCGAGAAGTGGAATGTGCGAACTTAACCGCTGCGCCACCGGGCTGGCCCCTCAGTTGTTTCTTAAGAGGCTGGATTGTTCATCAGCCTTCGAAAGCAGGTCCAAATATAGTGCAAAGGGGCTTTACTGACTCAGTATTATAAGAGCCTAAAGCAACAAAAATGTAATCAACACAACCCCTGGCAATACCATGCCCCAATTGGAAACTCCTTATCTGATGTAATAGATGCGGAACAATCCATGTGAAAATACTTGCCAGCACGTATAAAGTGTGCTGGGAACCAACAGGCAAAGAAGTTAACTCTAGTTTCCGTTCTCAAGGATTTTGTATGATGGTTGTGGAAATGAGATATGATACGTGAAAAAGTAACTGGTGATTGCAGGTAATAAACTGAAGATGTCACGTGGTGGTTTAGACTGTCAGCACTGTAGGAGTTCACAGGAGGAAAGTATCACCTTTTTTTTTTAAGATTTTTATTTTTCCTTTGCCTCCCCAAAGCCCCCCTGGTACATAGTTGTGTATTTTTAGTTGTGGGTCCTTCTAGTTGTGGCATGTGGGATGTTGCCTCGGCATGGCTTGATGAGCGGTGCCATGTCCGTGCCCAGGATTCCAACCAGCAAAACCCTGGGCTGCCAAAGCGAGCAAGGGAGCTTAACCACTCGGCCATGGGGCCGGCCCCCTCACTTTTTTTTTTTTTTAGTGTGGGTAGCTGATTATGAATAGATGTGATTTCTTCCCTGGAGAATACAAGTAGGTTAGGTTTTTTTTTTTTAATTGAGTTCATAATAGTTTACATCATTGTGAAATTTCAGTTGTACATTGTTTCTTGTCTGTTACCATGTAAGTGCTCCCCTTTGCCCCCTGTGCCCACCCCCCAACCCCCTTCCCCTGGTAACCACTGAACTGTTTTCTTTGTCCATGTGTGTGTTTGTATTCCACATATGAGTGAAATCATATGGTGTTTGTCTTTCTCAGTCTTGCCTATTTCGCTTAACGTAATTCCCTCCAGTCCGTCCATGTTGTTGCAAATGGGATGATTTTGTCGTTTTTATGGCTGAGTAGTAGTCCATTGTGTGTGTATGTGTGTATATATACACCACATTTTCTTTATCCAATCATCGATCGATGGGCACTTGGATTATTTCCATGTATTGGCTATTGTGAATAGTGCTGCAATGAACATAGGGGTATGTTACTCTGGATTGTTGATTTCAAGTTATTTGGGTAGATACCCAGTGGTGGGATAGCTGGGTCATATGGTATTTCTAGTTTTAGTTTTTTGAGGAATCTCCATACTGTTTTCCATAGTGGCTGCACCGGTTTGCATTCCCACCAGCAGTGTATGAGGGTTCCCTTTTCTCCACACCCTCTCCGACATTTGTTATTTTTAGTCTTAGTGATTATAGCCATTTTAACAGGCATAAGGTGGTATCTTAGTGTAATTTTGATTTGCATTTCCCTGATGAGCAGTAATGTTGAACATCTTTTCATGTGTTTATTGGCCATCTGTTTGTCGTCTTTGGAAAAATGTCTCTTCATATCCTCTGCCCATTTTTTGATCGGACTGTTTGTTTTTTTTGTTATTCAGTGGTGTGAGTCCCTTATATGTTATGGAGATTAACCCCTTGTTGGATATATGATTTTCAAATATTTTCTCCCAATTGGTGGGTTGTCTTTTGGTTTTGATCCTAGTTTCTTTTTCCTTGAGAAGCTCATTAGTCTGATGAAGTCCCACATGTTTATTTTTTCTTTTGTTTCTCTTGTCTGAGAAGACATGGTATTTGAAAAGATCCTTTTAAGTTCGACGTCAAAGAGTGTACTACCTATATTATCTTCCAAGAGTTTTATGGTTTCAGGACTTACCTTCAAATCTTTGATCCATTTTGAATTTATTTTTGTGTATGGAGTGAGATAATGGTCTACTTTCTTTCTTTTGTGTGTGGCTGTCCAGTTTTCCCAACACCATTTATTGAAGAGACTGTCTTTTCTCCATTGTATGTTCTTGGCACCTTTGTCGAAGATTAGCTGTCCGTAGATGTGTGGTTTTATTTCTGGGCTTTCAGTTCTGTTCCATTGATCTTTGTGCCTGTTTTTGTACCAGTACCATGCTGTTTTGATTACTGTGGCTTTGTAGTACATTTTGAAGTCAGGGACTGTGATGCCTCCAGCTTTGTTCTTTTTTCTCAGGATTGCTTTAGCAATTCAGGGTCTTTGGTTGCCCCATATGAATTTTAGGATTCTTTGTTCTATTTCCATGAAGAATGTCATTGGGATTCTGATTGGCATTGCATTGACTCTGTAGATTGCTTTGGGTAGTATGGACATTTTAACTTTTATTCTTCCAATCCATGTGCATGTCTCTTTGCATCTCTTTATGTCATCATCTATTTCTCTGAATAATGTCTTATAGTTTTCATTATATAAGTCCTTCACCTCCTTGGTTAAATTTATTCCTAGATACACTACTCTTTTAGTCGGGATTAAATGGAATTGTATTCTTGAGTTCTCTTTCTGTAAGTTTGTTATTAGAGTATAGAAATGCAACTGATTATCATAAGTTGATTTTGTACCCTGCAACTTTACTGTAGTTGTTAATTATTTCTAATAGTTTTCCAATGGATTCTTTAGGGTTTTCTATATATAAGATCATGTTGTCTGCAAACAGCGAGAGTTTCACTTCTTCACTCCCTATTTGGATTCCTTTTATTCCTTCCTCTTGCCGAATTGCTCTGGCCAAAACCTCCAGTACTATGTTGAGTAAGAGTGGTGATAGCAGGCATCCTTGTCTTGTTCCTGTTCTCCGAGGGATGGTGTTCAGTTTTTGCCCATTGAGTATGATGTTGGCTGTGAGTTTGTCATATATGGCCTTTATTATGTTGAAGTAATTTCCTTCTATCCCCATTTTGTTAAGAGTTTTTATCATAAATGGTTGTTGGATCTGTCAAATGCTTTCTCTGTGTCTGTTGAGATGATCATGTGGTTTTTATTCATTTTGTTAATGTGGTGTATCACATTGATTGATTTGCAAATGTTGAACCATCCATGTGTCCCTGGTATAAATCCCATTTGATCATGATGTATGATCTTTTTGATGTATTGCTGTATTTGGGTTGCCAACATTTTGTTGAGGATTTTTGCATCTATGTTGCTCAGCGATATTGGCCTGTAGTTTTCCTTTTTATGTTGTCCTTGTCCGGCTTTGGTATCAGAGTGATGTTGGCCTTGTAGAATGTGTTAGGAAGCATTCCATCTTCTCTAATTTTTGGAATAACTTGAGAAGGATAGGTGTTAAATGCTTTCTGACAGTTTGGTAGAATTCCCCAGGGAAACCATCTGGTCCCGGGCTTTTATTCTTTGGGATGCTTTTGATTACTGTTTCAATTTCTTTACTTGTGATTGGTCTATTCAGATTATCTATTTCTTCTTGATTCAGGTTTGGGAGGTTGTAAGAGTCTTAAGAATTTATCCATTTCCTCTAGATTGTCCATTTTGTTGGTGTATAGCTTTTTGTAGTATTCTCTAATAATTGGTTGTATTTCTGTGGTGTCTGTTGATATTTCTCCTCTTTTGTTTCTAATTTTATTTATCCGAGCTTTCTCTCTTTTTCTTTGTAAGTCTGGCTAGGAGTTTGTCAATTTTGTTTATCTTCTCCAAGAACCAGCTCTTTGTTTCGTTGATCCTTTCTACTGCCTTTTTTGTTTCAATAGCATTTATTTCTGCTCTGATTTTTGTCATTTCTCTCCTTCTGCTGACTTTGAGCTTTCTTTGTTGTTCTTTTTCTAATTCAATTAGGTGTAGTTTGAGATTGCTTATTTGGGATTTTTCTTGTTGGTTAAGGTGAGCCTGTAGTGTGGTGAATTTCCCTCTTAGTATGGCTTTTGCTGCATTCCATATGAGTTGGTATGGTATGTTTTCATTTTTATTTGTCTCTAGATATTTTTTGACTTCTCCTTTAATTTCTTCAGTGATCCATTGGTTGTTCAATAGCATGTGGTTTAGTCTCTACATCTTTGTCCCTTTCCCAGCTTTTTTCTTTTCTTTTTTTTTATGCTTTTTTCTCCCCAAATCCCTCCAGCACATAGTTGTGAATTTTTAGTTGCAGGTTCTTCTAGTTGTGGTATGTGGGACGCCGCCTCAACGTGACCTGATGAGCGGTGCCATGTCTGTGCCCAGGATCCAAACCACTGAAACCCTGGGACGTGGGAAGTGGAGTGCGTGAACTTAACCACTCAGCTATGGGGCTGGCCCCTCAGCTTTTTTCTTGTAATTAATTTCTAGCTTCATAGCATTGTGATTGGAAAAGATGCTTGTTATTATTTCAATCTTCTTAAATTTATTGAGGCTTGCCTTATTTCCCAACATATGGTCTATCCTTGAGAATGTTCCGTGTGCATTTGAGAAGAATGTGTATTTTGCTGGTGTTTTTTGTTTTTTGTTTTTGAGGAGGATTAGCCCCAGAATCTGAACTGGCGAACCCTGGGCCACTGAAGTGGAACATGCGAACTTAACCACTGCTCGCCAGGCTGGCCCAGTATTCTGCTGTTTTTGGATGGAGTGTTCTATAAATGTCTATTAGGTCCAACTGGTCTAGCTTTTCATTTAATTCCACTGTTTCCTTGTTGACTTTCTGTCTGGATGATCTATCCATTGATGTGAGTGGAGTGTTGATGTCCCCTTCTATTTCTGTGTTCTTATTAATGTCTTCTTTTCGGTTTGTTAATAGTTGTTTTATGTACTTTGGTGCTCCTGTGTTGGGTGCATAGATATTTATAAGTTTATGTCTTCTTAGTGGAGTGTCCTTTTAATCATTATATAATGCCCCTCTTTGTCTCTCTTTACCTGTCTTATCTTGAAGTCTACTTTGTCCAGTATAAGTATTGCAAGACCTGCTTTCTTTTGTTTGCCGTTAGCTTGGAGTATCGTCTTCCGTCCCTTCACTCTGAGCCTGTGTTTGTCCTTGGAGCTGAGGTGTTTCCTGGAGGTAGTGTATTTTGAGTCTTATTCTTTAATCCGTCTTGCCACTCTGTGTCTTTTTATCAGAGAATTCAGTCCATTTACATTTAGGGTGATTATTTGATATATGAGGGCTTACTGCTGCCATTTTATCACTTGTTTTCCGGTTCTCCGGCATTTCCTTTGTTTCTCATCCTGTGTATTTTGGTTTACCAATTGAGTTAATGTGATTTTTAATGTTACGTTTCTTTTTTTCTCCTTATTTATTATTTGTGTTTCTGTTCTGCTTTTTTGTTTAGTGATTACCACAAGGTTTGTATTCAAAATCTCGTAGATAAGATAGTCCATTTTCTGATGTCCTCTTATTTCCATTGACTAAACCGATTCAGTCCCTTTTGTCTTCCCCTCCTAAGTTGTTTTTCTCACATCTTATTCCATCTTGTGTTGTGAGTTTGTGATTAAAATGACAAGATTATCTTTGTTTTTGTTGTTTTCCTTCCCTTTATGTTTAATGCTATTCTTGAGTATTTGCTAACCTGTTCTGATGTATAGCTACAATTTTATGATTTTGACTACCTATTTGCCTCCTTACTCCGTGCTTTGTAACCCCTTTCTCCCTTGTTTTTTTTTCAGGTGTGAAGGCCTTCTTGAGGTTTTCTTGTCAGGGGCGGGGCGGGTCTTGTGGCTATGAACTCCCTTAGCTTTTGTTTATCTGGGAAAGTTTTTATTTCTCCATCATATCTGAAGGATATTTTTTCTAGCTAGAGTATTCTTGGCTGAAAGTTTCTGTCCTTCAAAGATTTGAATGTGTCATTCCAGTCTCACTTAGCCTGTAAGGTTTCTGCATAGAAATCCACTGACAGCCTGATAGGGTTTCCTTTGTAAGTTATTTTCTTCTGCCTTGCTGCCCTTAATATTTTTTCCTTATCATTCATTTTTGCCAGTTTCACTGCTAGATGCCTTGCAGTAGGTTTTATTACATTGACGTATTTAGGAGATCTGATAGCTTCTTCCACGTGGATTTCCATCTTCTTCCCTATGTTTGGGACATTCTCTGCTATTATTTCTTTGAACAAGCTTTCTACTTCATTCTCCTTCTCTTCTCCCTCTGGAATACCTATAATCCTTACGTTGCATTTCCTAATTGAGTCCAATGTTTCTTGGAGACTTTCTTCACTTCTTTTTACTCTTAGTTCTCTCTCCTCCCCTATCTGGAGCATTTCAACGTGCCTCTCCTCGATTATGCTGATTCACTCCTCTATGATGTCTGCTTGAGTGTTCAAGGAATCCGTATTTTGTTTTATCTCTTCCATTGTGTTTTTCATCTACAATATTTCTGATTGATTCTTCTTCACAGTTTCAGTCTCTTTTGTGAAGTAGCTCCTGAACTCATTGAGTTGTTTCTCTGCATTCTCTAACTCATTGAGTTTTTTGATGATAGCTATTTTGAATTCTCTGTCATTTAGATTGCAAATTTCTCTGTCCTCAGGACTGATTTCTGGGTACTTGTCACTTTCTCTCTTGTATGGAGATTTAATATAATTTTTGATATTGCTAGAGGGCATGACTCTGTTTTTGTGCGTTGTGATATTATTTGGTCACAGTTACTGCCTATCACCACTGTGTGGGGGTCAAGAGCCATGTATCCTGAGCCCTCTGCCTTCCACCAAGATCCAGGCACTGGAGCCAGCGCTGGGTGGATGGTGGGTGGCCTCTAGGGGCGCTTCCTTTTGCATGCTTTCAGGGTTTTCTCACTCTACCCTCCGTATCTGCTCTCCTGAGGTGTTGGCTTGATGGGGTCACCCCTGTGTTAGCTTTCACCTCAGTAAGGGCTTTCCCCTAGGCTGCGAGGGCCCTTGGGGATCTTTGATGTTCCCATGGGTGAACACCCCCTCCCCTGTTCCTTCCCTCTCAGAGGCTGTTCCCAGTCCCGGATCCCAGTCTTTTGGGGAGGGGGTGAAGTTTTCTCTTACTCCGTTCCACCTCCTCCGAGGGTGCCCTCCATCGTATGGCTGTGTGGGTCTCTCAGATATCTTCTGTGTTGTGTTTGGATGTCCTCTGTTGGAGTATGAATGTCTTTTTCATTGTATGGTGGAGGGGAGAGATTACCGGGAAGCTCACTCTGCCATGATGCTGACATCACTTTTGGAAAGTATGACTTGTAGCTGGATGATTAAGGAAGGCCTGTCAGAGGAGATGGTATTCAAACTGGCCCTTCAAATTAGCTGTCATCTATTAAGTGTTTTGGATGGGCCAGGCATTGTAACAATGAAGATTAATAATAGAAATAAAACTGGAGAGATAGGTAGGTCCAGACTGGGAAGGAATTTGAATGCCAAACTGAGGAATTCAGACTTTATCCTACAGGCCAGTAGAACTGTCCAGCAGAACTTTCAATTCTGTTTCATTGATCTGTGCACCTGTTTTTATACCAGTACCATGCTGTTTTGATTACTGTAGCTTTGTAGTATGCTTTGAAGTCAGGGATTGTGATGCCTCCGGCTTTGTTCTTTTTTCTCACGATTGCTTTAGCAATTCGGGGTCTTTTGTTGCCCCATTTGAATTTTAGGATTCTTTGTTCAATTTCTGTAAAGAATGTCATGGGGATTCTGATTGGGATAGCGTTGAAACTGTAGATTGCTGTAGGTAGTATGGACATTTTAACTATGTTTATTCTTCCAGTCCATGTGCATGGAATGTCTTTCCATCTGTTTATGTCGTCATCAATTTCTTTCAAGAAAGTCTTGTAGTTTTCGTTGCATAGATCTTTCACTTCCTTGGTTAAATCCGTCAGAACTTTCTTTGATGATGGAAATGGTCTATTCTGCTCTGTCCAATATGATAGCCACTAGCCACATGTAACTATTCACTACTGAGGAACTGGAGTTTTTATTTTAATTGAATTTACGTAGCACATACAGCTACCAGCTACTGTATTAAATGGCACAGCTATAGGCAGTAGGTAACATCTGACAACTTTTAAGCTGATAAATGATATACTTGGGCATTTTTAAGATTGGTTTTGTACAAGATGGACTGGAGAAAGGCAGACCGATTAGCGGTGGGGAGACCAGTCAGGCTGTTGCCGTCATCTAGGTTTAGGATGATAGTGGTCTGATGCAGGAGAGTGCTCGTGGGAATGACAGGAAGGACTGGAGTCAGAAGCAGTTCTCAGGATTGATAGGACTTGGTGACTAACTGAGAAGGCAGGAGGGGGAGAGGTCAGACTGAGTCCCTAGTTTTTAGCCCGAGTGAATAAGAATGGTGACATCATTAACAGAAATTGAGGAGCTGCTGTTGAGAGCAAAAACCTTTTTTTTTCTTTTCTACATGTCAAGTTTGAAATGAATGTGGGCAGGGCTAATACTAGCCGTAATGTAAAGTGTAACATACATTCGAATAGCATCGTAGCTCAGCAAAGAATCCAGGAGAAGAGATGTGGATCTGCCAGTACTAAACATAGGAGATGATAATTGAAAACATAAGAGTGGGTGACATTAGAAGGAAGCAATAGAGAAAAGTGATGAGAACTGAGTACCAAACTTTTTGGCTCTATGCACATTTAGATAAAAATTGGAAACAAGCTGAATTCCCACCTATGGGGAACCACTGAATACATTATGGTGCATACACACTGTGGAATACCTTGCGGCTACTAATGCAGCTGCTTAAAAGACTGAGGCAGATCTATATTACTGACTTGGAAGATGCCCGTGATTTAAAATAAATTAGTGAGTGATGTGTAACATGATCTGTGTTGGAATTTTTGGGCATCTTTTGAAAACCCCTTCCTCATTTGGGAGGAATCTCCCTTTGTGTGAGTGTTGGTGGGAGGCAGAGCTCCGTGCCCTAGTATGGATGCCTTTGTGGGGAAACCCTCCCTCTCCCCATCCCCTGGCTGCTGGAGCCAGACTGTGAGCTCTGCTCAGCCAGTGGGAGGCTTCGCCCCATTCTGAATCTTAAGCAATTGCCATGGAGTGAAGGGCGGTGAAGTTAGATCCTGAGCCGCTGATGTGTGTGGAGAGAGTGGCAGCAGTGGTTTATTCTTCCTAGCCTCGCTTGGTTCCTGCTTGTTTTCTGAGCCTGGTGCTTGAGCCTTCTTTCTTGCTTAAGTTGCCAGAATGGTTTCTGTTATTAGTACCCAGGAACTCTGACTTATACCCATTTTTTATTTAAAAGAAAAACTTAGCACGTACAAAATTCTCCATTTTTTTGGGTAGATTTCCTTAACAGTTTCAAAGTCTTCACACCAAATTGTTAACAGTGCTTTTATCAAGGATTTGAGATGGGGGGGAAGTGAGGGTAAAGAGGGGTTGGCATGGGTAGGAGGAAACATTTAGTTTTACTTTAGACACTTCTGGTTTGTTTGAATTCCATCACTGAGTGTGTACTTCTTTAGTAATTTAAATGTCTGAAAAAACCTTAAGAATGAAAAAATTGAAGATAATACTTGGCTCACCTACTTTACATTATCATGAAGGATTGTTGCAAGGAGCAAATGCAATGGGGAATATGAAAATGTTCTGAAAATTATTAAGTGCTGTTTGAGTATGATGAAGCAGAATAGCAATAGTGACTTGAGTGGCATTTCAGTGTAGAGGTAAAAGCCGTTTTGAAGGGAGTTGAGGAAATAAGCTCTAATATGGTCAGGGATATAATATCAGCTATTCATTGATTTGATAGTGAAAGGGAATAGAAATTAGATAGTGAAGGAGATTCTTCTCAACTTTTTAATTTGAAAATTTTCTACCTTAAAAGTTAAAGTACCGTGAATACCGACACAGCCTCAATCTAGATTCAACAATTATTAACGTTCTGCTACATTCGTTTTGCCTCTCTGCCTATCTATATAAAATTTTGTGTTTTTGTTCTTTTCCTAAACCATTTGAAAGCAAGTTGGAGGCATCATGACACTTTATCCCAGATACTTCAACGTGCATATTTGAACAATAAGGATGTTCTCCTGCATAACCACAATACCATGTTCACGTTTAAGGAAATTAGTAACTCCACAGTATCTTCTACTCGCTATTTTATATTCAAATTTCCTAGTTCTAAAAATACCTGTTTTTTAATAGAAAATTTTATTTCCTCAATTCGAGATCCAATCAAAGTGAATACAATGCATTTGCTTGTATGGCTCAGTAGTCTCTTTGAATCTGCCACATTCCTCCTGTCACAGTATTCCCCCTCACAATATTGACCTGTGAAAGGTCTAAGCCAATTGTCTGATAAAATGTCCTATATTCTGGATTTGTCTGATTATATTCCTATGATCTAACTTTCCTTCTTAATTATTTCAGATAACCCTAATCAGAAAGGATGGAGCTGGGAAAAGGAAAACTTCTCAGGACCGGGCTGAACGCATTGCATCAAGCAGTCCACCCAGTTCACGGCCTTGCCTGGACTGACGGGGATCAGATCATCCTGACTGATATACAGCTTCACGCTGGAGAGGCCAAGTTTGGGGACTCAAAGGTCATTGGACAGTTCGAACATGTGTATGGGGTGTCCTGGGCCCCACCTAGTACGGCTGACATGCCCGCTCTGCTCGCTGTCCAGCACAAGAAGCATGTCATTGTGTGGCAGCTGTGTCCCAGCATTACAGAGACAAGCAAATGGCCGATGTCTCCAACCTGTGAGATTAGAAAATCCTTCCCCATCCTTCCCCAGGGCTGTGTGTGGCACCCAAAAAGTGCTGTCCTGGCTGTGTTGACTGCACAGGATGTCTCCATTTTCCACAATGTTCACTGTGACAGTTCCTGGGTAAAAGCGACTATCGACACCCAGGGCCTCATTCACTGTGCGTGTTGGACCCAGGATGGCCAGAGGCTGGTGGTGGCTGTAGGCAGCAGCCTGCACTCTTACATTTGGGACAGTGCTCAGAAGACTCTTCACAGGTGCCCCTTCTACCCAGTGTTTGATGTGGACAGCTGTGTGCGCTCCATTGGAGCCACTGTTGAGTCACAGGTCGCCGTGGCCACTGAACTTCCACTAGATAAGATTTGTGGCTTAAGTGCATCTGAAACCCTTGACGTTCTGCCTAGTGGTGAAGACACTTGTCTGTGTAGCTTACCACTTGAGGAAGGGCTCTTTGTGGATAAGGAGGCATTTGCTTCTGAAACGAATTCTGAAACGTCAGTTTCTCCCTTTTCTTCCTCTTCAGATCCTGTGGATCTAACTCATATACAGTTCAGTAGATCTGAGTCTGAGGGTAATTCTCTTATTTGTCTAAGAAAAAAGGACCACTTGACGGGAACTGGCCTGGATTCTTCATATTTAGCCCTTGTGACCTTTGAGCAAGTGGTTACCCAGACCAGAAAAGTCGCTATCCCAGGCATTCTGGTTCCTGATCTAATAGCCTTTCATCCTAAGGCACAGGTGGTGGCAGTGGCTTCCAATACTTGTAATATAATTTTTATCTATTCTGTCAATCCATCATATATGCCAAACATCCAGCAAGTTCAGTTAGAGAGTAGTGAAAGACCAAAAGGCATATGTTTCCTGACAGATAAATTATTGTTAATTTTGATAGGAAAACAAAAATCCACTGATTCTGCATTTCTTCCTTCTTCAAAGTCTGATGAGTATATCATTCATCTGGTTGTTAGAGAAGTAATGTTGGAGGAAGAGTGTCCAGTAGCACCGAGTGGAAACCAGAGTGGCTACTCTGCTTTCAGTACTCTGTTAAATAAAGCAGATAGAAAAAAGCTACTTGAAAGTCTTTCCCCAGATTTTTGTCACCAAACCAGAGGGCTCTTGTTAACAGCTAATGGCAGTAGGCAAAGTGGAAGGCCTGGAGGAAGCCTCGTTAAAGGAATCAGAACTCCTCCATCCAGTGTCTGTGGCAGCTCCATAGCCCTGGAAACTCTGGGAGCTGAGCCTGTTAACTGGTCCGTGACACTGCCCAGACCCAGCAGCACACCAGAGCACACCAGCACCCCGGACCCGCCTCATCCGCCTCAAAGAAGGAACTTATCAAAGGACAAGGAAACTTATCAGCTATCTGAGGAACTGGAAATTTTATCTAGGAAACTCATTGAAGTGCAGCGATGTCTTTCTGAGCTCACAGACTTTCTACATAATGGAAAGAAATCCACTCCAGTGTATCCATGCTCTCGGGATCTGCCTTATGTTCACATCACTTACCAGGTAACTTCTTTGAGGAGCTACCACTAAACATAAAAGCTCCTGCAGCGAGTGGGTACTGCGCGAAAAACTTACTAATGAGGAACATGGTGTTCTAATTGAACTTCCCTGAACTGGACATGTTACGTTAAAGGCAAGTTGTTATGCCTTTCCAGGTTGGTTGCCTGCCAACCAGATGGGCACACACACCAGTACACACTGAGTTTATCATGTGCGTGGTGCAAAAACATTAATGATTACACCCTTTCTGAGAATTTTATTTAGAAAAAGATTTTTTATTGTGCTATTTCATTGTGAAAACTTTTTCCTTATGTAATGCAGATACTCTTCTATTTATAAGAAAGGTTATAGTCATTACAGATTTTTAATGCATCTATTTATGCATGCATATGCAAACATATAATATTACATAAATGGGATTACATCATATCTGGGTTTTGTTTTTGTTTTTTGTTTTGTTTTGCTGAGGAAGACTGGCCCTGAGCTAACATCCGTGCCCATCTTCCTCTACTTCACATGTGGGACACCTGCCACAGCATGGCTCACCAAGCAGTGCCATGTCTGCACCGGGATCCGAACCGGGGAACCCCAGGCCGCTGAATCGAAACATGTGAACTCGACCGCTGCGCCACCAGACAGGCCCCATCGTATCTGTTTTCATCATGAACACTTTTCCCCCATTGAACTTGGCCCTACCTCTCCTCCCCATAACTCACTGTAACTAGAAGCTTAATGTGGATCCTTCCATATTTTACTTCATAGTTACATAATACACAGATCTTTGTAGACAAGGTATATAGGTCTGGGGTGGGGGTTGATGATGGTGGTGGTTTGTCATTGTTTTACAAAAATGAGGTCAGGGCCAGCTCAATGGTGCAGCAGTTAAGTGCACATGTTATGCTTCAGCAGCCCAGGGTTCGCTGGTTCGGATCCTGGGCGTGGACTTATGCACCACCTATCAAGCCATGCTGTGGCAGGCATCCCACATATAAAACAGAGGAAGATGGGCGCAGATGTTAGCTCAGGGTGAGTCCTTCTCAGCAAAAAGAGGAGAATTGGTGGCAGATGTTAGCTCAGGGCTAATCTTCCTCAAAAAAAAAAAAAATTGGGTCATACGGTACATTCTACTTCATGCTGAGAGCATGCTATTTGTTCATCTGTTCCCTTGTTGTGGACACTCACTCTGTTTTCAGTTCTTAGCCACTCCAAATAGTGCTGGAGTAGTATTCTTGTATGTAGCTATTTGTATTTTTACTTTGATTTCTGTTGAGTTGGTTCCCAGAAGTGGAAGTGCAAATTTGAGGAGTATATGTATACGTTTCTGCTTTTAATAGAGTTGCCAGATTGCCTTTCAAAGATTTTTTACTTAACAGTGCATCATCACGTGCCTACTACTGTCCTTTTCCTCACATCCTCGCCAATCTGATAAGTGTGAAGTGGTAATTCAATTTTGTTAATTTTTATTTCTTTTACTATTAGTGCATTTGAGAGTGTCCTCATTTTTTTGCCAATTGAATGTGAATTGCCTATTGCTCATTTTTCCCTCTTGAATTAATCAGTTTATGAGGTATTTGTATATTGAAATTTATTATTTTTATATGTATAATTTATATATTACTATATATGTAAGAAATTAATATACATGTAGTAATCTAGATTTTCTTGCATTATTTTACTATATTAGTTACAACTATATTAGTTTAAATTTTTAATCTTTAATTAAATTTTGGGGTATGGGCCACTTCTGTTTTCTGACCAATAACCAGTTGTGCTAGCAACATTATTAAAAGTCCATCTTTGGGGCCAGCCCCGTGGCATAGTGGTTAAGTTCAGCACACTCTGCTTTGGCAGCCCAGGTTCGCAGATTTGGAACCCTAGGTGTGGACCTACACCACTCATCAGCCATGCTGTGGCAGCGACCCACATATGAAATAGAGGAAGATTTGGCACAAATGTTAGCTCAGGGTGAATCTTCCTGCAGCAAAAAAAAAAAAAAATCCATTTTTATCCCACTAAACTTGATCTGTCACATTGGTCATGTATAAATTTATGTATAGTGGGATATAATTCTGGATTCTCTGTACTGCAGCTACTGTAATTCTGATCTCATCTGTAACTTTATCAATACCACACTGATTTGATTACTGCCAACTTATATATGTTCATTTTAAAAGATATTTGCAGAAAGTATTGAAATCAATGATAAGTAATATGTAAATTACTATTTCAATAATGGTCAAAAGGAGGTATTTTAATTAGTTTTTTCTAAAACTACTACTGTTTGATGAACTCAATGATGTAAGTTTTTTTTTTTTTTTTTTTTTTTTAAAGATTTTATTTTTTCCTTTTTCTCCCCAAAGCCCCCCGGTACATAGTTGTGTATTCTTCGTTGTGGGTTCTTCTAGTTGTGGCATGTGGGACGCATGGTCTGACGAGCAGTGCCATGTCCGCGCCCAGGATTCGAACCAACGAAACACTGGGCCGCCTGCAGCGGAGCGCGCGAACTTAACCACTGGGCCACGGGGCCAGCCCCAAGGATGTAAGTTTTTAAAAGAACCACAGAATGGGGCCCGCCCCGTGGCTGAGTGGTTAAGTTTGCATGCTCTGCTGCAGTGGCCCAGGGTTTCACCGGTTCGAATCCTGGGCGCTGACATGGCACCAATCATCAGGCCATGCTGAGGCGGTATCCCACATGCCACAACTAGAAGGACCCACAACTAAGAATATACAATTTTGTACCTGGGGGCTTTGGGGAGAAAAAGGAAAAAAATAAAAATAAATAAATAAATAAATGAAAACAAAAAGAACCAAAGCATAGTTTAAACCTAAATTAAATTTTTTATTACAAAAAATTTCAAACAGATCATAGAATACATTTTTTTATTATGAAAAATTGTAAACATGTTGAAAGACTACAGAATGAAACCCTGTTTATATCTCTATCACCTGGATTTAACAATTGTTAACATTTTGCCATAATTACTTGATTTTTTTTGTTTACTAAAATATTTTAAGTAGAGACATGGTATTTCACTCGGATATTTTGGGATGCTGTTCTAAAATGTAAGCACATTTTCTTTAATTACCACAATGCTATTATCACGCTTGATAACATGTAAGAATTATTACTTAATATCATCTAATACCTAGTCCTTATTCAGATTCCCCAAGTTGTCTCCAAAACCAGTTAAATCACAGACCTGTTAAAAATCAGTTAAACACTGATTTATTTTTATTTACTTAAAAAAAATTTTTTTTGCTGAGGAAGATTAGCCTTGAGTTAACATCTGTTGCCATTCTTCCTCCACTTTATGTGTGGGTTGCCACCACAGCATGGCTACTGAGTGGTGTGGTTCCGTGCCTGGGAACTGAACCCAGGCTGCCAAAGCAGAGAGTGCTGAACTTTAACCACTAGGCCGTTGAGGCTGGCTTGAAACAAGTATTTTTGAGCAGAATTTTTGCCACATTATCTTCAGCCAAAAGAGATATTTAAATGTTATTTTGGTGGGGTTTTTTTGTTTTTGTTTTTGTTTTTGCTGTGGAAGATTTGCCCTGAGCTAACATCCATGCCAGTCTTCCTCTGTTTTTTAGTATGTGGGCCACCAGCACAGCATGGCCACTAACAGAGCAGCGTAGGTCCACACCAGGAACTGAACCCTGGCCTCTGAAGTGGAGGGCGCTGAACTTAGCCACTAGGCCACTGGGGCTGGCCCTTAAATGGTTTTATTTAATTACATGAAGTTTTCTGTAAACAGTTTTCAGTAAATAGATTTTTGAGTTTTAAAAATTATAGTATTTATAAATCTGAAATTTCATTTGGATTTTTTTCTTTCCGTGACTTTTTAAGTTTTCCTTTTTCCCTTTTTGTTTCTCTTTTTGAATAGGTAATTCATTTACTTGTTTTAAAAAGCAAAAAATGTTGGCACTAGCCCAGTGGCACAGCACTTAAATTCCCACGTCCTGCTTCGGCACCCCAGGGTTCACCGGTTCGGATCCCAGGTGGGGACACGGCACCCCTTGGCAAGCCATGCTGTGGTAGGCATCCCACATATAAAGTAGACGAAGATGGGCACGGATGTTAGTTCAGGGCCAGTCTTCCTCAGCAAAAAGAGGAGGATTGGCAGGAGATGTTAGCTCAGGGCTAATCTTCCTCAAAAACAAACAAACAAAAATGTATTTTAATAAAAAGGTATGTACTGAAAAGTCTTACTCTCACCCCATCCCTGTTCAACCTGTTCTCCTCACTTCCTATAGGTAACCATTTTTATTTTTATTTCTTTATGCAGATACTGGCAGATCTTACTATATATTTTTATTTCCCCTTTTGTTACACAAAAGGTGAGGTACTATATACAGTGTACTGCATCTTTCTTTTTCTATTTAATAATATGTCCTCAAGAGCTCTCCATATTAGCACACACAGCTCTTTTGTATTCTTTTACAGCTGCATAGTATTATTTTTTTTCCTAATTACAAAAGTAATATATGCTCATTGAAGAAAAAAGTATTTTTCTGAAAGTAGACTATTTTATCAAACAAGAATATATTTTTATTTTTAAACATTTATAAATGTGAAATTCTGTATTTTTTTAAGTAAAAAGGAATTGGCTTTTTTGCTTTTTCAATTCCTCAATTTCTCATTTCATAATGAATTAATCTAACCAAGCTGTTACAAGTAATTACCTCTGGGGCGTAGGATTTGGGGACTTTACTTTCTACATTATAAATGTCTATTTTACTTTTTTAGATTGAGCACATATTACTTTTGTAATGAGAAAAATAAAAGGAAAAAAAGCAAAATAATCAAAAGCAAGAAAGCACTTCCCCTAAAATTTGGAAGCCACCTTTTACAAGAGCTGAATGACTAGTCGTGAGTCGCTTAACAACAAGGATTGATTTCATTGTAATGTCCACATGATAGAGTGTACTGAAGGGGAACAAAATCTGCCACCCCAAAATGTGTCTCTTTAGCATGAGGATTATTTTAGGCTGATTATTTTTAAGAAACAGAAGACTTGGAAAGTTTTTCTCATTACCTCCTCTTAACTGCCTAAGAGAATTCAGATAAAAAAACCTGTCTCAGGAAGCGGGCTGTTGCCTTAGCATCACATGAACTCGGTGGTGGACGGGGAGGCACCTAGAGAAGCCTGTTTGTTGGGCTCCCCTCTGTGTTCTTCTGCTTCTGTGCAACCAAACAAACTTGTTTTCTGAATGTTTGCTCCTTTTCACCTACCTATGAATTGCCTGCCTTCCCTTTGAAGTCCCTGTCTCTCCCCCATCCCCACATCTTCTTCTGCCTTAGCTGAGGATGCTGTTTAAGGTGAGGGCTTCAGCCATTTCGGTGAGTCACTCAGTTTCCCTGGTTTCTCCCATGTATATATTATTAAACTTTTGTTTGTGTTTCTCCTATTAATCTGTCTCATGTCAATTTAATTCTTAAACCAGCCAGAAGGACCTAGAAGTATAGAGGAAAATTTCTTCCATCGCTACAGTACTTCCACAAACCTAAATGCTATAGCCTATGACGCACCTAGACCGTATAGTACTAATCTGAGGGGCCCGCCATCGTACAGGCTGCACGTCGTTGACTGAAACGCTGTTATGTGGTGCATGACTGTAGTTGCTTATGGCCCTTACAGTTTATTCATGTGACAACTTTTAAAATGTTCTTAATAGACATGTCTTTGAGTTGTTGATCCTACCACAAATGGAGTACGATTTATCTTTCATCGTTAAAGTTGTTACTTAGTCAGAAAATGAGTAGTGATAATTCTAACAAGAAAATGAGTTGGACACCTAACTTACTTATGAAACTATTTTTTAAATTCTCACATGAAGATATTGTTTCAAATAATATATAACTAGAAGTTATATTTTTAAATTCTTTGTTCTCTGTACCTTTACACTCTTAATGTGTCTTTAATTAGAGCTGTAATTGTTTGATGTTTTCTTTGTCTCAGGACGTTTGAAACCATTTTTAAAGATGAGTTAATTTTTAATATGACTTTTTGAAATTTAAAAATCATTTTCATTCGTGTGTTTTCTAAGCTAAATGAATTTTGACCACAGTTTGTTTATTTTTCTTATGCAAATCCTCTGCTACTCCACCACTTAGGGCTTTCTTCCTTGGCATTTTTTCCCCAATGAAGAAAGCATGAAGTCTCTCAGTTGTATCTGAACCAGGCAAGCAGTGGTTTCTCACCATTAGGTTGTGTCTGTCAGGCTGCCCTCCGTCATCCTATGGCATTATTAGTCATATCTTAGGCGAGCCATTTTCTAGTGATAAAGACAACCCTGGGGAAAAAGCAGAGCAAAAGGAAAAGTCAATTAGGGGTTGTGTTTTGTTCTGATCCTTTAGTTGTGTTAAAAAATGCAGCAAAAAGCTCCTTATTTGAAGTCTAGTTGATAGTGGTAATAGATAAGGATTTTTCAAAACTGTGTACACACTCTGTTGTTAAGCAATGTTAACTCCACTGCTTCTTCAGTCAGTTTAACAACTTTTATTTTTGTGTTTGAAGAAATTTTATTATGTAGGTCCTGTTGTTGAAAAAAGAGCTGTGCTCCTCTGCAATGGCAAACTAAGGCTCAGTACAGTTCAGCAGACTTTTGGCCTCTCCCTGATTGAAATGCTGCACGGTAGGTAACATTCAGAAACTGACCCTACCCAACACCCCCTCCCTGCACCATCTATTTTGTAACTTTCACTGCTAATGAAAGTGAGGTGTACCAACCATTTAGTGATTCATTAGATAGTTAACAAGTACTATTAATTGTCTACTGTATACCCAGGCCTCTTACCAGTGCCAAAACACATAGAAAATATGGGTTCTGCCCTTAAGGGACTTACAGCCTAGCTGGAAAACCTAAATATACATGTGAAAAAACTAGAAAAGAGTTACAAAGTAATATATTAACTACAAGGAAATGACGTAAAAACCTCATATACACCTGTTGCATAAACATAAAGATCATAGCAGCATTGCAGAATGTTTCTTACAGGAGTTGTCACTTTAATATGCAGCAAACGTGGACATGAAGGGCACTCCTAGATGACAAGGGACTGAGTCGTGCCCACGGTCCCCCAGATTTGGAGCGTGGTTGTTTCCTTATTCCTCCTCCCTTTCACGGTAGCCGCTACATTGAACGTAAAATTTTGTTTCATTTTTTTCTCCCTTAACATTGTAGCATCAGCATTTTCCTATTTTGACACGTGCATTTATGATATGACTTCATAATTGTCATTTTTACTGGGTGGGGTTAAATTTCCATTCTGAGTGTACCGTATTTTACTTTGCCATATTTTCTCTGACACTTAGGTAGTTTCCAGTTTTTCACCATCATAAGTAACACTAATAAAAACTTTTCTGTATAGTTACATGTTGTTTTTGGAAAGTGTAGATTTTCAGAAGTGGAATTATGGGGTCAAAAGGTGAGACACAGGCGACTTGAAAGAACCAGAGAACATCCAGGCATGTGCTATGCTAGTGGCCCTAGGTTACCCCAGAACAAACCCTTCAGGATTATCTGGACCATTCCAGTCTAGCTCAGGTCAGCTCAGCCTCTTTGGGTGTGTAGAGGTTGGTATGGATCTAAAGAATAAAGAAGGTTCCTTCATAGAGTAGCTCTTCCTAACTTCACGTAGTTTCTGGAGAAACTGCTTAACAGCATGTAGATAAGGTAGGGACACTCCATACAAAACCCCAACACATGTGTTCACATAAGCTCATATGCATAGCACGGAGTGATAAATGCCTAGTTTGGGTGAAAACGTATGTCCCTTAGCAGTGCCTAAGTCGTCCACGTCCCCTTCCTTCCACGTAACCTGACCCGAGGTAATACTCGGTCCTTCCATCTCCCCAGGCTCTGTAAAGTCTTGTGATGATCAGGTTCAATATTATCAACTACTGCGTTCTTACCCTCAAAAAAAATCATGTTTATCATGTTTTTCTTTATAGAATAAGATAAGATATCCTAAATTGCCCGTTTTTTTTGCTTTGCAGACTCCCAATGGATCCTGCTCTGTGCTGACAGCGAAGGCTTCATCCCATTAACTTTCACAGCCACACAGGAAATAATCATAAGAGATGGCAGCCCCAGGTCCAATGTCTTCAGAGACTCTCTGTCTCAGAGCCTTGATCCTAGCCCTTCTCATGAAGTCTTCAGAGACCATACTGCCCAAAGTGTAGATGCCACTGGCTGTTCTAACCACCTAGGCAGAATGGCCTGATGTTTGCGGACTATCTGCGGCATAGCTTTTTCAGATGAAGCCATTACGGACAAGCTCTGTTTTCCGCCGTGGCCTCTCCCCAGCTGGGATTTGCACTGTCGCTCAGAGGTGAAGCACTTAGTTCGGTTGCTTCTCCCCCTTGCCGGGGCGGAGGCCCACGGCTCTGCAGCCAAGCTCAGTCTTTGTTCGATCCCTCAGAAAGTGGCTATTTACGTATTCATGACTGTGTGGTTTTGTCTAAGGGCAGAATTCCCAGAACAAAACAATATTATGGTGCCATATGGTTTGTGTTTTATGGTTTCTCTGAGGCTTTCTGTCCCTTGCCCAAAACTGTTATTAAAGCTGTCTTAGAAGCACTTAAAAGGTACCTCAGCGTTGTTACAGATCTTTTTCTTGGCTTAAGGATGAGGGTAAGGCGTGCTGGGGAACAGATGCTCCCGCACATCCTTTTTACCCCAAACCAGCAGTTCTCAGCAGAGCTCAGAGGGAGACAAAAAACCGGGTGACTTCTGCTCCCGGGGCTGGGCCTGCCAGGATGTAAACCTAACCCGCCTGCTTCCTTAGAAAATTCTGGCTGACAAAGGTCCAGATACTCCTAGAAACTGGCCCTGGGCAAATTTCAAATGAGTCAAGTGCTCTGACCCCTCTGGGCCCCACCTGAGTGTGTGCTGATGTTACTAGTACAGTGCCAAGCTCAGGTGAGGCCTGAGGCGGGATTCCGTGCTGGTGCCGCTTCTGACCTTCTCCCTGATAGGCTTTTTTTTTCAGTTTTGGGATCATAAGAATGTCCTATTTTTCTCCCACTAATCATCTTCCTTAATTAAATCATCACTTTAATTTTGATATTTTTCCTCCCATTCAAGTCTCGGAGACCAGCAAAGAGTCTGTGAGAGAACGTATTTCAGAAAGTTGGAAATTTCACTGAATCTGAGGTAGTTCTAAAAAGTACCAGTTTATTATAATTATGGGCCAAGGCACCAGCTTAGTATAGTGGAGAGAGCCCTGATTCCAGCTTCAGAGAGACACACCACTCCTCATGGCCTTCACACACAATCCTAAACTTCAGTTACTGCACATGACGAAATGATCAGTGTGTGGCTCGTCAGAGCGCATTTGCAGATAAATTGCTTCAGCCGGAGAAGCTCCATGAGCACATACGCATCTTTTTTTCTCCCCTTTCCTTTAAAATTATCCGGAAAGAAATATTTTGTACCCTTGGGGACTCCCGTCTGTTATGGTTTATGAAGATGGGACCGGGACAGGAAAGAAGCGAGGGCCCATTTTGTGGTTCAAATGCATTAGAGAGCTGCTGGGATAATGGAAGTGGAGGCCGCGTGTCTGTCATCAGTTGCCTGAGAGTGGTGGCTGAGGACAGTTTGAGGTCTGGCTCCATTTGCAAAGGAAGTGTCTGGGTGGGATGAGAGCACACTACTGTGAATCCTAAAGAGGGGCCCTGGGGGACCCTGTAGTAAGATCACTGTGGGCGCCTCAAGGTGGATGTTGTAATTGCCATTTCGCTGGTCAGAATGCTGTGAATGAGTCTTCAATAAAATCACTAATGGTTGTTGTGGCTGTTGCGAGTGTTTTGATGGTATTTTCTTTGTGATTAGTGCTGGTATAGAAAAATGTTCTTGATTTTATGCATGTGTATATTGTCTCTGTATTTCTTCTTCTAGTGGATAGTCCGGAATGTAAATTATTTATTTCTTTACAACAGATGTGATTCCATGACACCTCTCATACAAAAGATGTTTCCTTGGCCTCTGCTAGTATTGTAGTCATTGGAACAATAGAACATAATCCAGTATCTGCTGACTTTGGAGACAGAGAAGAGCTAAATTCTTTAAATTATCGTTTAATGTTGTATTGAGAATATTTTGGGCAAGGAAAGACATTATTTACAAATCCCATTTTGTGCCCAAATTTTTCTAAATATCGTACTGGTATTATTTGATACATGCCATAGATATAAAGTATAGGAAGGCTTAATAATTCAATGAACCACCTATCACCTAATATAAGAACCAGAACATTACTTGAAACCATCCGGGCTCCCTGTGTGTCCCTCCTGGGTTCTCCGCAGGTAACTGCAGCCCAGAGGGAGCTAATCTCTTGATTGTTGTAATTATCGTTTCTTCATTCCTTTTTTTTTTTTTTTAAAGGGAGTTTCACCACAACCACGTATACACATTGGCCTCAACAATATAATGTTTATTTTCCCTTGTTTTTGAGCTTTATGCAACAGTATTATATTGTATATGGTCTTCTGCGACTTGCTTTTTTTCACTCAATATTATCTTTAACATTCATACTTACATGTGTACGTTCTATTACTTTCACTGTTTTGATTTATCAGAATTTATCTGTTTTCCTGCTGTGCACATTTGGATTGTTCCCCCGTTTTATTTTTGCAATTATAAACAGTATTGCTTTGAATGTTCTTGTTACATGTCTCCTGATGCAGGCGTTTGAAAAGTCTCCCTGCGGTCTCTTACCTAGGTATGGAATTGCCGGAGCACAGCGTGTGTGTAAATTGAGATTACTTTCCAAGGTGGTTGTGTCAGTCTTCACTCCCAGCAGCAGTGTCTCAGAGCTCCTATAGCTCTTCCAGGCTCCAGGCTTCTCAATCTACAACACTTTAGTAGTTTTCAGTGGCTTCTCATTGTGATCCTAATTTTTACTTTCAGACCACCATGAGCCTCAGCATCTTTCATTTGTTTATTGGCCGTTCCACTTTTCTCTTTTGCAGAATGTCTGTTCATGCCTTTTGTCCAAATTTCTATTGGGTTGTCTTTTTCTGGTTGAGTTGTAGAGACTCCATATATTCTAGATGTCACTAATATATGTGGCTAGGATCTTCACCCAATTTGTGACTTGTCTTTTCCCTTTCTTTATGGTGTGATTTGTTGACCAAACATTGTTAATTTTAATGAAGTCATATTTATCAATCTTGCCTTTTATGAAAGTTTTGTCTTTCACATTTGTTTCTTTAATCAGCATTCTGTCGGGTACTTGAGGGGGACCCTCTTAGCTCTCCTGAGTTCTGTCTCTGTGTAGCTCACTCCTCTCCAGTATTCTGTCCTTGGAACTCTAGCCACTTTGGTCTCTCCAAACTCATCTTCGCAACTCAGGGAGTCCTCTGGGCTCCACATGGTTCTCTTTACTGTCATCTGGAAACTCTCAAGGCCGTAAGATGGAGCAGTTGTAAGATTAATCTCGTTTTGTCCCATCTCTCAGAGATCACTCCTCATTGCCTGATGCCCAGTGTCTTGAAAACTGTTGTTTCATGTATTCTGTCCAGTTTTTTTGTTGTTTTAGCCAGGAGGCTAGATCTGGTCTCTACTACTCCATCATGGCCAGAAGCAGAAGTCTTTCCACATCTTGTTGATTTATTCCTAGGTACTTTATATTTTTTGTTGCAACTCTTAATATCTTTTAAAAATTGTTATATACCAGTTGCTGGCATACAAAAATGCAATCTGTTTTTGTTAATTTTATATCCAACTACCTTGCTGTACTCATTAATTCTAATAATTTATCTGTAGATTCTTTTGGATTTTCTATGTAGGCAATCATATCACTTACAGAATGACAATTTTGTTTCTTCCTTCCTAAATCTTATACTCTTTTTTCCACTGGCTAGATCCCTTGATGAAGTGTTGAATAGAAGTAGTGATAGTGGGTATCCTTGCCTATTCCTGATTTTTTTTTTTTTTTTTTTTTTTTAAAGATTTTATTTTTTCCTTTTTCTCCCCAAAGCCCCCCGGTACATAGTTGTGTATTCTTCGTTGTGGGTTCCTCTAGTTGTGGCATGTGGGACGCTGCCTCAGCGTGGTCTGACGAGCAGTGCCATGTCCGCGCCCAGGATTCGAACCAACGAAACACTGGGCCGCCTGCAGCGGAGCGCGCGAACTTAACCACTCGGCCACGGGGCCAGCCCCTCCTATTCCTGATTTTAAAGGGACTATTTCATCATTAATACTGATGTTTGTGAGGCTGGCCTGGTGGCATGGTAGTTAAGTTCACACGTTCCACTTTGGGGGCCCAGGGTTCGCCGGTTCGGATCCCGGGTGCGGACATGGCACCGCTTGGCAAGCCATGCTGTGGTAGGCGTCCCACATATAAAGTAGAGGAAGATGGGCACAGATGTTAGCTCAGGGCCAGTCTTCCTCAGCAAAAAGAGGAGGATTGGCAGCCTATGTTAGCTCAGGGCTAATCTTCCTCAAAATAAATAAATAAATGAATAAATAAAAATAATGATGTTTGCTATCAGTTTTTGGTAGATATCCTTTCTCAGGTTTAAAAAGTTCCTTTTCTTCTTGGTTTGTTAAGTACTTTTATGAATGGGTGTTAGATTTTTATCAAATGATTCTGTCTGTTGAGATTATAATTTTTTTTCCTCCTTTACTCTGTTAATGTGGTAAATCTCACTTGATAGATTTTTCTAACGTTAAACAAACTTTGGATTCTTGGAATAAACCCAGTATGTTCATGATGCATTTATTTTTTCAGACATGGTCAGAGTCAGTTTGCCAATACTTCATTTCAGATTCTTGCTTCTATGTTCATGAGTAAGATTAGCCTGTGAATTTCCTTTCTTTTTTACTTCGCTTGTCTGGTTTTGGTATCAAGCTTATTCTAGGCTGATAACAATGAGTTGCAGAATATGCCTTTTTCTGTTCACTCGAAAAGTTTCCGTAAGATAGGAATGATCCTCAATAGGAAGTTTGATAGAACTTGGTATAATCATTTGGGTCTGGTGTTTTATTTGTGAGAATGTTTTTAAATATGTATTTCATTCCCTTAACATTTGTGGTACCATTTAGGATTTCTATATATTTACACCCACATCCATATATACTCAGTTCTGTTATAATGCTTGTTTTGAAAACAAACTTGTCCCAACACAATTGCACATTAGGGAACAATTAGAGCATGACATGAACTTCCTGTTGCTCTGGTACCAGTTTTGTCCTTAGGAAACCCTGGGTGAACACAGCAAACTGGACCCAGCTGTAGTGACTCGCATGGGAATACACAAGCATGCACGCATGCGCACCTCACACATCTCGCAAGCAGCTATGTCAGTTCACCGTGTGTGCTCTGAGCCACACCCATCCGTATCTGCTGTTACAACTTTTGTCCACGTTCAGACTTCTAACATTTGCTAGTGACCCACCAGCTGCAATCCTTTCTTTCTGTTGCATAATCCACACTCAGTGTCTATGGGGATGGGGCAGTGGAGTGAATGGGGGAGAAAGGAAACTAAGAAGACACCAAATTTTTGGTTTTGGTGATGGATAAATGCTAATATAATTTACTAAAAATGCAGGAGGCAGAACATGTGTGGGGAGAAGCTGGTGAGTTCCACTTTGGACGTCTGGTGTTTTAACTGCGTGAAGAAGACTCAGCTGGGCATCCGATCTTCAGCTCTGGGGATCTGAAGGTCAGCAGAGAGCTCAGGGTTAGATGTAGAGTGGCTGGTGTGTAGGTGGTGATAGGGAAGGTCACACGTCCCTGGGAAGCCTGAGATGACTATGGCGCATCAAAGGAAGAAGAAACAAAGGAAAAGACAGAAAATGAACGGTCAGAGATGGAGGAGGAGAGCCAGTAGGGTGGTGACATGCAAGCCCAGGGAGGGTAGGATTTTGAAAAGGAGTGCTCAGCATTAATGGCTACCAGTCCCTCAGGGTTTCCTTGTTCAGGTATTGTTTCACTTAATCCTCAAAGCCATCCCGAGGTGCAGGTGGCAGTGTACACGTTTCTTTCAAAAAAGAAACAGAGGCTCAGATTTGTTAAATAAGTTGAGTAATCACACATGTAAAAGATGAAAGTGGGGGGCTGGCCCCGTGGCCAAGTGGTTAAGTTAGCGCGGTCTGCTTCAGTGGCCCAGGGTTTCGCCATTTCGAATCCAGGGCATGGACATGGCACCGCTCATCAAGCCATGCTGAGGCAGTGTCCCATATGCTACAACTAGAAGGACCCACAACCAAAAATACACAACTATGTACTGGAGGGCTTTGGGAGAAAAAGGAAAAATCAAATCTTTAAAAAAAAAAAAAATGTAAGCAACATACAAACTCCAATCTCCCTTTTTCCAATGCTGGAATTCACCTTGCCAGGCCACACCGCCTCCTCCATGGGGAGGAAGAGGCCAGGTTTACTGGGTTAAGGAAGGAAAGGCAGGTGAGCGCAAGGAGACGAGGCTATGGTGGCAGCTGGTGGGGGAGAAGAGAAAACTAAAAGAACAAGGAAAGGCTGTTTTGTTTGTTTTACGATGAGGGCAATATGAACATACACTTGCTCGTTCAGCAAACGTTTATTCACATTGAACATTTACTTCTGGGCTCTGAGGATATAACGGTAAAAGTCGAAGTCCCTGACAGAGCAGAGCCTGTCCGAGTGTGAGTCCTGCACCTAAGAGGCAGCCAGAAGTCTTCAGAGGAAGTGGAAGGGGACCTAGCCCTAGGCGCTGGGCTCAGGACAGCGGACCCCATGGAAGGGGCAGAACTGGGAGCCCAGGAGAAATGCAGGGGGCAGGTCTGCAGCACCTCCTGGCCCCCCTTTAGGTGTCCGGGCTCCTCTAGGACAAGTTGTTGGGGCATCAGGGCCCCCACGGGTTCCCCGGCTCCTCCGCAGGCTGCGACCCACATGAGCCGCCGTGGCCCGCTGCCCTGCACCATGCTAGAGTCTCAACTTTTGGTCTCTTCCAAAGGAAAAAACGAACCCGCCTCTCACACGGCCTCTAGAAAACTGTGCTTCCTATGCTTTTATAAAATAAAATTTGAGAAAAATATTTCCACAAAAATAACTTTTGTTCATAAAAATGATTGATCTTTGGTGGCTCGATATCCACAAGTAGTCTGTGTCCACTTCTAGAAATAGAATATCATCAACTTAAGAAGGGGAAGGCTTAGGAGACGCCTCTCATACCCCACTCGGTCTTCCCACTCCCACAGCTGTCCCATTTGCTCCCTCTGGGGTCCGTCTGTCTGTGTCTCTCCTAACTGGACACCCGCAGCAGGTCCATGTGTCCCCACTCCGCTCGTTCACGTGGCATCTGTCAGCCTCTCTCTCAGATGTCCACTGCAGCATCAGGAGAAACAAGAGCTCCGTGTGTCGAGCCTGTCAGGTGAGCAGGTTGTCGGGGCCGGTGCTCCCACAGGAAGTCCGCAGGCCAGGCTGGTAGGGGCTTCGTTTTTCCAGGAATAGTTGCTGCTGGGACACTTTCCCAACAGGTCAAAGGTTGTCTGGAGCTGGGTGGTCGGGGGCACAGGCCTATCTGAGATGGTCTGTGGTCAACAGGCAAGAAATGACAGATGGGGGTCCTGGAGCCCAGGCCAGTCCCTTCAGGAGATGTCACTGAAGACTCCATATCCCAGGGAAAAAGATGGGCACGTGTAAACTGCAAAGCAGAGGTGCTAAAGGGCCGAGAAGGAGGGGGCCTTCGAGCCCAGAAGATGCTGGCTCCTGCTGCTCTGGCTCACAGAAGTCTCAAACTTCAAGCAAGGCTGTAGCTGGTACTCCTGTAGGAGGGGAAGAAGTCGAAGAGAAGGATGAGCGTGGAGTGGGGTCTCTGTCCTGCCACAGACCATGGAAGTGTCAGTGGCTGTTCCTTGTCTTCCTAGCAACTCTTCCCCTTACAACCTGTGAATAAAGCCACACCCCTGTTTCTCCAGGACCCATCAGGCACTTCCCCAGCCGTGTGTCATTCCCCAAAGGTAATGCAGGATCTCAGTGTTACTTGGCTGGAGTCTGAGGCCATTCACACTGAACAGTGAAGGACCAGGATGATGCCACTTCCTGTCTACCCTGTGTGGTCCTCTGTATGTAATGTGCTTCTATGTCTAAGTGCGTGAGCATCTGCAAAAATGTGGGTACGTGCTCATGAAAGTCTGCGGCACCAGACGTTGTTACTGCAGCACCTGCTTGGCCTCGGCTCTATGCTGGGCTTTTGGGGCACAAAAATGAATAAAACACAGCTCCAGCCTTCAGAGCCCCCACAGTCTCCTGGGAAAGCCAGTCAGTGAGCAGATCGTCCCCATGCAGTGAGATCCGTACTCCAGAAGGTCCAGAGAGCTGCTCAGGGCAGCCTGTTGGGGGAAGGGTGGAAGACGACCCCCAGGTTTCGGCTCCCAGGCTGGAGGATAGTGCCGTTCATTGAGACAGGACACGGGGAGGAGCCGATTGAGGGAAGAAGATGAGTTCAGTTTGTGGCTCATTAAGATTGTCTGCCATGCTTGTGGGACATCAGGTGGAGATGTCCATATGCGAGCCAGACCTATAGATCTGGAACTTGAAGAAAGTCTGGCGGGGAGGGGCAGCTTCCAAAGTCACCAGGCACAGAGTGTTCGAGGTCAAGCAAATAGATGAGGATCCTGGGGTTATGGAGAGCAAAAGGAACGGGTCAAGAAGGAAGCCCTCCCACATCACTACTCAACAGGTAATCGAAGGAAGGAGACTGGGCAGCGTCAGCCAGAGTAGTAGAAGAAAATCCAGGAGAAGATGGCATCACTGAAGCTAAGGAAAGAGCCTCCAAAGGCAGAACAGTTCAACTGTGTAAACAGCACAGGGAGACCTGCCACTGCTTAGTCAACCCCACAGCAGTGCACGTCGGTGTGCCTCCCTGGGTGTTGGTGGCCCTGCTGTGTGTACCTTTGTGCAAGGGGTGCCCACCTCTGAAAGTGCAGCTGGCGAGAGGTGTCCTGGCTTGGCACTTTTAGAGTGGGGCCGACCATGAGGATGCAGAGACCAATGAGGATCATGCAGGTGGGCACAGCACCAATGAGGACCTTGAGGGTCACCACCACCTGCTCTGCCTGCTGGCAGGCTCCTGCCTCATACCCCGCAAACCTGGAGAAACACCAACCCATGCATCCAGCTCAGATCTGACCGAGCACGGCTCCCTGGGGGAGGGGTCCCGGATCCCCCATTCCCACACTACCCTGAACCTTGGATTCATTTCCTGGCCACATCAGCCTAACTATGGTGGAAGAGAGTTTTGAGGGAATGGCTGGCCAGGGAGGAATTCAGAGAGAACTGAGAATGTGGGGAGCTGAGGTTTCAGAATGGGTACAGCCTCCAAGAAAGGCCCCTCTCAGTCACGTGCACAGAGAAACCTGGGGCAGGTGGTTCCACCACACTCTCCAAAGAGCAGAACTTGGATCCTAAACTCATGGGTGGCCCCTGGCTAGCTCGGGTGGAGGATTCTGCCCTCTTCTTCCCACTCCATTAGTCTTTTGTGCCTCTGGTACAGCCAGCTCTGGGACTCACTCCAGACTGAGAGTGGAGATGCCTAGGGCACTTGCGCCTGAAAGCTTGGTGAAGAAGACATAGGATGAGTAGAAGATGGTCTCCAGGCCTGGGCCGGGCTGATGCTGCCGCTGGAAGTCATCCACTACATCTGGAAGCATGGACCTGGGGGCGGGGCCTGCAGAATTATCCCTTTATCCCCTTGATAGCCACCAGCCTGTGAACTTTCTGAGGACAGAGACCAAATCAGATTCATCCCTGGGTCCCTGCTGTCCAGGACCAGGACTGGCCCGCATAAAGCCAATATGTGTGCTTGAACGCTCCCCATCACACACTGCTATCCACCATTCTTGCCATCCGGTGCTCTTTTAGGAGGGCTCCACGGATGGAGCTACTGGCCTCCATCTGTATTTGGGAGCTCCCCTCCCCAGCACAGGCTGAGCACAAGGCTCTGAGACAACAGGTTGATGTGAAAGAGGGCATACCCATCAGGAAGGACGTGAAGCTCCCATACCCCCTTCCCCTCACCCAGCCTACCAGGGTAGCAGCAAGGATACAGCAATGCTCACGCCAGATCCAAAGGCCACAACGTATGCCACGGGTGCTGTGGGTACCGCAGCCAACAGGATTGCAAAAGGCACCATCACCTGGGGAGACAGACACACCAGTTGCTCCTTCCACCTGCCCCCACACCTGCTCTTTCATTCACACACTCACTGGTCTTTACCAATGACACACCCACCCCTCCATGCCTGGTCCTATACTAGGCACTGAAGACACAAGTGAATACAGATCCACCCCTGCCAGCTCCCAGAAGGCTCAGGCTCCGAGGTCACCTCCCTGCCACCTCCCCAGCAGCCACCTGAGGTCTTGCTTCCTGCCTCACTTACACAGACCCCGAAGGCTGACATCCTCTTCCCAAATCGCTGTAGAACCCACTCCCACAGTGGGGTGCTCAGCACAGCCGAGACCTGCGAGCAGAGGAATCCTCAGCCAGGCCGTCTGCCAGCGCCTTCACCCAGGTTCTCAAAGCCCTGGCTTTTAGGTGGGACGCCCGACCTTGATCTTGCCCCCCGGTTGGAACCAGTGGCTATGAACTTTATGACCCTGGCCCAATTCCACCCCAATTCCACAGCAGAGTCCAGAATGTTGACCATCAGAACTCTAGCCACACATGTCATGTCAAGGACCACACATGTCCCCAACTCAGGCCCCCGAGTGACCTTGCCTCTGCCACCCCAGGCCCTCTCACCAGGATGGTCAGCACCAGGCCCTGGATGTGGTCATGTAGCCGGGAGGCGTGTGTACAGAACAAGACCAGGTAGTTCTGCTCCACCTGAGGAGGCAGACAGGAAGTGGGCATGCACAGGGAGTGGCAGGAACTTGGAAGTCCAGGGCAAGGCCTAGGTCTCAAGTCTGGCCTCCCCTTTGGGACTTCAAATTCCAGTTGCTGTTGCCATTATGCAGTCCCCTCCCCAACCAAGGACACTTATCCCTGACACAGGTATACACCATTCCCAGTCCACCCTCCCCTCGCACAGCTAGGATGGGGTGGACTTTCCACCCCAGACACTGTCAGCTTCCTAGCCTGGGCCCTGACACTCCCCAATTCCACAAGCTCTGTCTAGGTTTCTCTCCCCCTAGCACCAGCCTCTCCAGGCCACGTGCCAGGCACTGGTTTCTCCCTATTAAAACTCTAGCCTAACTGGGGTGCGGTGGGGCCCACAGACTGAACCTGAACCTACTCAGGGTCAATATGGCTGGAGCTAAGCCATTGGGGATGGCCTGGCCAGAGGTACCTGGACAGCTGCTGAGATGAACAGGAAAGAGATCACCAGCTTCAGGTAGGGTGGGTGCCGGACAGTGAGGCCCAGCCCAGCCAGGAAGCTCAGGCCCTGGCTGGAGGCTGGGGCAGAGGGGTCTGCAACACAGGAAGGTGGCATCTTGGCTTGGCAGAGTTCAAAACCAAAGCCCAGGCCCAAGGGGAACCCCGCCCCCAGCTTCTGCTTCCCACACTCTGACCGCAACCCGCTACCTGCTTGTTCCTTCACCCCCAGGTAGAGCAAACCACTGCACACAGGGTAGGTCACAGCAACCACTGCGGCTGCAATGGAGTAGAGACGAGTCTGTGGGACAGGACAGAACTGGGGTGGGGGTGATGTCTCCAACCCATGGAGGTGGGGACACCCAGGGGCAGGGCAGGAGTACCTCTCAATGCAAGCAGAGGGACCCTCGGCCCCCGCCCAGGGACGCTGGGTGCCCCTCCTCTCAATCACCCAGCAGGAGAGGTGGATCTAAGAGCCCAACCTGGTCCTTCCGCGGACCCTGTGCCTCCTGCACACATCCCTGCCACCCTCAAGGGGTCTAGGCTCCCTCTCTCTCTCTCTCTCCCTCTCATTTTTTAAAGCAAACATTCGCTGCTGCTGACTTCTGCATGCCAGACCCTGAGGTTCAATGATGAACAAGTGACCCCTGTGCATCCACAAGAAGGGGCTCTGAGTGCGAGAGGAAGACAGATCCATGAGCAGACAGTTATGGCACAGTGTGACAACGACACAGAGAAACGTCTAAACAGAAGGAGTGCTGTCTATCCTTCAGGGGAAGAGACACATGTAATAAAACCCACACAAAGACACGCATAGGAGTAACAGTCCCCCAGTTCAGGACAGAGGCTTCCTCTGGGGAGGGGAGGAAGAGGCAGATGGGCAGGGCTTCACCGGGGTGCGTCCCCCACAGTGGCACAGGGCCCCACGTTCAGAAGTGCCCTGCATTTGGAGCTTAATGCTCTGCTGTCTCTGTCTTGAAATTTTGATGATTTTATCTTTGAATTTGTGTTTTTTAAGTCAAGTCAATGGGAAAACAGAGCTGGAGCCACCAAGAGGCACCTGAACACTTCGTACCTTGGCTCACACAAGGCTCTGCCTCCTCGGAGTGGCTTCTCACCTCCTGCTCCCCCCTTCTCTGTACACCAGGCCTCCCCGTCCCCAACCCAAGGCCACCGCCCTCCATCCCACCCTCACCCAGAGGGACCCGGTAGCTTTGAGGAGGGGGCTTGTAGAGGCCTGAGTGGGACCTGGCCACGGACACAGAGAGGGTGGGTCCAGGAGGGCAAGGCCAGTGGGGGCCCCAGGCTGGCAGCACGCGATGGGTTCTGAGGGCAACCGGGGGGGCCTCTCACCCACTGCGACCCAGGCAATCTCTGGGTTGGGGCCGTGGGCCATGGGAAGGGGACACTGACTTCCCCACTCTCTCTGGGGCCCCGCATTTTCATTTTGCACTGGACACGGGCAAAGCCTGTAGCTGGCCCTGCAGACGGGTCTGGGGATGGGTACACAGGACTTCACTGTAATGTTTTCTTAAGTGGGTGGTGGGCCATGGGTATTGGTGGTATTATTCTCATACCATTGATTCTCAAATGTTGGTGGGGGTTAGAATCCCCTGGAGGGATTCAAATGTTCAAATGTTGGAGGGGGTTCAAATACATATTGCTGGGCCCCATCCCCAGAATTTGTGAATTGGTAGGTCTGGGGTGGGGCCTAAGAATTTGCGTTCCTGACAAGTTCCCAGCTGATGCAGATGCTACTGGTCCCAGGACCACACTTTGAGAACCACAGCTCTATACCTTTTTGCAAATCTGAGATATTTATTAATTTAGAAACTAGTAAAGAAACAAGAATGCCAACACAGAAGGGTGCAGAGAACACTGAGGACAGGCTCAAAATTCCAAGCCTAGGGAGGGGCAGCCTGTGCCGGGTCTGAAGGTGAGGGCCGCCCATGTTGGAACTCCTGTACGGTGTCACCTTGACTGTGCTGGGGGAATGGCTGGAGGCAGGGCCACTACGTAGGGGGCAGATGCAGTAGCTGGGGCAGCAGGAGAGAAGATGGGGGCAGAGGCCCAGATGTGGCAGTGCCATGCAGAGCAGTGCACTGACTCCAGAAGATATTTGGCCTAAAACATGGACAGGATTTGGTAATAGGTTGGAGCGGAGGGTTGAGAGAAAGGGAGGAAGAAAAGATGCCTCCTAGTGTTCTGGGGGACAGTGATGTCATTTACTCAAGGAAAAGGGGGGAAATAGAAGATGAATTTGGTGGATGAAACAGACGCATGTCCCCCTAATTGCTGAAGAGGCATCTGCTTTGAGGGGAGAGAAAGGGGTGCTGCTCCAGACTTCCCTTCTCTCTCACACTGGGGATGAGGGGCGCCTGTTCAGGGCTGGGTAGGACAGGTCATAGGAGGGGCTTTACCCAGAGCTCCGCAAGGACACCAGACCCTCCCGCTGCCCGGTCCCGTGCCCCTGCCTGCGGCCCTTCCTCAGCCCCGTCCCTTCTCTGGAGGCCGCCTGCTCCCTGCAAAGGGCCTGTGACCCGCTGCTTTACTCAGGTTTAGAAAGCACCCAGGCGGAGGAGCAGGGTTGGAGGGAGGACGTGGGGTCCTCGGCTCAGCGGGAGGAGCAGGGAAGGAATGAGAGGCGCAGAGCGCAGAGCTGCGCCCCCAAACGACGGCGAGGAGACCCGGGGAGGAGGCCCCAGAAGAGGGGGTCCTGGCGGGTCCAGGCCGCAGGGCACTCACTGCGTCGGGGGAGACGGTCCCCGGCCCGGGGAGCGCGGCGTCCTCGCACCTGTGAGGTCCGTGGGCGCCCGACACGATGAGTCCGTGGACAGCGGCTCCCATCAGCGTCCCCGCCATCTCCATGGTCATCCCTGGGGCAGAAGGGAGCACGATGAGCAGCATGCGGCCCCAGCAGCCGCAGCCGCCCGCCCGCCGCCCGCCGCCCGCCGCCCGCCGCCCGCCCGCACTCACGGTACGCGGTGGCAGAGTCCCGCTCCCTCGGGCTGGGGGTCAGGAGCATGGTCAGCGCCGTGTAGGGCACCTGGAAGAACTGGGGCGCCCGGGCGGGGCTTAGGATGGCTCCCTCCGCCCGGAACGCCCCCAGGGCCCTGCAGTTTCCAGAGGCCAAGGCCCGCAGCCTTCCTGTCCCCACCCTGGCACCGCGCCAGGCTGGCACATCCCTCTGAGCCCCTCAAGCCCGGAGCTAGGGGTTGAGGGGCACCCAGCCCAGAGACCAGGGGGTGAGAGGAGCGAATGGTAGATTGCCAGGCACTGGCGAGCAGGTGTGGTCAGTGGGCCCCTCCAGGACACCTACACTTGCCACACACACACTGCAGAGTGGCCACTGGACAACAGTGGGGTTCCAGGAGTCCAGACCCAGGAAGGGGGGCCCACCTGCTTACCGTGGCCAGGGCCTGGAACAGGCAGTAGAAGGTCGTGTACCAGAGGCCTCGAAGATTGGTGAAGGGGGGCAGGAACCACAGGAAGAAGTAGGCCAATGCGATGAAGGGCACGCAGCCCAGGACCCTGTGGAAGCGCAGAGGAGGTGGAGCTCCCCCAGCACCAGGATGGGGATGAAAAGGGGGCCTGGAGCAACCTCAGCCCTCTGGGCATAAGCCCTCTGCCCCTGGAGAAGCCCTGGGCTGGGGCTGGCAGGGCAGGAGCCATGGAGGGGAAGAAGTGACTGACGGGATGTGGAGGTAGCTGAGGGTGGGGCGGGGGCCATTCATTGCAGGAGACTGGCTGAGGCCCTTGGGTGTTCAGTGGTGCCATTCCCTGTATCAAGGACCCTGGAGCACAAGCAAGTGGTTTCTACTCTGTGAGACCCTGCAAGCCCTCCAGCCCACCCCGGTCACACTTACGTCCCTGGCCAGGCCTAGGAGTCTTGGAGGCTTTGTCCAGCCCCGTGCCATCTGGGGAGGGAGAATCCCCAAGAATGTCTCTGAACTGCTGCCTGACTTAGTCTGACCTAGTCCCGTTCCCAGTCCCCTACTGTCCACTCTTGTCCCCTGACCATCCAAGGGTTTTCCACTAAGAAGCAGGGCTGTGACAAACACAGTGACCTCAGGCCAGGGGTGGGTGCCAGAATAGGATCCTAAGGACCGTGGGGCTGCTCACCAGGGCATGAGTCGTCCAGACCCTGTCCTCCTGCTTCTGTTGATGAAGAACCCAGCCACGGGGTCAGCAGCTGCCCCAGACACCTTCCCTCCAAACAGGAGAAGTGACACCTGGGCAGCAGGGATCTGAAAGGGACAGGGAAGGGGAAAGCCAAGGCCTGGCAGAGTCAGAGTCCAGGCCTGCTTGCCCCTCAGGAGAGAGAACTGGAAAGCTGGCTGGGGGCAGAGCCACAGGGTAAAGGTCTAGGGGCCTCCTCCCAGGGACACTCATCCAGAAGGCTCTCAGGGCTCATCTGAACCAGTGAAGAAGGGGCGGGGGAGGGAGCTGACGGGGCACACGGGCACAGTCCAACTGTCACTCAAGCCCCGTCGCTCTTGGAGAAGACTTGAGGGACCCTCATGTGGAGGGGCTCAGTGCAAGAAGGATGCACCTAGGCTGACGGTCAGAGGGAGACTTTTTGTTTCACAATGAAAATGTTTTATTGATTTTTCTGATGACATAAATGATGCACTCATTATGAAAACACTCAAACAGTACGGAAAATATCGAGCAAAGCCCATGCACAATCCCGTCATCCTGAGACAACTGTAAGAGGTGTTCTGACAATCCTTTCATGCGTTTATGGGCAATTTATAATTTTACATAAATGTAACCATATCGGTGTCATTGTAAAAAGTCACGAATACCTTATTAAAAAATTCTTTTTTGCTTATCCTCTATCCTCCACTATTCCCTCCTACAGCCGGCATTGACAGCCTGGTATATATCCTTCTGTAATTTTCTCCATGCTCATTTCTAATCATGGACAGACACATACACACATACAGTCATGCACATACATATTTGGGGCATGTCTTTGATTTGCTGAAATGGGATCATTTTATATACTCTTCTCTAAAACTAACTTTTCTCTCTTGATAGTGCATCGTGGAAACCCCTCCAAGTCAACTGGTACAGCTCTCACCCATTCTTCTGAATGGCTACATAATAGTCCATTATATGGATGCAGCACAAGTTATTATCCAACTGCTTCTCTATTGTTTCCTGTTTTTCCACTACAAATAGCCTGTAAAAAACATCCTTGAGGAGGTTGCCCTCAATACCATTTGGCTTTTTGTCAGGCTTAAGTCAGATGTGCTATCTATCAAGGATGGTGGGGTGGAAGGACCAGACACCAAGGAAGATGGGAATGGGCATCCTGGGCTGCTGCCCACACTCACCTGTGCCACATCCAGCAGGAAGAGCTGCAGGTAAAAGGCTGTGGCGCTGGAGGCCACCTGGTTGGGGACCCCGCCAAGGCCATAGCACAGTTTTGTACAGAATGAGAGGCGACCAGCTCTGCTGTCCTGGGGGAGACACAGGAGCTAAGCCCTCACCCGAAAGACACACGACAGCTCCCCATCCCTCACTTCCATAAGCATCCTGAGATCCCTATGTCTTGAGGGCTTTTCTAGTGACCTCTCGGTCCTAATTTGCCCCAATCATCTTAAAAGGAAGTGAGACAAAAAAGGAAAAAAAAATCTAAACCATGACCTCTAAATGTTTCTAGGGGAAGTTCTTCCTTATCTCGTGCCCTCAGTGCTTCCTGCTGCAGTATTCTATTTTCTGAGCCAGCAAGCCAGGGCCAACTGGGCGTCAGGAGATGGGGGCTTGGGCCCTTTCTTTGCCACTAACTCCCTGTGTGACCTTGAATAAATCACTTTTTCTCTCTAAGCCGTCAAATGGAATAGTCCCTCCAACTTCGCAGGCTTGATTAGATGAGCAAATGAGGCGAGGCCTCTGGGAGCTGACCATTAAACATGCAGGACTTTTGCAAGCCAGCTGTTGAACTGCTGGCAGCCTGAAATCAGGCATGGTAAGAGTATTTACACCACTGAAATCAGCAAACATCACAAATCAGAGCTTTTTTTCTTTCTTTCTTCCCTAGAGAGACTGTTTACCAGCCCACCAATGAAATGAACCAATGTTGCTGACCCCCAAATGTAGATATATCACAAGGCCTAAGCTATTCAGCCAACTCCAGACTGGAATATTCGACTGCCCACTCACAGCCCCACATGGTTGCCTAACAGGCATTTCAGCTTAGCATGGCCAAAACACAGCTCCCGACTTCCTTCCCATTGTCTAAACCAGCTTCTAACCCTGTTGTCCCCAGTGCATAAATGGCCCTGGGTCCACTCAGGAGCTCAGGCCACAAGCCTGGGGGCCACCCATGAGTCCTCGTCCCAATCCTCCATCAGTGAGAGCCTCCGAAGTGGCTTCCCTGCTTCTGCTCTCGTTCCCTCCTCTCGACTCTCTGTCCAGCAGCCAAAGCAATCTTTTCCTAACATAAGTCAGACCGTGTCTCCTCTCTGCTTAAAATTCTCCTACAACTTGCCATTACAGTTTGAATAACACTCAAGCCCTTACCACAGAGCCTACGGGAGTCCACCCAATCGCTCCCCACTCTCTTTTCTACCTCACTTCAGACAGTTCTCCTCAACCATGGTAGCCTGCTTCCTATTCCTCCAAATGACCATGCCTGTCTCTGCCTCAGAGCCTTTGCATTTCCTGTTCCATCTGTCTGGAAGGTTCTTTCTCCAGGTCTTTGCAGAGCTGACTCCTTGTCATTCAGGTCTACACCTAAATGTCATCTCCTCCAAGAGGCCTTCCCTGACCACCCAAGTCCCTCTCTCAATTGTACTTACTACCTGCTATGTTCTCATTTATTTCCTGCCTCTCTCCACCAGAATATAAGCTCTCTGAGAGCATGAACCATAGCTTTTAGTCACCACTGTGTCCCCAGTACCTAGAACAATACTTGGCACAGAGCAGATGCTCAATATATATTTATTGAAGGAATAAATGCCATGAAGACACTGGGTAAAGTGCTATTTCTTCAAAAGATGCTGGGACTCCTTCCTTCTCATCCTTCTCTCAGGAGTAGGGGGGGAGTGGAGACAACTCTGGCCTCACCCACTTTGGTATCTTGCAGGACACCCCAAACGGGCTCTTTTGAAGGGAAGGTCTTTCCAGATAAGGGTTTATCACATCCTTTGCACACTCTTCCTACCCACAGAAGAAAACCGCACATGAGGTGGGTTGTGGTCTACTTTTCTGACATTTGTGTGAACATTATTTCAACTTCCAGAAAACTTAACAACAGGCAGACTCCAACATGACAGCCCTTCCTCCAACCCCATAATGGGATCCTTATTTCCCCTTAAACACACCTAGCAAGCTTCTGGCACATAGAGGGCACTCAAAAGATAGAAAACAAACTCCAGCTGAAACGAAGTGTATGATGCAATCTTGGAATCTTTGCCTACCTGTCAACTGAGCACAAGTTTTAGAATTAGACAAACCTGGCTTCAAATTCTGCGGCTGCCATTTCTAGCTGTGTGACCCAAGGCAAGGTACTTAAGATAGCTGAGTTTCAGCTTCCTCATTTGTAAAAAAGGGTGATACACCTCAGGGCTGTTTGTTAGGAGAATTAAATGCTGGCGCTTCATTGGCAATGTTAGTTTTCCCTCTTGCCATTAATCTCACGCCAAATTTCTAAATTTCACTGGGAAATGCGAGTCCCCAGGGAGCCCCCTTTTCTCAGTTTCTTTGTTGGGGGCCACAAGCCTTTGCTCTGAGGAGCCAGAAAGGAAGCACTGAGTCAACATAGGGGATTGAGGTGGTGAAGTGAAGCCACCAACAACGAACGCCTTCACCGGGAGCGGGGTGGACTTTCGCATCAGCAGAAAGCTCGGAGGTCCTAACTCCTCGCCAGCACAGCCACCCTTGCCAGCACGCACCCCAGCCCCATCACCCCTGGTTGCCACGTGCCCTCTACCCTCACTCCTGGCCTGGTTGCCAGGAAGGACATCTCGGGACAGTCCCCCTGGTGCCTGGACCATGCCGGGGTTTGAGAGGGTGGCTAGGCCCACACCACCTGCCTGGAGACTGGGGCAGCCTCCTCACGCACAGCTGAAAGTCCTACCGGCCCAGCGTTCAGGAGACCTTTGGAAAGACCCGGAGTATGGTGGCCAAAAGCCCTAGACGGGGACTCAGGAGACCAGAGACTGGCCCCGGTCCTGCCTGACTAGGTGAATGGATCCAGCACGTTCCTTTACTTGTCCAGGACTCAGCCTCCTATTCTCTCTGGGGCTCGCGAATATCCTCCGCTCTCAGCGCAGGCAGTTCAAAAGCTCGAAGGCTGGCCCGAAGAGGCCGCCGCGCTGCCCTCGGCTGGACAGGGCCCTGCAGCCCCTCGGCCGCGGCCCCGCGCAGGAGCCCAGCGCCCGTCTCTCCGCCCGGCTCAGCCCCAGCTCCCCTCGCCCCCCCGGGCGCTCACCGAGCCGGGCTCCGAGGGGTGCGCTCCCGGCTGGGGCGCCGGCGCCTCCACGGCCGGGGCCGGGGTCCCTCCGGGGGACGCCGCCATCGCGCGCAGCAGCTCCGACTGCGGCCGGGCCCTTCGGAGTTCCCGCCCGGCCGGCTGCGCGGAGAGGGCGGCTCCCGGGCCGGGGGCGCGGCCGGGCGAGGGCGGGCCAGAGGGCGCCCCCGGACCGCGGGCACCGCGCCGCAACCGGGGACCCGCGAAGCGCGCGGCTGGGTCTCCCCAAAGGGGAAAACGCCGAGCGCCCACATTCGCTGGAGGGAAAGGCCAGGAAGTCCCTGAGGACCGCTTTCCTCGGGGCATGTCCCCGAGGGAGCGAGCGCCAGCCCCGGTCGGCGATAAACTGTCTTGGGTGAAAGTCGGCAAATAAACTTATTTGAAAAACGAAGCAACAGAATTGACTTGTTTAGACGAAGTTACGGCTGAACAGGCTTACAACCGGCAAAATTTGATGTTGGATGCCTGAAACACTTTCCAGCCTCACGGAGATGATGGGTATAGCCAAGTAACAGTTCTGGCCAGTGAATGAAAGCAGACTGGGCATGCAATTTCCCAGCAAGGTCCCTAGAAGGAGAGGGTCACACTGTACACAAAACTTAACTGAAAATGCATCACAGACCTAAGTGTAAAGGCTAAAACTTCTATAAAACTCTTCAAACAATTGTTTCTCAGGAAACCACAAGCACAAGTTGGACTATATCTAAATGAAAAATTTTGTGCAGCAAACCATCCAACAAGTGAAAAGACAACCCACAGAATGGGAGAAAATATCTGCAAATCAGAAGGACTTCTATTGGAATATAACTCTCACAACTCAACAGTAGAAAGACAACCCAATTTAAAAATGGGCAAAGAATTTCAACAGATTTCTCCAAAGACAGACAAATGGACAATAAGCACATGAAAAGATGCTCAAGTCATTAGAGAAATACAAAACCACAAGATGCCACTCCATTAGGATGGCTATAATTAAGAAGACTGACAATAATAAGCACTGGGGAGGATGTGGAGAAATGAGACATTGCTGGTGGGCATGTAACCTGGTGCATTTGGAAATGGTTTGGAAAACTTGGGCAGTTCTTCAGAAAGTGAAACATGGAATTAGCATATGACCCAGGAATTCCACTCCTAAGTATGTACCCTAGAGAAATGAAAACACATTCACACAAAAACTTGGAAACAAATATTCGTCGCAATACTACTTATAATAGCCAAAAAGTGGAAACAACCCAAATGTCCATCAACTGATGGATAAATAAAACATGGTAGGTGCATCCATACAAGGGACTACTATTTGACAATAAAAATGACATAGATGAAACTTGAAAACATTAAGTGGAAAGTCACCAGTCACAAAAGACCACATATTGTATGATTCTATTTATATGAAATGTTCAGAATAAATTCATAGATTGTAGAACTGCGGCTGCCTAGAACGGAGGGTGGAGAATGATCGCTAAGGTATAGGGTTTCTTTCAGAGGGGATGAAAATGTTTTAAAACTAGATTGTGGTGATGGTTGCAGAATCCTGTGAATATACTAAAAATCACTGAATTGTCCACTTTAAACAGGTGAATTCTAAGGTATGTAAATTACATCTTGACAAAGTTTCTTGTTTTTGTCTTTTTAAAGGAAAGGGGTGTGCTGCTTCCTACTGGTTGAAATGCAAAGATGATGGCTGATGCCAGCAAAGCTATCCTGAGATCTCTAGTTAACTCATGCTGAGGTTGGCAGATTAACAACACGAGAGTCTGATGACTTCATGAAGTTGATCTACCAGCCCTAAACAGCTTCCCCGCAAACTTTTGCACAGGAAATAAATAAAATCTTATTTTGTAAGCCACCATTATTGTGGATTGTGTCACAGCTAAATATAATCCTCCAGTATACACTATCCACTCTAAAGCAAGTCATTCTATTTTCTATGCCTCAATTCTTGAAAATTGAGGTTGACAATGAATGTAATTGACACATTAGTTTCAGGTATACAATGTAATGATTTGATACTTGTGTATATTGTGAAATATGCCTCAATTCTCTAATCTACAAAATGGGTACCCTGTTTCCTTGATTGCAGCCCTACCAATAGTGGATAATTGGATTATGCATGTGCTAGATATTTAATTTCTTGGAAACCAAACATAAGCTCAAGCTGCAGTTTTTTTGGATAATCTACTTTTAAATAGATCATTTTATATGCATTTTTAGTAGCTGGAAACACTTCATTCCCCAAACGCATACTTTATTGCATATACTACCACAATTTTATTTTTTGAGGAAGATTAGCCCTGAGCTAACACCTGTGGCCAATCCTCCTCTTTTTGCTGAGGAAGACTGGCCCTGAGCCAACATCTGTACCCATCTTCCTCTACTTTATGTGCAGGATGCCTACCACAGCATGGCTTGTCAAGTGGTGCCATGTCCACACCCGGGATCTGAACTGGTGAACCCCAGCCGCCAAAGCAGAACAGTCGAACTTAACCGCTGCGCCAACGGGCCAGCCCTCCCCCCCAACCCCCGCCAATTTTAATTTTGAAAGGAAATGGGTAAAAACCCCACAATCCCATCTTTTTTTTTGCACAAGAATGTAATTAAAATAAAAGACATTTGTTCCTAACAGCTATTTTTCTACTTAAAGTGATGGTATGTTCCTAATGTAATTTTCAGTTAAAAACAAATGTTAGATTTCAATAAAATAGCAGGATTACAAGAAGCCTGTCTTTTAATTAAAACAATACTAAAAACCGATACTTAAAAATATCTGAAAGGATGCACACCAAAATGTTATTAGTGGTTATCTTTGAATGGTGGAGTAATAGGTATTTTAAAGATCATTTTAGCATATCTGCATTTTATAATTTTCTACAGTGAACATGAATTATCTTTGCAAAAAAATACATTTAAAACAAATGATAGGGCCAGCCCCAGTGGCCTAGTGGTTCAGTTCAGCAGACTTTGCTTCAGTGGCCCAGGGTTCAGTTCCTAGGTGCGGATTTAACCCACTCTATAGGCAAACCACTGTGCTGGCGGCCCACATACTAAAAAATAGAGGCAGACTGGCATGGATTTAGCTCAGGGCAAATCTTCTTTAGGAAAAAAAAATGACAAAGCCAAATATTAGCCTACTGAGTCAGTCACTTCCATTCAAAGATTTAGTGTGATGAGCAGTTTTTTAATTATACCTAGAAAGAGAAACCACCAAGGAGTAAACCCTACCACGGAGCCTTCATGGTAGTTCAACTCAGGACACAAAGGATGGTTTAAAAAATAAACACAACCATTGAGTTAGTATTAAAAAATCACATTTTTACATTTCTGAGTATTAAATGAAAGTAACATTGGTTAAAGTATCTGGCAAACAGAAGGCACCTAATAAATGTTTGATTCTCAAACTGAATGACTTTGCCAAATGAAAGTGACAAAAGCATCCATACATATGTAACTATTTTATAACAAACAAGTGTAAATTGTTTCACAGATCCTTTTAATGACTAGTATTTCATCCTTAAGATAACAGTTCTTTAACCCTTAGGAAAGGATTGCTTTTGAAATACTTATAAGGCACTGAAATAGATGCACACATACCATTATTGTCAACACAATAAAATGTAACAAAAAATATTCTGAATGAGAAGTATACAAAATAAATAAGATCATTTTATAACCCAGATAAGGCATAGTAATTTAACCAATAAATTAAAATCTGTAAAATTAGAAATGTACTTCTATATATCAGCCCTAACAATGATTTTCAAGAAACTGATAAATGAATTTTGAAATAACTTAGGTCAAATTGTACTCCACACCTAAGATGCTTATTTTCCAGTTTGCCTTCCCTTGCCAAATTCAGTTTATGTTTTCTAAAGTCAACATGTTTTGAGTATTCTACACATTGACAACTTTACAATTTTAAACTTTCAGGTAAAAAGCTTTATCCGGTGATTCTCCTTTTAGAAAACCTCTGAGATTATTCACATTAATGAAAGTTTTCACAGTTACAAAAATGAAGGTTATTGCTGATGACAGCTCTTTCTCTATAGGAACTTATCGGGGTGTATTCTATATGTACACACAAGAAAACCTCCAAAGTGTCTACCGGTTACTTACAAAATGGAAAATTCACAAAGGAGGCTTTTCCATAGGTACAAGAAAATTATTTCCAAGAGACCCCTTTATCGAAATATATGAAGTATCACATATTGAGTATAATTTTGCAAATGAAAAGTACAAAAGCCTTCATGGTAGGCCTATGTGAAAGATTTTCTTACAGATTCTTGAAAATATATTAACAATCATGTCATGCTATCTTGTATCTGAAAGAGAAGTTCACTGATTTTACCATCCTCTCATTTTTCTAAGAATGCCATTATTTTTGTTTCGCCAGAGAAGGCTCTGCCACAGCTATAAATGTTACTGACAATCAATATTTTCTATTATGTATCTGTTCATTTCTGAGAGTAAATGACAAAAGGAAAAGGCTCTCCTTTGTCCTCTCTTCCTAATAAAAAGATAGGCCTCTATGATGTAGAAGGCTGGGAGCTAGAAAATGAAGCATTGCCAGGTCATCTAGTTCCCTGTGTTATTTCCCTTTTGTTATTCCTGAGCATTTAATAAAAGCCTCATTTAAACGTTCCAGCCTCTTCTCAGCTGTGCTTAGAAAAGATTAAGCATAGGTTTATGCCATGCTTAGTTCAGAGTTACAACGGAACAGTCTAAGAACAAACAGTGAGGGCCGAGGACAAAACTGAAGGGTCTAGCAGCCCCATTTCAGAGGAATCTTTCACTGTCCAAGGGGAAGTAGGTTTCATTTTCTTAGGGCGGAAGCTTAGCACAGCATTTCCCAAAGACTGGTTCTTCTAGTACATAACTAAGAATCACTGGAAATTCAAAATGCAGAGATCTGCGAGCCATCCCAGATACAATGAATCAGGATGCGTCTGGGCGGCAGGCACAGACAGGCAGGCATTCTGAAAAGCTTTCTAAGTGATTCCTACACGAACGCTTGAGATCATTGTGAACCACCGCTTTGTAAGAATGGTTCTTTCAGGGGGTCCGCAAGGTCAAAACTATTTTCATCATCATACTAACACGTTGTTTGCTTTTTTCCCCATTTTCTCATAAATGCACAGTAACGTTTATCAGAGGCTACAAGATGTGTGATACCGCAACAGACTGAACGTAGAAGCAGATAGGAGGTTCCATCTGTCTTCTTTAAGTCAGACAGTAAGGATGCTTGCAAAAAAAGGAATACAATGCCACTTTTCTCACTAAATCTTTTTGTATGGAAAATACACATTTTTCATAAAAATGTTTATATTAACATGTGTTTATTATTTTAATGAATATTTTATAACTTTTTAATTTTTATTTTTAATATAACATATATAACCCACATAAACAAAAAGTTTTGAGACCAAAAGTTTGAGAAGTGCTCTTCCCAGCAGACATCCAGTGCCCGGCGAACGCCACTGCTGACGGGCACAGCCACTTAGTTCCTGGGCACACTCAATGTGTACTTCACTTCAAATTTGATTCAACAGATCATTTGTAAAAACCTTCTTAAACTTATTTTCAGGCAAGGGAATTTAATCGGACAGTGAAACAGTGAAGCCTAACCAGTTTTAGTTAAAAGTTTAAGATATGAAGCATGTTTCCCTTGGTCACATCAGAATGTGATAAATAATCTTTAATGTATACACAGGTTGCTCTGATGTATGGAAGAGAAAACCATACTTTACATGACACATTTTAAAAATATTAATTAGTAATGTGACAACACAGCATCAAATTCTAAGTGAGAGGTGGCAAGTGAATGAATGACTTACTCCAAATGTTAGCTTAGAACAAATACCTAATTTTTGAAAGAAAATAAAATAGGAGAGGAACTGGGCTTCCTGGAGAGAAAAGAATTTTTTAAAAATTGCACTTTTTGAAAATGTAGAAAGGTGAGTAGGCAGATTAGCACTGACATTATACTAAGCTACACAATTTTATTGTTAAGTGAAAATACATCATAGATACTACTGCCAAGTTGCTATTTGAGTATATCTTGCCGTTAGAGAAGACAGATTGAGAACACTCTGAGGTTTAGGCAAAGCTGTGGGGAAAGCAGTTCCTTCAGCTTTTTGATTGTATCTCAAGTATGAAATGATTATAATGATGCATTTAACCTTCCAGATATAATTTTTAAAGGTATTGCTATTTTAAAAATCTGAGACAGCTAATATTTAATTAAATCACTGCTGTTTGGAAACAATGTTCGAATGAATGATGCTGTGAAGATATTCGCTTGTTTATATCATATTAAGATTCTCAATGATACAGCTATTTAATATATCTTATGTTGAATAATTGGTATTTAAAAATAAGTATATTTTTCTTTCTGAGTAACCTTTTGGAGAAAGTGCATTGAGTATGGTTTCCAGTCATAGTTGACTTTCCTAACTTGTACTCATTTAAAAATCTTCTCATGAGGAGGGAGTTAGACAGCACTCAAACCAAAAGTCCACTGAATCTCACTCTTCCTTTCCCCCATTTTGGTTTGCATGTCCACTTAAAACCATCATTTCTCTGCAAACTTTCCACTTAGTGTATCAAAAATCAACGTTAGGAAAGTTCTCTAAAAGGTTCCGCGGTTTTTTGGAGTCTCTGAATGATCACAGCGTTCTGTAAGTCCGCTTCCTCCAGTGTGAGTGTTTCATCTAGCAATCTGAGGAAAGGAAGAGCCGTTGCCAGGGAAAAGGGAGGACTTCTTTGCGATCCTTGGTATTTTTCGATGAAGTCTTTGATGTGGCTTATCCTGTAAAACAGCACAAACTATTAATATAATTCTATGAAACCTGAATTGGCTAATTTAAGGTAATAACTTGTGAAGATATCTAGCTATGTTAATACACAGAACAGTCAAATTACGCTGACAGAACTGATCATTTGGGCTATGTTTTAAAGGTTGATCCTTGATGATAATAAGGAATTACTATTAATTATCTTAGGGGTGACCCGGGTATTATGGTTACATTTTTAAAGAGTACTTATCTTTGAGAGACATACTGAAATATATATATAAATGAAACTATATGAAGTCTGGGATTTGCTTAAAAATAGTTCAGTGGAAACTAAGTAATGGATCATATTACATCTTCTCTTTGATTTTGTATACATCTAAAATTTCTATAATAGAAAGTTTATGTATCTACATATTTAGCTCTGAATGGATCAGAATTGTCCACCCAGTAATCTCACACAGATGCAGGTTGTATGCCTTATACATCAGGTCATGCTGTGCCTCAAATCCAATTAGGAAAATTCTTAACTCAGTGCATATAGGATTTCAGTTAGTATAATGAAACTATAATGTAATATATCATTGCAATCTTGAAGGTAGCTCAAAGTTATGTTCACACAAGTCTGTGTGTGTATTTAGAGAAGAAGCACACATATGTGGTTCATCAAAACTAAGATGGCACTGGGGCCGGCCCTGTGGCCAAGCAGTTGAGTTTGCGCTCTCCGCTTCACCAGCCCAGGGTTTCACCAGTTCAGATCCTGGGTGCAGACCTAGCACTGCTCATCAAGCCATGCTGAGGTGGTGTCCCACATGCCACAACTAGAAGGACCCACAACTAAAATACATAACTATGTACTGGGGGGCTTTGGGGCAAAGAAGGAAAAATAAAAAATGAAATCTTTAAAAAGAAACAAACCTAAGATGCCATTGATTTTAAGACACATCATTTTACATATTACTAAAAGAAAAAAATGATTGTGACAAACTATTTTCTTAACACTTAGGATTTTTATTTTATATTTATTGAAAGAGCACTTTTAACTTAATTTCACATAAACATTTATCAAATCACTCATGTGCTTCCATAATCTAAGAGAATAAAATGGTTAAGCCGTTCCTAATACTTGAACATTACTTAGACTCAGATCCACTGAATCACTTTTGATTTGGTCATTAATGTACATGTTTTCCCACATAATACACACCCTCTGCTTCATCAGATGTGTTGGTGATATAGAATTTCTTTTAAAAAAAGTGCTCCACTACTGTCTCTGGGATTTTTTCATCCAGCTGACACTCGTTCTGCATGTTTTGATGCAGCCACAGCAAAGACAACTGTCATGATTGCCATATGGCCAACAATGGATTATAAGCTGCATCCCCATCTTAGAGATGCTAAAATGTGAAAAATATTGCAACTCAGAATGAATGAAATACAGTATATCACCCAAAGACACAATTCTTCCATTCAATCTATTCACTAAAAGTCACTAATTGCCACTCTATTAAACCTGTGCGGGTTACCAAAAAAGTCTAGGACATGGTCCAGTGTATTTATTTGGGTACCAAAAACTGGATAACTACAGGCTAACACTTATGGCAAAGAATATAAAAAGTAAGAAAACAGAAAGGAACTGCGCAGTCAAAACTGAAAATGTATACTGTCGTCTCTGTGATACCATTAAGAGAACAAAGAAATGTAAATCTAAAAAGCTTTAAGATGATGAAAAAATAATTAATACCAACACTGTTAAACTCAAAAGGAGGCAAGAAAGAGGAATACAGAATAAAAAGCCATGGGGTAAAGAGAAAACAAACATCAAGATGGTAGCCTTGGGGCCGGCCCAGTGGCACAGTGGTTGGGTTCCTACGTTCTGCTTCAGCGGCCTGGGGTTCAAGGGTTGGGATCTCGGGTGCCGACATGGCACTGCTTGGCAAGCCATGCTGTGGCAGGTGTCCCACATATAAAGTAGAGGAAGATGGGCACGGATGTTAGCTCAGGGCCAGTCTTCCTCAGCAAAAAGAGGGAGGATTGGCAGCAGATGCTGGCTTAGGGCTCATCTTCCTCAAAAAAAAAAAAAGATGGTAGCCTTAAACCCACCTAGTTGGGGATATCACATTATCATTGTAAAAAGTGAACTAAACATGCCAATTTAAAAACAAAGCCTGATTAATGTTCACTTAACAGATACTATTGGCCAGTCAAAGCTTTTTAAACTCTTCAATAATTCAGGGGAAAAAAATCTAGGTGGCTATTTGTTATTGAAATGTCAGAAGTATTTTTCTAGACAAGAAGTTGAGATTAAAATATTTTATTTCCCTAAAAAGAAACAAGCTTGGACCTGAAGGACAACTCCTCTCTTCCATTTTCCACATGTTTAGTTTGCCCTCCTTTCATCTGAAAGGAATTTGGGTCACGGAAGAACCTTCCAGGGCACTATTTTAAACATATGCTTCTTCCATTATTGTGATGATCAGCTCTATATTGTAGCTGCCTAGGGTGGTTTTGACATTTAGAAATAATATCAGAGAAAGGCGCTGAAGAGAGCCAGACACACAGAAAGCACTTGGTAGATGGTGGCTACAAACAAAGCCAAACACAACAGGGACCAAAACACTGTTAGCGTGGACACAAGAACCACACGCAAATAATTACTCACAAGAAACCTCTCTTAATACACAGACACAGATAAATCTATAGCTAAACCGAAATTAAAAGGAAAGGAGAGAGATACCGTGCAAATGCTCATCACAAGGAAACTAGAGTGAGCGCATCAGGCAAAGGAAATTTCAAAACAAAACCATCAGGGACTAAAAGGGACACTTCTTAGTGCTACAAAGGTCAATTAATCAGAAAAAACACAACAATTTTATCTGTGTACGAACCTTAGTAAAAGCTTGTTAAAAGCTTTAACACATATAAAGTAAATGCTGACAGAAACAAAGGAGAAATAGACAAATCTCAAAAACATAATATTGAGCAAAAAAAGAAAAGGTGTAGTAGAACACACAAAATATGATTCCATTCATACCAAGTTAAAAAAAAAAGCAAAAGTGCCCTTTCCTTTCCTTTCTGAACATTTCAGACAAAAATTCATTAGTAGGGCAGAACACAGGAGGCATCCAGGCCAGAAACAAGAGGGAGCTGTGGTGGCCTAGCACCAGGAATCGGAGTCCAAGCAGAGTGAGGAAGGCATCCGCCCAGGAAAGCTCCCATCTGCAGTGTCCCAGCCCGACCAGCATGAGAAGGGTGTTCAGGCAGAGGCAGTGAGGCGGGCTGATCAGAGCAGGAGCAGCGTTAGGAGGGCATCCACATAGAAAAGCTGTCCAGGGCAGAGGTTCAGAAGCAAAGCAGGCTGGGAAATATATCCAAGTTGAGGGCCGGGGCAAAGGTGGCACAGAGCAGGCTGTTGCAAGCAGAGTAAAAAGAGCATTCAGACGGAGGAGTGGACAACTGCACTGTGTCAGAACCAGAAAGAGAGAAGGGAGTGTTCAACTGTGGGTGGGGAGGAGAGGCAGCACAGTGTGTCAGAGCCCCAGCAGGAAGAGAAGGGATCTACATGGCACTCAACAAGGAGTTAAAGCCCAAGGAGGGTGAAGAAGGCTTCCATGTGGGGGAGGGGGAAGCAGTGGAAAAAGGAAACTGGTAACATACAGGAGAACTGATCAATAAATAAATATGTTGGGGCCAGCTCGGTGGCCCAGCGGTTGAGTTTGCATGTTCCGCTTCTCAGTGGCCTGGGGTTTGCCGGTTCGGACCCCAGGTGCGGACATGGCACCACTTGGCAGACCATACTGTGGTAGGTGTCCCACATATAAAGTAGAGGAAGATGGGCATGGATGTTAGCTCAGGGCCAGTCTTCCTCAGCAAAAAGAGGAGGATTGGCAGCAGTTAGCTCAAGACTAATCTTTCTCAAAATAAATAAATAAATAAATGTGTTAAGAATAATTGGAGCCAGGCTTCTCACTGTGGGAGAAGTTATTTACAAATATAGAAATGGGAAAACTAGAATAAATCCTGTGGTGGTGGATTGAAATTGGAGGTAGCAATGTGAACTCATGGTTTTCAATATGCAAAGATATAGAAATACAGATGTAAATGTATTTCTATATGTGTACATACACGCATGTATGTATGCATACGTGTGTGTGCATAGACATCTGTAGCTCTGTCCTCTTCAAAGGGCCTGGGAGGGGTGGCATCCAAAAAAGCAGTAAGTATATCTAGTACCCAGATCCTGGCTTCTCAATACCATTGCCACTAAAACAACCAGAACTTCTTAAAAAAGTATAAAACAAACCTGAAAAAAAATTTTACGGCAGAAAACAAGGAAATGCTCAAAGAATGATGGGAACATGTCAAAAGTCTAAAGGAGGACCCACTAAGTGTATCTGGGACAATTTGAGCATTAAAATAAATAATGTTGGTAAGAGATTATAACCTATTATATTAAGTAAAACAGGAAACCCTGAGTGGATACAGATATAAATAAATAGATGAATAAATTTGATGTCTTAGGAAGCACAGGATAATTATGCAATTTCAAGCTTCTTCCCTACAAAATACACATTAATTACAAAGAGAAAAAGAATAACCTCACAGTGAAGGAGCTTGGCAGATACCACTTAAATCTAGTGAGCAAATTTAACATCGTCATAATGGGACAAAATATAAATGACACCACCTGATAGACTGCAATGAGAGGCAAAAGCATCACTTCTGTGCTATTCCTGCCAAAATTAGCGACCTAAATATAATCATGAAAAACTATTTTTTTGAAAGATTTTATTTTTCCTTTTTCTCCCCAAAGCCCCCCAGTACATAGTTGTATACTTTTAGTTGTGGGGGCCTTTTAGTTGTGGCATGTGGGACGCCACCTCAGCATGACCTGATGAGCGGTGCCATGTCCGCGCCCAGGATCCAGACCAGTGAAACCCTCAGCTGCCACAGCAAAGAAAGAGAACTTAACCACTCAGCCATGGGGGCGGCCCCATGAAAAACTACCAAATTAAAAAAATTGGCCCGTAACTTTAAAAGGTTATGAAAATCAAGGCAAGACTGAGGGACTCTTATCTGAAACTGAGACACAACAATGTCTGAATGCAATGTCTGATTTTGAAAAGCATTTGGGTATGAGGGATGATATTAGATTAAACGGCAAATCTTGAATAGGGTCTGAATACTAGTTGGTAGAAGTGTATCAATGTTAAATTGCCATCTAAAGATGGCTGAAGTGTGGTTATGTGAGATAATGTCCCTGTTGGTAGGACATATACACTGAGGTATTCTGAGTCATGGGTCATCAGATTGCCAACTTACTCTTGAATGGTTAGGAAAAAAGTTCTTTATACCCTTCTGTACGTCTACAATTATTTGAAAATTTTAATTATTTGAAAATGAGGAAACAATTCAGTATTTTTAAGGGATGTATATGTACTTGGTAAAACTATGAATAGAAGCAAAAAATGATGAACATGAAATTAGAATAGTTTATCTTGTACACAAATGGAAAGTGATATGATCAGGGAAAGGCACATAAGGTATACTGGCATATGTTTTGAGCTAGATGGTGCATATGTACTTATTTTATTATTATTTTAATTTATTATTAATTTATTATATAATATATAATATATTTATTATTAATTTAATAATAATTATTTTATACAGTATACATCTTTGATTATATGTATACTGTATCCCCCCAAAATTTTTAAATGCTTTTAAATAAAGGTGGAAACCTATATACAGTATGTTTCTACTTTTAATTAAAATTTTTTTTTTTAAGATTGGCATCTGAGCTAACATCTGTTGCCAATCTTCTTTTTTTGTTGTTGTTCTTTCCTCTTCTTCTCCCCAAAGCCCCTCAGTACACAGTTGTGTATTCTAGCTGTAGGTCCTTCTGGCTGTGCTATGTGGGACGCCGCCTCAGTGTGGCATGATGAGTAGTGCCACGACTGCACCCAGGATCTAAACCAGTGAAACCCTGGGCTGTTGAAGCAGAGTGCACGAACTTAACCACTCGGCCAAGGGGCTGGCCCCTCTACTTTTAATTAAAATTTTAAAAAATTTTAAGAAGAGATAAAAGACTGGAAAAATCCAAACTGATAATAGTGATTATCTCTGGGTGATGGAATTTAAATTGACTTCAATTTCTTTCAAAACTTTTCTGTATTTTCATTCTTTTTCTACAATTAACATAAAAATATGCACATAATGCTAATGATAGATTTTAAAACATATTAAAAATAATTCTTTTAAAAGTTACATATCTCAACAGAAAAAGTAATCAAATGATAAGAATGATAATTCATAAAATAAGACTGAAAGTGCTCCATTAATGTTCAAGAATTTCCACAGTCATGATATATCATGTTCAGAAAACTATTTATTAAGATCCTTAGTTCTTAAAAACAACCGTTGAGTCAACTAAAAAGAAGAAACAAATTTAAACTTAGGGAAAAAAATCAGACAAATAATGAAATGGAAGAAGACTCACCTATGAGAAATATTAAATTTCTGGACAATTCTTTTCCCATTGGCTAACCAGATCTGTATATTAGTGATGGGTTCCAGGTGGTTTAGTGGGACAGTAGACAAACTGTTTTTATTTTCAACTTCAAAACTCTTTGCTTTAGATACAATTTTTGGTGTGGCACTAAGAAAATCCAGACAACAAAGTCAGATGCATGTTTTTTCATTAAACAGAACTTAATCATTAAACAACTACTATAAAAATTTTACATTAAGTACAGCTTTTAGAAAGTTTTTAGTAAGTCAAAGCTTTATTTCCTCAATAACAACATAAAGATATTAATATTAGTTATACCCATGATATATGGTGATTGCAGGAATCTAAAGAAATTATGCATATCCTAGTTTTGTAAGCTTGTAGAGTGCTACAGAAGTATGTGGTGAGTAGTAGATTTGAATAGTGCCTTACAGAATATACAACTTTATAGGGTTGCTAGATAATGGACTTTACGTCTATCTACTCCCCAGGTTAAAATTTCTAAGAGAAATTATCAATTCTCTATAGAGATTAGCCCTTGTGTTACAAAGGAGAAAAAAACGGAAACAAAGTATTTTCTGATCATTCTGAAAGTCACTTCTAGATATTTTTATATGCGTGGGTGAATATGTATATACCTTACCAACATGGATAATTAATACATAAGAATTCATTAAAAAAGTAATCTCATATCTAACCTCTTTGCATATTCTGTGATAAGGCATAGATAGGACGAAGATCACAAATGTGAAAATAACTGAAGGCTTTAATTCTGATACTAACTCTATGAGGCATTTTTCCATTTTTATTACCTGAAAATTCAGATACTTATCATAGAACACAATGTTGAAGGCACTGGTAACTATAAAATGGAAAAGCTAGCACAGGTACTCTGTAACACTAACGGCAAAGCTCAAGAGTTGGGTACAAGGGAGAAAAAAATGATTTATCCATCCAATTTTGCCTAATGTCCTCAATAAGCCAGGCCCTTTTGATTTGATAAAATCAAAAAAGTCTCCGTGACTTTTTAGTATAGTGACAGCATATGTTAATTTACATTAAGGTAAACATGACTTAGGAGTCCTTATAAAAGTCAATATGAAAAACCTCACTTCCAATGGGAGAAAGAATAAGCTCTCTGTACATGGTCTACATGGTAAAATAATGACAGGCTGAATATTATTAGTCAAGCCTCTGCTTATGGAAAGGACAGATCACGAGACCACTCACCTTCCCAGTCTGTGGCCCTGGCCTGAGAAGGGCTGGAACACAGGCTTCGTTGACATACATACTTCGTTTTTTTTATCTTCAACTTTAACATCCACTTCCTCTTTATCAAAAATTCCCTGTAATTCCAAAGGCAATTCCCTTGGAAGGTAAAGAAAGAAAGGGATAAAGCTCCCAATATGTTTTTTCTTTCTCGGAAAAACATCTTCTGTATGCAAAAAGAACTGAATAACATATAGAAGTAAGAGGCATATAATATTCTTTACAATAAAAATAAATGTATTTAAAATGATACAGTTAAATAATAAGAATACCAAAAATCAAGAACAATAGAGTAATTTTTAAGACTACAAATTCATGAGCGGCTTAAGTAATTCAAAAGTCCCTAGAATAGTACTAAAAGTCACGAAATATTTGATGACTATATCTTGCTAAATTTAAACAATTTGATCATTTCTATAGGTGTCTGAATAGGACTAATAATGTGATAGAAAACTCAAGCTCTCATTTCAATTTTTTAAATGAAAATAGAAATTGACCCTGGAAACAACAAACAAAATAAAGTACAAAACATGTTAGAACTTTGAAAAATATTTTCACATTTCATCCTCCTAACAGTGATTCAAGTAATATAATTAGGACTTGGACTCGGTCTGGGGCTCTGTCTAGTGTACCACAGATGCCTCTCTTCTGAACAAGATAAACTTCAGACAAGCAGGGACCACAGCTGTTTTACTCGCAAACATACTTCAATCCCAAGAACAGGGACTGGCGCCCAGCATGACTTGGACAGATATCTGTTGGATCTTATGACCTTTTAAAGGGAGGGTCTTTTCTAACGAGCACTTGAAAGTTTACAATATTATGGAATATACTTGACATACAAGCAACGAACTTCCATGGGGAAATTTTTAACAAATTTCAACAAACTGCTATAAAATAACTGATTTTTCCAATATCTGAAATAATACAAATTCATATTGCATATACTTATGATTTGTGTACTTTTCTGTATATGTCATACTTCAAAAGTTTTTATTGAAGAATAAGAAATACATGCTTGTTCTTAAAAAATAAGTCGTAAAAAAATATAAACACAAGTCAACTTAGATAGTGATAGTCCAGGGCCGGCCCCATGACCGAGTGGTTAAGTTCACGTGCTCCGCTTTGGTGGCCCAGGGTTTCACCGGCTCCAATCCCAGGGGCAGACATGGCACCGTTCATCAGGCCACACTGAGGCGGCATCCCACATGGCACAACTAGAAGGACCCACAACTAAAAATACACAAGTATGTACTGGGGGGACTTTGGGGAGAAAAAGGAAAAATAAAATCTCTTTAAAAAAAAAAAAACCAGAAAAACCCAAAGTGATAGTCCTTATAATCTCATTCTCACTTTAATAGAAAACGTTGGTGTAGCGTCTCCTAGATTTTCTCTATACATACAGTAAAATTCCATATAATTATTTTATTTTTTCCACAGATGGTATTAATCCATATACACTATTCTATATTCTGCAAACTGCCTTCTTTTTAATTCTTTTTAAGCAATATAGATAGAAATCTTCTCATTTTAGTATATGGATATGTCATTCATTTTTATCAAATAAACACTATTATTCTGTTATAAAGTATATCAAACGGTACAAACATAAAATATTCTTTCCATTTTTTTCTCACTGCTTTGTAAGAACTGTGTATATATTTCATTTCCATGATATATGTATAACAAGTCTTCCCAGTTTGGCATTCGTCTTTTGACTGTACATAGTGTTCTTTGGCATATATAAGATTTTAATATTTACACAATCGAATTTCTCCATCTTTCTTATGCTGCTTCTGGGATTCATGCCAACTGTAGCTATTATGTAACAACATGGATGAATATCCCAAAGTAAGCTGAGCAGACACAACAAACAAACACATTCCATTTACATAACGTTCACAAAACAGATAAAACGAAATTACAGTGTTTAGAGTCACATGCTAACATGGGTACAACTATAAAGAAAAGCAAAGAAAAAATTACTATTAAAGTCAGGATAGCATTACTCCTGTGATAGTCCTACCAAAAATGTGTAATCTTAATCTTATGAGGACAAAATCAGATAAATCTGAACTGACAGTCATTATATATAATTCAGGCCCATAATCTTCAAGTGCCAAGGTCATAAAAAATAAAAAAATCACAGAAAACTGAGGAGCCATTTCATTCTCAAGGGGACTAAAGAGACATAACATCTAAATGCAATGTGTGATCCCGAATTGGATGCTTTCGCTATAAATAACAATATTAAGACCAGTGGTGAAACTTGGAGTCTGAGGATTAAATGGCAGTAATATATCAACAGACAGCTGCATTGTGGCTATACAGGAAAATGTCCTTGCTTACAGGAAATACACACTAAAATATTCAGGATGAGGCGGCACCACTTTAGCAACTTACTCTCAAATGGCTTTAGGAAAAAAGTTCTTTGTACTACACTTCCAAGTTTTTTAAAGTTTGAAAAAAATTCGAAATTAATTATACATTAAAAAGCAATTTGAAATCTGTATATACATTATATATACAAACATATATATGTGTATCTATCTACTGAAAATTGGTTAGATATAGAATATTATTGACCCTTCTGAAATAAAGACTGACCAAAATAAGTGCTTTGCACCATAAATTGATGTCACATGTAGAAATGTGCGCTAAGGAGAGATGCCATGGGATAGAAAGTTAATGTTATGTATGTTTTTTGGAAAGCAGAAGCATGGATATGAGCATCAATAGCTGAAAGAATGTTCATGCTTTTTATTCATTTTCTTTCCAGCAATCTATCCTGAAAGAGTAATCAGAGATATTGGTCAAAATTTAAATACGATTATTAAAAAAACAGGAAAAACATCTTCAAGGCCTTGGATTAGCTGCTGGTTTCTTAGACATGACACCAGAAGCAAAAGTGACAAAAGAAAAAAATAGATAAATCAGACCTCATCAAAATTAAAAACTTTTGTGCTTCAAAGGACATCAAGAAAACGAAAAGACAACACAAAGAATGGGAGAAAATATTTTAAAATCATATATCTGATAAGGGACTTGTATACACAATATATAAAGAACTCTTACAACTCAACAAAAAGGCAAATAAATCAATTTAAAAAATAGGCAAAGAAGGCTGGCCCTATGGTCTAGTGGTTAAGTTTGGTGCACCCCACTTTGGCAGCCCAGATTTGGTTCCTAGGTGTAGACCTACCCCACTTGTTGGTGGCCATGCTATGGCGGTGACCCACATACAAAATAGAGGAAGACTGGCCCAAATGTTAACTCAGGGCAAACCTTCCTCAAGCAAAATGAGGAAGGTTGGCAACAGGTGTTAGCTCAGGGCTATTCATCCTCAGCAAAAAAAAAAGAAAAAAGAAAAAATAGGCAAAGAAAAAAGAATGGAAGAAGGATTTGAATAGACATTTCTTCAAAGATATACACGTGGCCAATAAGTACACGAAAACACGCGCAACATCTCTAGTCATCAGGGAAATGCAAACCAAAACCACAATGAGATACCACTTCACATCCACTGGGATAGCTATAATTTTAAAAAACAGACACTAACAAGTCTTGGCCAGGATGTGGAAAAATTGGAACTCTCATACACTGCTGATGAGAATGTAAAATGGTGCAGCCAACTTTGGGATACAGTTTGGCAGTTATTTGTAAAATTAAACATAGAGTTAACAACAATTCCACTCCCAGACCTGAGAGAACTGAAAACCTGTCCACGGAAAAACTTGTACACAAATCTTCAAAGCAGCATTATTCATAACAGCCAAAATGTGGAAATGACCCAAATGTCTATCCACTGATAAACGGATAAATTACACGTGGTATACCCATACAATGCAACACTCTTGGGCAATAAAAAGGAATGAAGGAGAAAGCTACAACACGGATGAACTTTGAAAACATTATGCTGAGTCAAGTCAGACATAAAAAGGATTCTATTTATACGCAATATCCAAAATAGGCAAATCCAGAGAGACAAAGTAGATTATGAGTTTTGTAGGGCTGTGGGGAAAGGAAAATGGAGAGTGACTGTTAGTAGGAGGTTTCTTTTTGGGGTGATAAAAATGTTCTGGAATTAATAGCCCTGATGGCTGTACAACTCTGTGAATACACTAAAAAATACTGAAATGTACACTTCAAAGGGATGATTTTTGTGATAGGTTAATTATATCTAAATATAACAATTATTTTAAAAACTATTTAAATATGAGGATAGTCAAGATAACTTTAATACTGCTAAATTAAGGAATAGCCTAAATTGCCAACAACTAAAAGTACATATAAAAATTATGAGTCATCATTGTGATAAAATAATATGCAGACATATTCAAACATTTCAAGGTAAATTCAAAACTCTTTTTTTAAAAAATACGTATGTATATTATATGTGAATCTATGCACAGAAAATGCCAGAATGAATTTCAACAAAAATGTTAACAGCAGTTACTTTTTTTTTTAAAGATTTTTCACTTTTCCTTTTTCTCCCCAAAGCCCCCGGGTACATAGTTGTGTATTTTTAGTTCTGAGTCCTTCTAGTTGTGGCATGTAGGACGCCGCCTCAGTTTGGCCTGATGAGCGGTGCCATGTCTGTGCCCAGAATCCAAACCAGTGAAACCCTGGGCTGACCGAAGCAGAGCAAATGAACCTAACCACTTGGCCACGGGGCTGGCCCCAGCAGTTACTTCTGAGTAATGAAATTACAGGTGATTTTCAAATTCTTAATACTTTAAAAAATTTGTAGACCAAACATATATAACACTTACAATCATAAATATATAATAAACATTATAGGGCAATGAAAATCACAATTCAAAGGCAATAAAGATACCTGAACATTTAAACATAAATATTAAATAATAACTAGGATGTGGTATTAAGTAATACTTGGCAAAGTGAATTAGTTTAAGTCAGATTTTGGTTATCAGAATTCAAATTCCTCAACTTCCTTCTAAATTACAGCTGTGGCTTTCTTAAGAAAACCCATCTTATGAAAATCTGAATTTATAAAAGAAAAAGCATCTGTCAATGTATAGGGATGTGTGAACAACATTAAACAGGAATTTTCTAAATGAAATGTGTCTAAAATATCCTTCTTCTTCTTCTTTTTTGAGGAAGATTAGCCCTGAGCTAACTGCTGCTAATCCTTTTTTCGCTGAGGAAGACTGGTCCCGAGGCTAACATCCATGCCCATCTTCCTCTACTTTATATGTGGGACACCTACCACAGCATGGCTTGCCAAGCGGTGCCATATCTGCACCTGGGATCCGAACCAGCGAACCCTGGGCCACCGAAGTGGAATGTGCACACTTAACTGCTGCGCCAGCGGGTCAGCCTCTAAAATATCCTTCTATTTACAAAAATTGCTTACCCTTTTTTGATGGAGTTCAGAAACTGCTGACTTGCACCATCAGAATAACTTCTGAAATCATCGTTGACTGTGAATCCATTTTTCCATAATTTTATACTTACATCTACCTGCAAAGCAGTAAGAAACAAAATGTATCATATATACCAGTGTTACACAGCTATCATGAATATTTCATCCCTTAACATCTTGTTGATCAGTTCATAAGAACAATATTTATTCACTCATTCAATCAAAGAAGCAAAGTCAGTCACTGTGAAAACCTAGAGAGTTCAGGAATACAGTAGAATGTAGGGATGCTTCTGGCTGATTACAGGAAGACTTTAAAAAGCTGTTCAAGAAGATATCAAACCATTAGAGCCCCTCCCTTGTCTCCAGCATTTATTCACTCATTTATTCATTCAGTTTCTTGAACACCTAAGATATAACAGATACTTCATTAAGATGTTAGAGGAAATAATCATAATAAAGATAGCATATACTATCTGTCACTGTCACTGTGTACCAGACACTGTTTAAAGCACTTTTCCTACATAAACTTATTTAGTCCTTTCAAAATCTACACAAGGTTGGTATTACCCCTTTTACAGACAGGGAAACAGAAACACAGATTAGGGGCCGGCCCCGTGGCCGAGTGATTAAGTTCGTGTGCTCCACTTGGGCGGCCAGGGTTTGGATCCTGGGCACGGACATGGCACCATTCATCAGGCCATACTGAGGCGGCATCCCACATGCCACAACTAGAAGGACCCACAACTAAAAATACACAACTATGTACTGGGGGGCTTTGGGGAGAAAAAGGAAAAAACAAAAAGAAACACAGATCAGTTAAACTGCCCAAGGTCACATGGTCAGTAAGAGGTGGAGCTGGGACCTGAATCTATACTCTTAACCACTAAACTACATTGCCTGTTTTATACCCATAACCAAACTGCCAAGTCTCTGCTCTTAGAGTACTCAGGTAAAAGAATGAGAATAAAACAAATAGGAAAAAAGCACGGAGGAAAAAAGAAAAATCCAAAAACAATCGTCAATACATTCATGTAAGAGAAGATGATGTCTGAAAGGGAGTAGGCAGGGAATATTCAGGGAACAAAAGAGCTCTTAGAAACTGAAAATGGAAACTGAATAAAAAGATTGAATATATGGTTGAAGAAATAGGCCAATTAAAACAAAACGAAACAACAAAGAGGTGGAAAATGGGAGAAATACTAAAAAATCAAAAGGCTCTGTCTAAGAGGTCTAATGTCTAAGTAAAGCACTCTGGAGAGAACTGGCAACAAAAGCAAAACATCAAAGATGCAACATAAGAAAATGTCCTGGAATGGCAAAACACGAGTTTCTGGACTGAATGAATGAAAAAGGGACTGCCATCAAGGCCCATCAGAACACAGGGTTAAAGAGAAGATTCTAACAGCTGGCAGGGAGCAAAACATGCCATGTACAAAGGCTCAGATACCAGAACAGCATTCTATCCAGTGTGACGGGAGAACAAAGGCAAACGCAGGCTTGCAGGGTTTTAAGCCGTCCATTTCCCATGCACTCTTTCCACACACACTTTTTTCATAAAGCTACCTCAGGACTGGCTTCATAAAACTGGAAACATAAAGGGCAGGAGTTGGGAGAGGCACTGAGCTGAGTAACTGGGACGGAGGGGAGGGGTAAACGGAATGCTCAGGACCACAGACTGCAGGGCAGAGCAGCACAGCCCCCCTGGAGACAGGAGGGCGTCATCACAGCTGTCCCTCAGGAAAAATTAAACTCCTAAGATTATCTAATGTGTTTAAACATACTGCAAAAAGATAGAGATAGAGCCTTCTACCAGAGAGTTTGGGGATGAATTAAGGATAAGCACACAGAAAATACAGCCAAAATGGGAGGAAAAAGTTATTAACTCTAATGAAAATTTAAAAAGCAGTCGGGAAAAGAAATATGATACACAACATGACTCAGTTATGTTGTATAGTATTTACCAAGTCATAAAGATATAAACAATTATAAGTATTTAAATTCCAAATTATAACTATCTTAGAAGAATAAGAGGAGACGGTTTGGGGAGGAGAGGAAAGTAGAGTAAGAGAGCCAAACCCTCATTTTCTATAATAAAAAGTCAACACATAATTTGAAAAACCGGAAGATCAAGAACTATCATTATTAGCATATTATTAGAATCAGACTTCATAGCAGAAGAAATAGCTAAGAATTATGTTACCTCTGGGAAGCAGATATCATGGCCAAAGAGGAACTGGGCTGCTATTTTTCAACATAAATCTTTCAGAACCATTAGACTTTAAATTTTCAGAACTTAAACTCTGATGAAATTTTAAAATTTAAAAGGTAAATTAGAGGGAAGTGATTTTTCAAAAATCCCTTTAACGGGCCAGTCCAGTGGCACAGCGTTTAAGTTTGCGTTCTCCACTTCTGCAGCCGGGGTTCACAGGTTCAGATCCCGGGTGCAGACCTACGCACTGCTTATCAAGCCATGCTGTGGCAGGCGTCCCACATATAAAAGAGAGGAAGATGGGCATGGATGCTGGCTCAGGGGTAATCTTTCTCACATACACATACAAAATCCCTTTAACGTCAACTTCAAAAAGTCAGCTGGATTCTCATAATTGCTACTGTTTTCAGTCTGCCGTGATAGGTTATTTTGATTGAAATATATTAAGAAAAAAACCCAAGCCTCATAGAAGTGAGTAGTTGCAAAAAGAAGTATTTTAATAGCCTTTCCAGGATAGTCTTCTTTGACACTACAACAAAATTTAGTAAGTGGTACTAACTCAAAAGTTAGTTGAGAATCTGAATGTGGAATCTGAAATTTAATCTTTTCATATGCCTGTTACACAAAAAGCCTTCAGTGACACTTTGGCTATTATACCTATGCACCATTTTATAACATCATATATCAATCATTTGGAAAATACTGGCTCTCTGGGTTATGCAAATCTTCCAAATGTTGATATATTTCATTACACAATACATAAACAGGACACCAGGAGAAAGTAGACACATCAGCTTGCCTCACAAGCAATCATACTTTTCCTTAAGATACTTCTGTATATTGCAGAAATGTTTTATGTGTACTTCATACTTTGTCATACAGATTAATAAGATGTGTACTGAAGAGGTGGGATTTTTTTTTTTTAATTTTTTTTAAAGATTTTTTTTTAAATTTTTTTCCTTTTTCTCCCCAAAGCCCCCTGGTACATAGTTGTATATTCTTCGTTGTGGGTCCTTCTAGTTGTGGCATGTGGGACGCTGCCTCAGCGTGGTTTGATGAGCAGTGCCATGTCCGCGCCCAGGATTCGAACCAACGAAACACTGGGCCGCCTGCAGCGGAGCGCGCGAACTTAACCACTCGGCCACGGGGCCAGCCCCCTGAAGAGGTGGGATTTAATAAAATTTATACATTTTACTACTTCATCAAGGACATTTTTAATTGAAATTAGCATTTTCCCCCCTGCAATGCAAGTGAAGAATGCAGTAATTACCAGCACAGTTTGGTGCCCCTGCCTTGATTCCTCCTAAGGCGCCAACAGTTTTACCCATCACTGCTTTTGCAGTATCAGTGCAAACGTGAAAAACGTGAATAATATCTTACTATTTTCATGAAAACAGTTTTGACCTAACGGAACCTCTAAAAGGTCCATATTTTGAGAAACACTGGAAGAGACAAAAGTTAGGGACATTTACCTGTTTCTTCTGTTCAGCGGGAGACAAGCATTTGGCACCAACCTTCTGAGCTTCCTCAAAAAGACTGTCAACAAAATATTCACAGTTTGTTTGTCGATTGTCACTAAGTGGTTGGCTGTCAGATCCTGTTTCACAAACCCTACACGAAAAAAGAAAAATAAGCACTATTGACACCTAATTCTCTAAAAATTTCCATAAACTGTTCTAGTTAAGGGATCCTGAAATGAGATGCTAACTCCATGTCCACAGTTTAGACCCTCTTCTAAGCTGAGATAGTAGATATGTGACTTTGGGAAGTTAGTACCCTTTTAGTCCAAGGCAGGATTATTCTCAGCTTCAGCCTACTGACATTTGGGAAGGGATAATTCTTTGTTGTGAGGGTTGTCCTGTGCATTGTAGGATGTTTAGCAGCATCCGCTGCCTTTACCCACTAGATGCCAGAAGCGATGCATACTGCCCCCCACCAATGCTATAACAACTGAAACCATCTCTAGACATTGCCAGATATCCTCTGGGGGGCAAAATCTCAGCAAGTTGAAAATCAATGGTCCAGAGTAAAAAAAATCTATTCTTTGTAATGGGTTCAAAATAGCTTTAAAAGAGGTTACTACGTATTTTTTGGTAACAGAAAGCGTTCTTGGAACTAAAGGTGAAAATGTGTCAGGAACATCATAGTTTTCGCTCCTTTACACACTTCAGAATGAGATTTCCCACTGTAGACTTTCATTTGTAGTAGTTTAGTACTCTACTGGGTCTCCCCCCTTTTTAAATTGAGGTATAACTGACATACATTATATTAGTTTCAGGAGTACAACATAATGACTCAATATTTGTATATACCACAAATGATCACCATACTAAGTCTAGTTAACATCCGCCACCATACATAGTTATACAATTTTTTTTTCTTGTGATAAGAATTTTCAAGATTTACTCTCTTAGCGGGGCTGGCCTGGCGGCATAGTGGTTAAGTTTCACGCTCTGTGTTGGCGGCCCGGGGTTCGTGGGTTAGATCCCGAGCACAGACATGACACTGCTCATCAAGCCATGTTGAGGCAGGTGTCCCACATATAAAATAGAGGAAGATGGGCACGGATGTTAGCTTAGGGCTAATTTTCCTCAGGGGAAAAAACAAAAGATTTACTCTCTTAGCAACTTTCAAATATGCAATACAGTATTATTAATAATAGTTGCCATGATATACATTACATCCCCATGGCTGACTTATTTTGTAACTGGAAGATTGCACCTTTTGACTTCCTTCACCCATTTTACCCAATCCCTACTACTGGCTTTTATTTTGTATTTATATTTGGTCATTTAAGAAATATTACCTAAGATTTTGTTTGATAGAAAAGATAGTTTCTGGCTGACCTTTTTTTGAAGTGATATAAAAAATTCATAAATGTACTGAGACATTAACGTCTAAGATTCCATAAATAGTAACCAACACTTTTATAGCTCCTACGCTGTGCCAGGAACTGTAAGGCAGATCTTCTAATCCACATTTTATAGATAAGGAAAATCAGTCACAGAGAAGTTAAGTTACATGTCTGAGGTTACACAGCTGACAGGTAGCAGAGACAGAATTGAAACCTTGTTCATCTGTCTTCCAAGTCTATGCTCCTAACCATTATATGCTATAAAGCCTCTCTTAATATCTGACATTTATTAATACACATTAGGAACTGTTCTAAGTACTTACGTGTGTTAGCTCATTCAATCCCCACAATGACCTAAAAGGCACGTATTGTTTTCATCCCCTTTTCAGAGATGAAGAAAAAGCTTAAGCAATTTGCACAAGATCACAAAGCTGTTGAAAGACAGAGCTGGAAACTGAACTCAGGCTACCAACGCCTGCACTCACTGCACTAGACTGTCCCTCAGAACAGCCATTACTATACTGTTATTAACATGCAGACACTCAGGGCAATGTTTTAACTTAGCTATACTCTTTTTACTCTTCTAGGTAGTTCTCTCTATATATATACTCGTAAGACATTTCATATTATCACAAAGTATTAATTATGCCTTTTCCAAAGCAATGACATGATATTTCTTACAGAAAAATAATCACACCCTAAGATGATTTCTCACAATATTAATGATTTTCCTCTTTAATTAGTATGGCTGTGTAGGAGTAGAGGATATTGTCTAAAGCTCAGGCTTTGGTGCTTGTGTTTAGGTACCTTCACTTAGTCACAGCGACTTTGGGCAAGGAACAGCCTCTATGTGATTCGGTTTCCTCATCTGCAAAACGCAGATACTACCACCTATCTCATGGAGTTGTTGTGAAGATGAAATGCAAATACACAGAGACTTATACCTGGTATTCAGTACGTACCAGCATAGATATATCGGAACAGTAAGTTCTCAAATATTAGATAATATTATTACAACCACTTTATGCTTTCTGGTATTTGTTTTTTTCTGTTCAGAAAGCAGTTTATACTTAATTACTAAGTACAAAGCCAATAAAGCTGAGCATTCAGAGTAGCTGAGGTTTTATCCCTTTATCTTACCTATTTGCTATGTAAATTCTACTAAACTTCATTATGTTAATTCAAGTCATTCAAACATTTATTAGTATCTACTACATGCAAGGTGGTAACAAGATACAAAGATAAGTAAGAAATGCTCTAGGTTTTTAAGAGGTTCAGAGCACAGGGTATGGAGATGCATTACAAATAGCTCTATATCCAACAATCTGATAACTTAGATGGAATGGACCAATAAGGTACAATCAACCAAAACCTACAGGAGGAAGAGATAACATAAATAGGCCTACATCTATTAAAGAAACTGAATCAATAATTAATAATCTTCCAAAACAAAAAGCACCAGGGATGGTTGATTTCACTGGTGAATTCTATCAAATATTTAAGAGAGAAATGATACCAATTCTCTACAATCTCTTCCAGAAAACAAAAGCAGAAGGGAAGACTTCTAACTCCTTCTATGATGATAGCATTACTCTAATACTAAAACCAGACAAAGAAAAGAAAGGAAAACTACAGACAATATTTCTTATGAACACAGGTGCAAAAATCCTCAACAAAATATTAGCATTCCAAATTCAACAATATGTAAAAAGAATTATACACCACAACCAAGTAGGATTTATTCCAGGTATACAAGGCTAGTTCAACATTAGAAAAATCAATTAATGTAATCAATCACATCTATACACTCAAGAAGAAAAATCATATAATAATATCAAGAGATGCAGAAAAAGCAGTTGACAATATCCAACACCCACGCATGATAAAAACTCTCAGCAAACTAGGAATAGAGAGGAATTCCCCCAACTTTATAAAGAGCATCTACAAAAAACCTACAGCTAACATCATTCTTAATGGTGAGAAACTAGATGCCTTCCCCCTAAGATCGGGAACAAGACAAGGATGTCCCTTCTCACCATTCTTTTTCAACGCCATACTGGAAATCCTACCTAAACCAGTAAGACAAGAAAAGGAAATAAAAAGTATACAGATCAGGAAGGAAGAAATAAAACTGTCTTTGTTTGCAGATGACGTGACTGTTTACAAAGAAAATCCTAAAGAATCAACAACAACAAAGAAACTCCTGGGACTAATAAACAATTATAGCAAGGTTGCAGGATATGAGCTTAATAGACAAAAGCCAAGTGCTTTCCTATACGTCAGCAATTAACATTGGTATGGGGATTTAAGAAAACAACATTGTACACATAAGCACTATGTATCAAGCTCCATAGAACTGTACAACACAATGAATTGACCCAAATCTAAAGGACAGTTAATAGTAATGTAGCAATACTGAAACTGTGCGGGGCGGCACGGGGGTGGGGGAGACCAGGGATATGAGAACTGTGTATTTCCTGCTCAACTTTTCTGTACACATAAAACCACTCTTAAAGAATAACAACAACAACAATAACAATAATAATACAAGAGCATAAAAGACATTCCTGGACAGACAGGAAAAAAGTGGGAAAGTATATTTAATTTAGTATTTCTTTATAATTCAGGGAACCCCTTTATAATATTTTAGTATATTAAGTAATAGCGAAATCCCAACAGCATACTGAGGTACGAGGACTCGCCTTAACACTAAATATATCCAGACAACTTTATTATTTTACATTTGTTTTCTATTCTGTTATCCTTTTCCCTGTCACTATCACGTGATGCAAATATCAATACTCTTCTTCATAATTTGGAAAGAAGATTACCAAAGTTGTTAGGACTAAGTAAATAGTCTTGAAGTTTCAGGAGTTTCTCTATTCTAGCTAGAGAAAAGCCTCTTTTGCTCTCTCTCTCTCATTCACCACTGTGTTCTGCGTAAATAAGGTTATCAACGAAGCTGTTGTCCAAACAGGTGAAGGATTTGCATCTGTGTTTGCTTTGGCAGCACATGTGGGAAATACGGATCTTGACCATTTACAGTCTTTGAATAACTGATATACTTAGGAAATCAGCCTTCTTTTCATTTTTTTACTGGACTGCTGCTTCTAATAAAATCTCTTTTTGTTACAAAGAAAATTATAAACTCTATTACTAATATTTTTGTATAGACACTAATTATTTAATTAAATTTAACATAGTGATACATACTACAATACGAATGAAGCTTGAAAACATGATAATAAATGAAAGAAGCTAGTTACAAAAGACCACATATTGTATGACTCCATGTATATAACACATCCAGAACAGGGAAATCTATAGAGACAGAGAGTGTATTAGTGGTTGTCAAGGGAAGGGCATAGGAGAATGGGGTATAACTGACGACGGAGATGGAGTTCCTCTTCGGGTGACGTAAATGTTATAAAATTGACTGTGGTGGTAGTTGCACAACTCTGTGAATGAACTTTTTAAAAACCACTGAATTGTATACTTCAAATGGATGAATTATTTGGTTTGTGAATTATGTCTCAATAAAACTGTTTTAAGTCCTAAGTTAATTTTACTCTTTTAAATCAGTCATTCAATTTATTTCTGTGTAGAAAAGAGTTAATACAGCAGGCTTGACAGCTATCCTTTGAAAGGCCTGCTTCTTTTCCACATGGAAGTCTGGAATTTTAGTACGTGACCAGCCCCCAATAAAAATCCTAGCTCATTTCCAACAATCTTCCCAGGTAAGCAACATTTCACACATGCTGTCCTAACCTATAGCTGGGGAATTAAGCGCGCCCTGGGTGACTCCACTGGGCGAGGACTCTTAGAAGCTCGGGCCTGGTTCCCTTGGCCTTCAACTCATGTGCTCTTTCTCTTTGCTGATTTTGCTTTATCCTTCCATTGTAATAAATCATAGTCATCAGTACGACTATACGCTGAGTTCTATGCATCCTCTCAGCAAATCATCAAACCTGGGAGTGGTTTTAGAGGCCCCTGACACAATCTCACAATTATACAGTCATCAAATTATTTATATACAAGAAATGCTCCAATGGAAAAATAAATAATATTTATTTGGTATACAAGTGTTTATAAAGTATTTGCAAGTATGAAATAAATACTTGTCTATCTCCTTAAATTCCTGAAAGAAATGTACCTGTTTTTTTTTAAAGGCTGGCACCTGAGCTAACATCTGTTGCCAATATTCTTTTTCTTCTTCGTCTTCTTCTCCCTAAAGCCCCCCAGTACATAGCTGTATATTCTAGTTGTGAGTGCCTCTGGTTGTGCCATGTGGGACACTGCCTCAGCATGGCCTGATGAGTGGTGCTAGGTCCACATCCAGGATCCAAACCGACAAAACCCCGGGCTGCAGACGCAGACCACGCAAACCAAACCACTCAGCCACGGGGCCCGCCTCCCTCCTCAAGTATTTTAAAGAAAGAGCATAATACAGAAATAAATATTTCATCTCAAGTAAGTGAGAATAAAGTATCCTACACTGATAAGAACCACAGATTTTGCATCTACCATTTACTGAGTGCCTGCTATGTGCCAACACTCAGCTGAGTGCTTTATGTCGGCTACTTAATTTTCACAAAAACCTTTCAGGTACACATGTATATTCCCATTTTATAGATGAGATATAGAAGCTCAAAGAATCTACCTAAGTTGCTCAAAGGCAGAGAGGTAGTAGAAGACAGAGACGGGATTCCTTTAAATGACGCTAAGGCCATTATATTTCCACTATGACTCCAAGACAGCACAACACAAGAGGCTAACGAAGTAAAAAATTACTTGAATTTCTCACTTAAATAACAGAAGTAATACGCAAACAGAGAAATTAAACAGTTTTTAAAATTAATAACAAAAAGATTTAGTAACTTCACTAAAATGCATTCAATGCAGCTATGGTAAAAAATTTACTTTAAAATATATTACTATTAAGTATTTAACTGAGATAATCATAATGAAAAATTATATCAGTCAGTTAAGTGCAGTAAAAATAGAGAAAAATACTAACAAAAGGATTAATGACAAAGAAAATTCATAGCTTGAATTAACTTACCATTCTTCTTTTACACTTTCAAGGTTATCTACTTCTTTCATTCTTTTTTGCCTTACTGTAAAAGTAAAAAGAAACAAAAGTTAAAGTTCTCAATTAAGTATTTTAAATAAATTCATTCCTATATATGCATTGATAGTCTCTAATGTAAGTTATTATGCAGCCCCAAAGTAGCACTAAAAGGGTCTTAAGAACAAGTGACCAAACTCAAAGCTGTCACTTGCATCTATGAAGTAAAGCAATAATAAAAACTAAATTTTGTAGTCTGAGAATCTTCTGACAAAAGAAAGACTTCTTAAAAATTAAGATAAAAAAATTATACCCCCTGGTTTAACAGCAGCCAAAAGTAAATAAAACATTTCACTTAAGCTCCGACAGGTAACAAAATATCAAATCAATACAAACTCATCCTTACAATTCCTTGGGAAAGCAAACTGACATGACACATTTACATGTCATAGAAATATTCATGTGTTTTGACCCTGATTTCCCACATTTCTGGGAATTTAAAAGAACAAAAAAATTAGTTATATACACAAAATTTGTCCACCACAGCTGTTACTTGTTAGGAAAAACTGACAGCAAAGTAAATGCCCAACTGTCATGGTATAGCTGCTTGATGGGATAATACGTATCCCTTAAAAATAATCAGGAAGCGGGGAATGGTAGGGTGAAAGGGGTAAAGGGGCACATATGTATGGCGATAGATAAAAACTAGACTACTGGTGATGAGCACAAAGCAGTCTATACAGAAACTGAACTATAATAATGTACACTTGAAACTTACAGAAAGTTTTAAGCCAGTATGACCTCAATTGAAAAGTAATAATAATAATGAAGCAATTTATGTAGCCAAATGGAAAAAGATATCACATAAGTGAAAAAAAAAAAAGGAAACAAAAATCATTTATATATTAGGAATGCAATTGAATGCATATGAAAAAATGGAAGGAGAATCAAAAGTGAAAATAGTTATTCCTGGGGGTAATAAAATGATGGATTATTTTCTCTCTTTCCCAAACTTTCTAAAATACTGTTCTGCCGTTGTAACAAAAATATTTTAAGAAATAAGCAAACAAATCAAATAAATAGTTTAAAACAGTCCAAGCTCTCTGTCTACTGAGAGGTCCTACAAGCAATGACATACTAGAAACAATAAGCAAACCAAGAGCCCAGATCTTGGTTTCTAAACGCCATTTTCCAAAAAAAATGGAATCATCCGCCTTAGAGGAAAGGCTGATTGCAGGGCTGGGGTAGAGAAAGAACAAATCAGCCTGGAGCACCTTGTTGCTCCAGAAAGTAAGAAGGTGCTCAAAGAATGATGAAGACGTATCAAAAGGACACTGAAGTCATACCGAAGGGGTGGATGCTGGGCAAATCTGGGAAATGGAACACCAAAAGAACAACGATACTAATGGAATATAACTCATTAAATAAAACAAAAAACCCACGAGTCCATACTATTTGATAAAAAAAATCAGGAAAAGATGGACTTTTAAATAAACTTAACTTTTAAATAAACTTAACAGTGGAGCTACCGTAACCAAGATAAATTCCAATATATCCAAGATTTAAAGTTTAAAAATTAAACTTGAAGGTGACGTCAGTGAAATGACAGAATAGGTATCTCCAAGCTCCTGTCCCCACAGAAATATTGAAAAACAAGCAGAAACTGTTAGAACCAATTTAGTCAGAACTCTGGAAAGTAGTTAAAAGGTTTACAGCAACAAGCAATACTGAATAAGAAAAATGCATCTTAAAAACAGCAGGCAAAATAAACCAACCAATTCCATTTCTCATTTATCAGATTGGCAAAAATTCACAAGTCTTGCAACACATTTTGCTGCTGAGAGTATGGGGAAATAGCCTCATACATTTTTGAAGGGAATGCAAAATGGCATAATTCCTAGGCAGGGGAATTTGGCAACACCGAGCCAAAACTACATACGCATGTGACAAAGACTCTCTCCTTGACCAAACTTTAGTCAGGCTTCTCTATCTTCTCAAAGAGGCCTGACACTGGGCTTCCATCCCCGTCCTTGTAGAGCCCAATCTTAGCAAAAATCCTGTTAAGTTTAGCCAGAATTCCCCACGACCCCCAGGTGACATCTGATCCCCTTGGCCTGCCTTCAGAGAGAATCCTGTTAGGTTAGTTTATCAAGAATCCCCCCTTACCCTTTAAGCTTCCTCTTTGTCATTTTCCACCCACTGACCCCCACCTTGCTCTCTGGCTATCAACCCCCACTTGTCCATGTTACATCCAGAATTGAGCCCAGGTCCACACTGAGGTCTCCTTCCCCATACAGCAATAGTTCCAGAGCAGAAGCTGTTTTTACCACTTTAATTACTGTCCAGCCTTGTTTTTTCTTTGACACATGTACCCCGAAATCCCACATCTAAAAATTGATCCCAGGGGCCAGCCCAGTGGCACAGCAGTTAAGTTTGCACGTTCCACTTTGTGGCCTGGGGTTCGCCGGATCAGATCTCGGGTGCGGACATGGCACTGCTTGGCAAGCCATGCTGTGGTAGGCGTCCCACGTATAAAGTGGAGGAAGATGGGCATGGACGTTAGCTCAGGGCCAGTCTTCCTCAGCAAAAAGAGGACTGGCAGCAGATGTTAGCTCAGGGCCTTCCTCAAGTCATCTTCTTCTTCAAAAAAATCTATCCCAGGGAGATGGCGCCTCCGGCGGGCGGCGCGGCGGACCCGGACCCGGGCTCGGCCGTGGTGCTCCTTGCCGTACACGCCGCGGTGAGGCCGCTGGGCGCGGGGCCGGACACCGAGGCGCAGCTGCGGAGGCTGCAGCTGAGCGCGGACCCCGAGCGGCCCGGGCGCTTCCGGCTGGAGCTGCTGGGCGCGGGGCCCGGGGCGGTCAATTTGGAGTGGCCCTTGGAGTCAGTCTCCTACACCGTCCGAGGCCCCAGCCAGCATGAGCTGCAGCCTCCACCTGGAGGGCCTGGGACCCTCAGCCTGCACTTCCCCAATCCTCAGGAAGCTCAGCGGTGGGCAGCCCTGGTCCGAGGTGCCACCGTGGAGGGACAGAATGGCAGTGACAGCCTGCCCCCAGCCCTGGGCCCAGAAACGTGCCCTGTTTCTCTACCCAGTCCCCCTCCACCCAGTCCCCCTGAAGTGCCCACAGCCAAGGTCCCCCAACCCAAGGTGGATCTGCCCTGGAGCCCTGGAGACTTGATGGAGAAAGAAGAGCTGGTGGGGCGCCTGGCCCGGGCCATCGAAGGTGGGGATAAGAAGGGGGCGGCTCAGACAGCAGCCATCCTGGCCCAGCATCATGTGGCCCTTAGGGTCCAACTCCAGGAGGCCTGCTTCCCTCCTGGCCCCATCAGGCTACAGGTCACAGTTGAAGACGCTGCATCCTCTGCTCACGTCTCGCTGCAGGTACACCCCCACTGCACCATCGCGGCCCTCCAGGAGCAGGTGTTCTCGGAGTTTGGCTTCCCGCCCGCTGTGCAGCGCTGGGTCATTGGGCGGTGTATGTGTGTGCCCGAGTGCAGCCTTGCTTCCTATGGCATCCAGCGGGACGGGGACCCTGCTTTCCTTTACCTGCTCTCAGCCCCTCGAGAAGCCCCAGGTCGCAGCACTCAGCGCCCCCAGAAGGTGGATGGGGAACTAGGCCGCTTGTTTCCTCAGTCACTGGGGCTGCCTCGAGCCCCTCAGCCAGCCAGCTCCAGCCTCCCCAGCCCCCTTCAGCCTGGCTGGTCCTGCCCTTCCTGCACCTTCATCAATGCCCCAAGCAGACCTGGCTGTGAGATGTGTAGCACCCAGAGGCCTTGCACTTGGGACCCCCTTCCCTCAGCCTCCACCCAGCAGCCACCAAAGGTCACAAAGAGAGAGGATGGCCCGTTCCTTCCAAGCCCAAGGTCCCTGGACCCCCTCCTGAACCTCTCAGGGGACCTCTGCTGACTGCTCTCTGGGGACAGAGCCAGGGTTGGGGGAGGGGCCACCAGAGTCATTAAAGACACTTCTGAGCCAGCCAAAAAAAAAAAAAAAAAAAAAAAAAAAAAAATCTATCCCAATGATACTTTAATAAAAATATAAAAAGGTGAACACATAAGATTATTCACTGCAGTACTATTTACAGCATTCATGGTAATAGCAAAAGCCTGCAGAAAAACCCAAATGTCCATCACTAAGGAACTTGTTGAATAAACTATGGTAAATCCACACAGTGGGGATGCAGCAGTAAAAACAATTGTAATGGCTGCAGAGTGATCAATAGGATATACTGTTTAGTGAAAAAAGCAAGATGGAGAAAAATATGTATAATACACACTGTTTAACAAAGAGGTGGGGGCTGGCTCTGTGGCCGAGTGGTTAAGTCCGCGCGCTCTACTTCGGCGGCCCAGGGTTTTGCGGTTTGAATCCTGGGCACCGACATGGCACCACTCCTCAGGCCGCGTTGAGGCAGCATCCCACGTGCCACAACTAGAAGGACCCACAATTAAGAATATACAACTATGTACTGGGGGGGATTTGGGGAGAAAAAGCAGGAAAAAAAAAAAAAAAGACTGGCAACAGTTGTTAGCTCAGGTGGCAATCTTTAAAAAAAAAAAGAAAAGAAAGAGGTGGACACAAAAAAAAATATATATTTGTTTTTATTAGGAAAATAAGCACCCCCCAAACACCTCCTGCCAAATACGGTTTCCTATATGCTGGGAGAGAGAGGACAAGGTGGAGGGGGCAAGGATAGGAGTAGGATTTCTCCAAATATATCTTGTTTTTTAGATCAACTTTGGAACGATGTAAATATTTTACACACTTATAAAAAGAAATCCCTAAAATCTGAAAGTAAAAATGAAACAAATTAACTGAATTGACTATCAAGTTGGAGGCAAAACCACACAGAGAGGAATTATTTCAAGTAACTTTAAAACATAGTAATTTTAGTGTATATCCAGTGGGATGAACCCTAAGGGGAAAAATACAGCTTCTAGTAATCATATTCCTAGCAATAATATATTAATGTTGTTTTTATGAAACTATGGTATAAAGATAAAGCAGTGAATCTTAACCAGGAGGCAACCGTACCCCTCAGAGGATATTTGGCAATGCCTGGAGGCATTTCTGGTTGTCACAACTAGGGGGTGCGTGCTCCTGGTATCTAGTAGCAGAGGACAGGGATGCTGCTGAACATCCTACAATGCACAGGACAGCCCCCACAAGAAAGAATTATTTTGCCCAAAATGTCAATAGTGCTGAAGTTGAGAAACCCTAAGACAAAGCAAAGAAGTAATCATGATCTCTTGCTAAAAAACCACTATTTTTTCAGGGTAAGAGTCAAGAGATAGAAATATAAAAATCAAAGAAGTCAAGCAAAAATTCTACAATCCTAAATTTTAAATATTAGTATGAACACATGCTGAGTTTCCTTTTAAGAAAATACATACTAGTTCTGTCCAGTGAAAAAGCCAAAAAGCAGCAAGCAATCCAATAAAAATGAACACACCCAGTGCCCAGATCTGTGGTCTCCAAATACCACTTCCCACCAACAGGAATCAGTTTCTTGGAGAAATGGCTACCCCCAGGTCTGGGGCAGGAAACGTCTATTTTGTGCCTTGGATCGACATCTTGGATTAGTGTCAAAAGGATTCAGAAGTCAATTTGAAGAGGCTACTACTGGCCAAAGAAGGGACTGAAACACATCAAATACAAGTTCATACTGATACTCATTAAAACAAACAAACTCACTGGTCATCTTTCTAGAATACCAGCGTACCAACTCATTATTTTAAAAATCAGCAAAATAAGGGAAAGAATCATTACTCATCCTGCCATTCCTGCATGAACTATCTCCGAGTAACCAAAGAGTCAATGAACTAAGTTTCCTTTATGACCGAATTCAGCTAAATGAAGGAGGATGACAGAATTAGAGTATCCGCAATTTGACCCCTATGGCAAACAGATCTAGGCAATGACATCAATGGTTGCTAACAGGAGAAAAAGAACCCAGACGTAAACAAACACCTTCGTGTGAAAGTTCACACCACCATCTATGAAGAATTCTCTCCAAAAATGTGAATCTGAATCCATCAGAAGCCTCCAGATCTAACCTTCAGATTACAGGAAACACAGGGAACAGAGGAACATGATCAGGTGACATAATAGGGATACAGTAACAAAATTCAGAACGTGGGAAATTCTTTAGGAGAAATGATCCATTTTTCTTCAACATATATATTACCAGAGAGAAAAAGAAGTGGAAATACATTTAAAAAAAATATTTAAGAGATATAGCAACTAATTAAAATATATGAACTGTATTTAGATTTTTATTTAAAGAAACTAACTGGAAAAAAGCTATGACAGAATCAGGAACACCTGAACATTGACAATATCTGATGATACATATGTGGAGCAACTGTTAATTTTAAAGGTGTGACAATGGTATTATAGCTATAATCCTTTTTAAGTACTTGTTTTAGATACTTACTGAAATACCTAGAGGAAACACCATACCTGGAATTTGCTTCAAAATACTCAAGTGGAGTAGTGAGTAGGAGGACTATAATTGAAAACAAAATGGCTATGACTTGATAATTATTGAAGCTGGGTAATGAGTATAGATGGGAGTTCATTATTGTTCACATTTTTGTATATGCTTCAAATTTTTCATAATAAAAATTGGGATAAAAACTATCTCATAAAATATATACATGTAGAGTTCTATAATGCCATTTCATTAGTTTCTTAAAAGGCAGTACTTCTGCTATCTCTGCGAGAAAATTACTCAATAATCCAAGAATGGCAGTAATTCCAAAGATTTGCATCCTCAGTGAAAAATTATGTGCCTCTTACTCCCCAAATTACAAATCTGAAGTGGCGAAAAGTACTATAAATTCACATTCAAAGTGATGAACATGAGAAGAAGATTTATCATGTACAGGACAAAGATAAATTTGTAAAAAAGACAACTAAAAGGGCTTCGTAAGACACTTGGTTGACCCACAGCTTGAAGGCAACGTGGGCAGAGAAATTTTAGTAGCGCATACACGGATGTACTATGTGAAGTCAAACACAGACAAGAGTTATGCACTGCCTATTGTACAACTAAAGTTATCAACTGTCAAAATTCAAGTTAGGTAAAATCACATCTGTTCTATCTAATCTGGAATGTCTGGCTACGTAACTAAGAGGAACACCACCAAACTTACGGAGAGAAAGAAAAAAAAAATCAATGGCTTTTTAGTGTTTTAAAATTAAACAAGCTTTAAGAAATACTAGAGGGCAATGCTTTAATAAACCTAAATAAATTAGTTTTAATTCATGACTAGACTTTTAAAAGTCACCCCCAAACCAAATTACAACATTTTATATGTGCTTAAAACAATATAGTTTTACCCAAAAGAAGACTTAACCAAGCTGGACATTTTCACAAAGCATTAATAATATTTCAACTCTCAGACTATATCAGATAAGAATATGTTTCTTAAATTTTCTCTGGAGAGTATATATACAAAAAGCAAATATTTCTATTTAAAAACGTAAGTTTTAAGCATAGCATTAAATAGAAGGCAGACCTGCTCAGTAATAACCACTGAAGACCCACCAGACTCATCCCAAAGCAATGAGAACCAGAAAATGGACACGAGAAGTAGTCTACTGCTCCCACTTAATAGTCTCCAAAGTATCTGGAGGTGAATTTAATCCGAGCGATTGGGGATCCAACAGAAAAAATCAAATGGTCTGAATGCTCTTAGGTCCTGACTTCCATTCCAGTTTCCTGCTGCTAATGGAGCTCAGCCCATAGCCACAGCCAGTTTGCCTGGACCACTAATTCCCACTTAGCCTCTGTTTTGCTAGGAATTATAAGTAGGATAGTGAAATCTGCTCTGTAAAATATTCTGTCTTGAAAATTGTTTTAAATACCCCTATTGTTTTCATTATGAATTGAATACACACTGACAGTGAATTTATTTCTTAGCTTTTTCATGAGAAAATTGTGAGCAATTCTGAAACACAAGGGGAAACTGAAAGGAAGGAAAAAGGAGGAAACGCAATGAGGCAGAGGAGTACTGAACATAAGCAGGGGATAGCACCTTCAACGGCATCTCCAACAATAACTTCAGACTCTACCTTTCAGCTGGAGGGTAAGGGAGGATCACTAAGCCACACCATCCAAGAGGATGGCATCCAACAATCAAGGCAAATTGGATGTCTCTATTGTCTCAAGTAGGTATTTTGTATTTCCAAAGATTTCTTATTCCGTCCTCTACTACTCTTCAAAATTATTCCCTAGACTTAAAAATGAAATATAAGGCACTGGACTAGGCATTAGATTTACAAAGTAATAAATCATATAAGTGGAAAGATATTCTTTTATAATATCAAAATTTATAATATCTTAAATGGATTACATGATTAAACTATATCCTTTAAAAATGCAGCTACTAAATACGATCACTAGGGGCCGGCCCGGTGGCGCAGTGGTTAAGTGCCCAGGGTTTGCCAATTCAGATCCTGAGTGCAGACATGGCACCACTTGGCAAGCCATGCTGTGGTAGGTGTCCCACATATAAAGTATCCACATATAAAGTAGAGGAAGATGAACACGGATGTTAGCTCAGGGCCAGTCTTCCTCAGCAAAAGGAGGACGATTGGCAGTAGATGTTAGCTCAGGGCTAATCTTCCTCACCAAAAAAAAAAAAAAAAAAAGATTGTTAAATATAAGACACAACATTGTCAATGTTCTTTTGAGTTTGCAAGTGCTTATTATATTTATTAGATAAATATAATCACCCTACTTCTGGACCAAGGATGAACCTAAGGTCCAAAGGGGGAAAAATAGTGTATATTTTCACTTATTGTAGCGAAAAAACTGAGGTAAAACCTTTAAAAGGATGTGAGAAGGTAAAGGGGTAAGCATAAGAAGCTAAAACCCTTCTCAATCTGCTAGCAATACAAAAGGCAATGCTCAAAATTAGTAACTCAAAATATATACATTGTTTAGAAATATGGCTGTAAATAACAGAAGAAACAGTTGGAGTTCAAAGAAGTTGTACCTGGGGAGGGAGTAGGAGCATTTTTAGTCTTATGTCTTCTAACACTATCTGCCTTTTAAACTACGTGTACACATTATTTTGATTAAAAAATTTAAGAACCAGATAACAAATTAAAAATATATTCAGAACCAGAATCTCATATTCACTAGTGTTTTCTCCTAAGACTTTGTCCTTCAAATCTTGTATTTCTAAAAGTATTTAATTGCTTCCCTTTAAAAATCACTTCCCTCTCAAACATATACAAAAGAACAGAGAAAAATATAAACACCCATCCCAACCATTCAGATTTCAGAAAAGTTTACATTTTGACTTACTTGCTTCTTTTTTATTTATTTAAGAAATAAAGCATTATAGATATAACCGAATACTATTTCCTTTAAAAATATTTATTGGGGCTGGCCCCATGGCCAACTGGTTAAGTTTGTATGCTCCGTTTTAGCAGCCCAGGGTTCCCCAGTTCGGATCCTGGGTGCAGACCTAGCACCACTCATCAAGTCATGCTAAGGCGATGTCCACACAGAAGAACTAGGAGGACCTCCAATTAGGATATACGACTATGTACTGGGGGGCTTTGGGGAGAAAAAAATATAAAAATAAAAAATACTCATTAAGTGGTAGGTCTTAAATATGTGCATCTTATTGCATATTAATTATACCTAAAGTTGTTAAAAATATTAAAAATTTATATTTGTTCAGCATCTACTACATACCAGGTATGATTCTAGGTGCTTGGGAATCATACCTGGTCAACAAAATAGACAAGGATCCCAGCTCTGTGCACACTACATTCTGGGAGTGTTGTATGCTTTTCACTTGACAGTTTCTACTGCTCTAAAATAATCTTTTAGTTTGGATATGATCCTTATTGTCTCCTAAACATATCATGTTCATTCCACTTCTTTGTTCACAATGCAACCATCCTTCTAGGCATTCAAATCCTAATAATCCTTCAAGTCCCAGTTCAAGATCCACTTCCACCATAAAGATGAAATAGTAAACCCTTATTAGTATTCTTCCCCTAAAGCATTTAGATTTTTGGCATTTAAATCATATGTCTGATATTGTTTATTACTGTTTCTTTTGTGTCTTTTAGCTCTCTCTACTGGATCCAAGATCCCTGAGGACAGGTACCATGACTTACACATTTCCTGTTTCTTTCACAGTGTCAAGCAAGTGCAAAGCAAAGAGTAGCCATCCTTAAAGTATCTCACTATGTTTCCATTTAATAGGTTATGGTCTATAGTAAATTACTAATATTATTCATCATTTCATTGTTATAAGTTACTGATAAACTGTTTTTACTTGTTTTATGACAGCAAAAGAGAATGGAGAACAGATCTTGGATTCAAAGAGATTTATGCTGGAATACTGGCTATACCATTTTCGAGCTAGGTGACATACATGTTATTTAACTTCTCTAAGTCCCAGTTATCTAAACTGTAACATGGAGATAGGGATCCTCCTCACAAGGTGTTCTGAAGACTAAAGGAGGCAGTGAGAATACAAGAATGTTATGCTCCTTTCTCTTTTACCATCCCTCCACCAGAACCTCTGTTACAAGGACTGCTAAGAAACATCTTCAGATGTAGTCTTAAAGTTTTAATTTTCACATGGCTATGAAATTTTACTTCTGATTTCACTAATTAAAGTTTTAAAGCTTAGGGGCCGGCCCAGTGGCACAGCAGTTAGGTGTGCATGTTCCGATTTGGCGGCCCAGGGTTCGCCGGTTTGGATCCCAGGTGCCGGCATGGCACCGCTTGGCGAGCCATGCTGTGGTAGGCATCCCACACGTAAGGTGGAGGAAGATGGGCAAGGATGTTGGCTCGGGGCCAGTCTTCCTCAGAAAAAAGAGGAGGATTGGCAGCAGTTAGCTCAGAGCTAATCTTCCTCAAAAAAGAAAAAAAATTAAAAAAAAAAACTTTTAAAACTTAAAACTTACTGCACCTCCCACCACTGTGTGCAAGGCAATGATTTAGAACTAATGATAGAGGAGTCAGTTGGACAGTCTCTATTATCAGGAGTTTATAGACGAACAAGGAAAAAATATACTGAATTACTAATTGCAAACATAGCACAGACTTATGAAGTAAAAATTGATTCTAACATGGACACAGAGTCACCATTATTTTAGGTATTTCCTATCATAAATTAGTAATATGTAAATGAACCATGTAAAATCTGTATCAATTTTGTGAGCTTCTAAAACCATTAGTCATGTGACACGAATGACTGTTAAGTCACATACTTTTTTATTAAGCCATGTGACAAATAGCTAAATTACCAGCACGAAGCTGGGCATCAGAATGGACAGATGAACAGAATTTTCTTCATTTTTCTTCAGTTTACTTCCAATTAGTACAACTACCATCTTACATTTCTATTGAATATCACAGTTTACCAAACACCTTCCCAATTATTACCCCACCTACTCCCAAGTGCAGTGATAAAATCAGTCAGGAGACGGATTAGACTGAGCTTTTGGGAACATATCCACTACAAGGAAAATCCAGTCAAAACAGAAATGCAAGAAATGTAGTCTTTTTAATGTATATATTAGAATTTGAACAGAAGAAATTTGCATATTACCAATTATACTTATTTTAATAAACATACTACAGGCTACTTTTTTTTTTAAGATTATGGATTTATATCAAGACATTCTATCACTGGGCATACTATCTTTATGTAGAAGCTTAAGTTTCTCTTTAAGGATGAAGTCATTCCTGGCATTAAACAGAAGGGAAAGAAACCAATGACTCACATTTCCACTAGAAGTTTCTTTCACTTAGTACTTCTGTGGAATGGGATTAGGCCTCCAAGAGCAAACTATGATAGGATCAGAGTCAAACACTTTACAAGATAGAAAGTTTCAGCTTATCTTAGCTGTAATCACAGTTTAAAGAAAATACAGGGGTCAGCCCCATGGACATGGCCAAGCGGTTAAGTTCATGCGCTCCGCTTTGGCAGCCCAGGGTTTTGCCGGCTTGGATCCTGGGCGCGGACATGGCACAGCTCATCAGGCCATGCTGAGGCAGCATCCCACATAGCACAGCCAGAAGGACCTACAACTAGAATGTACAACTATGTACTGGGTGGCTTTGGGGAGGAGGAGAAAAAAAAAGAAAAGAAAATACACTTTTGTCTTCTAAAAAAATTGTTGGGGCTGGCCCGGTGGCATAGTGGTTAAGTTTGCACACTCTGCTCCTGTGGCACAGAGTTCACAGGTTCAAATCCCGGGTGCAGACCTAGCACTGCTTTTCAAGCCATGCTGTGGCAGCATCCCACATAAAATAAAAAAGAAAGATTGGCGAAGATGTTAGCTCTGGGCCAATCTTCCTCACACACACACACACACACAAACTGTTAATGGAGGAGTTCTATGTGCTCAAGGACCAAAGTGAGAGAGACAAAAGTAAATGAGACAATCCTAGAGGAAAGGTGAAACAGGAGGAGACTGTGAAGGTCAGCCATCCTTGAAGATTCGCCACATTCTCATTCCAGGGCTCCATACTGAAATGTTATCTACCTTGCAAAACCCATCTCAAATACGATCTCCTTTAGAAACTCTTACAGGATTGCTCCAAAAGATGTGAATACAGAATTACTAACACAGTAAGAAGAGATTAGTTATGCATCTTTAGAGCCTGCCACAACTCTAGTGCCAACTAGGATCTCTAGGCGGTTTCCTCACATCCTGTCCAGTTTCTACACAGGAGTCAGAGTGATCTTTTTTTATTTTTTTATTGCAGTAACATTGAATTATAACATTGTATAACTTTCAGGTGTACATCGTGATACATTTTGAATTCTGTGTAGATTACATTATGTTCACCACCCAAAGACTAATCACAGTCCATCAGCACAGCGTGCCTAATCACCCCTTCCATCCTCCCCTCCCCCCTGGTAACCACCACTCCAACCTCTGTTGCTATGTGTTTGTTTGTTGTCGTTTTTATCTTCTACTCATGAGTGAGATCATATGGTATTTGACTTTCTCCCTCTGACTTATTTCACTTAGCATAATAGGGTGATCCTTTTGATCAAGATACAAATTTGATTATGGGACTTCCCTGCTTAAAACCCTTCAACGACCTCCCATTGCTCTTCAAACAAGGTCTAAATCCTTTGGATATTGTAGAGGAGTGCACTGTACTGTTCTCACACAAATTTAAGGGGTTTCAAAATTTCTCTACAAAAGTTTAAAAAAAGAAAAAAAAAAAAAGCTGGTTCCAAATCCTTAACCTTGTTTAAAAGGCCCCGCATCATCTCTCTGGCCCTAACCAAGACCTTTAGCTTTCTATACTCAATCCAACTGCTTTGACCTTTCGGTTCCCAAAATCTTCCCTAGCCTCTGTGGAATCTACTTCCTTTGCCTGAACCTTTCTTCCCTCCTTTGGGAGCCACCTTCACCTAATTCTTACTTACCTCTTATCTCAGCTCCAAGGTTACTTTCCTAGGAAAACCTTAACTGATTCCCCCAGCTGAGATAAATCCTCCCGTCATAACAATCTCCTTTCTCCCTTTTTAGCTTCCATCTAGGTTTATTGGCAATTACTTGTGTGATTGTTTGATACGTTTCCCCCAACGCTAATGCAAAATCCTTAAAGGCAAAATCCATAATGGTCACCATTATATCATTAGCATACAGTAGGTACTAAGAAATTTGAATGATAAGTTATTAATATTAAATATTAAGTAATTAAAGGATGCACGTATTTACTATAGTGCAGGGTTAAGAGTCAGTGCTCAATAGGTGGTAGTTTCTGTTAATACTGTATTCTGCTTGGTATCATTGTTATTTGTGTGCTTAATTACTCCCTCCATCCTGCACACAATTCTTATTTTTGGTTTGCACCAGAGCCTAGCACTAACTTTAGTGTTAAACATAAGTGCTCAATATTCTGGAATTTAATTGCCTTTCAAATCAATGCGACTTTCAGCATATTTAGAAGACACATCAACTTTTAAAGAGTTTTTCCCGTTAAAACTAAAGCATAAAACTCGTACGCACTCTAAAAACACACCTGAGCCATGACTATGAATAAGGAAGCTCATTTTCACGTAGTTTATACAGTCTGTCACACTTCACAGTTCCACGATGACATCAGTACAGACTGTCAGCTTCCTATCTTTATTTTCAGTGATCTCAAATTACGTACGAAGGAATCAACGCTGGACGCCACACTAATGTGTATTATTGCTGACAAGTAACAAACGGCGAGTAAAAACACAGACACGGAGAAAAAAGAAATTAAATACGAAAACAGAGAACATCAAACCTACAGAACCAAAGTGAGCAGTGGGAGACCGGTGACGAAATTAACTAGGAAATGTCCACCCAAACCAGACACGCTCTGTATTTCTGTGCTGCGCTTCTGCAGTGTCGCCTATGGAAATGGGGACGTCTGGAGAGCACGTTAACTCGAAGTTTCCGAGCGCCTCCGAACGAGAAAACCCACCTCTGGGCTTCCACGGCGGCCCCCACGCAGGAAGCGAGCGCAGGCGGCGGGCCGAGCGCTCACGCGGGCAGGGGTCTCGGCCCGGCCGCGCCCTTTCAGGTCGCAGACGCGGGGTCCGACAGCCTCCGGACCCCAGGCTCACCGGGACAAAGACGAGCGCGGCGGCTCGGCCGGCCCCCGCCCAGGCCCGGCGGCGGCGCGGCCCCAGCAAACTCACCTCCGGGCGCGGCCGCGGGAGGGGGCCGCGCCGCGCTGTCGCCTCGCGGCCTCGTCCTCAATTCGCTCAGGGGCCGCGGGCGCCGGCGCCGCCGCTGACCTGAAGCCCCTCCGCCCGAGAGCACCGCCGACCCCAGACCCTCTCAAGCTCGGCGGCCGCGCCACTGGAACCCGGCTCGCCTCTGCGGGTCACCGCGGCCGGGCGGCGAGCGCGCGCCCACGCCGCCTCTGCGCAGCCCCGGGAGCGCGCGGGGGCGGGGCCGGCCGCCTCGGGCCTCGGCGTCCCCGCGCAAATGGCTGCCGTCTGCCGCCCCGGGCCCGCGTCGCGGCTTGTCGCCTCTGCAAGCCGCGCGGAAAAAGCGGGCGCTCCAGTGGGCTCGCCTGGGAGCCCCGCGTCCACTCACCCCTTCAGCTCTGATGGAGTCCGTGGAGAGCTTTCCCTGCATTCCGACAAGGTTGCCCCTTGCCTGAGCCTGTGACTCTGCAAAGCGACGGTTAAAGAAATGCCCCCACACCTTTGTGTTCCTGAAAGGGCTTATAGCCAGGAGCCACCCCTCCCCCTGTGACTTAGACGTGACTCACGCATGCCCCCTTGTTCACCGCCGACAGGGTCAGACACAGACCCTCCAATTCCCATGCTGTTGGCTTCGGAAATGATTAGCTGAACTGATGTACTCACTGACCAATCTGGACAAAATACCGGCTACCGTGACTTGACCAAACTTTAGTTAAGCTTCTCTCCTTCCCCCAGGGCCCCAAACTTTGACCCACCCTCAGCCGGAGCGAGCATTCAACTCCTCCACCACCCAGAAAATAGGCTGACCTCAGTGTAAAATGTTCTCGATCTGCAGCGGGATCGCTGCCACCTCCACCCGTCCATCCCACTTCCCCACACCCACTTCTTTCTAGCCTTTGTTCACTCCTCCTTATAAAAGAAAAGCCCTTTTCTGCCTGACCTTGGAGACAGTTGGAGATCTCGTGGTCATAGAGTTCCACTATAGCAATAGTCGCCCCCTCACCCCCCAGACCCCATTGCAATAGTCTCTTTCCCTCTTCTTGGAATAATCCCTTCCAAAAAAGTCTGTCTTTACCTAAATCCGGGGTTTTTGACAGTTCAGCATTCTCTCTATTGTAATTGTCCTCCTCCCTTATTGCAATAATCCTTTCAAATAATCCACCTCCACACCCGTTGCAATAATCCTTTCAAATAAAGTCTCCATTCGCCTAAATCGGGATTTGCTTTTTAATTGACAGTTTTTACTGCTGGGATTCAAACTGAGATTGGGCCTCACCTACAGACCCCTCCCATCCCCACCCAGGTAAAGGTACCTTGTGAGTCTTTTCAACTCCTCTTCTGTTGAGCAATTCTAGGATCCTGTGGTAAATTCAGCTTTCAAACCAGTGCTCCAGAAATCTTGTCTGTTGACGTCGGTGGTAAGGGGTTACTTTGATTCCTTTGGGCAGAGACTTTTCTTTGGCCCTTAGACTCTTTTTTTTCTTTTGTCCCAGCATCATTTGATAAAGAGAAGGTTCTTCCCTTGTCAAAAGTCAATTGACCATAAATGTATTGGTTTATTTCTGAACTCAAAATTCTATTCATCTATAGATCCATCCTTATGCCAGCACCATAATGTTTGATTACTGTAGTTTTGTAGTAGGCTTTGAAATCAGCAAGTGGGAGTCCTCCAACTTTGTTCTTCTTTTTCAAGATTGTATTGGTTATTCCAGGTCCCTTGCAGTTAGTATCAGCTCTTCCATTTCTGTAAAAAAAAACGGCCATTGGGATTTTGATGGGGATTGCGGTGAAGTCTGTATATCAATTTGAGGCGTATTGACAAGAATGTTAATTTTTTTTTTTAAAGATTGGCACCTGAGCTAACGACTGCTGCCCATCTTTTTTTTTCTCCCTAAATCCCCCCAGTACCTAGTTGTATATTTTAGTTGTGAGTCCTTCTAGTTGTGGCATGTGGGAGGCCGCCTCAACATGGCCTCATGAGCGGTGCCATGTCCGTGCCCAGGATCCAAACCCTGGGCTGCCCAAGTGGAACATGCGGACTTAACTACTCGGTCACGGGCTGGCTCCCAACATTAAATTTTTCAATCCATGAAGATGGATGTCTTTCCATTTACTTAGGTCTTCTTTAATTTCCTTTAGCAGTGTTTTGTAGTTTTCAGTGTACAAGTCTTGCACCTCCTTGGTTAAATTTATTTCTAAGTATTTTATTCTTTTTGATGCTGTTGTAAAAGGAATTGCTTTCTTAATTTGCTTTTCAGATTTTTCATTATTAATATATAGAAATACCACTGATTTTTGTGTATTGACCTTATATCCAGCATCTTTGCTAAAGTCATTTATTACTTCTAATAGTTGTATGTGTGTTTTTAATAGATTCTGTAGTATTTTGTGCATATAAGGTGACTTCATCTGTGAATAGAGATAGTTTTACCACTTCCTCTCTGATTTGGATGCAGTTTTTTTTCCTCTCTGAATTGCTCTAGCTAGAACTTCCAGTATAATGTGGAATAGAAATGGCAAAAGCTGGCTTCCTTATCTAATCTTAAAAGGAAGGCTTTCAATCTTTAATCGCTGAGTACAATGTTAGTTGCCCTTTGTCATGTTAAAGAAACTCCCATCAATTCCTAGTTTTTATCATGAAAAGTTGTTGGATTTTGTCAAATGTTTTTCTGTATCAGTTGAGATGATCATGTGGTCTTTTCCCTTCATTCTATTGATGTGGTGTATTACACTGATTTTTTTTTAAAATGCAAATACTGTTTATTGGTTTCCTATTGATCTTTTTATTGGGGATCTGGGGAGGGGGTAATAGTGCATCTGTATTTAACCGTCCATCTTTACCTGCTTAACTATATTCAGTGAATGACCTATTTTAATGCCCTTCCGTCTTGCTTGTTAAGAAAAACAAGTTGACATCTTGGACTTAGATCTACGTATACCTAGTGTAATATCTAACAGATAAAGCCCATGGTCCCAAGGCCACTTATCAAACAGTTCTTTCTTTCTCGCAGATTTGTAATGCTGTGGCGTATACCAAATCCCCATCGATCCTGAGGACTATTTCTGGGCTCTGTGTTTTGGGTCTGCTTTCTGTTCTATTTGTTGACTTCTGAAACAATAGCATACTACTCCAAATAGTGTAGGGTTTTTTTAAATACCATTTTTAAGTTTATAATTCAGTAGCATTAAGTGCATTCACAATGTTATGCCGTCATCACCAACATCCACTTCCAAGACTTTTTCATCACCCCAAACAGAAACTCTGTACCCATTTAAACAATAACTCCTTAATCCTCTCCCCTCCTCCTCCAGCCTCTGGTAATCTCTATTCTACTTTTTCTCTCTATGAAGTTGCCCTAGTCTAGGTACCTCATATAAGTGGAATCCATTTTTTTTCTTTTCTCATTTATGTTGTAGCATGTGTCTGAATTTCCTTCCTTTTTAAGGATGAATGAATAATATTCCATTGTCTGAGTATACCACACGTTCTTTATCCATTCATCTGTTGATGGACAATTGGATTGCTTCTGCTTTTTGACTATTGTCTTGATTTGATTTTTAATTGAGGTAACATTAAACTGAGGTAACATTAATTAATCAAGCTAATTGAGGTAACATTGGTTTATAGCATTATATAGATTTCAGATGTACATCATTAGGTGCAGAATCCTTTTAATATGCTGCTGGGTTTCTTTATTTGTTTGGTAGAATCAGTGAAGTCATCTGGTCCTGGACTTTTCTGCGTTGGGAGATTTTTGATTCAATCTTTTGTTATAGGTCTATTCAGATTTTCCATTTCTTCTTGAGTCAGTTTTGGTGGTTTGTGTGTTTCTAGAAATTTGTCCATTTCATCTTGATTATCTAATTTGTTGTCATACAATTGCTTATAGTATTTTCATATGATTCTTTTTATTTCTGTAAGGTTGGTAATAATGTCCCCTCTTTCATTTATGATTTTAATACTTTGTGTTTTCTCTCTTTTTTTCTTGGTCAGTCTAGTTAAATGTTTGTCAATTTTGTTACTCTTTTTAAAGAACCAACTTTTTTTTTAAGGATTATTTTATTGAAGTGATATTTGTTTCTAACATTCTATAATTTCAGGTACACATTATTATGTATCAGTTTCTGAATAGACTGCATCTTGCTTACCTCCGAAGTCTAGTTTTTATCCATCACCATACATGTGTACCCATTTACCTCTTTTGTCCACCCCCGTTCCCCTTTCCCCTCTGGTAACCACTAATCTGTGAAAGAACCAACGTTTGGTTTCATTGATTCTCTGCATTGCTTTTCTACTCTCTGTTTCATTTATCTCCACTGTAATCTTTATTTCCCTCCTTCTACTAGCTTTTGGGTTTAGTTTGCTCTTTCTCAAATTCTTTTCTCTGTTGAGTTTTTAGTTACGAGTCTAAATACTCACACAGGATTGTAAGCTCCTTAAGGGTGCAGACTGAGTAATATATTTGTTCAATATTCTCCATAGCACTTTACACAGTAGCTATTACACAGATACATAATAGGGGTCAGTAAATGTTTCTTGAACTGACATAGAAAGATGATAGGTGACACTCAGGAATCGGCTCCTGATCCTGCATCCCTTTTTCCAATTGGTAGCCCCTCCAACCATCCATTTCAGGTCACAAACACAGTGATCATCTTTGAGCGTTTCTCCTGTCTCAAGATGAATATCTAAGCCACAGCTGTTCAACAGAACTTTTTGAGATGAGGGAGTTGTCTCTGCACTGTCCAATATATTAACCACAGCAACACTTGGCTACTGAATACTTGAAACATGACTACTAAATACTAAACATGAAGTTTTAATTTTTAAATTTAAATTTAAATAGCCACATGTGGTAGTTATCACATTGGACAGTACAAAATTCTCATGTCACCAATTCTGATTTTGTCTCATGATTCAGTGTTCATCAAAATGTGTCATGCAGGGCTGGCCCTGTGGCCCAGTGGTTAAGTTTGTGCGCTCTGCTGTAGTGGCCCAGGGTTTTGCTGGTTTGGATCCTGGGTGCAGACATGGCACCACTCGTCAGGCCCTGCTGAGGTGGTGTCCCACATGCCACAACTAGAACGACCCACAACTAAAATATACAACTACATACTGGGGGGATTCGGGGAGGAAAAGCAGAAAAAAAAATAAAAGAAGATTGGTAATAGTTGTCAGCTCAAATGCCAATCTTTTTTTTTTTTAAGGTTTTTTTTAAATTTTTCCTTTTTCTCCCCAAAGCCCCCAGTACACAGTTGTGTATTTTTAGCTGTGGCTCCTTCTAGTTGTGGCATGCGGGATGCTGCCTCAGCATGGCTTGATGAACAGTGCCATGTCTGTGCCCAGGATTCAAACCGTCGAAACCCCGGGCTGTGGAGCGTGCAAACTTAACCACTCGGCCACAGGACTGGCCCCTCAGGTGCCAATCTTCTTAAAAATATAGTCTCTTGGAACTTACCCTATGCCTACTGAATCAGTGCCATCTCTTTCCTGAGGATCTCCTTATAGAGTTGCAGTGACTTACCTTAGTTCCATCAGAAGCAAAATTAAAAAAGCAAACAAATTTTGTCATTGCTTATCCTTTCTGTTAAATCTTTATATTCTATATCATTTTCTGTTCTTATTTTTATTATTACTATCTCCCAGTCTGTTTGCCTTTTAATTTTCTTAAAAGTGTCCTGCAAAGAGAAAGCCCAATTTTTCAACTTTTTCTTTTATAGTTTATCTTTTTGTGTTCTTTGTAAGAAAACTTTGCCTACTGCATGGTCACACAAAGTTTTTCTTTTAGGTTTTCCAAAAAATTTACACTTTTGGGCTTGTATTTAAGTCTATGATCAATTTGAAGTTAATCTTTACACATAGTTTGAGGTAATGGTCAAGGCATACTTTTTTTTTGCCCAGGGATATACAGTTGTTCTAGCATCATTTATTGCAAAGAATATCTTTTCTTTATTAATTACCTTGGCCTCTTTGCAAACATTAATTTACATGTGTGTATGAATCTCTCTTCTTTTTCACTGAGCTGTATGACTATATAGCTACACTGTCCTGATTATTATACCTTAATAGTGAGACTTGAAATGAGGTAGTGAAATGAGGGCCTTGTGTATTATTTACAGGAAAGTATTTAATTCTATATTTAGTTTCTTTAATCAATAATAGGGATATTCAGGTTATCTATGTCTTTATGAGTGAGGTTTAGTAATTAGTTTCAGTTTTAGGAATTTGTCTACTTCATCTGTTTTGGAACTTGCATAAAATTAAGTTGTTCATTATATTTCTTAATTGTCCCTTTAATGTTTGTAGTAGAGATGGGCAAACAGTAGCCCATGGCCCGAATCTAATCTGTTGCCTGTTTATGTACATTTGTGAGCTAAGAATGGTTTTCACATTTTTAAAGGATTGTTCAAAAAACGAAAAACCAAAAACTAAACTGAAACAAAGAGGGATATTTGACTGAGTCCATACGTGGCCTGCAAAGCCTGAAATATTTACAAACTGGCCCTTTATAACAAGAAAAAAGTTCGCTGACTGCCAAGTCTATAAGATCTTGTGTGATGCTTACCCTGTCATTCCTGAAATTCATAATTTGGGTCATCTCTATTTTTTTCCCCCTTAACTGGTCTGGCTAGTGGGTTACTTTCCTTTCTTTCTTTTTATAGGAATCAACTTTTGATTTAATTGAATCCCTCTATTATTTGTTTTTTATTTTATTGTTTTCTGCTGTCATATATATTATTTCCTTCTTTCTGCTTATGCATAATGCCTTTGAAACTCATACAAGTTTTTGCATATAACACTAGTTAATTCCTTTTTACTGCTGAGTAGTATTTCATGTTGTAGATGTGCCAAAGTTTTTTTAACCATTCATCTATGAGGGATATTTTTTCTTTTCCGGTTTTTGGCTATTACAAATAAAGATGCAATAAACTATGGTCTATAGGTTTTTGTGAGGATATAGTTTTCATTTCTTTGGAATAAAAAGCCAGGATTGCAATTGCTGGGTCATATTGTATGTTGAACTGTTTTCCATATTGAGATTGGCTGTATCATTTTCCATTCTCACCAGTAATGTATGAATGGTTCAGTTTCTCTGCCTCTTCACCAGCATTTGGTGTTGTCACTATTTTTTTAGTTTTTCTAATAGGTATGTAGCGATAACTCATCGTGGTCTCAGTTTGCATTTCCCTACTGGTTAGTGATGTTGAAATCTTCTTTCTTTCTTTTTTTTTTTAAGGATTGGCACCTGAGCTAACATCTGTTGACAATATTCTTCTCCATTTTTTTTCTTTCCAAAGACCCCCAGTACATAGTTGTATATTCTAGTTGTGAGTGCCTCTGGTTGTGCTATGTGGGATGCCGCCTCAGCATGGCCTGATGAGTGGTGCCATGCCCACACCCAGGATCCAAACCAGCAAAATCCTTGGCCACTGAAACGGAGCATGCAAATTTAACCACTCGGCCACGGGGCCAGCCCCTGATATCTTCTTATATTCTTATTTTCCATCTGCATATCCTCCTAGTTGAAAAATCTTTTCTGGTATTTTCCCCATTTTCTTTCTTTTTTTTTTGTGAGGAAGATTGACCCTGAGCTAACATCTGTTGTTAATCTTTCTCTATTTTCTGTGGGATGCCATCACAGCGTGGCTTGATGAGTGGTACTAGGTCTGCACCTGGGATCTGAACCATCCCAGGCCACTGAAGTGGAGCACGTGAACTTAACCACTACTACCCTGGGCCAGCCCCTAGTTTTGTTCTTTTATAGAACATGCTTTTGGTGTCACGTCTAAGACCTCTACTCTTTATTTTTTTATGTTCTATCTCATTCTTTTAAAATTTGCTTTGCCATTTTTGGTTTATTAATATTTTCTTTATTTATATTACATATCTGAATATAAATCTGTAGGTCTTATTCTATTGTGTATTCTTTTTTTTTTTTTTTTTTTTGCTGAGGAAGATTTGCTGTGAGGTAACATCCATGCCAGTCTTCCTCTGTTTTTCAGTATGTGGGCTGCCAGCACAGCATGGCTGCTAACAGAGCTGTGCAGGTCTGTGCCCAGGTACCAAACTCGGGCCACTGTAGCAGACTGCCTTGAACTTCACCACTAGGCCACTGGGGCTGGCCCTCATTCTGTTGGGTATTCTTTTTTGCTGGCTGTTGTTGATGATTTTTACTTTTATGTTTCGTGAATTTTTTTTAGAGTCATATTCATGAGACTATTTTATGTTCTTCTTGTTGAAGGTGCATCTCTTCAGAGATAATTTATGTTTGCTTTTGCTTTGTGCTTAGGATCACTTTTTTTTTTGGTGAGAAAGATTGTCGCTGAGCTAACATCTGTGCCAATCCTCCTCTATTTTGTATGTGGGACACTACCACAGCATGGCTTGATGAGCGGTGTGTAGCTCTGTGCCTGGGATCTGAACCTATGAATCCCGGGCTGCTGAAGTGGGGCATGCAAATTTAACCACTACGCCACCAGGGCAGCCCCAGGATCACTTTTGACTCAATCTTATTTAACCTAAATTATTGTCCAGAGGTTCTTCATACCTATCAGATTGAGTGAATTTAGGCTGTAAACCTGAGGACCAATTTGTTATTTTGAATTCTCAAGGGACATATATTTTCCCTCTCATTCTTAGTGTATATGTTCAGAAAGGCAGTTCCTGTTGCAGTTTCCTGGGGATTAGTGATGGGGAGGTTGGTCAGTTTATTTCTAATTCACCCTCATACTTAAGTGTATCCTCCTTGCACCAGGATTTTTCAGGGTGATTCCATTAAACTGTAGCTTGAGCAGGTTCTGGGCTTTGTCTTCTGTCCTTTCTATATCCTGAAGACAGAGAAAATAGAAGTTCAAGTGCACTGGGCTTGAGCAAATGCATTGAAAATGAAAGATGTCTTTAGAGCTTTGCTTGCTCGTCTAGGTTCCTGCTGTGACTTAGTTTTTGGTCTAAGTATTCCTTAGTGTCTTGCCAGCTCATGTAGTTTTAAAGAAAGTTTAAAAAAGATTTTTATTGACTTTTTAGTTATCTTCTCCAGGTCATATAGTGGAAAACAAGCAACTCTTCCATATCTTTTTCAAGTCTTCCTTTGTTTTGTGCATAATGTTTCCTTCCTCTATTTTGTCCTTCATGATGCATCTCAGGTGTCATTGCCTCTCAGAGGCTTTCCCTAACATCCCTGCTTGAATTAGAGGTCTCTGCCTCATTCTTTCTTATCACACTGTATTGCAGCTTATTGGTTCCTTGCCTGTCTCTTTGTTATAAACCCTTTGAGGGCCAGAACTATGTTATGTTTTTAAAAAAACCTCCCTATGTCCGGGTCTGGCAGAGCACCTAGCACCAGTTGGGTTGAGAGTAAACATTTGTTGTTAGTAATGTTATAGGTTATAGTAACCAAATCATAACCTGGCGTTCTCAATATAGGACTACAAAAAAAAAAAAAAAAAACCCAGAGAAACCAGAGGAGGAAAGCACACAAATCCTTTGTATGTAAATTTGCATATCATACACCTCCTCAGGACACTTCATATACTACTTAAAGTCAGCCTCTTTCTGCAGGAAATGAAACTTTTGTTTAACGATCTCATAGCTAACTGAAGCGGGAAAACCCAGGTCTGGTTTCATCATGAGGTCTCCACACCCATAAAAGGCCGGTTTTTAGTGATGGGTGAAGCGTCCTGGGGAGGGTGTGGTATGCAAATTAGTGCAAGAGGGATTTGCCCGCTTTCCTGGAATCCGTCCTGTTTTCCATTCCTAGTGCTGTACGCGGTTTTGTTGAACGATTGGGAGCTTGGATGGCTAGAATGCTCTAATTTTGATGTAGCTTGGAGATTTTTACAGGACTTTTCTCGGGTCTACAATTTTTCGTAGTGTAGTAAACAGGAAGAACTTCTGCCCAGTAAACAGTAGGCTCTCTATCGCTACTGTACCGAGAATTTTTGGAACGAACATAATTTTTGCTTTATGGCAGAACTTTTCGTATTAATCGTGTGCCTCAATCTTTTTCTTTGAAAGTTAAATCACAAAGTTTATATGTTTGGGTTCAGATTTTTGTATTCATTCCTGCGCTGGCCGGGGCAGCAGTGATAACGGAGGCTCTAAGTAGGAAGAATTCATCCTTTGTGAGTCTGCCTCAGATCTGGCTAAGGTTAGAGAAAACGACCCTGCCTCGCTTTGTTTAAAGATGCAGAGTTCTAGCGTTTGTTTTCTTTCTTAAGCTTACCGTGTGCCAGATACCACACAGATTTATTTTATCACAGTTATCTTTCCCATCTTTACAGCCATGAAAATTGCGACTCAAGTTCGGTGACTTGCCTTGGGTATCTCTGGGATGCCACCTGAGGTCACCGCGCCCTGGTCACCACTGGTCCCCTCAATCCCCCGCCTCTGCCGGTCGTTGCTGGCTCCGTGCAGGCCACCTGGGGTGATGGTGGGGGTGCTGGGGTGTCGGGCCCTGCAGGTTGTGAAGGCTCGGGGAACGGCTCCAGCGCGCCGGCCCGTCCCGCGCCCTTTCTGGTTTTTCCCCTCCGGTCCCAGACTGCCGGCCACACCGGGAAACCATAGAGCTGCCACCACCCAGAGCGGCCCTTCCCGGCCGCCGAGCGCTGACGCCGCGCCGCTGGGCGGGGCCTCCTGGAGGGAAGGCGGAGGGAGAAGGCTGCCGAGGAAGCGCTGGCCGGCCTTGCAGCGCCCCGCAGCGGTCACGGCCGGCAGCGGGCTCGTCGGCCCTGCGGCGCTGGAGCCTTGACGCACGGAGCTGGAGAGCGAGAACGGGAGAGAAAGGGGCAGAAATGGCGGCTCCGCTCGGCTCCCGCTGAGGAGGGCGAAGCCGGCGGAGGCTCTGCGCTGTCGGCCTGGAGCATCGCTCCCGCCTCCCGCTGCCTGCCTTCTCGCGCCGACTTCCCTTCCTTTGCCCTGCTCTCGCCTGTCCTCGTCTGCGCTCCGCGGAGTCCGGGGCGGCTCGGCTCTCCCGGCCCGGCTCCGCTGGCCCCGACTGCCCGGCCGGCGGGCCGGCTTTCCTCGGCTCTCCCGGGCGCGGCGGGCGCGGTGTGGACCCCGTCCTCCTGGCTGGACCATGGTGAACACCCGGAAGAGCTCTCTGCGCCTTCTCGGGTCCAAGTCGCCCGGGCCCGGGCCTGGGGCCGGAGCAGAGCCTGGGGCGACCGGAGGCAGCAGCCATTTCATCTCCTCTCGGACCCGCTCCTCCAAGACCCGCGCTGCCAGCTGCCCCGCCGCCAAGGCCGGGGGAAGCGGTGGCGCCGGCGCCGCTCTGGAGGAGGCCCGGGTAAGAGCGGGCGGCCCGAGCCCGGGGGCTGCCGAGTGCCGGCCCGGCCGCCGGGGCTTTGTCTGGCCCGGTTGGGGCAGGAAGCCTCCAGTGGAGACTGCTCGGGCGGCCGGAGCCCGGGTCTGCGGGTGCGGTGGAGGATGGCACCGGCTGGGGAGGGCCGCGACAGCTTTGCTGGCCCGGCTCTTTTGTGTGAAGAACGGGACTTGAGTCCAGGGGAGAGGGCTTTGGGGGTCTTTGCGGGGACCTTAGAACCTTGTGCTTCCCGTGTCCTTGTCCCGCCTTAGAGGGGCATTCTAGGGGAGCAAGCGCGAAGGGCCGGAGTCCCCGGGTGGAAGGGCTGGAGAAGAGAAGTGAAAGTTTTCTGCGGTGTCAAACCCTTCTTGTGAAGTGTGTCAGCTCTTGCCGGTGTCTAACTCCAGCATACTCGCAAACTGTTGGGGGTGGTTCAAGTTGGTGAGGAAGTGAACGGAGAGCTCCAGTTGGCAGCCAGGCAGGGATGCTGAAAAAAGTTTGTAGCTGCTCTGACACCAACTTTAAAAACAAAATCCACGCTCTCGCCTCTCCAGACAGGAGAGATGAAACATGATGTTATAGCTGGAGAGTCAGCCAGCTAGCTAACCGGGGTTCCAGTAGGGACCTAGTGGAGCTTTCTAGTAGAGCTTTCAGGTCACAAAAGGGGCATGTCGAAAGAGACAGGTGGAATGTTTTGGATAGTAGGCACTATCATCTCCAAATTGTATGGTTTCTTGGACGTCTGCATTTCTGTTATGGGGACACTTTGTAAAAGATGAATTAACGCCGTCGTTGTGGCACTACTGCAAAAGTGACATTTGAAGAAGGCGAGTGATGATTTAGTTTTTTTAAAAAAGTGATGGGAAGATCTTGAAGTTTTATTACAGTGTGAAACTCTAAGCTAGCACAGATATTTTATCACTTTGAAGGAATAATAAGTTTGTGTTAGGAGATTGGTTATGAATTCAGAAAAGAGTATTGCTTCGGTATAGAAAGAGGCTAACTTACCAAGAGTAATTTGGCTGGAAATTGCTGTTCATTTAAAATGCTCCTTTAAGCCTACACCGTTTTGTTATTCTTACGGGAGGAAAGCAATATTTTGTATTCTGTGGTGGTCTACAAGATTATGGTTTGTGTGTGGTTTTTCTCTGTGTCTCCTATTCTGACACTAATTTGAATGAACCCAGGCAAATAAAACAAATATTTTACTGTACTACTCTGAAATATATTTATTGTATCTTTCAAAATATATTTGGTTTTTATTTTGCTAAAAATCTGGAAAACATTTTAAAAAGTATCTTATTTAATAGACTATTTTGAGGCTTACAGATTTCTTAGGTTGAAATAAGAGAGCTAAATCTGAAAGTTGTGCAAACTATTTAGAATAGTTATTCTGAATAGTAGGCTTTCTGTAGAAATTATTCCAGACATATACAAGCTTATTGACTTTCCAAAGCTAACATATTTTCAAATAAAAGTAAGTTTAAGAAAGGGCTGTCCTCCACGCTTAAGTACAAAAAGAATATTTAGAGTCTAAGCATCTAATTGTATAGTGCTATGAATGCCGAGTCTATTAGAGCAGTGTCTAATTCTTCTGAAGCAATTAGCTCATCTGTCACTGATCAGTTTGTGGTCCCATTTTTGAATGCATGGATATCATGCTGTCTTTACCCCCTGAGGAATAAGGTGCGGTAATTTGTCAGGCAGCTGTTATGGAGACGTTAAAAGGCAAGGAATCAATAATCTAATGTAGAAATGAACATTTGGTAGCTTTTAAATTGCTAGAAGATTGAAAGATATTAGAGCTCTTTCTAGAAGGATGCTAATGAAACTTTGTTTCAAGGAGCCTTTTAAAATGTTTTAAAAGACTATAAATAACAGGCTAATGAAGTTTAATTTGAAATATTTGTTTTTCAGTTGTAAGAAGATTTGTATTCTGGCTCTAGTAGATGATGGAATGATTGCTTTCTTTGAGAAGTTTAAGAGATTTACTAATCCTATGTTGTGATTGGTCCTTTAAAAGAGGATAAGTTATAATTCTGGATTTAAAGTTTTGTGGACTCTATATTTATGAAGCAGGTTGTATATTTCTTTGCTATTCCTGAAGTGGGTTGATTTGAGTCTGGTAAGCTCTTCTCAAGTTGGTTTTATGTTACAAGATTGAGCACTCCTCTTGGTTTTCCCCTTCTGGTGTAATTAAAGGCATCCTTTTTCTGGAGTCCTAGATGTTTGCTAGTGTCTTTAAAGACATATTTGATGGAAAATGGGATTGCTCATGCTGTTGCTTTAGGAGACCCTTATTGTTGTTGTTATTATTTTTGTCCCCAAGGCCCCAGTACTTAGTTGTATATCTTAGTTGTAGGTCCTTCTTGTTCCTCTTTGTGGGGTGCTGCCTCAGCATGGCTTGATGATCAGTCTGCACCCAGGAGCCAAACTGGCAAACCCTGGGCCACTGAAGCGGGGCACACGAACCCCAACCACTACCCCACCATGCAAGCCCCCAGGATACCCTTATTTTTGTAGGAAGAAATGTATTCCTCTCTATGAGATACGTAATTGAGAAGGTTCCCCTTTTTCTACTTTTGTGTTGTCTTCTTCACTTTATGCTGATTTTCCCCCCTACTTCCCCCTCTCTTTTTGGATTGTTTCATCCACTGGTCCAGAGACATTTCATTTGCTAAAGAGCCATAGGACCATGAGCTGTGCCTGCAGTTTTGCCTTTTCCCCCAGTGTGTGTGGCATGGGGAAATATGCATATGATCCATTCTGTAGATTATTGGAATAATTTTCTTTTTTTTCTTTTTTTTGGGGGGAGGGGGGAAGATTAGCCCTGAGCTAACATCTGCTGCCACTCCTCCTCTTTTTGCTGAGGAAGACTGCCCCTGAGCTAACATCCATGCCCATCTTCCTCTACTTTATACGTGGGACGCCTACCACAGCATGGCTTGCCAAGCAGTGCCATGTCTGCACCCAGGATCCGAACCGGCGAACCCTGGGCCTCCAAAGTGGAACATGTGCACTTAACTGCTGTGCCACCGGGCCCACCCCAGAACCATTTTCTTGTGTCCATGCTTTTTTAATGTCAAGTTGACTTGTGCTGTGTAGTTAGTTGTAATTACTCCTGTATACTTGGCTTTTTTTGTTTTGTTTAGTGGGTATAAAGCTTGACCTCTTTAGGTCAGTTAATCTGACCATCAGTAATTAGCACTTATTTGCTCCACCTAAGAGTCACTCAGCAAACAAATTAATACTGTATTCACAGAATTGGAAAGCAGTCTTTGAAAAATATTTCAACTCTTTCTACCTCTGTTAGGCCTGTTGGGTGGTATTGGCTTCATCACTAGCTTTTTGTGCTTTTTGAGATGGTCATTGACTCTAAGTCCACATCTTAGTTGAGAAGATCAAAATATTTTGAATAACTTTATAGGTAAACTTGCTTTAATTTTATTTTAAAAAATCTTTGGGTCCTTCTTTAATGTATTCTTTTATCATCCTGTCCTCCTTTTATTTATTTATTTTTGAGGAAGATTAGCCCTGTGCTGACATCTGCTGCCAGTCTTTGCTGGGGAAGATTGGCCCTCAGCTAACATCTGTGCCCATCTTCCTCTATTTTATATGTGGGACACCTGCCGCAGCATGGCTTGATAAGTGGTGCATAGGTCTGTGTCTGGGATCTGAACTGGCGAACCTAACAGCTGTGCCACTGGGCTGGCCCCTATCACTCTGTACTTCTTTTCCAACACTCATGGGTTTGCCAACATAACACAAGCAGAGGGGCTGACATTGGGGGTTCAACATGGAAGGAAAGTCTGAGAGGGAAATGTAATAATGTATATAACTCTCAGATGAGTAGGGAAAAATACGAGTTCCTCAGAGTAGAGCAACTTTTTCCTTATATCGCATTCACCTGGAGAACCATATAGGCGGTATTGAATAATGTGGCAAATGTCCTCAAGACAGGTTTGAACCAAAGCAGCTGTGGAGTTCATAGGATTATCTCTAGTAGCCAACTGAAAATGTAACTTAAAAAAAATTAAATTACTGGCCATTTCTGTAGTCCACATATACAAACTTGCAGTTTTTTAGGTCATGGAAGAAACTTACAACACTTGTAGAAGTGAATGCATATTAATTCTTTAAATCATTTTCCCTGGCAAGTCTTTTTGCACCATCCTTTGGTAAGTCCTTGATTGCACGTCTGCTGAATACCTAATTATAGATAAACCTATAACCTCTGGAAACCAGCTGGACAGGTGGTAGGATTACCAACTGTTGTGAGAACTAAGGAGCCCAACCGGTGTCTGCACCTGAATGGAGAGTGGTCCTGTCTTCAAGGATCTGCTTCGGAAAAGTGCTATATTACTTTGAATTGTATATTTGGCATTTTTTTTTGGACTTACACAATGAAGTATCATTTGTGTGCATTACTGAGTTGATTTCTAGATATTTGGGCTTTTGGTCTTTTACTAGAAATATTTTATATTTCTGTCGTGCTTCCCCACTGGGGGAGGATTTTGTGAAAAATGAGTTACTGAGTAAAAAGCATTTGGGATTTTTGGATAAAGGTGTTCTGTGGAAGCACAAAGTTAAGGGAAAAGACCCTGTGTAAAATGTGTTAATTTTATTTAAACATAAGCTGGACATTTTTAGAGAGGTAGGTATTGTATGTGGCTTACAACAATAGAAAAGATGTCTGCATTAAAGTCAATAGGCTATAATTTGTGTTAGCTCTTAGATACTTTTCACATAGTATCATATACTAGTATTAGATACTAGTATATGCTGTCAGATTCTAAACTTCAGATGTTTTTGAACTGTATTTTGGTATTAAGGTTTTTTTTTTTTAAAGATTTTATTTTTCCTTTTTCTCCCAAAGCCCCCCGGTACATAGTTGTGTATTTTTAGTTGTGGGTCCGTCTAGTTGTGGCATGTAGGATGCCACCTCAGCGTGGCTTGGGGAGCAGTGCCATATCTGCACCCAGGATCCGAACTGGCGAAACCCTGGGCCACCGAAGCAGGGCGCGTGAACTTAACCACTTGGTCATGAGGCTGGCCCCTTTTTTTTCGTTTTTTGATCAGTATTGTAGTTGTGTTTGGAAGTAGGATATATTCCTTTGGTTAAAGTCTTGCTCCCCTAGAGTCTTCTATTATGTGGGCTATAAGCTCCTTGAGGGCAGGCACTATATCTTACTTTCCCCCAGCTGCTGCATTCCAGGGCCTAGTGCAGCATCTAGCACATAGAAGATGCTTAAGGAATATCTGTTGAATGAATGAATGAATAGTGTATTAAGGAACTGATCTATTTCTTGGAAATCATGATGATCAGACTTTGAGAATAGACGATAAATAAAACACAGTCCCTACCTTCAGGACTGTAATATGCACATGGTATGTATATATAAATAATTATTAACAGGATAAATCAGTTCAAGGTAGGGGCCAAATGAATGACATAGATACTCAGTGCAATGAGAGTTCTCATCCTTTGCTCGCTGAATGCTGTGAGTGAGACTCTTTGATGTTCTTTAAAGACAGAGATTATCATGTTCATGGCGGTGTCCTGAGGGCCTACAACAGTGCCTGCCAAACATGGTGCTCAATTTTTTGAATGAATGAATGGAAAGTATGTCACATTTTAAATTATTTTCTTATTCACAATCTTCACTTTTTTTTTTTTTTTAAAGATTTTATTTTTTCCTTTTTCTCCCCAAAGCCCCCCGGTACATAGTTGTATATTCTTAGTTGTGGGTCCTCCTAGTTGTGGCATGTGGGACGCCGCCTCAGCGTGGTTCGATGAGCAGTGCCATGTCCGCACCCAGGATTCGAACAGAGGAAACACTGGGCCGCCTGCAGCGGAGCCGGCGAATTTAACCACTCGGCCACGGGGCCAGCCCTCACAATCTTCACTTTTGCTATATTTACTTGTTGTATTTTGCCCTTCTGCCCATTTGGTGTTGGCCTAATAAGAAGGAGAGGAGTAAACTAAGGTTTAGTTAGCATCTCGTGCCAGGTGTTTAATGTTATCTTGTTTAATCCCTGCAACAATCCTGGAAAGCAGGTGATGGTACTCCCGTTTTATAGCTGAGGAAATTGGGTTGCCAGAGAAGTTAAATGGCCTGTAGAAGCCCAAACAGGTAATAAGTAGTAGGGGTAATATTTAAATCTAGTTCTGTCTTCTCCACTTACATATCTCATTGTCTCATCTGTATTTATCACTGCTTTTTGATGCTGTTCAATTAGCAGTTTTCACCAATATCGGAAAAAGTGAAGGAGGCAGCTGTTGTACAGTCAGGAAATACTGTACATACTGTGTATGGACAGATTTTTACTAGACTCTCTGGAGTTGTGGTGTCTAGGGTTGTATTGGGACTGAGAGTGGGAACAGTAGCCTGTAGGGATATGAAATATAGGCCGGCAATTTTCAGTAATTGCTTGCTGCCTTATTTCACGGGGTGGGTGTAGGGAGAGGAGCAGTCATATTGTATCATTTTTGCAATATTTTTGCTTCCCAATATTTTAAAGATGGCTTGGGGAAAAAAAAAATCCCTATAAAGAGACTAAGTCTGGGGCCTTGTGGGCTCCAATAGACATGTACTTGTGCTTCCATCATTCCCTCTGCTTGGCGATACTGATTTATCAGTGTGTACATTTTCTTTTATGCTCTGGAAATCTTTTTATCTTTGGAGTAGACAAGTGTTTTCCATTTAAAAAAATGCTTTATACTTGAAACCTCTTGAAAAGACGTTCTATGGTATATTTGTATATTTAGATACATGCTAAGGAATTAAACATGTTTAGCGTTATTCGTTTGTGTCTGTATTCTAGGACCCAAATTAGGATCTCGGAAGCACTGATGCTTCAGATACCCATATCGTGTTCTATAATCTTGCCAGATAGGAACTTGGAGGTAATTGAACCTAACTTTTGGTGGTGAAACTTGCTTATTCTTTGGTTCTTTTTATTCAATCAATAAATATTTATTAAGCAGCTACTACATTAAAATATAAGTGCCATGTGGGCAAGCCTTTTGGTCTCTTTGGTTCACTGTTATAATAGGGCTCCCGTGTAGCAAAAGTCAAGGAGGCACCATTCACATTAGTCTATGTGAATGGCACTCTCTGGAGTTGTTAGTGCGCTTCTTGTACGTTGTATGCTACACGTAACATCCTCATACAATGTCCCTTGAGGATTTGGTGTGGGAATTTCTTTGAGATAACCCAGGAGTGGAATAAGTATATATATACTTAAATATTATCTCCAGATTTGCTGCTCTACTCTCCACTTCTAGGAAATGTATAGGGGTTCTTATATCCCCGTACTCCTGCCAATGTTTGGCAATATGTGGCTTTTTTTTTTTTTGAGGAAGATTAGCCCTGAGCTGACATCTACTGCCAGTCCTTTTTTTGCTGAGGAAGACTGGCCCTGAGCTAACATCCATGCCCATCTTCCTCTACTTTATATGTGGGATGTCTGCCACTGCATGCCTTGAGAAGCAGTGTGCAGGTCCACACCTGGGATCTGAACTGGCGAACCCTGAGCTGCTGGAGTGGAATATACGAACTTAACCACTGCGCCGCTGGGCCAGCCCCAATATGTAGCTTTTTAATTGTTTGTCTTTGATTACTCCTGAGTATGAACAACTCTTTATGTCCATAGGAATTTTTTTTTTATTTTCTCATCTCTTAAATACTTGTTAATATCTTTTGCCCATTTTTCTATTTTCTCCTAGAGTTAATTTTTTCGTGTTTTCCAAGAGTATTATAAATCAGTGGCTTTTAACCTTTTATTGTCCCATAGTAAGGAATACTGTTTATTTTGTGGCTCTGTACATATAGTTTTACCTTTCCTGTAAACAGGAAAGACCTAAAGCAAAGACCTAAAGTTCTTTGTTTTCTTTTATTCATTCTACTAGACAACCTTTCCTTTGTAGTACCACTTTATTATACACCAAGTCCCCATATATGTACTGTTTGATTCTCTCTATTCTTTTTCTTGGTCTGTTTATTTTTGTGGCAGTACCATACCATTTCTATGAGTGTGGTTTCGAGGTATCTTTTAATATCTTAAAAGGCAAGATCCTCCTCTTTGTTATTTTTCAAATTGACTTAGATGTTCAAGGATCTTTATTTCTCTCATATGTATTTCCAATTAAGATTATGAAGTTCCTCAAAAGATCCAACTAGAATTTTGACTGGGAATATATCTGAATTCATAGATTAATTTGTGGAGAATTGACACCTTCATAATAAGTTATCCAAGAACAAGGAACGTGTCTGGCATAACATAGTTTGTGTATTTCTCTTGTGGAATTTGATGCTTTCTTTATGACTTGATATATTTTCAGTTTTGGTAAATGTTCTTTATGTTCTTGGAAGAAATGCATATTTTTCTGTTAGCTATGGAAAAATTCAAATATTGTGGAAAACATTAAGAGATGGAAAATATCATAGTATGAATTTGTTGATTATTTAGATATCAAATCTCCTATTTTATCCCATATTAAGATTCTACCTAATATTTTAAGTCAAATTATTTTTGTTATTGTTTAGATTCTCCTGGTATATATGTCTTTTATTTCTATTTATTTATTTATTTATTTATTGCTGAGGAAGATTGGCCCTGAGCTACCATCTGTGCCAATCTTCCTCTATTTTATATGTGGGACGCTGCCACAGCATGGCTGATGGTAGATCTGTGCCTGGGGATCTGAACCTGTGAACTCCAGGCCACTGAAGCAGAGTGCAGGAACTTAACCACTGTGCCACTGGGCTGGTCCTATATGTCTTTAAAATAAACTTTATTTTAGAATAGTTTCTAATTTCCTTCTTGCTTTGTTTGATTCATTGGTTATCTAGAAGTATGTTGCTTACATTGCCAAACAGGTGGGCATTTCTTTTCTAATTATCTTTTAGTTGTTTGCTTCTAGTTTAATACCACTATGTTCAGAGAACATACTCCATATGATTTTGATCCTTTGAAATTTGTTCTGATTCATTTTTGTCACCCTGCTAGTTTTGGTAAGTGTTCCATGTACACTTGAAAACAATGTGAATTCTGCAGTTCGAGGTGCAGTGTTGCAGATATGTCTGCTAGATTATATTTGTGTATCTTCTGCTGATTTTAAAGTTGTATGTATATACATGTAAATAAATAACATATATTTGTGATTGCTCTTAAGACCTGAACCATGTTTAACTCTTGTTTTTTTCTTTGAAAACATTACGTTCTAACTACATATTCTTTAGCATGGTTTTCTAATGTTCCACCTCCCTGCTTACTCTGTATTGTGTAGAATTTTAGTTCTGCCTTTGTATGGATATAAGTACTTCTTTTTTCTTTGGGATTTTTTTTCCAGCAACAGTAAATTTCACTGTTTCCAGTATGATTATCTTACTTTTTATATCTTGCATTTTTATTCTGTTTCTCTTTTTTGTGAGTAGTTCCTCCAAGAATATTTTCAGTCTGGGACTTTTTGTGACAAACTTTCTGAGGCATTATGTGCCTGAGAATATTTTCATTATGCTCTTTCATTTCAGTGAAAAACTGGCTGGATACTTTAAGAATATTACTTTGTTGTTGTCTTGTATCCAGTGTTACTCTTGAAGGTGGTCTGATTCTTTTTCTTTTGTAGGTGTTCTGTTCTTTCTCATTTGAAGTTTATAGAATTTTGTTAGTCTTCATAAATTTTACCATATTTTAGGCATGGGTTTTTCCTTCTGTCTCTTGTTTGGCAATTTTAGACCTTTCAGTCTGTGGTTTTTCATCTTCTTTTGATTGTGGTAAATTTGTCATTATTTCTTAATAATGATAGTCTAAAATTATCATTTCTTCAAGTATTACTTCTCTCTCTTTTTCATTCCTTCTGGAACTTATATTCAGATGTTGGCACGTAGAAGAATTTTGTCTGTAAACTGATATTTAGGCAAACTTTTTTTTTTTAAATTGGCACCTGAGCTAACATCTGCTGGCAATCTCCTTTTTTTTCTTCTTCTTCTCCCCAAAGCCCCCCAGTACATAGTTGTATATTCTAGTTGTAGGTTCTTCTGGTTGTGCTATGTGGGATGCCGCCCCAGTGTGGCCTGATGTCCTCGGCCAGGATCCGACCTGGCAAAACCCTTGGCCCCCAAAGCAGAGCGTGCAAACCTAACCACTTGGCCACGGCAAACTGTTTTTAAGCACTTTTGATGGCATGCTGGAGAAATTTACTGACAGTTCCTTGAGTAAACAAGACTTGGTACGTCTTGTAGCAGACCTCTCTTGACCATTTTCATGCCCATGTTTTAAGAGGCCCACTTGTCAGGGGGTAAAGCCTTGAAGTTGCTTGATGAAAGTTCATTTCCTTTAACAGCTTACTAATAAATACCCTTTAACTGGAGCATACTCCAGTGCTCACACGTAGGGTGAGTGTTGTAGTTGGGTACTTTGATTATGCAAGTTAAGGGAATCTGCTTTTAAAAAACAAACTCAAACTGCATTGCAGAGCCATACCCTCTTAATCAGTGACACATTTATAAGAAATTTAAATGTATGTATAGAACCAGAAGCAGAACCTTCATTAAGAAATGTGCACAAACCAGAGAAACTGGCAGCACAAATTCATGAGCTGGTGGGTGGTTTCTATGTTAAAATTTGGAAAATATTTTAAATTAAATTTTTTTTTAGATTGGCACCTGAGCTAACAACTGTTGCCAATCTTTTTTTTTTCTGCTTTATCTCCCCAAATCCCCCAGTACATAGTTGTGTATTTTAGTGTGGGTCCTTCTAGTTGTGGCATATGGGACACTGCCTCAATATGGTTTGATGAGAGGTGCCATGGATCCGAACTGGTGAAACCCTGGGCCGTGGAAGTGGAGTGTGCGAACTTAACCATTCAGCCATGGGCTAGCCCCTTTTAAATTAATTTTAAAGTTAAAATTTTAATTTCTTAGCTTTTGGTATTCTAATTCAGTTTCCAGATTTATTAGATGGGAGAATTGGGGGGAAGTGATAGTTGCCCAAGGCCATACGATTATTTAGAAGCGGCAGTTCAACTTGAAATGCAAATGTCTTTCTTTAATTCTTTAATGTCTTTGAGTAAGTCTATGTGCCAGACACTGAAGACAAAGGAGTATGCAAGACTCTTGATCTCAGCTCTTTGGCAAAATGTTTTATTTTTATTTAAAAACTATGAAATAATTATTTCGTATGATATGGAAGTGTGCTGAAAAAAATAAAGGGCTTTTCCCTGCCCCACTAATTCCTCCAGTTTATTTTTCCTGGGGATGACCACTCAAGCTGGTGTACATCTTTCCAGATCATTGCATGTGTATATATGGGTTGTTTATGTGTGTATATTTTTAACAGAAACGGAATCATACCCTGTATACTATTTATGATAGTTAATTTTCTTTGTTTTTTAATTTTTTTTCTGGTTTTTCTCCCCAAATCCCCCCAGCACATATTTGCATATTTTAGTTTTGGGTCCTTCTAGTTGTGGCATGTGGGACGCAGGGCTGCCTCAGGGTGGTCTGACGACTGGTGCCATGTCCGCGTCCAGGATTCGAACCAGTGAAACCCTGGGCTGTCAAAGTGGAGTGCACAAACTTAACCACTCAGCCACTGGCCTGGCCCCTATAATAGTTAATTTCCTACTTAGCTGTGTATCATGTACATTCTTTCCTATCCGTTCTACTGGATGGCTTTCTAATATTTTTGTTGTATCCTTATGCCATCACTTATTTAACTGTTCCCTCTTGGTACACAGTTGAGTTGTCTCCTTTTTTTTTTTTTTTTTGGTGAGGAAGATTGGCCCTGAGCTACATCTGTTGCCAATCTTCTTTTTGCTTGAGAAAGATTGTCACTGAGCTAACATCTGTGCCAGTCTTCCTCTATTTTGTATGTGGGATGCCAGCACAGCATGGCTTGATGTGCGGTGTGTAGGTCTGCACCTGGGATCTAAACCCATGAACCTGGCCGCTGAAGTGGAGCACGCAGAGTTAACCACTATGCCACCAGGCTGGCCCGCATCCATGTTTTTAATGTTATAAATAAAGTAGCAGAAAATGACCTTTCTTTTTTAGGTGAAATGGAATTACTGGGTCAGAGGTACATGTATTTTAAATTTTTACAGGTTTTGCCAAATTGTCCTGTAAACAGGCTAAATCAATGTGTACCCCACTCCCCGGTACTCTACTGTTAAGTTTTTAACAGTGGGCTTTAACTTCCTTAAATGGCAGAGATTGTCTGATCATCAAGTATCTTTAATATTTAACACAATAATGGGTGCTTAATAAATTTTGTTTGTGGATGGAGTGAATCACTAAGGATATTCAATAAGCTTACAAAGTTATATTAATCCTACAGAGCCAGAGAAGTATCGTTACTGGAGACTGTGTTCATGGTGAGGCTGTAAGTGTCATATTTTTTGCTTATACTACCTTACTTGATTCTTCTAACAATCTTATGAAGTAAATAGTAGTTTTTGAATTACAGTGGTAGTGCTGCAGTTTAACATGGTTCTATCCAACTTTTAAGTCTGTGCCATTTTTCAGTACCCGTGTTGTCTCTTTCTTGTATTAAGTAATGTAATATTTTCAGATTAAAACAGTTATCTTGGGCCGGCCCTGTTGGCCTAGTGGTTAAGTTTGGTGTGTTCCACTTTGGCAGTGCAAGTTCTGCTCCTGGGTGTGCATCTACATCACTCGTCTATCAGTGGCCATGCTGTGGTGCTGGCTTACATGCAAGGGAAAAAAAAAGGAAGATTGGCAACAGGTGTTAGCTCAGGGCGAATCTTCCTCAGCAAGAAAAAAAAAAATTCTTTTCCAGAAAGAGAAATGCATTGTAAATTGTAACAGGTTATTTTTATCTTTTTACAACTTCTCAGCTCGCTTCTCTATTTTTTTCCCCTTTCTATATTGTTTTATGATGATTGTTTAGGAATATTAAACTAGTAAGCCATTGCTCTTGAGATATTTGAGGAAAATTTAGGTTATTTTCTGTATCTGACGTTTTAGAACTTTGTGCAATAGTGTTGACCCTAAGTAAATAAATAGCAGTGTGAGTTTTGTTTTCTGCAGTCATGGTAACTTCTGTCCCTGTACATTCTTTTTAGAAACGAAAAAAAAAAAAAAAGAAATTGACTGCACTCTAAGCTTTCTCATAAAAATAGGAGTGCTTATTTTAAAAAAAGGTAGGAAAAAAAGTTTCATGTAAAGGAAATTGGAAAAGATTGATTGCACCCATACACTTTGTGATGTAACCTGGGGGGTAATGTTTCTATTCTGTTTTCCTTGTCTCTTTGAGGATCTTTTTCTCATCAGTTGCCTTACTCTTGAAAATTTTTATTCTTTCTATGGTTCCTTTTCTTCTGTGTACAAGAAACCAGGTTGTCTTTTAAAAAAAGACCCTTCCCTGACTTCTCTGACTTTGTCACCTATTATCTTCTTTTTTCTTTTTCTTTCTTTTTTTTTTTTGAGGGAGATCAGCCCTGAGCTAACTACTGCCAATCCTCCTCTTTTTGCTGAGGAAGACTGGCCCTGAGCTAACATCCGTGTCCATCTTCCTCTATTTTATATGTGGGACGCCTACCACAGAATGGCATTTGCCAAGCAGTGCCATGTCCGCAGCCAGGATCCGAACCTACGAACCCTGGGCTGCCTGAGAAGCGAAACGTGTGAACTTAACCCCTGTGCCACTGGGCTGGCCCCATCTTATTTTTTTCTTAATTCTGACACTTTTTAAAAAAAATTGAGGTCACATGGTTTATAACATATAAATTTAAGGTGTACATCATTATATTTCAACTTCCGTATAGACTACATCGTGTTCACTACCAAAAGTCTGGTTTCCATTGTCACCATACACACATGCCCCTTTAGCTCTCCCCTGACGCCTTTCCCTGCTGATAACCAGCAATTTGTTCTCTGAATCTGTGTGTGTGTTTGTTGTTGTTGTATCTTCTACGTATGAGTGAAATCATACAGTATTTGGCTTTCTCCGTCTGACTTATTTCACTAAGCCTAATACTCTCAAGGTTCATCCATGTTGTCACAAATTGCAAGATTCAGCTGTTCTGGCTGGCTAGGTGGGTGTTCCCTTTCTCCCTCACAGCTCCGTGTGCATCCCCCTCCTGTAGCTGGTACTTCTTATAAGTAGCTCTGTAGTCATCACCTGTGAGAAAGTTTCTCACCTCTCACTCAGTTCTTTGTCTAGTGATTTCTACTGAGCATTTCTCAGAAGTTGCCCTGTCAGAAGTTACAGTGACCTACTTACCAGTCTCCAGGTTTATCAGCTTTCCTCCTGTTTATTCGTTTGGAACAAACAATTTCTCCCCGTTTTAGACACTATATTTTTATTTAGTTTATATGAGATCCTTTCTGCTCATCCCTTTAATGTAGGCATTTTTTAAGGTTTTGACTTTTGCCCTCTTGTTTTTACATTATGTTAGCCATGATCTTTTTATTACTGTTGCATATCTATCTCTGGTGGTCACTTCATGCTTTCTCAGAGCTGCATTTCCCATAGCCTGATAGACATCTCCCTAGATTTCTGGCTAGAATTCTAAGCTTAACTTTCAAAGTCAGAATTCAGCACTACACTTCCCCCACACCCCTAAACAACAACAACCACTTTTTACACCTGTCCTTATTGTCTTTATTTTGAATACTGGTACCACTGATCTCTTAGTTATTCATTCTGCTTTTTGGAATCAATTTCTTATTTTCTACTTTTACAATTCTAGATGAGGCCATCATCAGGTCTTGAATTAATCTAGTTGTGTGCTGATTCAATTATTTCCTTGAATTTCTCAGTTTTTAATACTATAGTTGGATACATTCTTTTTGCCTTTACATTAAAATCCAGGTCCTAGATTTCTGACCAATTCTGATATGGACAGGAAACCATCCCTGAAAACCAGAGCAGTATAAATTCTTCTATCCTTCGTTATTCTCAAGTTCTTTTGTCGAATTTTACAAGATTTATAGTAGAATAGTGGTCAATATTTGTGGTAGCTGATGAGTATGGTTTAAGAGACTCTAAGACTTGAGGATAAAATGAATTTTGAAAATCGGAAAAAGTATCTAACTATTTCAGAAGGTTAGAGTTTAAAGAAAAAAGTCATTGAGGTGGGGATAACTATCTTTTCATTGTACTTTTACTTTCTGTAGCATTTGACACTGTTACTACTATACTTCTCTTGGAAGTTATCTCATCCTTGAGTCATGTTACTCTGACCATTCTGTGTACTCCATTATTATGTTGTTATGAAATAAGGTCCATATAATTTGTGATGTCTTTCTTCATCTCTACTAGCAGTTACTATTTTTTGTTTTTTTACTTTGAGAATTGTGTACTTAATATATAATATGTGCTATATCATCATTGTGACCATTTGTCTACCCAATAGATTGCATATTGAGTTCAAGTAGGTCTTAATCTTTTTTTACCATTGCTCCTCCCATGTCTTATGTACACAGTAGGTCCTCAATAAATGTTTGTTAAATGAAATTATTCCCTTAGTCTGAGATGCCTTTTCCACTCATGGGATGTAACACTCTGACACAGATTGCTAAATGACTGTGGGTAGATTGCATAATCTCTCTTAAATGTCTTTGTCCTGAAACTGGCAACACCTTCCCTCAAAGGGCTAGGTTGTAATTAACTAGTAAAATGCTTTGAAGATGAAAAAGTTAAGGTTGAACATTATGATCATATTATTAAAAGTGAACTGTTGGTATCACGTTTGTAGGTAATAGCTTTCCCAAAGCTTGAAGTTAATTAAATGGTGCTGAAGTAAGTGTTTTGTGTGTATTTACATCTTGGTTATTTGCTTTACTTAAGTCCCTATATTTCTTTGGAGGGAAGGAGCCTTTTGTAAATATGCTATTTATTCTGAGGTGTCTTGCCACAGAGCGAAGGCAAGATTGAAACCCAAGTACAATAGTATGGTGCCGCAGTTAGGGTGATGTGCCTGTATTATACTTAAACTGTATTATATGCCAGAGATCCTCAAACTTGTGTGTACTAAGAATCGTTTGGAGGCCCTCATTAAAAATATCCCACCTCCAGAGATTCTAATTTAGCAAGTTGTGTTTCTTTAATGAGAAATCCAGGTGATTTTTGATTCAGTAAGTATGTGGACAATACTTTGAGAGACACTTCTGAATGGAACTGAAACAGCCAGTAGGATATGAGAGAATGACCAATAAATAAACATACCAACTAATTTGAATTGATATTCGGAGTTATAATAACTCAGATTATTTAAAAAATGACTAGGCTTCAATATTTGACTGTTTTGTCTTTAATTCTGTAAGTGTGTAGTACTTATTCCCAGAATATGTTTGTGAAACTTCAGTACCTACAGATGCTCCATGAAAAAAGCCTGATTAACTAAGTTTGTGAAATGTTATATACTATCTTCCATGCTTCGAGATTTACACTGCGTGTTAATATATTAAAGACTCTTACAAGTCCTACAGCAAAAAACCTTGGACCTCATTGTTTCTCAGATTTATTTGACCATGAGCCTTCTTTTGTTTCCCCTAATAATTCCTATTAATAATTTATTGAACAAACTTGGGGACATTTAGCTTTTTTTTTTTTTTGCGTGGTATTATGTGGAATTGAAATAGGGTATTTTTTGTAATTAAAGATCTTAAAATCTTGCTGGAATCTCAAGATTTGCACATGACTCTTTAAAGATGGTAAATACATAATGCTAAGTTGAGTATAATCAAGCACCAAAATGTTGAGTAGAGTTGCAGCTGGTAGAGAGATAAGGCGAATTTAGGTTAGATTCTTCAGATGCACGTTCACAGGAGGGATGGGTCTTCAAGGGTGAGTGGCGGGATTTGAGTAGGAGGAGTAGTGCTGGCCTGGACTGTCTAAATTGGTAAAGTGGTTTACAGGTATCAGTTTCTGTATTCACAAATATACCTTAGCTTAGAACATATGGCATTGCTTCTTCAGTGACTGCTTGTTGAATCTGTTGTATAATAATGTGTTTCAAACCCTAATGTACACAAGAATCACTTGGGCATCTTGTCAGCATGGTTTCTGATTGGACAAGTCTGGCGTGGAGCACATTTGGAGTGACAAACGAGAGAGTAATCACATCTTGGATGAGTAGGTGCGTTAGATGACCCTTAAGGCATACTATAACCTTGGTATTTTGTAAGTATCCTAGGGTGGAGTGTCTGAGGTGGTAGAAAGAGAACTGTATTAGGAATGGAATGCCCTAAAGTCCAGTTTTTTTTGCTATATTTCTGTCAGTCATTTGTTAGCTATGTGACCTTGGGCTAGTTAGTTAACTTATCTCTGAGCTTCAGTATTTACTCTGTTAAAGGGTAGGTTGGAGAAGGCAAGGGCCTGGGGAGGTAAAATAATACAATTTTAAGAAGCACTCATTTGTTGAGTACAGTAAGCATGTTTATTGATAAAGTACTATTACATGATTGAATTACATCTTAAGTGGCTTTGCTGAGGATGGTTTGGAAGTAGCTAACCAGTTTTTCTTGGGAACTTAAACTAGTATGTGGTGGTGTATGTTATACACTAACATGTTTATTATTCCCACTTATAGACACTCTGATGTTTGAATTTCTAATTGTTTTTGCCTTTGTGTCTTTTAGTGCAAGTCTGGTCTTGTGACTTGAAAACTAGCTCATGATAAATTGTATTCTAGCACAAAATTAGAAATTAGTCTTTTTGTGAAAAAATTTTTAGTAAGTGAATGTCAGTTCTATAGGTTATGCTTGTATACATTTAAACATATATTGCAAGTATTTCTTATGTTTGTTTGCTAGTGACTACATTTTTTTTTTATTGAGGTTATGATAGCTTACATCCTTGAGAAATTTCAGTTGTACATTGTTGTTTGTCAGTCATATGATAGGTGTGCTAGTGACTACATTTTGACTGTTTCTATAATGTAGTTGTCTTGCTTTGGGAAAATATATAGAAATGTGCATTTATGAATTGGACAGTTTTTATATATTTTTCTTAAAAGAAATTTGTAGCATAAAAGGAAACAAAACTCATATTTATATGGTGGCATATTGAAAATGATCATATATACCTTTGAAATACTGATCTATAATGTCAAGTGATAAAGTATTAGCACATGAATTAAATCTTCTTTAAAGAAAAGTTTAATCTCCCCCAACACCCCAGTATCTCAGGAATTGAGTGGTGAAGAGGAGAGCTGCTTTGCAGAGACTGTGACCTTGCTGTAGTTTGAGGACATTCAGTGGGGGGAGAATGATGGAAGTGTGACGGATGGAGGTCTCTGGTTGAGAGATTGGTTAAGTTAAACAGATTAACTGAAAGAGCAAATAAATAAATATATTGAAGGTGTGGAAGCCAGGTTTCTCTCTGAGAAGGGCTTACAAACATAAAGGGGGAAATTCTAGAAAGAAACTTAAGGTATGGAATTAGAATTAGAATCATTGGTGTACACACATTTGACTTTTATTATTCACAGATAAATAGATATAGATGTGTATGTTTATATATTCATGTATTTCCCAGCTCTCTCTGCTGAGAGGACTCAATAGCAGTGAAACCCCAGTACCAGTAAGCACCCTTAGTGTCCAGATCTTGGTTTCTAAATACTATCCTTGACTAAAAGGAACCAGAGCTCCTTGGAGAAATCACTAATTCTAGGGTCAGAGAGGGAAAGTACAAGATGAGCCTAGAGATTTCTTTTGTGCCAGGAGGTAAGGAGCTACTCAAAATGATAGGGACATGACAGAAGATTACAGGAACCGCTTTGAAAGGACTGCTGATGGCCAAATCTTGTCTAATTTGAGCAAGAAAGTAAATAGAATAATGGATTATAACCCATAGAATAAAATAAGGATCCACTAGTCCATACTGATATAAATAAGTGAGTAAATGAATTGGGTTGGTGGGGAGGGAAAGCTCTTTAAAGTAGAATGGCAACTAAAAAATGTAGAGGGAATGAGGGGATTAGATAATCACCATCATAATGGTATTGGATAAAGGCCAGAGTAGTAAATGAATGCTACAACTGGTGGGTGGAGGTTTGATGAGGAACGGGGTATTGGTTGAATTATGAGAATAATTTCACGTAAAATCTAATCAAATACCAAGGGAAAAATAGTGATTTTACAGTGGAGAAACCTGGCAGACACCAGTTTGACCAAGTGATCAATATTATACCTAATAATGGATAGGTTATAGTAGATACAATATCATTTCTGTACATTCTTTCCAAGAATGTATGGCCTGAATCTGGTTATGAGGAACATCAGGTAGACCTAGATTGAGGGTCATCCTTGAAAATGAAAGACCTGTACTCTTTCTTTACAGTCGAGGGCATCAAAGATAGGGAAAGACTAAATAACTTTCACATTGAAGCAGACAGAGGAGATCTGATAACTAAATACAGTATGTCTTACTGGATAGGATCTTGAACCAGAAAGGAAAGGGAGACATCGTTGGGACGTTTGATAAAATTTGACTGCATCTGTGGATTGGCTCTGTGTTACTTCAGTGTTGATTTCCTGATTGGGAGAGTTATATGATGCTAATTAGCAAAGTGCCCTTGTTTTGGGAGGTACACACTGGAGTATTTAGGAGAGAAATGAAGAATCGTGTCATAAAAAGATAGGTACACACACCTTTTCTGTAGGCTTGAAACTATTTTAAAATAAAAACAGGAAACAAAATATACCTTTCTAATTATAAATTTAATCTTTCTCTCTTTTTTGTGTACAAATTATTGCATTTTGCTACACTTGTAGAGTGATTCATTCAGTAAATATTTATTCGTTGAATAAATACTGTACTTTATCCAAGAATTGAAGAATTCTATGTGTTGCAATAGGAGTAATAAATATATTTTTAACTTTATCTTTCAGAAAGCTGAAGTTGATGGTAGTCTAAGTGATAGCCAAGTGTCTCCTCCAGCCAAACGCACTTTGAAACAACCTGATTCTGTTTGCAAAGACAAATCAAAATCACGAAGTACTGGTCAGCGAGAGGAATGGAACATATCAACTGGACAGGCCAGGTGAGAAGTGGTGGCTCATTGATTATTTTTTCATGAATTATTTGATGTGATTCAGGGCTGATACTAATGCTAATTTTCTTAAATTGTAAAGCCACTAGTCTAGAAATACTTATAAATTGTATTAAACTTATTTTGTACTTTTTGTATGTAATTTTATTGCCTCTAAATATGTCATAAAATATATTTGTTTTATAAAAATATATAGTATGTAATAGAAACTATTATTACTAAAACAATAAGGGTTTTGATAGGTAGGTCCTGAATATGCATTCATGTTTATAGTCCTGAAAATTTAAATAAAAACAGATGATTAGAACTATATTTTTTATTTGAAAATAAGATAAAAATCTCCCATTTCTAAAATTATTAAATGTTCCACTTGAATTGATATACTAAAATATAATAAAATCTAAATTAATTTTTAAAGAAATCTTTTCATCTGTCTGCTTGTTTTCAGCTTAAATTTGCTTTGTGTTGAGTTCAATATGTATCAGGAAAACTTAATTTTACTCACTTACTAAAGTAAGTGGTAATAATTTAATGTAGAGAGGGTAGGCGCACACAGAGAAAAGATTTAAACTTTGATCTCAGAGTCTTTAGTTTCTTTTTTCTCCAGAGTCTTTGATGTAGAAATGCTAATGATGTGCCGACTGCAAACAAAAGTAAAAGGGAAATCCTTTGGTTTCTTTCCTCCTTGAAGTATTTAAAAATATTTTGATTCTATATCAAAATGGATACTCTTGCTCTTTAATGAAAAAATCTTTGGGGTTATAGACTTTGACAGGCAGTGTACATTTACTAGTCCCTAAAGAGTCTGTACCTATTTCAGTATGTTCCAGAAAAGGTACCACTTTATTTTAAATTATTTCTTTTGCGTTGTTTGGGCACTGAGTAGAAAAATTTGTGAATCATAGTCTGTTCACTTTTTTTTTTTTCCTTTCCCGTGCTCATTCATCTGTGAGATGAAGCAGATACAGATCACTGTAAAGACATTACTTAAAATGAACACTGCCCTTTAATTACACTTCTAGACTTGATCTACCTGTTATAATCTGTATCCTGTATTTATTAAATGAGTGAGTTACACTTCTTTTTCTAGATGAATGTTTCTAAAAAATATTCTTTTAGTGTTAAAGTTTGACCTTTAACTGTAAGATAATTGTAACAGTTTAATTCAAGTATAAGTGTGTAATGCACTAGATTTCCCACATCTTATCCACTCATAAGGCCTTTATGGAAATTGGTCTTGATCATGTTCTTCATATAAAAAGGGCTCAAAAGATTTTGGTGGGAGAGAGAGAGTTTTCCTTCCATTTGGGTACCTTAGAGTGTCATGCTCCTTTTAAAAAAATACTAAGTACATTTGGAATTAAAAGCTTAAGAAATAATGAGCACTAACAAAATTTATTGTTTCTCTTTTGGCAGAAGAATAATGTTTAGCAGTTAACACAATTTAAAAATTTTTTTTAGTTAAACTTTCATCTAGGAGTGTGATACACTGTTAGAATCTTTTAGTGTTTTAGATGACCTGAAAAGAAAATGCTGTTTGACTTATTAGATTCAACAGAATTGAATTTTAAGGAAAACTTCTGTTAAAAATATTTTAGATTTTGAGATATTATAAATACAAAATTCAGGATTTATTTGAGGGCTTATGTTTGTCTTTATGTTGTGAACCTGAGAATCCTGATTTATTTTTCTTTATTTTGGTAATCTAAGGTAATTATGAGCATCTAAGGTAAAATTAATAAAGTTTCTTCACTAAAATAATTTTGTTACAGATTACAAATATAGTTCATTTAGAGGGAAATTGAATATAGATAAGAATTACTAATTCTTTACTAATACTGTTAGCTATGAAAAATAATGAATCCTAAAGGACTTTGTCACCACCACTAAATTCTTTAAAGAAATTACTGTTGATTGGTGAAGTAACTTTTCTTTTAGAGATAGATAATTGGATAAAAATAGAGGTAAGAGTGGAACTGGAACTGCGAAGTCTTCATAAATGATTTGAGATAGATTATGAGTTTTCTTTTGGGGAGAAATCTGGGCTTATATATTTGAAGGGTCAAGTTTATCAGCATATACAATGATGATAATGTTTTGTAAAATGAGGAACTTTTTTTGCCCAAAAATCTTTACTATGTATTTTTCTTTATCTTATATGTAGAAATTCACAAATATACATGCTAACCTAGATAGATGTTGTAGCTTACAAATATTTTGAGTACGGAATCCCATTTTATTGACTTTTATCACCTGGCATTTATTTAGCTATTAGACGTTTATTTAACTTGGAGGCTATGTGTGTATGTGTGCATGCGTGCGTGCGTGTGTGTTGGAGGAGGCAACCTGGAGAATGTGGCATGCATTTGAATAATAGAAAGGCATACTCTAAGATACAGACAAAATTAAATCTTTGCTAAGACTAACTGTACATGTAAATGTAACCTGTGACAATTTTGTTTTGTGGTCAGATGATGAGGGAAAAGTGAGGTTAGGCAGAATTGTAGCCACCTATGTTAGACTGCTTAGGCACATGAGAGTTGAAAGGTGGTAGTGGTTATGGTCTTTCCAAACTGAGACTTTTGCTGAATTGAGGTTTCAAACCCTCATAAATCATTAAATGCCTTGGATTTATATGGGAAAGGGAGAATAAGTAATGATTTTTAAGTCTGGTATTGCATTGGTAGTTTACTCTAGGTAATTAAAGGTATGCAAAATGCTAATGTAATAATCATCTAATGTAAAGTGATACAGTCTCCATTTAAAAACATTTAGGAAACAGAGATATAGGGAAATATCCACCACCCACTCCACTTTTTAAAAATAAACAAGGGCGGGGCTGACTCCTTGGCCGAGGTGGTTAAGAGTGGTTAAGTTCCAGAGCTCTGCTTCCATTGCCCAGGGTTTTGCCGGTTCGAATCCTTGGCAGGGACTTACCATCGCTCATCAAGCCATGCTGAGGCAGGGTCCCACATGCCACAACTAGAAGGACCCACAACGAAAATATACAGTTATGTACTGTGGGGGGCTTATGGGGCAAAGGAAAAAATGAAAAATTAAAAAACAAGGGAGACTTCATAATCATAAAGGATTTAATGGAAGATTCATTTAAGCAGTGAACCCACCTGGTTACATTTGAACTGATTAACTTTTGGGAACATTGATTCGAGACTTTTTTTTTCTTTTTTTGAGGAAGATTAGCCCTGAGCTAACCACTGCCAATCCTCCTCTTTTTGCTGAGGAAGACTGGCCCTGAGCTAACATCCCTGCCCATCTTCCTCTACTTTATGTGTGGGACACCTACCATAGCATGGCTTGCCAAGCGGTGCCATGTCTACACCCAGGATCCGAACCGGCAAACCCTGGGCCGCCGAGAAGCTGAACATCAAACTTAACCACTGCCCCACTGGGCCAGCCCCAATTCAAGAGACTTTTAAGCCACATATATTATTGTATAGGCAGGCCAACCCTTAAAAATCCCAGTATTCTCTCTATATACCCAAGTCGTTCATATTCTGTCTCCTTTTTTTCTTTCTCCTTTTTATAAAGAGAAATGATAATGATAAAGTGATAACAGTAATCTATGATTGTAAGATAGTTGCATTGATTGAAGACCCCCCCAGCCTAAAACAGATCTTTCATTAACAACAAAATGAAAGCCAAGTAATCATTATCTTCTTCAGATGGACAAAAAGCTTATTGTGCTTTTTTTCTAATGATATTGCTGTTTGGAAAAGTTTTAAATTTCTTTTGTAGAATGATTTTAGGATTAGCATCTTATTCTTTTCAATAATTTAAGTATGAAAAGTTTCAAACTTTTGGTTTTGTGTACAGCTAAAATTCATTTGGAGCCAAGACTTGTGAATAAACTGATCGAACTAAGTTAATGTTATGTTGGGTCCAAAGCCAAAGTATGGCTATGAAGTAAAAAAATTGTTTTTTTCTGTGGTTTATATGGGTTTTGAGAGTGCTTCTAGAGAATTTCACATGTCTGATCTTCTAAGAAATGACCTGTTAATACATCGGTTTTGTTACTTTGAGGTCAAACTCATAGTCAGGAGAATTGTGTGCTTTGTATAGAAAGGTGCTAAAAATGAAATACTTTCCAAGAGGTAGTGTATTAGAACAAGATAGTTTTGTTGTTTTCTAGGGGAAAGGAGGACTGGAGTTTTTTGTTTTTGTGTTTTTGACAGTCTGAAGACATAATAATTTGAATTTTTTGTTCATATTCTTAATTATCCTAGCTGTGACCTTTATTAGACAGAGGCATTTATAATTAATGTTTATAACGTTTAACATTTATAATTTAACATGAAGAGTGCTGGAGTTACCAAAAACGTTAGACTATTTTAGTTAAAAATATTTTAGTTAACAAATTTGTGCAAACCACATGGGTAGTGGAAGAAAAGACAATCGTGTGTATTTACTATTTTCTGAATGTTCTTCCCCTTGTTTTTTTTATCTTTAGCAAAAATAGTAATTATTGGGTGTTTCAAAAATACCTTAGTAAGTTTGTGTTGACAGCTCTTTTGTTATGTAACAATTTAGTTTTTGTTTTTGAACTTTGTAATTTTACTAAGGCACACTCTGACATTTTTCGTCTTCACGTTTTGATAACTATCTTCCTAGTGACTTAACATTTCTCTTCCTCCACCTCAAAGGAAGAATTGTACAATGACTATTTTGAGAATTTAGTTAAGTTTTCATTTGTCAGTTTAGAATGTGTAGTAAAACATTTTGAAGAAATTATTAAATGGTACTTTTTTCTTAAATTTCTTAAAGTTCTTAAATTTACTGTTTAAATAAATTTGTCATTGTTTGAGTTATATTTTATCAACTAAAACCAATAGTAAATGTCTGTGACCATTGCTACTTACGGCATCAGTTAACTTCATGGTACATGTAAAACTTAAGCCTTTTCGTTGAATTTTAATTTATAGAGTTGAAGAGTAAATTCAGTTTATAATCTGCTATGAAAGCTTTTCTTGAAGTAACGAAGTGACTCTTAGCTAGTATATTTTATTAGTTAGTACATTACCAAGCTTAGAGTAAAAAATGTTGTTTTTACTCTTAAAAAAGTAATATCATATTATTGATGATTTAAGGATTAAAATGATTCCACCAGTATTGCATTTCTTGCTTCTTTAAATGAATGTTGATGTGTTTGCATATTAAATATAATTGTGTTCTAGGTTAACTTCTCAGCCTGGTGCTACATTACCAAACGGACATAGTAGCTTATGTGAGTATTCTGTTATGAAACTGGTTAGTATTAAAATTCTTATAATGTTGTTAGAGTAAGCGTTAAAGTGGGATAAAATAGAGAGTTTTACTGGTATGCTCAGCATACAATTGGAAGTGACTGGATTTCAGTCATAGTAAATACATATGTAATTGTTAAACGTTGAGAAATCAGTGCAACTGGAATAATTTAAATTATTATGACAGATTGTAGTTACAGAAAATTTTAGATTTTTGGATATTAATGTCATTTAAGACGTTATATTAAACTTTTTGTAGTCTTTTAAAAGTAATTTTTTGATTTTTTTCTCCTTCTTATACTTTGTACTTTGAAATGGAAATCTCTTTCTTGTTGTAGCCCTTCGAAGCCATCCCCTTCGAGGGGAAAAGAAGGGAGATGGGGACCTTTCTTGTATAAATGGTGACATGGAAGTCAGAAAAAGTTGTCGTTCCAGGAAAAACAGATTTGAAAGCGTGAACCAGAGTTTGTTATTTGATCAACTAGTAAATAGGTATGAATGCTTATGCAATAAGCAGTTTCATTTAATTATTTGATTTTTACACCAGCTATGTTTTAAAATAACTTAAGCACTGACTTAGCAATAAGTACAATTATTGTAAAACTTAATTCTAATTAACAGTGGTTAGCAATGATTGTGTTTCTGGTCAGTTTACCAGATTTAATACAGTTTATGTAATAGTTAAATTTTTCTCATCCTTTTTAAGCTCTTGTGCATAGTTGGATAATATAAAAAGTAATTTTATTCTATCTTCACTACTATAGTCCTTTACTATTTACTCGTTTAACATTTGTGTTTTTGACAATTTTTAAATAACATTAAGTTCCATGATTGATATATGTAGTAAGTATAGTTTTGCTTAGTCCAGATTTTGAATGGAAGGTCTTTTGAGACTGGGTATGTGGGATGTAGCTAGTGAGTGAGACTAGGTGACTGCTCAGCATCTACATGCAGTGAAACTTCATTCTTCTCAGATAATAAACCGTCTTACTTAATCCTTGCAATGACTTGGAGAAGGGAGGTCACTATAATCCCTATTCGACAGGAGGTGAAATTATATTCTATAGTGGTAATGTCAAATTTGAGTATTAGTTATTATTTGTTAAGTACTTAGATCAGTATCAGAACATATGGTAAGTGCTAGGTAAGTGTGTTTAAAGGATAAAATGTGCTGGGGGCCGGCCCCATGGATGAGTGGTTAAGTTCTCGTCCTCTGCTTCCACGGCCCAGGGTCTTGCTGGTTCGGATCCTGGGAGCAGACATGGCATTGCTCATCAGGCCACGCTGAGGAGGCATCCCACATGCCACAACTAGAAGGACCCACAACTAGGACATACAACTATGTACTGGGGGGATTTGGGGAGAAAAAGCAGAAAGAAAAATTTAAAAAATTTAAAAAACAAAATGTGCTAATGTCAGCATGTGTTTTGTGAATGTCATGTTCTCTAATTTCTAAAAATATCTCTTCAGTTAACCTTATATTGGCTTTAAACTTTTCACAGATCTTTTATCCTATATAACACCATCTTCAAATAAAAAGAATTAGTTGCTTTTTTTTCAGTGCCTTGTATCTGGTAGTCAGTTATTTGTAGTGGCATCATGGATTTAAAAATTTGGAGCCTTATAAACAAGCCTTCTGCTTTGTAGAATATATTAAGGTAGAACATATCCTGGTTCGATCTTCTTTTTGGGCATCATCTTCTGATGGATGCTAGTTCAGAAAGAGATATTTAATTGGGGTGTTATATATACCTATCAGAGATGATTTAATTATGCATTGATGAAGAGCTCTTTTACATGTATGTCACAGTGTATGGTCCCACAATTGTCTAAACCCTAGTTTTATTGTATGATTGTAGTACTGCTGAAGCTGTGTTACAAGAAATGGACAACATTAACATCAGACGGAATCGTCGATCAGGAGAAGTAGAACGACTTCGAATGTGGACAGATACAGAATTTGTGAGTGTATTAACTTTAACAACCTTTGTGAGTATTTTTTATTTTTATTGAGGAATTCAAAGGGAGAGTGAGCAGCATTTGGATTTTCTGGATCCTCCTTCTTCATTTCTAATTTAGTTTGGAATTTTATTGCTTGCTTTCTTCTTTTATCCATACTCTACTTGCCACAACCTTCCCCAAAAGACCCTCTACACTTTTGCCAGAAGAGTCTTCCTGTTTTATTTATTTGTTTTTTTGGGCAACTCCACTGGGACTTGACAGAGAGTCTTCTTAAAGTACAGCTTTGATGCTGTCACTTTTCTGATCTGAACCTTTAATGGTTTTTCATTTTGTACTGAATTAATTAAAAACGCTTTGACCGTCATAATCTGGTTTCAACTTTATCTTCTCACACATTGTTGCCCAAATATAAACAAATCCTTGTTCCCGTATAGACTTCTGGTTAGGGGCTAACAGAATCCTACCTGTTTCAAGGTTCATTTCAAATGCTGCTTTCCTTCCCCTGCCCACTTTTAGCAAGAGGAGGGTCATCTCTTTGTATTCTAGAGTGCTGTGTACCTTTCTTTATGGCATTTGTTTCACTTTCTTTTATAGTCATCTGTGATTTATCTTATTCCGTCCTACTAGGCTGTAATTTGATCGAGGGAAAAAGTATGTCTATGGCATTGTAGTTTTAAATTTCAAATATTTTATAAATTTTATAAATTTTATAAATTTTATTTTTCCTCTTCTTCTTTACATTTATTGAATTCAGGAAACTCCATTTTCACAAATCTGTGCCTTGCCCATAGGTACTCAGTAAATTTTATTGAGTGGGCATATCCCATCAGGTTAACAATATTTGTAGCCGGGACTAAATTCTATGTTAATATTTGACAGATTTTTCTCTTTAAAAGGAAAACATGGATATGTATTCAAGAGTGAAAAGGCGAAGAAAGTCATTAAGAAGAAATAGTTACGGGATACAGAATCACCATGAAGTCTCTACTGAGGGTGAAGAAGAAGGTTTGTAAAGCACCTTATGAAATAAACAGTAGAAAGTTCAGATGGGAGGGAAGGAAAAGATATACAAGTAATAGTTATCTATATTGATTTTTGGCTTTACAGGTCTATATTGTATATATTGGTCTGTATTTGTATATATTGATTTTTGTCTTTAGAGGTCTATATTGTATAATTTGGAATAATTTTTATTTGATCGGTTTTCTGAGTTTTCATTTCCTTCATTTGGAAAAATGCCTTTATTGTACACTAGACATTATTATTCAGTGTGTCTTATTAGTCCTATCGTTAGTCCTTAGGCGACCTAATCTGATGTGGCATTTTACCATGGGCTGCCTTGCTTGTTAGGTGAGGCCTCTTTTGTATTTAGGTATCTTCTAACCAAAAGCCTCTATCCATAGTCTCCTTATCTATGGCCTCTAAATCTCTGATTATTTGGGTCACGAATCTAGTCATGGACTGAGGAGCAAATAGTGACGTTTAGAGAAGGAGGGAGTGCTAATACTAGTGAAAGGAGGTGTAGTATTCTTTTCTGAGGCCTGTCTGTGTTCTGAACTGAAGAAGCCCCTGTGAGTTTGTAGGGTTGGAGCTGGGAACTCGATGAAAGCACATTTCCCCCAAGCATTATAAATTGTTGACCAGTACATCTGGAGGATGTAATTCTGTAGGCGTTCATCTTCTTTATTAAAGTGGATTTTCAGAAGATTTGGTGCTTTGTAAATACAGGGTAGTTATCTTTTACCAGGAAATCTTACTAGTTCGCACCATTTATATAGCTTAGATGGAGAAGAATGGGTTTATTTCCCAAATTCTGTAATTAATACATTGTTAGCAAGTTTTGAAGAGCCAGTATTTCTAATGAAGGTACTTTATTGAGCAAATATTATTGTTGTTACAGCTAGAACCTCTATGTTGCTTCCTTTGGAGAAAATCAGTATAGGTGAGACAGATTTATGATGTGATTTTTGCCTTTTCATTAACTGAACACCTTTGTAGAGTTTCCAAAGTAGATTTGCCATGTATAAAATTTCTTTCCGTAATAATATGTTATTGTGCAGGTGTTTTTCAAAAAGTAACTTTTTTGAAGGTTTGAAGCAACTTATTTGGGTACAAGTAATTTATATTATTATGTAGATAAGTAATATTGTATTTCTTGATTTTCTCTATAACCTAGTAATAAAGATTTTTAAAAACTCAGCATAAGCTTTCAGATGTCACTAGTAAAATGTAAAGTCTTTTGCGTTTTTAGTTTCCTATTTCAGCATTACTGGTAGTTTAAAATTTTTTTTCTACGTCTTAATATGATTGTGTTATATTGACAATTCTTGTGGTTAAAAAGTTAATCATAAAGTATAATTTGGGGCCAGCCTGGTGGTGCAGCAGCTAAGTTCGCATGTTCTGCTTCAGTGGCCTGGGGTTCATCGGTTCGGATGCCAAGTGCAGCCATGGCACCGCTTGGCAAGCCATGCTGTTGTAGGCATCCCACATATAAAGTAGAGGAAGATGGGCATGGATGTTAGCTCAGGGCCAGTCTTCCTCAGCAAAGGCAAAAAAAAGTATATTGCGTTTGGGGACCATAAGCTGATAAATTTTCATCAGAGTTTTATGTTAAGCTGTGAATAGATGTCACATCATAGCTATAGCCAAACCACTTTTTAAAAATAAACTTTTAGGATTTATGTACATTATAATTTATTTTTTAAGTGTGTAACTGGGTGAATTATTGTAAAGTGATCACTTATGTCAAGAAATTGTTATCAACACCCCAGAAATTTGCTTCATGCTCCCTCCTAATTCCTACCTGCATTTTCTTACCAAAACTTAACTAATTCGTGCTTACCTGTTGTCAAGAAGCCGAACAAATATTGTACTGCCAACAAAAATTACTCTTGCTGTAACATTAGCAATTATCTTGTAAGATATTTTTTTGAACTACCAAATGGTATTTGAATAACTAACCTTATTCAGTGGTTAATTGGGCGTTGAATTAATTTTGCTATAGTAAAGTTTTGAATCATCTTCTATTATTGCTTTGTATGACCAAAGAGATCGAAAAGATCATAAGTAAATCAAGAGATCAAATATGGTCATATTGATTTATTTAGCAGAGAGCTATATTGATTATTTGTAGAAAAGGCATTTGCTTTTACATCTACCCAGGTTGATTTTTAATTATATTACTTACGCCGTATTATAAAATGTTGACACTTTTAAATGTCACCTGTGCAGAAAGAATAAAAGATAAAATGTAAATATTCACTTCCAGAGTGGACCAGTTCTTGTGGATTAAAACAGTGCCTTTTTTTCTTTTGTTTGGGGGAAACTAGAATCTCAAGAGGAAGATGGAGATATAGAAGTTGAAGAGGCAGAAGGAGAAGAAAATGATAGACCATATAATTTGAGACAAAGAAAAACAGTGGATCGATACCAGGCACCTCCAATAGGTAGGAGACTCTAAATAACTTTCCTTTTTGTAGTTGACTAGCTTATTCTGCTCCACCCTTTTAAAAAATTAATGTTGCTGAATTTAAAAGAATGAAATCTCTTGTAGGTTCCATACATCTTTTCCTATATATGCTTCTATTCACATACACAACTGAAAAAAAGTTGAAGTACGTAGTTCCAATATAGGATTACATAGAACATGTACATTTTATTTAAAGAACTGTAATAATAAATATTGCTCATACTTTTGTATTACTTTATATTTTATTGATCACTTTGATTTACAGCAGTTCTTTAGGGTAGGTATCTCTATGTTCCGAGTGGTAAAGTAATTTAGCCAAAGTCACAAAAGTGGTCCAAGGCTGCGGCTTGGCCAATAACCTAGGTTTTTTTTCTTTTTGAGAAGGAAAAAGTTTATCTTAATGCTGTTAAATCTAATGTCAAGTAATCAGCTCCACAAGTACTGTTTTATTGACTTTTTTCCAGCACTTGGGAAATCTCATCACTATTGAACTCCTCCAGTTTTTTTTGAGAGATGATTCACATATCATGAAATTCACTATTTTGCTGATTTTTAATTTGTACACTTTATTGGTTTTTAGTATATTCCCAAGAGTGTGCAGCTATCACCACTGTCTAATTCCAGAACATTTTGTTACTTCTCTACTCCCATCCACCCAACCCAGGACAACCACTGATGTACTTTGTGTCTCTGTAGACCTGCCTATATGTTACCTTTTGGGTCTAGCTTCCTTCACTTAGCATAGTGTTTTCAGGAAAGAACCTAGGTCTTATTACTCCAACTCTGATGCTCTAAGACAATGATTGATTCTCTGGAAGGGGTGTATCAGAGTTCTCTCACTAGAAGCTTGCCCAAGTCTGCAGACATTCTTCTACTCTAATTAGGAGTCACTGTCACAGATAGCCCTGTTAAAAATGGGAGAGGTCTGTTCATAAAAAAGATTGTGAACCATTTTTCCAGATACTTTTTTTTTGAGAAAAGCTTTATTGAGGTATAATTGAAATATAGTCCATTGCCATTGCACATATTTAACATGTACAATTTGGCAAGTTTGAAATACCTTAAGTATACAGTCGGCCCTCTGTATCCGCAGATTCTGCTTCTTGGGATTCAACCAGTTGCAGATTGAAAGGTCTATGATGGTTGCATCTGTACTAAACATGTACAGACTTTTTTTTCTCGTCATTATTCTCTGATCAATACAATAACTATTTACATAGCATTTACATTGTATTAGGTATTATAAATAGAGATGATTTAAAGTATATAGGAGGATGTATGTAGGTTATATGCAAATACTAAACCATTTTATATAAGGAACTTGAGCATCCGTGGATTTTTGTATCCACGGGGGTCCTGGAACCAATCCCCTGCAGATGCCAAGGGATGACTGTGTGCGTGTGAAGCCGTCACCACAATCAGGATAATGAACATGTTCATCAACCTCCCAAATTTCACCCTGACTGTTTGTAATCCACTCCTAACCTTCTTGTGCTTTCCCCCTCCCAATCCTCAGGCAGCGACTGATCTGATCTTCTGTCATTGTGGATTAGTTTACATTTTCTTGAATTTTTTATACAGTGTATACTTTTTTTGTCTGACTTCTTTCACTCAGCATAATTATTCTGACTCATCCATGATGTTGAATATAATAATAGTATCTTCCTTTTTATTGCTGAGTGGCATTCCATTGTTTGAATGTATCACTATTTGTTTAGCCATTCATTATTTGATGGACATTTGGATTGCTGACATTTCTAGTGTTTGGATATTATAAATAAAGTTGTTATGAATGTTCATATTCAAATCTTTGGACATATGTTTTCATTTTTCTTATAAACATTTAGAAGTAGAATGGCTGGGTTTTATGATTAGGTGTATGTTTAACTTTCTAGAAATTGCCAAACTGTTTTCTGAAGTGATTGTAGCACTTACTTTCTCACTACGAGTGTGTGAGGGTTGCGTTTGCTGCCTTTGCTTGGCAACACTTGCTCAGTTTTTAAAATTAATTTTATTATGTATCTGTTATGGTTTTGATTTATGTTTCCCTAATGACTAATGATGTTGAGCATCTTTTTATGTGCTGATTTGCTAACGTTGTCTCTGGTAAAGTGTCTGTTCACATTTCTTGCCCAATTTTTCAGTTGAATTGTTTGTGTTCTTCTTATTCAGTTTTGAGAGTTCCTCGTGTTATTTAGATATCAGTCCATCAGATATATGATTTGCAAATATTTTATCAGTCTATAGCTTGTTTTTGTTTTTTTATTCTCTTAATGTCTTTTAAAGAGCGAATTTGCAATTTATTTTTTAGATTGGTACCTAACAACTGTTGCAAATCCTTTTTTTTTTTTTGCTTTTTCTCCCTAAATCCCCGCAGTGCGTAGTTGTATATTTTAGTTGTAGGTCCTTCTAGGTGTGGCATGTGGGATGCCACCTCCACATGGCCTGATGAGCAGTACCATGTCCGTGCCCAGGATCCAAACCAGCTAAACCCTGGGCCACCGAAGTGGAGCATGTGAACTTAACCACTTGGCAACAGGGCCAGCCCCAGAATTTGTAATTTTAATGAACTCCAATTTATCAATTTTTTTTATGCATTATGCTTTTGATGTTGTATCTGAGAAGTCTTTAGCCAAAAGTCGCAAAGAGTTAAAATCTTTTTAGAATGTTTATTTGCAAATTATAGTATTATCACAGTTTTAATTTTTGTTGTGCTCCTTCTAGACAGCATTCGGAACTTGAAGACTTATGACTAGCTTCTTATTCAGGAAGTTAACAGAAGTCTGTTCCTTTAATGCATCAGTTTATCAATTTCTAATTAGTTATTCTTTTTTTTTTTCTTTAAGTACCAGCTCATCAAAAAAAGAGGGAAAACACACTGTTTGATATTCACAGATCTCCAGCAAGAAGAAGCCATATCAGGTATGTTTTCTTGGTTTTTGAAAGGAGGAAATATTTACAGCTGTCATTTAGATATATTCTTTAAGTAATACATAGGGATTACATTATAATCAGAATGTAGGCATTGATCGTGTTAATGATAATGCCAATGAGGGACTAAGTAGCATCTTTCTTTCTTTAATTAGTGACTAATAATTATTATCCTGCTTCAGTTTGCCCGGAATAGTTATTGTTTTAAAAATTTTGTTCCCTAAAGCTACTCAGCTCTCTGGTCTATTAGTAGAGTTGAATCTAAGCAACTCATATTGCTTTCATTTGAAGCATTAGTTCAATTAGTCTTTGCTACTTTTTTTCCCCTTTTGCCCTCTCTTTTACATGTAGGTATAAAGGAGATTTTTTGTTTTTGAAACTTTATCTCATCTGTTATGTTTTCTGAAGAAGTAATAGTTTCCCAATGGCTCAAAAATAAAAAGTAAAAAATGAACATAAAGAGCTTTCTTCTAACCTCCGTAACTCTCACTTTCCCATAGTAACGTCCTTATTTGTGTATTCTGAGAGAACATGTTCATATGTGTATGTATATATGTGCAAATACGTATGTCGATTGTTACCCTTTCTTTTTACATAAAATGTGCTGTGCACATTGTCCTCCACCTTGGTTTTTCACTTTATTAATTTTAACTGTTTTTTCGTTTTATTATAGAGAAATTTCACACTTATGTTTATAGTTGCATAATATTATATTCATAGATAAACTATAATTTTCAAGCTAGTGTTTTATTGAGAGGTTGTTTTCAGTCTTTTGCTATTGCAAAATACCATATAATGAATACTCTTGCATAGTCATCATTTTACATGTGTACAAGTATATCTGTAGGATAAATTCACAGAATTGGAATCTCTGAGTTAAAGAGAATATAAGTTTGTAATTTTGATACTTTCAGTAGTTTTGAGTCAGTTTGCAACCCACCCAGCAATGTATGAGAGTGCCTTTCCTCATATTTCTTCCAACAAAATGTTATTCTCAAACTTTTGAATTTTTGCCAGTCTAAGAGTTGAAAATGAGATCTTGGTTTATTTTAATTTCTGTATTTTTTATGAGAGTATTTTTTTCATATGTTTAAAAGCCAAAGAAAAACTTTTTTCTGAAATGTTTGTTCATAAAACTTGCCTATTTTTCTAATAGGATGTTGCTCTTTTATTTATTTTTAGTAGTTCTTTATATAATAGATTAGTCCTTTGTCATAAATTGTGGTATTTTTCCTAGTTCATAGTTTGTCTTTTAACTTTGCTTTTGCTCTTATTTACCAGGAAGTTTTTGTTTTTTAGTAGTCAAATTTATCAGTCTGTTCTTTTAAGGCTTTTAGATTTTGAATCATAGTTAGAAAAGCCTTCTCAAAGCCAAAATTTTAAAGGAGTTCACCTTTGTTTATTTCTTTGGTTTCATTTTTTACTCTTAAATTTTGGTCCATTATAATTTTATCCTGGTGTACGATTTGTTGTACGGATCCAAATCTTTTTCCCAGATAGAAAATGAGTTGTCTCACCCTCATTTATTGAATGAGTCTATGATTTCTCCATTGATTCCAGTTGCCACCTTTATCGTATATCAAATTATACATTTTGGTTTTCTTCTGGATGTTTGTTCCATTCATCTATTGAGTACTATTTTAAGTCATTGAGGCTTTTTAATATATTGTAATATTTGTGGTCCCCTTAAATTTTCCTTTGAATATCATTTTCCATTATTTAAGGTCTTTTTATTTTTAATGTTCTTCAGTTGTGTTTTAAAGTTCTTTCTGTGATTCTTGCACATTTATTGTTAATTTTTTTCTTGAGTAGCTTACCTTTGCTGTTGCTTTTGTAAATGATGCCCCCATCCTTTTTTTTCTCCTCCTTCATTCTTTTGTTATATTTTCTCTCAGGTAGTTGTTTGTAATATGTGAGCAGTTAATTTCTGTATATTAATTTTGTACCTGACTTTATTGGGAATGCCCCTAGCATGTTCCCATTAAGGTGATGCTTAAGAAAGATAATGTTTTATCATGTTAAAGATTTGCGTATTTTTTTGTCATTGAATTTTCTAAAAAACCCAAGAATTGTGATTGAATGTTTTCAAGTAAATTGTCAAGGTTAGTGGAGATGCTTCCTCTTAGATCTATTAATAGGAATAATTTATTATATTAATTGGTTTCCTAATGTTGGTTCTTTTAGATGAGATTGTCTTTTTTCTGATTTTGTAATTAATCTCTATATTTTTTGCATTGTGATTAGAGAGTGTTGTTTGCAATGTTCTACTTATTGAGCTTTTCCTTTTGGTTGAATATACAGTCTATTTTCATGAATGTTTTATAGGCATTTGAAAAGAATGAAGTAATCTCTATTTTTAGGATACAGGTTGAAATCGATTCAGTATGTTATTCTATCTTTTTAGGTTGCCTATATCATTATGCTTTTGTTCATTTCTGTGTTCTTACTTTTTTGTTCACTTTTGATAGGGATAGAAAAGGTGAATTAAAGTCTCCCTAGTACTAGGATGTCTATATCCATTTCTCCTTTTGTCTGCTATAAATTTTGCTTTATGGATGTTGTTGCTGTGTTGTGTTGTCCATAGCTACTTATAATTGATAACTTTATTATGAATCGTGCCTTTTTGCCTTTGAAAATATTCTTCTTTGTCTCATTTATTTCTTTTTTACTTGAGTTCCACCTACTCTGATGTTAAATTTTAACCCATATTTTCATTTGGTTTACATTTACTTGTATACTTTTGCTCCTTCTTTTATTTCCCATCTCTCTGAATCACATTGTTTTAAGTATGTCTGTTGTATTCAGCATAAAGCCATGTTCTGATTTGAGATTCAGTCCAAACATCTTATTTTTATAATTATCTTAATTTGCATTTGGTGATGTGACTGATACGTTTGTTTTTTAGTTCTATTATTTTATCTTACCTTTTCTCCTGTTTTTATAGTCTTAAGAAGTATATCACTCTGTGGTCTTTCCCCTTTCCCCAACATTTTACCGTGAAAATGCTCAAGAATCTAGAAGAATTGGAAGAATTTTACAGTGAATACTGGAAAACCCACCACATAGATTCCACAGTTTCGTTATACTGTACTTTCTTTATCAAATATCTGTCTAGCCATATGTCAGTCCATCTTATTTTTTAGGTACGTTTCTAAGTAAATTGTAGACATTAGTAGACTTCTTTCTTAAGTTCTTCAGCACATATATCGTTAACTGAAAGTTCAGTATTTGTTTAGGTTTTTAACTTTTGAGGTAAAATTTACATGCAGAGAAATACACAAATCTTAAGTGTACTTTTGGTATTTTTTTAAAAGTGAACTTTTTATTTAAGATTACTTTTCTGGAAAAAAAATAAAGATTAGTTTTAAATTCACAGAAATATTGTGAAGCTAGTACAGAGAGTTTTCATATAGCCTGTACCCAGTCTCCCCTATCATTAACATCTAACATTAATATGGTTCTTTCGTTATAATTAATGAACTAATCTGGATGCATAATTGTGTACTGAAGTCCATACTTTATTCAGATTTCCTTAGTTTTTACCTGATGTCCTTTTTCTGTTTCAGGAGTCTGTCCAGAATATGACATTACATTTAGTAGTCATGTCACGTTAGGCTCCTCTTGTATTTTTTTAGTCAGCTTCATCGAGGCATAGTTTATATAAAGTAAAACGTATCCATTTAAAGTGTTGGGTTAGGTACGTTTTGACAGATGTATGCTGTGCGGATATCACTGCCGCAGTCAAGGTGTAGAGCATTTCCATTACCCTCAAAAATTTCATTTTTGCCCCTTTTCATTCTGTTCCTCAAAGCCCTTGGCCCTAAGCAACCACTGTTCTTTTTGTTACTGTAGGTTAGTTTGCGTTTTTTAGAATTTTATATAAAGGGAATCATGCAATATGGTGCTCTTCTATTTCTTCTTCTTTCACTCAGTGTAGTGGTTTTTGAGATTCATCTATGTTATGTGTAGCAGTAGATTGTTCCTTTTTATTGGTATTCTGTTGTGTGGATGTACCAAATTTGTCACCTGTTGATGGAAATTTGAGTTGTTTCCTGCTTTTGACTATTGTGAATAAAGCAGCTGTGAGCATTCCTGTATAAATCTTTGTATGGATATATATTTTAATTCTCTTGGGTAAATACCTATGAGTGGATGTGTAGATCTTTTGGTGGGTGATATTTAACTTTTTAAGAAACTACCAAGCAGTGTTCAAATTGTTGTAACCATTTCGCATTTTCACTAGCACTGTGTTTGGGTTCCGTTTGCTTCATGTCCTTGTCAGCACTTGGAGTGGTCAGCCTTTTTAATTTTAGCCAGTCTGATGAATATATAGTAATGTTTCCTTGTAGTTTTGCTTTGCTTGTGCCTGATGTCTTTAATCATTAGTTTTATTTGCTTATTGGCCGTTCTTAATATCTCCTTTGTAAAGTTTCTGTTTAAATATTTTTGCTCATCTTAAGATCAAATTGTTTGCCTTCTTATTATTGAATTTCAAGAGTTTTTTGTATGTTCTAGATACAAATCTCTTGTTTGATATATGTGTTGCAAGTGTTTCTTCCATCCTATGACTTGCCATTTGTTCTCATAACGTCTTTTGAAGAGCAAATGTTTAAAATTTCTTTTAAACGAACTTTTTATTTTGGAATAATTTTAGCTTTGCAGAAAAGTTGCAAAGGTAGTATAGAGAGTTCCCTTATACCTCTCACCCAGTTTCCTCTGTTGTTAACATATTATTGTGGTACGTTTGTTAAAACCAAGAACTGGCATTGGTACCTTGCCACTTACCAACCACCAAAGTTTATTTGGGTTTTACCAATTTTTCCATTAATGTTCTTTTTCTGCTGCAGAATCCAATTCAGGGTATCACATTGCATTTAGTTGTAATGCCTCCCCAGTCTCCTCTGGCCTGTGACAGTTTCTCAGTCTTCGTTGTTTTTCATGATCTTGATAGTCTTGAGGACTCCTGTCCCTCTATCTTGTAGAATGTCCCTCAATCTGTGTAATCATGTTTTTCCCATGATTAGACTGGGATTAAGGGTTTTTGGAAAGATTACCAAGGAGGTGAAGTGTCCTTCGTTTATGTCATATCAAGGAGAAAATGATATCCACATGATATTACTGATGGCATTAAGTTAACCTTCATCACTTGGTTAGAGTAGTATTTGTCAAGTTTCTCCACTGTAAAGGTACTGTTTTTCCATTTTCATAGTCTATATAAACAAGTCACTAGGTCTAGCGTACCTTCAAGGGAGAGTAGTGGTTTGGCAATTAAGCTCCATCTCCTGGAGTGGGGAGTATCTACACGTATTGCTTGAAATCCATTAAAAATCTTTATTCAACCATTTATATCAATGTTTTATACTTTGGGTTATAATGCAATACTGTGTTATTTTGTTGCTCAAATTTGCCTGCTTTGGCCATTGGAAATTTTTTCAGTTTGTCTCCTGTGTCCCTTTTACGTGCTTCCATCCTTTTGTTTTTTGAGTGCTTCTTTACTTTCTGTCATTACAATGTACTCCAGGCTCATTTTGTATATTTCATATCCTAGGTCTGGGATAAGCCATGTCTCTAAGGACCCTTGGTTGGTTTTATTGGAGAATGATATTTCAAAACCAATATTTAGACACTGTGTATGTATATTTCTACTGGGGCATCATTACTTCTGGGCCCTCTCAGCAGATAGCTTGGTAATATATGTATATATACACTAACGCAGTATACAGACACATTTATAATTGTTTCTGTACCCATTTGTATCTCTATTAAGCTAAACATGAATTCATGCTGATGTCTACTATTCTAATCCAGTATCACAGGGTTCATGCTAACTATCCTGTCTTGTTTATCTGTAACTTTCAGACATTGAGAAACCTGATTGCCACTATCTACTTACTATCCGTTTACATATTGGTTGTTTCAAATTTTTATGAAGGTCAGAAAATCCATTTTTTCTTTTATAGTTTGTGCTTTTTTGAATCTTTTGTCCACCACAAGGTCACAAAGATTTTTATCCTGTGTATTTTACTAGAAGTTTTTTAGTTTTAGCTTCTTGTGTGTTATGTGACATAAAAGTTGTGGTTCTTTTTTTGTACATGAGTATCCAGTTTTTCAAGCATCATTTTTTGGAAAGACTCTTTCCTTATTGAGTTAGCTTGGTACTTCTGTCAAAATTTTTTGTGTATATACGTGTAGGTCTAATTATGGATCTTGTTCTACTGGTCGAGTATTACCACACTCTCTCGATTACTGTAGCATTATAGGACATCTTGAGATCAGGTGCTGCACGTCCTCCAGCTTTGGTCTTCTTTTTTAGGATTACTTTAGATGTTCCAGGTCCTTTGCATTTTCATTTCAGTTTTATAATCAGCTTATTAGTTTCTGCAATATAAGCCTCCTGGGATTTTGTGTGGGATTGTGTTGAAGCTGTAGGTCAATGTGGAGAGAATTGATATTATAATAATGTTTAGTCTGCCAATCCATGACCACGATATATCATTGCATTTATTTAAGTCTTTCGACATTTCTCTCAGCAACGATTTGTAGTTTACAGTGTAGAGGTTTTTCATGTTTTTAAAAGGTTTTATTCCTAAGTATTTTATGTTTTATGCTTCTGTGGAATTGTTTTTAAAAACTTTTTTTCCAGTTGTTTGCTACCAGAATATAAAAATGGAATTGTTTTATATATTAACTTTGTTTCCTGTGACCTTGCCAAATTCTGTTATTCTAATAGTAGTTTTGTAGATTACTATTTTCTGCGTAAACAGTATCATCTGCAAATAGAGACAGTTTTGATCTGTATGAGTTTTATTGTTTTTTCTTTCTTTATTGTAATGGCCAGGATCCCTGGTGCAGTGGTGAGTAGAAGTTGTGAGAGTGGGTATCTTTGTGTCATACTTGATGTTTGGGGGAAATGTTCATGATTTCTCCAGTAAGTGGACTATTAGCTGAAGATTTTTCTTTTTAAACATGCCCTTTTCTAATGGAATGTTTCCTCCTGTAGTTTATTGAGAATTTTTAACATAAAAGGGTATTGAATTTTGGTAAATGTTTTTTGTTCCTCAGTTAAACAGATCATAATATTTCTCTTTTATTATTAATATTGTGAGTTGCATTGATTGCATTCCCTGGATACCTGATGTATATAATTTTTATTGTTTGCTGGATATAATTTGTTAATGTTTTCTTGAGATTTTTTTGGTGTCTGTTCATGAGGGATATTGGTTTCTAATTTTCTTTTTTTGTCATGTCTTTGTCAGGTTTTGGTGTTAGAGTTATGTTTATCTCATGGAGTTGGGGAGTGTTTCCCTCTTTTGCTTTCTGAAAGAGTTTGTGTAAGATTAGTGTTATTTCTTCCTTAAATGTTTGATAGAACTCAACACTGGGGAAGTATGTTGGGAGAGATACTCTGAGACTATGCAAATGTCTTTTTCTCTTTTCATCCATTAATTTTAGTGGATCTTGCCGTGTGGGAAGGTGTTTGATAATGAATACAAAAAGTATTTCCCTAGGTGGTTCTTTATTGTTGTGTTTGTTTTTTATTATTTTTATACCTAGTTATTGTGGGGGTTTTTTTTTAGGAAGGCATGCATTTTATAGTGGTTTTTACTTTATACCCATAAGTTTTTATAATGATCTTGCTTTTTTTGTTAGTACATATTGGTTTCTTCTCTGAGCATGGTCCTATGCTGAGCATTCTTTTCTGTCTCTTCCCCTGTGTTTTCTACACCCATTTTCAATATTACTCTTTTTAGTATTTACTATTGTCTTTCTAAATGAACATTTAAAAAAAGTTTTATTTGTAAGTTTTTAATGATAATTGAGGTACTTAACTTACTTACCTTATTTTACATCACTGTCCTTGCCTCTCATTTGTTTTTTGGTCTTTGTAAAGTGCCATGTACATTCTACTGTCACCTTATTTCGTTGCTTCCATTTTAGAACTATAGGTAAATATATTGTGCTTATAGCCTATTCTTGTAGCTCCATTTTCCCTATATATATCTTCATTAGCTAAAGTTTGCCCCGTAGCAGTTTCTGTGCTTCATGTTTTCAATATTCCTTGAATTCTTGCATAGTTCTAAACTGTTTACCTGTACTCTTTGTACTTGAAGGAAAATTTGGCTGGGTATAAATATTTTGGCTTATATATACTTTTCTTGAGTATCTTGCAGGTATTTCTTCACTGCGTTGTGGCATTGAATACTGCTATGTTGAAATCTGAGGGTAATTTTTTTTTACAAGTCTCTTGGTCCATTTGGGTGGCTTCCCAAGGATTCTTTTTTTATCTTAAAGACCAATAACTTAATTAGTAGCATATATCTTGGAGTTGACCATTCTGAGTCACTTTACCCTGTTACACATTGTGCCCTTTCAAGTGAATAATCATATCTTTTATTTCAGTACAGTTTTCTTGAATTATTTTTAAATATTTGCTTTTTTAAAAATTATTCTGAATTTCTTATGTGGGGATTCCAGTTATTCTCATGTTGTATTTTCTTTGTCTCTTATATCCATTATTTTCTTTGTTACCATTTTAAAATTTTTTGTTTCATGTTGTTGCCTGTTTTTGTGTCTGTCCTCTAGGTCCCTTTAGATATCTTGTAGTTTTTGTGTGCCTAGTGTTTCATTGTTTATCTTCATTTCTTTGTTGAGTTTTTCCTGCATGTTTTGAAGTTTCAGTAGCATAGATTTTGTCTCCTCCTGTTTTCTCACTGCGTCTTCCCTAAGTTCTTATATTTTTCCTCTATAGTTTTTCTTCATGGAAACTATTGCTTAATTATGTTTTAAAAGTTTGTGGTGAACTCTTTCTTTATAGTTTTCATCTCCTCTGTGGCATCATTGTTCTCATGAGTGTTTTTCAACTGTTTCTAAGCTTTGCTGCTCATTTTAAAAAAAGAAAATACTGTTTTCTTAGAGTATTTTTGTTTTAACACTGGCAATCTTTCCTTTTCCTTTCCTTTTTTATTACTCATCATTAAATGAGTTGGATTTTTTTAGACCAAGGTCAGCAAAGTTTTTCCTAAAAGGCTAGATATTTTAGGCTTGTGAGCCATACAGTCTGTTTTGTAATTACTCATCTCTGTGGCTGTAGATTTAAAGCATCCATAGACAACGCATAAATGAATGAGCATGGCTGTGTTCAAATAAAATTCAAATTCATACTGAAGTACTCATCTCTTGTGGTTGATTTCAGTTTTTCTATTTAAGTCTGCTGTGTGGAAACCTTCTGGGTATTTTTATAAGTGAGTAGTCCAGGATGGAGGGAATTTGTATTCTTTAATTACCTACTGTGTTCCAGCCTTGGTATCAAAGCTTTTTTTTTTTTTTTTTTTTGAGGAAGATTAGCCCTGAGCTAACATCTGCTGCCAATCCTCCTCTTTTTGCTGAGGAAGACTGGCCCTGAGCTAACATCTGTGCCCATCTTCCTCTACTTTATATGTGGGATGCCTACCACAGCATGGCCTGCAAAGTGGTGCCATGTCCATACCCGGGATCCGAACTGGTGAACCCCGGGCCACCAAAGCTGAACATGCGTACTTAACCGGTGCACGACCGGGCTGGCCCTGGTATCACAGCTTTAACATAATGAATCCATTTATTCTTTACAGTGACATTATGAGGGATGAATTTATTATTAATTTACAACATAAAATTGAAATTTAGAAAGATTAAGTCATTTGCCCAGTATCTCACAGCTGTTAAATGAGTGGGCTGGAAGTTAAACTCAGGTATTTTTTCCTCAAAACTCATGTCTTTTTACTGTATTGCCTTTTGGTTTGTAAAGATTTGTGGTAATAGCATTATAGCTTTGAAGGTGTGTGGGTGTTAATAATCTTGCCATTAGGTCTTAGAAGATTTTTGTTTTGATTAAGGATGTTGCACCTCAACCAGCTTTTGGGCCATTTTTCCTTCAGTATTTAAGCTTCGTTTCTGAGGGACCTTTTAAAAAAGTTAAAAATTTCTTTTTTAAATTTTTTAATTTTTTAAAATTTTTCCTTCTACTCCCCAAAGACCCCCAGTACATAGTTGTTTATTTTAGTTGTGGGTCTTGAGGGACTTTTTTCTTACTTAATTTTTCTTATTAATTAAAGTAATGCATACACATGGTTAAAATAGTAAATAGAATGGGTATAATAAAAGTAGTATTCCCTTAACCCACTTTTCCTCACCACCAGTCCTGCTATCAGTTAGCAATCACTTTTAACATTTCTGCTTTTGGTTATTTTGATACCTACTTCTGTATATATAAATGACATTCTGTTTCTTAATTCATTAGCTTTTTTTAATTGAGTTCGTAATGATTTATTAGCTTTAAACATTGTCTTCTGATTTCTTCCTCATTCTCATATAGTTATCGCACTAACCTCAATTCTTTGGTCTTATGCAGTTTGATCATTATATTTGAATATCCATTTTTGTTTCGTCTACTGTGGACAGTATCTTTTGACTCCTCATTTTTAAGATTAGGACATTAATATCCACTTCCCTCCACTCCACTCCTTCTAACTTCTACGTTTTTGTATTCCCAAGGCAGATAACATTTATATTTTGTTCTGTGACAGTTATTAAGTCTTATTTGATTTATTTCTAGGTTAATTCTAAAAGTTGAAAACTGATTAATCGTTTTTACAGTTCTAGACTGATGACAGTGTTTTTCACCATAGAGCTAAGTAGGGTCCTAGAATTAAATTTCCTCTTCTGTGGATGTTTTATCACTACCTCTGGCCACTTAATGGGAAATGCTCCTGAAATTAAATTTATTCATGCGTTCGACAAATATATGTGGCTTACCTTGTATATGTACCAAATATCATTCAAAGCTTTGGACATTCAGAATTTAAAAATATAAAAATCCCTGCTCTCCTGGAGCTTACATTCTAATAGTGGGAGATAAACTAGTGGATATATAAAATACATACTGTGTCAGATGGTGACAAATGCTTGGAAGAAAATAGAGCAGTGAAAAGGAACATAGAGTGCAAAGAATGTTGTCCCTCAACCATGGGGGAGATTATATTCCTTTCTGCTTAGCCTGACAGGAATGTATGTGTGGCTTCTTATAGTGATTGATATAAATGGAGAAAAGTGATTTCAAGAGTTCTTATTTTTTTTTAAATTCAGATAGTCTCAAGTTTCTCAAAGCTTCTGATTATACTAAAATGTTCATATTCTTTTTGTCAGATGACCTCTCTCCTAGTGTCATCTTCCTGTTTCACTTTGAGGGCATGGTTTTCTAGGCCTGCTGCAAAGTGAGTACTCTAGAACTTAACATTGCTTTCATTGGTTGGATCCCAGGTCTTTCTCTTTTCACTTTACTGTTTCATTTTTGCAAGAATATAATCTCAAGTAATTTACTAAGAATGAATGTGTGGAAGGTAAATTTTGCATCTTTGCATATTTGAAAATGTCTTTTATTTTCTTGTTGACTAATAGTTTTGTGAATTGAGAATTCTGAATCCAAATAGTTTCCTGTAAACCTTTAAAGTTCTTGCTTCACTGTCTTTTTTTTTTTTGAGGAAGATTAGCCCTGAGCTAATAGCTGCCACCAATCCTACTCTTTTTGCTGAGGAAGACTGGCCCTGAGCTAACATCTGTGCCCATCTTCCTCTATTTTATATGTGGGACGCCTGCCACAGCATGGCTTGATGAGCAGTGGGTAGGTCTACACCCAGCATCCAAACCGGTGAACCCTGGGCCACCAAAGCGGAACGTGCAAACTTAACTGCTGTGCCACTGGGCTGGCCCCTTGCTTCACTGTATTTTGTGTTATATTGTTACTGATGAGAAGTCAGTCTGATTTAATTTCATGTTTCTTTGTAGATGCACATAAATATATATATGTATGTGTGTATATATATATTTTTTCCCATTCATTTTTTTGAGCCTCTTGATAGCCCCTATTGGTTTGGAGTGTTTTTTCTTTTTTTAGCATTGGGAAATTTTCTTGTATTATTTTTGTGCTAGTTTTCTTCTCTTCATTTTTTTCTCGTTTATTTCAGTAACTACTATTAGTCCAACATTGGGCCACCTGATGGTCCCCTGTAGCACTTAACCTTTTCTCTCATTTTTCATTACTCTTTGTCTTTTTTGCCCTCCCTTTTTTTTTTTGAGAGAGATTTCATTCTTTTCTTTTGAAAAGGTTTTATTTTTATTTTTTATTTTTCCTTCTTCTCCCCAAAGCCCCCAGTACGTAGTTGTGTATTCTAGTTGTGGGTCCTTTTAGTTGTGGCATGTGGGATGTCGCCTCACCATGGCCTGATGAGCAGTGCCATGTCTGTGCCCAGGGTCCGAACCGGTGAAACCCTGGGCCACTGAAGTGGAGCACGCGAACTTAACCACTTGGCCTCGAGGCCAGCTCCGATTTCATTCTTTTTATCTTCCATTCTTGCAGTTTTATTTAGACAAACATGCTTTTTATTTTGGATAGCTTTCTTGTTCTCTGGCTGTTCCTTTTCATAGCATTCTGTATTTATTTCATATCATCTTGAATGTCTTTCAGGATATTTTTGGTAAACATTTGTTGTGAATAAACAAAATGAAATAAAAAATATAATTAGCTTTCAGATAGTTATATATCCAAATGACAGTTTCTTATCCAGTAAAAGCTGTGCTCAAGCCACAAAGAGCTGAAATAGCATCACTGATATTTTACCTAGCTTTTTTTAAAAACAGCTTTGTTAGGGTACAATACACATATCATACAATTCAGTGGTTTTTTGTATATTCACAGATACATGGAACTATTGGTATAGACAGTCTTAAATCATTTTCATCTCCTTAGAAGGAAACCCAGCTCGAACCTCCCTACCACCCCTGTCCTCTCAGTCCTAAGTGACCACTAATCTGCTTTCTTTCTTCCCAGGTTTGCGTCTTCTGGGCATTTCATAAAAATGAGATCATATAACGTGTGGTCTTTTGTGACTGGCTTCTTTCAGTTTGCATAATGTTTTCTAGGTTCATACATGTCGAGGCATGTATCAGTACTTCGTTCCTTATTACGGTCCAATAATGTTCCGTTGTAGGGATAATACCACATGTAGTTTATCTGCTTGTCAGTTGATGGACATTTGGGTTGTTTTTAGCTTTTGGCATTTATGAAAAATGATGCTATAAAAATTCATGTACAAGTTTAACGTAGACATATATTTTCATTTCTCCTGAGTATATACCTAGGGGTGGAATTACTGGGTCATGTGGTAACTCTATGGTTACTCCTTTACAAACTGCCTGCCTGTTTTTCCAAGGTGGCCACGCCATTTTACGTTCCCACCAGCATTGTATGAGGGTTCCAGTTTGTCACATCCTGCCCGACACTTATTATTAGCTGGCCTTTTTTTTTTTTTTGAGGAAGATTAGCACTGAGCTAACATCTGCCACCAATCCTCCTCTTTTTTGCTGAGGAAGATTGGCCCTGAGCTAAATACGTGCCCATCTTCCTCCACTTTATATGTGGGACGGCTGTCACAGCATGACCCAATAAGTGGTGTGTAGGTCCGTGGCTGGGATCTGAACCAGCAAACCCTGGGCTGCCGAAGCGGAGCACACAAACTTAACTGCTATGCCGTGGCCGGCCCCTTTTAGCTGACTTTTTGATTCTAGCCATCCTATTGGATGTAAAGTGAATCTCATGATTCTGATAGTATTTCCCTGATGACTAAATGAAGTTGAGCATCTTTTCATGTGCTCATTGGCCATTTTTCTATTTTTCTTTGAGAAGTGTCTCTTCATGTCCTGTGCCTGTTCTAAGATTGGGCTGTCTTTTTATCATTGACTTATAAGAGTTCTTTAAATATTCTAGATTCAATTTTCTTATCAGATATATGATTTGCAAATATTTTATCCTATTTTGTGAGCTGTCTTGTCACTTTCTTGATGGTGTCTTTTGAAGTACAAAAGATTTTAATTTTGCTAAAGTTCAGTTTATCTATTATTTTGTTGTTGCTTGTGCTTTTGGTGTCCTAAGGTCCATTGTCAAATCTGAGGTTGTGGAGATTTACTCCTGTGTTTCCTCCTGCAAGTTTTGTATTTTTAGCTCTGTGTTTAGGTCTTCAATCTATTTTGAGTTAATTTTTGTGTATGCTGTGACCCCTTGTCTTTTAAAGGACTGTTTTGGGAAATTGCATACCCCGTCCTGCTTTTTGTGATTTTATTGTTAAACATATTATATCTATAAATTTTACAAACCTAGCAATACATTATTAGAATTGTTTATGTAATTTTATGTATTTTTATAAAGCTGAGGGAAGAAAGGCAAGCAAGTACATGTTTATAGCTCATGTTATATTAGCCTTTTTATCATTTTTGGTCCTCTTCATTTGTTTTTTGCATTTGAGTTACCATCTGGAGTTGTTTCCTTAGTCCACTACACCTTTGCTTCCACGAACATCATTTGTGCTGCTCTTGGCAGATATATTACGTTTCTATGTGTTAGACCCAATGTACACACAAACACAAAGTAGGAAACTTGCAAACAGGCATTTACCTGTTGAAGAGAAAGAAGTAGGAAATAGGATAAAAGAAGTAGGAGATAGGATAAAAGATGGAGTAGGTAATTATTGCAACAACTTCCTGAAAGTGTTGACAGGCATTAAAAACTTAGGCAGGATGAAATGAGAGGATTTATATTAATCAGGAGAAGGAATATTAGATGGATTAAGGATCTTGAGAGTTCAGGAGAATCTGGGTTTGCTGCTGAGGTGATTTGGAGTTGGAGCAGAGTGGGGTGCAGAGGCTGTGGCACATCCTTGAAGGCCAGTTTGAGATGGAAGTAAACTAATTTACGGTGATTCCAGCTTGTATGATGACCATATTTTTTAGGTGTCTTAGAGATGTCATCACTTATGTTAATAATGTTGCATTCATTGTTATTTCTCCTTGTGGATGAATTTAGCGCGATACATTGTCTAATCATTCCATAGTAGTTCTTATTATAAACCATTTCTTTGTTTTTTTCCTTCAAAAATACTTTATGCATTTTACGAGAAATTCAAACAGGGTATAAGTTTAAGGAAGAAGTAAAAGCCTTTGTCTGCCTGTAAGCCAGTGTATTATTTTCTTTAGTGTCGGAAATGTTTCTGATTATTTGGGAAAAGGAGAATAAGAGAAAAAGACAAGCTTTCTTTTTAATAAGATTCTAATGTTATTTATAAATCAATGATAGATACTCCCTAAATTTGGATGCAAATTAAATTTGTTGCTTGACTACCTTTCCAAAGTACCCTATTTAAAAAATTGTAGGCTTCCTATCCTCCTTTTTTTCTTTTTCTCTGTAGAACTTACCATGTTTATACTTCATTTCATGTAAACTGCATGAGTGTAAGGATCTTAATAAATATTTGTTCAATGATTGAGTATGTATTTTCTGCTGAGCTAATTGTAGATATGATGCTTACAATGTGTTTTTAAAAGCTGTCTGCTGCTGTAATGATTTTAAAGATTTTACTCTCTTTAAATAGGAGAAAGAAGCATGCCATTCATAGTAGTGACACAACTTCTTCTGATGAAGAACGCTTTGAAAGAAGGAAATCAAAGAGCATGGCAAGAGCAAGAAATAGGTTAGTAAACTTTTTCTATTATTTCCCTAGAAGAGAAAAGAAAGAATAGTTTTCATTGGCCCTGAGCTAACATCTGTTGCCAATCTTCCTCTTTTTGCTTGAGGAAGATTGTCCCTACATCTAATGCCAATCTTCCTCTCTTCTGTATGTGGGATGTCACCAAAGCATGGCTTAATGTGTGGTGTGTAGGTCTGTGCCCGGTATCTGAACCCATGAACCCTGGGCTGCCAAAGCAGAGTGTGCAAACCACTATGCCTCTGGGCCCGCCCTCAGTTTTTATTTTTTGAGTAGGATTCTTACCTGTACTAGCATTTTGCTAGTAACACTGATATTCAACATGTGTTTTAGACTAGAGTAATGTACTGACTAGGTTTTTGTTTAGTAATTATTAGAGTAGAAATGTAACTTTGTGAAACTTCCCATAAATTATTTACTGTGTAAGTACTCAATCAAATAGTGTGTGAGAAGGTAAAGGAAGAACAGCCGAAGGGAAGAGACCAACATTTATGGCAGTCTTTTCCTCCATGCCTCTCCTTTCATCCAGATCTCTTTAAAGAGGCTGATTTTAGATGCTTAAAATAATTACAGCACTCAGACTAAGATTTGGTTTCTAGTAGAATTATCTCAGAAGCCCTTGGATTTTTATTGGAAAATTTGTTGGGTTTTTTTGCTTGAATGAGTGCCTCTTCTGGTCTTTGCCTAACTTGGGTGAATGTCTCTGATTGCTACATGGCTCATTAAAACCTCAAGAGGTTTCACTGGGAGAGAGAATCAGTATTTTGTCTAGTGAGTAATTAAAGCATCAAATTAAGGCCAGCCCCGTGGCTGAGTGGTTAAGTTTGCCTTCTCCGCTTCGGTGGCCCAGGATTTCGCTGGTTCAGATCCTGGGTGTAGATATGGCACCCCTCATCAAGCCATGCTGAGACGGCGTCCCACATGCCACAACTAGAAGGATCCACAACTAAAAATATACAACTATGTACGGGGGAGGAGCTTTGGGGAGAAAAAGGAAAAATAAAATCTTAAAACAAAAAAAAGCATCAAATTGTAATCATTCCTTAAAATTTAAGTTAGTTTTCTAGCTTATATTTATAATACTAAAGATAATTTGTATTTAGAAAATTTACATTTAACAAAGCATTTGGCATTATATATCTATTGTAGAAATACCAAGTTTTCAATTAGCAGATGTTGGAAACAAGTTTGAATTGGTGTAGGTTGTATGTTGAAAACAATTTCTCATGTGGATGATGGAAAGAAAATGTAAGAGAAAAATCTAAGTTTAAGTAAAAGAATTTAATGCCTATTTAACCTGAACTATTCTAATACTGCTTTGGAAATATCTTTTTAAGGTAGGTTAGGATTCAGAAATGTCAGTGAAAGTACATTCATTATAGAAACTACACTTTTTTGAGGCTGTTTATGTCATCTTTTGATGTTACCTAAGGTTAAAAGGGAAAGCAGGTTATATTTTCTAAGGGGTAATACAATTAAATAATATAGGATTTTAGGTAGCTAAAGATCTATTTTAAGGTAGTTATAAAAAAGACAAAGCTTAGTTGTCAAAATGTGATCTAGAAGTGGTCTCCTTTGAAGAAAAGGGAAAGAAATTTCTTCAGTCATGTAAACTGAGTAGACATACCCATGCAATATCTGAGGATAAATTGAAATATTATAATAAAGCCTGAGTTCATTTCATGCCATATGTTATAGTACATATAGTGGATCTGTTTTTATTTTATACTTGTATAATATGGAATATCAGGTATGTTTTGTTTGCTAGAATAGATCAGGAATAGATTAGGCTCTTTGAACAAATAGATTAATGGTTGTGTTTGCTTTATCTAGTGAATAAATTTATTTTTGGTCTGTTGTAAAGAATTTAGGAAAAGTTTAAAATAGGGAAATCCTTTGATGTTATTTTCTGGTTATTATAAAAAGGAGAAAGATGAAAATGTGTCAAAGATTTAAACTTACGTTGACATTAAAAATCTGAAACTTTTAATGCTATATACTTCAATTTTTATGAATTTCAGATGTTTGCCTATGAACTTAAGAGCAGAAGATTTAGCTAGTGGAATTCTCCGAGAACGTGTCAAAGTGGGTGCGAGCTTGGCTGATGTTGATCCAATGAACATTGACAAATCAGTAAGTTTTGTAAATGTTTTTCTAGAAGTAGCTTTTTTTTTTAAAGATTATTCTTTGTTTCTAGGCAACACACAATAAAAGTGGAAAATCCAAATATTACCGTTATTAGTGTTTTAGCGTACGTATCTTGGAACCTAGCACTCTGGTCACATGTGATGCTTACTCAAGTTTTTCCTTTTTTTCCATTTCAATATTACTGGATTATATAATGAAAAATGGGTAGGAAATGAAGCTGAAAAATATGGCAAGGCCCCATAAACCATTATAAGCAATGGGGTATAGTTGAAGCTGCTTAGATTTCTTCTTCATTCTTTTTTTTTTTTTTTACTGTGGTCATAGTAGCTTATAACATAGTGAGATTTCAGTTGTACATTATTGTTTGTCATATACCACATAAGTATGCCCCTTCACCCATTGAGCCCACCCTCCACCCCCCTTCCCCTGGTAACCACTAATTTATTCTCTTTGTCCGTAAGTTTGTTTATATTCTACGTGTAAGTGAAATCATATGGTGTTTGTCTTTCTCTGTCTGGCTTATTTCGCTTAACATGATCCCTTCAAGCTTCATCCATGTGGTTGCAAATGGCATGATTTTATCTTTTTTTATGGCTGAGTAGTGTTTTGTATATATATACCACATCTTCTTTATCCGATCATCCGTTGATGGACACTTAGGTTGCTTCCACTTCTTGGCTATTGTGAATAATGCTGCAATGAACACAGGGGTGCGTAAGTCTCTTTGAATTGTTGATTTCCAGTTCTTTGGGTAAATACCCAGTAGTGAGATAGCTGGGTCATAATGGTATTTCTATTTTTAATTTTTTGAGAAATCTCCATACTGTTTTCCACAGTGGCTGCACCAGTTTGCATTCCCACCAGCAGTGTATGAGGATTCCCTTTTCTCCACACCCTCTCCAACATTTGTTGTTATTTGTCTTGGTTATTAAAGCCATTCTACTGGGTATACGATGGTATCTAAGTGTAGTTTTGATTTGCATTTCCCTGATGATTAGTGATTTTGAGCATCTTTTTATGTGCCTGTTGGCCATCTGTATGTCTTCTTTGGAAAAATATCTGTTCCTGTCTTCTGCCCACTTTTTGATTGAGTTTTTTGTCTTTTTGCAGTTCATTTGTGTGAGCTGTTTATATATTACAGAGGTTAACCCCTTATTGGATATATGGTTTGCAAATATTTTCTCCCAGTTGGTGGGCTTTTTCATTTTGGATCTTGGTTTCCTTTGCCTTCCAGAAGCTCTTTAGTCTGATGAAGTCCTACTTGTTTATTTTTTCTTTTGTGTCCCTTGTCTGAGTAGACATGGTATTCAAAAAGATCCTTTTAAGTCTGATATCAGAGTGTACTGCCTGTATTCTTTTCCAAAAGTTTTATGGTTTCAGGTCTTACCTTCAAGTCTTTGGTCCCTTTCGAGTCTGTTTTGGTGCATGGGGAAAGATAATGGTCTACTTTTGTTCTTTTGCATGTGGCTGTCCAGTTTTCCCAGCACTACTTATTAAAGAGTCTTTCCTTACTCTAGTGTATGTTCTTGGCTCCTTTGTCGAAGATTAGCTGTCCATAGATGTGTGGTTTTGTTTCTGGGCCTTCACTTCTGCTCCATTGATCTGTGTGTCTGTTCTTGTACCAGTACCATGCTGTTTTGATTACTATAGCTTTGTAATATATTTTTAAGTCAGGGATTGCGATGCCATCATCTTTGTTCTTGCTTTTCAGTCTTGCTTTGGCTATTTGGTGTCTTTTGTTGCCCCAGATGAATTTTAAGATTCTTTGTTCTGTTTCTGTGAAGAATGTCATTGGGATTCTGATTGGGATTGCATTGAATCTGTAGATTGCTTTAGGTGGTATGGACATTTGAACTATGTTTATTCTTCCAATCCATGTGCATGGAATATCTTTTCATTTCTTTATGTCATTAGTGATTTCTTTCAGTAATGTCTTGTAGTTTTCATTGTAGAGGTCTTTCACCTCCTTGGTTAAATTTATTCCTAGGTATTTTATTCTTTTTGTTCCGATTGTAAATGGAATTGTATTCTCGAGTTCTTGTTCTGTTAGTTCGTTATTTCAGTATAGAAATGCTACTGATTTTTGTAAGTTGATTTTGTACCTTGCAACTTTACTGTAATTGTTGATTATTTCTAATAGTTTTCCGATGGATTCTTTAGGGTTTTCTACATATAAAATCATGTCTGCAAACAGTGAGAGTTTCACTTCTTCAGTGTCTGTTTGAATTCCTTTTATTTCTTTTTTTTGCCTTATTACTTTGGCCAGAACCTCTAGTACTGTGTTGAATAAGAGTGGTGAGAGTGGGCACCCTTGTCTTGTTCCTGTTCTCAGAGGGATGGCTTTCAGTTTTTCATCATGGAGTATGATGTTGGCTGTGGGTTTCTCATATATGGCCTTTATCATGTTGAGGTACTTTCCTTCTATACCCATTTTATTGAGAGTTTTTATCATGAATGGATGTTGGATCTTGTCAAATGCCTTCTCTGCATCTATGGAGATTATCATGTGGTTTTTGTTTCTCGTTTTGTTAATGTTGTGAATCATGTTGGGTTTGCGGATGTTGAACCATCCTTGTGTCCCTGGTATGAATCCCTCCTAATCATTGTGTATGATCTTTTTAATGTATTGCTGTATTTGGTTTGCCAATGTTTTGTTCAGGATTTTTGCATCTATGTTCATCAGCAATATTGGCCTGTAATTTTCCTGATTTGTGTTGTCCTTATCTGGTTTTGGCATCAGGGTGATGTTGGCCTCATAGAATCTTGTTAGGAATATTTCCGTCGTCCTCTATTTTTTGTAATAGTTTGAGAAGAATGGGTAATAAATCTTTGAATGTTTGCTAGAATTCTCCTGAGAAGCCATCTGGTCCTGGACTTTTATTTTTGGGGAGGTTTTTGATAACTGTTTCAATCTCTTTACTTGTGATTGGTCTATTCAGATATTCTATTTCTTCTTCATTCAGTCTTGGGAGGTTGTGAGAGTCTAAGAATTTATCCATTTCTTCTAGATTGTCCAGTTTTTTGACATATAGTTTTTCATAATATTCTCTTATAATCTTTTGTATTTCAGTGGTATCCATTGTAATTTCTCCTCTTTCATTTCTAATTTTATTTATTTGAGACTTCTCTCTTTTTTCCTTAGTGAGTCTGGCTAAGGGTTTGTCAACTTTGTTTATCTTCTCAAAGAACCAGCTCCTTGTTTCATTGATCCTTTTTATAGTGTTTTTTATTTCAATTTAATTTATTTCTGCTCTAATTTTTATTATTTCCCTCCTTCTACTGAGTCTGGGCTTTGTTCTTTTTCTAATTCTCTTGGGTGTAGTTTGTTTATTTGAGCTTTTTCTTGTTTGTTAACATGGGCCCGTATTGCTATAAATTGCCCTCTTAGGACTGCTTTTGCTGCATCCCATATGAGTTGGTATGGTGTGTTTTTGTTCTCATTTGTCTCCAAATATTTTTTGATTTCTCCTTTTATTTCTTTGACAATCCATTGGTTGTTCAGTAGCATGTTGTTTGGTCTCCACATCTTTTTTCCTTTCCCCTTTTCTCCCTTTTCACCCTTCTTTTTTGTTTTAGTTGTTTTCTAATTTCATAGGATTATGGTTGGAGAAGATAGTAGATATGATTTCAATCTTCTTAAATTTATTGAGGTTTGCCTTGTTTCCCAATATATGGTCTATCCTTGAGAATGTTCCATGCTCACTTAAGAAGAATGTACACTCTGCTGTTTTTGGATGGAGTACTCTCTATATATCTATTAAGTACATCTGGTCTAGTTTTTCATTTAATTCCGCTATCTCCTTGTTGACTTTTTGTCTAGATGATCTATCCATTGAAGTAAGTGGGATGTTGAGGTCCCCTACTATTCTTGTGTTGTTGGTAATATCTTCTTTTAGGTTTGTTAATAGTTGCTTTATGTACTTTGGTGCTCCTGTGTTTGGTGCATATATATTTGTAAGTGTTATGTCTTCTTGCTGGAGAGTCCCTTTTATCATTATATACTGCTTCTCTTTGTCTCTCTTTACCTGTTTAATCTTGAAGTCTACTTTGTCTGATATAAGTATGGCAACACCTACTTTCTTTTCTTTGCTGTTAGCTTGGAGTATTGAGTATCTTTGTTTTTATTTTGGTGAGGAAGATTAGCCTTAAGCTAACATCTGCACCACTTGTCATCTATTTTGTATGTGGGATGCCACCACAGCATGGCTTGATGAGCAGTGATATAGGTCCCCGCTCGGGATCTCAGCCTGTGAATTCTGGGCCACCAAAGTGGAGCATGTGAACTTAAGCACTGTGCCACTGGGCTGGCCCCTGAAGCTGCTTAGATTTCATGATCGGATTTGTGTTTTATTTTTTAATTTTTCTTCTTATTTTTTAAGATTGGTCCTGAGCTAACATCTGTTGCCAGTCTTTCTTTTTTTCCTCCTTCTTCTTCTCCTCAAAGCCCCCTAGTACATAGTTGTATATTCTAGTTGCAGGTCCTTCTAGTTGTGCTATGTAGGACACTACCTCAGCATGGCCTGATGAGCAGTGCCATGTCTGCGTGCAGGATCTGAACTGGCGAAACTGCGGGCTGCTGAAGTGGAGCACATGAACTTAATCACTCGGCGACAGGGCCGGCCCCAGATTTGCATTTTAGATTGATCACTCTGTCTATAATGTAGTTAATGACTTGAGGGAAGCAAGGCTGGAGATAGGGAGACTGGTTTGAACATAGTTGTAATCTGGAGTAATGGTCATAGTAGAAAGTAGGGTAATGATGGAAGGATGTAGTAGATAGGTTTGACAAAATTCAGATATGACAGAATTTGGTGAATTGATTGCTTTTGGGGAATGAGAGAGAGAAACAAGGTGAACATAGTACCCAGGTTTTTGGCTTAAGCGAGTGAGCACAATAATGGATGGCTCTACTCTGAGGAAGAGAATGTATGAGTAGGAATATGCGTTTGAGGTCTGAAGATGATTTAGTTAGTTGTAGACGTGTTTAGGTATCTCTGGCACATCACAAATGGAAGTAACTTGTAGGAAATTGGTTAGTTAGGTTTGGCATTAAGGAGAAATATCTGAGCTAGAAATTCAGATGTAAGTCACTAATATAAGGATAGTTAAGATGACTATGAAAAATGGATACTAGTACCTAGGGAAAGTATGTAGCATGAAAAGAGAGACAAGATTTAGAGGACATGGTAGATTTCTTACTGTTAGTAGAATCTTCTTTGGGGGGATACTTTGGAATAAGGTTATTGTATAACCAAGAACATATTTGGTATTTCTTTCTTTGTTCCCATAAACCTTTCTATACAATGTAATTTAACTAATCCTCATATGAGTGACTTAAGTTATCAAAATGAAATGTTAGCTATTTCCAATCTGAATTCATAGGGGAAAATATTTATTTTATTAAAGAGGACCTAAGGAAATTTCAGAGTATTGAATTCAGAATCTCATGTCAAATAGTTCATCTTCTCAAAGAGCCTTTCTTAATGATCTTTGCTTATTTGGTTTACCAACATATTATTCTTAGAATGTTTTGTTATTTAAGCTGTATATTTATTTTTCTAGATTACTTAAGTTTTTTCCTATCATAGTAATATATTCATTGTAAAACATTTTCAAGTACCATAACAGAATAAAGAAGCAGGGAAAGAAATTTCTCATAACACAATAGTTAAGAGTCAATCACTATTAAAATTTTGGCAATGTTTCCTTCAAGCACTTTTTTGTATACAAATTTTTACTTTACAAAGCTTTTTAAACTGTTTATATTTAAACTGTTATGGGTGGCTAAGATTTTTTCACCCTACTCCTGAACCAATTTTTGCCCCTTTTGGGGACAATATTGCCTCTACTGAGAATGCATGGGATAGATGATATTTTGAAAGGCGTTTAAATTATTAGAGTGTGAATACAATATAAACATCTCCTAGAGGTACCCATTAAAGTGTGAGATTGGGTGTTAATCTTGGTCTTTAGTTACTAGGAGACTAAAGAATGGTAGCTTTATTTAACTGAACTGACGTAAACTTGAATTTTGCTACTGACTTTATTTTTCTACACTTATTTCAAGTGTAAGTTGTTGAACTTTATGTTTCACAGTTCCTGCTGAAGGTGTGTATTTCTGAATCGTAAGACTATCTCATAAATTTTTAAAAACCTATAAACAGTTAAAATTATTTTCTATTAAACTTTTTCCCTTCTTTCCAAGGTGCGGTTTGATAGCATAGGCGGATTAAGCCATCATATTCATGCACTAAAGGAAATGGTAGTGTTCCCGCTTTTATATCCAGAAATTTTTGAAAAATTTAAAATTCAGCCTCCAAGGTAAGTAATGTCCTAGATGTTTATTATTGTTATTACTGTTAATTATTAAATTTCTTTTAGTAAATGATTGTAAATATACATATTTTAAAGATTTATTTTTCCTTTTTCTTTCCAAATCCCCCCAGTACATAGTTGTATATTTTAGTTGTGGGTCCTTCTAGTTGTGGCATGTGGGATGCCGTCTCAGCATGGCTTGATGAGCCGTGCCATGTCACTGCCCAGGATCTGAACAGGCAAAACCCTGGGCCACTGAAGTGGAGCATGCAAACTTAACCATTTGGCCACGAGGCCGGCCCCTCACATATTGTATGTATTTATTTGATGTGTTCTAGCAATGAGAATTAGGAGTGAAATTTTATTATTTAGGGCTCAAAGGCTGGGGTACTAAGTGTGTTCTTTTTTTTTTTGAGGAAGATTAGCCCTGAGCTAACTACTGCCAATCTTCCTCTTTTTGCTGAGGAAGACTGGCCCTGAGCTAGCATCCATATCCCATCTTCCTCTACTTTATATGTCGGACGCCTGCCACAGCATGGCTTTTGCCAAGCAGTGCTATGTCTGCACCCAGGATCTGAACCGGTGAACCCCGGGCCGCTGAGAAGCCGAACGTGTGAACTTAACTGCTGTGCCACTGGGCCGGCCCCTGAGTTTGTTCTTCAGGTTTACATTTCAGCATTTAAGAGTCAGGCACAAGATGAGATTCTTTATGCAGGCCTTGAATATAAAGTGGATTGTTCAGATGGATTTTCCTTAATTTGGACTCCTAATAGCATTGAATTTGATGTTAGATGTAGTTTGGTCTTTGGAAGCACAGTTTCGATAAAGTGTTTCTTTTTCTTGATGACGGGATATTTTTGGAATGGTAAGCTTGGTAATTTATCTTTATGATCAGATTAATTTGTGTTTGATCAGAAAAGGCTGAGAAATTATGTTAAAGGAAACTGGGCAGAATAAAATATTGTGAAGATGTACATATAGGCTGTTAGATTTAAATTACTGTATGTGCTTTTTCATTTAGGAGGTACTTTTTATTCAGATTAGGTTCTAATTTTCTATGTGTTTAAAGATGTAGAAAATTTTATTACAGAGTCACCTTCTATGTGAGTGGATTAAAAAGTTGGCTTATAATTCTACAGTGGCTTTTAAAAATCATAATGGCAATTTGTTTTTTATATGATGTAATTTGAATTTTAAAAATAATTATTCTTTCAAAGCCATTAAAGTAGTGTAGCCTTGGGAGAAACTTAAACAAAATAGAGAGTTATAAGTAGAAAGTAATCCTACTTGTTAGGGATGAACAATTTTGTATATTCTTTACAGATTTTTTAAATACACATATGCTATTGAGTTTGTTTTGCCTATATTGTGCAGTGCAAACATTTGATATAAATGAGATTATTCAGTAATACCCTTATGTAACTTTTTGTTTTTCACTCTATAATAAATTCTAGACATCTTCCCATATCAGTAATGTGTATATTATTCTTTTTGACATCATACTAGTGCTTTATTTTACAGATTTAACAGTTTATCTGTTCCTTATTAATAGATAGCATTTAGATTTTTTTTAGCTTTTCACAATGAGAAACAACACTGTTTGAACATCCACTTAAAATCTATCTTTATAACATTCTTTTGAGTATTACTGTATGATGCGTTCTAAGATGTTAAATTCCTGAGTCAGGGGGAAAACACATTTAAAATTTTGATATAGCTCGCCAAATTACTCTCTACTCTGATTTAACTATTTCTTGCTTACCAAAGGTTTGAGAACATCCTTGAGGATAAAACTTTTGTCTATATGCCACGAAAAACTTTATCAGTGTCTAATAATTATACCCCAATACAAAATTATATGGGAGGTGCATACTTTTCTATTAGTTGTTAGTGTTGGTGGTAACATTAGCTTTCGTGGACTTTCCATCCCTCCAGGGGCTGTCTGTTTTACGGCCCTCCCGGCACAGGGAAGACCTTGGTCGCCAGAGCCTTGGCTAACGAGTGCAGTCAAGGAGACAAAAAGGTGGCTTTTTTTATGCGAAAAGGAGCAGACTGTTTGAGCAAGTGGGTTGGTGAATCTGAACGACAACTTAGGCTTCTTTTTGATCAGGTAAGTGAAATCATCTAATATGAGAATAGACATACTTTAGAATATTTAACAGATTTAGTCTGTAAATACGAACTGTTCATGATGAGGCATATTTTCCAATAAGTATGTTAAATTTAGGATGCTTTTAAAAGGCAGAGTACGGTGAATGAATATCATGTAAGCTGTCTTTACTATTTATGTTTAACTGTAACTTTAAAAATATTATCTCTTAATACTTATAAAAATTAGTCCTGACATAAATTCACTTTTGATTATTTGATCTAGTGAAGGAAGTCGTTCATATTTGGCAATGCAACTTATATTTCATTATGTCTAAGGAAATTCACAAAAAATAAAAAATATGCTTTCAACAGGCATTCGTTGAGCACCTCTTACTGAGTTGATGTGTATTAAAGTCCTTTGTAATTAGTAAAGCACTTCAATATTGTTTTTAGTTATGATTAATATTAAAAACTACCATGTTCTAGGTAATGGATCTAGTGAGAGGAATAAGGTAAAATTCCAGCCTTCCAGGAGCTCAGTGTCTATGAGGAAGTCAAACATAGGTAGTCTGCATGCTTCAAGAGAATTTAATAATAATTAAAAAATATAAATATAAAATGGCATTGGTAGATGAGGGAAGAATTAGCTTCGGAATGCTGGCATATTGTTCAATGACTTAATTTAAAATTTTCGACAGAGTTATACTTTTTAGCCACTTCGTGCTGGGAGGAGGAATGTTTCTTGGTTTCATTTAAAACCATAGTATAAACCATGCTCCTGTTTACATGTAAATTTACTTTATTTCTGTTTCATAGTTTTCTTTGTGGGTAAGAGTAGTTGAAATGTTTGTTCTCTTTTTAAAATTATGCTGATAGTCATTATCTTTTTAAATAAAAGAGTTTACATTCCTAAATTTGTGATATGATCTATGCACTAAATGAAATGAAGGAGGTATAATGTATTGGCTAAGAGGTTGGCCTTTTGTGTCAGAAAAATGTTAGTTTGTATCTGGCTTTACTATTAAGTATATAACTTTAAGTAAGTGAAAACATCTGATCCTTAGTTGCCTCTTCTATAAAATGAGGGAAATAATACCTATCTCAATGGACTACTGTGAGATTTCACCGAAAGGAAGTATATAAGGTGCTTCTTACAGTGACTGGCATATAACGTACTGAACTTTGTTTTTGCAATTCTATGGGGTTATAGTTCTTAAAAAGAGCTGTGTGTTTTATGTATATAAAAGTAGTAGTTATCAAATCTTTACTCTTTTTCTCTTAGTACATAATTCTAGTCTTATAAAGTTTTTTTTTTTTTTTTCCTAAGATTTTAGTTTTCCTTTTTCTCCCCAAAGCCCCCTGGTACATAGTTGTGTATTTTTTTAGTTGTGCGTCTTTCTAGTTGTGGCATGTGGGATGTTGCCTCAGCATGGCCTGATGAGCGGTGCCATGTCCGTGCCCAGGATCCGAACCAGTGAAACCCTGGGCCTCTGAAGCGGACCCTGCGAACTCAACCACTCAGCCAAGGGGCTGGCCCCTGAAGTTTTTTTCTGAAACTCAATTTTTGTGGTTGAATTGTTTTTCATTTCAAATTATTAGAGAAAACTGAAAATTTAATGTGTATTGTATCAGTCAGGGAGAAATGAAAAATTTGTATCCATTCTTTAGTAAGCTGACCTTCCTTTGAAATAAGGATTGGGTATAAGTTATATTGAAACATAAATAAACAATACTAATTTGAGTGAATTATATAATAGAGACTTTTCATTTGTAATCTAATATTAATTTATCTTAAGTCAGATTAAGTTCCTGGTAGATCTAAGATTTAAGTGAGAAAAATGACACTGTGAAAGAACTAGAGGAAAATGCAGGAGAATTTTGTTTCTTATCTCAGAACATGAAGAGTCTAACTATGGAAGAAAAGATCCACTATAGAACAATTTTTTTAGATTCTGGATAGAACAAAATGTTGTAAGCAAAACCAAAATATAAGTGATACCCTTTGCGGAAAAATCTTTTCACAGAGGGAGCTCTAAGTTTTAAAATAAATAGCTTGTAAAAATCAGTAAGCAAAAGACCAAGGATCCAACAGAAAAATGGCAAAGGATATGAGCAGAACTTTCATAGAAAAAGCAATATTAATGACTTAAAGATATGGAAAGTGCTCATCTTCATTGATAATAGGAATAAAAATTAAAATGAGATAAAATTCTTTATCCTAAAAAATGAGTCAAGATCTAGAAGTTTGACAGGGGCTGGCCCCGTGGCTGAGTGGTTAAGTTTGCGCACTCTGCTTCGACAGCCCAGGTTTCACTGGTTCAAATCCTGGGCGCAGATGTGGCACTGCTCATCAGGCCATGCTGAGGTGGCATCCCATGTACCCCAACTGGAAGGACCCACAACTAAAATATATACAACTGTGTACTGGGGGCTTTGGGAAGAAAAAGGAAAAATAAAATCTTTAAAAAAAAAAAGTAGTTTGACAATACGTTGTTGGTGATCTTAAATATTGCTACTGAGAAAGTAAATTGGTACATCAGTGGAAGACAGTTTGCAAATATCTAACTGAATTAGAAATGACACATGCCTTTTGAACCAGTAGTTCCACTTTTAGAATTTATTATTTTGATATGTACACAAATATTTATTCAAGCATTGTTGATAATAAGAAAGAATTGAAAACAGCCTAAATGTCCATGAGTAGGGGACTAGTTTAATTATGCCCACATCAATATGGGTCATTGTGTAGCAGTTAAAAAAGAATGAGGCAGATCTTTATGCACTTATATGGAAGCTAATTAAAATAGATTGTTACTTAAAATAGTCCGTGTTATATGATAAAAGCAATATGTATAGTGTGTTTAAAATGCATTAAATAAAAATAGTGTGTTTAAAAGTACATTTTTGTGTATGTGTATAAATGATTTATATGGAAGAATAAACAAACTAAAAACGGTAGTTGCTGGGAGAAGACCTTGTGGGTGGAGACAGGGGTGGTAAGGAGATTTCCTTTTCATTGGATGATCTTTCGTACCTGCTGCGTGTACTATTTGCGTATATTACCTGTTAAGAAAACACAATAATTAAATTAAAAAAATGAAAACTAATACAATAAATATATTTTTTCTTTTTATGATAGGCATATTTGATGAGACCTTCTATAATATTTTTTGATGAAATAGATGGATTAGCTCCAGTTCGCTCTAGCAGACAAGATCAGATCCACAGGTAATTTTTCCTATCTGGTTATGTTGGATTCTTTTCACTCATTGACGTAGTATTTAGCCTTAGCCCTTGGATAAGTGCTATGGGGCTTATAAAATGTGATCTGTGTCCTTGAGGAAGACTTCTTTCACTTAGCATGGGGGGCAGCAAACCATGACCTGTGGGCCAAATCCAGCCTTCTGCCTGTTTTTGTAAATGAAGTTTTATTGGAACATAGCGATGTTTACTCCTTTTTGCGTTATGTATAGCTGCTTTTGCACTACAAGAGCAAAGTTGAGTGAGTAGCTGTGAGAGAAAGATTGTATGGCTTGCAAAGCCTAAAACATTTGCTTTTTGACACTTTACAGAAAACATTGCCTAATCTTGAGTGAGCATAGTGTTTTTGAAATTTATCCATGTTGTTTATACTAATATTTTGTTCCTTTTCATTTCTGAGTAGTATTCCTTTGTGGAATATGTGTACATACCACTGTTTATTTGTTAATCCATCTGATGGAGATTTGGTTTGCTTCTATTTTTGGCTACTACTAAATGCTACTAAGAACATTTGCATACAGGCATAGCTCGTATTCTTGAGCTTCTCAGATATTGCGTGTTTTATAAATAGAATGTTTGTGGCAACCCTGCATTGAGCGAGTCTATCCATTTTTCCGACAGCATTTGCTCACTTCATGTCTCTGTGTTGCATTTTGGTAATTCTTGCAATATTACAAAATTTTCGTTATTTTATTTGTTATGGTGCTCTGTGATCAGTGATCTTTGATATTGCTATTGTAATTATTTGGGGTGCCATGAACTGTACCCATGTAAGATAGTGAACTTACTGGATAAATGTGTGTGTTCTGACTGTTCTAGCGACCACCTGTTCCCCCATCTCCCTCCTGTCAGGCCTCCCTGTTCCCTGAGACACCACACTAATGAGATTAGGCCGATTAATAACCTACGATGGCCTCTAAGTGTTCAAGTGAAAGGAAGAGTCGCACATCTCTCCCTTTAAATCAAAACCTAGAAATGATTAAGCTTAGTGAGGAAGGCATGTCGAAAGCTAAGAGAGGCCAAAAGCTAGACCTCTTTCACCAAGCAGTTAGCGAAGTTGTGAATGCACAAAGGAAAAGTTCTTGAAGGAAGTTAAAAGTGCTACTCCAGTGAACACATGAATGATAAGAAAGTGAAAAAGCCTTATTGTTGATATGGAGAAAGTTTGTGGTCTGGATAGAAGATCAAACCAGTCACAACATTCCCTTAAGCCAAAACCTAATCCAGAGCAAGACTAACTTTTCTTCAGTTCTGTGAAGGCTGAGAGAGATGAGGAAGCTACAGAAGAAAAGTCTGAAGCCAGTAGAGGTTGATTCATGAGATTTAAGGAAAGAAGCCATCTCCATAACATAAACGTGCAAGGTGAGGGAGCAAGTGGTGATGCAGAAGCTGCAGCAAGTTATCCAGAAGATCTAGCTCAGATAATTAATGAAGGTGACTACACTAAACAATAGATTATCAATGTGAACAAAACAGCCTTATAATGGAAGAAGATGCCATCTAGGACTTTCATAGCTAGAGAAAAGAAGTCAATGCCTGTGTTCAAAGCATCGAAGGACAGGCTGACTCTCCTGTTAGGGGCTAATGCAGCTGGTGACTTAAAGCTGAAGTCAGTGTTCATTTAGCATTCCCAAAATCCTAGGGCCTTTACAAATTACGCTGTCTGTTTTGCCTGTGCTCTATAAATGCAACAAAGCCTGGAGGACAGCACATCAGTTTACAACATGATTTACTGAATATTTTAAGCCCACTGTTGAGACCTACTGCTCAGGAAAAAAAATTCCTGTCAAAAAATTACTGCTCATTGACAATCACCTGGTCACCCAAGGGCTCTGATGGAGATATACAACAAGATTAGTGTTGTTTTCACGCCTGCTAATACAACATCCATTCTGCAGTTTATGGATCAAGGAGTAAGTTCGACCCTCAAGTCTTATTATTTAAGAAATAGATTTTATAAGGCTTTAGCTGTCCTAGATAGTGATTCCTCTGATGGATCTGGACAAAGTCAATTGATAACCTTCTGGAAAGAAGTCACCATTCTAGATGCCATTGATAACATTTGTGGGGCTAGCCTGGTGGCATAGTGGTTAAATTCACGTGCTCTGCTTCAGTGGCCCAGGGTTCGTGGGTTCAGCTCCCAGGCACAGACCTACACATGGCTCTTCAAGCCATGCTGTGGTGGTGTCCCATATACAAAAAAGAGGAAGACTGGCACAGATGTAACTCAGGGCCAATCTTCCTCACCAAACAACAAAACAAACAAATAAACAAAAAAAGAGGAACCTTCGTGATTCATGGGAGGAGGTCAGAATATCAGCATTAACAGAAATTTGTAAGAAGTTGATTTCAACCCTCATGGATGACTTTGAGGAGATCCAGACTTCAGTGGAGGAAGTAACTGCAGATGTGGTGGAAATAGAACCAGATTAGAAGTGGAGCCTGAAGCTGTGACTGAATTACTGCAATCTCATGATAAAACTTGAATGGATGAGGAGTTGTTTCTTGCGGGTGAGTAAAGAAAGTGGTTTGTTGAGGTGGAATCTATTCCTGGTGAAGATGCTCTGAAGATTGTTGAAATGACAAGAAAGGATTTAGAATATTGCATAAACTTAGTTGATAAAGGCAGGGTCTGAGAGGATGAACTCCAGTTTTGAAAGTTCTGCTGTAGGTAAAATGCTATCAAATAGCACTGCATGCTACAGAGAAATCGTTTGTGAAAGAAAGGGTCAAATCAATGAGGCAAACTTCATTTTTGTCTTGTCTTAAGAAATTGCCACAGCCACCCCAACCTTCAGCAACCACCACCCTGATCAGTCAGCAGTCATGAACATCGAGGCAAGACCCTTCACCAGCAAAGATTACAACTCACTGAAGGCTCAGATATGGTTAGCAATTTTTTGGCAATAAAGTATTTTTTAATTAACAGATGTACATTGTAGTTTTAGACATAATGCTATGGCACACTTAATAGACCATGGTATAGTGTAAACATAACTTTTATATGCACTCGGAAACCAAAAAATTCCTGTGACTCGATTTATTGCAATATTCGCTTTATTGCAGTGGTCTAGAACCAAACTCACAATATCTCTGAGGTATGCCTGTATTTGTATTTTTATTTTTATCTCTAGAAGGTCTGTTTGGATCTGTTTTGTATCTTCCGTATAAAGATATAAGGAACTTTTCAACATATGGAATATGGTTATAATAACTACTTTAATATCCTTCTCTGCTAATTCTCTTAGTTCTGAGTTCTTATTTGGTTGATTTTTCTCATTATGGACTGTATTTTCCTGCTTCTTTGTGTACCTGGCAATTTTTATTGGATGCTAGACATTATAAATTTTGCCTTGTTGAATGCTCAATATGATATTATAAATAAATATGCTTGTGTTTTCTTTCTGGGACACATTTAACTTACTTGAAAACAGTTTGATTCTTTTGAGTCTTGCTGTTAGGATTTGTTATGTGGATCTGGAGTAGTCTTCAGTGGAGGGCTGATTTTTTCCCACTAAGTAAGAAGAGTCCTTCTGTGTATTCTATGCAATGACCCATGAATCATGAGGTTTACCAGTCTGGCTCGTGGGAATGTAGCAATATTCCTCACTCTCTGAGTGTAAAATATTGGTGCTTCTAGTCCTTCTGAGTGTTTTTTCCCATAAGCCTTGAGTAATTTCCTCACGTGCATATGCTTATGAGTGTTTATCTGAAGTCTTGAGGGGCCCTATGAATATTTCCTAAGTTCTCTCTGTGTGCGGTGGTCTTCTCTCTGGTACTCTTTTCTGTGAACTCTGGTCATCTTGCTCTCCCTGGAGTCTCAGCTCTGTCTCTTGCACTTACAGAGTCAGCAGATCCCCGCCAGGATTCCATCTCCCCTACTTTGCAGCCTCAAAGCAGAAAGCCCTTAATCGGATCGTTGTTCCCATGCTTTATTATACATGTTTTTTCTCTTGCAACTTTCAATATTTGCTCTATATGTTTGGTTTTTAACAGCTTTGCTATGATATGCCTCAGTGTGGACTTTGTGTTTATTCTGGTTGGTGTTTATCATGTGTCTGCATGTTTGTCTTTTTTCAATCTTTTTCTCTCTTTAACTTAGATAATTATTGATCTATCTTCATTCAATCTTTACTTACTTTTTTTTTATCATGTCAATTTTGCTGTTATGTCCAGCCAACACATTTTTTGTTTTAGAAATTATATTTTTCAGTTGTAGAACTTACATTTGATTCTTTTTTCATTATTTATATTTTTCCACCGTGATTTCAGGCGTTTAAACATACGTTTACTTCAGTGAGTTTCGCTCAATGTGTTAGTTTCAACATCTGGTTCATCTCTCACTGTTAGGCCTGCTTGATTCTCTTTTCTCGGGAAAATATGTTCTATTGCTTTGGTTCTTCATTTTTTTGGCAATTTTGCATTGCATCCTGAACATTATTCATCTTAGTTTGTAGAGGCTGTGAATTCTACTATTATTTTTGGTGAGTAGTATTTCCTTTGTTTTAGCAGATAATTTTCTGAGTTAGGCTTGAAATGCAGACTGTTTCTTGGCTGGCAGCTTTGATCTCCTTTCAAATCTTTTGTCTTTAGCTGGATCCTTTGCGTGCTTTCTGCTTAGAGATCCTTCAGAGATGTGGGTACATCGAGTTTGGGGTTGTTCTCACTGGCTCTTGCCCTTGTGGGATCCTTCACATTCTTTAGTGTTAATGGTTTTCCACCTTATGTTTTCTGAATACTAGGACTGAAAAGGGATTTCCCCGCATAATCTTCCTCTCTTGCCTCTCTGTACTTAGCCCCATGCTACAAGCACGAGAGGGGAGAACTTACTATCTGTAAGTCTCTTTCTCCGTGTGACAAGGAATTCTCACCAGAATCTGTCTCACTACTTGTGAATTTACTACCTCCTTCAGGTGTATGCTTATATATTATTATGTACAGGTTTTATAGTTATTTTCTGAAGGAGAGCAAGGTGTTATCTGGCATAGTCTTCATCTGTCATACCTGGAAGGGGAACCTTTGAGTACCAAGTATGCAGGTTTTAGTTTCTAGAGTAATCACTAATAAAATAGAAACATATTGTGTAATTTTTAAACTATTAGTGCAGGGGAAATAGAATAATTAAAAAAAAAAATCAAACCAAAAGCAAAAGAAGGGGAGGGAAATCATGGAACCAATGAGAGAAACAACACAAAATACAATTGTAGATTTAAATCCAAATATATCAAGAATTACATGAGATGTAAAGGGACTAAATGTTCTTTTTAAATGACAAAGATTGTCAGACTGGGGAAAAATAAAATACAATGATGTGTCATTTACAACAGACACAGGTACGTATAAGGATACAGAAAAGTTCCAAGTAAAATGGTGGAAAAAAAGATGCAAAAACTTAGTCACAGATATTCATAGCAGTGTTATTCGTAACAGCCCAAACATGGAAATAACCCAAATGTCCACCAGCTGATGAATGGATAAATAAATGTGGAATATCAATGTAGTGGAATATCATTCAGCCTTAAAAAGGAATGAAATTCTAGCACACGCTGCATGAGTGTTCTTTGTACGTGTAACATGGATGAACTTCGAAGACTTTAGGCTAAGTGAAACAAACCAGGCACAAAACGTCAAATATTGTACTATTTTATTTATATAAAATGTCCAGAATGGTCAAATTCATAAAATGGTATAAAAATATATCAACTAAATGCTAACAGAAAGCTCCTGTAGCTATGTTAGTATTAGACAAAATAGACTGTCAGGCAGAAAGCATTATTATACATATGAATAGGATCAACTTATAATGATAAAAGCTTCAATTTATTACAAGATGTAACAATTTAACACTTATAATTCCCTAGTAACTACCTTTCAAACTATATAAAACAAAAATTGACAGAACTGCGAAGTTTGTGAAAGAGATCATGTACCTCTTAGGAACTGATAGACCAAACAAGCGAAAAAGTAAGTTAATTCTTTATAGATGATTTGAACAATCGTATTTTATGAATCTGATCTGGTGGGCATGTTTATCTAAGGAAAATAGAGAATGAACACTATTTTCAAACAGAGACAGTATTTACAAAAATTGATCATGTATTCTGCCTTAAATCACAGCGAATTTCCAAAGTTTAGTAGTATAAAAATACAAGAAACAACAAAAAGATAAGCAGAGAATTTTATATTCGTTATTAAGAACTATTTCTCTAATTCTAAATAACCTATCTTACTAGTAAAGCAAAAAAATATAATAAACAATATATGAACTGCAAAGAGATATACAGAAATCAAGAAATCCAAAAGTTGCGTCTTGGAAAAAAACTGATAAACCTCTGGCAAGATTGGTCATGATAAAGAGAAGACACTGATAAGCAATATTAGGAATGCAAAATACAGTGTTTCAGATTCTGTAAACATTAAAGGTTAAGAGAATGAAGACCTAAACTTAAGAGGTAGAAGTATAAAACTTTTAGGAAAAAACGTATGGGAAAATCTTCATGACTTGTATGTGAATGTTCTAGCTTTTTCTATAATACCAAAAACTGGAAACAATCCGAATGGCCGTCAACATGTGAATCAGTAAACAAATTGTGGTATGTCCATATAGTAGAACATAGCATAGCAATAAAAAGGAGTAAACTATTATTAAACTAACAATATGGTGAATCTCAGAATAATTATGCCAAGTGAAAGAATCCAGGAAAAAAAGAGTACTTATTGTATAATCCCATGTATATAAAATTTTAGGTAGTGCAAGCTAACCTATAGTGACAGAACACAGGTCAGTGGTTGCCTGGGGACTGGCTGGAGGTCAATGAGGAGCAGTAGGGATGGTTTACCAAGGGGCATGTGGAAGAGCAGGATGGATGTCTTACTTATTTTGATTGTGGTGATAGTTCCACAGGTGAATACATACTTCAGAGCTTATCAAATTGTGTAATTTAAATATGTTCAGTGTATTGTATGTCAGTTATATTTTCAAAGGGTTTTTTTGTTTGTTTTAAAAAAAGCTGTTTGGAATAGTATTTAGAAAGTTAATTGGATGCCATTTTCACTTGTGACCGTGGATATAAAAATCCATTTTATAAACATTTAACTGAGTAGTATAAGCAGTAGTTTTATAATTTTTTCTTTTGTCCCTTTTTAAGTTATAATTTTGTCTGAAAATTTTGTTACAGCTCTATAGTGTCAACCCTCCTTGCTCTTATGGATGGATTAGACAATAGGGGTGAAATTGTTGTTATTGGTGCTACAAACAGACTTGATTCTATAGATCCTGCTCTCAGGAGGCCTGGTCGTTTTGACAGAGAATTCCTTTTCAACCTGCCTGATCAAAAGGTAAGAGTTTCTGTTTTCGATATATTAATTTGTGATTTGATTTTGAAGCATAAATGTACAGTTTGAGAGTGGTATTTTATGAATTTTCGTTTTTAAAATTTTGTGCTGATGAGATATCTTAGTTAATACTTAAAACCACCCAGCAATTATTGAATAATTTAGTCTTTTTGTTAATTATCAGAAAGTTTATGATTTTGGGAAGAGGAAAAAAGCCTTGTTTAGGTTACTTTGTATACTTACTCTTTACTTCTCCAGATCGTAGTAATTATCTCATATGGCAGGTTATTTGTCTCTAGTTAGCCAAAGTGGCTTTGTTCTCATAAAAGTAACATAATTTTAGAGTATTGGCAGGTTTATGAATAAGAGACCAAGATGCAAATTTTTGTGGAAATGATCATAACATTGTATTTAATTAAAAGCAGCAAATGTTATTCATTATAATGTAGGTGTTTTTTTTTTTTTTTTTTAAGATTTTATTTTTTCCTTTTTCTCCCCAAAGCTCCCCCGGTACATAGTTGTGTATTCTTCGTTGTGAGTTTTTCTAGTTGTGGCATGTGGGACGCTGCCTCAGCATGGTCTGATGAGCAGTGCCATGTCCGCACCCAGGATTCGAACTAAGGAAACACTGGGCCGCCTGCAGCAGAGCGCGCGAACTTAACCACTCGGCCACGGGGCCAGCCCCTATAATGTAGTTTTTAAAGGAATCTATAGTTAAAACAGAGCAATGCATAGTCGTTGAGTATGTAAAATGTTATTTAATATATTATACGAAGTTCTTTTTTCCTAATTCTAATTAGGAAACTTGAAATTTTTCTGTTAGTCTTGGTTTGACCAGTTTAATCATTGACTGTCTCTTCACTGGGAACTCGAGTTTGAGAGGGAGAGATGCAGAGAAGATGCTATATTGGACAATGCTGCTCATGTATTTTATCATATCAGATAAGCCTAATTAGAACATTTATTACATATACTCATTCAAATATAACCTAAAGAAAGCAGAGAAGATACTATATATGAATATAAAATATTCACACACACAGACATATATATACACACACACACACACTTGTTATATGGCTTTGATTTTAGATCTCTATGTAAAATGCCTATTTACATACATAGATGAAAAGGCTTAGTGATTAGGACAGTATAGAAGATTATAGAGGAATGAAGGCAATGGCTTCACTGTGTAGAGCAGTTAATATCTCAACTTGACCTCAGTCTGTACAGGCAAACTAGTTGTCTCACTGTGTCTTCACTGTGGAAGCCAAGTGAAGAAAGTATATCAATGAGGAGAGTGTGATTAACTCTGTCAGATGTTGAAAAATGTTGGATTGACAATTGACCTTATAGGCTTTAATTTGGCACCAAGTTTGCTTAGCTTTGTCAGGATAGGAGACATAGCATATAGAGGATCATTTTCGTTACCAAAGTTTAGCTTGCAGGACTGTACCAGTGCATAGAGGTGTGCTTAGTTGTAGGAGACAAGGCTAGAGGGAGTGCAGTTGACTTCAGCACATGGAAGCATCAGCTCTCTTGTTTGGGACGTCTTACAACAGTCCAAGCACATCTTTTAGGCTCTCCCAAGTACGTGAGGAAGGTGCTTAGTTCTAAGGGACTTAGCCAGTGTTCATTTCGGCACAGGAAAGCTCTTACCTTGATTTCCCAATTAGCTTCTATTTTGGTCTAGTTGTGTAGGCCTCAGAGTCTGTATGTCAGTCACAGTCCTCACAATTAAGGTAGAGTCCACACAAATCAGAGATTTAACATTAAACAAAGTTTAGAACAGCACTGTCCATTCAAATTTTCTATGATGGAACTGTTCTGTATTTGTGTTGTCCACTGAGGAACATCCAGTATGGTAGCCACTAGTCACATGTGGCTGTTGAGCACTTGAAATGTCGCCACTGTGACTAAGGAACTGAATTTTAATTTCATTTAATTTATAAATTTAAATAAAAGTGCATTATGTGGCTAGTGGCTCACTATATTGTACAGCATGGATCTCGAACATAGTTAGTTTCCCACGTTAATTTTAACTTTCTATTTTGCAGGAAACTGCCATGAGACCTAAATCTAAGGTCACTTTTCTTGGCCTGGGTCTGTGGAAAAGGCCTGGACTGACTGTTCACCTTTTTTCCTTAGATAATGTTTAAGGTCAGGAGACTTGATGAGATTACCAAGTCCCCTCTCTTAAGGAGCGGTCAGTAAAGTAAGAGGAAAACTAGGAGAGTGGGATTCTGGAAGTTAAGTGAAGAAAGTGCATCAATGAGAAGGGTGTGATTGACTGTCAGATGTTGCTAAATTAAATCAGATGATGACAGAAAACTGGCCATTGTGTTTAGCATTATGTAGGTCATTGGTGAACCTGATGGGAGCAATTTCAGTTAGTGGTGTGTACAAAAAGCTTGACTGGAATATGGTTAGTTTAACAGAAAATAGAAGTGGGAGGAATTGGAGACAGTGAATGAAGATACATTTTTCAAAGAATTTTGTTGTAAACAGAAGTAAAGAATTGAGGTGATAGATGTTGAGGGAGTGAGAGACAAGAGAAAGTGTTTTGTTATTTTTAAGATGGGAGAAATATCCAGTAGAGAAGGAAATTTTGGTGATGAAATTGAGAAAGAAGAATTATCAGAATGTGTCCTTAATAGGCAAGAGGGGAAGTAGGATTTAGTTTATGAATGGCGAGCATGACTTTAGATAGGAATTAGTTCATCTGTGATAATAAGGAGAGGACAATATTGTGAGTATGTATGCTGAGAGGTGGACAGATTTGTCGTGGGGCATCTTTGGAAGTTTTCTTCTGATTGCTCAAGTGTTCTCAGTGAATTAGGAAGCAAGGTCTGAATGAGAAGCTAAGTGTGAAGACAGAGAAACTAAGTTAGTCTGCTAGGAGATAGGCCTAATGAATGGCCTAGGGAAGGGTTAGGGGAGTAGTAAGGATCCATTTGGGTTATTAATTTAAAGTAATACCAGTCAGTGTCTCACATTAGTGCTGTAGTTTGTACAGTGGAATATCCTGACTCTTGCTATTTGACCAAGTAAACATTTTAAAAAAAGAAAAGAAAGTAAAAGTAAGACTTGGTTCCAAATTTAAAGGATTAACTATTAGCATAAAATAGCACATATCTTCTTTATGCAGTGATGCCTCTTAATTTCTTTTGTTTCTTTTCCTTTATTATTATCATTAACACTATAATTATTAAAAGTGTTACATGTGTACTTATGACTCCTGAAAAATGAGGGAGTTGAATTTGCCTTTGACTCGTAATAGTAGAGGAAGCTACTTTCTATTAGGCGCAGCTATATGACTTACTATGCTCTGTGCCGTCCAGGGTAAAGTGCGTAATAAATACTTTTTGATTTAAATAATTTCTTATTCATTCTATTTCTTGCTTTTATGATAAAGAAATATGTCTCTTATTGGTTATATAGAGAAAGAGCAAGGCACTTAAATGTCTTAGAGACCAGATAATAACTTTTGACCTTAGGTAATTAATTTCATTTCTCTAAACCTTAACTTACTTATTTTGTAAAATGAGGGGACAACAGATCTTTTTTTGAGATAGCTTCCAGCTTAAATTTTTTTTGATGTGTTTCTGATTCTCTAAGGGTCTTGCACAAGTGGCACCTGTGCTGCTAATGAAGTCTATATAGATTCTTAATGTCATCTTCTAGAACATATAGGCTCTCAGGATAATTTTTTTGGGACCTTAATTTTATACTTTTTAAGTATCTCTTCAGGCACATGTTTCAAGCTGGAAGAAAATAAGTGTCACATCATTGCTTTATTTTTGGTAGCTGGATACCTAACTTAGAACTTGGAATTGAAGCAATAACTGTTGATTCCAGATTTTGCCAACTTTTTGAGCAAAATTTATCTTGACTACTTTGAAGTTGTTATTTTAGTTTTGGTGATGGACCTCAGATTTCTCAACAAGCCAGTAAGGTTATCATCTTGGTTTATAGTAGGCTTTTTATAGTTTCAAGAAGTTCAAGTAGCAGTGTTGAGGGAACAGATGAATTCAAGTTTTAAAAAGGGTTGTTTGTCCCCTGAAAGAAGTCAAACGTGGAAAATAAAAAATCAGATGTGACTCTTCGTGGTGATAGTATTAGCTGATTTTGGATTCTTATACTTCAATGTTTCTTTTTTACTGTGGGAGAAAAAGGATTTTGTTAAATTTGGAACCAAGATGTTAAAATTTTGATTGTGTTATACAGTCAGATTTAGGTAGAGAATACTATTTTGAAAAAAAATTAAAAAAAATTGTTTAAACTTTTGATTTTTTTCAATGAATTCAATTAACGTTTACTGAAATTACCTTGCTATATAGTAAATGCCAAAGCTTCAACTAACTTACAAGATAATAATATGCATTATATTTCTTTACTTAATTGAAAACTTTTTCAACTTAAAACTTTTTTCAAGTTTTAAATTTGTCATTTAGCTCTGTCAGTTATAATACTTCGTGCATATGATAGAATCAAAAGTTCTGTGAAATCTAAATCTAAAAGTTTGTTTAAACGTTATGATTATTATAACACATTAAAGTTTCTTGTCATATATTTTCAAATGGTAAAAACGATGTGGAAAAGTGAAATTTTGTTTTGAATTCTAGTCTTAGATCAGTCACTTGGTCACATGTGCTGCTACTCAAGTTCCTTCACTTCTCAGAATATTAAATGTCTTAGTTTGTGTCAAACAGAGACAAGATCTCTACTACATATCTCACAGAGGTATTATGGGAATCAGAGTTGATGTGGATGCCAGGGTGTTTAAATTTCTTTTAAAATAAAAAATTGCTTTTCTGGCATATGGCTAGTCCATATATTTGTTCTAGCTAATACATTTGATGGATTTATGATATTTTATTTATTTGTACTTTTCTTCTTAGACAACATTTTATTTATCTGTGTTTTTCTTCTTAGGCAAGAAAACATATTTTACAGATCCATACCAGGGACTGGAATCCAAAATTGTCAGATGCTTTTTTAGGTGAATTGGCTGAAAAATGTGTTGGTAAGTGCTATTATTTGAATTCTTTGATTGTCATTGTTTGTTCTGCTCAGCCTCCCTTTCCTCTATGTTTGGAATGTGGATGAGTATAGTTATGTCTTTGTGCAATAGATGGCTCTGCCTTTAATGTAAAAATTATTTTAAACATTTCACATGAAGTTTGAACATGTCTAAATTAGGATTTTAGCTGCCATTAGGTGTTTGATTAACAAAGCTCAGTAGTAATATGCCTTTCATTGAGTGCTGGATTTCCATAATATTACTACATTGTCTTCTTTTAGGAATTGTCCCCTGAGAAATTTTACTAAAAAATGAAAGCTTAAATTTGAGAGATAAAGATCCATGACAAAGGCAGGACTGTAGTCTCTTACTTTGCAGATTACATGATGGGCTCATCTTCAGGCCTGGGGTCTAGAAAGAATGAGTGAGAGATGTCTTCGAAGAAGATACTTAATGGCATCTGCTAGTATTTCCCAAAATATAAAACTTTCCAATTTAATGTTAAATTATTCACAGAGCAGAAGGTCTCCCCACAGTGTGAGTGAACACTACCGTCCTAAAGGGATGTAGTGAGAGTATTTTATGTACATACATGATCATACATAGGAGATGGAATTCAGGGTTTGGGCTCTAATTAGGTCTGAAATAAAAATCAGTACAGTGTTGATTTAGTTCATTCAATAAGCAATTGAATATACACACAGGTGTTTTTCCTTCATTCTCTTTCCACCTTTTGTCTATTTTCCTTTCAGTCTCTCAAAAATATAAATTAAAAAATCTCTCTCCATGAACTTTTTAAGCATTATGAAGAAATCTCCAAAATAAGTCCATTAGCAGTCAGCTGTCTACTTGGGAAAACTTTCAAGTTACCAAAACCAAAAAGAACAACTTAGTTAAAAAAATCATTGTGATCCACCATCAAATAATTAAAACTTAAATAGAACATTAGTCCATTCAGTTAGCTACATCCGAATTATCCTCTTCATCCACAGGGACCTCCATCTCCGAAGCAGCATCCCTCAGCTTTTGAACCACAAAGACCTCGACATCTTCTGGTGAGGAGAAAACGTAAATCTCTCCAGCACTACTCCAGTTTAAGCTTTGCCTGGTATAAGAGAGCATGCGCCAAACCCATTTCATGTAAATTTGGCTTGACCTTTGCAAAGCCTTGTGCTGCTTTTTGGGAGAGGGTGGTATTTGGTACAAAATCCAGTCTTTTCCCTTTTTGAAATTTGACCCCTTTTATTTCCTGCTACTTTTATGATATTATTGTATTAGAGTATATATCAGACTGGGAAATCTTTGTAGATTCTTCTGTGAATTTGTCACAGAATGATCCTTAACTGAAATAAGCAGAAGTCTTCAAATAATTTTGGAAATTCCCTAAAAGATAGGTATTTTAAAATTACTTTCTATTACCCTATCTACCATCTGAAAAATTATACACTCTAATTTAATTCTTCATCCTAAATATTAGAATCTTAGTTTCCTTTTTCATTTCCAAAAGCTACTACCTCTCATTTTTCCAAGTGATTTATTTTAGCTTTTAGTCAGTTTCTTAAGTTTAAAAACTTTTAAAACATAGTTTCTTATAGGATTGAAAAACTTCTCTTGCCTTTTTTGGGGAGGTGGTTGTGGTGGCTTAGAATCTGCTTATATGTACACCTTTTTCTTCCTGGAGAGTGACATAAAAATCCGTTATAATTAAATGACTTCTGTTTTTGATTGTGATCATTATTCCATTTAAGAAAGCAGTTCACACTTTAAAAAAATCAAATATAGGTCTTTAAACAAGAATGAAATAGTAATAAATTTTAAATTCATTATGAACTTAGCACTTTATGTACTCTAAATGTATTTTAACATGTATGGGTTCAGTTCAGTGAAATTTATGCCTCACCACAGTATGCAGTCTTGATGAACAACTGCAAAGGTATCAGACCTCCTGTTAGAGGTTATGGATTTGGTAACTTTTACTTTGAAATAAATTCTCTAGTACTGGGAGATGTTTGCATGCGTAACAGGTGTGATTTTTAAGTAGTCTTCAAATAATTTTGGTATCCAGAACATGTGTACACATTGTGGAAGCTTAAGGTTAATGAGGAGCTCAAACCTAATCATATTTCTCTATTCATTTTCACTAAGAGGGCTAAAAAGTGACAGTGTATCAGTGAGGCGTCTATCTTGTAGGCCTTTGTTAATGTTTACTGTTTTATTTAAAAAGTAACTTCATAAAATTTGATTACCCTTTTCTAGTCTCTAACCTCTTTGGATAGCTTGTGTTTTCAGTCTTTCAGACAAATTTTCATCTTAATAACGATATTCACGAATGCTTTTTTTGGTATCTAGATATTCGTGTTCATCAGAATTGTAGAGTTACTTGTGTTCATATGGAATTATAATGGTAGCATTAGTATGGTTATGCAGTCTTATGAAAGGGATGTTGATTTTTCTTTAACATCATCTTTTAACTTTCAAAAGCCTGTAGTATATTTTCAGTATTTCTAGAATGATCATATCAATATTTCTAATCCAGGACCCTTTTGAGAGTGAGAAAATATGCTATTAATTATGACAAAACAAGAGGCCTAAACCGAGACATGTGGTCACCCTAAATATAACCTATTTAGCCATGGTTATGATGTACTTTTAATTCTGTTTTAGATTCTAGCAGAGGAAGTATATTATTAATTCAGTAGTTCTCAATTTTTTGTATATCAGAATCACTTGCAAAGCTTTCTCAAAATATACATTTATGATACTAAACCCCCAGAGATTCTGATTCACTGTTTGTTGAGAATCTACTTTTATTTCAGTTTCATTGTTTATTCAGATGAATAGTCAAAGTTGAGAACCAGAGATATAAACCAGTAATTCTCATTTACAAGCAAATGTAAAGGAGATAAATCTATCTTTTATAGTCTATGGGTTATGATGATCCATCTGAAAATTTACTTTTTTTAAGTGGGATCTATTATTGTTGATAAACTTAAATTATCTTTAATAAATTAAGAAAAAATAAGCAGTACATTGCTTTTATGTATGTTATTAACTGTTATGTCAAACAAATTTTATGGGCAACATTTACTACATAAAATACCTTATAGTTGCTTTTCCTTCTGTTTTGCATTGTTTCTTGCTTCTTTTCTTTTTTAGCTTAGGCTTTTGCACTTAAAAATAGGACCATAGACTATGTTTACTAACTGTGTATATACTTTTAAAGAAGAAAAAGAAAATATGGTTGTTTATATTGTTTGAAGAGGGTAGTTTATTCCTTACTTCCTCTGAAATGGATTATTTCGTTACCTGTTTATAACTTGGCTGGTGTTCTACAGTTATTTTGTTGAACTGATATAACAGATATGTATGGCATAAGGAAAGATACTTTTTTTTCAGATTTATTTATTGAGAAATAGAAAATAAAATGGGTCATATTAAGTTTTCCCCTAACTCTAAATAAGTGTTTCTTTAAGAATTTCAGTCCTTTCCTATGTTTTTCCATAATTTTCATTGACATTTTTACTCACAATGAGTAAGTTGGTTTAATAATAAAAGAATTTAGCTTTCTTAGGGAAAAAACCAAAAGCCCAGTAGATAGAATTCATCCACTTTTCCTGGGAGTACATGATAACCTGATTGTTTTACCTTCCCAAACTATAAGCTTGGAGTTACTCTTTTCTCTTTTAATTCACTCTTTCACTCAAGAAATACTTATTGGATATCTACTGAATGCCAGGCCAGGCATTGTTCTTGGTATCTGAGATAAATTAGTGAACAGAGCAGACAGTATTCCCTGCTCGCTCAGGGCTCACAACCTATTTGGGGAAGGCAGACAATAAACCTCATAGAAAAATGATAAGGTGGTTAGTGCTATGGAAAAAAGAAAGCAGGGTTAGGAGGATTTTTCTGTTATTTGTAGGACTTGATTAACAGGATCATGTGCCCTATTAATAATAGGGATATAGTTCCTTATAGACGTGAGAGTCATTTACAGTTTGATTTATATGTTTTTGTCCCTTAATTTTCTTTTTCTGCCAGTTAGTTGGGGGACTGTTTCTTCTCTGCTTGTAGTTTTCTTGTTTAATCATTTTTATTTCAGTATTTAAGTGTTCCACGAGGTCATTGTGAGGTGTAAAAGATAAATAAACCTGGTGTCACCCTTTGAAGAGTTTAGGGACTCATGTTCTATAGCTAGTTCAGGTGGTTCCCCCTGCTGGCAGAACCGATAAAGATGGCCAAATGCAAGTTTAATTGCTGATATTGAAAACACTATGGATAGTTTGAGTTTTTCCTCTTGTGGTAAAGACTTAACAGTTCATGTGCTTTTGTATGTATGTATTTGTTGCTCAAATGAAAGAAATAACTTAAAAGCACTGAGGGCATGATCTTTTGTTTGACCAGATAATTAGTTAAATATGAGTAATGGTTACTACCTCATATTGGTATAGACCTTAGAACTAGATTATCAGTCATTTGAAGCTAAAAATATGCATAAAAAAGAAGTTAATGTGGAAAATTAATGGATTCTTATTCTCTTTAATACTTTTGGAACTATCAGAGGTGATCACTGCTTTAAAGTATAGTTTTTGGGGTAATTAGATACTACCTTGCTTGTGGGTTGCACTCAGAGTTGGTAGTAGAGTAGCTCTGTTTTTGAAGTTTCTGCTTATGTACTACTTTGTACTAGTTTTTTATAGCTGTTTGGAAGTTAGTAATATTAGAAAAATGTATAGGTAAGTGTAATGTCATGAGAACTGAACTAATGATTGGAAATGTTGATAAAGGATTGAGAGGAAACTATTATTCTTTTAAAACCTTTCCTAAAGAAAGTTGCACATTATAATCAGTGGTTTTGGCACAAAATACATGACTTGTTTCGTTTTAATATCATTAGTTCATGTTTTTGTTAATTAAAATATTTAAAACATTTTTAGCTTTGTAAACATTTTTATTAGGTGATTTTAAATGGTCAGTTTTCATTTTGCTGATAAAATTGCATGTAATTATTGATTTAGTATTATTTATTTCCTTAGATAAAGATGTGAACATTTGCAAAACATAGATGGTACTTGGAAGAATCAACTTACCTTTGTTATCCTTTTCCTTTTGTGCATTAGGCTATTGTGGAGCTGATATCAAGGCCCTGTGCACTGAAGCTGCCCTCATTGCCCTGCGGAGGCGTTACCCTCAGATCTACGCTAGCAGTCATAAACTGCAGCTAGACGTTTCCTCAATAGTGCTCAACGCCCAGGATTTTTACCATGCAATGCAGAACATTGTGCCTGCTTCCCAGCGTGCGGTCATGTCTTCGGGACATGCACTATCCCCCATCATAAGACCACTGTTGGAAAGAAGCTTCAACAGCATCCTAACAGTCTTGCAAAAAGTGTTTCCTCATGCGGAAATTAGCCAGAGTGACAAGAAAGAAGGTACTGTAAATTAATTTTTCATATTGTTAAAATGAAACAAGTACAGGCATAGATAAATTCATTTTGTTTCCTCATAAGATTATTTATTTGTTACTCTTTTATGTTTGCCATACATATAGAAAATGTATCTGTTTCACTCACCACTGTATATTCCAGACCTGGCATATTGCCTAGCATATCTAATAGTTGCCTAGTGAATGTTTATAAAACAAATGAACAAAGGTTTGTTGTGATTGTTCGCTCTTGGGACATTCTGACTACCTTAATGTAGGAGTGTTTCTGTCTTTAGAAAAGTTGACTATAATAATAATGACTTGCATTTGTTTTATTATAAAGCCCTTACATAAATTGTCATTTATTAATTCTCATAACAATCCTGTGGGGTAGGTACTCTTGTTCTATGAAGGAGGAGACTGGAGACTTAGGAAGGTACTCATTTATGTAGGGTCACTCAGCAAGTTCCGGGGACCTACTCCATCCCAGAGAGCCTGACTCCAGAGACCATGCTCTGAACTGTGTTGCTATAATGCCCCTTCCGATGCAACTCATGAGGCAAATTTTCTTGTTGTCGGCAAGTCACTCTGCAGTGTGTTTTGCTAATTGGAGTGTAAATCATTAGTAAGGGAGTAAATTAGAACCTGATTGTGGAAGGTCTTGAATTCTAGCTTCAAGATGGTGGTTTGGACCTGAGATAAAAACAGAAAGCTACCTTTAAAAATGTCACTCATTTACAGGAAAACTTTAGGTTCGTATGCTAATCAAAGTAAGGCTCATGAACTTCAAAGAGAAAGTAATGTGTTTTAATTATCTTAATTTCCCCAGTTACCTTCTTTGCAATGTCACCTGCACCAAATAGAAAATTGTTCAGTGGATTATACTAACATTAAAAATACTATAACCAGTAAGAATCATCAATATTCACTGAAGTTTGCTGTCATTTAAATATGTTTTTCAGATACTGTATTTTTTAGGGATAGATTCTCATGAAATATTGTGGATTACTTGATTTCTTAAATTTATCAAATAGGGAGGGGAATAAATATTTTATTATGTATAAGCCAGGTGCTATGTACATTTGTACATTTCTTATCTCTGATTTTCATAACTGAGGATATGTATCTTTTCCCCCAATTTTTAAAACATTTACGTCACCCTTGGGAAATCATAAAAATCTTAACTTCCCTTTTGAGAGATGATGAATGCCACATTATTTCCATTTGAGAATTTTTTATGGCATTATTATCTGTGTTTTCTTACAATTTTTTTCATAATTATAAATTATGTTTTAGTTCTGGTTTTTCTTCATGTACCAGTGGAGAAGAGAAACCAAATTTTATTTCATTATTTTTTTAGTTATTTAGGTATATTATTCTGGTTTGTTTTGATCTTCGATATTTTCCTAGACAAGTATATCCTTTCCTTGTGCATGCAATTATCACTCAAAAGGTTCTCAAATATTTTTCAGATTAGCGTTTACAGTATTAGTTGTACTAAATATTTAGCTTTTAAAAGTCACTGAGATCTATATCCACGAGCACTATTCAGTGGCTCGTTTTAGAAGCATATGTCTTTTTTTCCTCTGTCTTTTTTGGGGGAAGAGTATGATTTCTGTCAATCTTAATTCTCTCCCATGTCTCTTACACATGTAGCATTGCTTTTTACTAAATGAATGAACACTTTTGATAAGTGTGCGCAAAGTCTAGCTTTAATACTTCAGATTGTAGTGCAGGTAAATTTTAAAGTATTGCAATCTCAGTAAGGATTTTAGTTCCAGTTAATCCATTGAGCAGTAACTTAAGACCCATAAAGAGACTAATGTTACTTGAATGAGTGCATTTTTAAGATTGGCTTTGTTTCCACTGAATTCCAGACTCCCATCTTAACTAGACTAGGTTTTCCTTGAAAAGATATATATGTGTGTGTATGCCTTGTGAAAAAATGAGGGTCAGGTTGTTCTTTGTTGCTTTTGCAGAAACTAGTTACCCTGTTAATTAACTCAAGTTACTCTATTAATTAAACCAAATATCTCTTTTTAAAAATTTATTTTATTGGGGTCATATTGGCGTTAAACATTGTGTAGATTTCAGGTGTACATCACTATATTTCAGTTTCTGTGTAAACCAGATATCTTACATGAAATATTCTGATTTTGGTCAAAAATTAACTTAGTAATTTTTAGTAATTAGGTGGGTATTTTATGAGAGTGCCATTTCTTTTCCAGAATTCTTGTAGTTAGTCAATGAAGTCTCCCAAATTACATCTTATAACACTTAAGTAGTCTATCAAGATGAAAGAATTACCTTAATTCCATTTATAAAATATTCGAAATACTGTAGTTGGTCAATTTGCCTGTTTGATCTGTATTATTTGATAGATGACTTCTTAATTAATGTCACTTGATTTTTAAACCAATTTTCCTTAGCCTGGTAGGGCACTAATATTAAATCATTTTATGAGCCTTATAATTTTTTTTCTGAACAGATATAGAAACTCTAATTTTAGATGATAGTGAAGATGAGAATGCTTTATCAATTTTTGAGACCAGTTGTCACTCAGGATCACCAAAGAAACAGTCATCAGCTGCTGCTGTACATAAACCCTACCTTCATTTTACAATGTGAGTAATTTATATCAAGTTTGTTTCAATTTAGAGTGATATTTACTACTTTATGATTAGTATTTTAGTATATTTTTACTTATGGTTGTAACCTTGAGAACTTTGTTTTTCTGTTGTTTGGACGCAATTCTGCAAAACTTTTATTGTATATACTTTTTATGTGGTAATAAATTGGTTTGTTAGTCAACTAAAGACTTTTTCCCCAAACTGACTGTGTGATTTTTTATTTTTTTAAACCAGGGTGGAAGGAAGGATTACCTTTAGAAAGTCATCTTGTGTCCCCAATTGTATTGCTTTTTATTTGAACTAAAAAGAACATATTTCGTTTTACCGTGTTGTAGAATATTTTAATTTGTTGTAAGTTTCAGATGATAATTTAGGGACTCCAAGGGTACTGAAGAGATTTTGAATTAGAAATTGCCCAGTAATTAAACCAATAACTCTCTGGTTCTCCAAAACCTCAGTTTACACTTTCTTAATTTACATTTTGTGGTTTTTCTATTTACTTTTACCTTGATCTATATTAAAGCAGCTTTTGCTCTGCCCTTTAATGAGTAAAAAATTTTAGTGCTAATGTAATTTTTAAATTAAGAGACCAAATAGTTTTCAAATACTAACAGCATTATCACTTGCATTTACGTAATTGGCACAATAGTTAAAGGACTGTAATGCTCCAGTCAGGTAGGTCTTTTAGCACTTTTGTTAAAAGGGGCTGGATTGTGTGTACTTTTAAGTAATTTTTCTTTAGAGATGTTTTGAACAAATTTAAGTCTTCAACTTGAAGTTTCTCCCATGTAAATTTTGGTAAAATGTTAATTTGATTATTTTCATTAATAACCTTTTCTTGTTTTTCATTTTTTAAAATGAGACTAAATTACTTTCATTTACTCTTTTTTTCTTGATGTTTTCTCAACAGCAAGCTTTTCTATTAGAAATTTTTTCCTTCTGCTCCAGATCCTTTCTTTTATGCTCTCAGGAAAGTTTTCTTAGACTATTTCAGCAATTTTACAGATCTGTTTTTTGATGACTAGGGGAAAAACAAATAATCATTTTTTTCTGCCTTTTACCTGGCTAGCCTGTGTGTGTGTGTGTGATTTGTTTTGACAATTTTAGTTATTTGGATTTGAAATGTATGATAGCAGGAGCTAAGAAACTATCAAAAGACGCGTGTTCTAATTTTATAAGATAGCTCTGTTGTCAGTAAAGTGATACAGAAATAGATTTTGATATTAGAAAACTTCAAGTGCAGGTTTGAGTCTGACTTTTTATTAAGAACATTCTCTGCCAGTGATTCAGTGTGTATCACTGGTATGGCTCATTTTGTTTAGTTTAGCCTTTCTGAAGGAATTAGCTTAATTTTAGCTCCATTTACATAAGCTTTTCTAGTTCATTGATTTGACTTTGATTTAATAGTGAGACAGCTATATCCTAGAATAAACTTTTTGTTGTTTTAGATGTTTAGATAAATTCCATTCATTATTTCTTTTTTCTCCCACCCATTCTGCCAATGTTTATGTGTTTACTCTATACCAGGCACTATACTAGGTACTGAAAACATAAGCATGAATAAGATATAACATAGTTCTTACTCTGGAGAAGTTCTTGTTGTTGGGGGTGACAAGCATTGCAATGCGGCTGAAGTGCTATGAAGGCAGAACTAAAAAGCTTCCATTGGGAAGTCCAGGAAGGCTTCTCAGAAGAAATAATGACATTTACTGTCCTTTTGAGTTAGGAGTTATTGTCTGATGCTCATTACAAACTAGACATGCGGTAGGTATATAAAGCTTGGGGCTTTATTTATAGCAGTACATACAGGCTTCTCAACAAATTATAGCATTTCTGGTATCATCATTTTATAGACAAGCAAACTGAAGCATAAGAAGTTAAGTAAATTGTCCATGATCATGCTACTAGCAGGTGGCAGAGCCAGGCTCTGTACTCTTTGTTTCTTGGGATCATGTTCTTTCTGTTATACTATGCAGTTTCTAGACTGATTTCTGAGCTTAAGAGGTAGATAGGGAATTTTATTGCTTTTCTGAGTAGGTTGGACAGCATCTAAGAAATGTACACTTTAGATTATAGGCCTTTAATAAGGCCTACACGTGATTTTTTTGTTGGTTTGGTTTGACTTTTGTTTAAAGAATATGTGTTAACATGCCAGATCAATACAAAAAAGGTGCTAGATAAGCAAAAAGCATGACTTTAATGCTGGTTTCCAGTATCACTAGTTTGGGCATGCTGGTGGGTTTCTGTTTCTGGAAATAGTCTCCTAAAACAATTTTGAAACCTTTTATTTAGATTTTAGATGAAATAGAAGTCAAGATATTTAAGGTCCATCAGTCTGGTAGAGAACCCTTATGATGGAAAATACGTTTTCTTTCTTTCTGTGTTTTACCATAAGGGGATTAGAAACAGCTTTCTGAGGTTTTTCCAGATGAAAATAGCTTTGTTTTTACTGATCAGAAAGGTGATATGCTCTGTAGAAAATTCAGGTAATAAAGAAGAGCGTAAAGAAGAAAGTAAAAATTAAAGCTGGAGCACCTGAAGGTAGTATTTGTTAAAGTTTTGGTGACCACATTTCTATATTCTCTCTATGCATACAGACAGACCTATATATTATTTTATGTAAATTATGTCCACTTATAAGGCTGTTAGTGTAACTTGCTTTTTTATCCACTATGTTGGGAATCTTATTTAATGTCAGTATATGTTTAATGTCATTTTTTTAAAATAGCTGCATAGGGGCTGGCCTGGTGGTGCAGCGGTTAAGTTCGCACGTTCCGCTTCTCGGTGGCCCTGGGTTCGCCAGTTTGGATCCCGGGTGCAGACATGGCACCGATTGGCATGCCATGCTGTGGTACGCGTCCCACGTATAAAGTAGAGGAAGATGGGCACGGATGTTAGCTCAGGGCCAGGCTTCCTCAGCAAAGAAGAGGAGGACTGGCAGTAGTTAGCTCAGGGCTAATGTTCCTCAAAAATAAAAAAAAATAGCTGCATAGTATTTTCTTTTTTGGATGTTCCATAAGACAACCTTATTGATAAAAATTGAAGTTTCCAATTTTTCTCTTTTATAAACAGTGCTGTGATAGACATATTTCTAAGTATCCATCTTTGCACCATTATCTGATTCAGAGCTTTGGGTAAATTTTAAAAACTGTGATTGCTATGTCAAAGGATATATATTTAAAAACTTGATACAGTAGTCCCCCTTACCCATGGGGAATTCATTCCAAGACCCCCCGTGGATGCCTGAAACTGTGTGTAGTACCAAACCGTATGTTTTTTCCTCTACAAACATACATACCTATGATAAAGTTTAATTTACAAATTAGGCACAGTAAAAGATTAACAACAATAACTTCTCTTTGGCATATCTGAATTACCAGCATCACTACTTGTGTGCTTTGGGGCCATTATTAAATAAAATAAGGGTTTACTTGAACACAAGCACTGCAGTACAGTGACAGTCGATCTGGTCACTGAGGGTTACTAACTAATGAGTAGGTAAGTGTATACAGTGTGGGATACAAAGGGATGATTCACATCCTGAGTGGGAGCAGAACAGCCTAAGATTTCATCACGCTACCCAGAATGGCGTGCAATTGAAAACTTATGAATTGTTTATTTCTGGAATTTTTCATGAAATATTTTTGGACCATAGTTGACTGCAGGTACCTGAAACCATGGAAAACGAAACTGCAGATAAGGGAGAACTACTGTACAGATTGTTAAATTGCCTTCCAGAAAGGTTGTACCAATTTACATTTTCATCACTAATGTATGAGAATTTTTTTTCCTGTATCTTTGTCAATTCTGAGCACTGTTTGTCTTTTTAAATCTTTACCAACAAGATAGGTGAAAATAGAATCATTCATTTTATCTTTCATATATTCATTCACTCATTCAAATATTTTTTTAAGTGCCTATCATGTGCCAGATGTTGTCCTAGGTATTTGGAATATAACAATGAACAAAATAGACACAGTTTCCTGCCCTCATTCAGCTTACATTTTAGATGGAGACAGACAATAAAACAATAAGTGTAGTAGTAAAATGTTAGAAGATAAGTATTATGAAAAGGATTGTAGGGCCCAGCTCTGTGGCCGAGTGGTTAAGTTCACGTGCTCAGCTTTGGTGGGCCAGGGTTGTGCCAGTTCGGATCCTGGACACGGACATGGTACTGCTCATCAAGCCATGCTGAGGCAGGATCCCATATGCCACAACTAGAAGGACCCACAACTAAAAAGAAAAATATGCAACTATGTACTGGGAAGCTTTGGGGAGGAAAAGGAAAAACGAAATCTTAAAAAAAAAAAGAGATTGTAGAGAATGCTAAGAAATAAGAGAGTCCTTGGGAGTGGGGTCATTTTGGCATATATTTGACATACTTGCCAAATATAATTTCGGAAAATTGTACTTTTTTCCATGCCCACTAGTTATGAGAATGCCAATTTTCCCATCATCTAGTCACTAATAATGGTTATTAAATTAATTTTTAGTTTATCAATCTACTAGATAAAAAGTTTCTCATTATTTTTATTTATATTTTCTTAATTTTTTATCTCTGTTAATAACTGCCAGATCTTTCTCAAGTCTAGATCACTCTTGAGCTTTAGACCCTGTCGAGCTGCCTATCTCTTTTTGTTGTGCCACAGATCTTTCAGTATATACTGGACTGTGTCTCCCCTTCTCTTCCTGTGAAGCACCATCCATTCTGTTGTCCCGACTAGAATTGGACATCATTCTCACCTCCTTCCTTTTTCTTCCTTTCTATATGTAGTCAATGACCAAGTCCTGTTGATTTTCCTGACTCAAAATATCTCATCTCAGGCTGTTCCTTCTCACCTCTTCTGACACCACAGTAATATGCTGCACGATGATGTTTGTGTCAGTGATGGACTGCATGTACGACGGTGGTCTCACAGGATAGTGCCATAGAGCCTAGATGTGTAGTAGGCCGTGCCACCTAGGTTTGTGTCAGTGATGGACTGCATGTACGATGGTGGTCTCATAGGATAGTGCCATACAGCCTAGATGTGTAGTAGGCCGTGCCACCTAGGTTTCTGTCAGTGATGGACTGCATGTACGACGGTGGTCTCATAGGATAGTGCCATACAGCCTAGATGTGTAGTAGGCCGTGCCACGTAGGTTTCTGTCAGTGATGGACTGCATGTACGACGGTGGTCTCATAGGATAGTGCCATACAGCCTAGATGTGTAGTAGGCCGTGCCACCTAGGTTTGTGTAAGTACGCTCTATGATTACACAATGACAAAATTGCCTAACAACACATTTCTCCAAACATATCTGTGTCATTAAGCGATGCATGACTGTATTCTTTATTCTTTTCTAGACTTTCATTAACATGTCGTGCTCGAGTTGTTATAGCAGACCCTAAACTGATCATCTTTCCTCCTGTTTTGCCTTTTTTCAAAACCCTTTTCTATACTGACTTACTGAGCTGGCGTTATCTTCCAAAAACATGTAGAGGCACACCTAAGAGATATTGTGTATTGGGTTCCAGACAACTGCAATAAAGCGAGTCACAGGAACTTTCTGGTTTCCCAGTACATATAAAAGTTATATATATAAAAGACTACACTATACTATAGTCTAAGTGTGCAATAGCATTATGTCTATAAAAACAGTATACATACCCTAATTAAAAAATACTTTATTGCCAAAAAAATGCTAATCATCATCTGAGACTTCAGTGAGTTGTAATCTCTGCTGGTAGAGGGTCTTGCCTCAATGTTCATGGCTGCTGACTGATCAGGGTGGTGGTTGCTGAAGGTTGGGGTGGCTGTGGCAATTTCTTAAGACAAGACAAAAATGAAGTTTGCCTCGTTGATTTGACCCTTTCTTTCACAAACGATTTCTCTGTGGCATGCAGTGCTATTTGATAGCATTTTACCTACAGCAGAACTTCTTTCAAAACTGGAGTTAATCCTCTCAGACCCTGCTGTTGCTTTATCAACTAAGTTTATGTAATATTCTAAATCCTTTCTTGTTATTTCAACAACCTTCAGAGCATCTTCACCAGGAATAGATTCCACCTCAACAAACCACTTTCTTTACTCACCCGCAAGAAACAACTCCTCATCCATTCAAGTTTTATCATGAGATTGCAGTAATTCAGTCACAGCTTCAGGCTCCACTTCTAATCTGGTTCTATTTCCACCACATCTGCAGTTACTTCCTCCACTGAAGTCTGGATCCCCTCAAAGTCAAAAACCCATGAGGATTGAAATCAACTTCTTACACACTCTGGTTAATGTTGATATTTTGACTTCTTCCCATGAATCATAGGTGTTCTTAATGGCATCTAGAATGGTGAATTCTTTCCGGAAGCTTTTAGTTGACTTTGCCCAGATCCATCAGAAGAATCACTGTCTGTGGCACCATAGCCTTACGAAATATTTTTTTTAAATAGTAAGACTTGAAAGTCAAATTATTCCTTGATCCATGGGCTGCAGATGTTGTATTAGCAGGCGTGAAAACAACATTAATCTTGTTGTATGTCTCTGTCAGAGCCCTTGGGTGACCAGGTGATTGTCAATGAGCAGTAATTTTTTGACAGGAATTTTTATTCCTGAGCAGTAGGTCTCAACAGTGGGCTTAAAATATTCAGTAAACCATGTTGTAAACTGATGTGCTGTCCTCCAGGCTTTGTTGTTGCATTTATAGAGCACAGGCAAAACAGACTTAGTATAATGTGTAAAGGCTCTAGGATTTTGGGAATGCTAAATGAACACTGACTTTAGCTTTAAGTCACCAGCTGCATTAGCCCCTAACAGTAGAGTCAGCCTGTCTTTTGATGCTTTGAAGCCAGGCACTGACTTCTCCTCTCTAGCTGTGAAAGTCTTAGATGGCACCTTGTTCCGTTATAAGGCTGTTTCATCTACATTGAAAATCTGTAGTTTAGTGTAACCACTTTCATTAATTATCTGAGCTAGATCTTCTGGATAACTTGCTGCAGCTTTTTTGTTTTTTTTTGAGGAAGATTAGCCCTGAGCTAACATCTGCTGCTAATCCTCCTCTTTTTGTTGAGGAAGACCGGCCCTGAGCTAACATCCATGCCCATCTTTCTCCACCCTACATGTGGGATGCCTACCACAGCATGGCTTAGCCGAGCGGTGCCGTGTCCACACCCGGGATCCGAACCCAGGCTAAAGTGGAACGTGTGCACTTAACTGCTGCACCACGTGGCCAGCCCCTTGCTGCAGCTTTTACATCAGTACTTACTGCCTCGTGTTGCACTTTTATGTCATGGAGATGGTTTCTTTCCTTAAACCTCATGAACCAACCTCTGCTGGCTTCAGAATTTTCTTCTGCATCTTCCTCACCTCTCTCAGCCTTCATAGAATTGAAAAAAGTTAGAGCCTTGCTCTGGATTAGGCTTTGGCTTAAGGGAATGTTCTGGCTGGTTTGATCTATCCAGACCACTAAAACTTTCTCCATATCAGCAATAAGCGTTTTTCACTTTGTTATCATTTGTGTGTTCACTAGAGTAGCACTTTTAATTTCCTTCAAGGAACCACCTCTGATGGCCTAGTGGTTAAAGTTTGGCCCTCTCACTGCTTTGGCAGCCCAGGTTCGTTTCCCGATCTCAGAACACCACCCATCTGTCAGTTGTCATGCTGTGGTGGCAGCTGACGTAGAAAAACTGTAAGGACTTATAACTAGGGTATACCACCATACACTGGGGCTTTGGGAAGGGAAAAAAAAAAAGAAAAACAAATTTCCCTCAAGAACTTTTCCTTTCCATTCACAACTTGACTAACTCTTTTGGTGTAATAGGCCTAGCTTTCTGTCTGTCTTGGCCTTCGACATGCCTTCCTCACTAAGTTTAATCATTTCTAGCTTTTGATTTAAAGGGAGAGACTCGTTACTCTTCCTTTCACTGGCACGCTTAGAGGCCATTGTAATGTTATGAATTGGCCTAATTTCAACATTGTGTTCTCAGGGAACAGGGAGGCCAGAGGAGAGGGAAAGAGGTGGGGGAACAGCTGGCCAGTGCAGCTGTCAGAACACACATTTATGGATTAAGTTTGCCATCTTATATGGGTGTAGTTCGTGGCACCCCAAAACAGTTACAATAGTAACATCCAAGATTGCTGGTCACAGACCACCATAACAAATATAGTAATAATGAAAAAGCTTGAAAGATTGTGAGAATTACCAAAATGTGTTACAAAGATATGAAGCGAGCAAATGCTGTTGGAGAAATGGATAGACTTGCTCAACTCAGGGCTGCTACAAACCTTCAATTGGTAAAAAATGCTGTATTTGGGAAGCATATCTGCTTTATTATAAGCGATGCATAATAAAGCAAAGCATAATAAAATGAGGTATGCCTGTATATGATTATGTTAAGCTTGCTTAAGCATTGATGCTTCTTCACTGTCTTCAGTATACATTCCAAACTTTTATCATGGCTTACAAAACCCTTCCTAGTCCGATTCTCCTTCCTTCGTCCCTAGTACCTATATACCTGCATTGCCCTAAATAGTTGAAAGAAACTGGATGTATGAAGTACATTAGTCACCCCACATGGCCAAGTGCTTTTTAGTCTCTGGTCCTTTGCACATCGTATTTTTATTTCTTGGAATTCATCCTTTCTGCTTCCAATCTGTTGTGTTTCTGCTTTGGTAACACTTTTCCAGGAAAATTTCTATGAGTCTCGAATTGGGGTCTCTCATAGCACTCTCTACTTAAACAGTACCAGTTATTAATAACACTGAATTATAGTAGTTTGTGTATTTTCTTTTTCCGTTGAATACCTCTCAATGATTAGCTCTGTGATAACAGTGGTATTGTTAGATACCTAGGGCCGAGGTTTTCAGCATAGGAAGCATTCTACAATTGTTAAATGAATGAACTTTTTTTTTTTTTTGAGGAGGATTAGCCCTGAGCTAACATCAGCTGCCAATCTTCCTTTTTTTGCTGAGGAAGACTGGTCCTGAGCTAACATCTGTACCCATCTTCCTCTGCTTTATATGTGGGACGCCTACCACAACACGGCTTAGCTGAGCGGTGCCATATCTGTACCTGGGATCCGAATTGGTGAACCCTGGGCCACCGAAGTGGAACGTGCACACTTAACTGCTGAGCCAGCAAGCCAGTCTTGAATGAACATTTTAAAAAACGTTATCTTTTTCTATTTTCTTTTTGAATTGTCTATGTCCTTTGCCCATGAAGATGTTTTTTTGTTAAAATAGTATGCATATAAGCTCTTTATACATTGAGAACCATTCCTGATAATGGCAAATTCTTTGTTTCATTTGGATGTTTGCCATTTGGTGCAGATTGTAATTTTTGAGTTATCAAAGTGTGCAGATCTTTTGGGCCGGCCCCGGTGTCCAAGTGGTTAAGTTCGCACGCTCTGCTTTGGCGGCCCAGGGTTTCGCTGGTTCAGATCCTGGACAGGAACATGGCACTGCTCATCAGGCCATGGTGAGGTGGCGTCCCACATGCCGCAACTAGAAGGACCCACACCTAGAATATACAACTATGTACTGGGGGGATTTGGGGAGAAAAAAGCAGAAAAAAAAGTTTAGATTTTTATAAATTAAAAATTTATGAATCTTTCATTTTTTGCTTAGTTTCTGTGTTAGGATTAATTTTGTTTATTCTGTGAAATCAGGCTCTGAATCCTCTGTATTTTAAAACATTTATTTTGTAATCCATCTCTGTTCCGTTTATTTTTTATGCTTGTTATCTTCTATAAAATTCTTTCAATTACTGTAACTTGTTTCCTGGGCTGCCTATTATGTTCCACTGATCTGTGGGTTTTTTTTCTTCTTTTTTGGGGGTGTATTCTACATTCTTTTCTATTATTCTATTCTGTAATAAGTTTCATTATAAAGTAGGAGACATCTTAACATAGTGGTTCAGAACCTGGGCTTTGCAATTATATTGACTTGAATGAGAATTTGAACTGTGTTCCCACCCACTTGTACAGTCTTAAATCTAACCTCCCTGTGTCTTGGTTTCTTCATTTGTTTAATAAGAGGGAACTATGTATTTCATAGAATAGTTAAGAAATTAAACAAGAAACCTGTGAGAAGTGCTTGTTACCAAAATAGGTCTACATGTTCTCAGATTGGAGCTAACACACTTTTCCAAAGTTTTCTTGATGTTATTTGATTATTCCTTCAGATAACGTTGCAAATTAGTTTTAAATCTCCCTCCCCCCCGAAATTCTTTTGGAATTTGGATTTGAATTTTTTTTTTACCTCTGAGGAAGATTTACCCTGAGCTGACATCTGTGCCAGTTTTCCTCTGTTTTGTATGTGGGTCACCGCCACAGCATGGCTGACAGTGGTGTAGGTCTGGGCCCGGGATCCAAACCCAGGCTGCCAAAGTGGAGCGTGCCAAACTTTGCCACCATGCCATGGGGCCAGCCCCTTAATCTGAATTTTTAAATATATAAAATAAAATGCTATAAGCTGTATAAATGTAGTTAACTGTAAATGCGTTGAGAAGAATTGACATATTCAGGCTCGTGATGTATTCTATATAGTGTCACACTTTTCTTGCTAAGTTATTTAATATTGTTTGTTTTATCATTTTTATTTTTGCAGCTATGAATAGGATCTTCTTTCCTTCTTTATGTTGGTTATTGATGGTATTTAGGAAATCTTTTGACTTTTTAATTTCTATCTTCTGTCATATTACTTTGCTGGTAGACTCTGACAGTTACTAGTCAATTCTCTTGGATTTTCTACTCATATTCTTTACAAGTAAAAGTATTTTCCTTATTTCTTTCCATTAGTTCCATTTTTAATATGCTTTGTTCTTATTGCATTGTTTAGAATTTCCTGCATTTTCTATAGTGATAGTAGATAAACTTGTTTCATTTATCATTTTAATGATGCTATAGAATCTTGAGAATACTGATTGAGTTTGTTTCTGTCCCCCTCCCGCCCTCTCGAGTTTGGTTTAATATATTTTCTTTAATTTGCCTTCTCTAGTGTAGGGTTTTAGATGTCATGGGTTAGGGCAAGAAAGTTAGTTTTTATTGGCCCAGAAACAAAATTGCTGTCACTGAAAAAGCCCTACATTTTTTTTTCTATTCTAAAAATTGTGGTAAAATATATATAAAATTTACCACTTGAACCAGTTTTTTAAAAAAAGTCCTACATTTTGGGTACTCTTCAAATGTACCTCTTTGTTGGAGAAGAGGGATTCTTCTCATTTGACCTTGGATAATTAATAACAAAATGACACTTAGTGTCTGAAGCATTTTCCGAGTTAGTATATGTAGTATGATAAGATGAATACCCAGCTATTTTTATTTTCTTTTAAAATGGATTTTTATGTTTTTACATTTTGGTCATTGATATGGTCAGAGAGATCAAAATTTAAGACTGTAATTAGTAAAAAAATGATTCATTACTTAAAAAAGAAGAAAGTTCTATTAATTTAGACTTAACGTTCTTTTAATGTAAATATTTTGCCTAATGTTTCATATTAATCTCCAGAGTGTATAGTTTTGAAGTAATTAATTATGTCTCACATGTATTGCAGGTCACCATATCATCAACCAACCTCTTACAGGCCAAGATTATTACTGTCTGGAGAACGAGGCTCAGGTCAAACTACTCACCTTGCTCCAGCTCTTTTGCACACTCTAGAAAAGTTCTCTGTGCACAGACTAGATCTCCCAGCACTTTATTCAGTTAGTGCCAAAACACCTGAAGAATCCTGTGCACAGGTAGGTTTGTACCACATCAGAGTACTTCCAACTTTCTTATTGTTAATAGCTCAGTAGTGTTTATAGATAAAATGCTTTCAAGAAACAGTAATACGAGTGTTAACTTTTTGTTGGTTATTCATTAACATTCTAATATTAAGGCAAAGAATCCCTTTGATGTGTAACATTTTTTAAAGTGAGCTCATTGTTTTTCCCGTGATACTTCATTCTTTTCTGAAATTTTAGTATCCTATTTCTTGTATTAAAGTTTCATTAAACAGTGTAGAAAAGGAGTTTCTTTTGCTTTTTTCTGACCCTCTTTTCAAAGCTGTGGTTTCAGAGCCTTTCTAGACTTTTGTCTGTACTTACAGCCTTATCATAAGAAGGGAAATTATATACAATTTGAGATGCCAGAATTTAAAATTAATATAGAAAAGTGATAGTAATTTTAAAATTATATGTATTTGTATCAACAGTCAAGTGTATTTTATATTTGCTGGTTTGTGAAGCAAAGTTCTAGTGGGGCTGATTATATTTCTTGAGGTTTTAATATATAACTATGAATTTATTCTGAGTGTGTCATGTTGGAACTAGGAGTCAGGGGAATAAGTTTTTTTAGCCAAGGGACCATATCTCCACCATTTCCGTCTCTCTTACACAGTACCTAGCTCATAATAAGTGCTCATTAAATTTTGAGTAATGTTTCTTACAAATAAATTAGATAGAGGAATGTTAGTTTGTACTTTGATATTTGCCCTACTTTTAGAGATTAGATGACTGGTGTAGTAACACTTAAGAGCATTGGACACAATTTTGTTGTTTTTTTCAGTGACATTTTATAAATGTTTAATACATATACTATCTAATTGAAAACGCCTTTTGTACCTTGTAGCAAGAAATATATATATTTTAAACAGTTCACAGTGTCAATATCATTTGTCTTTTACTTCTTGTTCTTTGGGTATGAACATCCTAGCAGCACTTTAATACTTATAAAGCCCTCTGTAAAGATTTTTTTCTAAAACCTGTGGCCTGAATGAAAAGCTGTATACCAGTAATTTGCTCCAAGTTTTATACATTGAACTCATCCTGGCTGTGAATATTTTCCACTACTGTTGATTTATGTGTTTGCTCATATTTTTCCTTTTTAATGAGACAGAATTATTGCAGTTTGTATTCAAGAGAATTACTCAGTACCATTTAAAATAAATCCAAGTGATTTACTAGGAACATATAAATTAGCAAAATTGACCCGAGAGAGAATCCAAACGGACACTAGCTGTGGAAGAAGAAATTGAGTATCAAAAAAAATCACTAAATCCAGACAGTTTCAGAGGTGACTTCTTTTAATTTTAAAGGATAGGATCATTTTGATGCTAGTTAAACTGTTCCAAAGCATAACAAAAGAAGGAAGGCTATGAAATCAACAAAAACAGTGATGATAAACCTTTGAAAAAAATACGAAGAAAACAAAAGACTAATCTAACTTAGACAATGGTCATGAAGTAAATATTACAAATGGAATCTAGTAGCACATCAAATGAGTATTATACCATTATTAAGGCGTTATTATTACATTCATTTAGTTAGACATTGAGAGATATAAATATTGGAATGGACACATTGAAGTAATAAATAATTGCCTGTGATATGATTGTATATTTGGAAAACTTATAGTATCAACTGAAAAACTAGTAGGGACAATAAGAGAAATCCATAAGGTGGACACTTTCAAAGTTAATGTTGTAAAATCAATAGTTTTCTTTTATGATAACAAGTTAGAAATATAATGAAAAAAGGTTTCATTTAAAATAGCGTCTAAGTTTACCTAGGAATTAATTTAAACAATTAGCTTGCAGGGCCTAAAAGAAGAAAACTAAAAATTCAGTTGAATAAATGAAAGACCCACCTTGCTTTTAGTTACTATACTCCAGTTCAAAGTGTGGACTCAGGCAAATTGCACAAATTAAAGTCTTAGTTGCTGGGGCTCACCCCATGGCCGAGTGGTTGAGTCGCCACGTGCTCTGCTTCAGTGGCCCAGGGTTTTGCCAGTTCAGATCTTGGGTGCGGACATGACACTGCTCATCAAGCCATGCTGGGGCGATGTCCCACATAGCACAACCAGAAGGATGTACAACTAGAATATACAACTATGTACTGAGGGGCTTGGGGGAAAAGAGAAAGAAAAAAAAAGAAAATCTTAGTTACTTTGCTTATTGATTGTAGCCTTAGAAAAGTTGCCTAACCTCTTTGAACCTTAATTTTCTCATCTTTGAAATGAAGATAATAAAACCACATAAGGTTGTGATTATGAAAATAAACTCATCCTAGACTTGGCATACAATACCCAACAAGTGTTAGCTGTCATCATGTTTATCACTGATGCTGTAGCTCCTTTCACAACTAATGGCTGGTAAGACTCAAAATTGGAAAACTGTGAATTTTTTCCTGAATTAATGTATAAATTCAGTGTAATCTCCATTATAATCCTCCTAAATTTAAGAGAAGTCAAAAAAGGGCTCTATGTATCCTCTAGAAAATAAGTATGAACATAGCAAGGAGAATTCTAGAGGAAAACGTGTGATGAGGGAGCCCTACCAGATTTTTAAAGATATAATATTACTACAGTAATAAAGAATTTGTGAGCCAATCCTGATGGCCTTGTGGTTAAAGTTCTGTGTGCCCCACTTAGCAGCCCAAGTTCAGTTCCCAGGTGCAGAACCACACCACTCATCTGTCAGTAGCCAGGCTGTGGTGGAGGCTCACATAGAAGAGCCAGAAGTACTTACAACTAGAATATACAACTGTGTCCTGGGGCTTTAGGGAGGGAAAAAAAAAAAAAGAAAAGAGAAGATTGGCAACAGATGTTAGCTCGGGGCAAATCTTTCCTAGCAAAAAAAACAAACAAGAATTTGTACCTGTACAGGGATAAGCTAAGTAATAGAACAAAAGAGAGAATTCACACTTAGGCCTGTGTAGAAATGAGAATTTCATATTCAGTGATGATGATGCTGGTGATGATGATGGTGGTGGTGGTGGTGATGACATTTGATAATCACAGTAGATAGTATAAATGGATTATTTAATAGATAGTCTTGGAAAACTGGCTGGCTCTATGAGGGGAAAAAGAAAAACAAAACAAAATTGCATTTCCTAACCTTTTTCTGTAGCCCCAAAATAAATTCTGGATTGTCAGTGGGACTATAAAAGTGTTAGGAGCATTCACAAGGTCAGTATATTAATTATCTTGGATATGAGAAAGTAATTTCTAAGCAGTGAACAAAAGCCAGAAAATATAAAGATATGATTAAGTTCTACTTTATAAAATTTTAAACTATACCTGGCAAAAAACATTCTTTAAATAAAAGTAATAGGCATAACCTGGTAAAAAGTATATTTGTAACACACATATCAAGGACAAGTTTCCTGAACATACAAAAATATGTTAAAATCAATAAGAAGAAAGAATAGCAACCTAATATAAAATAGGAGTATGCCATTTTTAGGGAGAAAAAAATAGAAAACGCAACCAATAAAAATTTGAAAAGATTCTTAACCTCACTTATAAGTGAAAAAAATGCAAATTAAAGCAACAAGATGCCATTTTAAAACAGCTGTCGAGTTTGTAAAAATAAAAGCTTGATAATGCCTAGTGTTGGAGATGTATGATACTCACACTTGACTGATAGAAATTTAAATTTATTTAATGATTTTGGAGTGTAGTTTGTCACTGTCTTTTAAAGTTTCAAGTACATATAAGCTTTTGACCCAGGAATTTTACATTAAGGAATTTTTTCCTAAAGATATGTTAGTTATCAGTATTCACTGCTGAGTGTACAAGGATATTCATCACAGCATTGTGCAGAATTGCCAAACAAAATAAGACAAAAAGAAACAAACTAAATGTCCTTTAGTGGTGTACCAGCTCAAATAAATTATGGTATATCCACATACAAAGGAATACTATGAAACCATTAATAAGAATGATGTAGATTTATGTAGGCTGATAAGGAAGATGAAGGAGATATAAGTGAAAAAGGCAAGTTGTACATCAGTCTATCTAAGGTGATCTTTAATAAAAAAATTAAAAATATATATTCATGCTTATGTATAAGTAGGAATTTTATCCAAGAATACCCCCCAAAACTGTTAACAATTGTTGCTTTGGCTTGGGGGAAGGAATTTGGAGGATTGGGGAATGGATAAAGTTTCTCATTTTAGTTGATACTCTGCTGTACTGTTTGGAATTTTTTTTCCTTTTTAATGTATATTTGACAGTATCAAGTAAAGTAAGGATAAAACCGCTTTGAAAGAGGAACCTTTTCAAAGTGAGAGGGTATTGTGACTACAGTTTTTCTTTATGGCTAATATGTGTAAAAATTCACAAACACATTACTGGCTTAATGTTAGGCGAGGAAATAACTTAGGAAGTTTTGTAGTAAACTACGTTGATGTTACTGAGATCCTAGGATTTTTTTCTGAATTCTACTTGGCATCATTGGGCTAAATTTGAATTCTAACTGCATACTCTTTGGTCTTTTTCACATTTCTTGGCTTTTACTACTTTTTTGTCGTGTTGGTGGGGAGAGTGGAGAGAGGTGTCACTTGGTAGTGGAAAATAAAAACCTACCATTTGTTGTTTTGGTTGTCTTAGCTACATCTAGTACGTCAAGACATCTCCTCTTCTCTGCTTTTGCCTGTGAGCTTCTGGGTTAGAAGTAGAGCTTATTCTTGAGTGACCACCACCAGTCTGCCCGGGATCTGAGTCAGGATTTTGCAGTCCTGGTAGCTGAAGCCCAGGTTTTCTCTGTGCGCTGACCAGAGACCAGATAAACTGTCCTGGTTAATCCTTGATTGTTTGTATTTTACGTGCATATTTAAAATTATTTTAAATTCATAAATATAATACTGTGATTTCTAAAAGAAAACCTCCAAAAAGGGGCTATTATACAATGAAACTGAGAAATTTTTTTCTTAATTTGAGTCTAAGTAGGTGTAGAAGTCCTAGGGAAGAGAGCACACAAGTCAGGTGCCAAAATGCTGGAAAGCATTCTCTCTCTGCTTCTGTTCTTCCCTTTCTTTTTTTCCCTTTTGCCTTACTTCTCTTGAGAGTTGATCCTCCTGTAGGCAGGATTATCTTTAAATAGATGGGGAATATAAGGGTTCAGTCTGTGGCAAATTATTCCTCTGTGCATTTCTCTTTTCCCCAGCCTCTAAAATACTTAATATAAATTAAATTGGGATATTTAATAGTGTAACATGAACATGAAAGTCAGTCTTAAAGGAAAGAAGTCTTAAATCACATCTACAGGGCTGTATTTATATGTGTGAGAAGCTGGAATGGTGGAAGAGCCCTACTTGTTACTTCTTTATACTGTGGAGACGATGTTTATTGTATGTCTGTTCTTTAAAGCATATCCACACACAAGCATATAAATGATGAAACTTCCTTTTCTCCTTCTGAGATTGACTTAGCTATTGATTAATAATTGGGAGAAAAATGGTAGAGGAGTTAGTGTCTATTGTAGGGTTTTCTCATTGTTTCTTAAGATTAGTGTGCATAAGAATCCCCTGGGGGGTGCTTATTAAAATTTCTGCTTCCCTAGTTCCACAGCCAGAGATTCTGATTCATTAAATTTGGGATGAGCCCCAGGAATCTGCTCTTTAAACGTGCATCCCAGATGTTCCTATTCTAGCTCTTTAGGAGATCACACGTTGAGATGTAGTGCTTTAGCTGATCCCTGGACACTACTAGCTAAGACATTTATTGCTGAAACAAATGCCAGAGTTCATAAAGTGTGTGTGTGTGTGTGTGTGTGTGTGTGTGTATGTGTATGTATGTATGTATGTATGTATGTATGTTACTGAGCATTTCGTAGACTTCTATAGGTCTTGGAAGGAGAATGGAAAACCCTGGTGTAGCCTGAAAGATTTATAGTTTCTCCATTAGGGTCACAAGTAATTATTGAGCCCCACAACAAGGCAGGAGCTATTAGTATCTGTAGTAGAAAACTGATCTATTAACATTCTTAAAAAAAAAAAAAAAGAAAAGAACTATGATTCCCCGTTTCTGACATCTTCAAATGTATGTTTTTGCCTCTTGTATTATTTCTACCATTGATTTAGGAAAAAAAGGATTGAGGCATGTGTTGTATTTTATATCTTTCATTAATACAGAAGTATGATTGAAAAGATAAATTTGTCTGTTAAAAGCTTTGGAGTTTGGGTACTGTAGGGTGTTATGAATAATTTCAAATGGTCAATAAGATGGTTTTGTTTGTTTGTTTGTTTTCTTTGGTGAAAATTTAAGTATTTTTGTTTGCCCAGAAAGAAATTATATCTGGAAATTCTCAAGGGAAATCCTTTTTGGTTAAGTAGCATTAAGGCAATAATTTACTTACCTGTGTGTGTATTTTGGATGCTCTTGTGTTTGCACATAAGGATTTTTGGATTTCTCCACGATAGTCTGTGTATACTTTGGATGCTCTTGTGTTTTTGCACATGGGTTTGTGTTTTATCACAAACAACAAAATTTTTTTTTTTAAGTTGTAAGCAAATTAAATTATCGTGGTCCAGAGTGTATCACCTTTACTGAAATTCTTGAAGTTTTTAGGCAGTGAAGATATCAGAAAAGGAATTCGGATGAGTTAATTTTCATAAAATGTTAATTTGTATTACAACCATCGTTCAGAAACTCTAGTATAGTTGTGTTTTATAATAGGCTGATTTTATATGCTTGAAAAGAAATTGGACACCTTATTTCTTGAATCCTGAATCCTCAGATCCCAGACAGTGCAGCCTTTTCACAGAGATGCTCAATAAATCCTAGGTAAATAGAATGTAAATGGAGTATAGTGATGTATATGGAAATAAGTTTATCAGTAAGGCGGATATATTATTTTAATATTTTGTGTTAGCATGGTGTAAGGAATTAAGCTTATTTTAATAGTGCTTTTTAACTTTTATAAAAGTTGAGAATATTTTAGCCCCCAAGATTTTTCTTTGACCTATGTTTTATAATTTTACAACATTCATAATACTGTAACATGACCAAGACAAATGCTAGAAGTTTATTAATGACAAAAGTCATTTCCCTTTTTCTTGTATAGCCCCTTTCAGGAAAGTGAAAGCTGTACTGCTTGGAGCTTTCTGCTTCATTCACATTTGCACTTAAAATTATTCTTGTTTTCAGTTTCTAAAGAGAATGGCTTGTTGTGGCTGTATATTCTTAACTTTTAAAATATAGTAAATGTTCATGCACTGAACATTTTAATTTGGCAGCTAAAGTACTGACTTGACAGAGATGATAAGAATTCTTGTAAATGTAGGTACAATTTATATTAGTGCTTACTTGTGTGGATACTTCTAACTTCAGTGGCCTGATTTTTGCCTTTCATATCTTTAATATTCAGAGGAAGTAGTTTGTGGTTTTCTTTTTAAATAAGGAAACTTAAAACAAAATTTTAGTTGTATAAGAGACCATGATGTCTGGGGCAAGAAGAGGTCAGAGGAAATAGACTATATTGTTTAAAGAATCAAAATGAACAGTTCACATACATTGGTGTTTGTTCATTTTATTTGTGCAAGAGTGCTGGTCATGTCAGTGGTATTCTGAAACGGTTGGTTCAGTAATTTGGCCTACTGTCTTTTTTTCTCTATAACAGTTTTTCTGTTTTCTACTACACCTTGCACATCCACCAATCCAAGACACCCTGTAGGTGAGTATTTTTCTAGTTATCAAATGGCATCACTTGTTCCCAAGACAGTTGCCGCTTCACTAAAACTAGGCTTTATTTTTCTACTCTGAATTATCTGATTAATTGATTTCACAGAGTGTTATCTTATTCTTCAACTTTAAAAGTTTACCAGCAAACTGCTGAAGAGCTGTTTTTACCTTATAGAAAAATCACAATAGGATTAAACTTTTTTCTGAATTTTTAAATGCTATTCTCAGACTCTATTCTTTTAGAATTTTCATTACAAAAACTGGAGAAGTAGAACAGCTTGACTGTTTATTTAAAGAAAATATGAAAGTTTGTTTTAGTATTCTGAGATAACATGGAATAAGGCATTAAAAATAAAACTGGTTTTAGTAATGCTTTTAAATTTTTGTAGACATTAAGGATGTTTTTCCTTTAAAGGCTTAGGAGAAAAATTTTGAAAATATTCCCTGGATATTCGTATTGCGTAAAGTTAGGTTAATTCTCACTTGGGTAGTTAGATATTCATGGACCAGAAAGCCTAAGCCTTTTTATTTTTCTATGTTGTCTTATACTTTTTCTTTTTTTCTGTTTTTTTTTTCTCCTCTAGGTTTTAAGGTATAATTAAAAAAATTCTACTAATAAAGATATTTTTCTAAAGTCTTTGGAAGTAAAAAGGTCAATAGAATATCATGTTCAATTCATTAATTTTGAGGGGATTGGATGAAAAGAGGAGAGAAATAGGAAAAGATCCTCAACTCTTTTTAGAGTTGGTGATGCTTATATATCTAGTTCAGCCTTGCAAATAAGTTTAAAACACCTACAGTACTGTATTCTTTAACTTTTGGCTCTAAGTTTTTGTTATCATTTAACCTTCTCTTGCTTTGCCCATACTCTTTGATACTCGTTAGCAGCTAGATCTTCTCAGCACATATTCCTAGAAAACCTAACCTACAAGTAGTAGAATAAAAGGCAAAATTTCATTTTTTTAAAGGCATGATTTCTCATTTCTCCCTGGGCATGTGGTAACTTGCATGGCTGAATTAGGTGGTTAGTTTTGTGAGGTTTCTCAGTAAGCTAAATAGCTTGTTAGTCTTTTCCGTATAATCATCTTTCTCTCCTTGCTGACTCTCCTTAGTTTTGCCAGCACGAAGTGGGAGTTGGAAAGCGACAAAAGGCGCCGGTCACTGTCTTCCACGTACCATGCCTGATTTAGGTGGCATGTAATAATTTTTGTTTTTGGAATAAAATGCCTCACTTGCCTTTGTGCTCCTGTGTGGTTCCTTCCTTTGCCAATATTTATGCTTATTTTTCTCTTATGAATCTTCTGCAAGAACTTTGGAAAACAATAATCCTTGGATTTTCAAGATCCAGGATAAGAGGGTGCGTGTTTGCAGAAAAGGTCAAAATTTGAGAATCCTGAAGGAGTTGTACTGTACAACTGTTCTGGATTGGTGGATATGCAAATGTTAAAGGGAAGGAGCAAATATTACTTTTGATGTGAGTGATCATAACATCTACATTTCCAATTTTGGGGAAACGTTTTATTTGCACATCTTTGATCTGGTTTATTGTTAAATTGGCAATGCACTTTATTTTACACAGGAGGTTTAAAGCTGTATCAGATGCAGTATTTGAAAAATTCATGCAAGTGGTAGGCTTACTCCTTAAAGAAAAATAATCCTTTTGATTCTTAGGAGCGTTGTGATAATCCTAATCATTTTAAATATTAGATTCTTAATTCTGTATCTTGCACATTACACAGGTTAATTGAAATGTGTTTAGAATAAGGGAAAATAGAGAATTTTAGAAATAGAATTCTCAAACTAAGGTGAAGATAGATAGTCAGATTTTTGTACTTATTCCTATACTTGTTAAGAGTATTGAAGAGATGTCCTGTTAATCTGCGAGAATTTGTTGATGGCCTTTTGAGCTGTTGTTGATGTGTATGTAAAGGGCAGGAGTTCTGCTTAGCAGCTTACTAATAGCCAACCTGCTCCTTATTGGCGTGTGTTGGCAGAGTGCGACTGAAGCTGTGGTTAGGACTCTTTTTTTTTAACACCTGAGGAAACTTTATTTCGTATTTTCTGACAATGGGAGTGTCTCATAGCTTTTTGCTAATTTATTTATTGCTTTTTAGAGATGAAAGGGTATTTTGTGACTATTTTATGGAAGATTGACTTAAGGTAATGGGAGGTAAACAAGTGGTGCAACAGTTAGTTCATTAATTTTAAGCTCTAGAGTGGTACATCTTGGTTAAAATATTTATTAATCCGTATGTTGAGTGATTTTAGGCACTGTGCACAAACATGTAAACTGTGTCTTTTCTTCTTCTTTGTGCTTACTGATATTACTCTGATATGGGTGACATATGGGTGCATGTTTATCTCTTTATCTGCAGCAATTTTATAGTGATGTTTTGCTTTATTATCTTTATGTGATATGTAAGTGGAGCAATTTGCTACCTTTATACTGTTAATATGTACTGAATAGGAATAATAAATGGCAAGAAAATTCTTTTTTTTAGGTGGAGCAAGGGTAGATAGAAGCTGTATGTAAGCCTTATGCATCATATCTTGAACAACTTAATATCTGGGCTGAAAACAATTACAGTAACAGGCCTGACGTATTTCATGTATTTGGGGGTTACTAGATAGACTTTAGAATAACATCAATTTGGATTTTTAATACCAGTTCTTTCCTTAATTAGATTTTTCGTGAAGCTCGAAGAACAGTACCTAGTATTGTTTACATGCCTCACATTGGTGATTGGTGGGAAGCTGTCAGTGAAACTGTGAGAGCAACTTTTCTGACATTGCTACAAGATATACCATCATTTTCACCTATATTTTTATTGTCTACCTCTGAAACCATGTACAGTGAACTGCCTGAAGAGGTAAGAACTGATTCAATATTTATCTTTCCGTATTACTTTGTTTTAAAATAGTTGACCTTGTCAATTTTACACATTTTAATTACTATAAAATCAGTACTGTCAAGGTTCATGCCTTGGTTGTACCACTTATTAGCTGTGTGACTCACTATAGTTAATTAATGTTTGAAGCTTCAGTTTCTTTTTTGGTATAATAGTGATATATTCCTCAGTCTTCTTGTGAAGATTGAGATAATTCACGCTTAGACCAGAACCTGATATATATATAGTACCTACTAAGAAGGTTGTAGCTGTGTCATTGTCAGTTACATTATAGTTGTCATTCTCATCCTTATCGTCTGCTAGATTATCTGGTGGGATTTGACCTTTCAGTTCTTTCATTGGTAGCATCATGTTAAGTGAATATTATTAGTATTGTGCATATTTTTCAAATCTGATATTTAGCTTTTAAGTCCAATCCAACTCATATTTAATATATTAGAATTAAAGGTAAAATCACAGTTGTTTTCAGAAAAAAGTAGTAGATCAACTCATGTGAATGAAATTGATTTTTAAAAAATTGTTTTAATACTCTGAGCTTAGTAATCTCCTTTAGAAATGCTTAGAAATATTTTACCCACACAACATAGTTCATATAAAAGAGTCACGTTTTAATTTTATAATATAAATCTTGACTGTGTAGAATTTTATGATTAAGATATCTGTTTACTGAGTTCTTTTGTTCTGTTTTAAAGCTTGTTAGCTATCTTGCTAAAGTGGATTTGTACAACTTACTACTCTTGTAAGAAAAGTGTATTAAATGTAGGATAATTCATTTTTAGTTAATCAGAAGTTGATATTATTTGGCGACTATTAATCAGAATGTTTTTTATCATTGGCGCAATAAGGTTTGGTAGAATGCTGTGTTAATTAGTAGTTAAAATAATAGAAATTTACTAACATTGAATCCTGAAATTTCAGCTCTTTTTCCCCCCTTTTTCTTCTTTCTTCTTTGCCTTTATTTACCACGTAGTTACTAAAGGTATCATGGATATTCACATTTGTGGGATGAAGATTATGGAAATTCTCTCAGACTGCTGATTACATAACATGTTTTATGATAATTTTTCTTAAGAAATCCTCCTCTACCCCTAAACCTTTTGTTTTTTTTGGGGGGGGAAGATTAGCCCTGAGCTAACTACTGCAGGTCCTCCTCTTTTTGCTGAGGAAGACTGGCCCTCAGCTAACATCCGTGCCCATCTTCCTCTACTTTATACGTGGGACGCCTACCACAGCATGGTGTGCCAAGTAGTGCCATGTCCGCACCTGGGATCCTAACCCATGAACCCCGGGCCGCTGAGAAGCGGAATGTACAAACTTAACTGCTGCGCCACCTGGCCGGTCCCCAAGCCTTTTGTTTTAATTTCAGCTTTGCCATTAGAATGCTTGCTTTGTTTAGGTCACAAACCGAGATAATAGTGAATAATACTTAGCACATATTGATAAACATTTGGTGAATGAATGAAAAGCATAGAGAGTAGCAAACCAAGTAACTGTAGGTAAGCACGGTGCCAGATCTAGGGAAGAAATGGGGACAGGGGTGGCAGAAAGCCAAGTGATTCTGAAAGAAAGAAATGGCTAGTTACTACAATGTATTTAAGAGAATATGATGAATGAGTTAACGGTAAGGTGCATATTTTAACCTATCAAATAGGCAAATATAAAAAATGGTTGGATAAACTCTCTCCAGGGAAAACCATAGTAATACATTTAAATATGTGTATACCTTTTAGCTCAGTATTTATAGGTAATTATCCAAAGTGTTTTTCATGGACAAACATGAAGATATGCAGAAGAAAGAACACAAAACATACAAGAGTGTTTATCATAGCCTTTCTCCATAGAATACAAACTGTAATAGTCTTATTGTAGGGGGTTGGTTAACTTATAGTAGATTCCTTCTATGAAACACAGTGAGACCATTAAAAATAGTGATGTAGAAAATATTTGATGTCATGAAAAGATGTTTGCATATATTGTTAAAAATGCAGGTAATAAATCAGTATGTATGGTATTACCCAAGTTTATATAGAAATAAGTATATATTATATATTTTATATATATATAACTAATAACAGAAATGTTAATAGTAATTATCTCAGGACATTAAGATTGTAGTAATTTTCATTTTATCTATATTTTCTAAATCTTCTGTAATAAACGAGTTATTAGAAAATAAACTCAGAAATGAAAAGAAAATGTTCTCTACTCAGTTTTTAAAAGTAGGACAAAACCAAAAAGAATTCGTCACCATGAGACAAATATTTTATTAGGAGTATAAAGCCACTTTGTTTCTGTGGGACAAAATGACAACCCCATCTTATAGAGCCCTTTTAACATTCTCTTGTAAATGTTTCTTTGTATATCTCTCTCCTAATCCAGTAGTCCCCAGAGTAAGTTTATACTCAAGACAATGCAGTGGGATATTGAGAAAAACATTAGAACTTCTGTTCATTTTTATTTTTCATATTATCTTAAATATTTTGTGTGTGTTTTATAATAGAAATAATATTAGTAGAATAGTATATTTAAATAAATATGTGTATACTGGAGGGGATATTTTCAAGTTTCTTACTGATAAAGTATTTGATCAAAAACATTTGGAAATCGTTGTTCTAGATCAGCTGTTTTCAAAGACTTTCAGGGGCTTGTCACATTCCTGTTTTTTCCAACCATATATCTGCTTGAATATAGGTTTTTTTCCACATGTACTTCAGTCAGAACAACATATCGTAACAGATTGAATGCAGAAGCAGAAATGAGAATCCAGTTGTCTTTCATTAAGCCAGACATTAAAAAGATTTGAAGAAATGTAAAACAATGAATGCCACCTTTCTCTCTACATTTTATTTTATATATATTTTGAAAAATATATTTTTCAAAGGAATATGTTTTTTAATGTAATGGGTTTTTTTTAACGCTTTTTTTTTTTTAAAGATTTTATTTTTTCTTTTTCTCCCCAAAGCCCCCCGGTACATAGTTGCATATTCTTCGTTGTGGGTCCTTCTAGTTGTGGCATATGGGACGCTGCCTCAGCGTGGTTTGATGAGCAGTGCCATGTCTGCGGCCAGGATTCGAACCAACGAAACACTGGGCCGCCTGCAGCGGAGTGCGCGAACTTAACCACTTGGCCACGGGGCCGGCCCCTAATGTAATGGGTTTTTAATGAATATATAATTTGGAATGTTCTTAGTTTTAATTTTTTTTATTGAGTTATTGATAGGTTACAATCTTGTGAAATTTCAGTTGTACATTAATGTTTGTCAGTCATGTTGTAGGTGCACCACTTCACCCTTTGTACCTACCCCCCACCCCACATTTCCCCTGGCATCCACTAAACTGTTCTTAGTCCATAATTTTAAATTCCTCATATGAGTGGAGTCATACACAGATTATCCTTCTCTCGCTGGCTTATTTCACTTAACATAATTCTCTCAAGGTCCATCCATGTTATTGCAAATGGAATGATTTTGTTCTGTTTTGCAGCTGAGTAGTATTCCATTGTATATATGTACCACATCTTCTTTGTCCATTCGTCTGTTGCTGGACACTTAGGCTGCTTCCACCTCTTGGCTATTGTAAACAGTGCTGCAATAAACATTGGGGTGCATAGGACTTTTGGGATTTCTGACTTCAGGCTCTTTGGATAAATACCCAGTAGTGGGATGGCTGGATCGTATGGTAGTTCAATTTTTAATTTTTTGAGGAATCTCCATACTGTTTTCCATAGTGGCTGCACCAGTTTGCATTCCCACCAGCAGTGTATGAGGGTTCCTTTTTCTCCGCAACCTCTCCAACATTTGTTGCTATTAGTTTTAGATATTTTTGTCATTCTAACGGGTGTAAGGTGATATCTTAGTGTAGTTTTGATTTGCATTTCCCTGATGATCAGCGATGATGAGCATCGTTTCATGTGCCTATTGGCCATCAGTATATCTTCTTTGGAGAAATGTCTGTTCATGTCTCCAGCCCATTTTTTGATTGGGTTGTTTGATGTTTTGTTGTTGAGTTGCGAGAGTTCTTTATATATTATGGATATTAAGCCTTTGTCAGATATATGACTTGCAAATATTTTTTCCCAGTTAGTGGGTTGTCTTTTTGTTTCAATCCTGTTTTCATTTGCCTTGAAGAAGCTCTTTAATCTGATGAAGTCCTGTTTGTTTATTCTTTCTATTGTTTCCCTTCTCTGAGAAGGCATGGTGTCCGAAAAGATCCTTTTAATACTGATGTGAAAGAGTGTACTGCCTACGTTTTCTTCCAGAAGCCTTATGGTTTCAGGTCTCACCTTTAGGTCTTTGATCCAGTTTGAGTTTATTTTGGTGAATGGTGAAAAAGAATGGTCAATTTTCATTCCTTTACATGTGGCTTTCCAGTTTTCCCAGCACCATTTGTTGAAAAGACTTTCTTTTCTCCATTGTATGCCCTCAGCTCCTTTGTCAAAGATAAGCTGTCCATAGATGTGTGGTTTTATTTCCGGGCTTTCAATTCTGTTCCATTGATCTATGCACCTGTTTTTGTACCAGTACCATGCTGTTTTGATTACTGTAGCTTTGTAGTATGTTTTGAAGTCAGGGATTGTGATGCCTCCCGTTTTGTTCTTTTTTCTCAGGATTGCTTTAGAAATTCGGGGTCTTTTGTTGCCCCATATGAATTTTAGGATTCTTTGTTCTAATTCTGTAAAGAATGTCATTGGGATTCTGATTGGGATGGCATTGAATCTGTAGATTGCTTTAGGTAGAACGGACATTTTAACTATGTTTATTCTTCCAATCCATGTACATGGAATGTCTTTCCATCTCCTTATGTCGTCATCCAATTCTCTCAGAAAGGCCTTGAAATTTTCATTATATAGGTCCTTCACTTCCTTAGTTAAATTTACCCCAAGGTATTTTATTCTTTTTGTTGCGATTGTGAATGGTATTGTATTCTTGAGTTCTTTTTCTGTTGGTTCATTACTGGAGTATAGAAATGCTACTGATTTATGCAAATTGATTTTATACCCTGCAACTTTGCTGTAGTTGTTGATTACTTCTAACAGTTTTCCAATGGATTCTTTAGGGTTTTCTATATATAAGATCATGTCGTCTGCAAACAGCGAGAGTTTCACTTCTTCCCTCCCTATTTGGATTCCTTTTATTCCTTTTTCTTGCCTGATTGCTCTGGCCAGGACCTCCAGTACTATGTTAAATAAGAGTGGTGATAGAGGGCATCCTTGTCTTGTTCCTGTTTTAAGGGGGATGGCGTTCAGTTTTCGCCCATTGAGTATGATGTTGGCTATGGGTTTGTCGTATATGGCCTTTATTATGTTGAGGTAGTTTCCTTCTATCCCCATTTTGTTCAGAGTTTTTATCATAAATGGCTGTTGGATCTTGTCAAATGCCTTCTCTGCATCTATTGAGGTGATCATGTGGTTTTTATTCCTCAGTTTGTTGATGTGGTGTATCACGTTGATTGATTTGTGGATGTTGAACTATCCCTGTGTCCCTGGTATGAATCCCACCTGATTCTGATGTATGATTCTTTTGATGAATTGCTGAATTCTGGTTGCCAAAATTTTGTTTAGAATTTTTGCATCTATGTTCATCAGTGATATTGGCCTATAGTTCTCTTTTTTCGTGGTGTCCTTGTCAGGTTTTGGTATCAGCGTGATGTTGGCTTCATAGAATGTGTTAGGAAGTGTTCCATCCTCCCTAATTTTTTGGAATAGCTTGAAAAGGATAGGTATTAAATCCTCTCTGAAAGTTTGGTAGAATTCCCCAGGAAAGCCATCTGGTCCTGGGGTTTTATTCTTTGGGATGTTTTTGATTGCTGTTTCAATCTCTTTCCTTGTGATAGGTGTGTTCAAATTGTCTGCCTCTTCTTGAGTGAGCTTTGGGAGATTGTAGGAGTCCAAGAGTTTATCCATTTCCTCTAGGTTATCCATTCTGTTGGCATATAGTTTTTTGTAGTATTCTCTTATAATCTGTTGTATTTCTGCAGAGTCTGTTGTTAGTTCTCCTCGCTCATTTCCGATTTTGTTTATTTGAGCTTTCTCCCTTTTTTTCTTTGTAAGTCTGGCTAGTGGTTTGTCAATTTTATTTATCTTCTCAAAAAACCAGCTCTTTGTCTCATTGATCCTTTCTACTGCCTTTTTTGTTTCAATAGTATTTATTTCTGCTCTGATTTTTATTATTTCTCTCCTTCTGCTGACTTTGGGCTTCATTTGTTCTTTTTTCTCTAGTTCAGTTAGGTGTGCTTTAAGGTTGCTTATTTGGGATTTTTCTTGTTTGTTAAGATATGCCTGTATTGCGATGAGTTTTCCTCTTAATACAGCTTTTGCTGTATCCCATATGAGTTGGTATGGCATGCTATCATTTTCGTTGGTTTCCAGGTATTTTTGTATTTCTTCTCTAATTTCTTCAATGATCCATTGCTTGTTCAGTAGTGTGTTGTTTAGTCTCCACATCCTTGTGCCTTTCTCAGCTTTTTTCTTGTAATTAATTTCTAGCCTTATAGCACTATGATCTGAGAAGATGCTTGTTATTATTTCAATTTTTTTAAATTTGTAGAGGCTTGCCTTGTTTCCCAACATATGGTCTATCCTAGAGAATGTTCCATGTGCACTTGAGAAGAATGTGTATTCAGCTCTTTCAGGGTGGAGTGATCTATATATGTCTATTAAGTCCAATTGTTTTAGTTTTTCATTTAGCTCCACTATTTCCTTGTTGATTTTCTGTCTGGATGATCTGTCCATTGATGTGAGTGGGGTGTTGAGGTCCCCTACTATTATTGTGTTGTTTTTAACATCTTCCTTTAGGTCTGTTAATAGTTGCTTTATGAATCTTGGTGCTCCTGTGTTGAGTGCATAGATATTTATAAGCGTTATTTCTCTTGATGAAGTGTCCCTTTGATCATTATATATTGTCCCTCTGTGTCTCTCTTTACCTGTCTTATTTTGAAATCCACTTGGTCTGATATGAGAATTGCAACACCTGCCTTTTTTTCCTTGCTATTTGCTTGAAGTATTGTCCTCCACCCCTTCACCCTGAGTCTGTGTTTGTCCTTGGGGCTGAGGTGTGTTTCCTGGAGGCAACAAATTGTTGGATCGTCTTCTTTAATCCATTTTGCCACTCTGTGTCTTTTTATTGGAGAGTTCAATCCGTTCACATTGAGAGTGATTATTGATGCATGTGGACTTAGTGCTGTCAATCTGTCGCTCATTATCTTGTTTTCCTGCGTTTCTTTTCCTATTTCCTTTAGACTACCCATTTAATACTGCAATTTCTTATGCTGGGTTTCTTAGATTTTTCCTTATTTATGATTTGTGACTCTGTTCTGTACTTTATTTTAGTGTCTACCTTGAAGTTTGTATTTAGAATCTCGTGTATAATATAGTCTATTCTCTGGTGGTCTCTTACTTACTTGACCAATACTGATTTAGACCCTTTGCTCTTCCCCTCCTAAATAATTATTTTCATTTTTTATTCCAACTTGTCTTATTAATTGGTAGTTAGAGTGCTAAGATCGTCCTTGTTTTGGTAGTTTCCTTACCTTTACCCTGATGCTATAATTGAATATTTGCTGTCCTGTTCTGGTTCTATCCATCGGTCTCCCTAGTCTGTGGATTGTGTCCCCTTTCTCCCTTTTTTCTTTTTTCAGGTATGAGAGCCTTCTTGAGGATTTCTTGTAATGGAGGGCTTTTGGTTACAAATTCCCTTAACTTTTGATGGTCTGGAAAAGATTTAATTTCTCCCTCATATCTGAAGGAAATTCTTGCTGGATAGAGTATTCTTGGCTGAAGATTTTTATCCTTTAAAGCTTTGAATATGTCACTCCATTCTCTCCTAGCTTGTAGGGTTTCTGTAGAGAAATCCGCTGACAGTCTGATAGGGGCTCCTTTATAGGTTATTCTCTTTTTTTTCCTTACTTCCCTGAGTATTCTTTCCTTATCATTCCTTTTTGCCAACTTTACTAGTATGTGCCATGGGGTAGCTCTTTTTACATTGACAAATCTAGGAGATCTGAAACCCTCCTCTGCACACATTTCTCTGTCGATCCTTAGATTTGGGAAGTTCTCTTTAATAATTTTGTTAAGCACCTTTCTGCTCCATTTTCCTTTTCCGTATTCTCGGGAATTCCTATGATCCTTATGTTCTTACTCCTCATTGAATCCATTATCTCTAGGAGATTTTCCTCATTTTTTAAAATTCTTAGTTCTCTTTCTTCCTCTGTCTGGAGCCATTCAGCCTGTCTATCTTCCATTATGCTAATTTTCTCCTCTGTGTTGTCTACACGGGCATTCAGGGAATCCGTATTCTGTTTTATCTGGTCCATTGTGTTTTTCATCTCAAGTAATTCTGTTTGATTCTTCTTTATGATTTCAATCTCTTTTGTGAAGTAACTCCAGAACTCGGCTTGTTTCTCTATCTTTCTCTCTACCTCATTGAGTTTTTTGATTATAGCTGCTCTGAACTCATTATCACTTAGTTTACCTAATTCCAAGTCCTCAGGACTTAATTCTATGTTTTTATTGTTTTCCTTCTGGTCTGGGGCTTTTATAAATTGGTGGATGGTAGCGGAGCAGTTTTTTCGCATGGTGGTAGAATTCAGTTGCAGTTACAGCCTTTCGCCACTAGATGGGGGTCAAGAGCTGCGTGTTATGAGCTCTCCGCCTTGGGGCAAGATGGCTGCGCCCACTGGCTTGGGGGGGGGGGGGCGGGGGGGCGGTGTGCGCTGTTCCTCACACGTGCCAGTCTGGGTTCAGATCAGTTCTGTTCTCTGGTCTCCCAAGCTCCCAAGGCCCTTGATTTATAGGGTCCCCATGGACAGAAGATTTCCCCCCATCAGCGGGTCTCCACTGAATCGGCGGCAGGAGTCCTGGATGATCCCCTGGTCACGCGGCCCCTCCCTCACTCCTTCCCGACCCCCGACGCAGCGATTGCAGACTCTAGGGGAGGGAGCAATGTTCTCTCCTACCCTTCCAGCGCCTCCGAGGGTGTAAGCAAGGTTTATGATCTCCGCCTTCTTGGTATTGTAGGTCTCTAACGAGCTGGCATTATGTTTATTCTCTGAAATTCAGTTCTTCCAATCTTTTGTTGTATTTTGGAGGGGAGAGAATCCCGGGTCAGCTCACCCCGCCATTTTGCTCCGCCCCCTCTCAGTTTTAATTTTTAATACATAAGAATTGACAGATAGAACCCACATAAACAAAAGCTTGTTTGGGTTCCTCAGTAATCTTTAAGAATTTGGTGAAGTCTCAAGACAAAAACGTTTGAGAGTCTCTGACCTGGACCACACGCTCTTGGAGAGAAGGGGACTGTCTTACTGGCCTTCACTTTTTCGCGTCTTGACACACTGGAATTGCTTAGTAAATGTTGCATGGAAAAAGGAATTAACCGTTGAGTCCCCACGTAGGCCTTGAGTAACTCCTGCCCAGCCTAATTCCTTTTTTGCATCTGGTGTAAGTAAATTTACTTCCGTGGACCCTGTAGACCCTTCCGGAGAACAGTTGGAGAATTTTAGTTGAGAGATATGAGAATTGCAAGTTACTTCTCTTCAGGAGAGTTAGATAAAGAATTGAGGGTTGAGCATAAAAAAGAAACATTTAAATGAGGAAGCAGAAGTAGAAATATTTACAGGAAGGAAAGCAAATTTTGGTCAGAAAGAATTGCGCTTATATTTCTGAAGAGATTCATAGTATACGCTTTGGTATTAAGTTATTACGGGCAGGCTCAAGATAATATAATGTAGTATAATGGAAATGAATTCTGAAGAAATAGCTGCTCAGCCATGCTGATGAAAGTAAAGATTACATATAGGATTTTGTCTTCTTGCTTTCATGTCATTTTGTGTCTCTCAGTTTATGGTGAGACCTGGGAGGTAAAAGTCAATAACTTAAGTAGAAAAATCAAGTAGGGGTATTGAAAACTCAGAAGAATGATCATATATACAAGAGAAATATCTTAGTATTAATTTTTTGGTCATAAAAACAGTTAGATGATTCTTAAAATTTAAGAGGAAGGAGATCCTTGCAAGTCTTTTTTTAGTTAAAACAGGGATAGTAAATGAACATTAATTATTTTAACATATATAAAATGTTAATGTTTATTTTTATTAATGAATTTTTTACCCATTTTGCTTTGAGGAAAGCAAATTTTATTCGTGAAAGCTATCTTAGGTTCATTTCTGACCTTGTTTTCCACACCTTTTCTCTTTGAGATCTTGAGTTCTTTTACCCTTAATTTTCCCTATTACAGAGGTTTCATGAACTCTACCTGCAAAACTGGGGACTAACAACTCGAATATTTTAATAGATGAGGTGAAACAAAAAGATTTTGCCAAGAAAAGAATTGCTGCCATTTATGCAACTATGTGCCAGGCCCTATATAAGCCAATTATAATATTATCTAACATAAGTTTTTTAACTGTACAATAAGATAAGTATTATTATTATTTTCCCATTTGACACGTGAAGAAACCAAGGCCAACAGGGGTAAAATAACTTGCCTAAGGTCTCATGGCTAGTATGGCAAAGCTAGGATTTGAATCCAGGTTTCTCTGATTCCACAGGTCATGCACTTATAATGCCCTATACTCTCTCAGACTGTGGAGAGATGGTTTCTGGATATTGTGATGCTTAGGCTGATGAGTGATCAGGGAAATGGAGTTTTATGTTCATCAAGTTAAGACCATTGTTCATTCATCAAAAATTTATTAAGTGCCTGTTCTCTACAGTGTAGTGTAACTAGTAAGTCTGCATTTGTTTACAGCAGATCAGTGTCTGTTTTCTTCACTCTTCAATTCACAGTGTGTTAACTGCCTAACACAGTTTCTGTATGTGTACATACACACAATACTCATACATAGATACATATATACACGTACACTTTTCTAGTACAGTAAATCTTTGTTGAATGAACGAATGAATAAAACAGGTGAAAACAGGGGCCAGCCCCATGGCCAAGTGGTTAAGTTTGTGGCTCAGCTTTGGTGGCCCAGGGTTTCACTGGTTCGGATCCTGGACATGGACATGGCGCTACTCATCAAGCCATGCTGAGGCAGTGTCCCACATAGCAGAACTAGAAGGACCTACAACTAGAATACACAGCTGTGTACTGGGGGGCTTTGGGGAGAAGAAACAATAGACAAAAAGAGGAAGATTGGCAGGAGATGTTAGCTCAGCGCAAATCTTTTTAAAAAAGATAGCATTAAAAATGAATCCTCCCTTAAAAAAAACACAGGTGAAAAACAAAAAGATAGCCACTGTTCTCCAAGAATTTAAAGTTTAGAGGGAAGAGAGACCTGGAAAAAATAATACACTATCAGAAGTGCTGTAGTTGTATAATATATAAAAGCATGATCCATAAAAGAAAAAAATTGATAAAGTGAATTCTATCAAAATTAAAAACTTTTTTATTTAAAAGACACCATTAAGAAAATGGGAAAACAAGCCACAGACTGGGAAAAAATATTTCAAATATATCAAATTACATATCTGGTAAGACTGATATCCAGAATGTATTAAGAACTCCTTCAACATAATAATAAGACTACATCAAATGATTTTCAACAAGAAGGTGAAGACCATTCATTGGGGAAAGGATAGTTGTTTCAGCAAGTGGTGCTGGGAAAACAGGATATCTACATTCAAAAAAATGAAGTTGGATCCTTATCTTACACCATGTGCAAAAATTAACTCAAAATGGATCAAAGAACTAAACATAAGACCTAAAACTATAAACCTTTAGAAGAAAACATAGGGGGAAAGCTCCATAACGTTGGATTTGGCAATGATTTCCTGGCTATGACACCAAAAGTACAGGCAACAAAAGACAAAAGAAAAAATAGATAAATTGGACTTCATCAAAATTAAAAACTTTTATGCATCGAAGGGCACTATCAATAGAGTGAAAAGACAACCCACAGAATTGGGTAAAAAATTGGCAAAGCATTTATCTGATGAGGGATTGATATCCAGATTATATAAAGAACTCCTACAACTAAACAACAACAACACAACAAATAACCCGATTCAAAAATGGACAGTACTTGAATAGACTTTTCTCCAAATAAGATACTCAGATGGCCGAAAAGAGAATGAAAAGATCCTGAACATCACTAATCATTAGGGAAATGGAGATCAAAACCACAATGAGATACAGGTTCATACCTGTTAGGATGGCTCTTATCATAAAAACAGAAAATAACAGGTGTTGGTCAGAATGTGAAGAAATTGGAACCCTTGTGTGTTGCTGGTGGAAATGAAAAATTGGCCTCTGTCAAAAATAAATGGTATGGTGATTCTTTAGAAAATTAAACAGAATTACCACATAATCCAGCAATTCCACTTCCGAGTCTATACCCAAAAGAAGTGCAAGCAGGGATTCGAACAGATAGTTGTATACTCGTCTTCACAGCAGCGTTGTTCACGATAGCCAAAGGTAGAAGCAATATAAATCTCTCTCAACAGATGAATGGATAAACAAAATGTGGCAACACATACAGTGTAACATTATTTAGCTTTAAAAGGAAGGAAAATTTGACATATGCTACAACAAAGATAAACCTTGAAGTCTTTATGCTAAGTGAAATAAGCCAGTCATAAAAGGACAAATATTATATGATTCCTCTTATATGAGGTCCCTAGTGTAGTCAGATTCACAGAGATAGAAAGTAGAAGGGTGGTTGCCAGGGCCTAGGGAAAGGGAGAGAGTGGGCAGTTTGTGTTTAATGGGTACAGAGTTTCAGTTGGGAAGGATGAAAAAGTTCTAGAGATAGATGGTAGTGATGGTTACACAACAATGTGAATATACTTAATGCCACATGCTGTATAATTGAAGTAGTTAAAATGGCAAATTTTATGTTATTTATTTTACCACAATTAAATTAAAAAAGAAGACTACAATTTAAAAATGGGCTAAAGATTTGAATAGACATTTCACCAAAGAGTATATATATTCTCAGGCTAATAAGCATGAGAAAAGATTCTCAATATCATTAGTCATTCAGGAATGAGATAACACTGCACACCACTAGAATAGCTATAATCAAAAAGATGGGGCGGGCCTGGTGGTGCAGCAGTTAAGTTCACATGTTCTGCTTCAGCGGCCCGGGATTCGCTGATTCGATCCCAGGTGTGGACATGGCACCACTTGGCAAGCCATGCTGTGGTAGGCATCCCACATACAAAGTAGAGGAAGATGGGCATGGATGTTAGCTCAGGTCCAGTCTTCTTCAGCAAAAAGAGGAGGATTGGCAGCAGGTGTTAGCTCAAGGCTAATCTTCCTCAAAAAAAAAAAAAAAACCAACCAAGAAGACAGACATAGCAACTGTTGACAAGGATGTAGGGAAACTGGAGTCTTTGTATATTGCTGGTGGAATTGTAAAATGTTGTAGCCATTTTGAAAAAGTTGGCAGTTCTTAAAATATTAGACATAAACTTAGGATATGGCTCAGCATTTCCACTTCTAGGTAACTACAGAAGAGAACTACAACCATATGTTCACACAAAGACTTGTATGCGAATGTTCCTACTAGTATTATTCATAATATGGAAACAGCCTAAATATTCATTATTTGATGATGAGTGAAACAAAATGGTGTATGTACATACAGTGAAATACTAGTTAGCAATAAATGGAATGAACTACTGATATTCTCCCATGTGGATGAACTTCAATATATTACGTTAAGTGAGAGAAGCTAGACACAAAAGGCTTCTGTTGTATGATATCCTATATCTAGAAGCAGCAAGTCTCTAGAGACAGCAGTGGTTGTTGGGCTGGGAGTCTAAGTGGGGATTGATTGCACATTGACATGAGGGAACTTTCTGGAGGCAGTGGAAATGTTCTAAAACTGACTTATGATGGTTTCACAACTGAATTACTAAAAATCATTGAACTTAAAATAAGTTTAATGAGAGATCAAGTTTAATGAGAGATCAGAAGGTATGCCTGAAGTGTATCTGGGAAAGTCAGAGAAAGCGTCACCCAGAAAACATTCGCTTGAGTAGAGAGTTAAAAAATGGCTTAGGAAAGAGTGAATAGCATGTATAAAGACCAGTGTGAAAGAGCAGTTTGTTCGGGGAATTATACAAGGCATGTCTTGTTGCAGCGTGAAGTTTGAGGCTGGGAATGTCAGAAGATAACGTTAGGAGTAACTTTAAAGAAAAATAATTTAGCCTACTTATAAAACGACGGATTCCAAGCTGTTGGTAATAATCTGGCAGGACTGTTGAGACTATTGTAGATTTACTCTTGGTATGCTTTTATACTCACAAGTTCAATACAATGTTGAAAAATGATCAGAAGGAAGAGTATTTAAAACTGAAATTAAATGTTTTGCTACTTTTGAATAAAATCCTGATACTTGTAGGGTATTGCGTTCTGTTGATTTTTCAAGACCCAGTTAATGTTAGCTGTTTCTGCTATATCTCATCTAATGTGTCTTCACCCATACCCCTTGGAAGATCTCCTCTATGTTTCTCTATACCTCTGTTATGACACTTTTGACCTGGTATCTTAATGCTTTCCTCTGAGAACCTTAAGATCCTTGATGGCAGGAAGTACGCATATTTTCTTCAGGTTTATAACTGCAGTGTCTGACATGGTATTTAGCACATAGAGGGTGTTAGTGGTAAATTTGCTTGCCAGAACTTTCGAAGAAGGGCCAGTGAAGTGTAGATCAAAGGAGTGGAGGGAATTGTACATGAAGGTAGTCTACTAAAAAATTACACAGAGGCTGGCCCCGTGACCTAGTGATTAAGTTTGGTGTGCTCCACTTCAGCAGCCTGGGTTTGTGGGTTTGGATCCCAGGCGTGGACTTATGCCACTCATCAGCTGTGCTGTGGTGGTGAGCCACATATAAAACTGAGGAAGGATTGGCACGGATGTTAGTTCAGGGCTAATCTTTCTCAAGTGAAAAAAAATAAATACAAGAGGAAGAGGAAGAAGCAACAGATGTTAACTCAGAGTGGATCTTCCTCAGCAAAAAAAAAAAAAAAAAAAAAGGACACAAAATTTTATAAATTCTTAAAGGATTTGGCTTTGAGGGGAGGTAAGTAATTCCCCATCCAAATTTTGAATTCTGATGTCTATTTTTCAGTAATTGTTTCTTTTCTATCTTAAAATTTTAGATCTAGAAAAGACCATTAGAGATTATATAATCTAGTCTAATCTATTTATTCACTTTGTGACTTAAGCCAATTACTTAAACCTTTCCAAGCCCAAGTTTCCTCGCCTGTAAAGTGAGGGATTCCTACAGTACCTCATTGTTATATTGATTGATTGAAATGATATTTATACAATTTGTAGTCTTCAATTCATAGTCTTCAATTCAGTAAGTGGTTAGACATGACAAATTTAATGGATTACCCAAAGTTTCCCACAAATGTGTGGCTCAATTTGGGCCAGAAATCTGATGTCTTGAATTTTAATCCAGTATTTCCACACTGTCATGGTTGGTACTTCTTTCCATATTAGTGACCTTTTCCCTATTTTATTTGCAGTTTCCAATTTGATATGGGCTGGGGAACAAAATCACAAACTTTACTCATTCAGTACATGCTTATTAAGCATTACTATGTACCAGGCATGGTGGTAGGTATCGGAGAACAAATGAATAAGAAATGGTCTCTGTTCTCTGGGAGTTTGGGGTCTAGAAGTGGAAAATAGAACTTCTAGAAAAACGTAAATTAAATAAAATGTGTAGACAAATGTGGATGGTTTAAAAGTGTTTAAACAGCATATCTTGCAAGGGGGACATCTAGGGTGAAAGTCTTTATAGAGCAGGTGAATTTATAGAGGTAGGTAATCACTACCTGGAAGGAACTGAAGGATATGAGCATGAATGGCTTAGTTTTGCTTGGGAGTTTTGCTTGGAAGGTGGTGTCATTCTGGAGCATTCTGTGAAGAGACTGAAGGTATAGTTTATCTGCAGTGAAACCAGGATTCCAGAGGCTACAGTGGTATAGACTTGGTATGGAAATAGCCCAGGAAAGGAAGTCAGTGGATAGGAAGGACACAGAAAAGCGTAAGAGAAAGCAGTGTTTTTAGCGTCCTTCCAGGTCTCTCTAGTAGATTCTAGGTAATTATTTTTCAGCTCTTTTGCAAAAGTTCTTTGAGATTAGTACCATCTGATTATTAGAATCAACTCTCCTTTTTGTTATTATCTGCTGGCTGTCCCAGATATAGTGTAGTTTATTAATGACTTGGGCAACTGGATCATTCTTCCATTCTTGTGGCTTTTTTTTGTTTTTTGTGGTTTTTTTTGAGGAAGATTCACCCTGAGCTAACATCCATTGCCCATCTTCCTCTTTTGTTTTTTGCTTGAGGAAGATTCGCCCTGAGCTAACATTTGTGCCAGTCTTCCTCAATTTTGTATGTAGGATGCCTCTACAACATGGCTGATGAGTGGAGTACGTCCACACTTGGAATTCGAACCCGTGAACCCTGGGCCGCCAAAGTGGAGCGTGCGGGACTTTAACCACTCAGCTGTGGGGCCAGCCCCTCCATTTTTGTTTAGTCCATGAAGTTGAATCTCTCAAATCATAGCCTAGGACTGGGTTAACCCTTATCCTGCATTAATGTTCAATGAACATTGAAAATGGTACTGGAGGTTGAAGAAATTGTAATTTGGTATAAATATAAGCTTTTAATTCTCTATATATTTAATGTCTTTGTGTGTGTGTCTGTGTGCAGGTTAAATGTATCTTTAGAATACAGTATGAAGAGGTCTTGTATATTCAAAGGCCTATTGAAGAAGACAGAAGAAAATTTTTCCAAGAATTGATTCTCAATCAGGCATCAATGGCTCCACCACGAAGGAAACACACTGGTAAAGTACCTAAAGCATTTAGCAAAATGGGGGCTAGGGGGAGTTAAGAAATGCCCTTTCTTGGAGTCTTTTTTTTTTCTTTTCCATTTCTTTGTGGAAGTGACGACAGTTTTTCAGGTTCTATTTATCTTTAGATGGACTCATTTGGAAGTGGCCATTGTGTTCACCTGACTCTAGGAGATTGGGAAGTACAGCCTCATTGTTAAAGCTTTACTAATAGGTGACTGTCAATGAAGTATTCTTATCACTTCAATTCAAGTGCTCTGGTAGATTTCACATTCTGAGGCTCAAAAAGTCAAAGGACAAAAGCCTTCTTCCTGCTGTTTTGGTCACTGTAGGTACTGAGGATTGAACAGTCATTGTGAACACCAGGTGCTGTGCTGACTGCTTTGTGGGCTCGGTAGGTTTCATGGACCGAGAGCTGATTAGAACATATTTGCCTTTTCTGGTTTATTTTATTTATTGATTAATTTTTCAAATATTTATTGAGCATCTATTATGTTAGATATCTTATGCTAGGCACTTGGAAATCTATCATGGCTTTGTTTTAAGCATTAGAGTTTTCTTGGATTTGGGTGCATAGCAATAAGAGGAGCCTCAAAATTTGTCAGATTTCAGTCCCCTGGCTTAAGTAAGGTCTGCATTTCTAAGTCATTCAAAAGAGAGTTTCTTTTCCTAATCTTGAAGATTCATAGAAGGTGAGATCCCCTTGCTTAATCTTTCAGCCTTTTCTAGAAAATAGCAGTCCTGTTTGTTACAAAATTTTAAGCCTCTTTCCCCTCATTCTGTCTTGTACATTTCTTGTAGCTGTTCTTGTCGAATGTTAACATTTCCCATCCCTGCCATGTCCTTGCTTTTCCATACTCATTCTTTACCTTTTAAGAAGATTTTTTTGTTTGTTTTAGGGTAGATAGTGAATACCATAGATTTTATATGTAACATTTTTGACTGGATTTTCCATCTTTTCCATGTTTTGGGGATTCTTTTTTTAGTTCCTACTTTTTTTTGCTCCCTGCAAGTGCCATTCACTGTCCCTACTGTGTTGTACTAAGAATACGAGGGTAGGAGACTTGTCTAAAATCAGAATTCTTTTGGAAATGGGAAGGATCAAAGAATAGTTACTTGCCCATTTCACTTTCATTTATATAAAAGCAACTCTGTTTTGAGAAGCAGTTTTTAAGCATGGTTGACTTAAGCAAATCGGTATACACTACTTCGCCTGAAGATATTTATGTTTGATTTGAAATATTTCTCATAAGTGGCATGTAAATAATATTTCAAAATCAGATTATTTAAAATCATATCATTTGCCCTTTAAAGGAGTCCAATTGTGAGTTATTTTATAAAGTAAAGCTGTTCTCTAACATACTTTTGATTTCCATTCAAATTTTTACTTGCTGGATTTGTGTGGTTCACATATATTTAGAGTTCTTCTTTTCTTAAAAGAACATTTTGAGAGAATGCCAGAAAAGTAATTGAGGTCCTGGCCCTGCCATGTTGGAAGCTTAACATTTTCCTCCATTTTCTTTAGGTCTTTGTGCCATGGAAGTACTTCCTCTTGCACTACCTTCTCCACCTCGTCAATTATCAGAATCAGAAAAAATCCGGATGGAGGACCAGGAGGAAAACACTTTAAGAGAGTTGCGATTGTTTCTCAGGGATGTAACCAAGAGGCTGGCCACAGATAAACGCTTTCACATCTTCAGCAAACCGGTGGATATTGAAGAGGTCTTGTTTCAGTAGTGTGCAAACAGTGAAGTTGAACTGGCTAAAAGAAAAAAATATTGACATCTTTTTTTGGAAGGAAAAAAAGCAAAGGCATGGATGAATATTACCCCTAGCCTGTAAAATTTTAATCCATGTGATAACTACCAATGTCATCAGTAAACATCTGGTGACTTTTGGATGAAGTAGTGTCCAATTTGTATAAGTCCTCTTAATTAGTATTGATCTTTGTGATCTCTTACTCTTCAGTTTAAGAAGAGAATTAAAAGTTACGTTAGTGAGATATCCATACTAGACTATTTTTATTCCAGGATAAATCCTGCTGTCAAAAAGTATATTGGTATTAACCAATCAATACCAATTAATATTGGCATTTTTCACATTATGTATACCTCATTGAAAGAGGTGATTAAGAAACATGAAATTGTCTTTCATATTTTGAGAATGCCTATACTAAGATGCTATTTGAAGTTAAGCACATCCTATGCAGCTAAAATGATTTTTCTCTTCAAGGGTTTTCTCTGCTCCCAGTGGAAAATTTCTCACTTTCTATGTGTATTGTTTTGTGTCCTTGTGGGAGCATGATTTGTGATGATGAGAAAAGAAATTTTCCATTTGGAATCTACTATAATACTGTAGATTACATTTTTTTGTTATTGCTTTTTTTATCCTGGGATAATATAGTGTGTGGATGAACACAATGCAGTCTTTCTGGCTTTCTTGTTATAGTTCAGACTCCATGTTTGAACAACTTTGATGTTTTTAGTTTTAATTTTTTTCTTCATCTTTTAAAAAAATTTGAATTATGAAATGATTCAGAGTTTAATGTTGTGTCCTCATTGTGAAATCTGTACTTTTGGACCTGAGCAGATTCCTTTGGAACCATTACCTCATCTATAACTGGGAAGAATGAGCTAGCAATACAGTTTTTTGCCTGGGCAAGTCTGAAAATATCTCTTTCTGCCTTTTTTTTTTGGAATAAAGGGACTATCTATACTTTTATTTGTTTATTCATCCATAATACATAGTTTTGTCCATTTGATCCTTTTAACAACCTCGCAAGGTCATTATTATTCTTCTTAGTTGCAGCTGAGGGAACTGAGGCTTGTTGGCAAGTGACATAGCCAAGACTCAAAAGTTTTTTAAAAATTCAAAGCCCACGTTCTTTACATTACATCATGACTACCTTATATCTTTTCCCACTGGAATGACAGGACTTGCCTAGTTTGCTTTTGCAATTAATATATATCGTTTTATATTTGTGGGGCATTTTTTTTCCTCATAGTGTTTTCAGATAATCTTAAAACTGTCAGCTTATTTTAAAGATTGTTTTAAATGCTTATTTCAAATTGGATATGGGACTGACACTTAATTGATAAGGGCTTGCCCCCAAGTCAACCTCCCATGCTGGGAGTAAACCAATTTTCCCTTTGCCTGGGAAGACTCTTTTTCTTTCTAACCAGAAGACATTGTCAGATTTCAAATGCCATCTGTGCTAAGAGTAAAAGTTTTATAAATGATGGTAAGGCAGTGGAAGGGGATAGAAGATGTTGGTCAGGTAAAACTTTTATTTAAGAGTTATGTTTTCTCTTGTTTCCTCTTTTGTTCTTTCTTCTCAGGTTCATCCTGCTACTGGTTCTTTGTCTGCTCTTAAAGCTGAAAACATAGGGTTTTCTGGGAAGGGTTGAGAGGGGACAGCAAGATAACATTTAGATAACCTAAAACACAGAAATTTATATTCAAATAATGAATTTGAAATGACTAAAAACCTTATCAAATTCCAAAGCAGATTGCAAAGAAAACAAAAGTTTAGAAAATGAATGTTGAATTTAAAATTAAGCATAGGTGCCAAAATTTTATAGTCTTTAATAATATAAATTTTTATAGTGCATTATAGTTTATAAAACATTTTCCACGTATAATACAAGGTGGGCCAAGTGCCAGAGCCAAGGATCCAACCAGTATCTTTTGAACTATTGCTTGTTCAGTATAGCTCCACTACTTCCCCTATAAGGAGTAGACTGGCTTCTCAGCTCCTAGAGGTTGAAAAATAAACTAAAACATGTACACACACCTACCTAAAATTTTAAAAACATATATAAGATATATATAAATATATATGTGCATTTATGTATGTAAACTAAAAACTATCAAAGCGCCAGTGCCATTAGCAGTGGAGAGAACTACCCTTTAGTGTCATAAAGCAGAAGTTACCTTATCCCCAGAATTTGGTCCTGAACTAATTAGATGTTTCTAAGGCATGCCTTTATATCAGACCTAATTATTTGATTTGAGTTTGCATTGGAGAAAGCAATGGATAAATAGGATGATAGAGCTTTCTTCCTGGTCAAGCAGTATAAAACATACAATTTATTGGGCAAATCATGACTATTGTATCCTATTTTGGATTATCTCCCAGAAAATCAGCACATAGAGCAAAGTGTATTTTTTGCTTGTAGATTTATTTAGGGACAAGTCCAGCAAATCTTTTACTAGTCATGAAAGCAGTACTTATTTTTGTTATGTAATTGACTCAAAATGTTTGTAATGACTCCAAAGGAGCAGAAAACACTTTCCATGAAACGATTCACTCTGTAAAACTGAAAAAGAAAGAAAATTTTTGTTTAAATGTTTTAAAGAGATTCACCAGAGAACATATTCCTTTAAAAAAAAAATCTTCTTGCAGTAACATTTATTGATGCTAATTGGGTGCTTTTACCCACACACTCTCTCTCAGGTATGTCTAAAGAATTTTAAAAAACCTGGCACAATTGGTTTCGTATTTCAAGATGAGAAACATTTCATAGTTGATTTGGATATGTCTTGAAACTGAAGCTTTTCATGGAAACTATGACATAGTAACTTTAGTAGCATAAATTGCTCTATAATTTTATCCTTATCTGTAATTATTTCTTAGATATTTAGATTTAATTTTTAAATAACTGTATGGTTTCATTTTGTGTTTTTATGAATAGATCATATGAAGTACCAGAAGTAATTTTCATTAAAATATCCTGTTTATTTTAGGTTTCAGATTATCTTGAAGTGATCAAGGAACCAATGGATTTATCAACAGTAATAACTAAAATTGATAAGCATAATTACCTGACTGCTAAGGATTTCCTGAAAGATATTGACCTCATCTGTAGCAATGCTTTAGAGTACAATCCAGATAAGGACCCAGGAGGTAAGGATGCACTCGGCAGGTTCACTTTGGTGACCAATGAAAAGATAGTTTAAAGTGTGAATGCTAAAGTGTGCACATGTTTCAGACAGAGAAATTAATTTTAATGATGTATTATTGTATTTAGAATCTTCTTGATGAGGAACTAATAATATACTTAAATATTAAATATAATTATTAAGTTAATTTATTAAATTAAATAATATACTTTAATTGGAGGATTTTATTATCCTAGGTATTATGTTTAGGGTTTAGTTTCTTCATTTACCTTTTACTTTTTATACTTCTTATTTTGTTCAGGTAATATGGAAAACTGAGTAACTGAGAATTTAATTTAAAATTTATTTATTTAGTCAACATCACTAGTGCTGCTAAACACTGGGAATTTTGAATTTGTAGGAACTCATTATAGGATAAGTTTACTTATCAAAAGACCCCTTTAGGTACAAGTTATCTGTTCTATACATTGTAGATATTTTTATGTAATTTTATTGTTTTTCACTCCTAATCCCACCCTGTACTCAAGTCTGTAGTCCCAACTTTTTCAGTGCCCTCCAGGGAAGACTGCCAGGAATATAGCTGTAGTTAAACAAGATGCATTTATTGATTGATTATAACAAGGGAGAATATATATTGTGGGGGAGGAAGAAATTTTCCTCTACCCTACTAGGTTCTTCCGGCTGGTCTAAGAATAAAATTGACACGAGACAGATTAATAGAAAAAAATCAAATTTAATTGCATATGTACAGGGACCCCACATAAATGAGAGCATCAGAGACAAAAAGGTAAAATGAGGCATGTATGCCACCTTGAGCTAAGGAATGGGATAGGAGCCTAAGGCTTCAGGGGGTAGTAGGGTAATTTACAGGATGATAGGAAGAGCAGATATTCAGTGATTAGAGGTTTGCTCTGCCATGCAGATAAGTCATAAAAATTTATTTCTGGTAATAACTCTTATTATGGGCAAGACCCCCAATTTAAAGTTTTTAAAGGAGAGGTAAAAGTTTCTTGAGCCCACAGGGTCTTGATTGCCTTTAGCTCAAAATATCCACATGCCAAAGTGGCACATCCTGGGAGGCCTGTTCTGAACCCCTTTAATGTCATGGGGCACCATATAGAATTTGAGCTTGTGTTAAGTGATTTTGTGGAGGAGTTAAGGAAGTAGGGCTTTGCAGTAGGTTGGATGTTCTTAGGAAGTGGGAATAATTTTGTGATTAGGTATTTTAAGAACTGGAAGGCAAGAAGAATGGAGCAAGGCTAAAGCTGTCATTGGTAAAGCAGCAGTCATTCATATTATCCAGGATGGGATTATATTTGCCTATTTTTGTGGTCAAGACAATGTGCATGCTTTTATCTGTGTTCAGACATGATTCCAGAGTGGTTGTTTTCATTTTGATTCATCGTGGTCACAGAGTGGCCTTTTCTGAAATTGGTATTCTATAAAATTGTTTATGTTCAACATGAGCACACCAAGGCCTAGCTGATAGTGCCAGGCCAGTTCCCAGCTGACAGGGGCCATTATTCTCTTTCTCATTCTATTGAGAATTCTGTTTCTTCAACAGGTGATATACAAGGAAGATGCTTTTTATTTTTAAAAAGTTCATTTAAGTTTCAGTTATCTAAAGATATTTAGAATGCAGTTTTTCCTTTATGTCTGTATTTATGGGCAGTGGTTCGTCAACTCAGGCCACATATTAGAATGATCTGGATTTCTCATGTCCACACAAAATTAGGTACTTCTTGTCTAGATTTAGACCACAGCAAATCACATATCCTAATTCCCAGTTGAGAGACAGAATACAATTTTATGTTGCTGTACTTGGTATCTAACTGTTCTTAAGCTTTGTATTAGGACATTTGCCTCTTGTAGCTTTTGTTGTTTAGCTTCTTTTGACTTTTTATTATGTATGTCATATACAAAAATTTATGAAGATGAAAACAAGCAGGAAAATTAAAGTAACCTATAATCCTATTACCTAGTGTTCTCTTACACACACAAATGTATTACATGCATAGTATTTTTTTAAAATGAAAATATAGTTTTCATAAACTTTATCATTCATGTAGTATTTTGTGAAAAGGTTGTGAGTTAATATATTTCTACCACATTATTTTAATCATATAGATGTCCAAAGTAGCTAATACCTTATTGTTGGACGTATTAGAATTTTTAGTTTTTTCCTCTATTATAACACTGATGAATATCTTCATAGCAGAAATTTTATATACATCCTTAATTATTTTCTTAGAATAAATTCCTCAGAGTGGAATTTCTGGATCAAAGAATATATATCTCTTTTAAGGTTTTTAATGCCAACAGCATCAGGGCCACTGTCAGCCAATATAGCAATGTTGTGTGAGTGAAGGAATCTTCTTTTTCAGTGTAGATGGCATTCTGCAGCAGGGCCACAGTTTGGGTAGTGAAGAATGGGCTTGCTCTCAGCCTCATTTAGGATTCCCTTGTTGGGTCCTTGGTGAAGGTACAACCTGTACAAGTGTCTCTATAGTGGCTTTGAGCAATGTATGAGAGTACCTGAGTACCTACAGCTTCATTCTCTTAGTTTTTCAAGACAGAGAGGTTGCTGAAACTATAGTAGGTAATGAGAACTTGGGCTGTGGATTTACACCTAGGCTTTAGTCCCACTTCAACTATTTCCTAGTTCTTTAACTTGATCAAGTTAAATCCTCTAAATTTTAGTTTTCTTTCTGCAAAATAGGGATAATTGTTGTACTCTTCTCTTTGGGTGGTTGTAGGGATTAAATGAGAAAATGTATTAGATTAAATCTTATGAAATTGCCATTTTTATATGGTTCAACCTAAATAGATTAAGCCCTTAACATAGTGCCTGGGATGTGGTAAGCATTCCATAAGGTAGTTGTTCATATTTTTATTCTCATTATCATCATTATTATTTAAATTGTGCTTTAATTTTTCATAAATTGGTTCTTTAGTGGACACCTGTGTGTTTGCTTTAGAATGACCCCTTGTTCTTTGTGCTTATTATATTCCCTCGACCATATTTAAAAGTTAATCTTATTTTGGAAATAATCTAGGAATTGATAGTGAAAAATGAATTTGAGTGGTTAGAGAAAGCCAGTTGAGAAGATCAATCCAGATTTTTTTCCCCTTTTGTAACTTAATTATAACCACATTGAAATGATATTACTTTTAAGAAAGAAGCAATGGTTTTTGGTGCATAATAACCTTTTACTACAGAATGCTGTTGTATAATAAAAAAAAATATGTTTCTGTCTCATAGTTAGAGTTGATATGGTACACTTGTAACTTTCCTCCTTCACTGTTTTAGATGCATAAAGTGTGATATAATTCAAAAGCATGATTTCGGCTCTGTTCAGATTATTTCATGTTTTTAGTCAAGAAGCTTGTTTTTTTTCTTAGCAACAGAACCACTTGTTATGTATTAGAAAAACAACCCCAGGGTCTGTTGTGTAGCAAGTGGAAATTACGTGAATGTTGTATTACTTTTACAAGCTCCCATGAGTATTTGAAAGCTTACTATGTTCTGTTTTGCACACACTTGGCCATTTGGGGAAAAAACTAATATAGACATAGAAGACAAAAGCCACATTTTGAAAGCTATACATGTTGCCTAAGTGTTTACCCAGATTCTCTCCCTTGAGGATGATGTGGACAGAAATTAAATTTACTAGCCGGAAAAATTTTAACTTGTAGGTACTAAATGTGACCCATGTCAGATATTTGACCCTAATTATTATCTTATAGATATGTGATATATTGTGTTTAACTTTTCCCTTCTTTGTCTTGTAGTGCATCCCACCTCTAGTCCTTATGCGCATTCATATACTTACCATCATTTAGCTAATTTTACTGAAATTTCAGCTCTATTCTTGTAGTCTTCTCAAAATCTTCTGTTTTGTACCAATTGCTTAGGAATAAAGCTACAGATTCACTTTAGCCTTTGGAGCCCTAATTCAGTTTTGTAGTTCTCTATGATGGTTTTCTTTTTATTTGTCATTTGTGTCTCTGTTCTGATTGTTTGTTTAGTGGTTACCATGATGTTTGTATAAAAAATCTTGTAGATGAAATAGTCCATTTTCTGATAGCCTCTTATTTCCTTAGACTAAGCGGATTCCATCCTTTTCCTCTTCTACTTCTAAGTTATTATTGTCACAACTTATTCCGTCTTGTGTTGTGAATTTTTGGTTAAAATGACGAGATTACATTTTTTTTGTTGTTTTCCTTCCCTTTATCTTTAATATTATATAATTGTTTGCTAACCTATTCTGATAGAGAGCTGCAAGTTTTTCATTTTGTCTACCTGTCTATCTCCTTGCTCAAGCCTTCTGAAACCATTTCTTTTTTCTTCATGTATGAGGGCTGCGTTGAGCATTTCTTGTGGGAAGGGTCTTGTGGTGATGAACTCCCTTAGCTTTTGTTTATCTGGGAAAGTTTTTTATTTCTCCATCATATCTGAAGGATATTTTCCCTGGGTAGAGTATTCTTGGCTGCAAGTTTTTGTCTTTCAGAATTTTGAATATATCATTCCATTCTCTCCCAACCTGTAAGGTTTCTGCTGAGAAGTCTGCTGAAAGCATGATAGGGGTTCCTTTGTAAGTTATTTTCTTCTGCCTTGCTGCCCTTAATATTTTTCCTTTATCATTGACTTTCACCAGCTTTTCTACTATATGCCTTGGAGAAGATCTTTTTACATTGATATAATTAGGAGATCTGTTAGCTTCTTTCACTGGTATTTCCAGCTCCTTCCCTAGGTTTGGGAAGTTCTCAGCTATTGTTTCTTTGAACAAGCTTTCTGCTCCATTCTTCTTCTCTTCTCTCTCTGGAGTACCTGTAACCCTTATGTTACATTTCCTAATTGAGTTGGATATTTCTCGGAGAATTTCTTCATATCCTTTTAGTCCTAGTTCTCTCTCCTCCTCCATCTGCAGCATTTCTGTATTTCTGTCCTCCAGAGTGCTGATTCTCTCCTCCATAATATCAGCTCTGTTATTCAGGGAGTCTAGATTTTTCTTTATTTCACCTATTGTGTTTTGCCTATCCAACATTTCTGATTTTTTTTTGTTTGTTTCTTATTGAGTTCATAGTAGTTTACATCAATGTGAGATTTCAGTTGTACATTAGTTGTTTGGGTAGATACCCAGTAGTGGGATAGCTGGGTCATATGGTAGTTCTATTTTTAGTTTTGAGGAATCTCCATACTGTTTTCCATAGTGCATTCCCACCAGCAGTGTATGAGGATTCCCTTCTCTCCACACCCTCTCCAACATTTGTTATTTTTAGTCTTAGTGATTATAGCCATTTTAACAGGCGTAAGGTGGTATCTTAGTGTAGTTTTGATTTGCATTTCCCTGAGAGTAGTGATGTTGAACATCTTTTCATGTGTTTATTGGCCATCTGTATATCTTCTTTGGAAAAATAGCTGTTCATATCTCCTGCCCATTTTTTGATCGGGCTGTTTGTTTTTTTATTGTTCAGTTGTATGAGTTCCTTATATATTATGGAAATTAACCCCTTGTCAGATTTGTGGTTTGCAAATATTTTCTCCCAATTGTTGGATTGTCTCTTTGTTTTGATCCTAGTTTGTTTTCTGATTGGTTTTTATTTATAGTTCATCTGTTTTGTCAAGAAGTTCCTGATTTCATTGAACTGTCTAGCTGTATTCACTTGTAGCTCATTGAGCTTTTTTATGATCGCTTTTTTGGATTTTCTGTAATTTAGATTATAAATTTCTGTGCCTTCAGGGTTGATTTCTGGGTGCTTGTCATTTTCCTTCTTGTCTGGGGTATCAGTATAGTTTTTCATACTGTTTGATGGCTTGGATTTGTACCTCTGCATAGTGATAGTATCTGATTACAGCTTCCACCTGCTGCCACTGTCTGGAGTGTCAAGAGCTGTGTATTCTGAGCCTGCCATGTTCCCTCCTCACTCACTCACAGCTGCTACTTTTCTATTGTATGCACAGGCACTCTGGCTGACCAGCTGAGCTAGAGTGTAGCGCAGGAGGAGGGGTGTTTTCTTTTGCCTGTACAATCCCGGAGGCATTCTCACTTTATTTCGCTATCTGCTCTCCTGGGGTGCTGGCTTGATGAAGACACCACCACAGTAGCTTAGTCACCTCTCTGTGGGGCTTTCCCACGGGCTGTGAGGGAATTTGGAGAGTGAAGGTGATCCCTGTTGAGGGCCACCCCTCCCCGCTCTCCTCTCAGAGTTGCGCCTGGTCCCACACCTTGGGTTGCTGCCATTGAGGGAGGAAGTGGAGATCCCCTTACTTCCTTTCACTTCCTCCAGGGGTCCAGCACCTCCACCTTCAGATGTATGGATGTGTGGATCCCTCAGACATCTTTTGTGTTGTGTGAATGTCCTCTGTTGATATATGAATGTCATTTTTGTTGTATCTTAGCAGGGAGAGTCTAAGGGAATAGCTCACGCCACCATGATGCTGATGTCACTCTCTCAAAGTAGATTTCAGACCAAAGAATGTTACCTGAGATAAAGAGGGTTATTTCATAAGCATCAAGTAGACATACAATTCTAAACATTTATGCCTCTGATAACAGAGCTTCAAAATTTGTGAACCAGAAACTGATAGAACTGCATGGAGAAATAGAGAAATTTATAATTATAAAGCTCAGAGATTTCAATACCCCTCTCTTAAAACTAGATAGAACTAGTACACAGAAAATCAGTAACAATACTGAACAGCCCTATCCACCAACTTGAGTAGATCATACTTATAGAACACTTTTCCCAATGACAGCAGATATACACTACCTTTTCGAGTGTACTGGAATGTTTACCAAGATAGACTATGTTCTGGTCATAAAACAAGTTTCCTTAAGTATATCAGGATTCAAGTCATACCAAGTATGTTCTTTGATGAAAATAGAATTAAATTAGAAATCAATAACTAAAGGTTATGTGGAAAAAAATATTTGGCAACTAAATATCACACTTCTAAATAACCTTTGGATCAAGGAAGAAATCAAAAGACAAGTGTAAAAGTTTTTGAATTGAATAACATCAAAATTTATGGATGCAGCTAACACAGTACTTATGGGGAAATTTTAGCACTAAATACTTAAATTAGAAAACAAGAAAGTGGGGCTGGCCCAATGGCCAAGTGGTTAAGTTTGTGTGCTCTGCTTTGGCGGCCCAGGGTTTTGCCAGTTTGGATCCTGGGTGCAGACATGGCACCGCTCATCAGGTCACGCTGAGGCAGCATCCCACATGCCACAACTAGAAGGACCCACAACTAACAATATGCAACTATGGGGGCTTTGGGGAGAAAAAGGAAAAATAAAATCTTTAAAAAAAGAAAACAAGAAAGGTCTCAAATCAATGAATTCAGCTCCCAACTTGAGAAACTAGGAAATGAAGAACAAATGAAATCCAGAGTAATTAGAAGAAAGGAAATAATAAAGATCTGTGCAGAAATTAATGGAATAGAAAGCAGAAAAAAATTGAGAAAACCAGTGAATCCAGAGGCTGGTTCTTTTAGAAGATCAGTAGTTGGTAAACCTCTAGTAGAACTGATCAGGATAGTGAGAAATCACAAATTACCAATAACAGGAATGAAGGATATGACCTTACTACATATTATACAGATACGCAGAAAACAATACGGGAACATTATGAACAGCTTTATGCCAATATATTTGACAGCTTAGGTAAATTAGATAAATTCTTTGAAAGAGGCAAAATAAGCTCATGAAGAAATGGATATTGTGAATAGATAATACTTTTATTTATTAAATAAAATGAGTTTGTAGTTAAAACCTTCCCATTAAGAAAACATCAGGCTCAGAAGACTTCACTGGTTAATTTTACTGAACATTTAAAGAAGAAATAATACCAATTCTATACAAATTCTTTCAGAAAATTGAAGGGGAGAGAATTCTTCCCAACTTATTCTGTAAGGACAACATTACTCTGATATTGGTACTGGAAAAAGATACTACAAGGGAAAAAAAGACCAAACAAACTACAGGCCAACGTCCCTCATGAACATAAACAAAATTTTCGCAAAGTGGGGTTTATTGCAGGAATTGCAAGATTGGTTTAAAATTTTGAAAACCAATGTCATTTACTGTCTTAACAGACTAAGAAAGAAAAAGCATATGATTATCTCAATCATTGCAGAAAAGCATTTGATAAATCCAATATCCACTTCTAATTACAAAGTGTAAGCAAACTAGGAGTAGAAAGTACCATCCTTGCTCTGATTAAAGGACATCTGCAAAAAGCTTAGACTTCACATCATACTTAATGATGGAAGACTAAACACTTCCCCTTAAGATCAAGAACATGGCAAAGATGTCCACTTTTACCACTTCTACCCAACATTATACTGAAGGTTCCAGTCTGTGCAATAAGGTAAGAAAAAGAAATAAAAGGCATCCAGTTTGGGAAGGAAGAAGTAAAACTGTCTTTATTTGTAGACAACATGATGTCTATGTAGAAAATCCTGTGGAACTTTCAAAGACTCTATTAGAACTAATAAGTGAGTTTAGTGAGGTTGCAGGATACAAGATCAATATACAAAATTAAGTTGTATTTGTATATACTAGCAGCAAACAATAGGAAATTGAAATAAAAAATTACTGTTTAAAGTAACCTGCAAAAACATGAAATATAGATAAATCTGACAAAAGATAAACCAGACCTGTACATTGAAAACTACAAATCATTGCTAAAAACTATTAAAGAGGACCTGAATAAATTGGAGAGATATGTTGTATTTATGCATTGAAAGACTCAATATTGTGAAGATGTCCTTTCTCCCAAATTGAACCATAAATTCAATATACCATCCCAATCCAAATCCTGGCAGGCATTTTATAGAAAGTGACAAGGTGATTCTGAAATTCATACGAAAATGGCAAGGCCCTGGAATAGTGAAAACAGCTTTGAAAAGTGAAAACAGAGTTGGAAGACTTAATACCACCTTATCTCGAGACACAAAGTTACAGCAACCTAGACAGTGTAATATTGGCATAAAGACTGAAAAATAAGCAATCGAGCAGGATAGAGTCCTGAAATCGGCCCACATATGTAGAGTCAATTGCTTTTTGACAAAGGTACAAAGTTAGTTCAGTAGAGAAAGTATAGTCTTTTCAACAAACAGTGCTGGAACAAATGGATATCAGTATGCAAAAAAATTACCTTTATCTATATACAAAAAACTCAAAGTAGATAATACAGCTTAAATATAAAAGCTGTCTTGTATCCAGAATATTAAAAGAACTCTCAAAATTTAATAATAAGAAAATGACCCAAATTTAAAAATAGGGAAAAGATTTAAAGACACTTCACCAAAAATCATATACAGGGGGCACATCAGCACACGAAAATATACTCATCCTTGTTATCTTTAATGAAATGCAAATTAAAACCACAATAAGATACCACTAAACACCTATTAAAATGTCTAAAATTAAAGAGACTGACCATACCAAATGATGACAATGTGGAGAACTAGCACTATGATGCTGGTAGGCGTATGAAATGGTACAACTTTGGAAAACAGCTTGGAAGTTTCTTAGAATGTTAAATATACACCTCTTGTATGACTTAGCCATCCCACTCTTAAGTATTAACACAAGGGAAATGAAAGCATATGTCCGTACAAAGACTTGTTCTTGAATATTTATAATGACATTGTCTATAATACCCAAAACTCAGAACTACCTCTAATGTCGATCAACATGTGAATGGATAAACAAATTGTATTATATTGAATAGTGGAATACTACTCAGCAATAGAAAGGAATGAAGTGTCAAGACATGCAACAATAGGTATGAATCTCAGTTATACTGAGTGAAAGAATCCAGACAAAAAAAAATACCTTCTTTATAGTCCCATTTATGTGTGTGTGTATATATATATATTTACAAATATATTAGAATTATATATATACTATGTTGTTTATATAGAATATATGCTTCTATATATAACTAGATAACTGTAGAAAATATGATCTAATGTATAGTAACAGAAAGCAGATCTGTAGTTGCCTGAGAACGGAGGGTTGTAGGAAAGGGTGAAGGGAGGGATACAAGGAAACTTGGTGCCAGCGGATATATTTATTATCTTGATTATAGTGAAGCTGATATGGATGTGTACTTATGTGAAAAGTATCAAAATGTATACTTTAAATATGTGCAGTTTATTACATGTCTGTTATATTGTAATCAGTTTTTTAAAAAAATACTTAGGGAAGTGCAGTATGTTAAATAATAAATTCAGATTATGCAGTTGTGGTTTTTGGTCATAAATTGTTGAGACCTATATTCCTTTCTCTACATGATATCTCTGTTTGGATATCTTTTAGGCATATCAAACTCTAAACCAGCACTGACATCTAACTTCTTTTCCTCCTTTTCTATTTATTCTCTAGTTTTTCGCATCTTTATGAGTGGTGCTTCCATCCCCCTACTTTTCATGCAAGACGCTAGGGAATTATCCTTGATGCTTATCTCATCCCCTGCTTCATGACCAAGTTGTGTCATATAGAACACATGTCACTCCTGTAATCTTCCTTCACCGCCACACCATTACCCTGGTTCAATTTGCTATCCTCTCTCATTGAAAAAAAGAGCCTTCTGATTATGCTCCCTGGTTTTATTTTTGACCACCTCAATCCAATCTCCAGATAATGGCCAGAAGTGACCTTTTAAAGATGTTCATTTAAATCTTGTTACTTCCTTGCTCAAATCTTTTCAGCGACTTTTCATTGCTATTAGGATAAAATCTAAAATTCTTTAAATACAATCAGATTCCCGTTTGCCTATTGCTTATTGTGTTCTAACCACACAGGGTACCTTTCAGTTTCTCGAAATCTCCAAGATCTTTTTACTCCAGAACTTTCTCACATGGTATTTTCTGAACCTGCATTGGTCTTTCCCTACTCTTTCAGTGGCTACTCCAATTCATGCTTCATGTCTTAGTTTAAATGCCACTTCTTCAGAGAGGCCTTTCCTGACTTGCCCAATCTAAATTGGCACCCACACCATTACCCTGTAGGTTTTCATCAAGCTGTTATTCATAGGTTTTTGGGGGTAGGGAGTGGGTGGGAGAGGTATTAAACGTGTGTATGAAAGATCATTTGGTTAATATCTCTTTCCTATAGTAGTCCAAAAAGCTTCTTGAAAGTGGAGACATGTGTATTTTGTTCACTGCGCTGTAGCCATCTCCTGGCTCAGCTCCTGGTACAGTTGACAATCAATATTGATTGAATGAATGTTAAGAGAAAATATATTGGAAGGAAATATACCAGTGGTGCTGCATGTTTGTTTTTGTAAGATTTCCACAGTGAACTGTTATGACTTTCTAATAAGAAAAATTATAAATAAAATAAAATATATCTTTATACTTTTTGCCTTTACTAGAGATGAAAAAGCAGGTATTATTTTGAGACTTTGGGTTGTAGTTCTTGATACTGTTACAAAATAAGTGACTTTGATATATTTACCTGGCTCTGAATATCTCAGAGTTGCACAGCTCTAGGGGTCACTGTTTACATTGTGCTATTTATGAATAAGGACTTCTGGATCCGTGTAAAGCAGAAACTCTGCTTTTAGTACCAATTTCAGATGTAGTTTCCTAGGGAGTCTGCACTTCCCTCCTGGATCTACCTAGAATTTATATACCATCTTGCATTCTTTAGCTTAGAGTGTTTTGCTGCATTTGTCTGTTTCTGTCATAGTTTTTAATAGGTCACTTTTACTTAGGATATATTATATTCTTCACCACAGTTTTGACCTCTTTTCACTTATGGAGGAAATTATGTAAGAGTTTCTCAATTCTCAGTATCTGTCTCTGGCAAGTCTGGTGCTAGGCATATAGTGAATATCCTCTAAATCTTTAAAAAATTTTTATTGAAAATCATACATTTTTGTTTTCAAAAATATGAAAGTCATATCTTTGCGGTAATGATTTGGTACGTAGCTTAGTACTTTGACATTCTAAAAGTACAGTTCTCAGAATTATCAGCTTAAGTAGCTTATTATACTTATTTTTTACTGATCATTTAAATGCACTTGTTTCTCACCTAAAAATGCTATTATGGTTTTATTTAAATGTATTATTTTACTTCTCTCTTTAAGATGCCCTTTGTTCATGTTATTTCATTTGTATGTATAATAATTGTATACCAACCTTTTGACAGATAAAATAATTAGGCACCGGGCTTGTACTCTGAAGGATACTGCACATGCCATCATTGCAGCTGAATTGGATCCAGAATTTAATAAACTCTGTGAAGAAATTAAAGAAGCAAGAATAAAAAGAGGTAAGTTATAGAAATGAACTTGCTAGTGAAGACCAAGAGGCATTGAATGTTACTGAATGGTGTTGCTTTAGGGTTGCTGGTATTATGAAAGAATGTATTTTGAGGCACAGCCTTACTTGATTTCTGATACTAGTATGTGTCATGTAAATTCTCAAAAAGACATTTTAAAACTTTCTGTGAAAGTTTTATTGCGGCAGTGCAAATTATAGAAATAAAGTGCTTCGTAGTGAAATTTCTTTTGCGTTAGTATATCTTTGTTAGTTAATGATTCCTACTCTTATAAGATTTAAATAGGCTTTCATATCTGAAGAGGGTTTACTTCAGTTTACATCCAATACTGGTACTTTTTAAAAGTTTTTAGGAATACTGGTTTTTTTTTTTCCCCTGTTGAAGTTTATGTGCGATTTTCTTAATATAAACACAGAATTAGCAAATGTGGTACGTTCAATATATCCTGTCCTTGAGGAACTCACACTTTAGTAGGAGAGAGAGGGAAATGTAAAACAAATCCAGTAGTGTGATATATGCACTGGTTGAAGCTTGTTTAGAGCACAGAGACCTCCTGCTAGTGAACCCAGCATTGTGATCAGAGTTTGGGGAATGAATATAGGAGTGTTGTCTCCAGTGGAGTACGGGGAGGAGGCAGTGACAGAGGAGGAAGAGATATTTGTAAGCACCACAGCAAACAATAGCATGTATAAAGGCACAGAAATGTGAAACAATGTGGTATATTGGAAAAACTGCAAACGGGTGTTGCTAAAGATATGCAGAATAGTGGGAAATAGAGCTCAAGAGGTAAGCTGGGTCCAGGTCATTGAAATTATGAAGAAGCTTTTCTTCTACTTCCTTAGAGAGGCCTTCCCTGGCCCCCTAATCTAATACAGGCTCTGGTCACCATAGCAGTTGGCATTTTGTGTTTTTTGGTGTCTCTCTCTTCCTTATTTAGAATGTAAGTGCTGTGAATGTCTTGTTTATAGCTCTGCTGCAGTCCTTAGAACTGTGTTTAGTATACAACAGGTTTTCTATAAATATTTGAATGAATCGATGCCATGCTAAGGCTTATCCTGTAAGTCACTGGTTTTCAGGATGTGTGTGCCTGTTACCCACATCAGCTTAGACCCGGTGAATTAGATTCTCTGAGAGTAGTAAGGCCAGGAAATCTGCACTTTAACAGTCTCTTCAAGTGGTTTTTATGTACACTAAAGTTTAAGAACCATTGCCATAGTCAGTAGGAGTCACTGAAGTATTTTCAGCAGTGGGATGAATTGGTAAAGTCCTTTGGCAGCAGGAAATAACGAAGTTTCAATGTGGCAGAATAGGAAAATGAGAGAACAGTTAAAAGACTATTGGGAGCCAGTTTGGAAGTTTCAAAAATTTAAACATAACATTTACCATACGACCCAGTGATTTTCCTCCAAGGAATCTACCCACGAAAAATGAAAACACATACCCATATAAAGACTTGTACATGAATGTTCGTAGCAGCATTATTCACAACAACTAGACAACTGAACTGGAAACAACCCACATGTCCGTTAACTGGTGAATGGGTAAGCCTAACAGGGTCTATCGTCCAATGGCATACTGCTCAGCCATAAAAAGAAACAAGGTACTGATCATGGTACAATGTGGATGAACTTCAGAAACATGCCAAATGAAAGAATCCAGTCACGAAAGACCACATATTGTACAATTCCATTTATATTAACTGCTCACAAAAGGCAAGTTTACAGAGACAAAAAGTAGATTAGTGGTTGCCTGGGATAGTTACCTAAAATTGGATTGCTGTGGTGATTGCACAGCTCTGTAAATTTACTGAAAATCATTTAATCATATGCTTAAAATGAGTGATTTTTATGTTATATAAATTGTACCTCAGTAAAGATGTAGGGGGGAAAAGAGCTGTCGGAGTAGTCCAGAGTTTCCATTAATGAAAGGGAATGGAGATAGGATTAATATAAGAGAGATGTGACTACGGGGGTGGAGGAATTTGTGAAAGAAAGGAAGAGTCAAAGTTGGCTACCACATTATTGATTTGATGATTTAGCAGTTGCTAATTCCACCAGTAGAGATAGGGAATATTTAAGGATGAACAGATTTTTTGTGGGAAAAGATAAACTACTTATCTTTAATTTGACCTATCTTTAGGATATCCAGTTAGAGATATCAAAGAGGCAGTTGGATATATGAGTCAGAAGCTCCAGGGATGTTTGGGCTAAAGGTGTAGAATTGAGAATTATTATGGCAGTAGAAGCTCATAGTGGAAGGTGTACATTAAAGTGAGAAAAAAAGGGATTCCTAAGACAACCCTGGGAAACATCAACATTTAGGGACCACATAGAAGAAAGACTTCTTCACTAGTGAAGAAGATTGAAATGGAATGGTTACTCTTACAAAGATCATTGCAGGAATACCAAACTTACTGCAGTGTGGTGTGACAGGCAGCTAATATCAAATGGAAACTGTTCATGTGAATGGGATTTAGTGGCCCAATAAAATCTTGTACATTCTAAGATGGCAGAAATCATGACTTTTAGACAATGTATAATCTTATTGTCCCACAGTCATAAAAATGTGAAATGTGTCCCTTTGCAAATTAAAATGAGTAAACATAGAGCCTCTTTGAGGATTAAGTGTAAGCATGGCCTGCTGAGTTATTTTATTTTTATGGTTTTATATCTAGTTTCTTTCCCAACTTAAAACAAAAGATACTATTTACATCCAAATTACAAACTGTCCAAGTATGATTAATGACTTTAAAACTCAGTTCTGTATTTCACACTTTTTTTTTTAAACCTTGTTGGTTTATGTAGCTGGGAATATTTAAGTAGGTATTACTTATCTTCTGCTTGCAGGCTTATCGGTAACAGCAGAACAAATAAATCCTCATGGTACTGGAGCTCGAAAGACAGAAACTAGAGTTGAAGAGGCATTTCGGCACAAACAAAGAAATCCAATGGATGTCTGGCACAACTCTACAAATAAATGTGCGTGTGAGTATTTGAGATCCTATTATCCAGTAGTGGGAACAACTGAGAATGATGCAGATTTGTTAGGAATTGGGTACACAAAACAGCTCTTTTAATCTCTTCTGTTTTCAGAGGTGAAGAGCTTGTGGGGTAAGATGCTGAATCAGAAATATATTTCTTTAAACTTATTTGCTCTTTTCTATCCCCATTCAGTACTTGCTGTTATAATTGAACTAAGTTTGAATATTTTCAGTTTTAAACTTTGGTTTTTGGATAGATACATGGAGCCAATAGACTTTATCCACCCCTGCCTCCCACCCCAACCCTTCTGTATGCAGGGTGTTGTCTTTATGGTAGGAAATGGAAACTCCGGCTTAACAGAGTGGCTGATTTGACAGTAGGAACTTGATTTTTCTGACAGAATATTTTGTGCTCAGTTTGAAAAATCTGTATAGCCTTCTTTATCTAGTTTTGTTTAAGTGAGATGTATTTAGAGAGGGAAAATTCAGTGTTCTAGATTTTCTTCATTTTTTCTCATTCATGGTGATCTATAAAATTTCTAAAAGACAAATGTTAATAAACGTAGCATCTTCGTAGTACAGTTCCTGTGTTTCACTGAAGATAGCCATCTTTGCAAGATATATGCTGCTCTTCTGGTATAAAGGTGATAATACTGCTCTGTCAGTAAAGCTGGCCATAATATGTTTTCACCAATGACATTGAATTTGAATGAATGAACCGTAGTCATTGTTTTTTGCTTGTCCTCTTTGTGATAAGTGGCATTCATATGTGAGAAAATTTGAAGGACTTAATGGTGCATTTAGTTCCATGAAACTGATTAAAGCTATTTGGCCTAGTTGCACCTCAGATCGTGACTTGGATTATGTAACACAGTATTCTAATGTAAACCTTGAAAGCCTTTACATACTCTGCACCTGATACAAATATTTACTAACTAAAACACATTGAATATTGGCTTTAGGTGGTTTAAGTTCCTTTAAATATTAAAATGTTACTTTAATCTACAAATGTGAATTTTGTTTTCTCTTACCAGTAGATGGCATATGTGACTCATCGTTTGTCTGTTTTACATTGTCTGACTTAAATCATAAATCTAAATGCCCCTAAGGGAGAGTTGTTTTCCTAAGGTCTTAGTTTTGGAAACAAGCTCAGAGATGCTATAAAAATTGGCTCTAAAGATTGTGCCTCTAAATGGGCTTTTCAGACAAAGCACCCCTGAAGAAGGAAGTGGTATATTAAAGATTAGTTCCATAAATATATACTCCACTACGTGCCAGGGGCCAGGGGCTGTGGAGATACAGCAGGGACGAAAACAAAAATCCCTATTCTGGTGGAGCTTATATGATCAATTTCTCTTATTTTTCCAAAATTATGCTAACCCTTAGAAATAATTATATAAGGGGTGAGGGGAATATCTCTGGTTTGACCTCCTCTGAAATGAGAACATCTTCTCTATTCTTAGCCAGGATGAAGGTATTAGAAGTAAACTTGCTTCACTAGGGCTCCTAGCCTTTGCTTAGTGTGCTACATATCAAATAATTGAGCTTGCCCTTGATTGAGCAGAGTTCAGGTTCTTCTTGCTCTCAAGTTTCATGGCTTAGAGAGGAAAAGAAAAAGGGAACCTCTTGTATTTTTGGTTACATGATTGGAGAATAAGTGAGGTTACAATGTCAGGAGTGACTTGTCAGGTAGTCAAAAGCTAACAGCTCCACCTTTTAGAGAAAGAGCAAACTGAATTTTTTGTTTTCATTTTTAATGTGGACTGGATTAGTTTTTCATATAGTCAATGGAATGCTTATAAATGTCCATCACTTTAGCCAGCTTTTAACAGTAGACTAATACAGAAATTTTTTCTCCAGTTACTCTGTAACTGTAAATTGTAAAAATTGAAATTATAGGGGAAAAAGGAATGGAGAAATGATTCTAATGATATTACAGTTTTGAGGGCAAAATACATTTTGAGCCAAGTGACTAAATAGCTTGAATTTTGGAAACAATTTTAGAAACATTTAGTAGATTTATTCTTAGAATAGTAATATTTATAACAAAAGTTTTCCATTTCTTGTGAATACCTTTGTATCTTTACAGAGACTCCATAAGGATTAAAGATGAAAGGATGAAAAAGTATATAAACACACTGTACATTGTTGTTGATAGATCACAAGTTCATACGAAGCAGTGGAATATAAGAAACAAGAGTTGTCATAAGACTGTATTCCCTTCTATTTGTCTTTGAAATGCAATTTTTAAGCTGTGGGTCAAACAGTCTACACTTAGTGATCTCATATTTGTATTTTCTTTTTAAAATGTCTTTAGTCAGGAAGCTTTTCAACTTTGACATATTAAAAATATATGTTGTCTTTTTAAAAATTGTCTGACATTACTTTTATATCCTCGGAAAAAATGAATTTCTTTTACTCCAATGCCTTTCAACAAACTAATATTTAGAATTTGGTGTTAGATACCAGAAATGATAGATCTCTAGCTTAACTCATTTGCTTTAGTAACTTTTGTATTTAAATTTCTTTATGCAAGTGTCCCAAATTGCAAAACAAAACTTTTTGCTTATTAAAGGACAGGGGGTGGGTATGAAAATGGGTAGATTTTCATAACCAACTACCTTTGGTACTTGTATAGGAAATTAAAGATTCCTGGGTCCATCATTACCTGGAAGTACCAGCTGTCTACTCAGAAAGCTCATGATAGTTTCCAGCATCTAAGAAGATTGTCCTTACAACTTTTGTAGGTCTCCCTTTTCACATAACTGACCAAATATTTATTTTAAATGTTTTGTTAATGTTGTCATTGTCACCTTGATAGCAGAGGGCTTAATTTTTCTACATATTTTCAAATAACAACTTTGCAGTAAATCGGTCCTGCTAGGTGAACTGTTTGCGGTAAAGGAAGTTAACAGTGGGCTAACCAAATTGTCCATGTAACCTTCATAGGGCTTCTGTCCGTGACCACACTTCCTGTGTTACTGCGGGTTACTGCTTCTTCTGGAAGGGGAGGCAGTGGAGATTACTTTGTGGGGATTCTTGGTATACTGGATCACGCCTTTCTTTTCATGGTTTAGGCACTTTTGGGTGATCTTGGTGGCAAAGCACTCACCTTCCTGGTAGGCAATCCAGGGCTGTCATCCCAAACCTTCCAGGCAGCCTGGTAATGTGGTCATTCCCTAAATATTATATGCTTGGCCCCTGGATGTTAGGAATTAAGAACAGCTATGAAGTAGAACCTGTGGTAATAGAAAAAATTAATGCTGAGTAAGCTCATACAGGAAATAAATTTTTAAAAAATGTCGTTCTTCAGAGTTCATGCCTGACTTCACATCCATTCCACCTGTAGGTTGTGAGGATTAATCAGTATGGATGTCAGGAGCCAAGTGGTTTTTGTTTGTATGTTACACTGGTATGGGTTTACTTTCTTTTGGATCTTATTTAGTAAACATTTGTAAAACAAGTACTGCACTCCAAGTTCTACATATCTTTTTTCCTTCCTTGTAAAATAGTTCGAGTTCGGAGAAAATCGAGGCGGCGATCACAGTGGGGTAAAGGAATTATTAAGAAAAGGAAAGTCAATAATTTAAAAAAAGATGAAGAGGACACCAAATTTGCAGACTATGAGAACCATACAGAGGACAGGAAATTGCTAGAGAATGGAGAGTTTGAGGTAAGCACTGACTGCCATGAAGAAAATGGAGAAGAAACTGGAGACTTGTCTATGACCAATGATGAATCATCGTGTGACATCATGGACATGGACCAGGGGCAGAGGCTTAACAATGGAGCAGGCGCAAAAGAGAGCTTTGCATCCACTGAAGAGGAAAGTTCAAATGAGTCTCTACTCGTCAACAGCAGCAGTTCCTTAAATCCACAACAGACATCTAGGAAAGAGCCTTTCCTTAAAGGAAGCTGTCTAAATGGTGAGGCTTCCACTGACAGTTTTGAAGGAATACCAGTTCTGGAGTGTCAGAATGGTAAAGCTGAAGTAGTTTCTTTCTGTGGTAGTGGAGATAAATGTAGTTCTGAACAAAAGATTCTTCTGGAGGACCAGTCAAAAGAGAAACCAGAAACTTCGAATGAAAATCATGGAGATGATCCTGAGAAACTAGAGACGCTGGAATGTAGCAATAATGAGAAGTTAGAACCTGGCCCCGATGTGGAGGCGAAAGATGCAGAACTGGATAAAGAAGGTAGAGCTAATATTTTAAAAAATCTTCTGAAAGTTCAAACTCCAGAGTTAATTAATTGCATATTTTGTCTGGACCCCAGTAGGAATAGTTGATAAATAATGGTACCCCTTTGAGAATCTGTTAAAGTTTTCATCCCTTTCCCTAGGAAAGTATACACATATGTACTAAATTTTGGTGAAAGTTTCAGAGGATTTATGGTCCAGAATGCATTTCTTTCCTGGCTGCTTACTCTTCTGCCTCCCACCTGATTATCATCCCTGTCCTAATGGATTTATGACTAAAAGCTGAGTACATCCACAGGTGTTAAGAAGATGGAATTCTAACAGAAGAATTATTGGGGTGGGGTGGGGTGGGGATTGGCATGGCTGAGAAGATTTGGATACTATAGCAGTATGGTATATGAGAGTCATGTAGATCCACATTAAATTACCCCTTCTGTTCGTTATAATCATGTGACTTTGAACTAGTTACTTACGTTCTCCAACTCTGTTTTTCATCCTCTAAATTAAATTTGAGAATGGTATCACTGCAGGGATGAAATAAGTCATGTCTATCAATCGTCTCCCTTGGTACCTGGCACATACTGAGGTGTATTCATTCCAGGCAGTCACTGTTAGTTGAATCTAAGGGATGTGTAGTCTAAGATGCTCCATTGCTTTGTAAGCCCAATGGTGGAGAAAAGCAGCAGAACCCTCACTGTCAAATGTACGTCACTCTCACAGAATCAGAGCTCCGCCGGCTCCTGACTTCCTGTGGCTGGCTATGTGATTGTCTTCAGAGAAGCAAGAAGACAGGGTTGAGGGTTTCTAGCTCCGCTTTGTTTATCATGTTTTTTAGCCCATAGTGAGATGGAGGGAGTTAGAGATCTACCCTGTTCAGTATACATTTCCTTCCTTATACTAGGCTATCTTGAAATTTTTTCATGCTCTCGAAATTGTGTGCTGTATATAGCTTTAGCCTGGGGTTTGGGCTAGGTGGCAAAAGTTTTCTGCTGCCAGTTTTTTGAGCCCTCTAGCAGAACTAGGAAGTAGGAAGGTATTATTCAAAGTCTTAGAATTCTTTTAATGAATAAAGAGAGAGGTACTGTTCTTAGATGCCACCTGTAGAGAATTTGTTTTCTTCAGTATTTAGTAGTTTTGAGAGCAGTATTTATTCTGTGTTATCATATAGACAGAACTTAAAAAATGTGTTGAAGCCAGGGTTAGGTAATGAGTGGGACAGAGTGGGAAAAAGGGGGAGATCTGTGTTGTGAGGCAGAATGGATGCAGGGGGAGGAGTCCTTTTTAATGCTATTTTACTATGATATTCTAGTAAGCTTACAGAAAGGGTTTAAGTTAATAATATGTTCAATTGGTGATCTAAAAGCTTTAAAGATGTTTGTTGTGTAAAAGCTTTGCCTGAAGTTTTCACTTGTAATTGTCAGGGCAGTGTTACTAAGTGCAGTGGTTCCTAATCCAAGTTCTCAGGCCCCTAGAAGTCCATGGATGTGGTAATGAGGATCGTATGGTCTTAACAAAACTCCTAGCATATGTTAATTGAGTTATAAATAAAGGCTTTCACTGTAAAGGCTGACTGAAATATAAAATTTCTCTGATATGTCATGGTGTATGTTTTTGAAGGCAACATTTGGGTTCTTTTACTATTTGTCTATGTAGCAGGCATTGATGAGAAAAAAATTGTTTAAAGACTTGAGAATATGAGGACTAATGCAGGAGGGAGGAGGTAGGTTCTCCTTAGTGTCCCTGACATGAGCCGGATCCTGTATAAAGTTCTGTAGCCATCCGAGTTTGTCTTTGTGCTCCTTCTCGGCGGCCTCCTCTTAGAGTGCTCCTACCTAGGGGGGCATAGGCTTGATGGTCTGCCTGCCCGGGGCACTCCTCAAAGTGCCTGCTGCTGTCAAGTCATGCTCAGCCACCTCAAAATTTCTGTTTTTTCAGTGTGTCTGGTCTCAGCATGATGTTGAGAGGAAAGTAATTAGATTATGCTAATTCATTCTAAGGTAGGAAAGATCACTAGTTCTATTACACTTTTAATGGGTTTATATTTTTAAGAAAAAAATGTTAGAACCCAGATTGATTTCTAATAGCATTCTAGGCAGTGTAACAGGAAAAATGAGAAATTTCAGGCAACGTTGAGGAAAATGTTTTACATTGGAAGGCAAATATGTACACAGGTTGGCCTCACTTTGTGTTGGTATCTGCTTTTCTAGGTTGCTTCCCTTCTTCCAATATTGAAAGCTCCAAATTTTAAAATGATGGCTATCATAAAGAGAGTGAAGGCTGTTAAGTTAGCGCTTAGAGGTGAAGATTGCATTTATCTTCCTTTTAGTGGATATGTTTATTAGATGATACATATTCTAGTATGACTTGGCTTTCATAGTTGTGGTTTAGTTCTCTTTAATTTAGGTTACTTATTCTTACCAAAAAAATTATTTATCATTTAAAGATTATCCTTATTCTAAAAAGGATTTGTGGTGGGTAAAAGAACTTGTAGTTGTTTAAGCCTGATTTTTCTAAACTTTTACTTGCTGCAGTGCATTTTTTTCCCCTCAATTGTAGGTGCGTCTAAAGTAAAGAAGTATCGTAAGTTAATCTTAGAGCAGACAAAAACAACAAGCCTGGAACTGGTTCCAGAAGAGCCATCTGAGCCTGTGCCACCTCTCGTAGTCGATCGTGAGAGATTGAAGGTAAATTTAGCTATTCCCAGTCAGTTTTAAATGAATGGAAAGAGATTTGAATATGTTTGTAGGCAGTTGAATAAAACTAGTTTTGATAATCTCTTGCTTTAACCTAGGAATATAAGTGCTTTAGAGATTCTAGTAAAAAAGAGTTATGTATGTTTTTAGGGGTTTAGAAATATGAGAATGCTCTTGGTAATAAATTAAACTCTAGAATCTTCTAAACTCAGGTGTCACTGTTACGCTATAGCCCATGGTATCTGTTACCTAGCTGTTTGAATACAACTGATTTAGTTTGAACAATGAAATCAAACTTACTCTCTTTTCTTCTGATTTTTCTTAGAAATTGCTTGATTTGTTGGTAGATAAAAGCAACAATCTGGCAGTTGATCAGCTTGAGAGATTATATTCTCTTCTTAGTCAGTGCATCTATCGTCATCGTAAAGATTATGACAAATCACAACTTGTAGAGGTAAGTGCTTAGTTCATCTGTAGAATAAACAACTATATACTTTAGTCCCAAAGAAAAGAGAAAAAGAAACTTTTAGTCTCTATCTTTTATTAAGTAACCGAAGAACGTTTTGAAGATTTAAGATTAGAAGAATCATTAAGAGTTAAAGTTTGAAGAATAAAGCCTCTCTGTACCATTTTGCCTCAGGACAGACGTAATCTGGGATTCTTTGTTTATCAAAGTACAGAAATTCATGATTCTGGGTTGGTGAATACAGAGAATAACATGTCACAATTTTCCCCTTCCTTCTTACTGCTGACATCACTGACTAAGCATATCACTTGGGCTTGCTGAATGGCCTCACAGTTCTTACCACTGCTCCCTACGCAGCCACTGCTGATTAAAAGGAATTGGCATGAGTAATGAAACCTGTTTGCCACCTCGCTATTGGTTGGAAGAGAACTTAAGTCCTCAGATCTAGTCCTGTAAAATAGCCACATGAAGGAGTGGTTATCTTTTTGCTTAGACACTTTAGAGTTGAACCACTCCCTTCCTAGACAACTTTGGGCCATGAGAAAATTCTTCCTTATAAATATGAGCTTATATCTCTGTTCATATAATTTACATCATTGAGCCACACTTCTGCTTTTTGAGGTCATCTGAGCAAATGTAATCTCTTATCCACCCACTAAATGGCTGCGTGACTTCATAAGATTCCCTCTGCTCGTTTGCCTGTCAGTTTGCTTATCTGGGGGGCTAGTTATTAAATATTTATTGAGTAGCTACCATTTCAGATACTGTGCTACGTGTTTGGGATGCAAAAAGTGAGTAAGACAAAGTCTCTGCTCTCAAGGAGCATTTCTAGTATATTAAAGATTTATTTGTAAATCTTTTATTTGTAAAGGATGTGATTTTTCCTGTGTGTTAAGGAATATTGGACTTGAATCAAAGCAAAAGAGCATTTAAAAGTTATTTTGTAATCACATTTTTATGAATCCATACTGTCATTATACAATATATAGAAATAACAAGAAAGCACAAATGAGAAAATAAAAATGTCATCCATATCTCACCATCTAGAGGAAACTAGTCAGTGTTAATCTTTTGGAATGTCTTCTATCCTTTAAAAATGTCTAGATGTATGTAACATATGTAAGTATGTGAGTATATATTTAAAAATTGGGATCATATTGTATATTCTGTTTCATAACCTGACTTTTTTCCTACTCAGTAATGTATGATGAGGCATTTAGCAGGGGTGATTTTGATTGATCATATATAAGCACGTTTTGACCAGATGATATGTTAGTGTTGCCTATTAGTTCTACAGAGATGTAGAATATAATTTCTTCGGAGGTGTTTAAAGGGGGAAAGGAAAATGAAATGTGTTAGACGTATTTGACATTTGCCCATCTGAATGAACGTGTGGGGTAGAGTTCTTGTTTTTTAATTCTAGAACTTGTTTGTTCAGATGGTTGACATTTGGTTAGCTTGAATGGATTGAATACTCTTCAGCAGTGAAACATATTTCAGTATGGAACTCATTTAGGGAGGCAAGGGATCTGTGCCAGAATCACCAGTGAGCAGCATTCCTGGTGGTGGTGGTGGTGATGGCAGCTATTCTTGGCTTTTTCTTTTCTTCTTTCTTTTTTCTTTCAGCTCTAATTGGAGTGAATGCAGTGGGAACAGGGTGCATTCTACATTTGGTGCAAGTTTTGCTGTACTGAATGCATTCATTTTGCTGTGGGAGTTAGTTGAATATAATGACTAAGGAAGGGCCCAGGCTTTGGAGTGAGGCTGTTCAAATCCTGACTCTGCTATTTGTTAGCAGATAAATTATTTATATACCTAAGTTTCTTAGCACAATATCTGGCATAATAAATACTCATTGAGTGTTACTAGCATCATCCTCATTAGCCTAAATATAAAATAGGAGGCGTTTGCAAGTGTCTTTGCCAGGTATTCTTACAGAGTAGCTATGTTATTGTAATCAGAAAAATGTTTAAAGCTTAACTTGTATGTAAAATTCTTTCTCTAAAAAGTTAATTTAACATGAATTTTCCCATAATACTTTCGTCTTTCCTTTAATAGATAATATGCACCTTTTTCCCCCTTACAGGAAATGGAAAGAACAGTTCATATGTTTGAGACATTCCTATGAACTTTTCAAGATGAGTGGTTTATCCTCTCCAATCTGCTCCTGACAGAGCAGTCTTCTGAGCCATTCAATTTCAAATTGCACCAATTATGTGCAGAGCCTCCGTGTAAAGTGCTCTCTCACTCATTTCTCTCTGTTGAATTTGGTGCTATTGTCTCAGGTACCTGAAACCAACCAGCCTACAAGAACCAAACAGAACTTCAGAAACATGTTGTATTTTCCGCAAATAAAAAATACAACCCCACAGATTGGAGATTTTGGTGCTACAGACACTGCTCTCACTTCTGCTCCTCTTTTCGTGCACTCTCTTTTGGAGACTTCTCTCTTAGGGAGCAGACCAGCAAACACAAGGAAACTGGATGGGGCAGTTCTAACTGTGTTGAATTGTTTAAACTAAGTGGACAACCTGTTATTTTTTTTGTCTCCTTTTCTACCCCTTTTTTCATATTTGTTTTTGGTTTTTTCCCTCTGGGTAATGTACTGAAATCTGTTTTAGAGTTGGCTATGGTGTATTCTGGTGGGAAACTGAAGAAACTGGATAAAATTAGATTAGGCTCTTTAGAACTGCCTTTAATGTGCCTTTTTATTCATTTGAGAAAGATAAGGCTAAACAAAAGGATGGGCTTGTTTGTAGCAAATGAATTAGAATGTTTTCTCTGGTCACGACCTTGAAAAAAGTTTTGATACTCTGTTTCATTAGGAGGCAACCAGTGTTTTGGTATAAAATGCCTATCTTGTTTTCAAAACTCAATCAAGACACTCATTAAGCCACATAATATACTAAAATGGTAAGTTTTCCTGTATGGTCTGTTTCTGTTTAAGGAACATGTAGTAAAACAACAACAACAAATAATGGTACAAAGGCCACCAAATAAATGCACACACTTTTCGGTATTGCTGACAATGATGACCAGAAAATAAATAGATAGCAGCATTCTTTTCTTTTCTCGGTGGCAATTTAATAGTTATTCATGTTTGAGTTCCCAGAGAAGAATGATTTTCATGTATAGTAAATTGTTACTGTTTTGTTTTAAAGCCAGGACTTGCCAAATGGACAGAAAAGAGAGAAATCAGAAGCTCCATAAAATTCATTTTCTATATGCATAGTTGCAAGTGAGCTCTGGTATGGTCCTTGAATAACAGTATTAATGTTTAAATCCCTTACCCTAAGGTTACTTTCGCAACTATTCATTTTGATTGGAACTCATTTTGGATCTTGTTGAGTGGTTTCTGTGAGTTGTACTTATCTACAATTAATTATGGGTTACTAGTTTTACAATAACTTTCTACAAATTTGAAGACACAGTCTAGGCAGTTGCAAAGAGGCAAAGGGAGTGCAGTGACATTTTTTTATCAGATGATTTTTAAACAAAAAAAGTAGAAAATTTTGACAAGTTGGCTTGATATCTTTATTCATTATAGCCGTTAGCTGCAGGTGTGTCTTTCCAATATATGCAACACATGTAGTTTGGATTTAATTAGAGCAAATGATCTTGGACTACTGCAGAGATATTGAGCTACCTCAGCTTTTTGTATTTTAGTTACCAACAGTGTTTACAGAGTCCTGTAATCACTTCGCCACCGTTTACATGCTGAAGCTAAGGTACTTGTCCCCTCGTCTCTAGCTGTTGTAGTGTGCTGGATGCCAGCGCGGAAAGCACACCTTGGCCGTAGGCTACTGCAGTAATCCTAAGTGCTTCTTTGCATTTACATTAACAATTTACGCCTTCTAATTCTAGCTTAATTTTTTTTAAATGCCACTTGTTTTCTTTATACCTAATCTATGAAGTTTTCATAATAGTCAGTCATATAATTCAAGATGCTACCCGTGTAGACACACTGTATTTTTAAGGTGGGCAAGTGCGATTAACGATGAACCATTTTAAGGGGGAGGTTATTTGAAACCTCTAATTTGATTATTGGGAGGATTTTCATGCTTTCTTTAGTATTTATTACCATCATACCAGTTCAGACTATTTTACTGTCTAATACATTAGCATTTTGTATTTTGATGGAAATTGTTACAGAATTTAAAGATTTGATGAAATAAGATGTAGCAGATTTTTTGTAGCAAGTTTCTGGTAAAAGGGTTTTTTGCAAGTCTCAGGTTCTTGCTGCACTATTTTTTTTTAAATATTTATTCCAGTTACTCTAATTCAGAAGCATTCTGTTCAAGTAACAGCAGCACTTGTGAAAGGAAAAAAAAAAACGCACATGTTCTTAGTAGGTTACTAAATTTGTACAAGTTAATTAAGATTTTAGCCATCAGTGAGTTTGACAAGGGAATTTTATTTATGTTCAGCATTAAAATGCTTCCAAAAGATCAAGTTTTTTAATTTTAACCTTGATACAGATGGAGAAATAGGATGCAACCTCAGTATGATAGGAACTGCCACTTTGAACAGTTTAGGTCTTAAAGAGAAAGCCAATCTAATGCTAAGGGGAGAAAAATGAGCTGAAAATTGTACCAACTCCTCCGGCCTCCTTTCCCCCCAAAGAGAAACACACTATACCAGTTTTGCTTATTTTTCAGATATCTGATGGTTCTATAATTTAAAGCAGCTTGTGAAATTATCCAAGTGGACTCAATTTTGTTTACCTTTCTGTAAGTTCTTAATTTTTGCTGTATAGCATTGGCAAAAATATGTACAAATTGACCTCTGTTCTTATTTCCTATTGTGAGCATTATAAATGATAAGCTCCTGTGTAAAACATTGCTCTGAGATCAGTAAAATAGGTATCACAGCACAGCCCAACAGTAGTTAATGCTCAACTGTGGGGACCATGGGAGCTTTTTGAAGAGGATGGAACTGCACTAAGGTTGAAACTGATGGCTGTGGAGTTAATTGTGTTTTTGAGCTTGAATCTCACCTGTGATTAATTTTTTTGCTTTGTTTTATGTCCTTTCATGACTTGATTTTTCTCATATGCCAATGTATTTGTAGGTTTACTGGATTTTATTTTTAGGGAGTTGGGGTGGTAATATCTTATCTTCCCATTTTTTGATTAAGTTGGTTCAGCTATGGTGCTATTCAGTAGGTATCTTCAGTGTCAGGTCCCGTAGCTGAATACCATTGTTATTATAATTATTATTTGTAATCATGTTGTAAGCTTGAATTTGGGCTTGTATTTGCATCTTTTGTATTTTGTACATTTGGTTATTTAGACTTTGGGAGTCCTTTTTGGTTTCAGTCATGTATGTCTACTTGTAGATTAAGTAGACTTCATCAACTATGGTCTATTTTGGGTTTGTAGTTTAATTTAGAATTGTGTTAAGTTGATGTTTTGCATTTGACTTCATTTTACATTAGTTTGAAGTAAATTATTTAATTTTTGAATTCTGGAATTTTGGACATTTATTGTAATTTGTAATATAACTGCTGTGAAATACTTGAATAAAGATGACAAGAAAAACATGTCTTTCTTTAGCTTAATTATGATTACTGTTGGCTGCAATTGCAATGCTACTTTTCTAGCTGAATTTATCTATTTTGCAGGTAGGGCATATTGATGTTTATTAAGCAACCCCAAATATCTTGTTATATGATTCTCTTAGATTTTAGTAGCCTTCAGTACTTTCAGTACTTTTTAGCTAAAAGTTTTTCTGTTGAGAAATTCTGGTTTTAATTTCATTTGAAGATTGTCTAAAATATGTTGTGTTGGAGCAAATGGATTACTTCCAATTGGAACACTGTGCTGCGTACAGTAGATGATCAGGTAGTATGGTTCACTTATTTTATAGTGTTTTCTCTTTGATCAGGTAGTCGTCAGTATGCTTGAAACAGTACATAGAATTTAAATATGGAGAGAGAGTTCATACTAGAATTTTGAAGGGCTTGTTGCTTCAAGTGAATAGAATGTTCTTGGCTTTAGATTGCCCATTTTTCTGCTGTCCGCCGTGAGATACCTTTTCATGTCCCGAGATGAGTATACTAATCTTCCTCAGTATAAATCCTTAATTTTCTTGTTTTGTTTTTGCTTTTTGAACCACAGTAAAAAGGAAATGATTAGATTTGAGTAAGACTTTGTTTTTGTTTTTCATGATTTTACAGATTGTATAATTTTTACTTTTGATTGTTTGTATATATCAAAAGACTGGTAATGTAAACCCTGGGAAACCGACTTAAAAAAATTTATGTGAATGTTTAGATAAGGAGTTTATAATTGCATTTGAGTCTCAATCAAGTTTTTAGCACTCTGGAGCTCAAGTTAGATATATTTATCCAGTTTTACTCTCCATTGGACTCAAAACTACAGTAAAGCAAGAGCCTAGCCTTTAAATATCTACTTCATGTTATCCCCGTGCCCCAGTACCTGCAGAGTTACCTACTGGCTATTTTTTAAAATATAAATTCCCTCTCTTACCCACACAATCATATGTCTGTTTCATCATGGGCACTATGCTAGGCATATGTGATACCCAGATGACGTATTCTCTGTCTTTAAGTAGGTTATAGTCTCCTAGGGGAGATTGGTGCATATACCAGTAGTAATGATTCAGTGGGATAAGGGCTGTAACGGAAGGAACACAGTTGTTCAGAGTTCTAAGAAGGGAGCCAATTAATTCTGTTTAGGAATGGGGAACATGAGGGAGGGCTTCAGAGAGAGTTGGCATTTTATTTGTCCTTTGCCTTTATCTGGATTTTCTGGAGTCTAGTCCCAAAACTTTTTCTTAGTTTCTTGTGACCCTTTGTATTACTTCATATCACTTTATTCATACCTCTCACCCTGGAATATCTTTATCTTCGCTTGTTGAAATCTTGCACATCTTTCAGGGCTGGGCTTAGATTCTACACCAGCAAATCTCCCTTACTGTAGCCTTCCTCCTCAGAACTTAGCTGTATTTTGTGCTATGTAGCACAATAAATTACTAATATTATGCAAACTTAGTAATTTATTCATGTGGGAAAGAGGATTCCCACATGTAGGAATTTAAAACAATGCTGGACACATAGTAAATGTTTATTTAGTTCTTTTTGGCTTAATTAACATAGAAAGCTGGAATTTACCTAAATCATCTTTCCATTGATTCAACAAATATATAGTGAGTGCCTACTATGGACCTGGTACTGTTGCAGGTGCTGGAAGTAAAGCAGCAAACAAAACAGAAAAAGTCCTTGTCTTCGTGGAGCTTAAATTCTTTTAGACGAAATGTGCCAGATTTCTGTCATGATTGATCAGGGTTCACGTTATTTTTTTTGAAGTGTTCTTCTCTCTTTATGCTTTGAATGAAGCATTTTCTTGTTAAAAATTTGTCAAGAACTCTCCTTTTTCCTCTTTGCTTTTCTTGTATTCCCCATCTTATTGAATAGATGCATATCCATGAATTTTCCAAATCCTTCATCCTAAATTTTATCTTCTTTATGGCGCATCTCATTCTAATCATGCAGCATGTTCTGTTGAATTCTCCCCTCTAAACATGTTTTATATCCATCATCCCTTCTCTGTCTTTATTGCCGCTGATTTAGTTTGGGCACTAATCCTTTTGTTTGGAGTAGTGTAATGGTCATCATTTGGAGGAATGTAAACATGAGCAAGATATTGTGTCTGTCTTCAGTGAAATTTTTGTAATATAATTTAACTTACTTAGATTTATTAGGTGCTAGGGACTGTTCTGAGTACTTTATAAATACAAATATAAACTTTTAATCCTATGAGAACCTTCGGAGATAGGTGTTATTATTATCCCCATTTTATAGGCTAGGAAACTGAGACATAAAGTAATTTACCTAAGGTCATACAGCCAGGATTCAAATGCAGGCAGTCTGGCTTCAGTTGATGTTCTTAATTGCTGTGCTTGATTTCTTCTTGTGGTAGACAGACACGCAAACATATCGTTTCAGTATAATATGACGTGTGTTACACGTGAGTTATGCATAAGGCACTATAGGTGTACAAAGGAGGAGCATGTAGCTCAACCTCAAGGAAGCCTTCTTGGGAAACCTGATGCCTGAGCTGAGGCATCAAGACGGGAAAGGCCTTGCAGGCGGAAGGAACAACAGAAGCATAGACTGAGAAGTGAACTAGCATGACAGCTGCAGGGGAAAGTACAAGTAGGTCTCTATCACCACAGGTCAACATTTATTTAACAAGTTTATTTGAGCGGCTGCCACTTGCCAAGCAGAGTTCTTGGCATTAGAGTTATAGCTGAGGACAGGACATCAAGGTCCTGGTTCTCTTGGAGTTTATAATATAGAGGATAAAGAGTAAACAAGATGTTATCCATTAGTAGCCAATGCTTGGATGACAATAAATATGGTAGTACTAATAGTTGTAGCAAACATCTTAGTGCTGGGTACTAGTTTAAGAGTTAACCATTTAATTATCACAGCATCTATATGAGGTAAGTACTGTTGTTGGTTCCACTTGACAGAAAAGGAAAGTGAAATAGAGAGTTGGTTAAGCAACTTGCCCAAGGTCGCACAACTAATGAGTGTTAGCTGGGACCCTTCAGAGCTTGCATTCTTAACCAGTCTACCACGGAGGTGAATGATAAATTCATTTGCCCTTATTCAGGTTTTTCTGCCCTATTAATAAACATTTTTTAAACTATAGAATACTATAGAAAATAATACAACATGCGTATTCTCATCATCCAGAATTAAATGTTAACAGTTTGTCATAATAGTTCTTTTTCTAAAGAAAAAAAATTCTGGGTAAGGTTGAAGTCCTCTTTCCACCCCTCCCCAGTCCCATTTCTTTTCTTTTCTTCCCCAGAGGGAGCCACTCTGATGTCTTTGATGAACATCTTTCCTGTCTGTTTTTAATTCATGATTTGAGGAGATAACAGTTTGGGTGCTGAAGCCAGACTAACTGAGTTTGAATCCTAGTTATGCCCCTTGTTGGCTGTGTGACCTGCAGGAAGTTATTTAACCTTGCTGACATCAGTTTATCTGTAAGGGGATGATGAAAACACCAAGCTCACGGTGGTTGCTGTGAGGATTATGTCTTGAGTCACCATGTGTAAAGCACTTAGGACAGGACCAGGCACAGAGTAAGTGTTCAGTAAGTTTTAATCATTACTACGCTAATTCTTAGAACTATTATATTTGTACGTATTCATAAAAATGATTTGGGTTTTTTTAAATGTGCATAAATGGAATTATTTTACATCTTTAAAATGTATATATTTATAAATTGGAAATGCGTGTATGTGGTTTAAAGAATGAAGTAGTACTAGCAGGCTTGTTATAAAAGCCAGGAACCCCCTGACTTCCTCTCCTCCCCTCAAAAAGAAATGTGCTCCCCAGAGCCAATTGTTTTCAACACCTGTAACTAATTATTTTGGTATGCGTCTGTGTATTTCTAAATAATATTCTTATGTGGCCACTTTTTAATTTTCCAGTTTTTGCCATTATCTTTTGATTTCCCACCGTGGAGGGTAATAGCCATAGCTGTCCCCAAAACACACCCACACTTGTTGTTTTCTCATCCTCCCAGTGGGTTATAATTTTCATTAGATCGTTATTCAGTATTTGTGTTGTTGTGACTATGTGAAAACTGTTGACAGCTGAGCTGTTGAGTATACTGTGAGTAGTTTTCCTTTCCCGTACACTTTTTTGTTAATAATAGTCTTTGTTGTTGTTTGCGTAGTTTTCTATGTGTTAGTTGCTAGTTTGTCCCTAAATTCATCCCCAGCAATCCAACTCTCTTTTTTTAATGTCTTCAAATATATAAGGTATTCTAGCATTTCATCTTCTTGAGAAAATTTCTCCTGGAGCGTTCTGACCTTTTCCAGCTTTGCATTGGCATGTACTAAGGTCTTGCATAGCCATTTTCTTAGGACCTCCCTTCACTACAATCCTTCACCTTTCTCTTCTTGTCATTTGTATCCTGTGTTGCTATTGAGAAGTCCAATGCTATGATTCTTGACCCTTTTCCTAGTTTTGTTTTCCTTTCCTAAAGCTTTTAGAACTTCACTTTTTCTCTGATGTTCTGAGACATGTCTCAGACATGTCGGTGTGGGTGTCTATGCTAGACTCTGTGGGCCTCCTCACTCTAGAAACTCATGTCCTTCAGTTCTGAGTTTTCCTGAGTTATTTCTCTATGATGTGCTCACCTTGTTTTCTTCATTCTCCATTTCTAGAATCACTGTTGTTCAGATATTGGTCATCCCAGACTGTTCTCTAAATTCTATTTCCTTCCTAATTTTTATTTCTATATTTAAGTTTTAGGAGATGTTTTTCTTCTCTTGATTTTTTAAGTATCATTTCGTTTCTGTTTTCTGAATGCAAAATTAGCTCATCTCTCTGTGGATATTAATAATTATTTTTTCTTTCTTAGTTTTTCTTCTCTCTGAGTAGACTTTCCTCTGAGTTGCTGTTCATTTTGGCCCCTGTTTAGTGTTAGAGCTTTTTCTCAAATGTTTGGTAATTCCTTACTATCTGCTCATATTTAAGAGTTGGGGACTAAAAAGCTGCTTTCAGAACATAGGGTAGGAATCTCCAGATAGGAGAGTAGCAAAGCCTTCTCTGGGAAATACCATCAGCCCAACAGGAAAAAGGCTAAAGATAATATTGGAGGTTCCCTTACTAAACCAGCCAGCCAGATCACCAGCCAGAGCTGTATAGATTAGAAATAATCAATATAAAATTGGGTGAATGTTGTCTACTTTAATGTCATTTTCTATTCTTTTAAGAACTGACCCTGAAACTTTGTAATTTGGTTGGTTATTCCAATAGAAGTCTCTTAGCGGGAATGCCTTCGTTGTTAGATTATTTTTATAAATGATTTTGAGATTTTTGAATATTTATATATACTCCTTTTGTTTGTTCCCACCTTTGTCCTCCTAACCTTATTTTCCTTTCATTAGGCCAGCATGTTAGATTCCAGATCTCAGAAGGAATTAAAGTGTTCTTTGGAAGATTTTGCACTGATGGCTTTCCTCCACTTTGGTAGCAGCAATTATCTTCAGAGTGCTTGGACGTGATGGAGTCAGGCTTTCTCCTTTTGTTGACTTCTGTTACTGCCAACTGTTTTCCCAACAGCATCTCTTATTACAGAAACAGAAATGATTGATCTCTGTAGGACCACTTTAGTTAATGGTCCTACCATTAATTGCTAATGTGGCTGGACCAAAAGGTCACATGCCAAAAGTGAAAAGACATCTTGATTTTCTTACTGGAATTTCTATTTCTTTCTGAAATTCTGGCTATCTAGAATTTTTTCAGGTTAGTGTTTTGATTAATAGAAGAAACTTTAGGGAAAGAAGTCCTATACAAGCTAACCCTTTCTTCTTCCCTCATCCCTGATGAGCTTCAAGCTGAGAAAGATTCAGGAAGGCTAGACTGGAGGAAAAAAGGTGAGTAAAGCAGACAAAAGTTTTGTGTTTTTTTACACCTGTGATGTCTTTTATAAATTAAACAAAAAGTTATCTTGGCCTTTCCGCTATTACTCACCTGCTAGAGATATGGAAGTTAGGAATGTGACCATTCCATTCAGGTATCCATTACAACATTTTAAATATCATACAGCATTATAGATTAATTGCTAGTGAGTTGCTAAGTAAGTACTGAATTTAAAAGGCCAACATTTTTATGGGTTTTAATGGTTTTGGGAGGTAGGGATCAAAAAGTTGGTTTGGAAGACTGAGTGTTGACTAATTTAGAATTAAAGATACATGTAGAAGGAAGTATGGTGGAAGATAAAGCTGTGTAGGTGTTTGGGGTCTTGTTATGGAGGACCAGGCTAAAGATATTTGCACTTTGTCATGTGACAATCTTGAATGTTTTAAATAGCACCATGGACGTGATGAAAATGGAATTTTAGAAATATTAATTTGACAAGAATATACAAAATGGAAAATAACTACTTCCTTTTAACAACATATGTTGACTACCTGCCATATGCCAAGTCTGTGTTAGGCACTGGAGTTACAAAGCTAGGTGAAACAGTCCCTGCCCTTAGAAATAACTGTTCAGTAGAAGACATATTAAGAGAAAGGTTTTTTTAATTAGGTAAATGCAATGATAATGGTTTAGCTGAGGTGCTGTTGGGGCATAGAAGAAGGGAACTTAACCCACCCAAGAATTTGTGGAAGGTTTTTTTGGTCGATATATCTTGACAGCATTTCAAAAAATGAAGGAATTCAGTAAAAAATTGAGGAAGAACATTCCAGGCAGAGGGAACAGTATAACAAAGGCAAAGAAACAAAGGCGAGCATGTTAAGTTCAGGGATCTATGGGCACTTCTGGTTTGCTTTATTCTAAAGGAAAGTAAAGAAAAACGTAGTTTTAGAGGTTAACAATATGCTCTTTTTGTATTCCGAGTGAGAGATGCTGCAGGCCTGAGCTAGGGAACTTGTGGTAGGCATGGTGAGAAAGGGACAGTTTCTAGAAAATGTAGAGGTAAAATCATTAGGACTAAGTGATTGGATTTTGGGGATGAGGATAAAGGGCGATCCTGGAATTGCTCTTAGATTTCTGTCTGGATAATGAGGTAGATTATTAGTGCCGTTAACTTAGAATGAACAGGAAAGAGTGGCAAATCTGGTATGGATGCAGTGTTGGACATTTTGACATCCGCGTTGAGCAGAGATTTAGATAAATATATCTAAAGCTTGGGAGAGTTTAGAACTGGAGACTTTTGGGGTTAGCTGCCATAAGGGTTGTTCAAACCATGAGTGTGAATCAGCCCACTTAGGTGGTGCTTCAAAGCTGAATGAAAATGCTACATAGAGGAATGGTAATGTTTAAGCAGCAATAGAGGACATCTCACAGATGAGACTGATCATACCGTCTCAAAAGCAGGACAGCCAAAAGAGTGGCGTCACGGAACTCAAGGAGGAGACGATTTTATGTTCCAAATGGGCAACAGTATCAAATGTTCCAGTGGAGGCCAATGGAATATATACTAACATGTTGCTAGTAGATAAGACAATTTAGTGATCTTTGTTGTTTTAAGGAAAGAAGGAGTGAGAGCATAACTAGAGAGGTACACAGGATTGAGGAAAGGATTTTGATAAAAGTGAAAGAGACTGAGCGTGTTTATATACTGAGGGAGTGGAGATGAAGTAGCGGTGGTGAAGGTGGTGATGGCAGCTAACATTTATTGGAAATGTACTAGATTCCAGGTCCCCTTCTAAGGGCCTTACATGTATTAACTCGCTACTCTTCACAACAACCCTATGAAGTAGATACTGTTTTCTTCATTTTACTAATGAGGAGGATTAATCACTGAGAGATTGTTACAAGGCTGACCATTAGTAAAGAGCTGACTCAGAATTTGAACCCTGAGATTCTGAGACAGTAGCCCAGTTATTTACCACTCTCCTATATTTCCTCAATAGAAAGGTGGAAGTTCAAGATGTGGGAAAGAGAGGTGAGAATTAATGGATCAAGATTCCAGAAAAGACTAGAGGGGATAAACTCAGGAATATAGGTGGGAGTGTTGGTCTTGAACATGAGTAAGGATATTTTATTCTTGAACACCAGAAACTGGGGGTTACAGATGGAGGTGGTAAGTTTGCGGATGGCATGGGATATTGTGAGGTTTAGGAAATTAATACCTGATCACATCAGACTTTTTCCATCAAATATTTATTTATTGAATTTATACCTTTTTATTGTAAAACATAACACAGATATGGAAAACTGCTTAAAGCAAATGAAAGCTTATCATGAACTATTATAAGGTGTAACCACCACCCAGGTAAAGAAAATAACACCTTATCTGCCAATCCAGAAGCTCTCCCCCGTGCTCCATTCCAATTAAAACCCTCTTTTTCTCCCCAAATGTAACCACTGTCCTAACATTTATGGTAATGATGTTTTTGCTTTTCTTATAATTTTATCACCTGTGTGTATTACTAAGTACTACATTTAAATTTTCCCTGCCTTTTTTCTCCTTTGTCTTTTAAATCTCTTAATCTACAGATTCCTCCTCAATCTCTCTTTTTCCTTGCCATTAATTTGTTGAAGAAACCAGGTTTTGACCTGTTGAATTTCCCACAGTCTGGATTTTGCTGATTGAACCCCTTTGGTGAGGCTAACATGTTCATTTGTCCTCTGTATTTCCCATAAATTGATACTTGGATCTGGAGCTGTGCTGTCCAATATGGTAGCCACTAGCCACGTGTGGCTGTTGAGCACATGAAAGGTGGCTAGTCCAAACTGAGATACGCTATAAGTATAAAAGCACACTATTTTAAAGCTTTATTACAAAAATAGTATGAAATATCTCGTTAATGGTTTGTACATTGATTGTGTATTGAAGTAATATTTTGGATATATTGGGTTAAATTAAACCTATTAAAACATAATTTCCACCTAGTTCTTTTTACTCTTTGTAATGTGGTTACTAGAAAACTTAAATACTTATGAGGCTTGCATTATATTTCTATTGGACAGCACTGATCTGGAGGCTGAATCAGATTCTGGTTTTATTATTTTTTGCAAAGCTGCTTCATAAGTGAGAGTATCTTCTGTTAGGAGGCACATAGTGTCTGGTTATCATTCTTTTTGTGATGTTAGCAATGATTCATACTCAATGTCTAGATATCTTAATTCATTAGAGTTTGCAAAATGGTGAGTTCTAATGAAATCATTCCTTACTCATTTATTATTGCCTTGTCTTTTATTAGCTACTTATCCAGTAGTCCCAGTCATATAGGAAAGGTAGGATTAATGCTTGATTCTGGACCTTTATTAACTGGTTTTAAAAATGAACGATCTCCCTATCCAAAGGTGATGAATTAGCTTTCTTGGTATCATTATGAATTCATAGATTTAAACATATTTGATATATTTCAATGTGTTGCAATTATTATGCTTATTGCTACTAAAATGTTCCCATCTCTGGCCTGTGGGAACCTTTTCAGGTTGGTTTCTGAGTTCTTTTGACACAACCCTACTAGTCTGTTAGCTTTTAATCTCTGTTGTGTCTATAGTGATAGCCCCTCTTTTGTTCCTGATATTGGCAATTGCCGTCTTCTTTTTTTACTTTCTTGGTCAGTCTGTTTTTATTTATCTTTTCAAAAAACTAGTTTTTGGTCTCATGGATTTTTTTCCTATTTATTCTGTTTTTGTCTTTCAGTTTTCTGATTTCTGCTTTTAATTTTATTTCCTTTTTTCTGTTTGTTTTGTGCTTAGTTTCTTAAACTGAAAGATTAGATTATGGTCCACTTTACCTTGAAACTTCCTCTTTGACTCCTGGATTATTTAAATGTGTATTGTTTAACTTTCAAGTATTTGGGATTTCTCAGGTTTTGTATTATTGATTTCTTATTTAATTTCTTTGCAGTTGAAGAACATACTCTGTGGGATTTTAATTCTTTTAAATTTATCCTGGTTTGTTTTGTTACCTAGCACGTGATCTGTCTTGGGTAATGTTTTATGTTGACCTGCAAACATTGTGTATTCTGTTGTCGTTGGGTGGAGGGTTCTATAAATGTCAGTTAGGTGACACTGGTTGCTCATGTTGTTCAGGTCTTCTATATCCTTGCTGATTTTCTACTACTTATATCAATTACTAAGAGACAAGTGTTGAACTACCCAACCGTAACTATGGGTTTATCTATTTTTCCTTTCAGTTCAGTTAGTTTTTGCTTCCTATATCTTGAAGCTCTGTTGTTAGTTGCAAACACATTTAAGATAGTTATGTCTTCATGGTGAATTGAACCTTTTATCATTGCATAATATTCCTCTTTATCCCTGGTAGTTGTCTTTGTTCAGTCTTCTTTGTCTGTTATTAATACAGCTACTTCAGTGTTTCTTTTTTAAATTAGTGTTTGCATGGTATGTCTTTTCCCATCATTTACTTTCTTTTGCCCTAGCCTTTCATCTTTCCTTATATGTAACTTCTTTCTCCAAGAAGAAATATGGCTCCCATTATCCTAAACATATTTATTTATTTTCTAAATCCTTAATTACATAAAGAGTAGTTAAATAAGAGTTAACCCATACCACCAAAAAAAAAAAAAACCCTACTAAATAGAGTTCAAATTCTGTTTATAGTGCTTTTTTTCTTTAGTCTGAGGGCATATAGTCTAAATACGGTTTTCAAAAGTTAGTTTGGTTAATCTCCTTCTCGTCTCCCCCTATTTACTCTGGCTGTGTTATTCTTCAAAATAAAATATAGTTAGGTTCTTTTGTTTTTTTGTTTGTGTTCATTTTTAAGGTCCCTCCCAATCTTGTTTGTTTGTTTTAGTATACAAAATATTTGCATATTTACAAAAGTCATAATTATGCAAAATAGCTAGACCCAGAGAAGTGTCATTGCCCCCATCCCTTCCACCATTGGAAGGTAATCAGTCTCATTAATTTCTCTTTATCTGTCTGGTGTTTCTTTTGCTCAAATAAACAGTTACATGTATATTTTATTTCTCCCCTTTATTCTTACACAAAAGGGAGTTATTATACATACTTGTTTGCACGTTGCTTTTTTTTTTTTTTAAAGATTTTATTTTTTTCCTTTTTATCCCCAAAGCCCCCCGGTACATAGTTGTATACACTCTTCATTGTGGGTCCTTCATAGTTGTGGCATGTGGGACGTGGCCTCAGCATGGTTTGATGAGCAGTGCCATGTCCTCGCCCAGGATTCGAACCAACGAAACACTGGGCCGCCTGCAGCGGAGCGCGCGAACTTAACCACTCGGCCACGGGGCCAGCCCCTGCACGCTGCTTTTTAAAAGAATGAATAGACCTTTTTTTTGCAGTTTTAGATTTACAGAAAAATTGAGCATAAAGTACAGAGTTCCCTTTAATCTCCTTATGTGCCCCCCTAGTTGCCCCTATTATTAACATCTTACATTACTGTGGTACATTTCTTACAATTTATGAGCAAATATTGATACATTATTATTAACTGAAGTCCATAGTTTACATTAGGGCTCACTGTATGGTACATTCTGTGGGTTTTGACAAGTGTATAATGACATGTATCCATCATTGTAGTACCATTAAGAATAATTTCACTGCCCTAAAAATCTCTTGTGCTCCATCTCTTCATTCCTTACTCCCTCCTGTGGCAACTACTGATCTTTTTACTGTCTCCATAGTTTTGCCTTTTCCAAAATGTCATAGAATTAGAATCAGCTAGTATGTAGCTTTTTCAGACTGGCTTCTTTCACTTAGCAATGTGCATTTAAAGTTCCTTCATGTCTTTTTGTGGCTTGATAACTCATTTCTTGTTAATACTGAATAATATTCCATTGTATGGATATATTACAGTCTATTATCCATTTGCCTATTGAAGAACGTCTTGGTTTTTTCCAAGTTTTGGCAATTATGAATAAAGCTGCTATAAATATTCATGTGCAGGTTTTTGTGTAAACTTAAGTTTTCAACTCATTGGGTAAAAACCAAGTACTGTGATTGCTGGATTATATACAAAGAGTATGTTTAGTTTTGTAAGATACTGCCAAACTGTCTTCCAAAATGGCTGTACCATTTTACATTCACACCAGCAACAAATAAAGAGTTTCTGTTGCTCCATGTTCTTACCAGAAATGTGCTCCATATCCTTACTGGAATTTGATGTTGTTAGTGTTTTGAATTTTGGCCTAAGAGGCGTGTAGTGATATCTCATTGTTGTTTTAATTTGCAATTCCCTAATGACATATGATGTTGAGCATCTTTTCATGTGCTTATGTGCCATTGGTATATGGTGAGAGGTTTGTTTAAATTTTTTGTCTATTTTTTAATTGGTTTGTTTGTTTGCATATTGTTGAGTTTTAAGAGTTCTTTGTATACTTTGGATACCAGTCCTTTATCAAATAGGAGTTTGCAAATATTTTCTCCCAGTCTGTGACTTGTCTTTTCATTCTCTTTACTGGGTCTCTGTTGCTTTAGTTTTAATTTCTCAATATTATTGTATTTCAAGTAGATGTCTTTTAGAAAGAAACCTGGATCTTTTTAGTTTTTAAAAAAATTTAACAATCTCTGTTTTTTAATTGGGGTATTTAGAGTATTTACATTTAATGTAATTTTTTAAAATTGTGGTAAAACACATAAAATTCACCATCTTAACCACTTTTAAGTGTACAGTTCATTGGTGTTAAGTATACTCACATTGTTGTGCAACTATCACCACTGTCCATCTCCAGAACTCTTTCTATCTTGCCAAACTGAAACTGTATTTATTGAGGAACAACTCCCCCGTGCCCCCTCAGCCCCTGGCAGCCACCGTCCTGCTTTCTGTCTCTATGAATCTAAGTGCTCCAGGTACCTCATAAAAGTGGAGTCATGTTGTATTTGTCCTTTTTTGACTGGCCTGTTTTACTTAGCTTAATATCCTAAAGGCTCATCCATGTTATAACATGTGTCAGAATTTCCTTCCTTTTTGAGGTTGAATATTATTCCATTGTATGTGTAGACCACATTTTTTTTTAATCCATTAATGGGCACTTGGGTTGCTTCCATCTTTTGGTTATTGTGAATAATGCTATGAATGTGGCTGTACAAGTGTCTCTTTGAGTCCCTGCTTTCAATTCTTTTTGTATATATTCAGAAGTGGAATTGCTGGATCATATGATAATTCCATTTTTAACTTTTTGAGGAACTGCCATACTATTTTTCATCATGGTTACACAATTTTACATTTCTACCAATAGTGCACAAAGGTTCTAATTTCTCCCCATCCTCACTAACACTTGTTATTTTCTGGGGTTTTTTGATAGAAGCTGTCCTAATGGGTATGAGGTGGTTTACATTTAATGTAATTATTGATGTGTTTGGATTTAACTCCATCATTTTATTATATGTTTTCTGTTTTTTTATTTCTCTGTTTCCCCTTACTTGGAGTATTTTGGGTTACTTAAATATGTTTTAGTTTTCCATTTTAATGTATCTATTGGTAAAAGGGATGTGGCAGACATGATCAAGGATTATGACATGGAGAGATTATCCTGGATTATGTGAGTGGGCCCAGTGTAATCACCAGGGTGATTATAAGAGGGAGGCAGGATGATCAGAGTCAGAAAAAGGAGATGTGATGATGGAAGCAGAGGTTGGAGTGATGGACTTTGAAGATGGAGGAAGGGGCCATGAGCCAAGGAATGCAGGCAGCCTCTTACAAGCTGCAAAAGAAAAGGAAAAAAGAGTCTTCCCTATAGTTCCAGGAAGGAACACAGTCTGTTGACACCTTGATTTTAGCTCATAAGACTCATTTTAGACTTCTGACCTCCAGAACCGTAAGATAATACATTTGTGGTGTTCTAATCCAGTAAGTTTGCAGTAATTTTTTACAGCAGCAATAGGAAACTAATACAGCACCCCATGTGCACCACCCAGGGTCCAGTCTAGTAGGATTGGGGGGTGGTCTGCATCATAGTTTGGGTCTCACAGCCTCTGCTCTGTTGTTCCTGGTCGGTTCTACATTTGCAACTAGGATTTCATACAGTGATTTAAAGGGCCTCATTCTCCAGCTCCCTGCTCTTTGTGATCTTCTCTCACACTCTCACGTTCCCAAGAGCCCCCTTTCCTGGTGATCTGGTTAGAAAGAGAAAAAGGAATCTTCAGGGATACGCCTGTTATCACTGTCACTGCTACCAAAAGGAGGCGGGTTCATTCTGGAGCTCACTCGGGTTTGGGTCTGGAGAGTCCAGAGAGAGTGTTTTTCTGCTGGGATTCTGGCTGCCCTGGAGTGTAAGCTGGGGCATATAGGAGATAAAAGGCAAATCAGGGAACTCAGCACTGTGTGGGTCATTGTTGGAGTTCGCCAGCTCTATTTATTTTTCAGAGACCTTAGATACTTGCTTTATGTCTTCTGTCCAGGCTTTTAGTTGTAATCAGTGGGAGAGACGGGGGCAGTGTGCTTGCTCAGTCTTTACTCCAACCAGAGGTTTCTTCATTTCTTTGTTACTTTAAAAAATTTCCTGCCTTTTTTTCATCTGTTTTTTATTAACTCTTACGTTCTTTCTACTTTAGTGTACATTTCTAACATGATTTTTTTTCCTAATTCTTTCTAAGTTATTTCACCTCCTTTGTGAGTTTTTCTAATTCTGGTTTATATTATTCTTTCATTCTTCTACTATTGTTCTGTGTCCTTTGCTTGTTTTGAAATAGTAGTTATAGTTTTCATGTATTTTGTAGACATGTCTTTCTAGAGGGCTTTTATTGACTGCAGGGATAGCCTTCTCCTTTTAAAGTTTTTTCTTGTAATATATGGGATATTCCCTCAATCTTTTTGTTGCTCATTTTTCTATGAAATTACTTTTCTTGAACTTTTAGAAGGAAGCCTGAATTTCATGGCTCTAGAGCTCTCCCTTCTGTTATTTTTGTGAAGTGTTTAAAGCTAACTGCTTACCTTCTGCAGTCTCCTGACGTTGTTCCCTCCCCTGCTTTTATCTGATCTCTCTTTCAGTGCTGTTCAGTTTAGATTCTATCCCTAGTAGTTTTGTGTTAGCGTGGGGCTGGGTCCTGATGGGGGCTTTGGCTGATCAGTTTGGAGAATTCACAATGCTCACAGAACCCTTGCACTCCCCTGAGAACTGGAGTGTGTCCGACTCCTCTCAGTGTCGGATGCTCTTCTCAGCCGGGCCCCCGAGCTTCCCGGTGAGGACCTGTGGGGATTCTCAGTTCCATTAGATGCCAGTGACGTTCCTCTCCTTTCGTCCTCATGCATGTACCACAGTGTCATAGGTGTTAGCGGTTTGATGCTACCTGCTTGGGATCTGGAGTCTGGAGATTCCTAGTTACTTAGTTTTGTTTTAGATGTTACCCATGAGTCTGAATTTTTCATCCTGGTTTCTCTGTCCATTTTTAATGGGCAGTTCAGAAAGACTGCTGCCACTGCCACCATCTTCCACTTCAGTTATTTTGATGAAAAGGTGTGCTTTTCTGCTAAGAGTGAGGGGTTCTACATAGGAAATTTAAGCAGCAAAAGTGAAGGCTTATAATAGTCACTGATAGAAATGGGGAAGGGAGCTGTCCAGGAACAGATGAGAATAAGGTCAGGGCGCTGTGAGGGTGAGGACCATGCATTAGTAATGGCGCCAGCCTGTGTGACTGTGGGTTTTTTCCCCTTGCAGGGATCACCCCAAATGAAGCCTCAGAGGAGGCTGATAGTTGGATTAGGATTCCAATTAGGGTTGTAGTTTTGCCTTGTTCAAACTGAAGGGCCAGAATTTTAGGTGGTTGAGGTAACTTCTGGGAGAGGAATTCTGCTCCTGGGTATGAATGGAAGTGAAACCAAGGGTGAGGCTGCTAAACTGGGAGACAATGGACAGGACCAGGAACTGAATGTCTGTACCGAAACTAAAGACCAAATACAAAGAGAGGAGCCGTGTGATGGTACTGGATGGAGACTTTTGTCAGAGAATAGAGTTTAAGATTTATTAGGTAGGACAGATTGAGGTTAAAAGAAAAAAAGGTCCAATGTCAGGTGCAGTTTAATATATTTGATCCCAACAAGTTATTAAATGCTCTGGGATTTCTGATTTCTCAACAAATGATAAATCAGTAAGCATTACTCTAAAATCGTGTATTGTCACAGGAACTTAAGAGCCACAAGTAAAACCAAAGACTTAAGAAACTTTGAAACTATTAATAAAAAACACATGAATAGCCTGAGTCATGCACGTATGGCTATCTACATAGAGCACAGAGCTTTTCTAATGTTCTCACTATGGCAACAAATGAAAATTAATTTTGATATGAGATAGCATTATTTCTAAACATTGTGTATAGTTACTTATAGCTTAAAGTTCCTTGAAAAAATGTTAGAAGTTAATTACAAATTTCTATTTTAGCATTTTAATGAGTGCAAAGTATTTTAACAAGACTTTGCCAACAGAATGTCCTTTTAAAAAGAAATGTGACAATCCACAAGTAACAATATGCTTAATATGTTACAGAAATAAAGGTTATTTGTGGTGGGAAGTCTCAGATTACTTCATGTATTTAAAGGAAACATCAGTAAACTGTCAGTTCTGTAGTTTACCATAGTTTAATAAAGAAATTTCTTTTAATAAGATTATGTTTAAAATGGAGTTTGTAGCAAAGAAAGGCGTAATTGCCTATCACACTGTAAAAAATCAGTCTCACATCTTTGGAATGTTTCTTTACGCTAATTTCCACGTTATTTGAACTTAAATACATATCCACAGAAACAAAAAAACAAAAGATCATCAAAAAGTTATTTTTCTCCCCACATGCTCAAGATTTTATAGCTAGAATTGGATGAAACTTTGTCTCACTGTTAACACAAATGTTAGTCTAAACACAAATATTAGAGTATTTTATGTTTTAATAGGTTTTAAAAAAAATACTGGCTGGCATTAATGTGAAAGTTTTTGGATTTTAAATATTGAAGAGACGAATGATTAATTTCTCTGTTCTCTGCTGTAGCTGACTTGTTGAGAAGATTGTCATGTCATTCAAAGTACATGTCCAAGAGTCTTTTCCAGAAATTGTCAGGTCACACTTTTGCAACTATCATTGGATATGTGGGTTGTGTATTTTAGTTGTATAGACTGGTTATTGTTCGATTATTTATTTCAATTTTTTCATGTGACAGTGTAAGACATGCCAGAGTCTTTTTATTTGTTTTTAATTTTTAATTTTTTTTTTTGAGGAAGATTAGCCCTGAGGTAACATCCGCCACCAATCCTCCTCTTTTTGTTGAGGAAGACTGGCCCTGGGCTAACATCTGTGCCCATCTTCCTCTACTTTATATGTGGGACGCCTGCCACAGCATGGCTTGCCAAGCGGTGCCATGTCCGCACCCGGGATCTGAGGTAGCAAACCCCGGGCCGCCGAAGCAGACTGTGCGAACTTAACCGCTGCATCACCAGCCCAGCCCTGCTAGAGTCCTTTTAGAACTTAGAAAATTGCAGTGAAACATTTTGCTGTATTCAGAAAAAGGATTTTGTTGACTTCAAAGAGTACTGATCTTATTTCTTCTGTCATATAAAAATGTATCAATTTTTCTTAAGAAATATTTTTTGATTTTTAAATTAGAATTTGCTTCTGAATCTTTCACAGTATTACCTTTGCTTTCTGTTGTGCTGCTTTCGAAGATGAGGAGCAGAATGTATTGACCCCAGAATCTTAGGTGACTGTTTGAGCTTGTATCATAATTGGGAAGAGAAGAAAAGTTTTCTAGATTTGGGGAGAGGGTGCAATTTGTGGCCAAATAAGTTTGGAAAATGCGACCTCGTGCATCCACTTTAGTAAAATTGGAAAGAATGTCAGTCTGTTTTTGACTCTAAGAAGTTCTGTAGTAAAGAAATCTGTTTAACTTTGTTAAACACAGCATTTCCCAAATTTAATCTCAAAACCTTGTATACGAGTGTTGATAGCATTATTATTATTATTATTATTATTATTATTATTATTATTGAGGAAAATTAGCCCTGAGCTAACATCTGCCGCCGATCCTCCTCTTTTTGCTGTGGAAGACTGGCCCTGAGCTAACATCCGTGCCCATCTTCCTCTACTTTATATGTGGGACACCTACCACAGTATGGCTTTTGCCAAGTGGCGCCATGTCTGCACCTGAGATCCGAACTGGCGAACCCCGGGCCGCTGAGAAGCGGAATGTGTGAACTTAACTGCTGCGCCACCGGGCCGGCCCCTATAGCAACAGCATTCTTAATGGTTAAAGTGTGGAAGCAACCCAGATGTCCATCAACTGAAGAATGGATAAACAAAATGTATCCATTTATATATATATTCATTTAATATATCTGTTCAATGGAATATTATTTGGCCATAAAAAGGAATGAAGTACTGATAGATGCTACAACATGGGTGAATCTTGAGAACACTATGCTAAGTGAAAAATGCCAGAAACAAAAGATCACATATTGTATGATTCTGTTTATATGAAATGTTCATAATAGGCAAATCTATAGAAAGAGAAAGTGGATTGATTAGTGGTTGCCATGCATTGGGGCTGGAGGAAATAGAGAGTGACTACTAATGGGCACGGGTTTGTTTTTGGGATGATGAAAACATTCTGCAGTTAGATATTCGGGATGGTTGCTCAATTCTGTGAATATACTAAACATCACCGAGTTGTACACTTTAAAGGAATGAATTTCATCATATGTGAATTACATGTTAATAAAGCTGTTATTTTAAAAATAACCATAAAAAAGGCTCTTGCAACACCTAAGGCAAGAAGTGACAAGGGCTTAAAATAAGGCAGTGGCAAGAGAGAGGTACTAGAGGCTGTAGGGGGTGAACTGAAGAGCCTCAAAGTTCCCAGGGCCGGAACCCTAAAGAGTCAGGGCTGATGGGTCCTGTGGTGCACAGGCTTGCACCAGCAGTGGCTAGCTTCATCAAGAATGAAGGCATTCCGCACACGCACTATATAAAAACCCTTTAACGGGGACTATCACCGCCTCAGTCATCTGTAGACAACAGGGACGGCTAACGCGGTACACAAAATTATGACTCCAAGACTAAGGCTTGCTGTTAAACTTTTCCTAACTCAAAAGATGTTTCATGCTGCCAATAGAGTTTGAGTAATCTGGCTGTCGAGGTGCCCTGTGGGGGAAGATAAGAAGACATGGCCCTTGTCTGCAGAGAACATAGTCTTACTGACTTAGAATAATCCACTCAAAGGCTGTCCTCACCTTTCGTGAGGACATTCAAGTGACCTGCCAAATGTTACATAGAGGGCAACAGAGCACGTGGATTGTCAATTTAGGAAAGTGAACACAGATTTTTAGATTGTCTAATTTTTGCCATCTCGTGGAAAAGGCAGACTTCGTGGAGCTGAGTCCTCATTTTAGTCAGCTCCATGACCCAGGTAGGAAAACACTTTAACCTTCCGCCTCTTCAGGTGCTAAGGTCACGATATGCCCTCTGGGGCCAAGGATGGTGCAGCCAGTGAAAATGCTGTTCCCCTTTCCTTTGCTCTCCCAGGCGAGGAGTCATTGTCGGCAATGAACTCAAGAGTTCGTTGCAGAGAGAAGGCTCAAAGGAGGGGTTTCAAGTGAGGCACCAGTGGATAGTCTGATAGCTTACGTCAGTGGACTCTTTCCTTCTCCCACACTCAAGTTTCCTGTGTAAAGCCAACGCCCTGAGTGGAGGAAGCCAGTGTGTTTCTGAGACTCTTACCAGGCATTTAAAAGATTGCTTTGAAAGAGGACTGTGTCTAACACCGAGCTGAAGGTCTATCATATTCACAGAATTCTGTTTCCATAGTACAGGTTCCTGAGGTAGCTTTAGGAGGAGGAAGGAGCCCTAGTCTTGGAATCATAAGAGCTATGCAACTCCAGGCAGCCTTGGAGAGGCCGTGCGATGCAGCACAGGCTCTCTGGAGACTGAGCTGGATTTGAACGCTGACGTGCCTTAGACCGTCTCTCTGCTTCATGTCTGGAACCTGTGGTCTCACCTGTGCAGCAAGGATGACCATCCTCTGCAGGGTTGTTCCGAGGAGTCAATGCAATAACATATGGAGAACGCCTGGGGCGTGGCGTAACCACTACTGCACAAGTCACTGAACTTTTCCAAGGTTGTTTTCTCTTCAAGAGTGAAGATGATGCCCTACGCCTTTTAGGGTAGTTGAGAGGATAAAGTGAGATACTGTATGGAATTGTGTTATGTAAATATATCATTGAGGTTTAATTAGAGAAGACCTTCACAAGGCTCTCTGTAACCCACTCCAGAGTTTTAGCATTAATACGTGTATCCTTGTGTTGCACTAGAATTTTTCCTTCTTTATTATTGTCCTCTTCATCTTGCTTGCCTTCCAAGGACACAGAGGTTATCGACGTTCATTTCTTTCATGAAAGTCTTCATGCCTTGAAAGATATAATCCATTCACCCCTAGCCTTTAGGTTTAAAAAAAAACAATCTTGATTATTACTGGCAATCTATTTTCTTATTTGTAATTCTTTGTTACTTTATTCTGAACCCTTTCTAACTTCTCCATCACTTATGGTGCCCCAAATAGGAAATGATCTTTGGGAATTTCTCAGACTAAAATATAGGGGAAAGATTACTTCCTGTTCCTCATTCCCCATTTAAAAAAATGTGTCTTGGGGCTGGCCCCATGGTGCAGTGGTTAAGTTTGGTGTGTTCCGCTTTGGCGGCCCACGTTCCTGAGTTTGGATCCTGGGCACAGACCTACACCACTTGTCAACCATGCTGTGGCAGCCACCCACATAGAAAATGGAGGACGACTGGCATAGATGTTAGCTCGGGGTTAATATTCATCCCCCCAAAAATAAAAATAAAAATAAAAAAATAAAAAATATATATCTTTATTATAAAAGTAATGTTATCACTTTATATACATTTTGGAGAAGAGTGAAGGAAAATTTTCCACAAGTCTGTCAGTACAATTAGTAGTTTATGACTGCACATCTGGTCATTATTATATACATATTTTACATATCTTTATATGTATAGCTTATATTTCATTATATACATATCCTACATAACCACAATTATATACATATATGAATCTTGCTTTTTCCCCTCTTATAATGTTTTCTATATCACTGTATGTCTTTAGTACCTATCTCGTAGATGTGTGAGGATTCAGTGCTTTAAGAGTTTAGCATGGTGTCTGGCATATAGTTAGTGCCAATAAACGAGAGCTAGTTGTTTTTCTATGACTTTTTCCATAGTTTGCATGATTTCCTGGTGGATGCCCAGAAGTGGATTCACTGGGTCAGGTGCTCTTTAGGCTCTTGATACATGGCACCTGCCACCTTGCTTTCTAAAAGCCAGTGCAGTTTACAAAGCCCTTGGCACTACTCAGGAGTGTCACTGCTTCTCATCAGCACTGGAAGTCCACCCTTCCCCTTTGTTTTTAGGTTTGGGAAGCTAATTTAGTAGGTCAAAGATGCTACCTCATTATTTCAAGTTTCATTATTTAATAACTCAATGTTGAACTTTCTGGTTGTATGTTTACTAGCAGTGTTTCCTCTTTGTAGGGTCTGCTTATGACCTATTTAATAGTTGGAATCACTTAACATTTTCTTATTGATTTACGTGAACTCCTTAATAAAGATATTAAGCCTTTGTCATACATATGGCAAATATTTTCCTGTTTTATTTTGGCTGTGAGTTTTAAAATTTTTAATTAATACACACACACACACACACACACACTATGATCCATCTGTTTGTGGCTGTCACAATGAACTTTCTCACCATCTGTGCCAGGTGTGATGGTAACAAGAGAGACTCCCTCAGTGGTTACATGGGTTCCTACTGTAGTGGGCACACATGTCTTTTATGGTAAAATGTAATTTGTTTACCACCCCAGAGTTAAGTCTAAAGTCCACAAGGCTCAGATTCTTAGACCCAGAGAACATGTTTCTGTGACAGGGAAGGAGCTAGCAACATGTGGCTTGGTTTTTATAACAGTTTATAACTTCAGCTCTTCGTGATTGCAATCTTCTAGACATTCTCCCTCCTTTCCCTGGAACTGGTGTTTCTGGAGATAGCATTGCAGATATTTATTTGGCAAGTGTGCGGTCCACTCATCATAAGGCCTCAGCCAAGTTCTCTGAAGAACTCCCACTCCCACCTACCCCGACCCAGCTTCTTCAGATTTTTTCTTTCAAGGAGACGCTAGGTCTTGGTGAGATTTGGGGATTAAGGGCTGTGGGGCTCTTCACATGGATGAAATGCTGGTAAATCAACCTTTTCCTACCAATTTGTTAAATCTAAATTTCTTTCCCTGCCAGAGAGTGAGCGATCCTGTCTGGCGTTCTGTATTTTCAGCCTGGGAAGCCTTGCGTGGGCGTCCTTAGCAGAGCACAGTTGATCTGTATGACAGAGCACAGCCTCAGGTGTGACTGAAGACAGGAGGCCGCCCGGCCTGGATTTTAGGATAGAAATCACACCTTGTCGTTCCTCCTGGAGGAAGTGTGTTGTGTCTCTTCTCTGATAAGGCTGATAAGTTGGAGTTACTATGTGGCTTTGGCACAGTCCCTAAAAAGCGGTCTTAGGCACAGGCGTTAGACCAGTGGGAAGCTAACTGAAGCTGTCAGTTGCACAAGTGTAAGAAGAAGAGCGCTTACAACCGAAGGAAGATCTTCAGGGTTAATTCCAGAGTGTTTGTAAGTCTCTTTCAACTTTGACCTTTAATTGCCCTTTATTCTTGGTTTCCTTTTCAGCTTTATACCTCCGTTTTAGGAGTCCTGTGCTTTTTTTTTTTTTTTTGCTAAGGAAGATTTTCCCTGAGCTAACATCCACTGCGAATTTGTTTTGTATGTGAGCTGCCACCACAGCATGGCCACTGACAGATGAGGGGTGTAGGTCTGCACCTGGGAACTGAGCCCAGGCCCCTGAAGCAGAGTGTGCTGAACGTAACCACTAGGCCATCAGGGCTGGCCCAGTCCTATCCTTTCTAATCATCGAGATCTGCATTCAAGTCTACAATAGAGCCCAGTCAGCGGATGTGTGGGAGGACGAGCAGGCCTACACTGGGGTTTCTCATTGCTGTGGCAAGGACGGCTTTGGTGGCACACAAAGACATTCCATTGGCTTCTGAGTCTAGATCTATAAATATATTTATTATAATATAACAAGAACTTAACAATAAACATATACTATGTACAATACCATTACAGAGAACCCTGTTTTATATCATTCACAGAAATAGCCAGTTTTGCTCCAGTGTGATAGATGAGGAGAGGAACGGAATTTCACTGTCATCTGTGTTGAGTCTTGCTGACCACTAACACCTCCTTTGGAGGCAGACGCACACCAACGCTAACATTAGCCCTGCCCCAGGCAGTTAGAAATTTGTGCTCCAGTCCTTGGGTTCACACTTGCACCCTGTTTGACATAAATACTTTAAATGACATACAATGTATGTAGTTTTGTGCTTATTACTTTTTAAAAGAATAAATAATATTAAAAACTGCATAACGAAGCTCGGTATCCTGTCCAAGTGGGAGCCGCACTTGTAGTGCCAGAAGTTGATGCCCGACACGAGAATTGGAATTTTGTGTCATCAAATCCTGAAAGATGGAAAGTGGGTCCTGTCCTTTTCTCCTGATAAATGGGGTTTTTTTTCGTGAAATGACGGCAAGTTGACTTCCCAGATATAAAAATGTGTATTTGGTACTAACTTCAACTAAACAGCGCAGTGGCGGCGGCATTTTTCTTGCCCTGGAATGGAAACTGATCACCGCGTGAGGTTTGAGGGTCTGAGGACTAGCAGGAAGGCCTTTCTCTTTTGAGCCACGATGTGACCTCCCTCCTGGCTTCCCTTTCGCAGGTTAATATGCTACAAGAAGAGTGATTCTGCTCATGCCCCTCAGGCCTTGGCTGTCATGGCTCGTCTAAGAAGGCCGTCCCCATCCTGAGAGCTCTTGTGGCAGGTGCCTGAATATATAGCTATAAATATCAAAAATAGTCTCCTGTGCTTTGTAGACATTCATTCTCCCTCCCTCCCTCCTTCCCTCCCCACCCGGCCTGGGTCCTCAGCGTTACCTCATGGAGGGAGCTGGACAGGTGTCACGAGCCAGAACTGGTTTCCTGCTAGAACAGCCTTTCTTTGACAATGACTCCATGAGGCACAGCTTTTATGGGGCTGTCTGGGAGTTACTTTTTCTAAAAATAAAACGGGGACATCTACCCCGCCAGGAGAGATCCTCTATTCTGCACATAGAAAAATCAGAGCAAATGCCCCACTCTGGCACTGCCTACAAAGAGCTTTGGGGATTCCTGCATTATCCCTCTCGTGGCCGCCTCCTTTCCTTACTTAAAAATAGCCTTTCGTTTATCAAGAAAATGCCTTGGAAATCTAAATAATTCATATTGGATAAGAGAAAGCTAGCACAATCACCTTGTCCTTCTCCAGCAAAAATCTGGTAGGAAAACCTGCGAAGGACAGACAGCTCTCCCAGCTGTGCTACGCGGCCCCCGCAGCACCCCTCCAGCCACATCTGGCTCTGCGCGAGCGCGGGTGGCTGGACTTCTCTTCGGCCCCGCGGGGACCAGCAGCCTCCTAGGCCTTGCGCCACACAGTATTGTCCCTTGTTTTCTCTTGGCCACTGAAAGTGTAGATTGGTTAAAAACAAAAGTAGGAATCAAAGTGATAAGGACACTTTGATTTTATTCCAAGAGAGCCTGATGCCTAATATTGTCATAGGATAACTGATCTGTGGTTGTTTAGGGATCAAGCTTGCTCTGCAGGAAGGAAAAAACAGCTTCTCTTTCCCAGTTGAAAAATATGTGAAACTCTATTGCACCGGGCAGAGTGAGCGCCTCCGTTCAGAGCAAGAGCAGGAGCCCAAGACCCAGCTCGCTCGAGTGGTCGTGGTTCCTGCTGCTCGGAGCGCTATGCCCCCGTTTTCCCCCAAAGGCGAGGATGATTTCTACATTCAATGTAGAGAGTATTCGAAATGTTTAGCGCAGTGGGTTCCTTGATTGTGTCTGTCACCCTCTTATTGGTGTTGCTGAAAATTGATCATTGTGAGTAGCATTTGCCTCGCCAGACTTGTCCACAGTCTCGTCGTGGGCCTTCTGCTGATGTCAGCCGCTTTGAATATATTTCTTTATCACAACACAGCCGTGTCTGAACACAGGGCAGGGCATGTGGGGTAGGAGAGTCCATGTGTTGGTTGCAGGCTCATAGGCTTCCATGTTGCCCAGGGCAGGCCCCTCACTGCTAACGATGCCTCCAGTTGCATATATCTTGCCATCGAGCACCACGGCACTGTCAGGAAAAGTGGGAAGAGAATTAGCCCTTTAACTTCCTCCTTGGACTGGGGATAGAGTCTCAAGATCCTGTCTTGTTGCAGGCTGGCTCTCCCCTTTTGCAAAAGTCCTATGGGATCTCACTGCTCTTCTTTTCCCTCTGGTCCAAGCTGATATGAGAAAAATGCCTTTCCTCCAAGGCCAGTCAGGACACCATGCTATATATACTACTTTCCAAGCTGTGGGTGGCACTTACATGTACTGGGCATCCCAGGACCTGCCGGACCTACTAAAGATGGCTGGGAGATGAGCAGCCTCTGTGTATAGGGGCTCAGCTCAGTTCAGCATCTCTAGTGAGCATCTTTTTGGTGTTGCCCATACAGAGCCTTCCTACCACTGAAATCAAGTTGGGAACACGACTTACTAGAATGATAGCAGACAAGATAAGAGGAGCTAAGTCATAACTGAGCACTGGCCACTTGACTGGGAATTTCACCCTTGCCAGGATGCTTTGAGACAGAGCTTCCTGCTGTGACTCCTTCACACATGTGACCTGATGCTACTGCCCGCCCATGACTACAAGGGCCTGGCATGCTCTTTTCAGGGTTAGCACAGCGGCCCGGGACACCTTCCCTATGGGACACTCATTGCTTGGTCCTGTGGTCTCAGTGAGCTCTTCCTGTCCTGAGAGCTCCGCATCCTGCTCCTGTCTGCACTTACTCCCTTAACACATTTCAGCTACCCCATCACACAGGTGCTAGATCCACGTTTCTAGTCTTGATTTCTCCCTCATTTCAGATAATGGCTATTTCTTCTTGGCTATCCCTTGAAATTGAACAGATACCCTTTCAAAGGCTCCACCATTTCTGAAATTCTGAACCTCAAGCAGAAGATGTCAGTGTAGACTTCTTATGAGACACTGAAGGTCCAGCCTTCTCTCTTATAACCATCTGGGCCCCTCATATTTCTCCCTTTGTGGCGTATCTTTTCCCTGCTTCTCTTACAAGACCCAGCTTAACTCTCCCCTCACGCGTAAGTCTTCCCATACCCACTTTTAGTCTCAGATGAGGTGTGGGAGTCCTCCCCACAGTGATGTTCAAACTCCAGTTGTCGTCTTTATCAGTGGACAGTGTAGTCAGAGTTGCCCTGCCCCCTGCCCCCATTTAGAGTACGTGACATGAAAGCAAAGCTCGAAAAGTGTGGAATCTTCTTGCCAACAAGGAACTTAGTTTCTAATCCAACTGCCTGTTTCACAGATAAAACTTCCCCAGAGAGAGGAAGTGCCTTGCCCAAGGTCATGTGACATGTTAGTAGTAGGTTACAGTGTTTCTAACGATGCCACACTAACAGTGGGCACTCAATAAGTGCTTCATGCTATTCACATACTGAGGATTTGGTGATTACCTCTGCACTGGCACAAGATGTCTCCAGGAAGGATCTGCTCTGGAAATGCTGAAAATGGGGTCTGGGGGCTCCTTTGTGTTCCTTGTTCCTCTTAGTCCAGGAAAGGATGGGGCTACAAGAGTGGGGTCTGTGCCTCCCTGCCCAGCGTGTTAATTTTTCTGGCCCAAAGGGCCAGGCAGACTGGGAACCAAGCCACACACTGACCTCCACCTCTCTCTTCCTTGCAGGCTGGTTCCTGTGTCTTTGCCCAGTCAGCTTCGAGACTCCAGGGCAGCTGTGCTTGTGCCCCTGGCTGGGTCCAGCTCCCAAGGGCTGTCAGAGCTTTCCCCGAGAAGCCACTTGCCTCATGTAGGGTATTGCACAGCTCTGCCTGGTGCTGTCTCCTGTCTGTATGGAGCAGGTGGTCCTGGGGGACAGCTGACCTCACAGCACCACCCTCACCTCTCCCTGAGAGAAGGTGTGGCCTCGAAGGTCCTGCAGGTGGTGCCTATAGAAAGCCCTTCATTTCTGGCTTTGAGATGGGTCATCTGGAGCCACAGGGCTGGGCTTCTGGGCCAGGGGATACCCTTGGGCGCTTCCCACTCTGCCCTGGCACTAGTACCCATACCTGCACCGTGTGGGGTGGGCATGCTGCTCTGGGCCTGGGAATTGCTTTGGTCATCGAATGGGAGCCAATCACTGTGCTCAGACCCCACTTGTTGTCTTTCCCTCCCGAGTTACTGCAGCCCTCTCACCTGCAGAACTGGCGAGAGTGATTCATATTCGGGCCTGCCTTAATGTTCCCTTTCTCCGGGTCGTAGATGGTAGTGGCTCTGGCATAAGCGCCACCCAGGATGAACACAAAGCCATTGAGGGTGACGGCAGGAGCGTACTTGTTGTCTGTGGGGAGAGCAGGGCAGGCAGTTCAGGGCATCTCTGTCTTTTTGGCCTTCCCTCCCTTCTTGAAATTCCCAGCAGGCCCACCAGAGGAAGGGAGGTGAAAAGACCTCCAATGTCAATGGTTAGCCTGAGGACAAGGCCTGGGTCCCCGAGGTACCTGGTGCAAAGATCAGCTTGCCTTGTGTCCGGGTAGTGGGATCCGCAGCTGCACCTGAGCTGGGGGGTCACCCCCCCCCCCCCACCGACCACACACACACATCTGGACTTGGGTCTGTAGAACCATTGGGTTTCGCCGGCCCTCTGGGCTTAGGATATGGAGATGGAATAAAACAATGAGGTGGGGATGCTGCACTGGCCCTGGGCTGAGGAGACAGCTGGTTCTCACCAATCATTGGGGACTCGATGAAGCTCCATGTGTTGGTCTGTGGAACGTAAGACTGGAGGACACCTGCAGCTCGGCCAGCCTCATTCACGCCACCAAACACATAGATCTTGCCACCACACACTGTGGCTGCTGCAGAGTGCACTGCCTTGGGCAGAGGGGCCACTGCCTCCCATTGGTTGGTGATGGTGTCATACCTGTTGTGAGAAGAGAAAGAGAGCCCAGGGTCAAAGACGGGCCTCATGCAGGCCGGGGGCCTCACCCAAGGCAGCAGGCCTTCGGGGAGCATCACCATCTGTTCCTGCCCCTGGCAGCCAGAGACTACACAGCTGGGGAACTTGGGATGAGTCACTCATGGCCACCTAGGATCTGGCCCGATATAGCCCTCTCAGCCTTCCTCCTGAACCTTAGTGGGCCTCTTTTCTGGTCACAACCTCTATGCAGATTCTTGTCTCCATGTCTTTGCTCAGATAGACCTCCCCAGCTTCTGGGCCCTTTTGGCCCTCTCTATCCACCTCAACCCTACCCTTTCATTCAGCAGTCCTGCACTGAGCATCTCCTATATACCCAGGCTCTGGGCTGGAAACTGGGGAAACAGTGGTTTGGACCAAGGACAAGAGTGTGAGGAAGTGGGAAGAGAAGGAGAGGTGAACTGATAGAGTTCAGTCATTAATTGAAGTCGCAGTTAAGGGAGATACAGTTGCCTACGATGGCTCAAGGTCTCTGGCTTGGGAAACTGGACTGAGGGGCACAACTCACAGGACAGGGAATGGAGGTTGGCGGAGGATGACAATTTCAGTTTCATTCATGGGGGTTTAAAGTATCTGTGGGTAACAACTGGGGGTGTGCAGTAGGCAGCTGGATATATGGGTCTGGATTCAATCTTCAGCTTAGGGATCACTGGCACCTAGATGGGAACTGAAGATGAAGGGGTTCACAAGGGAGAGTGTGTAGGTGAGAATGAGGCTGAGGACACATTCCGGGGAAATGCTGGCCTTTACGAGGGGAGCTGAGAGGAGTCCTGAGAGGAGTGTCAGTGCTACAGAAGGCAAAGCTCCATACACGGAGGATGTGATGAGAGGTCAAGCAGTCTCAGACAGGTCACTGGTGGTCTTGTCAAGGGCACTCTACATGGAATGGGAGGTACAGAACTATTTGTATGTCAAGGAGTGAAGGGGAAGTTAGGCAGTGGAGATGGCTGGTGGAGACTTCTCTTGAATAAAACTTAGCTGGGAAGAGAAGCAGAGAAGGTGGGACCTAGAAAGGACTATGGAGCTGAGAGAGGATTTTTTTCAGTGGTATGCTGATAGATGTTTAAAAACCAGCTCTCCAGGGGAAAAAGGCCTGGTATGTAGCATTTGCTGATTTCTGTGATGTAAATCCTCTCACCATGGCTGATTTCAAGCTACCAATGGGATATCACTGGGTGTGGAGTAGGGAAGAGATGCACAGTGGCACACCATTATACAGAATCTCCACCACATCCAGATCAGTAGACACGTATCACCTCCAGAGCAAAGAGAGCAGTAAAATAAAGTAAAAAACTAGGTAGTGATAAGTTCTGAGTATCAATTATCTTTATCTTTAATATAACTTAAGTCTAAGTTTATATGATTTAATTTTTAATAATACCTGTAACTAACAACTGGCTTGCGGAGCTCCTGGAAACTTAACAGTTGGCTCTCATGAGCCAGCATGAACCAGCTCCAATACTTCACGGGTTTTGTTTTAATTTTAGGGGGAAAGGTTTAATTGTGTTACATGCTGATAGGAAGGAGCTCAACTGGATAAGGAAAGATTAAATATATATGAAAGGGAGGGGAGAGCTGATGATGGGAGGCTCCTGATGGGTGGATGCAAACTAGATCCAGAGTGGAGGGGAAGCAGTGTCCATTTGGCCATGAAAGAGGAAAGCAAGGATGGCATGAGTGTAAGTACATATGCAGGAATGATGGCAGGAAGATGAGAGGGTTCTTGATTGATGGCTCCATCTTCTCTGCGAAGCAAGGGTCAGAGTTGGCGAAAGTATTAGTGTTTATGGAGCAAGAGCCTTTTAAGAGTGAGGTGAAGACGAGAAGCAAGTGCTCTTGAAGTGGGAGAAATTACTGAGAAGGGAAACACAGAAAGACGCCCTGCAGCATTAAGGACCAAGAGGAGGTTGGAGGAGTCAATTTATAGTGGGGCCAGTCTACAAGATGGTGGGATTTTCTCCACCAGCATTCAGCCCCCAGGGGTAGGTGTGGAGAATATAAAGAGTTGGACTGAACAGGATTGAACCAATCTCCTGGATGTGTGGTGCAGGATAAAGTGGCAAAGTAAGAGGATGGAGAAAGTGATGGAACCTGAGTTCCTGACGAGACAGGGAAGAAAGTGGGAACAGGAAGCAGCTGACGGGAAGAGTAGAACTGGGATTAAGTAGACTGGCCGAGGAGCTGGGATCTTTGTGGTCCTTCCTCCTGGGGTAGCTTGGATCTCAGCTCTCAGCATCTCTGTCAGTTGTCCCATGAGGGCTGCCCTCACAAGCACTCACTCTGGACCTTGCATCCAGTGGCCCATCTACCGCTCAACCACATTGTTCGCCGCTCTGTCGTTTGTTCTGGCCCCAAGGCGTAGCCTCTGCTGTGGGCCTGCTGCACCACCACACCTTTCCTGGGAAGCACACGGGGTCCACTTTTTCCTGTGAGTCTGCTTGGGGCACGAGCCATAACATGGGACAGCTCAGTGACCCAGGACGATGGCCCCTCTTAGCTGGTGTGACCCTGGCTCCGAGACGGGGATGAGGGGATGGCTGTGAGACATCCAGCTCTGTGCTTGTGAAGACTCAGGATTTGAGAAGAGGCTGAAGTATCCTAAAGAGCAGCAGGGGCTGATTCAATTAAGCCCCAGACGAATGATATGTGGCTAATAGGCAATGGAGTTAGTGTCTTTTTGGACAGTGTCAGAAGTTCAGATATCTGTTTTTTAAGCTAATATGGCAGAGATCCAAAGAGCTCCTGCAGAAGGAGCTGGGAGACAGTGGAAGATTATGTGGCTGTTCATCTTCAGGCTTTGGATATAATGGCACATTCCACCAAATGTGAATTTCCCGAGAGCTTGTTATTCCAGGTGGCTGATTGCCAAGCCACAAGCCCTCAGTCAGCTCAATCTGTCAGCTTCCTGCTTGAGAAGGATATGCTAATGACATGCAAATGACCCTGCAGAGTGAGCCCCTCCGCTATCATTTATCCAGTAACCACAGCTACTGCAATATATTGCTATAAAGTATTAGACCCAGTTATTTATATAATGATATAATACAGGTTTGTCTATTGCACTGTTGTTTGAATCTATAATTATATAATCTTGCTCTATTCCTGTAATACAGTAATGTAATATAATTATAATGTACCATATATCTCATTCATTATCGATATAAGAGCAATTTGTACCATTAGTGCTTCCTGGGGAACAAAGCACCATCGCGTCTGTCCCCATTACCCTGACCTTCCTGTCACCCTGAATTCTCATCATTGCCACCATGTGGCCCAGAAACTGACTTGGCCAAAGGGGCTCCGGCTATGGTCCTTGGGAAGCAGTGGGCATCCTTTCCTCTCGTACCTTCCACCCCACTTACAAGGACACCACCCTGGGGTCTTCAAGTCTGTATTCTGTCCCCACAAGGACAGCTGACAGATCCCAGAGGGCTGAGGAAGGGTTCAGGGCACACTGTTGTCCTCCATCTATTGGGGTTCCCAGGGTGGTCTTGCCTCCACTGTGTCTGAGGTGATGTTTCACGGTGGAACGAAGGCCCAGCCCCCGAGGGAAGGCCAGTGCAGGCTGCTCGGGCCTTGGAGAATGGCTCTCGGGCCCAAGGGGGGCAGAGCTTGTCCCCCATTTTGGTGCATTTGATCCTTGAATAAATCCCTGTACTTATCAACAAGTGTAAGTTTGCAAAATGAGTAATCAGCATCTCAGGAGATTAAAAATAGCTGACAAAAAGCAAGACAAGATGACAGATCTAGCTCAGTTTACTCCTACATAAAAATGTTTCCTTTCTCATGTGTTTCATGTGGATGACAAACGGCTGGAAGCTGGTGTTCTGGGAAGGCTCGGGGCGCGATGGCCATGCAGTGGGTCCCCATGAAGGCTGGCAGCATCAGGGCTGACCCCGGTTCAGCAGCAGCATTAAGATCCTCACAATCACATGGGATTCCCCTTATCTTCAAATCAATATAGCAATTAAACGTTGTTACTGAGCCATCTCTGGGCTCCACGTGGGGGAGTTAAAAGCCCACAGTGAACATCCAGAGCCTGTCTCACTCTGGAACCATCTCCACCATAACATTTGTCAAGTGTCCAATTAGCCATCGAGGGAAAAATACAAATTGAGGGGTGTGTGGGGCTCCGCAGGCAAGAAGCTGTCACAAGGAAGGATGTGCTTTCTGCGGCAGCTGAGGACGCAGGCAGGCTGCTGGGCCAGGGTGCGGGACGAATGTGGGACAAGGGCTCCAGGGACCTCAGCCGTGACCTCCTGGGTTGGAACTTGGGGCCAACTCAGCCTAATGTGTCACTCTCTGGGGCACCAGTTTCTCCAGAAGCACTGAAGCCTCCCGCATTTTGCTGCTGACTCATGAAGCTTCCTGAGCTCTTTCTGCAGCTTCTCCCATGTCTGCTCTGTGCAAGAACCATCTCCTCCGCTCAAAGGGAAGACGAGTATTTCCACCCAGAGAAGGGCCCAGCTCCAGCCTACGCCCAACTTGCCCACGCCTGATCCCTACACTATGAGCAGCCAGTTTTGAAGGGCCTCAGTGAGGAAGCCAGCCTGAGACTTCCAGCAGAGGGCAGGCTTACACTCATGGTTCTCGGGCCCACTGGCTCATATTCTCTTCTGGAGAATTCTAGAGAGTTGGCCAGACCTGTGTGCAGTGACTTTTCCCTGTGTTACAAGCAGATTTCCTGGGACACGTGAGATGGAGGGAAGAAGAGAGCTTCCTGGTATGTAACCCCCAGCTTGGCAGGGACATGGAGGCATAGCCACTGCCACAGCACACATTTGGGCCATTGGTTCCAACTTTGCCCTGCATCCCAGTAAGTCTCTGGGCTGGTGCTTCCAGTTCCATTAAGTTCCCTAACTGCCGGGTCAGCCCAGCCAAGCCCATCCTGTGCCTTTCCATAATTGGGTCTTGTGCCTCCAGCCTGTCTGAGCCCTGAATGGGACAAGAGTGCCCCATCGCAGTGACTAGGCAGCTGTTATCCTTTCTGTTTCTACCTCGCCATCCCCAGTCCTCCCCTTTTGCAGTTTGAAGAGCCTGGGACTATCGCCTTATGAATGTCCAGTCTCTAGTTGGTCTCTATTGGGTGGGTGTTGGGGAGGAGGAGCGATGTGTTTTTAGCTTTTGGTAAATGACAGAGGATGCCCCTGTCATGACTGTGGCCTCATTACCTCTCCACGTGGTCCACGTTGCCTGCCACGCCAAGTCCCCCGAGGGTATAAATCTTCCCATCGTAGACAAGGCTATTGTGCCGACAGCGGGGGACCGTCATTCTGGAGACGAGGTTCCAGTTATCGAGCAGGGACATGTAGCACCAGACATCGGCCAGCGTCACCCCTGATTCCATCCCACCTGTAGGCAGTATGGGAGGTCCAGAGAGCAGGCAGGGAGTGAGGAAGGGCCCATGGCCGGGCAGGCCCAGCCCCAGGGTCAGGGGGAGAAGGCTTCACCTGCAGAGTAGGCACTTCTGGGCCTTGGCCTTCCTTAGCCCTGGGGTGGGGAGCAGCCCCCTTGGGAAGTCCATGCCCGATCCCCAACCCAGCCCTGAGGGACCTCACCTGAGAGGTAGATGTTGTCCCCGGCACTCACTACACTGAAGAACTCGCGGTCATAGAAAGGCAGTGAGGCCAGGGGGTACCACTTGTTGTTCTGCGGGTTCCAGCAGGTGACGGCCACCAGCGAGCGCTGGGTCATCCCCACCATCTGACGGCCCCCAACCAAAACGATGACCTCAGCCACACCTGCAGGGACATGGATGGGCACCCCTGGGATACACACCGACCCTGCCAGCCTCTGTGCCTGGTGCCTCTCTGAGAGACCACCCAAGGATGGGCTCACCCCACGGCACCTGCCTTTGGGGGATTCCGGGCATGTCCCTCAATACCTGCTGAGAGACGGGGCCGGGTTCGGGGCGTCTGCATCTCCTGGCGGGCGTGAGGCAGCATGTGGTAGCGTTTGGCCTCGTTGACCAGGTCTCGACATGCTTCTGATGACTTGATCAGCTCCTCATTGTCCACCACGTTGAGCAGGTAGCTGGGGTGGATGAAGGGGAGGCGGACCACCGCCAGGAGCTCGGCTGCATACTGCAGGATCAAGGAGACATGAGATCTTCTTAGTTATACAGATGGAGCCACCTCTTATGAGTTGCGATGAGAAGAAAAGAGAGGTGTGGTACTGTGCAAAATGGATAATTCTTGTCTGTGTCTGACTTGGGAGTGCAGACATTCTGCTCCCCCCAGCCTAGACAGAGATAGTGGGAACCCCCATCATCTAGAGACGAAGAGAGGAAGGAAGGGGGATGTCCGGCACGCTGCAGCTGATCTTGGGGTGGACCATCCATGTGTCTCTCCAGCACCTCGTTCCTGCCTCCATTCAGCTCAGGGGCCTCTGCTTCACACCAGGCTGCAGGGGGAATGAAACGAGGATCCTGATCCTCAAAGACTTGTGCCTGGGGCAGGAACTCAGGAACAGGTGGGAGGGCCCAGGAAAGCTGATGGTGATCATTAAGTTTGAAAGTCACAACTGTTGCAACCTGTGTCTCCCCAATGCCAAGAAACCCCTTTAGTAGTGTCCCGTTGCCTCAAAGTGGCACCTGGACCCCCTCGTCTGCACTGAAGGCTTTTCATGGACTGATTTGAATCCCTCCTGCTGTCTGGCAAACTCTTTGCTCATCCCTCTACTTTAGTTTCATCCAACAAATAATTGGTGACCTCTCTGCGCTATGCATTAAGCTCATTATTGAGGGTGCAAAGGCCAGTAAGACCCAGTGTCTGACTTCCAGGTGCACTAGTTTAATGGTGGGAGGAGTGGAGGATCCATTACATAAAAGGCACTAGAGGGGCCCAACGGAGGAGTCTGGTTAGAAGTTGTGGGGGCTGCAGAATAGGAGGCTCCCAGAGTAGACGACATCTGAGCTGGGTGTGGAAGGATCAGAGACTTCTCCAGGCCACAGGTGGAGAGGAGGGGGGACGTTCAAATCACATGCAGAGGCATCGAAGCGTGAAAGAGGATGGGGCATTTGGGGAATTCTACGGAGTTTATTCTCATTAGGGGGCGGTGTAGCAGACAGGGAGAAATGAGATGGGAGAGGTCAGTGGGGGCCAGCGCCTGACTGACCTCATGCCTTGCTTGCCAAGGACTGTGCAGTTTTTCCTGCAGAGTGTGTGGGGGAACTCATGAGGGGTTTTAAACAGAGAAATTACACAATCAAACGTGCTCTTTAGGAAGACCACTCAGGCTGCTGGGTGGGAATGAACTTGGAGAGAGGAAGACAGAAGGCAGGGGACCACCCAGGAGATGACTGCAGCAATCCTGGTGAAGTTAGGGAGCCTGAGTGGGGAGAGGGAGACGCTGACTCTCTTAGGAGGGAGTAAGGAGGCAGAAGTGACAGCAGTGTGTGGCCAAATGGAGGTGGAAGGTGTGGGAGGAATCTAGGTTTCTGTCTTGGGTGATGGGCAGGACTGAAATAAGGAGCACAAGAAGATGTACAGATTTGGGGTTTATGAATTAGAGGGGCTTGGGGGACATCTGGCCGGAGGTGTCCAGTAGACAATCAAAGAAAGAGGTCTGGGCTGGAGACCTAGATTTGGGAGTTGGAGTGGATTGTCTTCCTTCCTCAAAAATGCATCTTGCATTTCCCCACCTGATCAATCAGAGGTGGCTCGGTGGCTGGGCTCAGTGGCTGGGGCAGGGTGGAGAGCCATCTCTGCATCCTGCATCCACCACTGGATCCACCATCAATGCTACTGATCTCAGCAGCTGGCCCATCCCTCCCTCTCTTGTCCGTCCTCTTGCTCCACATGCAACAAAGTAGCCCTTGTCATCCGTCACTCAGCTGCCTCAGCCCATTTTGGCCTCTGGCCTCCCTGACTCTGTCCTCCCATTTGCTGCTCTCTGGGTGGACTCTGAGCTCTCCTGAGAGCTACCTGTGCGGCTGCACTAACTCCAGGGTCTCCTCACACGTGAGAACCAAGGCAGTTCGGTCCTGAGTGAGGCCATTGGTCAGTGCTTTCTGGCCTGGAGATCCTGCTGGGGCATGCTTGGTATCCTGTGACTCAGGTGTCCCAACTGGGGACCCTGCCGTCCTTTCTTTCTGCCCTAGATTGTGGCTCTGATTTCTCCAGCTGTCCCCTCCGAGGGACTCGCCCTCCCTCCTGTCATGCGTGCCGTAGTTTCCCATCTCTAGTGTGGTTTCCGTCTGATCCAGGTGCATTCCACCCTCTCCCTAACCAGAGCATGGATGGGGCTCCTCCTGGTGGGTCTGAGTTCACTTGAGCCCCAGGGCACCCTGGCTTAGGCACACACTTCTCCTTGCAAGGCTCTGGTGCTGTCTACCAGGCCCTGTGGCCTCTAGGTCAGCTCGGGTCTCCTTCAGGTGGGATGCCAGCCCTCGAGAATCCTCTGGTGGCTGATTTCTCATCTCTCATCCTTCCCTTCACCTCTCTGTTGCCCAGGGGCAGTTCCAGCCTCCGTGTGCCGGGGCCTACTGGCTCCCATACCATCCCACTGCTGGTCAGACAGGCAGTCCTGCCTTCTCTACCTTCCCTCATCCTTGCTCCATACGCCATCCCTGCACTGTGCCCCCGACGCCGGGAGTAGTCGGGGGCGGGAGGTGGGAAGGCCCTACCTGCGCACGGGATGCGGGGTCCTTCTTGATCCACTTGATGACAGTCTCGTATACTAGCTCCTCGGCCTTGGTGTTGAGGCTGTCATTGGAGATGTAGGCAATGAAGTCATCCTTAGCGATGCTGAGGATCTCCTCCTGGGCTGCCACCTCGGGGAAGATCTGCAGCGCAAAGGCCTTGGCCATGTGGTAGAGCTCGCTGCACTGCATGGCCTCGGCCATGGCCAGCACCCCCAGGCAGTTGCTGGCGGTCAGCTGCTTCTCTGGAAGCGAAAGCACAGGACCACTCACCGAAGGGCCCTGGAAGGAGTTGCCACCCATTCCCATCACCTGTCACTCTGGATCCCCCGTGAGCCCAGGTCCTTGTGACCTGCCTCCAGCATGCAGAGTGCCCACAAGCCCATTTCCTGTGTCCGTGGAGCTGTAGATCCATTTCCCAGGTTTTCCTCTGCCCTGTCTCATGCTGACTCTCCCAGGGTCCCCTCCTCTCCTATGGGTTCCAGCAGGAGGACCAAGGCTGTGATGTATAGAGTGTCAGTGCCAGGCTCGAAGCTTCTTCATTGCCTGTGAGTAAAGGAGGCTTGGGGGCAGGGGTCACACTGGAGCTGAGGTCAAGGGTCACATTAACGCTTACAGTGTCTTCCTTAATTGTGACAGGCATGTCTGGGGTCACAATCTCCTAATTTAGAGTCATTTGAGCAGTAGTACCCCTCACACCCCCCTCCCCCATCATCTCCCATGGGCCTCAGCCTCACCCAACATGACCTCTAGACTTGGGGTCAGTCTGGCCAGCTCTCCTGAGATCTGACTAATGGTTATTCCAGCGTAGATGTGTCTGGGTCCCAGGAGGCCCATACTTCTGTGAGCCCAACTCTGGAGCTGTGGTTCCTGACCCTTCTAGATTGCTCGGTTCCCCCAGGTCACATCTCAGACCCCTGGCTGTCCCTGCCTGACCTGCTCCCAACCCCAGATGCAGCCCCTGGTTCTCTCTCTCTGCACTCCACACCCAGGCCACGGGTTCTTTGTGACTCTCGTCTTTGCCCCTCCCTCTCTCTGCTCTCCCTGAAGCTGGGCAGCTCCTAACAGTAAAGTAAGCATGTTCTCGGAGTTGGGGGCCTGCTGGAGGCCCCCGACACTCAGACTCCATCCTGGGCACGGTCTGGGTATCCGAGGGACCGTTCACAAGTCTAGACCTGTGGGGACATCTGGTGTGGCCCAGGTATTACATAAATTAAAGGGGAAAAAAAGTCAGTGGCTCCTTTGTTCAGTGTTTAGAGAACAGGGCTGTGAGGCCGGGGCCCAGACTCCCTATGACTGGGCGAGACATACAGCCCTTGTGGCCCCACTTGTCCTCACAAAGCTGCCTGGGTCACAGTGTGGCCTCCCTGCCCTCAGAGAGTGCTGTAGAGGACCCTTCTTCCATGCCGGCGAGCAAAGCCTTTTGCGTAGTTACCCAGATTGTCATCTTAAACTGCTTCGGGAAAGCCAGCTCCATCCGAGGAGGTCTGGGCGTGCACACACAGCCCTCCTCTCCTTGCTGTGTGCAAATTTTTCGCACATCTGCACTGTTCCCTCCAGGTGACACAGACGCTCTCAGGACTCACCGAGGAAAGACACACAGACTTTGCAGAAGGTGTGGAACTGGAACTTGCTGGCCGCCTCCAGCAGGGTCTTGGCGTTGGCTGAGTCGATGACCAGGGAGCCGGTGTAGACGAACTCCAGGAGCAGCTCGAGGACGTCGGCCTGCAGGTTCGACAGGACGAGCTCCAGCTTCTCCCGGCCGCACTGGTTGCCGTCTTGCACGGACCTAGGCACAGAGACCAGAGTGTCCTTACCTGCCACCCCACGGCCACATCGCCGCCTCCTCACAGGGCTAGATCTCCCTGCACGCCTCAGTCACGCCCTTCCTTTTAGGACTCAAGGGACACAGCAATGACACACCTGAACCTAACCACCTTACATGGGATCTGAAAGAGAAGAGTCTGACCAGAGACGCCCAAAAGAACAGAAAACCCTGCTTATCACTACTCGGCATGTCCATGCAAAAAAAGATGCAAATCAAAAAGCATGAGCCGTGGATGGGGACGAGGACCAGGACTGGCCTCAAAGGGAAACAATACGGTTCAGCCCCGAGCTGGCCCCGGCGTCTCCGCCAAACAAGGCCAGCAGGTCCTGGGCTCCAGGGCCCATCTGCCTCAAGTGGAGGTTCTCCAACAGGACTGAGGCTCCCAATGGGCTGCGATCACAGCCAATCTGGAGACTTCCTTTGATCGCCCCAAAGACTGCAGGCCCCGTGCTGTCCCGGAACCCCGACCAACCCCACCTCTTTCCAAAAACATATTGTTTCCTTTTAGGCATGGAAAGGAAGCCCTTCATGACATTGCTTTGAAACTGAGGACGAGACAAGATAGACGGACAGAATGGTTAGAGCTGGGAGGAGGGGAAGCGGAACAACCAAGGACTTCCGCCACAGACAGCCAGCAGCCATGACCTGGGACCTGGCCCGGGGCGGGGCCCTCCTGCCACATGGAACACGGGGTCAGAGGTCAGAGTGGCCTGCGTGTAGAGTGTGCATCGGGCTTGTGAACTGGGGGGAGCGGGGGAGGGACACAAATATATAAATATGTTTATATCTGGTGTCTACAGAAATACAAAACCATTGCAAAGGCTCCTAAGGCCTGGCAGCCGCGCCCTAAAGCTGGACCTGGAAGGAAACAGATACGATGAAGCAAAAATAACACCGGTACAAAAGTGACCAGGAGGAAAACACCCAGAGTGTTAGGAGTAAGGAGGCAGGCTTCTCAGAGGCGATCAGCTTGGCACCCCGTCTTGGCCCACCTGACCGGTCTTGCTCCCCACACTGAGCCTGGTCCTGCCCCGGGCTGGGCTCAGCCACGTGGCTGGGAAATGGCTTCTGTATTCCCTCTACTCTTGAGGAGCCCTGGGGCCAAGACTCTTGTGACTTGTCCCTTAGGTGCACCTGTGGCTGGCAGTGGGGGTGTGGAGGTGTCCTGTAAGGGAGCAGGCTAGCCCCAGAGAGAGGGTGACTCCTGTGTGGGCAGGGAGCCCGGGCCCTGAGTGTCCCAGCTCTGCCACCGACAGGCAGACAGCTTTGGCCTCTCTGGCCCTCTGGCTCCTCTTCTGTAAAACAAGAGGATTGATCTGGATGAGGTCTAAAGTCCCACGGAGAGTTTACGTGACAGAGGCTGGAAAATGCCCTTCCCGGGAGACTCTTCTCTACATGACAGGTCCTGAAACACCATGGTTGGAACAGCATTCTCTCAGGTTAGGCATTGGCCTCCCAGGGCCTTTAAAACACAAATCCGACCAGGCAGCAGACAAGAGAGCTTCGATCCTGCTGCCTGGCAAGTGTGCAGGGCTCCCTTCCCAGGGTGCTATGCTGGGGCCCCAGCCAGGCCCGCAGGGGTGTTCTGCCTCCAAGCCCGGGGCAGGCCCAGGGAGCTGAGAGGGAAGGTGCTGGCTGAGTGGGGTCCAACCAGAGCCCTCGCAGCCCACAGACACACACAGTACATGTGATTTAAAGTGACCTAACACACCCAGTCCTCTGCTGTCGGGGTGGATTTCCACGCTTGGGTGGCTTTGTTAAGTATAAAAATAGTTTATTGTGTGATCACTTAAAATCACAGAAACTCCAAACACCCCAGGCCTCAGGGGCCATCTGGTCAACCTCTCACTCCATGCCTTTGCTGCCTCCACCTTTATGCCTCCACACCATTGTCTGGCCTTTCCTCCTCATGTCCCTCATGCTCTGTGGAGGTCACACTGGGCCACAGTCAGGGCAGGGCTGATGGGGCCAGCGTGGGGCTGCCTCAAAGCCCCAGTCCCTGCTGCCTCTGCCTCTGGCCAGCGCTCCTGTCTACCCACACGTCCTCAACAGAGGAGCTTAAACCCAGGGAGGAACTGAGGTGGAACTTCAGGATGCACACACACACACCCCCCCACACGCACACACACACATACACATGCATGCACACACTGAAACTCATGGGACGTGTAACCTTGAGAGCCATGGCATCAGCCAGTGAGGAGGGGTGTTGGGCAGATGGAGGGCCCGTGGGACCCACAGCCCTGAGTGGTGGGTCCAATGGGACCAACGTGGCTGCAGTGAGGGGAGAGGCTTGTCTTGCTCAGAGTCTGAGCCAGGAAGCGGGTCCTGGGGACGAGGTGGTTCCCCATGGCTGAAGAGGGGTTGCATGGAAGCACACATGATGTCTACCATCACAGGGGCTGTCCAGGGTTGGAGAAGACTGCTGTCCCTTTTATGCATGGCTGTGGCTCTGCTCCTCCAGGCCCCCTGTGGGGTTCCCCCGTGGAGAGGAAGGAGCCATTGGGCAAAGGATCTTCAAGGAATGGCTGGAGGCCCCTGGGGCCAGATGCCAGATGCTAGGAGCTGAAGGACCATTCCACTTGGCTACAGAGGATATTGGGGAACATGATGGGGGCTTTGCCAGGCAGCTGAGTTTAGGGTCTGCAGGAGGCAAGGCCTGACTGCAAGGCCTTGTGCAGCTCACCTGCACCCGCACGTTTCTTGTCCACACAGGCATTTGTGTGGCCCAGACAGCTGTGGGGCTGAGGGAAGCCAGTGGTTACACTGTTCCTTCCCATCAGACTGTGTTGGGACTGGAGCTCGGTGCTGCTTGGGCCTCTTCTCTCTGAGAGGGACCCCCTGGGAGGCATCGCCCCTGAAAGGTGGCCCTGGTCCCTGATGGAGAGCTGTGCCCTCCACAGATGACCATTCTGTCCTTGTCGTAAGCTGGTTCTTGGTGGTCTGAGCATCCTGTTTCACTCAGCCTCATGGAGTATGTGGGGCAATTTGCTGGGCAATCAAGGTCATGATATGACCTTGGAGGGAGGTGGAGCAGGGCAGGAAGTGGCAGCTTGTCAGGTTGGGGCTATGAACCTGATACTTGGGAGGGGGACCATGGGAGGGAGGGGCAGGCTGGTGCTGCCTAGCCCACACAGGGCTCACGGGTTCTGTCAGAACACTAACACTTCGTGGGGTCACCTTCTCCCAAGAGGGAGTGTGACCTGGGGAGAGCCCAGGACATGGGGCACAGCTTCTGCTTGGTAAGCCTGGGTCTGTGGATGTGCCAGGAATGCCTAGTCCCCAATATTAGAATGCCTGAGATCCCAGCGTTAGCAATTCACTCCGTTGGGATAAGACCTGCCCTTTCCAGACTTCAGGACGGAGTCTCTCATTCTACTCCTCACACACCTCAGTGGTCACATTTTCACTTTGCAAGTTGGATCTGGAATAATGGGAGGGAACCATGGGGCAGCAGTGGGTAGGGGACACTCAGGGAGCAGGTGGTGAACGTGGCTGGTACCCTGTTCTGCTCAGGAGGATGGCCCCGCCCTCCCGATATGATTCCTACCCTGCCCCATGCATAGGAGCTGGGACCTGTCATCAGCTCTGAGGCACAAACACTGGCAGGCACAGGTCTCACTGGGTCCTGGGGACTTTAGAACCTCAGGCAGGTCCTGATGCACCCATGGTGACTTGGTGATGGGTCTGGCTCACATCATTATGTCAGCATCGGAGATGTGTGACTTTCCTTTTGTCATTGGGTCTTCTAGCCACACCTGTCTCTTCTACCAGAAAGGGGGCAGATGGCCACCCACAAAGGTGCAGCCTCACAGGGAAGGAAGGGAAAGGCGTACGGCTTGACTGTTAAAGTCGACTGGGCTCCCCTCCATCCAGACCCTGTGCCGCTCAATCAGGCAGGTCCTTCGCTCTTCCCCTGGAGAGGCGGACGGAGGGAGAAGCCCAGAGCCTATACCTGGGGCTTGTGAAAATCACCTTGGACAAATCAATTTGTCCATGTATTTTCATTCAATCTGGAAAGAGAATATAGTTCCTGTGTGTTGTTGGCTCCAACAGGCTTCATAAGACAGGATTTTGGCTGGAAGGTGGAATGCCACATCTCTGTCCCCTTGGGTGTGATGAGGGGCAGCTCTCCTCTGGGGCTGGGCATCTTCCACACCCAGACTGGGGAGTGTGTTCAGAAGTGCTGGCGGCGGGGCGCACCTCTGCTCTCACTAAGGAGGAACAGTCAGTCCCCTGTCCCCTCTGGTGGGGCCTGCAGCCCACCCGGCCAGTGAGTGCAGCCACTGCTCCCTGTGGTCCCAACCATCCCTGAGAGAGGCTCAGACCCCAGGGCATAAGTGAAGGGACTTCTCCTCTATGGGTCCAAAAAGGCAGTCCAGTGCAGATCTAGGTCCTGCTCACCAGGGTTAAGGAGTGACTCTGGACTTGGGAGGCTGCAACCCCAGGACCCCAGTAGGTCTGGTCTGCTCCAAATGTCCTTCTTCCTTCCTGGGGCTGAGCCCACTGTCCTTTCCTCCACTCCACCCTGCTGGGTTTCCCCCTCCAGCCTGGCCAATTCTCAGTCTCCCTTCAAAACCCATGCCAGGTGCCATGTCCTCCAAGTGACGCCCCTCCCTGACTCTGAGCCTCCATTTCTGCACTCAGCCAGCTTTCCCATCCATACCACTTCACAGCTTCTCCCCCATCAGACTATGGGCTCACCAAGTGGCCCACACTGGGGTTGAGCCTGGGTGCTAGGACAGTGTCCCCAGTGGGGCTGGAACAGCGAACATGTCACTCACCCCAGGCTGGAAGTGGGAAGGAGCCCAGCCTGAGCCTCCAGGCCTGGGGGTCCTGGGATGGGAGAGGGTGGGTACCTGCCCCTGCCCTCAGGAAGCTAAGGACCAGGACACTGTGTCTCACAGATGGTCCTTATTGCCTCTGCTTACGTTAGCGTGGCCACCCGAGAGGGAAACCCCTGCTTTGGGTTCAGGGAACAGGGCCACATGTCTCCTGCGGGGCCATTCCGGCTGCTGTACGTTAGGCCTCCAGGGTCACGGACTCCAAGAGACTGAAATGACATGGTAAGTAACAACATTAGCTGCTCCCTGATCACTAAGAATGGGAAAGTTTCGAGGATTTTACATGGCCAGAAAGGAAACGATTTCCTATAGAGATTCTGATTTTCTCTCTACAGAAGGAATTTGTTTGCTGTTATTGGCAGATGTGTGCCTGTGCTTAGCATGAGGGAAGTAAGGTTTAAAATGGCTGCAAGTTAGCATTGTGATCTTCAATCGCAGGGGCACCTCTGGACTCTGCTTCGGCTTCCCCTCCTCCCTGAGTGACCCTCCTGCAGCTGAAGACCCAGCTCTGTCTCCCCAGACCCCAGACCTCTCTGGGTTCAGATCCTCCATCCATTTGGCTGCCTCCTAGGCATCTCTACTTGAATGTCCTTCAGGCTGCTAAAACTTGACAAGCCAAATGCTCAATTCATCATCTTCCCCCAGCTCTCCCTGGACGCTGGTCTGAGGACCTGCCTTCCTCTCTGTGACCTCACCCTTCTCATGTCCTGGTGCTTGTCCTTGAGAAGCCTTTCCAGGGCTGGCCTGCCCATTCCCTTAGCGTCACCCTGGGATGTCAGAGCTGGAAGGAAACCTGGATGTCATTTGAACCAACCTCCTGTTTTACAGATGAGAAAAGCCGAGGCCTGAGAGAGAAGATGTGACTTGCCTGGGGTCATAGGACAAGTGGCAGAGTCAGGTGTAGAACCCAGATCTCCTAGCTCCCAAGGGAGTACCCTCTCTCCTCCAGTGACTGCCTCTTAGCCCCAGCACTCCTTCTTTCCAGTTAGGGTCTCTGAGGCACATCCTACAGTTCTCCCATCATCAGGTGGGAATCCTCTCCCCACTGCTCCTGATGGCCCCCCACACCCTCAAGACCAAGCCCAGGGCCTTAGCCCAGGCATCAGGGCCTGCCTGCCCATCCCGCCTCAGCTCACACCCATCTCTGGGAAGGCCATCTCCCCGTCTCTACTGCTTATGACTGTCTCTGTCCCCAGTTTTTCATTCCAGGCAAGCCATTCTTTCCCTGGAACATTCTAGAACATTCCTTGCATTCAAGGTAAGCTATCCCTTGCCTAGAGTATTCTTCCTCCTTCTTTTTGGCCTGTCCAAGAAGGCTTCACTACTTTGGGTTCCCACCTAGCGGTATCCTCTTCTCTGTTGTGTCCAAGAGTCTGGTCTTACATGCAAGGTCTCTGAAGACAGTCAAAGGGCTCCTGTGCTCCTCTTGCCCACATCTTTCTAGCCCAGGGCTGGGCCATTGCTCAGTATCAACCTGCCCCTGCATCCTGCCCACTCTGTGCTCTCCAGCTGGTCTGGAGGAGGGACCAAGGCCCTAGGATGCCACATCTGCAATCTAGCAGCCAGGTGCCAGTCACTGCCAGTTCCAGAATTTGCCAAGAGTGGCAGCACAAAGACCTCTCTTGGCCTGAAGAAGCCACTGGACGTGCCCCTTCACCCCAGAGCTCATGCCCCTACCCCTGTGCTGGGACAGAGAGAACCCAGGCACCGGGGACGGGGGGCGCGAGCTGTCCATGAGACTGAAGTCACAAAGAGCCTGCCCCTTCCTGCACGGTTGGGGTCAGCGTGGCTGGGCGGGGCACGCACGCCGGGCAGCTCAGCTCTAAGTGAAAGGACACGACGGATTGGAAAGGAGATGCCAGCCAGGGTGCCATCCTGAAACAAAACACAGTCACTCTGGGGTTAGTTGGCAAGTCCAAACACAGCATTGGGAAGCAAGCAGAGGTCCTGTCCTCCCACTCTGAGCACAGTCCCGGCTCAGCGTCCGCCCCGGAAAGGCTGCAAGGCAAAATGAGCAGCGGCATTAATCTGCTGATGGTGAGAGAAACAGGAGCGTTACCCTGGGCCGGCCCCCTCGGCTGCTCTCCCTCACTAAGGAGCTAGAAGGTGGCCCCTGACTTCTTTGCAAGGGTATGAAGCAGACAAATTAAAAAATCAACATAATGGAAAAAAAAAAAAAAGATGCTCATGCACCATTAAGACTCATTCAGGGCGGAGGGCAGACGGGGTGGGGAGCAAAGGCTGAGAGAGACCGTGTTTAGGACACACCTGGTCTGTGCTCAGACAACGCTGGGTTAGGCTCAGTGTACAGGTCTCAAGACATGCAGTGTGAATGGGGCTTTGGCTACAAGTCTCTTCTCCCCGATTCAGGCTGGGGAAAAGTGTCCTCAAGGGGGATGTTCTGGTCGATGTGCTTTCCTGGCATTAAGTTCACCATCGACAGCAGTGACGATGGTGCTGGGGACCTCGTGCTGACCCCGTGGGCACAGTGTGCAATGGTCCCTTAAAGTGGAGTCTACAGTCCTCAATCTCAGGGAGGGCTTGTGAGCCACTGAGAACGCAGGATCCTTGGGGTGGGGTAGGGGTGTTGTCTACGGCTGGCAGAGGCCCCTGGTGACCAGCAAAGCTGTGTGGGGCGGGCTGGGGCTGTGGCTGCTCTGAGGCTGTGTGTGAGAGGGCACTTGCGGGAGGAGGAGGAGAGATGGCTACTGGCTCTGTGACAGGGAGTCACGCTTCAGGAACCTGCAAGAGAGGGGAGGAGAAAAGCGACACAAAAGCGTCCTACAAAGGAACAGACCCGACCACAGCTGGAAGGAAGGCAAACCTTTGAATCAGGTCCTTGAAATACAAGCTGCAGGAAGCTAGAACATTTTGGTGGACTTCAAACTCTCTGCCTTCAACAACAATTTTCAGGTCTGTAAACGCTTTCGCTCTGCGCTGCTGGTTCAATTCCTTCAACATTTCTGCAGAACAGAGAAGACAGACAGGGCCAGGTTCCCATTAAGAGTTTTTTTTTTTTAATTAAATTTTTTTTCAAGAAGTAGAGAAATAGGAAAATACTTGATACTGTTTCTTGGCAAGACTGGCTCAACACTGACAGTCAAAAGAAGTCACAAACAGTGCGTAACAAGCAGCAACTGGGAGGGGCTACACAACCAAAGGAATAACAACTTTCCAAAGCAAAAAAACAAATGCGATAAAAAAAATCAAACCCAGAAATCGAAAGGTTGGGGGGAAGAGATCCCCATACTGCCGATTGGAAACATAGAGAATACATTATCACAGACAACTAAAAACCATCATATAGCTACGGAACAAGTTCTCCAAATGCCAGTGAGTGCCGATGTATTGGATACCAAGTAAAGCATGGCATTGTGATGTAAGATGGGCTGGATATGGTCCAAAGGAATAAAAACCACAGAACCTGCAAAAACAGCGTCCCTTCTGTTAGACATTCACAGTCATGGCGTGGGGCGAGATTCTTGGGGAGGGGCCCTGAGAAAGGAGGGGTGGAGTGGAGCCTGGCAAGCACTTCCTCCATCTTACACATCGTCCTCCGTCCTCCGATGGTGGAAGCAAGCAAGGGAGGGATCTGTACCTCCTCACAGGCCTGGGTCATTCTCTCAAGACCCCCACCCTCACCTGGGGCATCAGCATGGGGGAGCCTGGCTTGCAACCCCAGCAGGTCCCAGGAAATGGCCTCTGGGGCCCTCCCACTCTAATGCATACCTACCTTGTGGCCTGGTGTCTTGGCCACCTGGGGCTGGCACAGAGCATGTCCCAGGCCTTTATGCTCTGAACCTGGGGATGTCAGAAGTTTCGTCAGACCCACCTCAAGGCTCAGAAGGGGGAAGGAGGAGAGCCTGCCAGTTACTCTGCTTAGTTTATACAAACTCTTTCATTTGCAAAAGTTAGGGCCTTCAGAGGACCAAGGCTCCCACCAGCCTCGCCCTGCCTGCCTGCCCCCTGGACTCCCTAGACAGAGCCTGCCCTTAGCATTGCTGGTAGCTGGACATCAGAGGCCCAGATCCTTGGACCAGATGACCTAGACGGTTGTTAGGCAGCGTTGTGTCCTTTAGCAGGTGAATGTGAGCGCCCCGCCCTCCAAGCCCCCCACCATCACCCCTGAGCCCTCTAGATCTATGTTGAACCCTGGCTAGTGTTCTAGAATTACCCTCCAGCGTGCGCTGCTCCAGCCTGGTCCTTCATCTCTGTCCACAAGAAGCCAGGATCGGCTGCCTGCCAAGCCGCCCTCCAGAGCCCAGCTCTGCCTCAGACACCTGGATGTTTGTGGACAAGCCCCTGCGCTCCCAGAGCCTCTGTTTCTACATTTGTAAACTGGCGATGGAGGCTCTTGTTCTAGTCCCAGAGTGTGATGACGATCAGACGCTCAGGCTCAGGGATGGGCAAGGGCTTGTGGGCTTTGAGGTCAGCCAGGCCCTTCTTTTCGAGGACACTCTGGGTTCCAGTTCTGGCTCTGGCTCCGCTGAAGACCAAGGAAGATGGTGAGAAGGGTGGTCCTGGAGAACACCCCACATCCGGGGACTGAGGTGTGCAGGCCTCCCTCTGGGAGCCACGGGCAATGCCGAATCACTGACCCCACTCAGCCCACATCAGGCTGAGCTGCGGTTGCAGCAGGGCACCTGCAGGACTGTGTGGGGGGTGCTGGCTGGGGCCTCCAGAAGGCCCCCCGCAGGTGCACTCAGAGCAAGGGAGACCAGCAGGGCACAAAGTGCCAGGTGGAAGGCCTAGAGGGCACGTGTGGGGCAGATGCAGAGAAACAAGGGCTGTGGGAGCCTGCTGGGGTGCGACGGGTGGGCAGGCGGAGCCAGATCTCAAGAGCTTTGTGAGGGAGCTCAGGCTTAATTCCGTGGGCACCAGGGAGCCCCCAGGGGTTCTGTGCAGGGGAGGGAAGAGGTGAGACTCGGATTTCAGACAAATCACTCTGGCCTCCACGTTAGAGGCAGGCCCAGCAGAGACCGGCTGAGGCCAGAGGCCACATGGGAGTCAGGAAAGCACCTGAGGAGAACTGGGCCCCAGAGGCGGACCTGAGGGAGAACCTGAACTCTGCCTCCTCTCAGCTGTGTGACCTTGGGAACGTTAATTGATGTCCCCAAAGCCCCGGCTTCCTCCTCTGTTGAAGGTTTAAACAAGCTAGCCCCCGGTAGGCTGTTAGCCGTGCCTGGCTCGTGGTGAGCCCTCAGCTGGTAGGAGGCTCGATGTTACTGTTGGTGGTGGTGACCGCTCCAGAATCCAAGTGAGAACTGACAGAGGCCTGAGCTACAACGGTCACAGGACAGAGAGACAAGCACTTAGGCTGTGGGTGCTCCGGCCCTCAGTGAGGGAGGGACCATGGAGCTGGAGGGAGGTGAGAGGACCACTGCTGGGTTTCTGGAGGGATGTCAGGAAGCGAGGGGATGATGAGTTTAGTTTTGGGGTTAGGGCTGGGGCCTGTGAGACACTCGGGGGCGAGGTGCAGGAGGGAGGTGGTGGGGACCTGCAGCATGAGCCCATGGCTGGGCGTGCACAGGACTCAGGGAGAGCCCGCAGGGTCGAGCTGGGTTAAGGCTGAACTGCTATGTCATACATCAGCTCCAAAAAGAGCCACCAGCTGAATTCATTCCCAAACCATGAGCCAGGGGGATGATGTCACCTTTTTGAGTAAAGTCGTGTGGGAGGAACAAGAGTTCTAGGCTGGAATTCCAAAGACCTGGGTCCTGGTTCTCCTTCCAGCTTTGCCACTAATTGGCCATGTGACCCTGGGCAAGCCGCCCAGCTCTCTGCGCTCAATTCCCTCTGCACCAAGGGCACCAGCTCTGTGGCCCCCTGGCTGTCACGCTGCAGCAGTGACGGATGCGGTCCCACATACATGCCTGCTGAGTTAACCACGCTCAGGGGGCCAGGGAAACACAGCAATGTACAAAATGCCACTCCTCTGGGCCCAAAGCATTCTGATTGTTTTGGAAGATTTTACTTCAACCAAGGTCCCAGCAATGATCATACCCCAGCCCTAGCCCCAGAGGCAATGCTTGCTGCCCTGGGAATTCTGGCTGGATCTGGGAGGTGCTTGGAGATCCAGGTCATCGTTGTAACTATAGGCGCTTTCTACTCTCACTTTCTGGAAATCTGGATTTACTAGCTGGGCAGGATTACTCAGTTTCAGAAGAATTTTTCAATTTATGAAAGTGATCACCAGGGGATTCCTTTTCACAGCAGGGCCCCAAGCGCATTCAAAGTATTGATCAGTCGGTGCATGCTTATGGCTGCCAGCTGAGTGCCCAGTCGGCGTGGCATTTCTGGAAATCATGACCCAGGATCTATGGCAGGAAGCCAGCACAAGCTGCCCTCCTGCCCACCCCCTGTCTTGGCAAAGGACAATCCCTTAATGTCTGAGGGGCTTGGAGGATGGTGGGTCCCTGGGGCAGTCTTCCAAGCAGCGGTGCAGGTGCCCAGGTTGCACACTCTGCAGGCCTCCAGGAAGAGCCTGGCCAGGCTGGGTCTCCATGTTGAACTCTGGCAGCACCTCAGCATAATGCAGAATTTGGCTGCTTTAGGCTTGTGGAGGAGGGGATGGCCTAGAGACCCTTTGGGCCTCTCCAGGGAGAGGTGCAGTGGGGCCTGGTGAATGACAGGTCTGCCAGCCTGAGCCTTGGCAGGGCTGGGCTCTGTCTGACCAAGTAGGAGCAAAGCCTTGCCCTCAGGGTCCCTCCCTGTTAGCTGGCATCAGGGAATTGTTTTCTGGTCTCTGAGCGGGATGCCCCACCTGTGCCTGTGTGATGCCGCACCCTTGCCTCACCCATACAAGTGGCTGCCCTGTGCCCTTGAGTTTGTCCCTCAGTGGGGAGCTCCCCTCTGCTGACACCTGGCAGAAAGCACTTGCCCACCCATTCACCAGGCCACCTGCCTGACTCCTCTCCAACCCTCCCTGCACCAAGTGCCACCCCTTTACCGCCTAGAATCTCCGCATCCTTTCCCTTCTGGCCTCATTCACGTGGGTGCCCCATCCTTCTTCACTTGAGTCACTGCGGCAGCCTCAGAGGATGTCTCCCTGTTTCTGGCTGTCCCCTTCCAAGCCACTCCAAGTGGCAACCCAGTCATCATTCCTGCTTAACTAAACCCTTCCAGGCTGATGCCCCTCTCCCCACTGCCCAGCTCCTCCACCCCCCAGTTGGGCCCTTCAGCCCCCATGGAAGCCTCACCACACCCCAGGCCAGTTCCCCTTCAAGCCTTCACTCACCTCTCTGCCCCTCTGCCCTCATCTTTCTGCCTCTCTTCTTCTGGCTAATTACCACTTTATCTTGCAATCCCAGTTAAGGTGTTATTTTTGTCCCAGGCCTCTTTGCCTCTTTCCCTTCTTCCTCCCGCATCCCCCATAGCATCCCGTGCTTACTTCTTTAGAGCACACTACGTGCTGTAATTATTTATTTACATGTATATCTCCTGCACTAGACTCTGTTTTATTCATATTTTTATCTTCAATACTTAGCACAGGACTGCCATGTAAATAGCCGATGTGTTAGATGGCAAAAATTCTTGGCAGCCCCTCTCATCAGGGGGAGGTCATCCCCCCCCACCCTTTAAAGCTTGACTGGCCTGTGACTTACGTTGAACCATAGAATGTGGTCAAAAGGACATAGTGTGAGTGTGAGTGTGAGCCACAGCCTCCGGAAGCTTCGCTTGCTTTTGCTCACTCTCTTGGGACCCTTGCCAGCACCACCATATGAACAAGCCTGGGCTGGTCTGTCAGTGGATGAGAGACCAGGAGGGCAGAGATGAGCCATCCAGATGAGCCATTTACACCAGCCAGCCCCCGCCAATATCAGCTGAGCCTGACCCAGATCAGTGGAGCCGAACCCAAATTGCAAACCAGAATCATAATCTAAATAAGTGGTTCTTGTTTTAAGCCACTAAACCTTAGAACTGCTTGTTATGTAGCAAGAGCCAACTGGTTTAGAAGGCATGAATAAATGATGGACTCAAGTGCTCAGAGAACTTTCTTTGTGTCAGTTTCTCCTGTGCTGGTTCCATTTGAAGTTAATTCTTTTTGTCTTTTAATTGTGGTAAAATTTACCATCTTAACCATTTTTAAGCGCTCAGTAGTGTTAAGCACATTTACAGTGTTGTGCAATCAATCTCCAGAACTCTTCATCTTGCGAAACTGAAACTCTATACCCATTAAACAACAACCTCCCATTCCTCTCTCCTCCCCCAGCTCCTGGCAACCACCCTTCTACTTTCTGCCTCTATGAATTTGATGACTCTAGGTATCATATAAGTGCGATCATACTATTTGTCTTTTTGTGGCTGGCTTATTTAACTTAGCGTGATGTCCTCAAGGTTCATCCATGTTGTAGCATGTGTCAGAATTTCCCTCCTTTTTAAGGCTGACTATTAGCCCATTGCATGTATGTACCCCATTTGGTTTATCCATTCCTTCGTCAATGGACACTTGGGTTGCTTCTGCTTTTTTGGCTGTTGTGAATAGTGCTGCAATGAGACTAACTGTTAACACCCACTTATGGACATCTTTAAATACCGCCTCAGACTCCATTGTATGCGTTCAGGGTAACCTGGCTTTGTGGACCCAGCAGCAAACGGCATCAGAGGGAAAGGGGACACTAGAGCGGACTGCCTGAGGCTGGAGGATTTGTTTAGAGGAGAGTGAGGCCACAAAACGAACCAAGACTGGAGATGAAGTTGCAGCCAAACTTCTGCATATTTTTCACCAAATGACACAAGTTATTTGTCAGAGACTAATGGGCTCGTTCCAGCTGGACTAGAAGGGCTGTCTGAGGAGGTAATAAAGAGGAAGCGATGTCAAATATTAAAAGGCAACGAATTTCAGTGGCTTTGCAGCAGAGAAGTCCATTAAATCAGAGCCCCGAGAAAGGTTGTGCAGCCAAATAATTTTTTTCAGAGCTCAAGTAGGAACCCAGCTAAGTGATAAATGCTCCCGATTCCATTGGTATTTATGACACATATTTGATAAAGGACCTGAAAAAATTATAAACTCAGAGCAGTTGTGAAATATACTGAGAAAGCCCAGCGAAGACTGTGTCATGCACGCCCAGAGGATAATTCATCTGAGAGCGGAGGAGCCCGACGTGTGTAGACACCGTGGGGACAAATGGTGGCTTTACATGAGCAGAGTGTCCTGCAGCTGCTATTCGGCTGGGCCACAGCAGTCAGGGAGCCCTCCAAGCAGATGGGCTCCCAAGGTGAATGCTGCCCTTCCTCCTCCTTCACTCCCTAACTACCCAGAGATACACATCTCTCCCCTTCTCCTTTTCCAAAAAAGAACTGGGCGCAGAATTGGCCTTGAGGGCCAGCTGGGCTCCAGCTTCCAGGTAAGACCGAGTCAAGCCACCTGTGGACCACACATCCAGCCTAAGTCGGGGGGGGCCTCTACTGGGAAGTCAGCCCAGCCCCAGCCCCACAGCCCCACGCCCAGGCAACAGGGTCCTGTAGACAAGGAAGTGTGAAAGACTCTGACCTCTTGTCTGACTTAGAGTTTTAGTGAGGAAACCTTCTGGTATGTTGTACAAATGGAAATTCCTGCCATTTATCTGAAAGGGAACAAAAGCCCTAAGAACAGCCATCACCTCTCATCAGCCTGCTTTTTCTAAGTTGTCCAACACTGAGTGGCAAGACCTATTTCTTAAGCTGTGAGAATTTGGCACCAAAGGGCTGTGCACTCGTGGGTGCTCAATATGCATTTGCTGAGCAGAACCACAGATTACCTTCCAGTCAGAACATTCTCATGCTCTCTAAGATGATATAAAAGTCATTTAAATTTTTCTTCCTAAAAAACTTTGAAACCCTCATAAAACAAACAGAGACATCCCCTTCTCTTCCCCTGGGTTTGTGCCCCTGTCTCTTCATTCCAAGGATTGATTAGAGGCAGCTGCCAGCCTGGGCCTGGGGACAGCATGCTTGCGAGACCTAGATCAAGCCACAGAATCACGATGCCTCCCCTGTGACCTTGAGTAAGGGCGCTTTCCTCATCTGGAGGCCCACTCAGTCAAGGAATGCCTGATCCCTTGTTCCCAACCCCCTCATCACTGGCTCTCAGAGGCTTCTCTGATCTGTTCTTACATTTGTTCATAGCTTCCTCTTCTATTCATGTCTCCATATGCCCCTCAACCCTCTCTCTAAGTCATGCCCGTTATGTCTTGTTCCTTTACTTTGGTTGTTTCTCATTCTGCCTCTTTGGCCAAGTCTTTCCACACTTGTTTCTTAGGGTCCCATCCATCCCTTAGGCCTCAGCTTAACTCCATCCTATAAGAATTCTTACTGAGGCCCCCTGGTCACAGACCTCTCCTGTGGTCCCAGGAGACTTTCTTGGTGCTTCAATCGCAGCAGAGATCCCTGGTTGCCTAATTCCAGAGGAATGTCTGTCAGTCTGTCTCCTTTCCAGGCTGTGATCTCCTGGAGGGATTGTTTCTCTGGCCCCTTGTGCTGCTGGCACCGTGTTTTGCACAAAAATTCCTTTCTGATTGGAATTCAGGGTGGGTTATAGACCAGAGGCACACATGTTCTCGGTGGTAAAAATAGCTTCCCCAAAACATGGTCCAACAGAACTATTTGAAATGTCATTGTTGTGGAATCAGAGAGGAAAAATGCAAAAATCAAGCCCCCTCTAGCTTCAGGAGACATCAGTATTAATAACAACGGTAATGATCCCACAATTTGTATGGCAATCTATGGCTGCTAAAGCATGGTTATGTTCGCTGTCCACGTCCTCCTTGGGGAGGGATTTATCTATTCTATTCAGCTCCAATGCCTTGGAAGAGCCCTGAATGGCCCTCCTGGGAAAGACTGACCACCCTAACAGCTCTACTGAGCAGCCTGGAGCCCTCCGGGCAACTCTACAGAACAGGCGCCTTCACATGCAGTGGCCAGAGAGAGGCAGCCTCTCAACTCTCCAGGTTCCCAGATGCCCGAATGGTAAGTTCTGCCCCTACACAAGCAGGTAACGGGTCACCTCCATTGACAACTCTTGTCTTGTGGCCTCAGAGTAGACATCAAAGGGAATGGCCTTTTGTTTGTGGAGAGATGGGGGAGGGCAGAGGGCAGAGTGTTAGGACCCCAGCACCAGTCCAAGGAGCCTGGCCAGAGCTGGGCTCTGAAGACTTGGGGGGAGAATCCACTTCCAGGTTCATTCTGGTTACAAGTGGCAGAATTAAGTTCCATGCACTTGTAGGACTGAAGTCACAGGGTGGTCACTGTTGAGGTTGAGGCAGACCCTTGGCTGAGTAGGGGAGGCTACTGGGCAAGCCTTGAGGCTGCAGCTGAAGAGAAGTGCCCTGGTTAGGTGGACATGAGCAGTTTCTAGTCCTTTCTGCCCCCAGTAAAGAAGCTTCCACCTGGCTCCTTCCCCTGATTCAAGGATGGAGGCTGAGGGGGTGATGGGAATGCTCAGAGCAGGAGAGGATGAAGATGTCGTGGGGGGTCAGAGCTAGAAACTTTGGGAGAAGGCCATAGCTTAGGAAAGCTGAGTGAGAAATGAGGTCAAGACCAATGTGCAGAGAGCTCTGCAGAGAGCTGGACTCTAGGGGGACATGCTGGAGTCGGAGAGGGCCAATGTGCAATGAATTAATCATCCAGGTGAGTCAAGTCAGAACCCTGAAGAGCTCTGTTGGGACCAGATGCCTGAAGATGGGGTTCACAGGGGCCAAGTGGGAAGTCAAAGCAGATGGGCTGGGAGCAGCCAGGGGATCAGGGGTTTTGTAGAGAAGGTGGCTCTACAGAGCCTCTGTGAGGCGGAAGCCCCCTCCAGGGGCTAGAACTTGGCACCAGTGAGGCAGATGCCCTGAGGGGCCTTGGTCCTCAGGATGGGGGGGAGAGGGAGGATGAGACTGGTGTCTGGCACCAAGGAAGGAGTTCAATCTGATGTCTGAGGTGAGGGTAGGGAGCTCGCTCCTCCCTCTGTGCTCTCATAATGCTCTGTGCCTCTGTGAAACTGTGTTCTGCCTATAGCATATTTAGGGACACTGCTTCTTTTCCATTGGAGTGTAGAAAAGGTGGGGGTGGTTCTTGGCTAGAGGGACTAGAGTCAAGAGCCCACGACAGATTGTTGGGGCCAAGTGAGTGAGCCACGTTCAGCACCTTGGAGAGCTCTGAGCGCCCATGGGTCAGGGCAGAAAGCAGAGAGGGCTCTAGAGAGGTTAGGGGGTGCCCTGGAGCAGGTGACTGAGCCCACAGCTGAATGAGGCTGAGGCGTGGACATCCTCTTTCAGAGGCAGACTCTGGGAACTTCAGACATTAGTGTCTGGTGGCCTACTTGTTTATTCATTAAACAGATGTTTGCCTCCTGTGTGAGGGGCACTGGGTGGGGTCCCCGGGACATATGTGAATGGACGTGTTTGCAGACCTGGGGAGCCCACATCTTAACAGGGGACACACTAAATAACTGTGACGTCGAGTGAGAAGAGTTTTGGTGGGGCAAGCATCGGGCAGGACGCGCAGAGGAGGGACCGCCAGCTCTCGGTGGAGCACAGGGAGACTTCTGTGGGCTGTGGTGGGGGGATGGATAAGGAAACACTGGAAAGATAAGCAGGAGCTCACCAGCTGGGCCGAGGGGCAAAGTGTGAACCACATGGATATGTATGTGTGTGTGTGAGTGTGGAGTGTGTGTAAGTTTGTGGGCACAAACATACGGCATGTGTGAGCGTGTGATGTGTGTATGAGAACGGATGAATGCATGTATGTATGTGTACAAACATATGTGTGTGTAGGTGTGTATTTGAGCATGTGGTGTGAGAGCACCATATTGGCCATATTGGATGTGAAAGAAATAAACCCACCCGTGGTCTTTATCTCTCAGGAGACTGGGGGCCCATGGTGGATTTTATAAGAGAGGGTGAGAGAGTCAGATTTGTCTTTTACACTCAAAAAGGCTGCTCAGAATCAACCTTGAGCAGTGTCACCCCGCATATACAGGCTGATCCCCCTCACACTACACTTCTTCACACACCATCAGGCACTCCCTTCTTCTAGACTGCCCCTCTGCTATTCCAACCCATTCGGATGCCCCTCCTCTGAATTTCCCAGGTACACAGTCAACCAGCCCATTTGTCAGGTGCCTTCAAGGTGTAGGGCACTGGGCTGAGAGCTGGGGTGGGGGTGGGAGCTGCAGAGGAGAGGGGGCAATAGATGAGCAAGACAGTCCCCTCCCCAAGGGATGGTGCAGTCCAGTGGGGACACAAGGTGCCCACAGTGAGAAACTGGACAAGAGCTACATAAACAGCCAGCGGTGGTGTTAAAGGCCTTCTAAGGAGGGAGAGATGGGTGGCCAGGGAGGGAGGGGCTGGGGTGGGATGACCAGGAAATGCAAGGGGTGCAGGGGAACGGCTAGCTATATCATCAGTGGAGAACCCAATGCACGTGAGCAGGGGTATTAGTCTTAATATACTAGCTCATAGCCTCATATACACTTACTGAGGACCTACTATGTGCCAGGCCATGGACTATGAATATGAAACCAGTTTCCATCTTCAAGGAGCTCACAGTCAGATGGGGAGGGAGACGCCGCAGTGGACATAAGTCAGTTTGGTTGCTTGGCATTGGAATCCCCTTTCTATTGGCAAGAACTCCAAGATGGATAGGGAACTGGGCCCTGTCACTGTGGGAGTGGAGCAGAGGTGGCTTGCTGGCAGTTGGCCTGTAGCCTTGAGACCTGGGCTCGGCTGGTCTGATGCTCGTGTCCTGGACTTTGAAGTTCCAGGGAGGGGTGCAGGGCCAGCTGGCAATGACTACGGTGGCTACAGTGAACTGGCTGATTGCTTAGTGGCACTTGAGCACCCGGGGGAGACAATGCCAGTGTAGGGTCCCAAGCAGACTGTCCTGTGGCGGATCTGCCTGCGCTGCCTCTGTTCCTGCTCCAATTTCCAGCCCAATTCTCAGCCTCAGATAAATACCTGTTCTGCTTGCCTCTGTCTGCGGTTGGCATCCCAGGACCCTGAGTGGTAGAGACACACGAATGCATCTGTGTTACACTGTGTTATATGCAGCGTGGTAAAAACTACTCGCAGCAAGCCTGCCCAGGGTGCTGGGGAGCATGGAGTGCAGGTGGATGAGGGAAGGCCCCTGGGGCTGGGGGACTTGGCTTGGTCTTGGGAGGTGACTTGTTAAAGTAGACAGGAGGGCATTTTTGTTAGCGGTGTGCCTGTGCACAGGCCTGGAGTCACGCATTAGACCACTGCAGGGGCAGGGGGCAGTGGAGTAGGGCTGGAGTGAGGGGGTGGGGGTGGCAGGACTGAGGCTGGAGTGTAGGCAAGGGTCCCCATGACATGCATGATAAGCTGTGTTAGGAACCTATAGATTGCAACCTGGGAGGAAAATATAGAAAAGTCACCCAGGTTGCCTGGGGTACAGAGGGGTGGGACAGATGGAGGGCAAATGTCTGGAGACAGTGAGACCCTGCCCCTAGGGGCTGCCGCTGTTAGGCAGGTAAGTGGTGAGGACAAGGCCTGGCCTAGAGCCTGGAGGATGGTGGAAGGGGCTCTGAGCTCTGATAGGGAAGCTGAACCACAGGACTTCGAGAGTCCACGTAGGGCTGGGGGTGAGTGGAGGATTTTCTGAGCACCATCCCAGACTTCGGTGACCTAGCGTCACCCACCTCTGGGCTGGGCCTGGGGCATGGCATTCAGAAACCAGGCGTGGTTGCTGCCTCTCTTCTCTTCAGCATCGCTGGATGTGCTCCTCAAACAGATGGAGCCTTGCCTCTTAGGCTGTGAGTACAGGGCCCTCCTGTGATGAGGGGCCACCAGCCTGCACTCTGTCCTTGGCTCTGCTACCATTCCATAGTTTTCTATTTTACCATTCGTTAGTTTAGGGGCAAGACGTCCGATTTCCAAACACACATGAGAACCTATAGCTGGTCCCTGCCAGAGAATTTGAATAAAGATGTAGGCTGAGTGGAGCAGTACTGTGCGTGCCCCCAGATAGGCATAAACTCTAGACATCTTCACCCGGAAGACAGAGCTCTCCACTAAGGCTGATGGGGAGCTGACGGCGGCCACCACACCCTCCAACACAGCCCAGCCCCCAGGCGGCAAAGACAGGGCTGCAAATACAGAGCCTGAAAATGCACCATCATGCACATCTGGTTTCTTCATCTGGGACCAAAGCAGGGCGTGCTCACAAGCCCCCATTCCTGGCCTGCGGGCAGCTCGGGGCAGGGGAGGCCCATAGGGAACCCTGCTTCCCTCCTTCGCTGCCCTGGATTCCAGAGGGGCTGGGCTGTTCAGGCTCGACTGGCCACCATGATCATTCCCTGTCCTCTTTCCACCCAGAGGCCCTGGCTGACCTGCCTCCCACCCTGGGTCCTGAGAAGCCTGGTGAGACAGCTGTGTGGCTATGAGAAGGGGCTGGCTGGGGAAGAGGCCAAGTGAGGGGTCCCAGGGCTCTGTACCCAACCCTGCAGACCCAAGAGGAGGGCGTGCTTTGGAAATAGAAGAGCAAAGACCCAGATAGGAAATGATATTTCAAATAAGAGACGAAGAGCCCAACAAGCAGACACAACCCCAAAGCCTAAATTCTCCTGTGTGGGGGAGGAGGTGGGGACAGGCAGGAGAGAGATACAAGGAGGGGGAAACATGGCCCCCTCCCTCCCACCTGCTTTAGCAAAAGCCAGTATTTCCCAAGAATTCTGATAGCCACGGTGCCAGCAAATAAATCAATAGTTTTAAAGGATTTGCAAGAATTAGTGAACCGGAGCTGGGAGTACAATCGGTTCAGTTACCCAGGTAAAGAGAGAAATGATTCGGAAACCCCAGACACCAGGGGCTAATGGCAGCTCAGAGCAGCACGAACCACATCACAGGAGAAGAGAACGTGCAGCCCGAGAGGACTTGGGGTGAGGAGGCAGGGGAGGAGCGACCCGCCGTGTGTGTCCCTGCGTGCATTTGTGGGGGCTGGGGACCCCTCTCCGCCCACTTGTGCCCTCTACAGTCTCCAGGAGGGGGTGTCTCTCCGTGGCCATCTGCCCCTGGGTCTCCATCTGTGCCCACCTCTACAGCCCGGCCTGGCCCCGGTCAGGTCCGGGGCAATACATCACCCCCTGACATTTCAGGGGAGGCAAAAGCCTGGGCGTCATTTCAGTTTTTCATGTTGCTAACAGTCTTTAATGACCATGCAAGTGATCCCTACAATCATTCCAGGAAATTAGAAAATAAGCAAAAAAGAAGAAAGTGGGATTGTCCACTCTGGCAATCAGGCACCAGCTGCAGGTTCTGGCAGAGTCAGAGGGTCAGGTTTGACTTAGAGTGCCTGGGCCAGCCCACGTGTCACACCCCAGGGGAAACCACAGTCACCAGGGAGGAGCCAACTCCTGGTCCTGCCTCAGGTGGGCCCACTCTCAGTGCCTCGTCTACCAGCCATGATGTCTTGCACATCTGCCTTGCCCATCACACTGGCTGGCAGGGTCCTGGGTGTGCACCAGCCTGTGGAGGAGGTACCCTAGGCCTGGCCCCAGGAGGCCCTGGAAGGGTCAACAGACTGGGGTCTCCTGACATCCTCCCTTCCCATCTTCCTCCAACTCCACCTCCTGTCTGCCAGCTCAGGCCTCTCTCCGCCAATCCCTCCCTCCTTGGTATGTGATCTCTGCCTACCGAATTCTGTGTCTGGTGGGTAGAGATGCTGCCTTGCACTCCCTGAATTCCTAGAGCCAGGCGCAGCCTCTGGTACCCATGGGAATGGGTCCCGGGTGGCCCACAGATGCTGGGCTCCAAGTGATGACATAGGCATCCAAGACCCTGATGCAGGAAGGACAGGCCTGTTTGGGCACACGGGCCTGTGATCCTTGACCTTCTGGACTGATTTCCCCGACACAGGACCTTTCACACTGTTCCCATTATTTCAGCTGAGCTGCTGGCTTTAATGACACCCCTCTCCGCCTGGTCACTTCCCCACAGGTATTTAGCCTGACAGTCAGTTTTTCTTGAGAAGCTGAACCTATTAGACTCTATAATAAAGCCAGAGTACTGTTTTCACAAGCTCTCATTGGAAGTAATTACCCATGGGGAGCTGTCCTGCACGGGTGGGGCCGGGCCTGTGTTTCGGCTGCAGCCCTGGGTTCTAGGGACCCTCTGCTCTGGGCAGGCTGGACAGGAAGGTGGGGGCTGGTACCCCGGCACCCACCACTGTGCTCAGAGGCTGAATGAGGGTGGCAGACACAATAGCTGAGAAACTGAGCCCCACCCTTTGCCCCCACAGGCTGTGTCCAGCATGGGCCACCCGACATGAATGGAGCACTGCTGTGTGCAGCGGGGGAGGCGACTGAAGTGACCCCACCATCTGGCTTTCTTGGCACGATGTGCAGTTAGACACTCACTGGGTGGTGATGACCATGGAGGGACGTGAAGAGTGTGGTGAGAACGCAGAGGGACAGCTCCCAGGCTGCTCTTTGCATAGGCCGTTCCCTTCGTCTGGAATAGCCTCCCCTTCCTCATCCAGAAAAGGCCCACCCATCCTGTAAGACCAGGTTCAAATGCCACCCTCTGGTCCCCCTGCGCTGGGCTCGCTACTCTGGCATGGTTACTTCCTCACCTGTCAGGCCCTTGGGCTGTGGGTTTCTCCAGGGCAGGGACGCCCAGCAAGGAGCACCAGGGGGGTGCAGGAAAGGGTTTGCCGACTGAGTGAGTGGCTTTGACCAAAAGGGAAAAGAAAGCAGTCCCTTTGGGACTTAGGGGTGTTGAGACACTGGGGCCTGGCCACGAGGGAGGTTCCTGACCAGCTGGGTCTGCAGCCCCTGTGAAGACACAGAGTCTGACAGAGAGTCCTCCTTAGCTCCAGCGACAGCCTCCAGCCCGGTGCTGGGCCTGACTCGGGAGCTGTCCCTGCCGCCTGTGGGCTGGCCTTCCTGCCCAGCTCTGCCTGGGTGGTGAATAATGGTGTCCATTTGGTGCCACAGCTCCTTTCAGGAATAGAAGCCATCCCCAGGCTCCCTTGAGCTTCTCCAACTCTACTGCAGTAGCCCAGGCTGGCTCCCTCTTGGGGTGAGTGTTGCCTCTGGTGTGTGGAGGTGAGGGGGTCCTCAATGGGATGGTAGGGTCTGGGTGGATAGCTACGGCCCCGACCCTAGGGGGCTGCAACCAGACCCTGGAGCAGACTGGGGAGAAGGCTTTCCCCAGTACAGGGGACCTGGGCTTGGGAGAGTCTGCAAAACAAGCCATGGGGCTCCCTGAGGCCACAGGAATGACCCCATATGTCCCAGCAAAGGTGGATCCAGGAGAGGAGTGGGCTGGGCCACCCTAGCTGCCATCAGAAGCTGTTCCCTCTGCTCCCATCTGCTCCCTCTGCCTCCTGGAGGTTCTGGAACCAGCACTTCCTTCCTTGACCTCTGTAGGCCAAGGTCTGGCTGTGCCTGTCTCCTGTTAGCATGACCTGTATCCATGCCCTGAGCAGCACTGATTAACGTGGTACATATGCACGGCAGGAGGAGACAAGAGCTTTCCATTTCTCTGGTAGGGGCTGGGGAGGGAACATAATGGACTTTGATCACTGCTCAGAAAAGCTCGCAAAAGCAGAGCCTGGATCTGACTGGTCTCTGTACCCCAGTGCCTGGCATAGCTTCTGGCCTGAACAGGTCTCAGGTAAGGTTTGAATGAGTGATAGAGGGAATGAATGAGTGCTTGCTGGATTGGAGAAGGTGTGGAATAGGAAGCACTGAGCTGGGTGTTGAAGGACAGGATTTGAGCTGACAGCTATGGAGGAAGGGCTGCCCCGAGAGTGCATGGCACAAGCAGAGGCATAGAAGCAGGAACGTGCACCGAGGGACCGGGGACTCTAGAGTCCGGGCCAGCGAGGTGGGTGGACAGGTGGAATGATGGCATCAAGCAGGGAGAGTGAGAGGCTGCAGAGGAACCCTGGGAAACAACCAGGGGGGTCGTTAGGCACTTCTAGCTCTCCAGCATCCTCTTCCCCCAGGCAGCACCCACGAGGAAGGAGAAAGCCTGCAAGCCCCAGCACTTGGCTCTCTCCCAGCCTGGAGAGAGGAGCAGAGGGAGACGGGAGGGCTGGGTGGGTTTGCTCCAGAACACATGGTCTCCCCCTCACAGGTACCCACTTCCTAGGCATCTGGGCAGTGATGGATCATCAGTCTGGAAGTGATCTTGAAGGAGAAACGACCGTGTGCCTCAGCTACAACAGACCCCAGGCCTGCTCTGGAGCCCTCACTACTCCTAGGGCTGACTGGAGTCCAGGGCCACCTGGGTGGCAGGGCCAGGAGGAGCAGCCAGGGGTCCAGATGCTTTAGTTCTGCATGGGATGACATTGTACAATGATGGTGATGATGAGGAAGAGCATGGAGACCTTCTACTGAGAGCCCACTGTGTGCTGGTGTGGGCTTCACATACCTCAAATAGCTTCACATACCTCACTGCACTGAAGTTTTGAGTGTCTTGTACACATGAGGGTTCAGAGAGGCGAGGTGAGGTGCCCAGCATCTCAGCTGGAGCCCGAGGCTGGTTTGATCCGACACAGGCCTGCCCTGTCTAAGGCATCAGTTCTCAGTCTTGGCTTGTGCATCAGACTCACCTGGAAGCTTCAAAAAGATACTGATGCCCGGATCCCACCCTTAGAGTTTCTGATTCAATAGTATCGGGGGTGATGGAGGCACTAGGATTTCTAAAAGCTCCCCAGGAGATTCTCATGTGCAGCAAAGGTGGAGAACCTCTGGTCCCATGCCCCAGCACTGTTGTGTTTTTGCCCTTTTGTTCTCATTCCCAAAGTGTCCAGGTCTGCGCTCAGAGCTCAAAGAAATTTACCGAAAAAAATAAAATAAAATTAAGGAATGACAGCTCCAAGAGCCAGCAATTTATGCAAATGAATGCAAATAAATACACACTTCCATACATATGTTTATGCAAATATTCTTGTGGTCCTTGCAAATCACTCACCCGCCTGCAAGCAGTTGCCTAGGATTTCTTGGTGAGAACCCTGGGCAGGGTGCCCAGGTTAATGACAGGTGGTATCACGACCTCCCAGAACAGACAACTCTATTAGCAAACTCATCCCAGAAGTTCCCCTTGGGAACCGCTTGCTGAGCCCAGCTCCGTGCATGCAACCCCCTTCTCTCCTTGCTCAGGCCTCCGGGCTCACTCAAGGCCACAGGTCAGGGAGGGATCAGAAGCAGCTGCCTTGGGGGTGCTCCAAGGCCACTAGGGCTGTGGGCAGAGAAAGTAGTGGCCTGGTAACTGCCCAGGGCCTGATAGCTGCTGGAGGACAGGTCTGATTGCCAAGGGTCAGACTGCCTTTAACTCTGTGCCAGTCTGCGTGGGCTGGCACAAGCCTGGGCATCAACTCTGCTCAGACAGGGTGCCCCATGTGTGCTGTCTGACAGCAGATCCTACAGCTCATTTACATAAACCCAGTGGGAGCCAGTCACCCCCACCCCATTCCCTCAGTGGATGCTACCTGTGCTCCAGCACGAGTCTGCAACCCCTCTCCCAGGCCTTGTGGAACAGTCATGGCCTCCATAATTTCAAGACACCCTTGCTTTGTTGCCTCAAAGATGAACAAGTTCTGCAACCTGCTGACCCCCAGCTCTGCTCCCTGAGGACTGAGAGGAACTGAAACCTCACTGCTCCCTGCCTGCAGGCTCAACACTCACCAGGGGGTCCTCTCCGAGCTGGGCACACTCCCCCTGTGGCTGCCTGGGGTGGAGGGAGTTCCCCAAGGGAGGCTGGGATGTGACTCTGAACATCCAACCGAGAACCAGGCCCTGGCATTTTGGGATTCCAGGGCAGCCGGCCTTGGATAGCCCTGGAAAGGTCACACTTTCTTATGTCTCTAGTTGCCACATCTAGGAGGTGGAGGCCAGAACCATTGGGGAGGCTTTGGGGAGCCAGGATGTGAGCTCCGTGAGGGTAGAGTTCTGTTTGCTTTACACGGTAGGCGCTCACCACATTTTTGTTGCCTGATGGAATGAGCGAGCATTTCCCCACAACACCATGCCTCACTAGCTTCCCCAGCTGTCCTTGTGACTTGGTGCACAACTTGGGGTGGGGGAGGCGAGGCCTGTCCCCATGAGGTGCTCACTTCTGGGAGGGCAGCTGTCGACTTGCCCCCGTGGACCCAGTGCACAGACCACGTCAGGAAAAGCCTCCCTAGTGGAAAAGGCCAATTCACCTGAGCGCAGCTCTCAGTTTGGATGGTGCTGGTTGTGGGGAGGTGGCAAAAGGGTATCAATCCTTTCAGGCTGTGATGGAAACTCAGTGACTGGTGTTCCAGTTGGGTGCCAGGAGTCAGTTCAGGTATGATTCTGTCTCAACAAACACCTGTTATAGCAACTTCTCCATCGAGCACAAAAATCTGAGCCCCTGGTGACAACCCCTCCATCCAAGCCCTAACGTACCCCGGGATTCCATCCAGTGGAGAGAAGTCCGCCATGTTGTGTTGGGAGACAGAGCTCGGCCTCACGGCCTGTCCGCCCCCAACTCACTGCCCTCAGGGGTCACTCAGTCCTTGTTGGCCCAACTTTCCAAGAGGAAAAAGAGCTTTCACACTCTGTAAAATCTCCCCAGGGTACCAGCTTCCAGCGCAGCTACCAAACTCCCAAGTCGCCCACAAGCACGGGGGAGAGGCGCAGGCCCTGGAGGGCACCGTCTCTCTGCAGCCTGCTTCACTCTTGCTGGCTTGAATGGAGCTTCTAAAGGGCAATTTTATTCTTTAATTATTTCAGCCTGACCCTTCACCTCCTCAGCTTTTCTGGGAGATTCCCGGTAGCTCCAGTCACTCAGTGGCTGTGTGATAAGGGACAAAGGAGATAAAAGCATCTCCTTTGGAGGGAAATGGGGAGAGATTAGCCCCAGAGCCTCCACGGTCAGGTGGTGTGGGCCTGGCCAATGAGTCTGGGAGCTGTTCCACCAGCCCTCAACGACACGCTGACCCCGGCGCCAGGCCAGCGCCGGCATTCCGAATGCCTCCCTCCTCTTTGTCGAAAACTGGCTGGAGCCATGAGAGGTGAAGGAAGGGCACACGGGGTAACCTTCTTCAGTCAACGGGATCCACCCAGTGGATAGCAAATGAAACCAGGACTGTGACGAAACATCTACCCCCATTCTCCTGGCACTGGGTGCAGAGGGAGAGTGGGACCATCTCACTGAAGACCCAGGGACCCAGAGTGGCTCACTCGGAGTGAGGAGTTGAGAGCCCAGAACCTAGAGACCAGAACAAACTCAGAGTTGACATCTAGAGGCCAGAGCCGAAAATTTAGAACCAAACGCCCCAGCCAGAGCCCAACGTTTGACACAGAAGTTAGAGTCCTGATTTAAAAACCTGGAGCTCAGACAACTGGACCGAGTCCTGAGAACCCTCCCCGCTCCGCGTGCTAGAACATTCCCTTTGCTGCGTCCAGCCTTCTGATTGGCACCTGACAGTGTGGGGAGTATTAATTATGGTCAGAGCTTTTCAACGTGCAATAAAAAGCCTTTTAAACCGTTCCGATGGGAGGTGATTAACTCTATTAAGTGGCATTATGGATCTTCCTATCTGTTGCTTTCATAAACATAGTTGTAGGCGGAATGTTTTATTATGGGCATAAAAATGTCCCACATTACAATGCATAAGCACATATTGATGTTATATTTCTTTACTGTGCTGCACGCCCCAGTCCCTAACCACTCCGAAAAGAAACTACACGTCTTAATAATTTATGCTCCAAGTTTTAACCAGGATTATCAATGGTAGCTTTTGAGCTTTCTCTTTTGGCAACACAATAGATCATAGTAAAAATGCACCGACAAGCGATGTGTCCGTTTGATTTTTTCCACCTGAATCAGCAGCCCAAACTCCAGACACAGCAGTTTAGGGCAAGCAACACACTGAAGAATTTAAGTCTAAGCATTTAATCTGTTCTTTCCATAAATTTCTGCTGCTTGTGCTTTATAATGATTCTACCAGAGGAAGTTTATTTATATCGCAGATTTTCAGCATCAGCACATTGAGAACACAAGGCCGATCGCTCAGTCAATAGCTTACAGCCATGTATAATATCACTCCGGAAATCAAAAGCCCATTTGAAGAAAAGAAGGCTCAGATTAAAGTCACTTTAAGACATCAATAACTTGGAACTGGCTGAAGGGAAGTTATAAATATCCAGCCTGCGCATATGCAAACAGGCGTTCGCAGACGCGCCCCCGCCGCCGCGCGCCCGGGAACCTCCGCAGGCCCCTCCTCCCCGGCGGCACGTGCGGCGGCGGCGGGGGCGGACCGTGCGCACGTCACCGGGGGCGGACCCTTCCGTCTCCCTGGGGACGAGCGCCCATCCCTGGCGCGGGCACTCCGCCCCAGCTGGAGGACCCGCTGGGTCTGGGTCTCGGGCTGGACTTTAGGGCTGGACGAGGAGTAGGATCCCGACACGCAAGCCCAATGGGCTGAGGAAACAAGCGCCTTTCTGGGGTGTTTACCTCGTGTCAGGTGCTGGGCCAAGGGCCACTTTAATTACATCCCCCTCTCTCAGCCATCTTTCTGACGCCATACCATTCATAGACGCCCCATGGCTCCTCCCCTGTGGTGCTCTGCAGGGATGGGGGGAGGTAGGGGAGGAGAAGGAAGCGCCGCGCTTTGAAGAGCCCCCAGGGTGCAGGCTTCATGCCAAGCCCTCCGAGATCCACCGATTGCATTCTCTCTTTAATCCTCATGGCGACTCTATGACTGATGGTCCCCATTTTACAGATGAGGAAATGCGGCTCCGAGGGAGTCACTTGGCCCTGAACTCAGAGCAGCCGAAGCAAGATTTGAATCAAGCTCTCCTAAATTCAAAGCCCTGCTTTTATAGTTAAACCCCTATATTTCCCTTTCTCCTTGGCCTAGACGCCCTCCTCAGGCAGGGCGGGCCCAGGGGCCTAGAAGATTTAGGGGTCACTTGGGAAGGTGAGACCCAGGGTGAAAGGAGCACCATAAATGGTCAGGATACAGACAAAGAAGGGGCATGTAGGTGATCGGGGCTGGGTAGAGGCGGCTGTGGAGGCAAGTTGGAGGGCTGGCTAGTGGGGCCAGCGGCGGGCGATCCCTGGGAGGGGCCTAGGCTGGGTGGGAGGGGCCAAGGCAAAGTCCAGGCGTTGGATCTGGAGCCAGCTGGGGGTCTGGGCACTGGACTTTAGGTGGACTGGGACCTCAGGCTTTCAGGGAAAGGAGGGAAGGCAGGATGGACTCAGTGGGAGGCGCTAGGACCTCCTCCCTCGGCTGGGTGGGGCTGGTGAACTCACTGGCCAGCGACCAGAAGCTGCACTACCCCAGGCAACCCTAGAAATTCCTAAGGCCTCAAATGGCCAGGAGCTTATATGGCCAAAACCCCTGGAGATCACAACAGCCCCTCAGGAGAAGGGAATACTACTCGCTGCCCAAGAGCATGATGTGGTCCTGCAGAGAGCAGGGATCCATCAAAAAAAGAGTCACCCCTGGTCAGTGGGCAATAATAGGATAATAAGGTTAAACTTTGCAAAAGCGTCTGGACAACAGAATGTGACAGAGGGCAGAACATTAGAATTAAGTTATACAAAATCATAGAAGCTGATGACTGGAAGAAGACAGCTTGCTTCAGGATGGCTTTTGCCTAAAGACGCCCTAACGCTGGAGCCACCTCTATGGCCTTGCTCAAGCTGTCCCATCTCCCCGGATTCCCACCTCCCTGCTCTGAGCCCACAGCACGTGGGGTTTATGCTTCAGTACCATGGGCTGAATGGCACACTTTCAGCCATAGTCATTCATTCACTCATACATTCAGCAAATTATATATTTTGTGCTGAGGAATCTTGACCCTGAGCTAACATCTGTTCCATTCTTCCTCTGTTTTGTATGTGGGACACCACCGCAGCATGGCCTGATGAGCCATGTGTGGGTCTGTGCCTGGGATCCAAACCTGTGAACCCTGGGCTGCCAAAGTGGAGCACACGAACTTAACCACTCGGCCACAGGGCAGTCTCCATACATTCAGCAAATATTCATTGAGCGTCTGCATGTGCCAGGCACTGGGGATACAGTGATGAACAGAGCAGTCCAAAAGCCCGGCCATGAGGAACTTGGATTCTAGAGGATGTTTGGTGATGTCTGGGTCTCTTCCTTCTCAAGGGCAGGTGCAGCTCAGCTGGCTCAGGAGGGCTGGGCAGCACAGTCATGCAGAGCTGTCCTAGTCATGCATTTGGCTGCACTTGGTCCCAGAGCTCCCAGCAAATGGCTTTTCAGAGCCTCAAGGTGCATGACTCATCATCTCTTTTCTCTGCTTCCTAGGAGGCCTGGGGGTTGCTCATGATTTGTGGAGATCCTTCCCAGGACAAGGGTCAGTGAGGGAATCTCTACTCCCAGATGGGTAAGGCCATGTCCTTCTGGATCAATGACCTAGTCCTAGAAGAGGGATTATACACTCATGTTCCTCCGGCCCCGGCCCCCGTGCTCCAAGCCAAGCCTCAGCCAGAGCTTAGGAGGGTGGGGAACTGGCCCCCTGGTGAATGCACAGGGAGGCTGTGCGCATATGTGCAGGTGCTGTCTGTTTGGGGGCTGGGAGACAGTTGGAGCCTTCTCGGAGGGGCTCCTGGATGAATGGAACAATCAGAGCTTGGCTTCTCTCCTTACTGACTGAGGCAGAGGCTGGCTGGATGCCTCTGATCAACCCCCAAATGCCACCTGCCCCCAGGGGAGGAGCTGGATTCCCAGGGGGCTACAGCCTTATGGGTTGGGGACTGGGGGGCCAGTTACTGCAGCCCCTCCCCGCTTTTTTGGCTGTGAGAACCAGCTCTTGTTGGGACGGAATGTTCCACTTTCCTGGAGTTCTCTCCCCTTCCCAGGCCCCTCTGACAGGCACTATGTAACTCTGTTTTCTGTAGTTCCTCAGAAGGGCCCTCTGGCTTCCTTTTGGCAGCTGCAGGGGTAGGTCTGAGGATGGAGGCTGGGGAAGCCTGATGAGGCCACATCTGACTTTCTCCAAGGAAGACAGGCTTCCTCAGCTTGGGTGGGAGCCCCTGCGGAATGAGGAGAGACGATGGGGGCTGCAGGAGGAGGCCGTGGGAGCTGGGGCTGACCCAAGCCACACCTTGGGTGGAGTTGGGTGTGACTTCAGCACATGGTCTGCCATTCAGGGGGTTGGTCACTGCTGGGCCCCCACCTGGCAGGGCTCTGGCCCAGGCCCAGTCCCCAGGGCCCCCCGCTCTGGGGAGAAGAATGAGTCAGTGAGCCCTAGGCTGGCACTAGGGCCTGAGGGTTCCGTGTGGTCTTGGGGTCTGGGAAGTTTTTCTGGAGGAGGAACAAGGCTAAAGGCAGGTCTGAATAGGGGTGGGTATGGAGAGGGGGCATGGTGAGCAAAGTGGAGAAGCCGAAGTGAGTGTGTTGTTAGGAAGAGGCCCTAAGGAGCTGCCAGTGAGGCTGGAGAGGGCAGCAGCTTTGAGTGACAGGTGAGATGGCCTAGTGGGAAATGAGGCCCACTGACAGATTTGGACTAGGGCAGGGCCTGGTCAGACAGGCGCTTTAGAAAGGTTGCTCTGCCTGCGGAGTGGAGAGTGCGGAGAGCGGGGCAGGCCTGGAGGCAGGAGGAGGTGAGGAGGGAGCCCCTGAGGGGCTGGCAGCAGAGAAGAGGGTAGGAGGGAGAACTGAGACCACAGTGAGGCTGACTGGGTGGGAAGGAGGGACCCAATGAGGGAGGGGGTGTGGAGGCCCAGGAGGCTGGTCAGGTGGGCTGAGTCTGAAACCCTAGTGAAGAAGAGCTGACAGTCCTAGAGTCCGTGAGGGGGCTCGGAGCTCCCCGGCCCGGGGCACAGCTTGGGCCCACTTGTGGGCACCTCCTCAGGTCTAGCTAGTGGCAACCTACCGCAGCCTTTGTGGGGGCTCAGTGTCCCCAAAGCTCTGAGACTCTGCGTCCAGCTCCTCATTTTGCAAATGGGGAGGCAGAGATTCAGTGGTGGTGGGTCACTGGGGAGACTGAACTGAGCCGGCAGCCGGGCCCCTTCTATGTTGTTACACCAAGCACACGTGCTGAGCATCCTCATGGCTGGACCCAGAACTGGGTACCGAAGATGTAACAGTGCATATGGGGCTAAGGACAAGGCTCTGGGGCCAGACAGTAGGTTTCTGTCCCGACTCTGGCCCTGACCAGTTAGGTAAATATGGGAAAGTTACTTCATGTTTCTGAGCCCAAGTTTCCTCATCTGTAAAATGGGAGTCATAACTACCCACTTCAAAGGGTTGTTGTGACAATTTAATGCTTCAATACATGTAACACGTTTAGAAGAGCATTTGGAAAGTAATACCCTCCATAAATCCCCCAGGGCCACTGCTTACGGGCTGCTCAAGTTGCACACTGCACAACTCCAGGGGGCGCCATTCACCTCACAGGCATCATAGATTTCTTTAGTTATTGTGACAATTTTCTGGTAGGTGGCAAGCAAGGGTCTTCAGAAAAGGGTATCTTTTAAAATTTCACATAAAGTTGCTAAATCGGCCAGCAGCGGGGGTGTTCTAAAGTCATTCACAGTCAAGTGTGGGGAGACAGACATGAAAATAGACCATCAAGATGCTCGCTGGTGAGCTGGGTGAGTGAAGTCTGTGCACGTCTGCTTGGGTTAGCTGAGGAGAGGATCACGTCCTCCTGCGCTCCTCGGTTCCTGGCTGACGCTGGTGCCTCAGAGTTCTGACTTGAAACCAAGGTGTTACAGAAAGCTCGGCCTCAGAGTGGTCTGGGGGCTGAGGAGAGCCTTGCTCCCAGGCCCTCCACTGTCCTGTCCAGACTCTACTGTGACAGGAAAGGCCATGAGGCTGCAGGTCCAGCTCTGCGAGGCCCAAGTCCCTTTCCTCTCCTCAGAATGTAAATGTTGAGTTCCTCTCCCTCTGCCTTCAATTCCGCTGTGGGAAAGGCAGGCGAACACAAAATAAATAACCAGAAGACCTCTGCACGCCAGGCTCCCTCGGCTTCACCGTGACTAGCTCATAATTCACCTCCCACATCCGACGACATGACTGGCCCACGGGGCCTGAGGTGGCCCTCCCAGCCGGCCCACCTCCCCTGCTCCTCTGCGTCAGCCCACGGAAAACCGAGCCCCTGGCCTCTGGGGAGAGGAGCAGAGGCCGGTGTCTGTAAAGGGGACTCGGTGGCCTGTGCTGAGCACATGGAGGCGCCTTTTGTGGGGAGCTCTGAGTCAGGCTGCCCTCCCCACCTCCACTGCCTCCCCACTAATCAGCAATGGGTGGAGGCCAGACCCTGTCACCCCCAGACTCAGCAACCTGTGCTGACGGGGGCATCTTCCCCATCCTGGTGACCAGGGGTCACAGGTGATTCCTGAAAGGGAGGGGCTTTCCTCACAGACCCTTGAAGCTCAGGCTGGTGAGCCCAGGAAGAGAGAGACCCTCTCCCCTGTGCTGGCCTTTGTGGGGGAGGGCAGGAGCCTCAGTGGGAGTGAGCACGCAGGGGAGAGGAATGGGGGAGGAGGGACCAAGCATGGAGAAGCACCAAGAAACGGAGACTGTAGGCCGCAGGTCCCCAGTGTTGATGCTGCCTCCACAAACCTCCCGGGGCGCCTCGTGGGCCTTTTACCTCAGAGGCCTGGCGATCCCTGAGGGCTCCGTCAGTCAGCTGAGAGGCCCGGGGAAAAAAATGCATCTTCAACCTCCCTGCTCTTGCCCCTGCCAGAGCCTTGGGAGCCTGCAAGGCTCCAGAAGCAGGACACCCAGGTGACCAACAGCCTTCTCAGGTGTGGCTGATCCCTCGGGGTGGGGGCCAATCCTCTTCTCCCGAGGCCACGTTCTCTGCTCCAGGAGAGCCCTGGGTGCAGAGGAGGAAGAGATGCCAGCCAGGCTTCCCGCTCTGTCCTCGAGGCCTCACAGAGTCCCCAGCTCCCTCCCAGAGAGGGTCAGTGAATTTTTCCTGCTCTGCTGAGCTCCTTCAAAGATATCAGCACATGGTTAATCTTCCTTCTGTTCAGAAATGCAGAGTAATTTGCCCGAATGGGGATTTCTGCATATTTATACTAATGTCTGTGTTTAAAGCTTATGAGACAGGGAATTGCTGAGAGATGTCCATTAGCAATATATACAGACTGCAATTATTTCCTTATGGTGTGTGGTTTGACTACAGAATATTTTATTTCAATGGAAGTAGCAGGCTTTGCCTACTGTGTTTTCTTATGTACCCAAAGAAATCAATAAGAACAGAAAAAAAGTGAAAAGAGGCAAGAATAAAAGGAGTGTGACCTTTTAGGATCTGGGAGCCTTGAATATGCTACTCCAGGAACTGCCTTGTCTTCAGAATCTAAATGCACCCAAGTGGGGGGAATTCAATGCGTTTAAGAATGGGGATGAAAACTTGTGAACCCTCCCCAGGACGGAGACAGAACTCTCAATTCATTCACCCCAGGATGAGCCGGTGTCTCAGAGCTGGCCTCTGTCAGAGACAAGCAGGAAAGGGAACAAGGGGTGTCCTCAGAGGACCCCACTTTGGCCTCTAGCTCCCCTCCTCCATTTCCACGTCAGGACAGAAGCTAAGAAGAAAAGCAAGTTTTGATCTGAAACGGGATAAGCCTCAAGCCTAGAGGTTCATAGACTAAGGCCTTCTGGAATCTGCATGGATTCTGGCAGAAACCCACTTTTTCCTGGGGGAGAGGAAGGGAGAAGCTGTGGGACTGTTTCAGAACCAGTGAGCCGAGATGAGCGTGAAGACAGGAAGGAAGAGCCTTGTTGGGGAGCTGAAGTCAGTGGGTGCCCAGCCTGGGAGAGGGTGGCCAGCAAGCCAGAGGAATCCCTGCCCTGAAAGTGCCCCCTTGTGCAGGCTCACCTCAGTGCCACCCCAAAGCCCACCCAGCTTCTCCTGGCCTCTCATGTGACTTTTCTACCTTGCTGCCAAAGAGCTTGTGGCCAAGAAATCCAGAGCAGGCCTCACCGACAGGTCGGACCCCTGTGCACTCTGGAAGAACGCCTCAACTATCAGCCACTAAAAGAAAATCATTGAGCCTAAGGTTGTCCCCAAGATGCAGAACTGTCCTAGGGGGCTTGGCAGAGAAGAAAGGCCAGAATAGCTGGGGTGGAGGAATGCAAACGGATGATGTTTGACTTTGTGCTGCAGCAAACGGGCCACGACCTTTCCCACACCTTCTCCTGGGGGCCCCAGTGCCTCCTGGCCCTTCCTCTTTGCCTGCCTCCCATCCTGCAGTCCTCGCAGCTGGTCCTCTGCACAGCCGGAGCACCTGGGCAGGGCCCTGAGGCCACAGCCCGCTTCCTTCCTGCCAGCGCCTGCCATCTCCTGGCCTCCACAAAGCCAGCTTTCATCTGCCGCCTCGACTTCCCCTCAGCGGGGAAGCACCAATCTTTTCCGGCCTCAAAATAGTTCCCTGAAGTCAGTGCTGACTTCTCACTGCCTTCTTGCACAGAAATCTTTTCCAAGAGGCGCTGGGGTCCAGAAGAGGGACAGATGGTCCCTTTCTTTTTATAACACGGCCAGTCTTTTGAAGTGAAGAGCTATAAACACAAGTTTTGCCTTCAGCAGATGTTCTGTGGGCACAACAAGTACCACTTTGTGCTCTTCAGCAACTGTGAGTGGTGGTAACTGGGGAGGAAACCGAAATTGGGTAGAGCGTTGGTTCGTATTCAGGGGGCCCAGGGGCCATGGCGTGATGGTCCCTGTTCGGTCTGTAGCCAGACCCTCCGTTTCTGCTCAGCCAGTTCCGGTCTACACTTTCTGGAAATGGTGTCTGCTCACCTTCCCCAAGCCCAGGGACCGCCCAGCCGCAGATCCACCTGTGTAGTGGCCATTTTGGAAGGGCCGGTCGTCTCGCTGTGTTCTTGTGCGCCTCTCCCAACTAATCCTGCGGTGGGTTTAAGGACTGTGGGCTGGGTGGATGCTCTTTAAGAGATCCACGGTTCAGTTGTATTGCTTTCTCCCTCGAGCTGTTTACCACAGGGTTGTCCAGTCCCCATGGCTGTACTGGGCTGATTCTGAGACTTTGCAAAAGACAAGAATGCCAGCCAGACATGCATCTGCTCAGCTCCCAAGGAGTTGAAGGCTGTGCTAGATGTCAGCAGGCAGCCAATCTTCAGAGCTCTACCCTGGTGGCTCCTCATCGGTTGGTGACAGAGATACAAGACGTCAGTAACTACTTCTAACTGGACGTGCTGCTGTTTGGTAGATGTCAAGAATTTCGTTCATTTAAAAGGGCATGAGCTCAATTAATAGACCTCATTAACTTCAAAGATGTATCATCTTTGCACGGAATTGGCTCCGTCGTAGGATGATTGGCTCCATTAACTTTATTGCACTGGCAACACTTTGTTTAAGGCGTGGGAGATGTAGTGACAGGAAAGAATCTCCAGGGCTGCCTGACTCCCAGGCTCCAGTGGCTTCCGTGGTGGCCAGTGCCCGGGCCGCAGCTTTCTCAAAGGGCCCAGTGTCCCTCAGGGATTTACTTTGGGAATTAAGTTCACCCACCCACTCATCTATCACACATCACTTCTGGAGATGAGGAAAGAACCCAAGAATCACCAACTTCTATTGAGAAATATCGGATGCATGACTCTAGCAGATATAAGACAGCCACTGTGGGACTTGCCCATCCTTAGCCCAAATATGCCTAGTGACAATATAGGCTGCAACCAGAAACTCCACGAGGGGTGTGGTGGAAAGAGTTTGGGCACTGGGGGCAGGTGGTTTGGATAATGACTCCCACTTCTGCTTTACCACTTACACCTGGGCAAGCATCTTACCCAAGCCCTGGTTTTCCACGCATGAATCTGCCTCACAGGACAGCTGCAAGGATTACATAAATACAGAGTGAATATATAATGAATATGAAACATCCACTCCCCACTCTGTGCCCTTCTGGAAGACAGGGCTGCATTGGCCAGCATTGCTGCCAGCTTCCCTGGAATGGCGGTTCCTGACCCACAGCCTGAGACCACCCAGCGGGGCCAGCCTTATGGTCCAGGTTGGTGTCTTTACTGCAGAGACCCATGGGGAGGCCGCATGTCTCCTTCTCTGGGACAAATAAGATTAAATTAGGAATTCTGGAGTCACTGCTCACACCAAGAAAACCCTGCCTCATAAAACTGTTGTTTAGTTTAGGGAGGTAATAAATGTCTCCACACAGAAGAAAGATCGAAAATATAGGAATTATTTTTGGATCAATCAGAATTTCTGAAACTTGCCTGTTCAAATGGCCAGATGGACCAAAAGCCTTCAGAATCACCATATGGCGGTTCCTAAACTTAGGGGCCTCCTAGGTCCTCAGCAACAGGTTCTATTTGGGATGTGAGTGGAGAGCTAGGCATCCCAGGTATGCTAAGTGGGCCATGGTTTTGGTTCTTGAAGGTGCTTTGGACTCTAATGGACAAGCATGGTCAACCACTAAAGGTGTTACGCTTCCAGGAAGGAGCTGGGCCCTTTAAATGGATCTCAACTTACTGAAATAACCACAACAGGACGGCAACTTCTGAAAGCCTCAAATTAAAAAACAAAAACAAAAAACATCCAATATTTGTAGAGACCTGGAGGGCAGGACTCTGCTCAGGAGAGCACACTGAGCAGGCACTTCCAGAACAAGCCTCCAACCATGGCGAGTGATGGGATGAGGGCCCCGGAGCCAGACTTAGCGAGTTTGCCCTTGACATCTTTCCCTCTCCTTTCTGGAAAATGTCTCCTCCCCGTCAAATCACACTCCCCGGGCCATCACTGACCTTGCCCAGGGGTGCCGTTTACTTCTGGCCCCCCCCTTTAGGAGTGTGGGTGTCTTGGCCCTACTCTTTGTGCCTTGTGGAGCTGCCGGCAAGCACTCGTGCTCCTGTGGGATAGGGTCTGATCATAGCGGCCTGGCAGTGTGCCCCACCGTCAGGGCCTGGAGAAGCACGGCGAGACAGGCCCAGTGTAGCCCCACAGATGCTGGCCCTGTGTCTCTGTGGTGTTCAGTCTTTGGGCAGAGGGAAGACTTCTAGGATGAAGAGTCCTGGCAGCAGATGAAGTAATTACCCAGGGCACCTAGGGAGTGGGGGTGGGGGGTTTCACAGGGGATTTTCTAGAGACAGTTCTTGGGGTAATGTGATATCTTGGTGACACCTCTGAACCTCAGTTTCCCCATTGGTAAAATGAGGGGGGATCCTAAATGACCTTCAGGTAATATCCTACTCAGGCATTCACTACAGTGGTGGAGGAGGGGGTGGGAGCGGTAGAAAGGATTGTTGCTTAGGAGTAACTTCTCACTAACAGAGGTGATGAGTGCCTTAGGAGAGCACAGCTGGGGGTGGGGTGGGTTAGGCTGGGCTGAGAGAGCAACCTAACTTGCTCCTGTGGCCAAGACTTTGTAGAGGAAAAAGGTGAAGAAATGAAGGGGAGCTCTATAAAAAGGAAGGATCAACAATCCTGATCCTGATGAGCAAGAAGAGGGATGATGCCCCAAAGACACCAGTGTAGGCGACAAGAAGACTTTGGCAAGAATTTTTTTTCTCTTAATTTGGAAGTTTGAGTGTGTGCATGTGCCTGTGTGTATACGAATATGTGTTTTATACAAATAAGTCACGATCATTATAGAAAAGTTAGAATATCTGCAATTTGATGCTCAGGACTAAGGAAGTGACAGTCCTTTCTCCCCTGGACTACCCAGCCTGTCACCTGGTGTCCCTTTAAGAGGCACTTTGACAAGCTGGAGCATGACCAGGGAGGACCCCAGCATGGTCAAGGGGCCCTTCACCAGATGAACAACTGAGGTCACTGGAGATATTTAGTTTGTAGAATAGGAAATTTTGCCCTCTTCAAAAATCTGAAGTGCTGTCATGTAGAACAGGGACCAGCTTTACTTTGGATGGCCCCAGAGGGCAGGACCGTGGAACTTACAGCAAGACAGCTCTCGGCCATCTAACAGGACAAACCTTCTAGCAATCGGTGACCCGTGCTTAGTCCCCACTGGTGGAGGGCAGATTCCTGCTTCTACTAGATGGCTTCTGAGATCCCTCCCAGCACGAAGGTTCTATGGAAATAAAAAATTAACCCCAAATATGGATGATTCTAATAATGGAAAATATAGTCAGTGCCCAGTTAACAGGGAGCAGAATGAGCAGCTTATAGGTAAACTAGTAAAAATGATACTAGTACATTTATGAAAAAGTTCAAATAATTCTAAACCATGGAAGATATCCACAGTTAACTCATGCATTGTTTGTAACTATATAGTAACTATGCTGTGGTAAGGGGCTACCCTTTCCATTCGCCAATGAGACTGACACATAGCCTGTTATGGACTTGTGTCACCCCTAAAATTCATATATTGAAACTCTAACCCCCAACCTGACTGTATCTGGATAAAGGGCCTTTAAGGAGGTAATTAAGGTTACATTGGGGCTACAGGGTGAGACTGTAATCCAATTTGACTGGTGTTCTTATAAGAAGAGGAAGAGATACCAGGAGCCCATGCACAGAGGAATGGCCATGGGACACAGTGAGAAGATGGTCATCTTCAAGCAAAGGGGAGAGGTCTTACCAGAAACCAACCCTACTAGCACCTTGATGTTGGACTTCAAGCCTCCAGAGCTGTGAGAAGATAAATTTCTGTTGTTTAAACCACCTTGTCTGTGGTATTCTGTTATGGCGGCGCTAGTGGACTAACACATAACCCATGACACTGGCCTCGCAGAAGGTGGTGAGAAACTAATACCTGTTTGCCTGGGATGTGAGTAGACCTGGGTCTGAGACATGGAGCAATGACAGCATTGCAGGGTCACTAGGAAGAGGGGAGGAAAAGGCAGTGAGAGGCCAGTGGGCAAAGCGACAGTTCACAGTGCTGTGCTTGGTCATCCAAAAGGCTGCTAGGAGAGCTAGAATGCAAAGAAGAGCATTTTCTTGGTGATGCACTGAAAACACGTGGGCTTCTCTCTAAGGTACATTTTTTAAAAGAAACAAGAGTTACACTAAGAAAACAGGCAATTACAACTATTTCAACAGATGACAATCTTTTGGCCACTGTTTTCTTCGAGCAATTTACACAGTGTTTTGTGTTCTTAACCTACTATGCTTGTATTATTTGTACCTTGTACATTTCTAGAATAGGGAGTGTGCTCCCGAATGGAATGTAATTTCAACCAAATTGTTTCTCATTAAGCCAGTGTTGGGCTATGTTTTCTCCAGTTTTGTTTCATGGTTGGGCGTACCATTGGCCTCCCCATCACCTGGGGACAGGCAGAAGGTGCACCACCCCTTTGCCCAGCTCTCCTCCTCTTGAAACTCATTCCCAACTTCCCAAACCGAAAAACGCTGGGGTCAGCCTGACAGGGCATGCCTTTCCTAGCACAGCCGGCATGTGTTGGATGTTTGGTAGCGATTAGGCAACAGGAAACTTGCCATTAACCTCTGTCACGAGAGGAGAGAGAAAGGTTTACAAAGAATTTCTGGACCCTGGATGCTCCCCGATTTCCCAGTCAGGGGTTAATGGCCCCCAAGTGTTTCCGACCCAGATGAAAGCCCCTGCAGATGAAGGAGTCTACCTTGCAAGGCCAGAATGGCCTCAGGGACTGAGAAAATGGACTCTTCCCCAAGATCTTTATCTGAATCCTTACCACTGGCTGGGGAGGTAAAGAAGGCAGCCAGGTAGCCTGAGGAAACTTCAGGAATGGACTTTGTGTGCCAAGGGTTCTGAGAACGGACTTCTTAGACCCTTAAGCATAAATCATTAGCTGACCTGTCTCAAATCAGGACAGGCCCTGTGGACCATTTGAGTAGAAGCGTGTGTGTGTAACTCTATGACAGATGAATCTATAGAGAAATCATAAGTCCGTGTCGCTGGCACTTATCTCAAGCATTCTTCCCTAAGACTTGGCATTTTTAGAACTACTGCCTTCTGCTTGCACCCCTCCGTCATTCTGCCTACTTTTAAAGGCCCAGTCCACACTGACCTCTCTTCTCCCGCCCCTGTGGGTCTTATTGCTGGCACCCCCTGGACTCCCCAGGTGGAGTGCAGTCTCCCCCAGGGAGACCCCCATCCCTCCCAGTGGCTGGCGTGGTGTCTGGAACACCCTGGTCACCACCACAGGGCCTCACATCCAGTAGGAGCTGAGATCTGTGTGAGGCACACAGCTGGCACACTGCCTCGTATCTTTTGCCTGAGAGAAGCCAAGCGTGGGTTCTGCACACAGTAGGTGCTTAATACTACACACATTAGTTGCTCAATAAATGCTTGGTGGTGCAGCAGGGTGGCATGACTCACACCCCTCAGTGGCCTCTGAGTGTCAGACATCTAGAACCTAGTGGTCATCCCTACTGGTGCCTGCATGGGCCACCAATCCCAAGAGAAGACAGGGCTTGGGACTGGGCAGCTGGCCTCCTATTGTGGGTCAGCACCATTTCCTAAAGCCCCTGGGAAGGAAATGTTCCCTCCCTTTGCTCCCATCTGAAGAGCCCTCTCATCCCCATGGGCGTCTTGACTCCTCTGGCCCTGCCTGTCAGACGGTTAGGGCCAGAGCAGGATTTCTGACCTGCAAGATGCTCAGCAGAGATTTGAGGCTGAAAATCCATATACTACTCCCAGCCCCATGGGCTCAGCTCAGTGAGGAGGGGCCCAGGGCGCCTTGCTCTGCCTGGTCCTGTTGAGCAGCGGGGCCCTGAGAGGGGTGCACACAGCTGGGGTGCAAGGGTCACCTCCTGCTCTGAGGATGACATGGTCTCTGGGTGGTCTGGCCATTTTTATTGCATCTTTCCGCTTGCCTGGTTCACTCATCGTCAGATGATCTGTTAACAAAACCGTTAAGCCCTGGACAAGCCTCCAATTAATGAGTAACAAACCCCTCGAGGACAGAGCCCCGCGATGCAGAGGAGGGCTTTCTGAGGCAGGGCTGGGGCAGGTACTGCCCAGGCGAGGAGGACAGACGTGTAGACGGGGTTTCAAATTCCACAGACTCTGAGACACGTTTCCCTGGGGAAGGTGGGAGTATTGGGAGTGAGGGCTGGAAAGGGGAAGTTCGGGTAACAGAGGGGGTTTGGTTCCAGGTCTGTGTTGAGTGTTATCTTAACCAGATCTGGGAGATTGTTTTGGACAACCTCGCTTTAAAAACAATGGCGTTCCTGAGCCAAAGTTGCTCCAGACAGTATTTCTTCTCCAGGGTTCTTTAGAATGTACAGTAGCGGTAGTCATAACAAGAGCTAAAATTGAGAGCTTACCACGTGCCAGGCGCTGTGTTGAGATTTTACATACACTATTAAATTCTTAAGACATGTCTATGCAGATGACACTATTATTATCTCCATGTTACAGATAAGGAAACTGAGGATAGAGACACCAGTTTTCTAGCACAAATTCATTGGGTTGGTGGGTAGTGGAATTTGAATTCTACCCAAGCAGTCTGGTGCAGACCCTGGACGCCTGGCCACCTTCCATGCTGCCAGCCACATGCTCCTAACTCACTCTCTCTATCTGCAGCCTTGGTTGGTCAGTCTGCAGGAGCGACATAATTTTATTTGTCCCATCTATGGATATGGCCATGGAGGAGGACCCCTGCAGTGTCCTTGGCACCCTGATATCAAGCTGAATGTCACAGGATGCTGAGAGCCCCTGTGGGTAGTTCGGAGGAGCCCTCCCAAGACAAATAGCTTCTGGAATTGGGAGGAAGGTCCCAGCAAGAGGCTGGTTCTTTCCGGTTGTTATGGCAATGGTGGAGGACTGCAAAATGTTACAATGGGAGAAGGCAATTGTCTGTTCAAAGTGGACCCCTGGGAACTAGGTGCTTTGAACATCATGATGTTAACGCAATCTCCTAAGACCCTGGAGGGCAAACTGGTCTTGGCTTTGTCACATTACCCCAGGCTCCTAAAAGCCCATGAACACTGGAAGACGGCCCTGGTACCAGTAGTGAAAATAATAACAGCCAGCACATTTCTAGTGATTATGATGTGCTAGGCACTATTCTGAGGGCTTTATGTAAAATAACTCGCTTAATTCTCACAACTGTAAGATGCCAGTTCTGTTATTATCCCCCTTTTACAGATGAGGAAGCTGAGGCAGAGTTTCAGATCCCATATGCCCTGGGGCAAGTATTTTGGTTGAGGTGCTTGGGTACAAGAGGAACTGTGAAATAGGTGGACTTCTGTTCCCAGAAGCATGGGACAGGTATGGGGTGACTGGCATCAGAATGAAATCTCGCAGGGGCACTTGCCATTATGCTCGGGGCCTCCCGTACCAACCTGCTTTCACCAGGCAAGGCAGGCAGGCAGGTGGAGAGAAGTCAGAGCCTGGGCAGATAATTCCCTGCCCAGTGCTTTGTACCTTCATTCATCTAATGCTTCTTGGGCATCTCTTAGCACCAGCCACTGGCTGGGATACTGGGGGTAGGATGGGAATGGGATGGAGTCTTTGCCCCAACCCCAGGGGCTCACGGTCTAGTGGGAGACTGACTCAGGAATGGGCAGACTGGCTCGCAGGCACTCCGCCAAGGCACAGAGCACAGCTGGATGGGAGAGAACCCGGGTCTTGGAGTGGCTACACGGCTGCCTGCGAGCAGGACGGCAAGAGACAAAGTGGGAGGCTGGGTAGCCAGCTCCAGAGGCAGCTTGTCAAGGGTTGGGCGCTGTCCTGACAGCAGCAGGGGTCGTTGGAGGTGTTCAATGGGGAGTGACTGGACCAGACCTGCATTTTGCAAAGACCACTCTGCACTGTGGATCCTGCACTGGAGGGACACACTGTGGGCCTGGAGGCCACCAATGCAGGCCAGAGGTGATGGTGGCCTGAAAGGAGAGTGGTGGTACAGACAGAGAGAGGATCAACCCCGAGGAGGTAGAATGAAAGGAGTTTTCAGACTCAGTGCATAGAGAGACAAGGGTGGGTCAAAGACCACCACAGGCTGTCACCCTGAACTCCTGGTTGGGTTCATGACATCACTTCTGAGACAGGGGCACAGGAAGAGCAGATCTGTGGGAAGAGGATTTCAGTTTGGACATTTGTGCTTCTGGGCTAACCACGTGTGGGCAAACAGCTTTATTATGCATTCCCAGCCTCTTCCAGAATATTTACTGAACTTGCAGAGGGAGCAGTGTGCCATGGTGTGTCACAGGCTGGGGCAGAAGGAGATGAGATCTGTGCTGGGCTCCGTGGCTACGGAGAACAGTACTGAATTTCCCTGCCAGGAAGGTGACGCATCCTACTCCGTTTTAGAGATGAGGACATGGTTCTGTTAAGCTGCCAGCCCTGTGAACAAGTGTGGGCTTCTTGCAGCTCTTCTGCCCTGAGGAGGGGGGCCCTGGCTTTCCAATCCTTCACTAGCTTCTCTCTCTGCTGAACTCTCCAGACCTGGGCTGTGTCGACAGGACTAGTGTTTTTGGTGTTAAGTGGGCACAGTGCTATGTATGATCACGTCCACGATCTCATTTACTCGTCCTCTATGTCTGATGAGGGTGGTACTGTCACCCCATTTTAAAGACGAGGAAAGGAAGGCTCAGAGAGGTTAGGAGACTTGCCCCAGTCACACAGCTGTTCCCTATGCCTCAAAGGCTCTTCAGCAGCTCCTGTCTTTGCCACTAGTGGAGACTGGGGCAGCTACTCTCCAAGCAGAAGGTGGCACAAGGACAGAGCCCCTCAGGGTGGAGGTCCAGGGGCAAGGATGGGAAGGGAACAGATGTGGAACCACAGGAAGGGGCTGCGCACACCACACTGCATGGCTCCCCAGCCCTGGGGATCCTCATGGCCCCTGACCCCAGGCCTAAAAAATCTGAAGTCAGAAGAGACAAGCCTCCCTACTTCAGGTTAACTTGGATTTTGCTTTTTGGTCCAGAAGTGGGTGGGAGCAGGTGCAGCCTGGGTTCCCTCTCCCCAGACATGCAGGTGAAAATACAATAGCCTTTCTGCAGCTCACCAATAGGCCTGGGGCTTTGAAAAGTCTCTGGCCACCCTTTTAGCCACCAAAAATCCTTTGTGGAAAAGGTAGGGGCTAGAAAGACTGACATCAATAGCCTGTGCTTCTGCTGTGACACACACAGCTGGGCTCACACGGTCCTGGTGAGTGACAACAGAGTTGTGGGTCTCAGTCCTGAGGTTGGCCACCACCTCTGCCCATGGATTAGCTCAGGGTCCCAATCCAAACAGCCCAGGTATTTTATAACAGGGTTCAAATGGAACTAATTCTTTTTTCCTCCCTTATCACGTTGCACACATGAAATCTATTGTAATTAGCTTTCAATATATAATCTTAAAAAAAAGAAAGAAATCCTAGAGATTGTTCCCACCCCAAAATTGTTCTTTGAGAAAGAAAGATTTATCTTGTAAGTTTCTTAAGAAAATCTATATGTGCTCAATGCATTTAAATAACACTCATTAAAGTGAACCGCATGCAAGCTGGCTTCTCTAGTCACAGATGAGAGACAATCGCTTGACCTATTGCAAATCAAAAGGCATTTCCACACCACCTTTATTTTTCAACTGGTTAAGTTTTAAATTAAGGTCCCAAACACCCTTTTTGGGAAGGCAGACTAACAGAGCCCCAACTGAAATTTCAGCTCGGTCGATTGGAAGATAATTACAAGAAACAGAATGTGAAATTTTAAATCAGGGCACTAATGAAGTCTAAAAATACCAGTGGCCCATCCCTCTGGCTGGCAAGACCTGCTCTTCATGGAGGGGATCTCTCCATAATTACTCAACCCCGGGAGAGGCCAGGTTGTCACGTCAGACCATAGCAGGAAAAATCGCGGGACTTTAATGAGCTAGATCTCAAGGTGTTCTGCGGTGATCTTATTATAATGCTGGGTGAGCTTTCAAACAGAGAACAGGAGAAAAGGAAAGTTCTTTTTTTTAAAGTGGAGTTCTGACTTGTGTGGATGCCATCACGCGGGGCCTCCTGCTTCCCACTCAGAGCCGGCTGTCTGTCATTTACGAGTGTGAAATCAATTGGGCTGCGGAGATGTAAAATCCCCAGGGGCAAAATTAAAAGTGACCCAAATCCAAACCCACGTGGTCCTGTCAGGAATATGATTCTCACATGGCAAGTTTCAAAGATTTGATTTCAAAATTCAGGTTTCTTATTTTAAAAAATATGCAGTTGTTTGACATTAGATCTGACAGACAAATTATAGCTTTAGCAATAAAGGCTTTTAAGATTAGAAATGAAAGGAGAAATTACTTAAAAAGAAAAAACCAACCCACCCAGGCTTGGGTAGGGAGGCATTTGTATGTGCATGCTTCATTGTCTTTCTTCTTCGCAAATATAAGGGGATAAATCAGCGGCTGAGGGCCGTCAACAAAGAACCGAGTTAAATGTAATTTCTTGAGAAAGAGCCAGCTGGCCGGCAACCTATGGAAATCAGTGTAACGGACGGGTCACCAGGTGTCACTGGCTGGAGCTAGAGGGATCTCGCTGGCTCACCAAAAGGCAGGGCCATGGACACTTTCTAGGCTCACCCCATCCCTGGCCCTCACCGAGCACTGAACCTACCCTATAGAGGCTGGAAGAACAAACCCAACTAGGGGCCCTCTCTCTTCTCCTTTCCTGTCTTTGGGCTTGGGCCCACCAGAGAGGATAGTTCATGCTGTCTGGCCCTGCACAGATGTCACAGGAACAGCTTTGCAAGGGCCTGCTGGCCGAGTGGGCCCAGGGTCCCAGGCAGGGGGCCTGTCTCCACCACCTGTTTCCTCCTGATGGGCTCAGGTGCTTGACAGTGATCAGATATGCCTGTGGCTGGCAGCCTTGGGGAAGTGGATCCCAGCTCGGTGCTAAGCCCCACACCAGGGACTCCAGTCCCATCTGGGTCAGTTACCTTTTTGCACAGAACAACTCCTTTTCCTAGAGGCAGGCCTGAAACTTGGCAAGTCAGCAAGACCTTCCGTCAGCTCTGGGAGGACCCCGGGGTGGGGAGTTACATCCCTCGTGGTGGGGAGCGGGAAGCACATCCAGTGCCTCAGGCTTTGGCACAGCCTTGGGAGCAGCTGGGACACCCGGTGCCCAGGGGGTCGGAGTTGGCGGCATATGAACTGGGAGTAAGTTTTTTTTTTCAAGGGAGAGGGAGCTTAACCAAAATAATTCAAACAAAAAAATCAACTTAGTCAATTTTTTTAGAAAAAGATCTTAAACAAAGCAAGAGTTTACTAGAATTTAGACGTAATTTTCTATAATTTTGTCATTTAAAACTAGTGCTGATTTCTAAAACAAAGGCGGTCGGGGCACAATCAGATTGAAAATTAAACCCAGTGGAGAGCTAGACATGGCCTTGTTGGGATGCTTGACAAGGCCTGAAAATTGCTTGAAAGGACAAAGATAGAGATTCATGAAAGCCAGTGGGAAGGAAGGGCTAGTTGGAGTCATTGCTGAGCTAAGAGGCAGGGCCTCTCCAGAGGCCATCTCAAGGGGCTGGAGGCAGGGAGGTGGAGGAGTTGTGCTCAGAGGCCCATGTTTCCTAGGACCATTTACTGTTTCCTTTCAAAGGAGGCCTGGAAACCCCAGCAGGGTAGACCACCCACCACATACCCTCCTGCCTGCACCTGGGGCAGGCCCGGCTGCCTTCCCTCTCCATTCAGCAGGAGCTGGGGTGGCTGTCTGGAGCTCTAAGGGACAGGCAAGTCTGGGGCAGAGAAACCCCACCAGCCTCACATGCGGGGCCCTGTTCCTCCCACCTGCTTCTGCATCCTGCTGGACAGATCCCTCAGATAGATGTGGGGAGTGAGGTCTATTTGCTCTTGCCCTTGGCCCTGCCCCTCAGGCTGGGGGCTGATCCCACAGGCTCTGTTCTCAAGCTTCTGCCCTGAAAACTGCCCTGGGGCTGGGGGAAGGGGTTAACTGAGGGCCAAGGCTGGAGGTGGTCTTTCCCAGAGCCTCACAGAGCCACTCTTGGGTCCTGGAAACAAAATATTCAACTGGCTCAGGATGGTGTGGGAATGTCTCCTGGGCCTCACCTAAAAGCCTGGGAGGTGCTCTCATCCAATGGCCCGGCAGAGGGTGCTTTCCTGGGGAGGGACACAGACAGGCGTGTTCTGACTGTCCTCATGAGTGGAAATTGTGTTCCATGGAGCCCTAAGAGGATTAGATGATTCCTGCTCATTCTGTACTTGGCTGAGCCTTGGGGTCAGAAGTGAGAAAGGCCCAGGGCTTGGGTTGGAGGTGGAAGGACCTGGACTTTGCAGGCTCTCCCCTCTCCTCCTCTTCTTGCTCACTCACATTTCCCCACCTTCCTTGCCCTTCCTTCCTCCACCTTGCTCTCTGCCTCCTCTGTTTGAGGCTGGGCTGTCTTGGGCAGGGGGAGGCCCCATGGCAGCCTCTGGGTTGAGTGAGGCCAGGAAAGGAGCTGCTGGAGAGCACAGGCCGTCAGGAACCACACTCCTGTCTGCCTTGTGTTGTAGTGGCACGCGGGGAAGCACAGAGGCGGGCACACAGGGAGCATGTGGGCAGCAGGACTTACCTTTGGGGTGCCCGGGGTCGGTGAACTCATACTTCCCCACACCAATGGTCCGCAGCATCTGCAGCCCGTGGGCCGAGTCAGTCGTGGGGGGCCCATTGGTGGCAGGGGCACCGCTGGGCAGGGTGGCAGACGGCTGGGCTGGTGGTGGTGGAGGCAGCAGGGGCCCTGCCATGTGGCCGTTGCCCACAGCAGTGGGTCCTGGGCGGGCCATTTGCCCCACGCCGGGCAGTGTGGACACGGCCAGGGGCTGCGGGCTGGCATACAGGGCCTGGGCAGGCATGTTGACCACCACGCTGCTCAGTGGCTGAGAGGGCGGCTGTGGGAGCGAGTAGTGGCCTGGCATCAGCGGGAGCTGGGGCCCCACATGGGGAGGCAGTGAGGGGGTCACCCCAATGACCGGGGCCTGGACGTTCACAGCCGGGCTGAAGGTGGGAGGCTGGGCCACTCCATAGGAGTGTGCGATCAGGGCGGGCTGGCTCCCGGCGGCCACTGTGGTCACCCACGGCCCTGTGCCTGCAAGGGAGATGGAAGAGATGTCATCAGCCGAATACACATTCACTCAACAAAGACCGACTGCCCCAGGCCCTGGACTGGGTGCTGGGGTCACAGAGGTGGATGAGACACCTGCGTCCAGGAACCCTCAGATTAAGACCTGTGATGACTGTAGCACAGGATAAATGCTTGTGGGGTCTATGAACAGATGGCTGTTGGGGCTCAGAGGAGGAAGCACCATCTGCGCGGGAGAGCTCACGAGGCAGCAAAGCAGAGAGAAAAAAACGGAGAACTTCAAAGAGATCTGGGTTCAAATCTCAGCTCTGCCACTTACTAGCTAAGAGCCCTGGGCAAGTTGCTTTTCTCTGAGCCTCATTCTTCCCATCTGTTAAATGGAACTAGCAACACCTACCTCATAGACCTCCTGGGAAGAGTAGAATGAGGAAAATGTATTTGGGAAAAAAAAATTAGCAGAGTGTCTGGCATGTGTTAAATGTTCCATAAGTGTTGGTATTTTTCCTTCCTTTCTGGAGAATCGCCATCTGAGGGAGGCGGGGAGAAAGCTGGATAGTAGATGTTTGTTGGACAAGGTGAGAGCACCACAGTCTGGAGCCGTGCAAGGGCCCTGTGGTGCAGGAGGTGGGGGCAGAGGGGGAAGGCCAGCAGGGGCTGCTCTCCACAGCCTTGCTGGGGGCCAGGCTTTGTCCTAAGCAATCTCTGCATGGTCAGCCCTGAGGGAAACAAGAGAGGTCCATTTTGGCCCTTAAGGACATTTTGGCTGAACAAGGGGGTCAAGACATACCTCCTGAGACCCAATACAAGATGCAAGGCTAGCTGTGCCCAGATCAAGCAGAGCAGGGCCCAGGGACCCTGAGCTGAGCTGACACTGAGGTGACCTAAGCAGGACTCTGAGTGAAGCCAGAAGATTCTGTGACAGGGAGGACAGTCTGGATGGCCTCTGACCCCATGAGTCTGGGTTTAGGTCTCCATCACCCAAATGCCACCTTGGTTTTCTTGAAGCCTCTGGAGTGGCAGTATGGACTGAGGGTGGGGAGACTGAGGAAGGAGAGTGCCGGCCAGGGTGCCACTCAGGATCCCCAGCCTCAGAGGCCAGAAGTGGGGTGGGAGTTCCCTCATATAAATAAAGACTGTGAGCCAGGGCAGCAGCCAAGGGCGCGGGGTGACTATTAAATTGCCGGCGGGTGCTGCCCCTGAGGAGTCGGCCACAGGGAGAGCCAGTGGGCATGGTGGTGGAGAGCCGGGCTTCAGTCGGACAGACAGCACTTCAGTACTGGCTCTGCCCCTCCCTAGCTCAGTGACCTTAGGCACAAGCCTTCCATGAGTCAGTTTCTTCATCTGCAATGGGACAGTTATAACACCAACTTCATAGGTTGCTGCAGGCATCAAGGTGACACACTCAACAAGGCACATGATAAATACGCAGCAAACAGTTCTGATTTTGATAACGAGAGACGTTGGAGAAAACTAGAAGCTGACCAATGTTGGGGAAGCAGTGCCAGCGAGATTCTAGAGTGGGCTGCGAAGGGGGACTGTCTCCAAGTCTGAAGAAGAGGCGGTGATGTCACGGGGAGCCAGCCTGGTGTCTTAAGGACAAGGCATGTCCTCCTAAACTCAGCTCTCCAGGATTAGCCAGCGAGCCTGGAAAAACGCATCAGAACTTGAGAGCACAGCTGGTGAGCTCTCAGACAACTCTGTGGTGGAGGTACAGAGATGCTGTCCACGGAGGCTCAGGGTGGGTGACATAGTACTGGGCAAGTTGGGCACAGGTCAGCAATAAAAGCAGGACTTTAAGACATCCTGAGAGTCATACGGGAAGATAGTGACGAGGTCTTGCCCTTGGGTCCCCACACCCAGCTTCCTCAGCCAGATTCTGAGATGGACAGGGGTCAGAGTAGCCACCATGACAATCTTGGGGTCTCACTGTTGAGGCTGTGATGTGGCTGCCAGCAGAGCAGAAGTGATCCCAGGCTGCAAGGATCAGAGTAGAGGGGCTGAGGGAAAGAGGTGCTGGTCAGACCACACAGGGGTCTTTCGTGTTGGGTTCTGGGCACCGAGGGAGGCAGAGAGAGGAGCAAGTCCCTGGGAGGTAAAGGGACTGGAAGCCGTGGGTCTGGGGCGTGGCTGAAGGGCTTAGGGTGTTAATCCTGCAGGAGACTTGGGGTGGGGTTGAGTGGGGTCTGCATGTACCTGTAGGGATGTGGTGTGGAGGGCCAAGAGGATGTGTCCTGTGTATCCTAAGGGGAGGTCTGGGGCCCATGGGAGATCACAGGGAAAGCTTTGGTTATACTCAGAGGTGTCCAGAGAAGGTCTGGGGCACTGTGGGAGGTGGTGAACCCCCAGGTCAGGGGGCAGAGCATCCCAGTTCTCATGTAACCATTGGCAAGGCAAAACCTCCCTGGAAGGCGTGACGGGAAATTTGTGAATCAGAATAGTGAGGTTTGGGAGTGACTATTCAGAATAACACAAAGCAGATTCACAGTCACTCCCACAGTCACAGCCACTCTCCCCTCCTTGCCCTCCCAAATGCTTTCTTGAGCAGCAGAGAAAGGGGCAGAGACGCAGCTGCCGCCCAGGGAATTACACACGGGGCCCCCACCCCACACAGCCTGACGTCCTGGCTGCTGTGGGCCCATGGGTCAGGACCTGCTGAGGAGCTGGGGCACCCAGGAGGCCTCTCACACCCCTCCCAGCCCTGGGCGCAGGTGTCTCTGTCTGCCGACGAAGTACACACCTGGATTGTCGCTCTCCCTCATCTGTTTGGAGGGCGGCTCATCTGTGTCCCAGGGCGTGGACTGATTGATGGGCGTCTGCCCCCACCGGATGCTGGTCGTGAGTCCCTGGGACTGACTGTCCGCTTTGGAGATGCCAGGGGCCTGGGGAGAAGCAGAACAGAAAGGTGAGTGGCAAGAGAAGGAGGGACAATGGCAGGACCCCTGGCAAGGGTTGCTGTCCTGGGGCCTATCTCCTGAGCCGGGCTCCTGCTGCCTTAGCTGTGGGGACAGAGGCAAAGACCCAGCCTCACAGCCAGTCCCACGGGGGAACTGCAGGGCATTCTGGCACAGGACTATCAGCTGCAGCTTCTGCTAAGCTCTCACCCAGGAACACCCAACCCAGTGCCTCCCCAGCCACCCTCTGCAGCCACTCACTCCACCTGAGCTATATTACAAAAGAAAGTGTTCTGCGCTGTGAGAAAGAGTGTTCTGTAATGGCCCTTGGATCATTAATAAACTGCAACAACATCCATGGGCATGTGCTGAGCACCAACCATGTCCCCAGCCCAGACTCAGTGCCACCATGTGCTCGGCCCTTTGACACGTGAGACGACGGCTCTCTAAAGCTCCACCATCGGGCCCCATCCTGCCCCAACACCAGCCTCTGAGGCCCCAAATGTCCCACTGCACAGAGGAGGCATGGGGAGGGTGGGGACTGAGACCCACGAGTGGGAGAACAGCTCAGAGCAGGGACCACCCTCACTGGGACCCTTGGCTCCTGGTTGCAAGAAGAGGTAGCTCTGTCTTCCAGGATCTCACTCTCTAATTTAGATTAATGAAAAAATGACCTCAAGGTGAAAACAAACATCAAGACAGCATAGGTCTCCTTGAGCTACAGCCTTATGACAGAATATTATACAGGCATTAAAAATCACGTTTACTAAGAATTCTTAATGAGATGGCAAAATGCTTATACTATAATGTTAAATGAGAAAAGCAGGACATAAAATGACACAAATATAACCTCATCATGTAAAACACTATGTGCAGGAGGGAAAAAAACCAAAATGTTAGCAGGGATGTTATTCTTGGGTGAGGGGATTATGAGTAACTTTTATTCTTTTGTCTACATTTTTCTGTACTTGCCAAATTTTCTACTAGGGCCATTATCATTATCTATAATAAGCGAAAAGAAAAAATCCAAAAAGCATGGGACTGGGATAACTGGGATGTGAGGAGTGTGGGTCTCAGCAGAGGTGGCTTCAGGAAGATTCCGCAGCTCCCAGGAGTGCAGCCAGAGCCCAACCAGGTTTGGGATGAAGGGTGAGGTGGGTAGAGAGCAGAGATGGCTGCCCACCAGGGACAGTCAGAGGCCAAAGGAGGCTCAAGGGGCATCTACAGGCCTCTCTCAGGTGAGGGCCACCATCCTCCAACTTCTCCTGGAAGCTGACACAGTGACCCAGTCGGTGGGGGTGGGGAAGCGCCCCCTACTGGGCGTCTCTGATCACAGGACTCTCCGGGTTCCACACCAGGCTCACTATGGGTGCCCGCAGGTGGGGAGGGCAGATGGCACCTACTGGGGCTTTGATGCAGAATGCAGATGACAAGCAGCGCCTGCATTCGGGCCTGCTGGGAGGAGCGGGAGCCGCCCCCATTAGGACCGGCAGGCTGCACTGAGCTAATTGCATCAGGCTGCACTTTATCTCTGGCCTGCATTTCAGATACTTCGCTTCTGTGAACACAGCAGGAAACAAAGGAAAAGAGTCAATCTCCTGAGGAAAGAACAATTCAACGGACAAGCTTCCTCATCAGAGGCCCTTGCCCATTTCTGTCTGTGGGACAGATGGGAGCTTAGGGTGGGAGAGGGGGATTGGGGATTTAGCCACACTTACCAAGTCTTAGGGAATTTACGGAACAATAGCATGGCTTACAGAGCGTGCTCTAACTAGACAGCTTTCCCGTGTGCCCTGTCTGCAAGCCCCTCAAATCCCAGGTTCTCCGGGGTGCTAGTGGGCTCAGAGGCGCAGAGGTCGCTTCTCCTGTGGTCCGGGGCATCCGAGGGGGAAGGAGCCTGTGCGATGTCCCATTCCGGGCCGTTTGGGGGTGAAGTTTGAACGCTGAGTCCGGAGCCTCTCCACCAGCATCTCCTTCACTGACAAACAGAACCCCTCCTGCCATTAGGGGGCGCTGCAGCCCCTCTCTGCGGCCGGGAATCCCTGAGGCCTCCCAGGCCACCAGCAGGTTTCGTCTTCAGGGTCCTCCTACTGTCGCCATTTCTCCCCTGCGGAATCAGCAGGCGTGCCCCAGCCTGGTACCTCGACGGAGTAGGGAAGGGCTCTGGAAACTCGGAGGCTCAGGCCCTACAGTAGCCATTGCCACCATGGAGGAGGTGGGGGTCTCCTCCTCGACAGTGGGTAACCAGATTCTGAACTGTAAAGCCTCAGGACTTCCAGTTTTTGCCCTAAAATTGGAGAGTTTCTGAGCTTGAAAAACGGCACACTTTCCCAACATTGCTTAGGTCCTTGGTTCCAAAACACTCCCACCAGCTCGATCGCTTGCGCATTTGTTGTTAGTTTGTTCGTTCAGTAAAAAAAGCACAGGGCCCCTGCTCTGTGCCGGACCCTGCCCAAGGCACTGGGGACCGATGACAGAGACTGAGCCTGACCTCGACCGGCTGCTCCTGGCGGAGGCGGAGCGGGGCGGAGCCGCCTTAGACTCCAGACGGAAGCTGGGGGTGCTGGGGGTGCAGGGGCGGGCCCAGGGGGCGACTCGGCGTGGCTACAGCAGGTCTGCTGTCTGTTGTGTCTTTCATGAGTATTACAAGCGAGTTCTTATGCACGAGAAAGCAGTTGGGTTGTGAGAGAAAAAACAGTCTTTTTTTTTTTTCTTTAGGAAAGGTAAATAAGGCCACTCTTATTCTCGGCTCTAGCAACTTTTGAAGCTACGAGCGACTTGCAGTTCAGGAATTTTTATTTATTTTATTAAAATAATGAAATGAACATTCCTTCCTCTACCTCCTCCAGAAAAAACATGGACACGGCTTGTGCACTTTGCAGGCGCCGTGGCGCCCAGGAGGGTGAGGAACAGAGCAGCCGCTGCCGTGAGTCAGCTCGGCCTGACCAGAGCCCCTCCTCCTGCAAAGGGCTCCAGGCCCAAAGTAAATATACCGTGCCCAGGTTCTGGAGGCTTCTGGGGGGACCGTGGGTGGGTCCGTGGCTCTGGCTCTGAACCCAACTCCTGCTAAGCGTTTCTGCCTTTGCCCAGAGTCCCCAGAGGTCCATGACTCCACCAAAGGCTGTCCAAGCATCCCCTAGCCCAAATGCCAGGCCTCCCTGAGTTCCACTTCTTGCCAGGGGGCCGCCAACACGAAGACAGCACAGAAAACAACCAGGAGAACAGCCCAGGTCTGGCGAGCAAGGCAGGGCCCAGGGAGCCTTCTCTGGCCCCCTCCCACTGCCATCGTCTGGGACGTCAGTGAAGCCAAGCAGACATTTGGCCTTTCCCCAGCGTTCCTGGCTATGCTTCTGCTCCTGTGACATGATGGCGCTCAGCAGAGAGAGGCAGACGTGGAGAGCCCTCCTCCTGTCCGGCGCCGTGGAGTGGCCCTATACGCCCATCATCCGGCCTGAGCAGGCTTCTCTCAGCTTCCTTTTAATGAGATGCTAATGGGATGCATCATTAACGCAGCAGCTTTTAAACCCCGAGCTCTTGTAAATTTTCAAAGGTCACATTTTTACGGCGCTGACAGCATCCTGCTTCTTTCAGTGACTGAAGAACACTAAAGACCCTGATCCTTTATGGATGAAGCTCTCTGTGAGGCGGCAGCATGGGCTGTCGCGCCTGCTGGTTGGGGGCTGGGACCCTCCACCCTGCAACAAGCCTCCCTGGGCCCCTGGGCTGTGCTCTACCCGCTTGGGGAGAACCAGTTACACGGTACCCACAGAGCTGCGGCGGGGGCCCTGCTCCCCTCAGGGAAGGTGTGTGGGGCTGCAGCTGGTGCATGGTGCCGAGATGCCTGGCAGGGGGGTAAGGGGGCTGACACCACAGAGGCACTCTTCCTCCCACAGAGCGCCATTTGTTCACCAGGCTGTGCACCCATGAGGCTGCAACAGCCAAGGGGGGGCTGCTTTTTGATAATTTGTCTACCCAGAAGCTACTGGCGGGCGACCTCCATGAGGGCAGGGACCCAGCACAGTGCTGGGCCCAGCTGGTGCTGGCCTGGTGTCGGTGCCCAGGAAATGAATGAATGAGGGCAGGATCTCAGAACTACAGAGTTGGCCAACAGTAGAAGCATTCATCACTGTTGGTTCAATGCGTGCATGAATGTGCGGAGCGCGCTTCAGAAGAATGCGTAATGTGAGTAACAGAACGGAGACGTGAAATACTCAGTGCGCTGGGGAAACGTGATGTAGTGAATTCCCCTCACTGGGGAGATGAGGTTTCTAGACTGTGGGAGCCTCGTATGCTGGGAACCTCCAACACCATTGCCCCAGATGCTGCCAGAGGCTGCTCGAAGGCATAACGCCCCAATCCTCCAACTGATCACGAGAACGTATCAGTCCTCTCCCGTCCCTGCAAAATGCGGTGGAAAATGTGGGATGCTGAGGTTGACTCCCGCCTCTATGGGGTTGGGGGACTGCCTGGAGAAACCAGAACTCAGCCACTTCCACTGTTGCCCAAGTTGGTTAGAAGAAGGCATATCGCTGGAGCCTGGAAGTTAGGGAGAGCTTCGAGCACGGACAGGGCTGGTGCTGGGCCACAGAAGCTAGGCAGGACTCAATAAGGCAGTCAGATTAGGGCCGAGGTTGCCACTGAAGGACCCCGCAGCAACTAGTGCGTTTCTAGCCCAGATATGTTTGATGGAATCCGGCTCCAGAGTCTACTTCTGTGGTTCATGTTGGCTTCCTCTTGGATGAGTGACAATGCCAGCACCCATGTCCCTCTCCCGTGGATGGACCTGCCTCCACAGACCAGAACCTGCAAGACTTGACATTTGTCACTTGTGTCGTGCTGAAGGGCTGGCAGGGACTGCCTTCTGCTGAGCAGCACTGAGTATAGCCGGCCCCTGTCCCTCGTAGCAGTGAGCCCCTCCCTTCCAGGGAGCCCAGAGTCCCCCAGCCCTCACCTTGGTTTAATTGGTCAGACACTGCTTCCACGCTCACTCTGGGCGAGAAGCACCATGGGACATGGAGGCATAGTGATGGTCAAGGCTTGGTTCCCACCCTTGAGGAATTTACACTCAGCGGGATGGGATATACCCGCACCAGGGATCTGCGAGGATGACACAGGCTGGGAACAGCCCCACAGTGTGGTGACACTTTGCCAGCTCTGGGCCTAGCCTTATCAGAGAACTCACAGCCTCTGCCTTGGTCTCTTGGACCCTCCAGACCAGACCAGCTCAGAGAAGAATGCCACCGAGTGACTCTAGTTAACACCATGGAAGCAGCAGATGGTTCAGCCAAACCCTCTCAGAATTCTTATGCACAAATTTGTGAGATATTATAAAATGTTGTTTTAAGCCACTAAAAAACCAAAAAAGGGATACACAGTCTACTGTGTACATTGCAAACCAGCAAAAGATCAAAAAGTCATTTGCGTGTTGCTCTTGACATATAAAGGCAACAGTTTTATATGCATCCCTTTGTGTTCCACAGCGGATTGGGGGCAGCATAAATAGAGTGGGGACTGTAATTACATAACTGCTACAACTAAAGTTAGTGCAAGCACAGCCGGCTGGGTGGGGCGTGAGAAGTGGCCTGGGATGAAAACTGAGAGGCCACAGGGGGAACGCCAGCAGTGGGTAACCTGGGGCTGACTCTGAGTTTGATCTACAGCCTTATTTTTGTCTCATGACTCCCCGTAATTCTCACCTAATTTGGGAAAGAATGCAGATTTCTGGGCCTTACCCCCAGAGCTTCTGATTCAGTAGATTTGGGGTGGGGGACCCCAAAATGTCTATCTTTAACAAGCCTATCAGGTGATGCAGGGTGTCCATGAACCTTACTCTGGACAGCAGTGACAGTCTTGACATTCAAGTTTGCAGGCCCCTGTGCCTGAACGTGGGGAACCTAGGGACTGAAGCTTCTGGGCAGGTCCTGATGGGGACAGGTTTTCAGGTCTTGCTCGTGAGGCTCATGGGAGCCAGCTGCTTGGTGACACTGTCTTCATGGACTCCTGTTCCCAGCCCAGGTTTCAAGGGGTCAGAAGGATGTGTTGACAGACATCAAAGCTATAAATCCATCGCCTCTGGGAAGAGCAAATGACATTTACGGGTCTCTCCGTTCTCATATCATGATTGCTACTGAACTACAAAGAAGAAAATAATCGCAGTTAAATCCCCATTTGGGGCCAGGGGAGGCTTTCTGGGGCCCCTCCTGCCCGCATTAATGAGGCTGCCCTCTCTGGCCCGTGGACCCGGGCCGGCGCCCTCTGCCTCCCCTTCGGAGCAGTGCCATAATGCGCTCTGGAGCCCGATGAAATTTCTAATAATACTAACCAATGATGTGTTAAATTGAGACACTTCTGGCTCGCATGTGGGGAACTGCACGATGGTTTAAAGGACCAGTGCTTACCTTTCTCTATCAATTTGCTGCTAAATTACTGCTTTCAGAGCAACTTACAGAAAAGTAATTCTTTATTTAAATTTTAATTTCAATCTTGTCATTTTAAATATATATTCAGATTCCAATCATATTACAGAATATGATGATGTCTCTGGAGGGCAAGTGTTCCTGCCGGGAGCCTGGGTGGGGGCAGAGGATGTGAAGGGGTGGGGGTGAGGGAGCTGAGTGAGGAGGGAGCGACCCCAGGGGGCAGTTGGTGAGAGCAGCCATGTGCTGGGGTGGGAGATGGAACTGCAGAGGCCAGTGGCCGGCCTCTAACCTGGCCCTGAGATCCCAGGCTTTGTGCCCAGCCCTGAGGGTCATCTGCAAGTATGTTAAGTTGAAACCACCAACCACTTCCTGTGCCCTCTGTGTCACTGGATCACCATAAGGACTCAACAAGCCACAACCATGAACGGATGGCAGGCACACAGATGAGATGGGGCTGCCTGGCCTGCCGCCATCCTAACCGCTCACATTTATTGAGCGCCTCCTACATGCCAGACACGGGCATGATGTGATTTCCTTTCATGAGGAGTTCTGGGTTCTCACCTTCATTTTACAGAGAGAGTAAGGAGGCCCAGAGAAATTCAATAATAGCTACAGTGTGCCAGACTTGGGACTCTAACCCTGGTCTGTTTTATCCTAAGGCCCTCAGAAGTGCTTTCTGATGGCCAGAATGTTCCCAGGCCACCTCTCTCCAGCCTACCCATGCTGTGGCTGACGGCCCCATAAACAGGCTGAGCCATATCAATGCTGTGCCCACACTGTCCTGTTGGGGTAACACTTAGAGCCCCTCCTCTGGAGCCGACAGGAGCACCAGCCATGGCCTCCCTTTCCCCCAATATGTCCAGTCCAACTGGGCCTCCTGCTCTGACCCTGATATCGCGCTGGGGCTGGGGAGCCAGGTCCACTGGGCTTCCATCATTATCTCTCCCACTCTTTAAACCCCGTAGACCCTAAGCCACCACTGATATGTGCCCCCAACCCCTGCCAGTGTGGTCTTGGCCTCTCCAATGGGGCCAGTTCTTCAGTCTCAGACCAGGGCGGCATGGACCACACCTCCACCCCTCTCCAAAGTTGGCAATGTGCTGTGGGGTCCACCCTTCCCATCCCTTCTGTCTTTAGCACCCTACCCCTCCTCTCCCTCCGTCTTCATCAGCCCCTTCCCCTTGGCTTTCCAACACGGGGACTGAAAAATTGTTGTGTGACCACTTCAGCTGACATTCCAGCATCCATCTACCCTCTCTCCTTCTTTTGTGGTCATGCCCTCCATGGGATTCAGTGCCCCTGCTTTGGTGAAACCATCCCCTTCAAATGAACAGTCACCTCTGGTGCCCAATCCAGTAGTATTTCCCCATCCTCGTTCTCTGATTCCTCACACTGGCTTCCTCCTTCCTCCTTCCCGGAACTCCCTTCCCTTCTGTTCCTGTAACAATGCTTCTCCTGGTTTTCTACCTAACCCTCTTCTGGAGCTCCTTCTCTGTGCTGTTCACTGGCTTCTTCTCTTGTCAGTTGTCCGATGTGGACATGCCCCAGGGCTCATGCCAGGCCCTCCCTCTCTCTCTCTCAGGTCCATTTGGGCCCCATCTTCTTTCATAATTATTTTTCTGATATGAAACATCTGTGCGGTAGCCATTGTCTTTGATAGAACTCAGCTTCCTATAGTATTCTAGAAAGAGATTTGCTCTTTCCATTTCTAACATCAATGTCTATACCTTGGAGACATTTTTGCTGAAAGTTCAGCTCAGATGGGCCCCCCTTGCAAACGTACAGCAACCATGGCTGGGGCTGGTTTTCTGTACCGTGCTCTCTCGTGTGCCCTGTCCAGGCCCCCAGCCCCTTCCTCCAAATCCCCTCCCAATGGATGGGCCTTGTGGACAAAAGAAATGATAAATCTGGCAGAACCTTACAACTCAAAGCTTTTAACTTTCCTCTAACAACTTTCAACTGAAAACTTCTTAGTCCCATTTCCAAGTAACTTTTCATCCATTACAAAACCCACAAAATTTTCAAAGGGGCTTTGAAATAAGATCACCTAGAAAAAAAAGCCCAACACAAATGAAAGTCTTTGAAAAGAAAGAGGCCCTTTCCTGAGCTTCAGCTCCCCTCTGATATCAGTTTCCCTTTCATTCTGCTGAAAGGTGCAGGGCAGGCCTGGACCTCAGCAGACGCCTGTGATGTGAGGGAGCGAGTGGCCCAGACGGACGGACGGGGACGAGGAGGAGAGCGAGGGGCACCTGCTCGCAGCGCTGGGATGGGCCTTTCATTGCCCCCCTTCAGTCGGCCCTCACAGCTCCCCTGACGGCCGTGTTCCTTGTAACCTGCCTGGCCTGCTCAGAGGCCCAGCCGCCCTGCCTGTTCCCGCTCACCTCCGCACTGGTGACAACGCAGCTCCCTCCAGAGCAAGGGGACCCATCTTCATTCTTGTCGCCAAAGTGGGCGGGAAGGTGGGCAAGGCGAGGGCAGCCCTGCTCCGGTCTTTGATGGGACATTTCCCGAATCCCAGCCCTGCAGGCAGTGACTCTGGGACCACCCCTCGACCTCCCAGCCTCAGAGCTTATGACACGTCCATCCTCCCAGGGTCAGCTGCAGACTCACAGATGCACATCAGACAACAGCCGTGTCCGGGAGCCTTTGTTATTCTCTGATTTGAAATCCTCAGTGAACCTGGTGAGGAAAAGTCCTCTGTGCAGGGCGGCTGAGCCAAGAGTGGGTGTGGATACGTGTGGGTCTGTCACTGAACTATGTGCTGATCCAGCCTGGCCCTAGAGGCCTAGACTCTGAGCACCGAATATTAACTTTGAACCAGGAGGCCTTTCTGGAGATGGCTTCCAGTCACCCCAAGGGAAGCAGCGGCTCGTCAGAACGGCTTGGCCAGGGGCTGGCCTGGTCCCTCTGCCCCACGACGCCCTCCCAGGCCCTTCCCAGAGGGCACTCTAGGATTAACTAAAGTCTCCTTGTGTGCAGGCCCCACCCGGAGGCAGGAAGAACCCCAAGAATGAGTACAGGCTGACTGTCTGTGACTCCCCTTGGGGTCCCTTCTTCAACAAACACCTAACACTCCCATTAAAACCCCTAAGGCCCACCTTTTGAGTCATGGGCCTGACAGAACATGCCTTGTTTTTGACTCCAGACAAAGGCCGCCGGCGAGAAGGGAGTTCTGAGTTCTGAAGGCCTCCGCCTTGCGACTCACACAGCTGACTCTCGAGCGTGAAGTCAACTGAGAGCTTGACTCTCACGCCGGCAAGACGGTCCTGACACAGACATCTTCGGCGACCTCATTAGAGGCCTAACAAGAGAGAGGATTGTGGCAGGGTCGCCCTGAGGTCAGGCAGGACAAAGAAACAAACAACGCAGCACAAATGTCGCTGTGAGGTGGCTCCTCAGACGGGGCGGCACAGCTGAAGGAGCTAAAATAGTTTTCCTGCCAGGACTTCAAGACTCACTGAAGCAAGTCAGCGCCCGAGTGTGTGTCTCAGGACCGCAGCCTAGATTCTGACGCAGCGTGGGGCTGGGAGTTTGGTGGGAATGATCAGCTCTGCAGTGGAATATTCCAGAAGCATTCAAGGAGGGACTCAGTTTACATTTTCCCAGCCCCAGGTGCTCTCTCTGCTTTCTGCCTGCTCAGGCTGTCTGTCATGAGAGCAGCGTGCAGCCAGGCAGGGTCCTGAGAGAGAGGCATGCCCTCTGGCCACAGTCCAGCTCGGCCCCCTTAGTTCAGAACTGAAGTGGTTTAAGCAATTTTTTTTTTAAAGGAAATGGCGTCATTCAGTACTAGGATGTCTCTCTAGGCTTTGGAAAGTTTGCTGGGCTGACAGATTCTATCTTAACTCACTGGAGGTCCAGGTGCAAGCGGGGCAAGTGGTAAAGTCCTTCCTTAAGAGGTGGCGGAAGGGGCGGGGAGAGGCAGGGAGGCGGCCCTCTTGGGGTAGACATAGATTTCCAGCCCTTGGGAGTGACATTGGAGGAGGAGCAGGGTCGTGGGTGACAGAGCAGTGTCAGGCTCTGGCCCTGCTCTGTAAGAGGATGGAGCAGCCGCTGTACCAACTCCTGGGGCAGCTGGACCTGGCTCACCATGGAGACAGTTGGGAGATGGCGTGGGAGCTTCCTAGATGGGGCTGCTTGCCGTGGATCCCTGGGTCAGGGAGAGGAGGGTCCCAGACAAACACCCTCCTCTACTGATGCCCCTTCCTCAGCAGGGGCCCAGACTGCCTGGGCCAAGGCTGCCCCCCTTCCCCTGCACGCGGTGCTGCCTGGCCGCCACAGCTCCATCCCTCTGTGCCGAGGCTCATGGGCTCAGCTATATCATTCATTCATTTATTCACCCCACACTTACTGAGAAGCTAACCTGTTTTGGAGACACAACGATGAATAGCCTGTGGCCTAGAGGAGCTCACAGGCTAATGGAGGAATCAGACTCATAATTACGACAGCCAATGCCTACTGAACCCTTAGATGTGCCAGTTTATAACCCTTAAGGCCCAAAAGTTTGAGGCCAAGGTCTGGGTGCCCATCTCCATTCTGCACTGTGTTAGTCAGCTCGGGCTGTTATACAAAATACCCTAGGCTGGGTGACAAAGCAGCAGACAGTTATTTCTTGTAGTTGGGGGGGCTGCAAGTCTGAGATCAGGGTGCCAGCATGGTTGGGCTCTGGTGAGAACTCTTCCCGGCTTACAGATGGCCGCCTTCTTGCTGTGTCTTCACATGGCAGAGAGAGAGAAAGCTCTAGTCTCTTCTTTTTTAAGAACACTAGTCCCATCACAGGGGCCTCACCCTCTTGACCTTTTCCAAACCTAATTATCTCCCAAAGGCCCCATCTAAAGTACCATCAGGAAGGGGGGCTAGGAGTCAACATATGAACTGGGGGGAGGGTACACAGTTCAGTCCATTGCACCCCCACAGCATGCACACAGTGGCTGTCCAGAAAATGCTTGCTGAATTGAGTGAAATTCTATCTGCCTGTGGTTTCTCTGCTCCGCCTTGTCCACCAGACCCTGGAGTGTTTAATGGAGCGACACCCACAGGCCTGACCAGCGTACGGCTGGCCCTCCCACCAGCTCTAATTTTCTGATGGTTTGCTTTTTTCTCTCACAACATAATCTCCATGATCTCTAGTCTTTCCCGAATGCTGTTGAAAGCCTTGTTGTATTTATCTCCGAGGAATCCGCCGTGCCCCTGTGCAAGTTTCCATTGTCATGGTTCATTTTAATTTCCTCTAAGGCTGTTGGCTACTCTTGTGCTCAGAAATAGCTTGTTCCACTTAATAAAAGCGCTTAAATATGCAGACACGAGAAGTTTCCTTTGCTTGCTCCTAAACAACCCAGTAAATGGAGTGAGTTGCAGGCCCTGCCTCATGCAGTTAGGCTGAGCACACGCCAGGTGGCTTCCCAGGAAGGAGACGCTTGGAATCAAAGGCATAAGGGCAGAAGTAGGATCCGACAGCTTCTGGTGGAGACCCAGCCAGCCTGGGTGCCCACCTCTTCTCCCGAAGTGCTACCCCTCTCCATTATGCGGAGGGCTCTGGCCCTACTGGAAGGTCTGGGTTTGAGGCTTGTTCCACCTCTAACTTGTCTTGTGAGCTCACAAGTCAACGCACTTTTCGGAGCCCCTGCTTCTTCATTTATAAAACTGGCATGATAACCCTTCTTCCCAAGACTGATTTCAGAGACTACTGGAAACCCCCTACTTCCAGGGCCAAGCACAGCAGCTGAGACAAAGCAGGGGGCTCAGCAGGTGGCACCTATTATTACTATTAGGGGACCCAAGAAGGCAAGAGGGATGCTGAGCCCCAGGCAGAGTCCCTTCGACATCAGTTTTCTCTGGGCTGCTGGGGCGTGAGGATCCCTCACAGGCTGTGGATTATCAAGAGGACAAAGGGGAGGAGAGCAGGCTGGATCCTGATTCACATGCCAGGATCTGGGAAGCTGGGCTTCCCACAGATGTGGCAGCTAGTCTGAATTGCAGGTCAAGGTCTTAGAGCTGTGTTGGGCTTGTAGACCCAGCCAGCCAGGGGCAGAGTTGCAGGGCACCTTTCTTTGGCTTAAATAACAATTAGGAACCAAGAGACTAGGGTGGCTGCTGGATGGGAATAGGAAGGGAGGCACGAGGCACTGACTTAAAATTCCCGAAGGAATGGCAGCTGAAAGGCATCCATTTTATTGGCTCAGGAAGCCAATTCTTGCCCTGTGGTGCTTGGCATGACACCGAAGCCTCCTGGCCCTATAGAGAAACCCTAAGCTTAGCTCTGGGATGGGGGTGGGGCCAGGCAGAGCAATACAATAGTCTGGGTCATAAGTGCCCCAGAGAGGGTCCAGGCAGCCAAGTGCAGCTTACCCTCACGAGAATCACCTCCGGGGGCTATTCTCCCTGGAATCACACCTATAAATACCTCCTAAACAAGCCCTGCCCCCTCCCTCATCTTCGTCCAAGTTCAGCACTGACATCACAACTTACGGTGCTCAGGCAGGGTTAATTTATAGGTTCACTTGAGGTCACATACGTAAGTCAAGAGCAGAGATGGGGGACCCTCCAAACCTAGACCTTGGTCACAGCCAGCCTGCAGCTCTCTCCTTCTGTATCTGCCTCCTTCTGAACAGAAGGCTCCAACCACCCACACCGTCCGTGCTATACAACTCCGCCCCCTGGACAACACCTACGTTTGCATGTGCACACGAGTTTACATACGTGCACGAGTGTCGCACACAGGCACTCGCCTACTTACACAATAAGCCCAGACACATGCATTCCACACTCCCACGCGAACCCACGCCTGGGCAGTGGGAGGCCTCCGGCCCCCAGAGGGCAGGAGACGCCGGCAGACACCCCCTGCCTGCCCCACAGGATCTATTTTCTGTCAACGGCTCTGAAACACACAGTCCCCCATGGACACTTTGAGCTTCCCTCCCCGACACTTTCTCCTAAATCAGCTTCCAATCTGACTCATTTCAGTTTTAAAACAAGAAAACATCAACAAACACGATGGAGGGAAACAGATGGTAACAATTACAGGAGGGAGAAAACAGAGCCGTTCCAACTATAAGGGGCAGGCGAACATATTGCCCCTAGATGGTGCGTCATCCCCCCTCCACCACTGTGTAAACCTGGGTGCAGGGACAGGCCAGTACCGGAGGGGCCGCGCTGACCTCCGAGCACCACAGGGCAGGCCCACCGGAACCCGGCAACTGCCAGTTCTCCAGGGAGGAAAGGACAGTTGTTCCAGCACATTCCAGGCTAGCTCACTACCTCTGACGCCCTGTCTGAAGTCTGAGATCCGAGTGGGACAGCTCCCCCCTCCCCCCCAGCATGCGGGGCCCACGGTGACAGCAACAACCTGTCTCACCCAGCAGACTGTGAGCTCCCGAGGGCAGGACGAGGTTTCCCACTGTGTGTGTTGGTTAGAGCTGGGCTGCTGGGTTCAAATGCAAGTCCTGTCACTTACAAGTGGGGCGGAGTGGGTCAAACTGGTGGGCCTCTCCGTGCCCTCCTTTCCTCACCCCTAAAATAGACATAAGTCTAGAACGTACACCATAGGATTATGAGTTAATAAGTACACAGGCCTTAGAACTCTGCCTAGCACACAGTGGGGCTAGATGTGGATGCCATCTTGTTATTACCCATGCGGATAGCCGACTTCTTGTCTGGCTCTCAGTCAGCATTGGTAGAGGCCTGTCAAGTGGAGGGATGAGGAGGTGGGTCTTAAGCCGGGCATGAAAGATTGGCCTTCCAGGCAGGGGAAGCCACGCACTAAAGTCAAGGTTCAGAGGATAAGCCCTTGTTGGAGTGGCGTGCCCGAGGGTCTGAGAGCAGACAGCCAGGTCCAGGGTCCTGAGCTGCCATTTGCTGTCCTCCATCTCCTGAGACTGCCTTCCCTGGTGGTTCCAGTAGGACAAGGGCTTGCCCTCCAGTACATCAGACTGGTGGAGAGACAGGAAAGGAAACAGGTGCGACCCAGAGAGATCAAGTGCTGTGACAGAGCGGGGGCACCTACCCCAGTCCTGTGGGTCCGGGAGAGCTGCCTGGAGGTGGGGGCTGAGTCCTGAGCAACAGGAGGAGGGGTGTGGGGGTAGAAGGAAGGGTGATGTACTGTTCTGGGCACAGGGAGCCTGATGCCTTTGGAGTCAGAACATCAGAGTGTCCACAGTGAGGGATCTGAGTCCCTGTTCCTTCATTACTGAGTGCCCCAGGCAAGGATTCAATGTCTCTGACTCTCAGTTTCCCCATCTGCATAATGGGAATTATAATCCCCTTCTTCCCTGGCCGAGCGGGCCTCGAAGGAAGGCTGTGTATCAAGAGTGCCTGGCCACTCCTAGCATGCTGCTGTGCTCGCCGCAGGGGCCACCGTGAATCTGCCTGATATTTTCTAATTTTCATTTGCTTTTTCTAGTTTCTTCTTTTTTTTACTGAAGTATAGTTGACACAATATTATATTAGTTTCAGGTGTACAACATAGTGATTTGACATTTATATACATTACAAGATGATCACCATGACAAGTCTAGTAACCGTCTGTCTCTGTACAAAGTTATTACAGTGTTATTGCCTGTCTCCCCTGTGCTGTCTGTTACTTCCCCATGACTCATCTACTTTATAACTGGAAGTTTGTACCTCTCAATCCCCTTCACCTATTTCGCCCATCCTCCCACTCCATCCCGCTTGGTGACCACCAGTTTAGTGAATCTGCCTTTTAAACGGGACTTTCTCCCTCGTGTATGCGTCCCGTTCGTTCTTAGCCTCCTTTACACACGCACGCTCTCACGTGGCGTGAGCCCTCCCAGCACACCAGTGACCACAAACGTCCTCACCTGCTGCTGTGGACTGAATGTTTGTGTCCTCCCAGAACTCTTACATTGAAACCCTAGCCCCATGTGATGGTATTAGGAGGTGGGGCCGTTGGGGAGTGATTGGGTCCCGAAGGTGGGGCCCTCCTGGAAGGGATCAGGGAGAAGACACGAGAGAGTTTCCTTCCTCCCTCGCCTCTGCGCACATGAGGACACAAGGAGACGCGGCAGCTGGCCACCCTGAAGAGGGGTCTCACCGGAACCCGATCGTGCTGGCACTTGATCCCAGCCTTCCAGCCTCCAGAACTGTGAGAAACATATTTCTGTTGTTTCTAAGCCTCCTGGGTTATGGCATTTTGTACGGCAGCCCGAGCTAAGATACACATGCACCCTCCCACGTGTTTGCATCCAGGGTACAAAGAGACACCAGTCGGCATGCACGGATGCCCATATCTCCCCCTTTGCCCCAACACGTGCTTACCCCTGGTTCTCCAGCCCCCAGACTCTGATGAGCCTCTAGCCTCGGGGGATGTGCAGTGTCTGTCCCTATTCCAGGGTCCTGGATACGGCGTGATGCGTTTAACCACCACAGAGTGACATCATTCTGGGCTCATTTTGAGCGTCAGGCAGAAGCAGGCTGTGGAAGCCCCAGGATGAAGGGGAGGAGGGCATATTTCACCCCCTCCTCGCCCCCTCCCAGAGCCTGTTACTCACAAATGTAGATCAGGCAGCTTGTCTGGTAAGCACTCCCCAAATGGAGAGGGCTGACTCTCTGCTGCTCAGTATTTTGGCAGCTCCTTCTATTTTAAAACATATTAATGCCCCCGCTTGTTCTCCTGGGGGGCTCAGCATTTTCAAATGCTTTTCAGTCTGCCCGCTTCCCGTCCTGGAGGAGTCTTTCCTGTTAGTGCCCGGGCCCAGCGCGCTCCTCCCCACACAGATGCTCCAGATGCGGCCTCTCCCAAGCTTCCCAGGAGGGAGGGATGCAGGCTGGGAGTCGGGAGGCCTGGGCTCTGAGCGACCTGGACAGGACCCTTCTCCCAGAGCTCTGGGTTTCATTTGAAGAATGGGCAGTTGGAAAATAGCAGCGTGTCTTAGCCTGGAGGATCTTTTCTGTTCACTCCCCTGGGGAGCACCCCTGGTGCACTGAGGGAGACCTGAGGCTCTCAGTCAGAGTGCTGGTGCCCCTGCTGCTGCTGCTGCGGGGTGGAAACTGAGAGCTATGCCCTGGGTGCTTCCAAGACCAGTCCCCTTCACAGGCAAACACTGGTTCTTCTCCACCAGGGCACTGGGGCTCGGAGCACTCTGGCCCTCCTCCAAGGCGGTCCCTGCAGTGGGTCTGTGCCCCGGAGCTGCTGAGCTGAGCACCATTGAAGACAACATCCCACCAGCTCCCTGGATGCTGGTCCCACGGTGGTGACCCGGAGTCTCATACAGTTTGCCCACGTGGTGGTTCTCAGCACACGTGGCATATGTTGGCCTCTACACAGCCATCTCTGTGGGCTTGGCCTCTCTCTTTAAGTGTTGGTATTTCTCAGGGCTCTACCATTGTTCTTCTCATGACTTCCTCCCCTATACCTGGATGGGATCCTGCTCATGCTTCTGGACTTACTGTCTGATGGCTAAATCTTTGCCACTTTTAAATTCCTGACCCCACATTCTTAAATGCCTTCTGGACATCTCCAGTAGCATGTTCCACCTGCACCTCAAACCCAGTGTGTCCTCCACGGGATTCCCAACCTCCTCCTCCCCAGCCCGGATCTGCTCCCTCCGTCTACGCTCAGTGCCGGAGCTGGCCCACCACGCCCTGTTACCAAGGGGGACAGGGACTCAGCTCTAACAGCCCGCTCATCCCCACACATCAGCTTTGCTGACGCTCTCTCCATATTCCTCTAGCAGCCCTGACCACTCTGCCCACTTCCATCCGCCTTCCGCCTGGCCTCCCTCTCACCTGTGGGGTCCACCCTATTCTGATCTCCGTGTTGCAGCCGAGTAGTTTTCTAAAACGTAAATAGGACCACATCACTCTTCCTTCTAAAACCCTCCAGTCCCATCATCTAAAGGGTCGAGTCCAAACTCCCTGATGTGGTTCCCAAAGCCACCTGGCCTCTGGGTGCCATTGCTCACCATCCCACCTGGCACTTCATTCTCCCCAGTATTCCCTCCCAGGCTGCCACTTCTTATCTCCATGGCTTGGCCCAAGCCTTCCCCTCCGCACGTCCACTGGGCTCTCCTTCACCAAGGCTCACTCCATCTTATCCTTGAAGACTCAGCTCGGGTACCATCTCCTCCAAGAAGCCTTCCCTCAACAGCCCCCGGCCCCGGCAGGGCCACATGCATCGCCTCTGGTTTTCCAACACACCCCACAGAGATGGAGCCCCGTGTGTGCTACTGGATTGTAATTCCTGTTTGCTCCTCTGTCCCCCACTAGACCATGAGTGCCTTGAAGCGAGACCGTGCCTTATCTCCAGGATTGGGTCCGCGTGTAGTTGGGGCTGAGTGAAAGTCTGAGGCCTGAATTAAGCCTTAATAGGGAAGCTTCTCCGTGATGCTCTGAGAGGGTGGGGCAGGGCGCTCTGCACTTAACACAGTTGCTGGCTTCATCGAGGCGCCAGACATGCCTCCATCCCCCTCTTCCTGCTCCGATTCCAGGGTGAAGCGAGTTTTGAGTCCTTTCTAATCAAGCTGTCAATAGGGAGCCCTGACACGAGGCACTGACTTTTCGCCAAAGGGGAGGCGGCTTCCCCTCTGCGTTCTGCGTCCTGGCGGTCGGTTCATATTTTTAGACCGCAGTCTCTTCTGTCGTCACAGACCATGGCTCGCTTCTGGGCCACTGGGACCTGGTTTTCTAAAATCAGTGTCAGGGCTCCTGTCACAGGGCGGCTCAGACTTCAAGAGGGGCCACAGCCGAGGCCTGCGTGAGTGGACCTAATTCCGTAATCCATTTCTCCCCATCCCCCCGTCACTTTGAGGCCCCAGACCTCTCTGAGAGCACCCACCACACTCAAAACATCCCACTGGTCCAGGCCAGGACCAGGCACTTACACATAGGGGAAGTGGGCCCTGGCTCCCGGGCAGCCCTGGAGAGGCCCCCAGGTGTCACATGTTAGGCTCAGAGCCTCACCTGCCGCGGGGACAATCACAGACCTGGGTATTGTAAAGCATTTCATGCACATTTTCCTTTGCCTTCTGGCAGGGGGTTAGCAGAGGGGCAGTCCTCAAGTCTGGGGACCAAGGAGCAGGGGCTCTGGCTGGAATCTGCCCCCTGCAATCGAGAGGCTGTCCTCCCCTGGCCGAGGAGCTGCAGCTGCTGGATGTGTGTCTGCCCGCTCCGTCTCCCAGCAGCCACAAGTTAGGTCCAGGAACAGGGAGCAGGCAAGAGGCTAGAAAGCAGAGACCCATGGACAGCAGGTGTGGCCGAACTACCGTATCTATGTGGTTGTGTGGTGCTTATGTGCCCTGGCAAATGTTCCCGTCCACCTGGAGGGTGCCTGTGATGGTTAATTTTCCGTGTCAACTTGGCTGGGCCATGGTGCCCAGATATGTGGTCATACATTATTCTGGATGTTTCAGGGAGGGTGTTTCGGGTGAGATTAACATGTAAATCGGTGGACTTTGAATAAACAGATGGCCCTCCCTAATGTGGGTGGGCTTCATCTGATCAGTTGAAGGCCTAAATAGAACAAAACACCGACCCTCCCTAAGCGAGAGGGAATTCTGCTAGCAGACGGCATTTGGCCTTGAACTACGACTCTTCCCTGGGTCTCCAGCCTGATGGCCCACCCTGCAGATTTTGGACTTGCCGGCCTTCATAATCACACGAGCCAGTTCCTTAAAGTAAATACTCTCTCTCTCTATACATCCTATTGGTTCTGTTTCTCTGGAGAACTCTGACTAATAAAGCTCCTTTATCGAAATTGCACCTTTATTGCATAAGGACTAGTGGGCACCCTGGGAGGGAGAGCCACCACTCGTATGGGGTACGTGCTGCATGTCCAGTGAAAGCCTGGGCATGCCCTGGCCTGAGGGGTCCCAGGTCCCGGTGGGAGGGCCTGTGATGTTCTTATAGCGAAGAATCACTGCCCCATCCCAGGCTGTGACTTCCCGAGGTGGGCAGCCTAGCAGGTCCCCCAAACTTTCAAGAACTGCAAACCTGGTCATGCGACTCCTGCTTCGACCTCCTCAGGGGCTTGCCACTGTCCTCAGGACAAAGCTCGAGCCCTGCCCTGCAGCCCACGAGTCCCTCCAGGACCAGGCCCCCATCTGGTCACCAGCCTCATGCCTCACCACGCTCCTCACACACTCTTGCACCCTCCTCCTCCGTCCCCACCTGTTCTTTTCCTGTCTCTCTGCCTTTGTATTTACAGCCCTCCCGGGAGTGCTCTGCCACCACCTCTTTGCCTGCCTAACTGGAACTTAAACTCCAGCACAGGCGTTACCTCCTCCAGGAAGCCTTCCCTGACCACTCTCTGTGCCCAAGTCTGGGCTGTATCTTCCTTCTCTGGGCTGGGATGGGGCTCGGGGCTGATCTTGATCTTGGGACTCCTTACAGGGTAATTGCTTCCTGCAGGCTGTGAGTTCCTGGAGGGCCTGGGCTGGGACATAGTCGGCATGATAAGTGTTGAATAAATGAATGAGAGTACAAATGAAATAGTCACTTCATACGGCTTCTTGGGTTTTCCCCAAGAAATGCTTTAAAACTCTCCAGTGGGTCACTCAGACTCATTTTGCACCATTTTCATAGACGGGATGCTGTTATTTGCTGAGACCCTAAAGTCATGTGTTGTCTTGTGGGTTTTGATATATCTGGTGAAAAGTGCTGATGATCTAAATAGGAAAATGATAAAATTTTATTGAGCATTAACTCTATTATAAAGCACAGAGCTAAATTCTTTACTACATAATCTACTCCTCATAACAAGGTTCACAGGTGAGCCTCAGAGAGGTTTCTTAACCTGCTCAAAGTTACACAGCTGACAAAGTGAGACATGAAGCTGGATCTCATTAGGAAACCTGTGTGCTTAACTGCTGGACCAGAAAGCCTAGGATTACTTTTATTTTTGATAACAGTGCCTAGGTGGGCTATAGAATCTGTACCAACTGGAGCCCCCACCCCATGTGGACTCCGTAAGTGAACCCCCCAGACCACAGCTGCCCGTTGGTGTGGATGCCAGACGATACTCAGCCTCTGAGGCAGGAATCTCAGCTCCTCTCAGTTCCCAGTCTTGGGTCTGTGCCCTGTGGCCCCTCCCTGCCCCTCCCACCAGCTCCAGGGTCCATTGCCTGGGCAAAAACAGAGGCTGAGCTGGTAAAAAGGGGTCAGGACCTCTGGTGGCTGAGGGCCACCTGGAGAGATGCAGTTTTCAAGGGCCAGGACAGCTGCCAGAGGCGGCCAGAGGGTTTTCTGTTTTTCTACCAAAGCAGTCCTGAGGGTGTAGGGGGGACTCTTGCATGGATGGGGTTTCAATCCCAGTGAAAGGGTGTCTACAGCACTCAGATCCTGTTTGGTTTTACTTCCAGGAGCTCAGGGCGACCCCGAGGCCAGGCCCGCCACGGGAAGCCCAGCCAGGCTGGCAGTGGGGGGCTTGGAGTCCTGGGTCTCCAAAGGACCTCTGCCTGGGTCCTTCGCTTTTCCAACGGGCACTCTGGGTGGGAGGAGCCCGTGGGTGCCAGGTGAGAGAGGCCAGGGCTATGCCCTTGCCCTCCTCCGCATACCACCCTCTCCTCATTTCCATTCAAGCAGTTCACAGCCTCCGATTTTCTCAGCAGAGAGGTGTGGCCAGAGAGCCACTGGCCTCATTCTGAACACTTTGGGGATTCAGGGACCCTTTTTTCTCATAGAGGACACAGTGGATCTGGTCAGGTTATGGATTCAGGAAAGATTTTAATATTTCAGTCCCTGCCTTATTAATGCCACCTGTACTAGTCAGGGTTCCCCAGAGAAACAGAAGCAATAGAAGACATGTATACGTACAGAGGAAAGACTCATTATAAGGAATGGGCTCATGCGATCATGGAAGCTGAGAAGTCCCAAGGTCTGCAGTCGGCAAGCTGGAGACCCAAGAGAACCAATGGTGTACATTTTAGTCCAAAAGCTGGCAGACTCGAAGGCCAAGAAGGGCTGATGTTTTACTCTGAGTCTGAAGGCAAGACGAAATCAATGTCCCAGCTCAACTGGTCAGGCAGGAGGAGTTCCCTATCATCCGTGGGAGAGTCAGTCTTTCTGCGGTATTTAGAGCTTCAACTGATTAGAGAAGGCCCACCTACATTAGGGAGGGTAATCTGCTTTACTCATTTCACAGATTCAAATGTTATTCTCATAGACCACCCAGAATAACATTTGGCCAAATATCTTGGCCCCTCATTGGCCCAGTCAAGTTGACACATAAAATTAACCATCAAAACATGCACTACAACTTCCACAATTGTATCACCTCTTATTGCTATTTTTATATGAATTTGTCCTCTGGGTAGGGAGAGTCTGGGCAGGAAAAAAAAAAAAAAAAAGCCAAAACAACAGGAATTCTAAGCAGGCCTTGAGAATTCCTTCCATGATGACGGAATTTTCCTCTGGCTCTCCCTTCTCAGCAAACGCTGCCCGCTCCCAGGAGAGGTGGGAAGTCTGCCTTTTCTCCACCCCCAGCAAATGAAAGAAACAACGTCGCACTCCGACCACATGTGCTCCCACGTCTCAGGATTTGCTCCACCTAGCTGGCCTCCTAACTATTCAGACTATAACGGGCAGTGTCTTCTGTGCTGCCAACACCCTTGGGTACCTCTGCTGGCCTGGCCTTCCCAAGCTGCTGCTTTATGCATTACCCACAACATCAAAAATGTTCCACTGGCGGTTTCAAGATTCCTAAAAAATAGATTCAAAACATCTTTAATACTCTCTGAAGAAACAATGTATCACAGGAAAAGCTGTAACCTTTAGTATTGCTGATATTATCCAGACTGAGGGCTGATTAGGAAGGTAACCACAGCCAATTCTTATTCTGTGTGGCTGCTGCTGGAGGTGCATTGTAGTCCGTGCACCCACTGTTCGTACTCCCAAGAAAGGACGCTGCTGAATTTCCAAGTGTCTGCCTAATGCCCTTTTATGTAACCAGAAAAAGAGACACAGCACTTGAAGGTGATATTTTCCAAGAAACAGCCTCCCCCTATTAATACAACATCCCTGAAAATAATCCTGACCGTTTCTACAGCAATAACGAGTCCTGCATGGAATGCATTTTCCTTCCTTTTTTTCCCATCACAGAGCTGTGAGCACGGAGCTGCGGCTGAGTCTGGCCAAGGCCAGTTGGACAGAGGGAACGCTAAACGAATTGTTATGTATGCGAGCTTCACAATGACCAAAAGCCAGCCAGAGACTCTCTTCCCCCAAAAGGACGGGGACAGGTGTGGGGTGGGCGTCAGGTCCACGGAGGCCTCTGGACCGAGTGGCTCCCGCGAGGGTCCACGGCACGTGGAGCTGCCTTGCCCGAGAAGGATGCAGCCGGGAAATTAGATACTTGAATTTTCCAGGTTGTTTACCTTCGTTTCTTTCTGAAGGTTAATGTTATGGGCAATCAAAGCAAGCTGAGAGGAGGAGGCGAAGGCAGAAAAATGGAAGCCCTTCAGATCAGTGAAAGGTTTCGTTTACCTTTGGTAAATAAAAGTGTGTTCATATTTTCACAAGGATATTTCTATTTCACCAGCTTACAGTTCAAACTGGGCTAGGCAAACACACTGCCGTGGGCTAATCCAGGGAGGAAGCTCAGAAATGGGAAACAGAAACCAAATGTAGGATCCCCCCGTGGTCCTCCCTTAGCACTGGGAGTCAGAGCAGCTTCTGGCTGTAGCTGGTGCCCAGGGAAGCTCCAGGCTAGCCTTCCGGCTGCCTGTCCTGGTCTGGGGGGTCCTCCATTGTGAGCGACCCTGGGAACAGCACCAGAGCCGCCCACACTCAGTGCAAACCACGGAACCCTCTCTCACGCGCTCTGTGTCCTTGGACAGGTCGCTGGACTTCTCTGAACCTGTTTCCTGATCTGTAAAAAGGGGACAGTATCAATCTTACAGTTCACGGGGTGGGCAAGAATGATGGATGTCAGATCCACAGCCCAGGGCCTGGCCCGGATTTGGCCTCTTCAAAATGATAGCTGCTATTATTCTCATTATTCCAGAAAATGTCTTTGTGAATTGTTCGCTGGGTGATTGAAACTATGTTTCTTTTTAATAAAATCTTGATTTACAAAAGGCCTGAAGGCACCTCAATTTTCTTTATTCAGCGGAATAGGGAGTGTCGTGAGGACAATATTTAGAAAGTTGGCAGATCTTTCACTCTTATCTTTCATTGCCATATTTTGTTTCTCGTCCTTTCATCTTTCGCTCTTTCCTTCAGCTTAAGAAAGGTTGGTTTGGGTAAAATGAGAGTTACGAGGCCTCCACACCCTCCATAGCCTTCCGGTCACAGAACTGAAGAATGCAACGAACACAGGCTGGGTGTGAGCTTTCCGTGGGGCTCAATGGAAGAATAGGAGTTGCGTCAGAAAAGAAAGGCCGACTGCTGCCTGGGGCTCCCTGGGGCTCCCTGGGGCAGAGGGTCAGCGGGGGAGCTGCAGTGGGACTGCAGGGGGGTGTAGCCTCGTGGACATGCTGCCACTGGGGGCGTGGCAGGAGCAGGCCTGGCTCAGTGGACAGGAGCAGAGAGGGCCACACTCCCTGCTGGAACCCACAGGCCCAGGGAGGTCATTCACATGAGCCTTGAGGGGACTGACCCTGGGATCCCTCATGGGGAGGAATCGAGGTCACCAGAGGCCACTGTGAGCTTGGTTCCCAAAAGAGAAGCAGAGGTGGGAACGTTTGCTGACGGGACAGAAACGAGCAGTGGCTTATGCTGAACAAGGGGGACGGTAACATTGCTCTGCTAAGGGCCAGTGCAGCCGAACGAGACTGATGTGGCCACTTCATTTTAATCCCAAACCCTCAGTGCCAGCCGCGTCCACGCAGTGACCCCGACGGGTGTGTAATCATCCGGCTGCACATGCGGAGCGTGCCAGTGCCTGTGGGTGTGAAGCCACCTAGACTGGAATAATGGGTTTTCTCTGAGGATCTGGGGAGCCGGGGCAGGAAGCTCAAATGAGGTGCAGCGTCAGCAACGTTCCTTCTTGCCTGGTGTATTGTACAGAAGCTTGGCGGCTGCCCCGGGGCACATGCCCGCCCGCTGTTAGATGAAGCCTGGTTCCACAGAGCCTGGGACCTCCTCCCTGGCACCATGCCCATTCCAACAAGGTAACTTTCAGAGCAGAAGGCGGTAGAGAAAGGCCCCTGGGCACATGGACTCCTGGCCTTGGGCCACGGATGTGGCCTTCTCTGAGAGTGCATTGACCTCAGCTCTGCCAGCTCCTGACGGCTCCAAGATCAAAGGCAGGGTTAGGGGAAGGTGTAGGCGTCTTCCCCAAGCACCGACCATCAGGATGCTGAAACATTAGCTGCAAACACGAAGCACCAAGAAAAATACTTGGACTTTTCTGCTAATTTTATTAAGGCATAACAGGATTTCAAACCACGCTAGATTTTGAATAAAGCCACCCAATGTCAGAGATGCTACGCAAAGCCCACAGGCGTGGAAGAGCCAGGATTGATGTTCCGGCGGCCACCTGTACCCAGAGTGGTTTCCAAAGCACCAGATACCCCTCTCCACTCGGTGCCCTGGGCTGTGGTGAAAGGAGCATGCCCTGGGGGTCAGGAGACCTCGGTGGGCATGCCTCCAGCAGCTTCCCCCGAGGACCCCGACTGATTATGTTTCTGAGTCTTGGTCTTTCCAACTATAAAATGGGATAATAATACCAGCCTCATTCACTAATTGATTCACCAAATATTTATTAAGGTCCTGCCACAGGCCAGCACTGTTCTAGGTAGCTGGGAAATAAAAATGGAAAACAAACAAACAAAGGCTGACAAGGACCCCATCCCATCCTCATGGTCTAGTGGGGTTGAGAGACAGAAATAAAGGCAAGACGACTTGATGTACAATGAGCTGTCGGGTGGTGATGAGTGCTCTCAAGAAAAACGAAGCAGGCTCTGGCTTTCAGAGTAATGGACACAGTGCTGCATGTGCTCAGTTTTGTCCCTCCAGGTCCACTCCCCCTTCTCCACCCTGCTCTGTGGCCTGGGAGGGTGACCTCTGAGGAGGGCATCCCTGGGCTCCCCTGCCCTCTGACTCCCGGGTGCGTCCGGCCAGTGGAAGCCTCCGCAGGAGGTGGGAGGGCGGGCAGAGGTATTTACCCTGGCTTACTCCTTTGGGCTGAGGTTGGCTGCCTGTCTCCACTGCAGGCCACAGCTCCCAGCATAGCCCCCTCCTACCGCTACGGCTCTCCCTCTGGGTTCTGATAAGCACATTCTCCTCCCTTGCCTCTTCAGGCCAAAGGTGGTACTGGCTTCCTGCTGTTGCTTGCCCTGGGGTGCTTCATCATCCCTAATCAGAAGCATACCTCTGTGAGCAGACCCTTCATAAGCAGCCTCCGATTGGCCCCTTTGCATGTGCCATCTGTTTCTTGCCAAGACCCTGTTAGGAGAGGGAGCAACTTCAGATAGGGTGGTCACAGGAGGCCTTCCTGATGAATTGCCATTTGGGCTGAGCACTGGGTCTTCCTTTGCAGACACCTGGACTCAGGACAGTGTTCAAGTGCTGGGTGCATCGCCAACATGTGAGAAGGACAGTAAGGAAGCCAAGGAGGCTAAGGCACAATGAGCAAGACTAGGGTGATAGATGAAAGTGGAAGAGTAGTCAGGGATCAAATCTTGTAGTCAAGGAAAGGACTCTGGATTGTTTTCTGAGTGGGATAGGGAACCACTGGAAGGTTTTGAGCAGGATAATGACATGATGAGATTTATATTTTAAAAGAATCACTCTGGCTGCTGTGTGGAGAAGTGACTATGAGTGGAAAGCGTGGAATCAGGAAAACCAGTTAGGCGGCAATACCAATAGCCTAGCTAGAGAGAAGGTGGCATGGACAAGATGGCAGCCTCGACAAGATGGTGGGCTGGACAAGATGGCGGCGTGGACAAAATGGCAGCAGTGGAGGAGGTGAGAAGTAGTTGGATTTTGGATCTGTATTGAAAGTAGAACCAATTAGATTTCCTGGGATGTGGGAGTTCACAATGACTCTATAGTTTCTGGCTTGAGAATCAGGGACGGAGAGTTCTTGTGAGGCACAGATAGAGGAATGTCAGTGAGCACATCGTGAGCTATAAAATGCTGGCCAGTGCTAACAGATTGAAATGAAAGTGTTCAACACTGGGGCTAGAACCTCTCTTAACCTCAGAAGCCTGAACACTTCTCTTCTTCCTTGGGAGGAAGACTCTGCCGTGGGAGATGGGAACAGAGGCCACCAGAGAGCCTCAGTCTGGTTAGAAAGACAGAGGGCAGTAGGATACCTTGAATGACATGTGAGAAACTGAGCAGTGTGGACCACACATCCCCAACGACTAGAGCTGGTAGAGGAGGCCCCATGGGGAGGGGGAATCTGAGCTGGGCCTGGAGGGCTGGATGGAGAAAGGAGAGGGGGCTTCTCCTCTTGCCTTCCCTGGACTGGAGGCTGACTGGACTCTTGTCCCCTTGGCATGACCAGGGTGATGGCAAGACTTGGAGAGGAGGATTAGGCCAGGTGCCTGAGTCTGCCCTGGGAAGGGCTATAGAGCTGCCACCAGGGGCAGAAGGTGGTATTGTCCAGAGGCAACTGGAAGTGCCTGTGGGAAGCTCTGAGGGTCCCTGACTTGTTCTCTGGGTGGGAGGAAGAGTGGTGACCACTGGAGGTGGCTGCTCTGGAAGCTGGGCCACCAGTAGAACTTGGTTTTAGTTCAAATGGAGGAGAAAGTGAGCATCTGTGAGGAGGCTGAGTTTACGAAGAGTAAAAGTCCCAGAAACAGTTTTCTCATCTGTCAAATGGGATAATAATGCCTACCTCCAGGCCCGTGAGGATGAGAGAAGCACCTGCCATCCTGATGCACTGCAGATGTGCAGTGTGTGTTCCATAAACACCAGGTTTAGTGCCTTCCCTAAAAAGGTGGCTGAACGAGACATGGAGGAAGGGCTGAGCTGTGAAAGGGGGTGCAAGATTCAGAGGTGATGGGAGATTGGGGGCTAAGCAGACGTGGATAGAAGTAACCTGATGTTTTGAGTGGAATTTTGGAGGAAACTTGCTTTGATGGAGGCAGAGCTGGCCTGAGTCTGTAAGGAGCAGTGGGCCCTGATTCCTGTCAGCGATGTCCAGGGCCCAGGCACCACTCACTTGTGGGGAACGGTACAGCCCACGTCTTCTCTCCCCCTGGTTCACTCCACTCCAGCCATATGGGCTCCTTGCTGTTTCATGAACAGACCAGCCTGCCGTGTTTTCCCCTTAGGTATCTGTGTCACTTACTCTCCTAGCTCCTTCAGGTCTCTGCTCAAGTGTCACCCTCAATGAGGTCTTTCCTGACCCTATTATTTAAAATTGCACACCCAACACTCCTTATTTATTTTTCTCCATTGCAGTTATAAATATTATGTCTATGATCCAAAAGAAAGTGTATTGTCTAGTTTTGAGTACAATATTCTATATCTGTCCATTAAGTCCTGTTTCATAATTGCATTCTCTAATCTTCTATACCCTTACTTTCTTTTTTTTTTGGTCTGCTTGTTCTGTCTGTTAGAGAATGTGTTAAAAATCTCCCAACTGTGGTTGTGAATTTTTTCTGTTTTTTTCCTTGTAGTTCTATCAATTTTTGCTTTATACATTTTGAGACTATGTTCTTAGGTGCATGCAACTACTATATCTTCCTGGGGAACTGAGTTTAAAAAAAAATTATGAGATGTCCTTTAACTCTAGTATTGCTTTTTGTCTTAAACTCTACTTAGTCTGATACTGAGGTGGCTACACTGCTTTTTGCATGGTATATCTTTTTTTTCCTCACCTTTTTACTTTCAATCTTTCTGTATCTTTTATCCTCTTATGTTTTTTTAATAAACAATATATAGTCGAAATTTCCGAGTTCAATTTGAAAAGCTTTATCATTTAGTTGAAACATATATGTTTGATGTAATTATGATGTATTTAGGTTTAAACTTATCATTTTACTAAATGCTTTCTATTGGTCTCCCTTGTTCTACATTCTCCTTTTTCTTTTTTCCCTCACTTCTTTTTGGACTAAATATTTTGCATTATTTCATTGTAATATCCATAGTTGTTACAACCTGCATCCTTGACTCACTGAAGTCTAATATTAATCGATAGTTATACTCTCTTCCTTGTTAGCTCAAGGGGCTTAAAACTATTTAACTCCATTACGCCCCTACCTCATTTCTATGCCATTTTTGCATCTATTTTAGTTCTCTCTCTCTATTAAGCTCCATGTGAGAGTATTTTTTATTGTTTTATAAGCCAATATTTATTTAGATTTTTACATTTTTTTGTTGCTTTTCATTCCTTCCTGAAACTCCAAGCTTTCATCTTGAATTAATTTCCTTCTGCCTGAAGAGCATACTTCAGTATTTCTTTTAGTGTGGGTTTTTTTTTTTTTAAGATTTTATTTTTTCCTTTTTCTCCCCAAAGCCCCCCAGTACATAGTTGTATATTTCTCATTGTGGGTTCTTCTAGTTGTGGTATGTGGGACGCCGCCTCAGTGTGGTTTGATGAGCAGTGCCATGTCCGCACCCAGGATTCGAACCAACGAAACACTGGGACGCCTGCAGCGGAGTGCGTGAACTTAACCACTCAGCCACGGGGCCAGCCCCTAGTGTGGGTTTTTTGGTGACAAATTATCTCAGCTTTTGTTTGTCTGAGATAGCATATTTTTTTAATCTCACCTTTGTTCTTGAAGGGTAATTTCACTGGGTATACAATTCTAAGCTGGCAGTTTCTTTCAGCACTTTAAAGACATTCCATTGTCTTTTGACTTCCAGTGTTCCTGTTGAGAAGTCAGTTATATGTTTAATTATTGTACCTTTGAAAGTAATCTTTTTTCCCTGCTTTTTGGATTTTTCTTTGCCTTTACTTTTCAGCAGTTTTGTTATGAGTGCCTCAGTGTGGATTTCTTTTTATTTATCCTGTTTGGAGTTTATAGTGCTTCTTGAATCTGTGACTTGCTGTCTCCTAACAGTTGAGGAATGTTGTCACCCATTATCTCTTGAAATATCACTTCTGACCCATTTTCTCTCTCCCTTCTCTCTGGAATTCCAGACATACATATGTTAGACCTTTTCACTCTAACTCCAATGTCTCTTACCTTCTTTTTTTGATATTTTTTTCTCTGTCTCTCTGTATTTAATGTTGAATATTTTTTCTAACTAATCTTTTAGTTCATAATTCTCTTTTTGGTTGCATCTGTTAAACTCATTATTGAGTTCTTAATTTTGGGTATTATTTACATTTGGTTCTTTTAAAAAAATGCACAGTTTCTGGTTCTCTGCCAAAAACCCCAATTTTGTCTTTTAATGCTGTGATCATAACAAAGTATAGTTAGTTCAAAGTTTGTCTCTGGTAACTCCAATATATCGGGAGCCCCCGTGGGTCTCTGTTTCTATTGTCTATTTTTTTGTTGTTTCTACTGATGTTTGTTCATGTTATCTCCTTGTGTCTTGTTATTTTTTAATTGAGTGCTAGATCCTGTCTTTGTGCATTAGTTTTCAAAAAAGTTTGAGGCCTAGGATGAGGTTATCTTCCTTCCAAGATTATTTGTTTGCTCCTGCTGGGCACTTGGGTGCACTAGCCATCTGAGATCACCTTAATTATATTTAAAGAATTGAGATGATTTGAAGCTGACAGGGCCCAGGGTCCAGCCCTTCAGAGTCCCAACCAAAAGCAAGTGGAGGAGTCCCTGGTCTCCAATGGGCCCTGGGCAGACTCTGGACTTCAATCTTGGTCCTCTAATCCCACAAGATTGTCACAGGTCTTGCTCAGCTCTCAGCTTCAGAACTGGCAAACAGTCCTAAGGGAAAACTGGCCCAAGACACTAGGCTTATCCCCATGGGCCTCTGTCCTTCCCAGACCCTGATCTGGTCATTCCTCACTATCTTGTTAACTCTCCAAGGACTTCAAGACAATAGTCAGTACTGGTTACCTGCTATTCTAGTTGTGTTCAGCAGGGTGGTCAGAATTTCCTAGTTGACATTTTGAACATGGAACTCACTAGCACTTATTACCATCAAACCTATTCTATATTTTTGTTACTTATTTGCTTACTGTCTTTCCATTCCCTAGAAGGTAAGCTCCACGTGAGCAGTAAGTTTTGTCTGCTTTGTTTACTGCTTTACCCAGAGCACTTGAGCCTGCGTATGGCATAGATTAGGTGCTACACACAGAGGTGGTGAATGAATGTGTGAATCTATTATCTGACTTTATAGCCTCAAAGATTTACCCACCAAGCAGGGATTTGCATTTCTATTTTTGTCGAAGCAGATGAGGTCTAGAAAGTAAGGTGACTGGGGCTAGGTTTCTGCAGTGAGTTGAGACAGAGTCAGGACCCAGGGCTACTTTCCTCTCCTGGAACCAAGGACAAGTCTGGAGTGGTGACAAGGTGACAACTGATGAAAGTGAGACTTTCAGGATCAGACCCCACGCAAGTCTCACAGGACAAATGCAAACAGAAGGCCTTTGGGGAAGCAGGGAATTGAAGCGATGGCCATATTTTTAACTTGCCATTCCATGCAACTCATTCTGTGCCACAACTCCAAAAGCACCAATTTATGAACTTTATTCCAGCCAGAAAATGTCCATAAAACTGCTCAGAGAGTAGCAGATTCTCCACAAAAGTTCACTCAGGTGATGACAAGCTATGGAGACGGGAAATCCATTGGTTTTCCAAGCCACACCAGAACAAATACAGCGATTGGGTGCTGGGAGGGCAGTGAGTCAGGTTCAGAGTGTAGGCCAGGGAATGGGCCTAGCAGGCTCAGCGAGTGCAGAGTGAGGAGCTACCCCCACCCCCATGCCACGCCGACCCCTGGCCACTAACACCCAGCTGAAGAGCTTGTGTTTCCAAGCGTCGGGAGAATAGGCTGTGTAGGAAGGGCGAAGGCCAACCAGGGGATGAGGGCTGTCCGCTGCTTCTGGCACCATGTAAGCCCCGAGGGACTGTCTGTATTCGTCACGCCAGCACCCATCTGCTCAGCCCACCCTTCCTACCTGAGCGGCAGACCTCCCAACTCCGAGTCACTGGACGTAGTAGTCGGAACCGTGATCTCTGAAATCAAACAGGGATCGGGGTTCAGATCCAAACAGGAGTCTGGCTCACATTTGCCACTTAGATCAAAGGCATGGTCTTGGGCCAATTATTTAACTTCTTCGTGTCTCAGTTTCCTCACCTACAACATGGGGATAATAAACACCACCTCATAGGTTTTGTTTAAAGGTTATACCAAATAAACGCAAAAAGCACTTACTACAAGGTCTGGCCCATAGTAGGAGCCCATTAAATACTGTTCTTGTTATTATTATCACCCGTCCTGAATGTCTCGAATGCCCCCACTTCTCTTTTCCTTCCTGCTATGATCAACCTCTAGGCCACCATCATCATGAATTTCTGCATCTGGCGCCGCGCTGATGTCCTTACTTCCCGTCTCATCACCCCCCACACAATGCAGCCTGAGTGAGCATTCTGATGTGCACGCTGATCACTATTCCCACAAACCCTCCAGCGGTCCCCACTGCCCTCAGAATGTGGTCCACACTGACCTCAAGAGCCCAGGTCTCACTGCCACCCTCTCAGTAAAAGGATGGAGCTGCTTCCAGTCCTCCAAAGCACGAGGCTCTTTTTCATCACTGGGTGCCTCCAGGGAACTCTCTCTCCCCTACTGGCCCACTTCCACCTGGAATCTCCAACTCATCCTGTAAGTCTCAGCTTAGACAAAATACCCACAGGGAAAGCTCCCCATAGCTCACAGTACCTACCAGAGCCATTGCTGGCCATGTTACCTCTGCTGTGACAGACATACACTTGTCCGTAACCACCCCTAGAGCTCAAGAGTGGGGAGTGTCCTGGTTACCATCGCATCCCCATCATCTAGCACACTGCCTGGCATATACGAGACACTTCATACATATCTGTCAAACGAATGAGTGACTAAATGATTGATAGCAGGGGAACGGGGTAACAAAATCACAGACATAACAGAACCTTGTGATCCACCTCAACTCCCAGTCTAAGAATTTTCTGGGACCCGCTCTCATATGAACTGCTTCGTAATTATTCTACTCCTGTTCCTAGCACAAGGCTCGCTAAAAACCTGTAAATATTGTGTTTCCTAATTGTATATCTGCACCTTAATCACATAGTAGTTTTATTATTATTGTTATCATTATCATTATTATTAATGGCGACAAATAAAACAGAGCATAAAAGTAGTTCCAGAAAAAAGCAATTGCGTGATTTAGAATTTTTAATTAATATGAGTTGGGGTTTGTACTGAGCGCTCAGTGTGAGCACGGATAATCCTCAATGCCTCCCCCAGTGGGTTTGGTATCTAAATGCTCCATATTGCCATTTACATCCTGAAGGGCCCACAGCACTTAGAAAAGCATCAGTTCTCCAGTTATCTGGTTCCTATCAGCATTGCTTTCTCCAAATGAATGCATTTCAATTAAAGGAAGAATTTACCAGCGTACATATGAGGTGTGTATTTTGTGAATTATAGCTCTAACTTTGAATAAACACAAAACAACAAACATTTTCTGAGCTCCTATGATATTCCCGGCATTGAAGATGAGACAAAGAGGAAGACTGGGCCCCACCTCCAAGGAGACGGCAGGCTTGCTGGGGAAGAGGGATGTACACAAAGCCGAAATGTTCCACTGCCATTCGGGGCAGAAGAGGCGAGACCTCACAGGGCCTATGGGAGTTCCTGGGACAGACAATAGCTACAGACAGGTTTAGGAGAAAACAAAATAAAAGACTAAAAACTCACAAGCAGATAATGCCATTTTAGTGTTCACAGACAGTTACTTTCTTCTGTATGTGGTAAAATCTTACAAATTATTTCTGGGCGTTGTCTTTTTCTCCCTCATCATACCAGGAACAGAGATGGATATTACTGTCGTTCTGTGGACCCTAAAGGTGACATTTTTGGCCAAGTACTGATAACCTCTATGCTGGAGCCTCGCCGCCCCTCCCTCTCCATCCTGGGCCAATCCAAGGGCCCCTAGAAAGAGACGGGTGTGTGAGAATCTAAGCTGACTAAACACATAAATTGGGGAAGGGCAGCTCACACTACAACAGAGGTTTGCCTACAAAAGAAACATGTTCAGGGCCCTTTAAAGAATGAGGTACCAAGTCTATGTATAATAGGATAGGGTTCGATTTCAGATACTCAATTAAAAATAACCTTTTCATTTGGTCCAAGACTAAAAAACCAAAATGGATCAGTAGTGGTCTCCCACCTCCTTTTCTGCATTCCCCCTGGGCTTCACAATCATTTCACCACCCCACCTCGTCCCTCTCGGTGCCCCCAGCCGGGGGCAGGGGGAACAGTCTTCTCTGGGGTCAGAAGGACCCTCTTTCAAGTCACCTGCCCATCTCCGACTCCCTGTGTGCTCTGGGCAGTGCCTGGCCCGCTCTGGGTCACCATGTCCTATCTGTAGGACACCAGTGGCACTGCCCTAACTACTCCTTGGGCGTCTAACGTACTAGGAAAATGCCTGCCATTGAGTGCGGGCTCAGCAAGTCTCCGGCTCCCTCCTTCCCTCCCTGTCAGTGCCCACAAGTGCCTGCTCCCTGGGGGCCCAGCCCGCCTGCAAGGGACTCTCCTCTTCCCTCTGCTCTGACTCTGGTTTAGCTTTAGGAGAACGACTGATAAAACCAACTCACGCCCAGCAGTGAATGGTTTGTTTCCTCAGGAGGTTAAAACTGCTAATGCATTTTATAAGAAAAGGAATTTCATAAAGTGAACTTTAATTGTTAAATTGGTCAGGCTGAACACAAAGCTTGGGCCAATCCCTTAAGATGCTCTCAGGCAGTGCCTAACGTGGTGCCGTCTTAGATCTAGTAGCTAAACAGAACTGAAAATCAGCTAAGGTAACGGTAATGATGGAGCAAGTCACAGGAAGGGCAGCCCCACAAGGGGACCCTAAACAAATGAGGTCACAGGGACCCCTGTGCCTCATAGCACAGCCTGCAAGGGGAAAAGTCCTCCTAGCTCCCTGAGCACCTACTGTGTGCAAGGTCCGGTTTTGCACCTACCTGAGTATCTACAGAATGTTCTGGAATCAAACAATCTCTTTTTCCTTCCTTTCACACACACACACACACACACACACACACACACACACACACACACACAGGTTGGTCCTCAACCCCATATACTCTAACTTGTCCTTCAAGAAAAGGTTTCCCCGTTCCTGAAGATTTGGTAGGATTCCACAGTGCTCAAGTACCTGAGAAGAAGGAGGGTTCTGTATAATGTTTCTGCTTTTATTACAGTTCCCCTTTCTTTCAGGCCCAGAGGTTAGGATGTGTGTCAATTTGCATGGGCAGTTTAATCAGTAAGGATTTACATTTTCTAAAAACATGATCAAAACTTACTTTATATCTCAACAAAAACTGAGAGAAGATGGGGGGTGAGGGCTCCCTCCATGTCCTCCAGGGACCATGTTCCTAGAGGGCCTGGTGGGACCCCTTGGGGCTTCCTCCAGCAGTGACACAGTGCAGCATAGAAGTCATCTGACAAGGAACAGAGCCATGTTGTCCTCCAAGTGATCAAGGATTACTCCAGGTCTTACAGAGGAAGGAGGTCAGGTCAGGTTGGATCAGGCCTGACTCCAGCAGGCAGGGCGGGACCCTCAGCTGCCATCCTGTAGGACTTTCCTGCTTCACCATGAGAGGACCTGGCCCTGGGTTCTGCAAATGGCCGAGAGGACAACTACTTCCAGGCTTTGGCTGCAGCCCTGGGTGAGGGCAGGGAGTATGAGTCAGGATGGGGACCTCAGGCCAACAGCCACCCAAGGGGCAGAGAGGAGGAGGTGCGGGAGAGGAGGGGAAGGAGACAGGTGTCAAGGAAGGGGTCCTCTCTGACTTCAGAGGGGTGGGGTGGAATTCGTGCATGTTCTAAAGTTCTTTCTGTTCTCATGCCCACTCTTGCTCTTCCATCTACAAGATGAACTCAAATCCCAAAATCACTTGGTCTTTCCATTTTGCAGATGGGCACCCAGTGCTCCAGGGGCCTGAGTCTTCAGGGCACATTCAGTGTCAGAATGAGAAGGAAAGCTCTCAGTGTCCACCTCCAGGGCTCCTGCTGCTGCCTGGAAGGGATACTGTCTCCCAGGAAATCTGCCACTTTCATCATTGTCAATTCGTTCCTCCGGTGACACCCACATCCCAATGGGACCACTTATCAGCAGGCCTTGTGACCAGCAGCAACTGCCTCAGTTATGGAGAGGAGAAATGATCTTCCAGCGGTCCAACGGTCCTGGGCCCAGAAGCCTCAGGTTGGACAGCAACAGGGTCCCTGCTGGGCTTCCCTAGCCCAGGGCAGTGAGGACCAGGCCCACAAGTGGACTGTCCACCAGGCATCCAGGCCTGAGCTGTGAAATGGACTTTACAGTGCTGTGGCCAGCTCATTACGAATCCAGGCACCTCCTGGCACAGACGCCAGGAGGACACGACATGGGAATGATGTTGGGTGACCAGGGGGAGCCCCACAAGACCCGTTCCTGCACTGAGCCCCACAATGAGCTGAGTGCAGACTCCCTGTCCCTCTGGACGCTGGATACAGCTGCATCAGGGCCTCTGATAATGAGTCCACCTGGGCTCCACAGTCAGGGAGCTGTTCCCAAGGCTGGGCACATGTTAGGGCTGGGGAGGGGAGTGCAGAGTGGACTCAAATGTGTCCATAGGGCCTTCCTGGACTCCAGCACTAGAGAGAGGGCATGCACCCCTGTCCTCACCTTCTCCAGCTCCCTCTACCAGAAAACCAACCAGGGGAGAGTCTTCTTCCAAATATCCCAGGGCCTTTCAAGAGGCCTGGGCCTCAGAGCCCGCCAGTACAATGAGGGGCTGGGTGGGAGACCTCGAGGTGCCTTCAGCCATGGAATCCCAGATGTTTGTCCTGAGACACAGAGCTCAGGACCAGCAGAGGTCTCCCAAGACTCCAAGGGCCCAGTGCCAGGCTAACTTCTTCAGGGCACACACTCTGTCCTGACCCCTCCATCTCAGCCTCAAGGCCCGGCCCAGCGAACTCCAGCGAACTCCTCGATGGCTGGTTGGAGGTGGGGGTCTGGCCATTCCTGAGGGATGAATAGGGCTTGTGGGTTCAGGCCCACCTCTGGCTACCTTTCCTGACCCAAATCGCCCCCAGGTGTGTAGAGCAGAGCAGCAGGCACCGGAACACCCTCAGGCTGGGCACTCTCCATTGTGCCAGGTCCTGAGAATTCCCCCCAACTTCACCTCTGACCTTGGACCTGCTTTCCTAATCCCTCATTTGCCCTGGGGGTCGGGGGGGGGGGTGGGGTTGGTGAGTCACTGCCTGATCTTGACCTACCCTACAGAGAGGCACTTCCTCACCTGTGACCTCACCCCAGACTGCCACTACTGGGTGGGGCACAGGAGCTGTTCCCTCCTAATTCAGTGTCTCGTTTGCTGATTGGCAGAGCTGTGACACCTTTTCCTGAGAAATCAGAGGATGCCCATGAGCCGCAGAACTGCTGGCAAATTCAAGCTGGTCTGGGCTGGGCAAACCCTCTCGGCTCCTTGATCTCTCTGAGCCAACAGCGTGCAGTCCCCCAGGGCCAGGCCTGGGTAGCACCTGAGATCCAGCCTCATACACCTCCAGGTCATTTCCTCCGACCCAGGAAACAGATTCTCAGGAGAGAAGACACAGAGTTTAAATAAGCTTTTCACTTAGAACAGCGTCCTGGAGCAGTCTCTTGGCTGGGAGGGATGGTCGCCTGCTTATATGTCAGAGCCCCAGCTTTCCTGACCCCTTTGTGGCTTCCTAAAGGTACCCCACTGACCTCACCCAGGACCTCGGGCAGAGTGTGGAGGAGGCTTCCTGGGTGGTGTGGACACGCTGACTCACGGCAGCCTTGGGGCTGACCAGGACAGAATGTCTCTGGAGGCCTCCACGCAGCCACCCCGGCCAGTGCCGTTACTAAGAAAAGCCTAAGGAGAAAGGGTAACACGACACGTCTGCCTTGGAAGGGCCTTGGGGCTGGGGTGGGGGGCTGGGCAGATGACTCAGGAGATGCACCAGGAGACACAGGGTCAGTGTCAGGTCTAACTGTCCAGCAGGGCTGTCCCCGTGTTTGAAGAGGCCCGTGCTCTGCTTGTCTCCAAATCCCGCGGAAACTAGGCACAGCCTGGCAAGCCTCTGGGACCCTGAGCAGGGGACACAGGTGCAGAGGAGCAGGGACACACTCAGGGACCCTCACTGTTGCCCCCTGCCCCTGGGTAAGTTTCTCCAGGGCTGTGACTGCCATGACCACTGGACTCTGCTCCCCACTCCCTGCCTCAGCCCGGCTATTTGCCCTCCTGTGCACCCAGGGCCCCGAGAACATCCTTCACTGTGTGACACTGAAGCAGCAGCTGTTAACTGAGCCCCACAGGTGCCCAACACCGCGGAGGGCTCGGATGCACAGCTGGCGTGGCCTGTGAGAGATTGGGGCAGAAACAAATGACACGCTAGGATATAGGGTGGAAATCTCTGGAGACAACATAGAAAAGTCATCAGGCAAGACAAACTTGTCCAGCGTGGTGGGCAAGCCCCAGGACATAACAATCAAAGATGCTCTGTGAGGTTGTTACCCACTGAACATTTGTGTCCCCGCCCCTCATCCCCGAATTCATGTTTTGAAATCTTAACTCCTTATATGATAGTATTAAGAGGTGGGGCCTTTGGGAGGTAATTAGGTCATGAGGGTGGGTCCTCCTGAATGGGATAGTGTCCCGATAAAAGAGACTCCAGAGAGTTCTCTAGTGCTCTCTCTGCCACAACAAGAAGTCAGCATTCTGCAAGTAGGAAAAAGGCCCTCACCAGAACCCCCCAAGGTTGGCACCCTGATCTCGGACTTCCAGCCCCCAGAACTGTGAAGAATAAATTTCTCTTGTTTGTAAGCGACCCGGTCAGTGTTATTTTTGTCATAGAGCCAGAACTGACGAAGACAGTGGTGCCCTCCTGTTTTTCGCGGGCCATCTCAGAGCTAAGAGCACATCCCCCTACACTCCCATGGTCTTGCTTAAAGGAATCTGTTCTTGTTTTAGAACTGGAGAAGCTGGAAGGAAATCACAGAGATGAGAACACAGTTCTGCTCTCATAAACCCTGGCTTGGCCCTGAATTCCCAGGGGACTGAGGTGGTCCCTATGGGTCTGTGCTTAACTGAAGGCAGAGACACCAGAGAGCATCATTCACAAGCACAAGCATGGTTAACAAGACCCCAGACCTACCAGTGCCTTCCTGTGGCGAACCACGGAGAGCTTGAACATACAGGCCTGTGACTGCGTGCAACTTTGCTGCCTTACAGCCATAGAAATTACTTCATCTCATTTAACTGCAATTAGCAAATTATTAATATAAATTCATACGCCCAGAGTGAAATCACTGAACTCAGACACTTTACTATCAAGGATGCTTTCCTCCCAACCAAAGGCCGTTTAAAATGTGCGTGAATTTTAGCAGCCGAGCATATCTTGCGTCCCCACTTGCTGAGCCCCTCAATAGCCCTGGAAGGTGTTTACAAGCTCTTCTCCCATTTCGGTGACACTTTTTGCTTAGTTTTCAAGCACGTGAGAGTCACGGGTTGGGACAGTGTGGCGGAGTGGTGAGGAGCCCAGTCTTGGGGGTCAGACAGATCCAAATTTAAACTCCAAACAGTTTGAACGTTCTCTCACTGTAGATTAACTTCCTCAGGCCTTAGTTTTCTTATCTGTAAAGTGGGGATAATACTTATGTCATGAGGCTTAAAGGAGATGGCACAAAGTGCTCGATGCGGTGTCAGATACAATGTAGGCATTCAATAAATGATGGCTATCAGTCATTATTCTTAGCTAAGTAGAAGTGGAGAGGGTCAAAGGTAGCCTCTTCTGCTCTCTGACTCAAGGACAAGAAGTTGATCAGAGGCTAAGAACAGACTTGGGGCGAGCAAGGTTCAGGGCAAGCCAGGTCTTTTCCTGTCTCCCGGCTTGATGGATCCCACTCCTTCCTTGAGCTCCCTTCTTTCTGGCAGGATTCTCCCATCCAGAGAACATCCCATTTAAGAAGGGTCCCTCATGTCTCATCCAAGAGTCAACAGAGGCAATTTCATCAATAGGGCAAAATCGCACAAATAGCTGAGCTGGTGGAGGAACCACGCCCCCGTCACAGGAAGGCCTGGGAGCCCTGCCAGGCGAGTGGGAACTGTCAGCTGGGCTTCCCCGGGTGAGAACACTCATTAGACCAGAGAACGCCCAGTGGCCCGGTTGGAAGACCAAGGCCTTTCCACCTTAGTAGCTAAGTCTTTAAGCCTCTAACCCTTTCCCTCTTCCTTCATTCCACATTTCAACAATAATGTATTGAATATGGGCCAGTCTGAATAACTTTATTCTTCCTTTAGATCTGTGCCTATAAAAGGATGTGGTGTTGTCCAGACTGCCCATAATTCATTATGCTGAATTCCCTTCCATCTGAGGCTTATACAGTTGTTGAAAAGCTGTCACTATAACCTATTGTCACTGCAACCTTTTATGAACCAGCCCACATTTTTATGTCAAAAATTTATCTTAATGGCCTCACAGCTCTTACCTCCAATTATTTCGGTGTCACCAACCTGCAGCTTGGGCTGCGTTCCAGCTAATACGTGGGGACAAATTCCCTCTTCACTCCTACCCTAGTCCCACACTTAAAATGTGAAAAACCTTGTGGTTAATGTGCCACATTCCCTCAAGTGGCACCTATATATACCACACTGCAGAATGTGAGGGAGGGCCAGGACCTTTGGGGACACCCTAAGGCAGGTGGTGGAACGAGGAAACCTGGGCAGTGCTGGCTGAACCCGGAGCTGCTCTAAGTAATCTATGCGTGAAGGAAGTACAGAGGAGGAACACGGCACCCGGGGCGCCTTGCAAAGGATCTGAGCTCATTTTCCCTTTGTTTTTAAATTGCAAAAAGGAACACACACATTCCCTGTTCACACGACAGAAAATGCTAGAGGAAAAAAATCATGGGTGCTATTCAGAGCGGAAACCAGTATCCTCACTTTTCCAAAATACATATGTGTACGTGTCTATGTATATTTACATCTACACACACACGTGTACCTATATAAATATTTATATATGTAAATATACAAATATTTATATTTTTGATATCAAATGTACATAATATGTAATGCATAATATATTTTAAAATATTTAAAGATATTTTACCATTTTAGGAGTCAATGGTAGTTAAAAAGGTGGCTAAAGGGGCCCGCCAGGTGGCGCAGTGGTTAAGTTTGCACATTTCCCTTCGCCAGCCCGGGGTTCGCCGGTTTGGATCCCGGGTGCAGACATATATACCACTCGTCAAGCCATGGTGTGGCAGCATCCCACATATAAAGTAGAGGACGATGGGCATGGATGTTAGCTCAGGGCCAGTCTTCCTCAGCAAAAAAGAGGAGGATTGGTGGCAGATGTTAGCTCAGGGCTAATCTTCCTCAAAAAAAACAAAAAGTGGCTAAAGAAATCGACCATTCTTCTTGTTATTACTGATGGGAACGGCCCTGGCTTCCTCATCTGGAGAGGGCCTTGACATTGTCTACAACTATCTGTGAGGTATTCGGGGGCATTGTATTGTCCCCACTTAATAGACAAGGAAATGGAGACCAAGACGTGCTAAGAGAATTAGGCAAGGCCAGGGGTACACTTAGGCCTTGAACCAGAGCTTGAAGCTCAGTCAATGTCTTTGCCACCAGCTTCAGACAGTTCTGCATGATGCACTTTTCTCCTCACTGTTCTCTGACGTTGAGAAACCTAACATTTTCTACTTCTCTTGCCCCTGCTTGTCCCAGCGTAGCTGCTCAAGTAATAAACACTCCTTAAATAGGAAAGAATGCTGGGATAGGAATCTGGGGGTTTCCTGTGACCCTCCCCCAGGCAAGCTGGCCTGAACTATGGCAGCTCCCAGGGGCTCCATGCCAGGCAGGCCTGGCTCTCCCATGCCCACTCCCCAACCCAGCCTTTGGGTCTGCCCCAGTGATCTGGCAGGAATGGGCACTGCAGTGCCGGCCATTTTGAGCTAGCAGGCTCCCCATGCCAATCTTGGAGAGAGGACAGCCCAGGGAGCCGGCATGATGAAGACCCCCAATCATAAGGCAAGTGGCCTGCAGCCAGGCCTCTGCTGAAGCCTTCCCCTGGGCCACCCCCGGGCCACAAGTGGGCGTCCTGGGGGGCTTCTCTGCTGCAGACCCTGCTGTGCTCCTGAGTTTGTGATCTGTCCTTGGAGAGGGGCAATCAGTTCTTCCTGTGACTGCGTGGTGACAGCTCCCACGCAGCCAACCGTGGCTGCAGGGGGAGCTGTGCATCAGGGAAAGTGGGTGCAACCAAGACAGGGCTGTGTGTGAATGTGCACATGTGCATGCAAGCAGTACAACGAATGCCGCCTGGATTTTCATTTTTGCTTGAGGCAAACACGACGACATTTCCACAGTCTTGGAGTCAGACGAACCTGAGTTCAAAACCTTGGAAGGTTGCTTACTTTGCAGATGATCTTGGCAAATGAACTTCCCCTAAACCTCACGCTTTTTATCTTAAAATGGGGAGGATAACACCTGCCCGCAGGATTTGAAGTAAAATGCTTGCAAGGCACCCACTCATGACTGGCAGGCAGTAAATATTCAATAAATGCCAACCGTCATCACTGTTGCTCTTAGTGCCAACCTTGAGTGTGCCCAGTCTGGTTATTATTGTCCCTGTGATGTGACGCTGTTTCCCCATGCCCTGCAGAGCCGCCAGCTGACATTATGATGTCTCCAAGTGCTGCAGAACCCAGTGCTCTCCGCATCGGAAAGGAGCCTTCCTCCTTGGGGTGGAGCCTGTGTCCACCAGCGGCCCCAGAGGAGGAGCAGCCATCGTAGCGAGGGTCCAGGGCTCCACAGGCAGCGGGGTGCGGGGAGGGCCAGGATGCTGCATCTCCGTGGAAGCCACTTGTCTCTTCTCTTTAGAAGAACCTACGAGGCTCCCCAGGTCCTGCCCTGGATTGGCAGTTTGTGACGGCCAGAGGAGACTTTTCAGACACTCCTTCTAGAGATGGGCAAAGGGACACAGCGAGTTTTGAGGTCCAGGGTTTTGGATCTCGATTCCAGCACCATTTTCCCCTTATGCGGTCTCTAGGGGGATCAAGCCCAAATTCTTATCTAGGCACCTGAGCCCCTGCTCTCCCCATCCTCTCACTCACGCAGCCTCATTCTCCCCGTTCTCTGCTGGGTACCGTCTGCGCCTGCCAGGCTGGCGTCTTCTGAGCCATCCCACTGCCCCTCCACCTGCCCTTCCCAGTCTCTGCCCACCCACACCCGTCCGGCCCCAGCCTCCTTCAGGATGGCCACCACGTCTGCTGGAGCCGGAAGCCTAATTACAAGCGGCCTCATCTTGTTCCCTGACCTTCTCCTTGCCTAGTGCTGCCTCTGCAGCCAGACTGAGGGTCCCTGGGGGCAGGTGATTGGCTGAGTGGAGGAAGCACTATTCCCATCAGAGGTTTGGACCTGCACAGACACTCAGCAAACAACAAGTTTCTGAGCACACGGAACCAGCTCTCAGATCGCAGTGGGAGGCGCTGTCTCTTCCCAGCTATGTGACCTCGGGCAGGCTCCTGAATCTCCAGGCTTCAATCTCCTCCTCTGCAAAATAGGGGATATGGCAAACAAATGCTTAATTGCACCTTTTTAAAAGGCAGCCTCCCTCGAAAAGGCCTTTTAATGTGTGGGTATGGATTTCGGGGGTGCCCGCCTAACAAAAGCAGGGCCCCCTATATAAAGCAGCAAGAGATCCGGCTCTGAAAGCTATTTTATTCCCCTTTTCAGTGGGAAGAGTCTTCGCCATTAGCTCTATTTGACTCTAAACACAGCCTGGAGACTTCCTGTGTCCCCAGGCACCCATTTGGCTGGTACCGATCCAGAAGTACCACTTAAATTAGTGCCATGAATAAGAAGGAAGAAAATCTGAAAAATGGGTGAAGTATGCGCCAAGAATCTCCCACTTATTTATGTCCTCCTAAGGGAAACTGCCTGAGATGGAGAAAAGAATTTCGCCGTTCTTGGTAAGAGACTGCTTTGCCCCAGCATCAAAGTCTTCCTACGACTCTCATTTAGAGGGAGATGCCCACAGGAGAGGGATTAAAGAGGCGCTAAGAGGTACATTCCTGCTCTGGCAGGGGATTTCCCCTAACTCGCTGTAGTCCTGCTAACACAATCTCATCTTCCCTTATGGAGAAGGATGACTCAGTGTGAGCTTTGTTTTCTGCTTAAATTTAAGCCACGTTGTGTGCAAGGACAGTATGGCACGGCCCCTGATTAATCGCAGAGAGCGTCCGAGCGACTCAGTCGGTTCCGCTCCGACATGAGCGCAGTTAAAAAACAGACTCCTTCCTCTCCCTGGGGACACAGCCACCAGGACATGAAGACCTCTGCTTCGAGACAGTCTCACAGGGGCTGGTCTGTAGCCAGAGCCTGGGTAAGAACTCAAGAAAACCCCTGCATAACGAGGCTGGCATCATTTAATATGTTTTTAACCTGCTAATAGCCGGAAGGCATGGAGACACAGCTGGCTGGCTAGATCTGAGCAGAGGGCACTGAGCGCCCAGGGAGGGCACAGGGGTGTGAGGCTGCTGCCCTGCCCGGCCCGGCTGGTGGCGAGGGCCTTCTGTTATGCGTAGCGCAGCTCAAACCACCAAAGGGCCCAGCTTCTCCATGGCAACCCCAAACAGTCTGTTCATTCCAGAGGCTACCCTGGCAGCAAAAGTGGACCCAGTGCCATGCAATGGTGTCCTTGTGACACACAATGGGAAGTGCGAAACGCTTCCTGATTGACCATCGGCGGCCCTCTGGGAATGCTCCCAAGGGTGAAGCCAGCCCAGGCATGGCCATGGATGGTCTCAGAGAGTCAGGGGACAGGGATTTACAGACAGGGAATCCTAATTTATGGGGAACTCATAATTTATGGGCCTGGCAGCCTCCCTGAAAGAGATGAGGGTTTAGGTGGAAAGAAAAAGTGGGAGGGATGGCAGAGGCGACGGGTGGGGGGGGATTCCATACGATTCAGCGACTCTGGAGTGGCTGGACTGAATCTCCTGCTGTGTGTTGAGGACACTGCCCCTCTGTCCCTAGACAATCAGGGTGCTTCTCCTCTCTTCACTCGGACACACACAGTCACACTCATGGCCTGGCCAGTGGCTGCCGCCCCCCACCATCCTACCTGCTCCTTCTTTCTCTGTTTCTGCTCCATCCATGCTGGCTGCAGCCTCCCCCAGCTCTGGGTACTGACACCTGCCCACCTTCCCAGGCCCTGGCGCTGAGAGGGCTTGTAGGAGGGACAGAAAGGGGCCGGGCCTGGGAGTCAGATATACAGGGATCTGAACCTGTCCCCTGGATTTGAGTTGCCTGGGGCAAGTTAGTTAACGTGCAGGAACCTATTGTCTTATCTGTATGGTAGAGACACAAACACCGGCTTTGGAAGGGTTTTATGGGGAACAAATGGGGTAATATATGTAAAAGCAAGTGCCACCAGTGAGAGCAGGAGCTTACCTCCCCTGCCCGCATTCCTCCCTTCCCACAGCCCACTGCGCTCTTCCCTCTGGCCCCCGGAGGGTCCCTCGGTCTGGGCACCTGCACCAGATGACCTAAGCTAGGAAAAGTGATCACCAAAGGAGAGGCTAAGAAAGTCCACCAGGATGTTCCTAACACTCTGTCTCTGTTGTGGTAAACGATGACTTTAATTTACAAAGCAGATGAATACTAAATCTTCATGAAATTAAAAACTATATTATTTATGTGAGCGGAAACGGAAAATGTTCCGTAGCTAGCAGCCATCCCGCTTTGTAGGAGGAACACTAAAATAATTAAAATCACTCGTGCTTCAGTAATAAATAATGATAATAAATAAATGTCCTGACCTTAAGCGAAAATATAAAATTAAAACCCATTTGGTATGTAAATTCATTCAGGAGCTAGCGAGTCTCTCAGCCTAAGACGGTGCGGGATGGAGGAAGTGTTCCCTACGTGAATTTTGAAAGGAAAATCAAAGAACAACAGAGTTGTGTGTGTACCGACTCATTATGCTACTTTAATTCCATCTAATGCTGTGTGGAGCCTTGAGGCTGGGACATTAATATCCTGCTTTTTCTGTTTCACCAATTCCTCGTGGAGACCAGGAGAAAGAATTTCAATCCTGGAGGCTGAAATCAGGGGAGGCCAGAAAATTGCGGGAGAGGTGGAGAATGGAAACTTGGGGAGGCAATTTTTCACGTGTTTGTAGAAAAGAAGCTGGCAAAGAATGGCCCTGGTGCTGGCTGGGGCTGGGTCCTCGAGGGTTTGGGACACAAATTATCCAGGGGGATGAAATGTCCCTGGTCTTGGGTCCAGGTGGGAACCATTCCAGGGCCCCGAGAAGCCGGGCAGGAAGTCTGTGGACTGCCTTTGACTTCAGGAAAATGCCAACCAGCTCCAGATGGTGCACACCCCACCCCCCAAAGCCTGACAGCCCAGCGCCCAGCTTTACCATGAAGTAACTGCATGTTCCACGAAGCCTGCACACCCTGAATAAGGCCAGCCCAGGAAACTGCAGGGCAACGTGCCAGACAGAGAAATCAGAAACTTTCAACCCTGCTGTGTAATAAAAGGATGGACCCCCTTTTCACCTTGTCCCCACCTCCACAGCCTGCCTCACCCAGCCTCTCGTTGCAGTCCTAGAACTACCTTGTGAGGGAGCCAGGGCACGCTCCCTGGACCACTGGTCCTGACCCCACGTCCCCTGAAAGGTGTGACATCCTCCCACCCCCTCACTACTGCCCTAAAGGAGTAGGCGGAGAGGCTGCACCACAGGAAAGACGGACCTCCACACTCTGCTATCCAAGGGGACCCACAGTCGCCAGCATCCCGGGGAGCTGGGGCCTTGGGGAGAGCGGAGGCCTGCGGATCTATTCATGCAGAATCCCCTGTTCTGTCGTCCAATACAGCGCACCACTCTTCCAGGTGGAAAAGAAGGGAAAAATCCAACCCAAGTCCTTCAGCGTCTGAATGACTCCAAACCATCCAGGTTTGTAAACAAAACACTGGGATAAATGACTGATTTTCTCCACTTTTGAATCTCAGACATTAAAACTCATTGAACCATCAACAAGCCACCAACAAGGTCCTCTGATGACACATGTTCTTTCTCCAGCTTGGTGACAATCTCCTCCATGTACTCCTGGGGGCTTAGGGAGCCCTGCCTCCCATAGCAGATCTGTGGCCCCCTCCCAATCCGCTAGGGAGCTCAAGTGCCCTCCTGCTCCTGCGTGCTAATTTCTGTGTGACTCCACGAAGGACACAAAGACAAAGACAGCCACAGCACGCAAGCAGAGAAGAAAGGCCCTGACGGGGTCAGGGGGAGCCAGGAAAATAGCCTTAAAAACCTACAAAGCCAAACGGTGGAAATTTCCTAGAAAAGCCTTCCAGGTGAGGCATGAAGCTCTGGACCAGCATGCCAGCGGGGAGAGGCCACTGGCTAACCTGCAGATTAGGGAGGCTCCCATATCCCTTTGAGGGCCAGAAGAGGGCCCCTTTCTCCCAACGGTAAAGAAGCCTCTCCTCTTGGCTGTCCCTGAGAAGGAGTGAGGTCGCCTTGAGATCTCTGTTTTTCCCTCTCATTTGGGCATATAAGCCATACCCCTGGCATGTCCGCTCTGGAAAGGGGACTGATTATTCCTGCTAACAGGCCTTTGTGACCCCAAAGCAGGGGCCGACCGCAAGGCAAACCTGGGCTGCAGCTGTCCAAGCAGGGGCCTGAGCGGATCTCTGTGCTCCTCAAGAGGCCTCGGGCCTGCTGCCGTGTGGAATCCGGGCCCCTCTCTGGGCTCACCTGCCGCCCCCGCCCTGCTCCCAGGTCAGAGCATGCTTGTGCAGCTGCCCTAGGATACCAAGGACAGCTCCAGGAGGCTGGGTTCAGAGACACCTGGCTCAGCTGCCAGGACTCCTGGGTCTTTGGGTCAAAGTGACCTGGAGCTTTGGATGGGCAGCATGGGGCTCAATGTGGAAATCAATTCCCCTGGGACTAAAGATACTGCCCCCTCTTCCTTGTCTCCCCAGAGCTCCCATCATACAGCTTAATGCCCCAGGCTTCTAACACCCTTCTGAGCCCCTGGCCATGTCTCTTTTGTGAAGCCTATGGCTGCCACGGGCCAGCTGGGACCACTGTCCTCTGATGAGGATAGAACTCTCCCCAGGATGCTTCTCTAACTCCTTTTTTTCCACAGCAGTGAGTAGGCGTGGGCTGGCTCAAGTAGGTGCTCAACAAACACCCACTCATTCACCTAACATTTACCAAAAACCTTCCACGCTCTGAGCCCAGAGGGCCCAAGAACAGCTCAGAGGCTGGAGTGGACAGGTGCCGAGGGAAGTAGTTTGGGGGAAAGTCAAGAGTCCTTGTTTCTCCACTGGACACCGACTGAGGACTTGTGTGTGTCAGACTCAGGAGAGAGAGGAGGGAAGGGTCATCCCACCTTTGGGGGGGCGGGGGAGGGGGAGGGTTGACAGGAAAGCCTTCAGGGAGGAGAGGTTTTGAGAGGGGAGTGAATGTCCCCTGGGTAGGAGGAGTGATGGGGCTACTTCAGGAAGAGGAAGGAGTGAGGGCAAAGGCTGAAAGGAACCTGCATAGAGAATGCCACGCTGCTCCCAGGTGGCCGCCCAGTAGGCAGGTGAAAGGATGAGGGACAGCTGATGAGGCTGGAGCACAACGAGGAGGGCAGTCCACCCTGAGCGAGGAGGGGTCTCTGGAGGGTGGGGAGACAGGCTGAGGGGACAGGGACAGGATGCCGGGAGACCCATTCAGGGGCCTTTACAGTGATCCAGGGGAGTCTGGATGAGGACCTTGACCGGCACGGTGGGCACGGGGATGGAGAGGAGGGGATGGATGATGGGGAGAATTTAACATGTTGAATTGACAGTGATGAGCCAATGGCTGTGGGGGGTAAGGGAGAGGGAGGAGTCAGGGATGATCCCTGGGCTGGACGTGGGCGTCCAGGTCAGGAAATCCAGCAGCCAGGCTACATGGAAGATGAAGTAAGGCTGAGCTGCTCACTGGCGCCCAAGGCTTTGCCCAGGCAGCAGCTGGTTGTGTGGACTGGGAGCCCAGAGAAAGGGCTGGCCTGGAGGTGGGGGGGATGCGGGAGCCCCAGACTCTGTCCCAGCTCTGTCCTTTCCCCTTTCAGTCCACTCTCCCACGTGGCAGCCAGAGGGGTCCAATTCAAATGCCCCAGGGACACCGGCCTCTCACCTGCTCCTTGCGCAGGCCGGGCACACTTCTCCCTCAGGGCCTTCGCACTTCTTCATCCTCTGCCTCGAATGCTCCTGCCCAGATATCCACGTGGCTCCCCGCTTTCTTCAGGCCTTTGTTCAGGTGTCACCTAAACAGGCTCTTAGTATCGCAGCCCACCTCCGCTCCAGCCTGGATCTCTCTGACTTCCTTCCTGGCTTTATTTCTCGGGAGCACTTTTCACCAGCTGACATTTATTTATTTGTTTTCTCATCTGTCTCCATCCATTGGCATGGAAGTTCCAATAAAGCAGGGATATTTGTTCTGATTAAGCACATAGTAGGTACTAAATAAATGTTTTATTTAGTGAATGAATGAATAAGTTAGTGTTCTCTGGCTGGCCCTGCCTCCACCTCCACTGAATACAAGATGCCTTGGTTTGCCGCTAACTTAGAGCTGTGCCCTCCTAGCCTCGCACTGGTCTGGGTCTTAGGTCCCTGAATGGCTACTCAGGACCCTGGGTTCCAGGCGGCCTGGACTTCGGATGCTGCCCCTGCAGCCGAGGCGTTGAAATGCAGCCTCCCTGTGGGTGGGGACCTCAGCACGCGCGTGCGGCCACCCTCAGGCCTCACGTAGGTCTGCAGAGGAATGCAGAGCCTGGGCAGGACGCCTGGAGTTTGGACAGAATTTATTGCTCTGAAGGCTCCTTGAGTTTTAAGGTCTTAAACATCAACCCACATACTTTGGCAGAGGCAGATGCAAAAAATAAAACCCAAAACCTACAGGAAACAATCTGGGGAGAGCTGGAGGGGGAGTGTGAAATGGTCAAAACATATGGGCCAAAGCCTGAATAAACAGCAGAAGGGCCAGCCCAGTCTAGGGCCTTTGAGAGAAAACATCACAATTTAGAATGCTGCTTGGGAAGAGGCAGAAAACTCTAGAATGTAATCTTCCTTCAAGGCTGCATCTCTTGCTGGTACTAGGGCAGGTAAAATACAAGAGGAATCAAATAGAAAAGGTGACAAGAGGCAAGAGAGGCCTTGGAGCCAGGAGACCCAGCCATACAGTTAGCTTTGCCATAGATGCTGTGTGACCTTGGACATGTCCCTTCCCTCCCTAGGCCTTTGTTTTTGTCTGTAAAGTGAGAGGTTTGAACACTGGGCCTTCTGGCTCTGCTGGCTGTTCCATTTCTTAGTATTTAGGCGGCCTCCTTCAGAACGGCCAGCTAGGCTCACCCAGCATGCCAGATGCATCCCCTTGCAAGTTATCACAATATGGTAGGACCCAGAATGTCCACAGTTGTTCAGTGCACAGCTTGTACGGCTGTACATGGCAGCCTCATTTGCCCTGCACTGTAGACACCAGCATCCCTTGTAAAGACCACCAAGCCCCGATATTTGGGAAGGCTCCTTGAGAACTGTTGTGGGTCATGGCGGTACTGGATTTAGCTTCTGGACTGTGTAGCATCCAGATGGCTGCCGGGTTGGCCCTGCTTTGCTCAACTCAAATTTTTCTCTGAAGCTGAAAGGCAAAGCTTGTTTTCCTGCAGGTCCCAAATGTGCCTTCTGTCTGTTGACCCTTGTGCTGCATCCAGCAGGGGTTTTAGAGTTCTTCCTTCGTTGGAGTCTGGGCCAAGGCTGCTCAACTTGGCTCCCACTTAAAAGGTGACCTGGATTGACATTGCTGCATTTCCCATCTCTGCCTGCAGTAGTGCAGAGCAAAGCTGAGCTGAGGTGGGAGGGTGGGCAGGATTCCAGCGTAAGCCCCCAAGGCCCACAGCTCCAGGGCGGCCCCACAGGCTCGGGGCCTCTCCTCTGCCTGGACACGCCCGGGCCACCCTATTAATAGACCAGCTCGGAGAGCACTGCCTCCCTCGGAGTTTCCATTTCACTTGCACTACATCTGGCTGTCCCAGTGGGGACAGCTTCCTTGCAAAACAAACAGCAGAATCAATATTTCCTTCACCGGGGGAGGGGTCGGGGCTTCAGATGGCAGGCCAGGCCCTCTCTCTACTCCTGCTGGCTGGGTTCAAGGAAAGCGGCAAACAGGCCGCCAGGCCCTTTTCTGCCTCAGTTCAGCGATTTGATTACATTAAATTAACAGACATTTGTCGAGCACCTTCAACATATCAAACCCCACGGGGCGCAAGGGAGAGAAAGATGAATAAGACACGTCCTGGGCCCTGGAGGAGCGCACGTGTTGCAGGAGACAGACACCTAAACGAAGAGTTATGGTGGATGTGGAAGCGGGGCAGACAGGGTAAGGCCAGGAGGACCAGCGTCTGAAACCATCCGTCTTGGGGCACAGTCGGTGCCTGACACAAAGGCGAACCAGACCTGCAACGCCCCCCAGCGTTCACGGCCTGGCTGTGCGGACACTGTCTCCCAGGTCACTGTTGAGGTGGCCCCCCCATCCCCAGGCCTGACAGGAGAGCTCTGCGCGTGGTGGTGGCGGCTCCTCCCGGGGACTGGAGGGGCTCTGGGCCAGGCCCAGCACCAATTCTCTCTGCCTCCTCTGGGTATCCTCCAGTCCACCTGCTGGGACAGCCTGGAACAACCCCGGCCTCCACTCTCAGTGCATGAAAGTCCTGGGGAGCTCGTTAAAAATGCAAATCTAGGCCACAGCCCTAGAGGTTCAGAATCAATAAACTTTGGTTGGAGGAGTGGCTGCATCTGGGAATCTGCCTGTTAGAGAGGCATTGTGGGCAGGGGCCAGGGGCATTCACACCCCCTCAGCCCTTGCCACCCACCCCCCTGGCATGGGAGTCAGTCAGCTTTTGATGAATGAAATGTTGAAGGATGATTCTCTCAGGGTGAGACGGTGGGGGGTGCAAAACTGACTCCAGGCCCCCTGGCCTCTAGGGCTGGCCTCTCCACCCCACAAATCTGCATGTGCAGGCCTGGCTCCGCGAAGCCTTCCGTGATGTTCCACCGACGGGATTTTTCCCAGCTCTGCACTTAAAGACCTCAATGTCAACAGAACGTGAGGGTGTGAGTGTGTGTTGTGTGTGTGTCTTTTATCAGAATCCTGGGTGCAAGAAGGATCCAAATCCCACATTCCTAAAAGATCTGAATACATCCCAACCCCCTACTACTCGCTGTCCCTCAGGGATCACGAGAGATCTGAGGGTGACGGGGACAGTGGCCCCCGGACCTACCATCAGCTGTGTGCCCCCTTGAAGGATCTCTGGTGTTTCTGTCTGTTTGTTTAACCTGCTGGCTGGCTGGCCTATCCTGACGGCCCCCTGGGCTCCACCATGGCCAGGGTCCACGTTGGCCTCACCCCGAGGTGTCCAGGGCCGAGTCCTGCTGAGGGCCGGGTCTGGGCCAGCACCAAGCGGACCTCAGCAGACCCGTCCCTAGACCCCAGGCTGCTCCGGACGCTGCCTGTGCATGTACTGGCCTCACAAACAGTGCGCTGCCCAGCGTGAGGCAAAGGTGTGCAAAGCGGAGCCTCTTTCAAAGGAAGCCAGTCAGGAATTTGGGATTCAGAGAGTTTCTCCATTTCAGAGGGATGGAGATGCCCCGCATACACGGTCTCATTTTTGTTCACAAGCTGGGAGTCAGTGTGACCGCTTAGCAAAGGTTGGAGTGGATTGCTCTGTCTCCCCTAAAGACAGTTCCATGAGAACAGCCTCTGTTCCTGAGAGCCTCCGCAGGACTGATCACAAACATCATGGGGAGTGAGAAGCCCCGAGGCACCACTGTCGTGGTGTGGAGAAGAAAACCACATAGAAGGGAAAACAGACTCGCCTATGGGGGCAGCACGAGTCTCCAAGGCCCTGGTGCTGAGGCAGGCAGGGGAGGCCTGGGCGTGGGCGGGTCTGGAGCACCCTTGGAGCTCTGGCCCGGCAGCAGGTGGGAGGGGTGGGAGAGGGTGAGCTGGTGAGGGATGCTGAGGCCCCAGGACATAGCCTCCTCGGCCTGCTCCCAGTGGGCAGTGTGCTTTCCCACCGGACAAAGGGGGAGCTCCGGGCCTCACGTGGCCTCTTACCAATTCAGCCTCCCTTCCATGGCCCACTTGGTGTCCAGCTTTGTGCCAGGCTAGGCCGTGGGGAGGCCAGGAGGAGGAGCAGGCCCTGCCACTGGGTCCCCACGGAGGGGATGGGTCAAGCCCACAGCACCTGGTGGGGATTCGGACATGCCGAGTTGTCCGAGGTTTCTGTGAAGACTGACTGGAGGGTATGGGATCCCCACAGTGGGATCCGGAAGACAGGCAGGGTTGGGGTGAGCGGAAGGCTGGTGAGAGGGCACTTCAGAAATAAACCACCACAGAAGAACAGGCCGGAAGACACGCAAGAAAAACGTTACAACGGGGCCAACACAGGCTGTTCCTTCTCGAGCCCCTGAATTTTCAGTTAATAAAAACTAGGCCGCTTTCCCTGCGCTTGTGTCAGGATTCGGCGTGGCACAAGAATGAGAGAGACCACCTGGACTTTAGACCCTGGGCACGGAGCAGCTTAGCCGGCATGTTTTAGGATAATAAAAGAGCCTAATGGAGAAGCAGTGCCTCCTTACCCTAGAGCTCTGATTAAACTCTGGAATATGGGTGACACGTACACCGAGGAGGACACAGTGCGGTTAGAATTCTGCCAGCAAACATTCTAAAATATTCATGAAACACGGGACTAGGCCTGACTGTTAACACTGCAACTGGTTCCCTCCAATGGAGTGACAAATGGGCGCCAAACATCGTCATCTGTCCCTTTGATGGTTCCAGGTCCCACCAGAGAGGGGAGGGGGCCTCGGGCGGCCCAGGGAGGCTGCAGAGGAGGGGCCCCAGCCGAGCTCTCCCCGTGGCTTCTATTTCCGTGTAAGAGGGCAAGGGAACAGTGAATTTCTTCAGACTCGGAGGCAAAATAATTGATTCTCCAAGTCTTACTCCATCAAAAGTGATTAGTGGGGGGGCCCTGGGGATTCCACGACACCACACTAACCTCCTCGCTGAAAGGAGCATTGTTAAATACACAAATCTCAACAAACGGCAGAGGCAAAAAGCAAAACGGCTAAAAAAAGTAAATTGGCCTGCGAAAGAAAATAAGGAGGAAGAGAATAAAATGAACTCCTGGCTTTCCTGGTTAAGAGCTTCTTCAGAGCTTCTAGACATGCTGAGAGGGAACCACAGAGCAAAATTGCTGCAATTTAACAGGGCATCTAATTAGAAGCAGCAACATGAAGGGCCTTTTCTTCCTGCTCTGGATTTTGCTTCTTTCTATGCAGGGTTCAGAAGTATGACAACTCGAGGACAAAGAGCTATGTCCCCAAATAAGAAGAAGGAGCATATCAGCTACTGAATTACTGGTTTTTATATCCTTCGTCCAACAAAGGTGGCCGAGGCATGCTATGTGCCAGCTGCTATGCTAGAGCGGAGGTGACAGAGAGGAATAAGACACTGGCAGCACCCGTTGGGGAAAGAGAAAGAGTTTAGACAACTAAAATACAGTGTTGAGTGTGCTAAGGCACTGGGGCACGCACCTCCTTAGGAGGGGCGGATAAGCCAAGCACAAGGCCCCTCTCCCTCCTCCCCGATTGGCAAAGTGGACATTCCATGCAAACATCTTATTATCTCGACTTAGAAAGGGAACACTTTCAAGGTGCAGGGGATGAGGAGTGACTGCTGAATGAGTCTGGGTTTCCTTTTGGGCTGATGAAAATGTTCTCGAACTGGAGAGTGATGATGGTTACAAACCTTGTGAATGTACTAAACGCCGTAGAATTGTGCACTTGAAAGTGGTGAATTATAGGCTTATGTATATTTTACCATAATTTTTAAAAAGTAACATTTTCTGAGTCACATTCAAGTGAAGCTTTGCTTCCAGCTTCAAAGGTTCCTCGACAATCCCTGAGACGGAGGCGGGGTGGGCGGGCATACTGAGCCGGTGAAGCCTTCCCAGAGGCTTGCCACTCACTGTCCCTCTGCTCAGTCCCGGCTCCCGGCTGGGCTTCACCATCAGAGGAGGAAGGAGCCCATCAAGCCGCATCACAGCTGCCCTCTGAAAGGCCACCGAGAACTGCTCCCAACAGCAGAGTCTCCGGAGCTTTTCCTGGTCTAATTTTAAACTCTCTCCGGTGGCAGAGCCACTGCAGAGCTTCTCCTCCTCTTGAGAAGAGTCTGCTATTGTGTGGAAGTTCCTTTCTGGGAAGGTGGCTGGTGGGCTTGGCACAGTCTCCTTTCTATCGCCCCTCGATGATGTCTCCCGACACCAGCGTCCAGTTTCCAGTTACCCATGGGTCGCCTCCTCTTGGTGAGGGAGTTCACCAAGCCAAAGATCTGGGGAGGCTGCTGGGGTGGGGAGGAGAATGAGAGGAGGTGGAAATGGAGCTTTCCTCAGATTTGGCAGAGACTCCCAGCCAGATTCTTCCCTTGAATTTGAACTTAGCCACTCAGCACTAAACGCATCATCTGACTCTCCCCACTTCCCGTGACTGTGCAAATATTTAGCTTCACCTTCATGCAGCCGGCGGTCCATCTGTTAACAGGCTGGCCAGACAGGGGCCTGGTGGCACGGACCTGACCCAGAAGTAGGTATAATCCTCTCTTCTAAATGTGCTTAATACCATCGATAATCTTGTCACATAAATCTCCGGTTAGCAGTGAGCTGCAGCGATCGTTGCTAGACTCCAAGAATCTTTCAGTAACGGATTCCACCTCCTGTAATCTATCTCCTTTCTTATACCGATTTCAGCTGCCATGTTGCTGAGCGCTCGGAAGAACCGCCCTGACCTTTAAAGGCGCTGTTTCTCGGGAGCAGTCGCTTGCAGACTCGCCCAGCTGAGCCAATCTATTCATTCATTTGGCTTCCTGAGGTCCTCTCCGCATCCCTCCGCATACTGTGCCGACTCGGATGGCCACTTCTTGCCGTGGGGGTCCCGTAGGTACCATGGTCTGCGTCTTCCACTTCACCTCCTTGTTTGAGGCTGAATGTCACTTCCTATGCCAGGTGGTGTGGTCTTTGACTTTCTCTGTCCCCGGCTCAGCCTCTGGGCCTGAGGACTTGCCCCAGCACTGCCAGCTTGGGGTTGCAGTGTCGCCATGGGCTTGGAGGGACATGATTAGCTCGTATGGTTCATGTGTTCCTCCAAAGAGATTAAACCCATGTCATTAAATCACTTCCAAGATGTAACTTACCAGCGTGAACACCACTGGGCAGAACCATTAATTCCCAAACGCGTACTCTCTACTCGCAGAGTTTCTGCAGTCTAATCCCCAGAGGGCAGATCTGGGAGGGGGGTGCCTTTCTCCAGGAGCACGGTACACAGCTCTGCTTCCAGTCCCCCAGCCATTAGAGAATAAATTTCCTTTGAGCAGCACTGATGCCTGCTCCAGTATGGGTTTTAGGCTGCCAGCAACAGCTGGGTAAACAATTGGGCTGCAATCTAATTCCATACCCAGACTCACGGGAACAGCTGGGGAAAAGACACAGCACAGCCTGCTAGGCCAACTAGAGCCTGCCTGGGCATCTCTCATCTTCTGAAATAGACCCAGAAGCCATGGCTTACATTAGCGGACAGTTTGTCTAGGTGAGTATGTGGGTTTGGGGGGGCCTGCCTTGGATCAGGGGACCAGCACCGTCTTGTAACTCTGTAAAATGACCTGCTAGAAATAACACAATCAAAGCACGACCTTTGAAGACGAGGAGGGGCTGAGGCCAGGGCTCCAGCAAAATTTTCTCCTTTCAATTACAATGAGATAAGGAGGAGCAGAGATAGCAGCAAAGAGAATTTTATTCTGAATTAAAGTCCGTGAGAAGAGGGGAGCGCTTAGTGCTCGGAGCTTTTATTTGGCCTGTGTTTTTTGATTTAAAGAATTTCCTCGATGGCTCTCTGAGTTTGATCAAGAGCCTTCTGCCAGAGGAATAACGAGCAAAGCCTGTTCATCCCTATTTTCTTACTTCAGCTAAATAAGAGACCCGATGTAGGACCTCCCTTTAAGTGGGGTCCACAGTAGAAGTCTCACCCCACACTCATAAATCCATACTCCTCTTTGGGGACACCAGCACATGCAAATGATGCACCAGGCACCTTCAGATTCCAAGGGGACGCTGCTGTAGGTTGTGAGAGGGACGTGGGAGGACTGGAGCGTCTCACTTTAACTGCCCTTTGAAATTTTTCCAAATTGGAGTCCATATGTTACAGGAAGCAGGCAGGTGGTCATTAGAAAGCTTGTGGAAACATTTTTTGACATCGAGGAAAAAGGTGTGATGATGTTCCATCTCAGCTCAGCAGACAGGAGGTCAGCAGGCCATCCTGCTCCTGGATTAAACTCAGCATCAAAAGCATCCTTCGCAAAAGACCAGCCCCCGCGCAGGTGGGCCTTCTTTAAGGAGACACTAGGAAGAGAAGCTTTCACGGAGAGCGGGAGTTTCCTAGCGTGGCCGCAACCAATTACTACAAACTAGCAGCTTTGACAACAGAAGTTTATCCTCTCTCAGATCTGGAGGCCAGAAGTCCAAAATCAGGATATCAGGAGGCCACACTCTCTCTGAAGGCTCTAAGAGAGAATCTCTTTTTTTCTTTTTTTATTTTAATCTCCTCCAGCTTCTGGCGGCTCCAGGCATTCCTTGGTTTGTGGCAGCATCACTCCAATCTCTGTCTTCACATGGCCTCCTTCTCTGTCTGTGTGTCCAGTGTCCCTCTCCTTGCTCTTAAAAGCAGACTTGTCAATGGCTTTGGAGCCCACCCTCATCTAGGATGATCTCATCTCGAGAACCCTACCTTAATTACATCTTCAAATACCCTGTTTCCAAACACGGTCGCATTCGGAGGTTCTGTGGGGACATATATTTCGGGGGGGGGGTGCCGCCATTCAGCCACTACACAGAGAGTGCCCTGGAAGTCCAATCCTGTCTATGGAGCCCCTCTTTCTCGAGTCAAATGTTTTAAAGAAGAGACGGGTTTCTTTGGAGGAGGCTTGTCCTAAAACACAGCTCAAACCCCTCCCTGGGTGGGCTGGGTGGGTGGGCTGGGTGAGAAGTCTTAGCAAGTTCACAGTGAACATAGACAGAGCTGGGGCACAAAGCCTAGACCCTCCCCCAACCCCCCATTGTGTTCTCCCCCCACAAAGCAGATGGCTGACTGGCATCCTGAGAAGTTCCCTGGGGGCAGGGCTAGCTCAGGCGGCTGAGAGAGCAACTGCCCATCCTCGGGGAGCCCCCCACACCACTACCCTGAGTGGTAGGCACCTCTGGCCCTCTTACTCTCCACCCTCCACCCTCTACCTCCTGGCTCAGTGTCGGCGCTTAGAAATGTTAAATAACAATAATAATAATAACACATCTGAGTGTGACGCTTTAATAGCCAATCTGTCATTCTCTTACTTTATTTCTGAGATTTTAAGAACCGTGCCCTTCCTGCACAAAACATCAGGGTGCATTTATATTAAAAAATGAAACTAATTAAAATGTTTGAAAACCATAAACCACACCACCATAAAACAGCAGCAGCCCTATTTTTCCAGTCTAAAAAGATGTTTCTTCCTCATTTTGGGGCCTGCCCTGATGAGCAAACTACTGGAGTTGGGAGGCCCTGGAGATGGGAGCCCGGAGCTGCGGTGCGACCTCTGGACGAGGCCTCTGGTTCCCTGACTCTGGCGTGGGGTCTGGGGGAAGCGAGGCTGGGGCAGCAGCCAGAGGTTGGACTTGGATGGGGAAGGCTAGAGGACAAGCTACCCTTAAGGTCATCAGAACTCAACCTGCTTAATGCGTAACTGTGTCTTGGGAGAGTTTTTCAAAGGCTGAACGCGTAAGGTGAACGCCAGAGCTTAAGCACCCGGTGATTCTGTTGCCGCACAGCGCTGAGCTGGACACGTGTGGCTGCAGTGTACGGTCGATCCGCTGTCACTGCCTGTGACTCGGCATATTCTTCATCACAACGGGATGCCCCGGCAGGGGAGAGCTCTGGGCTTAGTCTGCAATCGGGAAGCTGCCCTCACAGAAGTCCATGCCAAACCGGCTGGGCCACGAGAACCTCTCAGTAAATGAAGTATGCACATTCGCTGAATGAAAATGAGAGAGAATCCACGCCATGTGCAAAATGCTGGGAAGGAAGGCAGGTGGGGTGGTGGGGAGCAGAAGGAGAGGACCAGCCACGTATAGTAAAAGGCCAGAGTTTTCCCAAAGCTGTGCTGCAAGGCAAGAGGTGTCTGATTCTCTCGGGAGAACACAGGAGGGACCGGCGAGCCATCATTGTTTAAAGGCTCATACCTCATATTTTCCCAGACGAGAGAGTCCACTGCTTTAAAAATCCGCCCCCAGGAATTTATCTTTACAGCAAAACTCCTGTTTCACATACTGTCACCACCATCTCCTGCATTTACGGAGCACTTACTGTTTGCCCAGTGATGGGCTAGATTTCTTGCCTGGAATTTCCCTGATTCAGATAGAGCTCCTATAAGGTAGTAGTGCTCTTATCCCCATTTTACAGATGAGGAAAATGAGGCTGCAGAATGGGCAAGCAACTTCCCAACGATGCAAGCCAAGGCTGCCGGTCTTTAAGGCCTGTGTCTTTCCAGTTCACGCTCTGCCTCGCATGGTCCTGCGGGCTCCCACGCACTCCAGCTGGGCTCAGCTGCATCAGAGGCAGGGCTGCAGCTTCTGTTTGGCTGAAGTGGGGGACAGGAGGCAGAGGAGGGGCAGAGGTGAGAAGGAGGCTTGGTGAGGTGAGCGGAGGTGGGATCACCAATGGCCTCGAGTTGCTTTATCTTCAAGAGAAGTTTGGAGTAACTGCACCTTTTTTTTTTTTTAAAGGAGAGATGTGACAAGAACAGCTCTGCAGTGGTGGGGAGAATGGCTGGGAGGGAGTGGGTGGACTGGAGGCAGGGGCATGGGCGGGGAAGATATCTCTGTCCTCTAGATGGAAGCAGAAATGGAGGGAAATGGATGGACTTGAGCAGCATGCGCAGGTGGACCTGACGGCGAGGATGGAGATGGAGAGGGGAGAGTCCTGGCCGCTTACACAGCTGGGTGGACCCGGCCCTGAGCCAGGCCAGGCAGAGGAGGAGGTTTGGGGCTGAGGACGTGGAGTTTAATTCTGGCCGTTTTATATCTGAAGCTCCTGGCAGAGATCTAAGGGCAGACATCCAGGGAAAAGAATTGGGAGTTGGAGGCCTGGGCTTTGAAGGAAGGAAGATCTGAGTTCCAGTCCCACTTCTCAGAGCTGGAGCGCTGAGCAAGGTCTCCAGGCTTTCCCAAGCTCAGTTTCCTCCTGTGTAAAACGCGCATCATTGTAGACTTACCACATGGGGGTGTTGTAGGAACCGAGACGAAACATGTAAAGCTCTTGGTGTGACGGGACCGCCATAAATGGTTTAAAAAACAAAACAAAGGAACAACAGCAACAACAAAAACACAGCTAATCACCACAACCACCAGCCAACAGAACGTGGTTGGAGCCCAGGACTGTTCAGGGCACGGGGTCGAGACTGGAGATCATCAAATACAGGAGATGGTTTTTCATTCCGTGGAAGCACAGTAATTGCTTTCAAAATGCCTGACTTCGGGATCCCCTGAATCAGGGAGGAGCTCCGTGCATTTCAAACACGGATTTAATTTATTTGTGGGCTGTTGACTACGATCACTGAGATGCCACACGAAGAACAAGAAACAGTCACAGAGCTTCTCTGAAAACAGAACATAGAACCACGGAAAAGTGGAATACGATTTTCAAAAGTGCACAGCTATCTTTTCTGGTAAAGCAAGTGAATTTCCACGACTTCACCTTCTTCTACCCACAACTCAATTAGACAATTCGACGCACCATTTACTGAGCACAGAGCAGGCAAATGTGAGGTGCTAGCAATGCAAAACCTAAGAAGACGGGGCCTTTGTCTCAAGGCCCCACATTCTAGAGGGAGAAAGAAATAGAGAGGTGAAGCCCACACAGTGAAGGCCCTGGTAATAATTATAATTGATCAAAGTGTGTATTAGACACCAGACGCTTGCAATATTAACTCATTTAATCTCCTGCCACAACCCAAAGAAATAGATGGTATTATTATCCCATTTTATAGAAGAGGAAGACAGTCTCTGAGAGGGTAAGTAACTTGCTAAAAGTCACACAGCTGGAAAGTAGAAAAGTCAGGATTTGAACTCTGGCAGTCAGAATCTGGAGTCTGGGGTCCTAATCCCATCACTGTGCTGGCAAAGAGGTGGGTTAAGTACTTATAAATCTGGTGTGCTTGTATATCGGGCATCCCAGCTAGGACTGATTAATGTGGTTGGCTAACCAACCGATCATTTCACCTTCCATGTAACACATCTTTTGTCCCTCACTGCCTCTCAATCCCCAGCCCCTCCTCCCCTCTCTGGTCGCCCCCAGGCATGCCATCCAACAGAGGTCAAATTTGAAATCCTGAATCAACACCTCTAATGACAAAGGGGACTCATTCATTTACCAATGACCAGCTGCTTCAGAACTGCCTACAAAGTTGACGATGGTCACAGGAATTTCTTCCGCCCCCGGAGTCCCTAGACGGGGTCGGCTACAGAGGGGCTTCTGAATGGTCAAGGCCAGAGATACAGGATGAGCGTCCACCTGCTCTGCCCAGCTCTGCACATGGACAAAGGCTCGGTGCTTCCTCCCCACTCTCCTCGAAGATTTTCCTTGGGGGCAGCCACTCCTCTGCCCCGAGCCAAGCTCTTGGCTTTGATAACAAAAGATAGACCCTGGCCCCAGCCAGGAAGCCCCGTTTATCTTTCACAGGGCCGTGCCCAGACATCAGGGGTCTAGGCTAAGGGGAGGCACAGCCAGCAAGTGATGGATCCTGCAGGATGGCAGAGTAGCACCAAGAAGCCCACTGGAGCTGGGTGGCAGCCGGCCAGGGCGTGTTCCATCAGCGCTGAAGCTGCTGCTGCTTGACCGGCTGCCTAACCACCAATGTGTAGGTGCTCAGGTCTTAGCCACGAGGGAGCCCGAGGCAGGCGTGAGTAGTGGTGGGAAGGCTGCTGCTGACTCAGTGATGCCACCAGAGCCCACCTGGGCCCTGGCTGTGAAGCCAGATTTCCAGGGACTAGAGGCAAGGGACATAGGATACCTGGACTTGGGAAGATTTTGCTAGAAAAACCCAGAGTCCAGCGTTGGATGTGGCAGTTACTAATTTCTGCTGGGAGGGACAGTCTTTTGGGAAGTGCAACGCTCATCTTAGGGAGCCTCTGGATCCGCCCGGTGCAGGCTTTCCCTGCAGCCATGCGAGCTGTCAGATCAATGGGGCCCCATCAGTGTGGTGAGGGATTTGCTGGGATCTCAAAAATGGGTAATCCCAAATTCCGAGCACCAGTTTCTTCCTCAATTATTTACAAGGAACACGATGTGATGCAATGGAATCTAATTCATAACGCCTTCTTAATGCCTTTATAACACGATATTCACAATATTCCCTTCTAATCTCAGCAGATGACAAGTTGCCACTATTGAATTCCCATTAATATGAATTATGGACACAATATATTTGCCCAATATCCTCTCCTCAGCCTAATATTGTGGGAGAATAAAAATCATACCCTCAGCATATTCCTGACGTATGAGGCGATGGCAGGGTGGAGTCTGTCCGCTCCTGGCTGGGGTGGAGGCTCCCGCGCTGGGCAGTGCGTGGACAAGGCCTGGAGCTCAGTCGGGTGAGCTGCTGTGGCACGAGTCTTTCCTCCTCCATGGCTCTCTTCTCAGGATCAGAGTCACCTTCAGAGCACGGGCTGTTCCCGCCCCACATTACACAGCGAGTGTAATCTCCACACTATAGCAGCATCATGAGGAGATAGTAAGCTGGACGGCCCTGTGCTGGTGGCAGAAGCCTGGACATTGTGTAACTCCCCGAGGTTAGATAATGAGGAGGATCACGGCCCTGCCTCACGCAGTCGTCGTGGGATGCAGTGGGTTAACACGGCAAACACACTTGGAACCCTGGCTGGCTCAGAGTGAGCACTCAATGAACATTAGCAACGGTGATGATGACGATGGCGGTAGTGGCCACCTCAAGGACACATCTAGGGTACTGGCTGGCTGGCCGTCCTTAGATGCTTCCTCGGATGGCTTCTGAGTGCACAGGGTTGAAGTGCACACTTGTGCCAGGACTCCACGATGCTAACTTGGAAAGTACACTTGCTGCTGGTGAGGTTTATAGTCCCTGCTGAACACAGCACAGCTGAGCCTTCACTCACAGCCCCAGCTCTAGGGGGTGCTAGAGAAAATGAGCACAAACATGCCCAGTGATGGCTCTAGCATCCCCCAGGACCCTCCTTCTCAAGGGCCGGGACTTCCCACTCATTGGCAGCAACCTCGCTGCCCAGCACCCCAGAGCCTTACGGGTGGGAGAGGAGCGAGTGGGAGAGATAGCCTCCTCCTCAGGCAGTCAGGCAGGCTCCCTTGTCAGTCACGGGGGGCACTCCTCAGTGACATCAACTTCACCATTACCTCCACGCCCCTCCTGGGGGCTGGGCCGCCCTCCCGCCCATTCCTCAGTTCTTCCCCACATTCCAATCAAGCCCACGTGGGTCTGCATTAAGGGCTGTCATTTGACTGGCTTCCAATCTGGCCACTGTGTTTGGCACCCCCATTTCTCTTAAGAAAGGAAATTATTTGGTACGTCAGCTCTCCCCGAATTTACACAGATATTTCCCCTCTCTCTTCCAATGGAGGGGCGTTTATTTCTTTTTTATTGTGGTAAAATATATATGACACAAAATCTGCTATTTTCACCGTTTTTAAATGTACAGTTCAGTGGCCTTCATTACATTCACAATGTCGCACAACCATCACCATTGTCTACTTTCAAAACATTTTCTTCACCCCAAACAAAAACTGTACCCATTAAACACTAACTCCCCATCCCCCACCCCTCCACTCCAGCCCCTGGTAACCTTGCATCCACTTTCTGTGTCTATGAATTAGGGCATTTATTTTCATAAAGGGCTTTTGCCTTGCTATTTCACGTAGACCTCACAACAACCCACTGAAGTAGGCCTTGTGGTACCGGGTTATAGGTCAGGAAACCGAGTCTCAGAGAGCTTAAGTGTCTTGTGTTGAGGTTGCTCAGCCAGTGAAGTGAGGACACGGGCCTTGAACCCCATCTCCTGAGCCGAACCTCGGGCTTCGCCCCCACCTGCGGCAGCCTCCTCAAATGCGGCCTTTCCCAACATTCCGGGGAGGACTGCTCCCTAGTAGGAGGGGGCTGAAGACAAATCCATAACACACAGCAACCTTTCTTTCTTCTCCCTGTTCCCCCAGAGCAGAGCTGAGCTTACAGAGAAGGCAGTGGGGAGTCATGGCTGCTCCTATCCTGTCCGATGTCAACGGCCAGCCCATGATTCTGTGGCATCTCCACTCCCCAGCCCAGGTTTAAATCCACCAGAACAACTGAGACCAACAGGAGGGAGCCGCTCCCTTGAGCTTGGGCATTGCTCCAAGCCCACCCTGGCAATACCTGGGGGCAGTTTTGATGGCCTAGACTGCCCCTCTGGAATGGAGCAAACCAAAGCAGTCTGCAAGCGGCCACTAAAGTAGACATCAGCCACGCACTACATCTTGGACCAAAACAAGAAACCCTGAGAAAGAGAGAGAGGCTGTGGCCTCAAAGCCTCAATGGTCCCCAAGATCCGGCATCTGAGCAGAGTCTACACTAACCACATGGTTTGGCTGTTAAAGAAAAAAGGTTGGCAGATCAGAAAGAACACGGACAGAAATGCAGTGGGGCATCTAGGAAATGTGGGGCTGGACCACGGAATCCTCTACACACTTTGGTCCTGACATCGTGGCTGTTTCAAACCACCAATGAGCAAAACTGCTTCAGTGGGGAGCCTGCAGCTCTCTCTTTAGGAGATGCCACTAGCATTGGGGAAAGATGTTAACGGAAAGGTGTCCAGCCCAGTTACTCATTCAACAAATTTCACTGGGTGGGGCCTATTCAGAGCTACATGCTTGGCTCTGGAGCTAGACGGCCTAGAGATGACTCCCGTCCTGCTGATCGATCATGGGCGAGTCACCCTCTCTTTCTCATCTCTAAGGGGGTGGTAATAATAATGACCTCAGAGGGCTATGATGAGGATTTTAAAAGTTAATGTTGGGAGGGTGCTTAGAATAGTGCCTGGAACAAAGTAATTACTACACGAGTGCCTGAAACAAAATAACCAAATGCAAAAGGCAGCAAGAATTACAGGCAAACAGGAGAAAAATCCCGAGGAAATACTAATATTTGAGAGGAAAGACTGTGATCCCGTGAGTCCAAATGCTTTGGGAGAGAGGGGAGGAGCGCAGGCCCTAAGACGAGGGCCTCGATGTGTGAAATCCACACTGCCATCCTGGCTTCATTATCTCGACACAGGGCCCATCAGCAAGCCCATGGAAGCTCCACTCCAGCTCACCACGTGGGTCCTGTCTTCGTCATCCTCCACGTGTGCAGCCACCGAAATTACTCATTTTTTTAAAGGCTGATCCACTATGTAGGTAGAGATGATGTCAAAGGCATTCATCCTCCCTATCTGTACAAGAGGGGCTAAATAAATGAATAAATATTCCTATGCATAAATTCTTTCATTCCATCCCCTAACACTTATTGGGAACCTCAAATGCTGGGCACCTATGGAGCGTATCCCTATGGAGTTCACTGCCTAGTAAGGAGGCAAATGAATAAATAGATAAGTACCATATATTACAGATATTATATAGGGATGTAAACAAAAGTGTTATGGGAACAAGAGAAATAATCATGATTGTTTTTCCATCAAAGAGGCAGTCACATTTAAGCTGTCAGTTGTAGGATGAACAGGAGTATTTCTGTCTGGGAAACACAGGGAATGAAGATTCTAGCAGGCGCGAATGGCAAGTGCAAAGGCCCTGGGCCCTGAAAACTCCTCTTATGTTTGGGGAATTGTGGCTGAAGTGGGTGGTAGGGGTGAGGCTCCCCAGTGACTCCATGGCTCAGGCACCCAGCGTGTGGGTGGGTTTGTCTCAGACAGAAACAAGGCCCCACAGGAGTGTGATGTCAGTAAGCTATGCTCCAGTGTTGGCATTTAGGGAAGCAACAGATAGCACAAGCCCTGTACACAGCAGCAAGTGCTGAAATGAATGAATAACAGGTAGAAGATACTCACAAAGGTCACAGCAGCTGTGTTTAGCAAACCAGTCTGCCAGGTGAGGTCTGGGAGATGGAGGAAGGCATCCATGCTGTTGCTAGAGAGCCATCCATGCAATCGAGACAGTTGTGTTTTGTTTATTTATCTTTTTACACAACCAGGGAATGTATTAGCTCACGGAACAAGAAGCCCAGAGGCAGGAAGGGACGCAGCATTAGGGCTCTGCTGCCTTATTTCTGGAATTCTCTTGTTTTTTTTTTTCCCTATTCCTCATGTCTTAGCTTCATCCTCAGGCTTGTAGCATGATGGTTATAGCAGTTCAAGCCATCACATCCAGACATGACAATGTCCAGAGGAAGAAAGATTACTTTTTTCTTGTGATTCTTTCTTAAAAGGAAAAAAAGCCTTTCCCAAGAGCCCCCAGATAGGATTACCCTCATGTTCCAGTGGCCAGAATTGGGTCATAGGACCCTTCCTAAAGCAATGATGGGTGAAGGGGAGGGGATTATCATGCCTGGTTTAGCATTATCATAATCCCAATACGGGCTGGGGTTCACTTTCCCCAAAGCTTGTGATCCCTGAACAGAACTGAGATTCTGTTAGGAAGGAAGAGGCAGGGGAAATGGACGTTGAATAGAGGGCCAGCAACACCCACTACAGACCTCGAAGGGAACTTTGTCAGGCCCGGCGTGGTTCTCCAGCTTCTGCACCCCCAAAGAGAGAGCTGCCTGACTCCACTGAAGGCTTGGCCATTCCACCTCCCCCTGAACCCACCAGCTTTAGGGTCTCTTCTAACCTGAAAAAAGGAATTCTTTAAGTAGTAGGTCAAGAATCTGGATCACGTTCACTGCCAGTCTGGTGCTACGTTGGGTTTCTTTTAATCTGGAGAGAGGCTCGGCTGTGCTCAGAGGGTCTCTGTCCTGCCAGAGAAGCTTCCCCAGGGTAACCTCAAGGCAGAACCGACCTGGGATGCTCCTGACGGACCTGGCCATCCATGAAGCTGGGCTCGTGGGTTTGCCCTTTCTGCCCCAGGTGACTCTCAGTCATTCAAATTCACATTTTCAAAATAAGGAAGTCAAATCTGAAAGGATGAGTGACTGGAATCCTCCCAAATCCCCCCCACCTCCCGTCTTCCTCGACCTCTTAGCCAAGGGGGGTATGGCGGGCTTTGATTCCCCATCTCCAGGGCTGAATGAAACCAAAGGATGTGGAATGTGAGTGACCCCCTCCATCACCCACAGTTCCTCTGGGGAAGGCAGGGACTGCTACTTTCTGCAGCCCAGGAGCTGGTGGGGACGTGGTGGGGCACGGTTAGGGGAGCCGGGAACAACAGCAAGCTTCGCCCAGTAGCCTGGGCATTGGGAGCAGGTCTAGCGAGCAAGGGCCCTGTGTGGGGACAGAAGAGTCTTTCCTTTAAGGGACTGTGGCAGCCAGCAGTTTAAGTCACGGGAGGGAGATACTGATGACTGGCCTTCTGTGATGGCGGCATGCACCCCGCTCCATCCCCAGCTCCAAGGGCTCCTTTCATGGTGCCAGAGGGTCCAAAGCATTCACCCATCTCCTCCGTGAAGCAGGAGAGGGGAGGCTGGAAGGCAGGACTCCTACCCCATCAACAGGAGAGGCGGCAGCAGCAGTCTCCACGTGCAGACTGATGCTATGCTGTGTTCTCAGGGCCCTTTATTTACCAGAGGAAAATGAGGTTTCTTGCCTACGGGTTCTGGAGAGGCAAATTCGCAAAGCAAATGAATATGCCACAACTAGTTGCGACTGCAGCTGGAGCAGCACATAGAGTTCTCCAAAGCCTTCATTTTAGGGCAGCGAATGGAGCCTTGAAACTGATTGATAATCTGCGAGGTTACATCAGCCGAGCTCTGCAGGGACCCCACAGACTTTTCTTGGGGACAGTACGCTTCAGGAGGACTCAAGCCAATTTGGTTGCCTGTGCCATGAAAGTGAGTAAAACGAGCACAGGGTCAGTCTAGGTTTGGAAGAAATTCTCTTCCCTGAAATTAAACTAAATCGGTAAATGCTGATGGTGAACAAATGATACAGAGGGGCATTAGGCGCTCCTTTTTATGTTTATTTCCCTGAGTTATTTTTAGCATTACAGACAGTTCCCAGTTAACAAATGGGTTGGGTTCTGAAAGTTCATTTGTAATCTGGCTGTTTAGATTTTGGAACATACTTTCTCTATAAAAAACAGTTATAAATGGTGATGAGATTCCCAGGCTAGTTCTCCAAAGCCCACTTAACCCATAATGTAGCTAAAATACTGTCCTTTTGCAATGAAAAAAATTGTTTAATTGCAACACGAGTAATTAAGTGAAACAGGGAAAACCATTAAAAGTGAATAAGAAGTAGATTTATGTTCATCTCGAATGATGCTGTTTGCAGAAAACCTAATTTAATTTAAGAAGAGGCCCTTCCAAGGGCTTTTTGGGAACTGCACGGGATTCAGCCTATCAGGGGGAAACAGCCATCAGGCTGTCCGATGCGGGCCTACTGAGCATTTGCATCACATAACTGGCTCCCTTCCTGATTTCAGGAAGAGGAAATTTCAGGCACATCAGAAAGTCTTCTGGTCAGAATTCGTTTTCGTATGTGGATTTCAAAGGGAGAAATCCACTGGTCAAAATCCACGAAGGTTGGGGCTGGCTCAGTGGCGTAGCTCTTAAGTTTGCGTGCTCCACTCCAGGGCCTGGCCTGGGGTTCACTGGTTCGGATCCTGGATGTGGACCTATGTACCGCTTATCAAGCCATGCTGTGACAGGCATCCCTCATATAAAGTAGAGGAAGATGGGCACAGATGTTAGCTCAGGGCTAATCTTCCTCAAAAAACAAACAAACAAAAATCCATGAAGGTGGTCTCCTTGCGATGGATTTTTAAATTCTGAATCAGTAGGTTAGCATCTGTCCTTGCGACTGTCCTGGGAAAAGCAGTGTCCCAATCCTACCAGTTCTGGGGCACTGACATGATCAAGTGTTGGAGCCTTCACGACTGAGGTCCAAATCCTGGCCATGGGTGGATTTTCAAGGTACGTGTCCCCCGTGAGGTTCCCTGGGGGCCAGCTGCACCGCCTTCTCCCTGGCAATGCAATCCTTGCTGGGTGCCTTCCTTCAGACCTCACTAGGGAACTCTTGGCATGGATGGGATGGGTATAACCCAGGTGTGTCTAGGTCACATGTGCCCCATATTTATTCCCTACACCAGGCCATGTAGAGGGGAGTAATGGATTGATCCTATCCTTTCTACCTGAGGCCTGTGAGCCTTGGCCGGAAGCTAGAGGGCGAGTAACTGTGTTTAAGGAAGTGTGCTGGAAACATGGGGATATACAGTCATGCGTTGCTTAATGACGGGGATATCTGAGAAATGCTGTGTTAGGTGATTTCATCATTGTGCGAGCATCATAGAATATACTTACACATACCTAGATGGTATAGCCTACTACACACCTAGGCTATAGGATACTAATCTTATGGGACCACCATCATGTATGTGGTCTATTGTTGACAGAAACATTGCTACATGATGTATGACTGTGTTGCAAAAATGACACAAATAAATATTTCCTGTCCTTCCATGCCTGCCCCTTTGTAATGTGGTGTTGTAGCCCCTTCCAGCAAGAGGCAGTGTCTGTTTGCCCACTCTTTGAATGTGGCTTGGCCACGTGACTGCTTTGGCTAATAAGATTTTTGCAAATATGCCTCAAACAGAGGTTAGAAACATACTTGTGTGCAAAGCCTTGCTCTCTTGCTGTTTTTGGAAGCCTGAGATCTCCATGTGAATGAGCCTGAGCTGGCCTAGTGGAGGATGACAGGGCACACAGAGAACTGAGACGCCCTGGCCGACAGCTCGCTAGCATAGATGTGTGAGTGAGGCCATCCCAGAACAGCCACCAGTCACGAGCCACTAGCCAACACGCAGCTGACCACAGACAAATAAGAGAGCCCAGCAGAGATCAGCCGAGTCAGCCCAGACCAGAAGTGACAGCCAACCCACAGAACTGCGACGGTTTTAAGTTCACTAAGTTTTGGGATGATTGTTATGCAGTAAAACTAACTTATACACACATCTGGCTCCAGTCAACGATATCTTCTGACAACTTTCCTTTGGAATCTAGACAATGGCTCATCCCTTACAAACACGGGAAAATACACAATCTTCTCCCCTCTTTTTGCCTCCTTAATCAGAAAGTTAAGTTCGAGGCACTCAGGCCTATCCTCCCCAAACTGTTGGCTTTGAAATGGGTGCTTTGGAAATCATGACATCTTTCAACTTTGTACAAACTTCATGAATGACAGCTGGGTTTTAAGTCAATGAAGATACCATCCGAACTGTGGCTGCAACTTCAAGTGCAGACAAAACCCATTAGCTTAGTACGAACACTCACAAGTTGCCTCACAATGCATGATCAGTGCGGCATAATTTATCATGAAGGAAATCACAAATTCTCATTCATGGAGCCAGAAACTGTCTTCTGGATAAAATCATGCACAGTCTGGAAATTCACCACAAAAGGGGCTTGAGCGATTCTGCCAACCGAGCCCACTCAGCAGCCTTTGATTTTCATTGTGAATGTAAGAGGAAAGGGAGGCCTGCTTCTCAGTCTCTAACTGTGCGAAAGCATCCTTCATCCATTCACGGAGCCCCAGATCCATGTGAGAGGAGGAGCCCACCACGCGGGGCCTTGCAGTCATTCACGTGATTCCCCACAGAAATCCCCGATCATCTCCCCAAAGGGAAGCATTTCTCTAGAGAACTCAGGGGGCATGAGGAAGACGTCGTCTCTGGGGTCATCTCTCTGATGGGAAATATCCACCCTGAAAGCCCAAAATGCTCACAAATGTCAAAAATCTGGGTGTTTGGTGCTCTGAGAATGGAGCCTGCAGATTTCACGGCCCCTTTCCATTTTCCCTGGGCCTCTGACACCAGCTAAGCTTCTCTCTCCCCAGCCCAGACTTATTTTCAAGGGCTTAGTTCCGAGGAACGATGGGAATGTTTCAGCCTGACTGCTCCGGACCACAAGGAGAAAAAGCCCCCAATACATTTCACAGACATCAGCGAGGATTCTGCAAAGTCCATTCTTTCAAGAACAAAATTGCATTTTATGAAGCCGTCCCTTTTCTGTTTCATCTGTCAAGCAGGTTTGCTGAGAATAATTTAAATTTCATGCAGCAGCAACTCTGGGGCAGCGGTGCCTCCTTCCATCTCACAAACAGGCCTGGCCACCCGGTCACGCTTCTGCTTCTCAACCACCCTCCCGGGGCCTTGACTGCCTGGAGCCCGGAGTGCCAGTGTGGGCCAGGAATGGGGCACCGTCCTGGCTCTCAGCTTCGCTTTGTGCCACATCCGTCAGGGGAGGGGACGGTCCCGGGAGCCTCCCCTCAGCCCACCAGCACCAACCTCCAGGAGGACTGGTTTCTCCCCAAATGTATGGTACTTGGTCCGACCCAATCTCAGATTTAACTTTTTAAATTTAACTTTTATTGAGTCTTTAACAAGTGGAAGGGACTGTTTAAAGGCTTTCCTTACATATTAATTTAAACAACCCTCACAACGTCTCCAGGAGGAAGATACTATAGTTATTCCCATTTGATAGACAAAGAAACTGAGGCTCAGAGACCTACGCAGCTCCTAAGTGGCAGAGGTGGGATTCAAACCCACCCATTCCTTCTTTGAGAGCTTGACGCTCTTACCAGCTGTGCAATGGAGAGTCAACAGAATCTTTGGCCTAAGTTTTCCCACCTACGACACAAGAGGGAAATATGCCCATTGAAATTCAGTGTTTGCTGTCGGGTAGGTGGGTGAGAGGATGGGAGAAGCTCCCGTCCCAGCGCTGCAATAATGGTTACCCTGCTGAAGGCACCATGCCAGGCAGCCGACCGGGAAAGTTTCCAGCCCAGGTCCGGCTCTGTTTCTCACTCTCCAGGTGACCTCAGCAAGTGTGGTGTCCTCCGGGCCACACCCTTCTGACCTGCAAAATGGGGGCTGCAGGCGTGGTCACTGCTCTTCATGAGCTCTGGGGACTTGTGTCCCAGAGGTTCGAGAGCTGATCCAGGCCCCAAGGAAGCAGATGATTGGTCTCACAACGTGTGTGTGTGTGTGTGTGTGTGTGTGTGTGTGTGGGTGTGTGTGATCTGGCCAGGTCCTCCTCGCACCTCAGTGGCCCAGGAATCTGTGCTTGTCCACTTGGCCTTTCATCAAAAACCTGCAAGAAATCCTCAGGCCACAGGAAAATGAAGAAACAGAAAAATCAACTCGGGCCTGAAGGCAGCAGTGACAGAAATAATTGTCGTCACCTTGTGAACCAGCCGCTGGGAGCACAGCCAGCTTTTTCTGCCCCGGAGAGCTGGGACTGTCCCCCATGGCTTGGCAGAAGCAGCCCCAGAATGGCGAAGGAGCTGGTGACCAGGGCAGGGGGAGGCGAGGTGGAGGGGCAGGCCGTCTCTATGTTGGTGGTGATGGCGTGGGAGGCCTGTGGCTGCCCACAGCCCCCAGAGCATGTGACACTCACCCTGCTCCATGCCCAGCCCAGGGGGATGCTAAGGTCTGACAGTGTTGACACTTGTTCCCAAGAGCCACCTTCTTGGGGACCTTTTCCTGAGTCCTCAGGGGAGGCCCTGGCCCACACATGGCCTAGACCCTTCACCGAGGAAGCCAGGCCAATACGTCCAAGCAGCCTTTACCACACTCTGGGGAGGCAGGAACACACAGCTCTGTTCCTGGCCTCTATGTAGCTCCCTCCTGCCCACCTCCTGGCGGGGTCGGGGCTTGGCTCTGTCCACACTTGGGCTTTCCCAGGAGGCAAGGGCCCCATGGCTGCAGAAAGCTGTGTAATCCCTTCCCTCAACCATCTGCTTAGTAGGTGGTGCTGACTCAGTTTCCGTTTTGGGTCCACTAGATGCCCTCTTCCCTCCGGCCCCTCTTGCTGCCATGTCATGTCGTGCCTCCATGTCACAAGGCCAACTTGAGCCCCAACCACTCAGAAACACAATTTCCTTTTCCCCCCTGCTCTTGTTTTTTATCTGAAGACTGATCTTTTTCTCTTGTTGAGGCTAGAAACGATCACTTTTCCTTACAGGGGCATGGCCTTGTCCCATAGACCTCACCTGGGTGACGGTGACAGTGGTGAGGACCTATATAGCACCTATACAGGACTTACCATGTGCCAGGTTCAGCTCTGCTTTCAGCACTTCCCATGTGTTTTAACTCACACAATCCTCACAACAATGCTGGCAGGCAGTTACTACCACCTTTTCCCATTTTACAGAAGTGAGGCCCAGAGAGATTAGGTAACTTGTCCAGGATTGCTCAGGAAGCAAGAGAGAGAGAGGAATTCAAATCCAGGCAGTCTGGTTCCATGTCTGTCTTTATCTGCTCCACTAAGCTGCCTCTGCCAATAACCTCAATGAGAGACACATTCTTGGGTCATTGGGTCACTCTGTCCAGGCCACAGATTTGTTATATCCCGGGCTGTGAGCTCCCTGAAGGCCCGAGCCAGCCCTTGGCTGCTCAGTAAAGACACAGCTTGTTGACTGGGGAAACCACAGAAGCCTCAGTTCGGGCCTGCCTGTCAACTGATGTGGTACTGGCATGGGGTTAGACAGACAGGCTGCGGGATAGGTGTCTAGGGGGCAGCCACTAGGCCAAGACGGCAGAAAGGCACGACGGCCCAAATTCAGTGACAGACTCCTGGGCAGAAGCTGCTGCAGCTGCATGTCCGTCCCCCCCCTCCCCCCGCCCCTCGCCACACCCCGTTGTCCCAAGCACGCTGAAGATTCCAGGGTGTAATCAGGCACCTGTGTTTTCTTGGACAAGCCCCTGCAGGTATGAAACTGGACTGGAGATGGTTACAGAGGGGAGCTATGCCAAGGAGCTGACTGTCCTCATAGGCATGAACTTTCGGCGGCCCCTCTGCCTCCCAGCCACCCAGCGCAGTCCTTGCCCAGCTGTTGTTTTCCGTCTGAGCCTGGGTTCCTTCCCTCCCATGTACTGTGGTTTGGGGCCTGGCCAGTAAGGGATGGTGAATATGGAGCTTCCTGGGAGCAAAGCAGGAGCTGTGTGGGCAGGGCAGCCCCAAGGAGGAGCCCTCACCTCCCAGTCTCCTCTGGCAGTCCCCGCCTGGCAGAGCCCAAACCCCTGCCCAGAGGCACAGCCCAACAGCCTCCCTAAAAAGGCTTCTATCACCGAGGGGGAGGAAACCATCAGGTGGGCTCCCATGTCCAGTTTCTGTCTCCCACCTGGAGCCCCCAGCAGTCAGCTCCAGAAGCTGCCATTCTCCAGATGGCCAACAGCTGGGCTTGCCAAGTTCCTGCCAGATGTGGCCAGCTGGGCAGCCTGCTGGCTCCACTGGGCAGAGGTCACTGCATCGGAGCAGTCCTGGGGGCTGGTGCCCAAGGGAGGAATGTGTGTGGCTGGTCTGGGGGCGTCATGCCAGAATAATCCGCGGTCTCCCCTCCCCGGTCCAGCATTCCTTCCCTCCCCACCTCAGTGGGGCGGTGTTTTCATAACAGGAAAATGAAATCAATAAGGCACTGCAGCAAGATGTCAGTGGGCTCCGAGCTGGCCTCCAGTCGCTTCATTGTCTTGGCCTCGTGGGCCGCCCGGCAGCGCTCCGTCATTAACGGGAGGCAGGGCTGAAAGGGGGTTTTGAAAATCACGGAGACAAAGGCGCGGCACACCTGGAGTGCGGCTTTCCAACGCCACAGCCACCTCACAATGGCCTGGGCCGGGGCTCCCCGCCTTGAACTTCTCCGGCAACTTTTATGAAAGCAGCAAAGAAAAGGCCAGCCGCGCGCGCCCCGCCGCCCCGCGAGGCTCGGGGAGGCGGCTTGGAACGGCTGGCAGCGGCGACGGCATCTGCAGAGCCCCTGACCAGCGAAGGGGCCAGGATGGCGCAGAATAGGCTTCCTGCCACCGGCCCAGCCACGGCCCTCAAGGGCTCCGGCTGCCCATGGGGCTCTGAGCAGAATGAGGGGCACCAACTCAGGCAGGAGCCAGGAAAGAGCCTGGGGACATTTTCATTTCCGCATCTTGGCAACGCAGGCTGGTCTCTGCTGTGGTTCAGGAGGCTGGAGCCGCTGCCTCCAGAAGGGAGGGATTGAGGGGGAGCTAACGCTCCGGGGTGACTGCTGGGCACCAGGCCTAGGTCCCCAAGGATGGTCCAACCCCGGGTCAGCTCTCTCAGCACCCTCAACTCTAAGGTGGGGATGACAAAGTACTGATCTCACAGGGTTGTCTGAGGCTTGGAGGGGACACTGGATGCGGGAACTCTCAGCACATGGTTAATAAGCAGAACCTTCATGACCATTTATTTATGACCGACTTATTGCTGGTCAGCATCTTCCTGCAAACCCAAATCACTGGTGCCCCAGGGGGAGCTTGCATGGTCTAAATTCACCTATTTAGGGAACCTGTGTGGCCAACTGGGACTCTCACTGTTATTCCAACCATTAAATAGCATTTAATCAACACAGCAGAGGACAATGAGTGGCCTCAGCACCTGCTTGTCTTCCTTCATGTTAGTCACAGAGACTTTATGGAAAATAAAACCATGTTAATTTTAACTCAAACACTTGCCCAGACCAGCTCCAGGGGCGCCACGACTCCAGAGAATGCAGCATTCTGCACATAGGCTGTAAGCCTGCAGAGCTGGCCTGGCCTGCAGGGGAAGCCCCCTCTGCCCAGCTTTTGCTTGGAGAGGATGCTAGGTCTTACCTTGGTGGTGACCGCGGAGGCAGAGCTGGCCACGAGGCTGGTGATGGCCTCGCCGCTGCCGGTAGTGCAGGGAGCGGGGGCCGTGGCGGGCGTGGGCAGCCGGGAGGGCACCACAGGCAGTGGCAGGAGGCCGGGCCGGGCGCTGAGGCTGCTGGCTGTGCCGCCACCAGCCCCGGCGGTGGCACTGCAGATGCTGGTGGTCCCATGCGTCCCGTTGGCACTCCACTCTCGGCGGTCCCAGCCCACCCGGTAATCTCTTTCAAAGCGGCTGTGGTGCCGGGACATCTCGGTGGGCCGCGGCTGCTCCTCACAGGGAAACAGAGGCCGGACCTGCTGGCACAGAGAGGAGAGGAGGGCAATTTAGACAAACAGCAGCCCTGCTAGGATGGGAGGAGGGCAGCAACAACCGTCAGCATCTATTAAGCACCTTCTCTGTGTGCAGTAAAGGGCTTTCAAACGATAGCTCATTTCACATTCACAGCAAGCCCCCAAAGCATGGCTCATTAGCCCCACGTCACAGACGAGGAGTAACTGATTTGTCCAGGATCACGTGGCAAAAGTGTAGTAGACAGGATTTGAACCCAGTTGGTTTAAAGTAATGTTTTTTGTCCTGCAGCATCCACTGCCCTGAATGACACGGATGTGCACATTTTAATTATGGTTGACATTTTATCCCACCAGCCCCACTGTGAAAACAAGATCCTGTGGACTCCTCAGGCCACGTTCTCCTCAACCCTATGATGGGGTGATAGCAGCCACATCTGTACACTCACTTTATGGTGGACAAGGCACTTTACAGAAGTCTCATTTGATCCTTACAATAGCCCGTGAGTTGACAGGGCATGGGTCATCCCCAATTTATGGTCCAGGGAGCTTATTGAGAATAAGTGATTCCTTCTGGGTCAGAGAACCAGAAAGTGAGAAAGTGGCCAGGATCTCCAGCCTTCAGACCATAGCTCAATGTAGGACTCAAGTCTGAAAAGGTGTTGAGCTTCCAGAAGTTAGGAGTGTCCTTCATGGATCCATGATTCAACTGCTGCCACCAGAGACCCCCATGTTCCCTGGCCTCCGTTAACCAGACCACCTCCCACGCGACTTTCCTGAATATCCGAACATGAGGCCCTCAGTGTTGTCATGGAGACCTAGTCACACCACCATGCTCTGAAGGGCCTTCTGCATCATCAACGATTGCATTTTGCTCAGCATTACGATGACTTGTCTGGCTCCCCGCCCAGCTGGGCCCCATGTCACCCTCAGTCAGAAAGGATGTAAAGATATAGGAGAGGCTGTCTCAGTTGGAGAGGCCATAGTGAGGCCGAGGCAGTGGGGAGAGTGGATGGCAGTCCCAGGGCACAGACAGGCGGGTTAGGGTAGAGATCTGCCCCGCACATCACATCCCCAGCCCTGGCCACAGCTCAGGCATGCCTTGGTTGTCTTTGACCCTTTTCCATTCTCCAACCACTTCCCGTCTGAGGTGTGAGCTCCTGGAGGACAGGGATGGCTCCTGGCTCATTTTCCTAGCCCACTAGTCCAGCTCAGGCCTCGAGGGGGCTCTGAAATTGCTGGCTAGTGGATGGATAGGCCACTTTATTTTTAAAATTTCTATCAAGCCCGACCCTACGTGGTTTTTGCACATGCGCACCTGGTTTCCAGTTTCTAATGCCAGAGAGCCAGAGCCTGGGCCCAACCCCAGCAACCTGTTTCCCATATCCTATCTGTGGGGTTGGCCTTCCTCTGGCCAACCTCCCTCAGCACTGTCCCCTCTGCAAGGCCTATGGAGCAGACCTGAGCCCGACCTGCAGCCTGGGCCAAGCCTGCAGGCCCACCTGAAGCAGAGCTGACCGTAAGTTCAGTTGGATGGTGGGTCCACTGTTTATTTCACCATTATGCTTCAGAGCTTACACAATGCCACAAAAATTATTTTTTTAATCTATTTAATACTACAAAATAAAAAAATAAAAATAAATTCCCCCTTTGATCATCCCTCACAAACATCCCACCGAGGTTCTTGAGAGAGCTGTCTAAACTTAGCTCTCGTCACTTCCTCCTTCTGCTCATGCTTCGACCTGCTCCCGTGTGGCTTTCCCTCCAGCCACTCCTTGGGAGCCGTTCTCACCGAGTCAAGAATGATCTGCTTGTTCAATCCAATGGGACATTTACACCCTCGTCTTTCTTGACTTCCCTCACATTTGGCGTGGTTGGTCTCTCTTTCCCTTTCTGGAAACCTCTTCTCTGTGGTTTCTGTGACAGCGTCTTAGTTTTTCGCCTCCCTTTCTGCTACTCCTTCTTAGTCTTCTTTGCAGGCTCCTCTTTCTTGGCTCTTCCTTGAGGGGCCAAGTTCCTCTGTCTTCTTTTCTCACCCTACACACTCTCCCTGGATGATCTCATTCAGCCATCACCTCTTTACTGGTGACCCCCAAGGCTGCATTTCCAGCTCCCTACTTCTCCTAAGCACCGCAGTCCCCCATCCCTCTGCCTGCAGGACCTGTACTTGCTGTTCCACAGGCACCTAAAGACCATTTGCCTGTTACCACACTGTCCTTTTGCCCACTCATTCTCAGGAACTCCCTCTCTCAGGGAAAGCCACCCCCGTCTCCCCATCTCTATGCCCACATTCGACAGCAAGGTCTTTGATTCTAAGCCCCAGTTGTTTCTCAGATCTTCCTCCCTCTCCATCTGCATGTCCACCGCTCCAATTCATCATCTCCCATGTAGACGACCTCAGCTGGTGTTCTGGCCCCCGATCTCGCCCTTCTTATCCATTCTCCACCTACTGCCCTCACGACTGTTTTGAAGCACAAATCTGATCTTTACGATAATTTACTCTCCTGCTGTAAATCCTCTCCTTCAGAATACAGTCCAGACTCCTTAGGGTGGCCCAGAAGACCCTCGAGGATCTGGCCTGGCACTTTTCTAGCATCACTATTCACTCTTTCCACCCAGAGGCAATGCCCGGCCATTCCAAATGCCTTAGAGTTTCTGAAGGCATCACGCCCTCTCTCAGCTTGGTGTCCAAGCCCATGCCGCTCCCTTCTTGGGAATGGCTTCCCACACCTCACCCTGGCTAAGATCTGTGTGTCTGTTATGTCCTAGTTCAGGCACTGACTCCTCTCAGAGGTTGCATTGGTTCACCCCCTCCAGGTTTGGCGAGACACCTCCTCTGTCCCTCTTAACACCTGGGACCCACCACCACCCCAGCATCAATGGCTGCTGTATACTTGCTACCTTGAGAACAGGCTCTGGGCTAGATGTCTGCGTAACCCCAGCACCTAGCACAGTGTCTGCCACAGAAGGGTGTTTAGTACACGTTTGCTGAATGAATAAATAAATGTTTACTTCTTCTTAATTTCTGAATGTTTCCAGAAGGGACAAACACATTTGTGTGAAGGGAGAACCTCAGACACAAAAACCTGTCTTCCAACCGGAAATTCCATGGAGGCACTGGAGTCAAGAAATGCCCTCCCTTCCCAGTAAGTCAGACCTGGAGCTTCCAAGGCCAGCTCTGAAAGAGAGTCTCTGTATGTCCAGGGTCAGCTGGACCCTGAAGCTTAGACTCTTGTCTCCCAGGATTCACCTGCCAAGGCAGAGATTTTGCTAATTATCAGGGCCGCAGGGGTCACTGCTTCCTTGGATTGGATCTTAAGTGCGGCAGAGATGATGTTACAAGTTTGCCACGCTGCACCCTCTCTCTGACCACCCAGAAAGACCTCTACCATCTCCCTTGCAGTCAGGTTGGGATCATGCATCTGAATTTAGGCCGATAGGATGAGTGGGGAGGCAGATAGAATGAGTGGGGAGGCAGATAGAATCAGTCGGGAGGTGATGAAGACCACTTTCAGAACTGGCCCTTTAAAAAACGTCTTATATGACATTCCCTTCACCTGCTGTGGCAACCCTGGAGGCCGCATCTCTGAGCTGGGGCAGCTATCCGATGGAAGAAGGTTGTTCCAGCAGCCTTGGACTTGGCATCACCAGGATATACATCTTTATCATGCTCGGGCGCTGAGGTTGGCAGTTTATTTGTTACCTAAGTCTAGCCTAGCCTGACTGATACACTACATCAGCCGCTACATTCCTAGAGAACAATGCAACCTCACATCGTGTTGAGGAAATCAGCTCCTTCCAGCTGGTGAGGATGGAGATGAGGAGGGCGGTGTCCAGGTGACCAGCAACCATGCACTCCTGAGAGTGCCAGTGGTGGCAGAGCGTGCTTGGCATCAGGTCAAGGGGCCTCCTTAGCCCCAGAGAAACCTCTGATGCCAATAAAACCTCTCAGCTCGCTGCCTTGGGGACCACCTGCTGGACCACACTGTGCCTCCATCTTACTCACAGTCCCGGTCCGGAAGAAATGGCGCCCCAGCAGCCAGCACGTCCCACCATCCCCGCCCCGCTGCTCGTCTCTTCAGGTCTCCTTAAAACGCCGGAGAGGAGCTGCAGACTCAGGCAGCTGGAGGCCCCACAATCTGGTTTCAGCATCATTAAGCGTATTCAAAACAAAGGTCAACTACTTGTGTGCCAAGTTTGGGTTAGACTTCGTCCCTCAATTTAACTCCCCCTTTCAAACACAATGAAAGAAATGTGTCGCACAGTTTACCCTGGGTGAGACGGCGGAGTGCCAGCTCCAGAGGTGGCAACTTAAGTCTTTCCTGCTGGGCTGGAGCCAGTGTGTCAGGAAGCTCCGGCGTGCCCACATGTGTGCCTGGGGTGGCTGTGGGGGAGGCAGCAAGAAGTGCTCGTGGGGGCGGGAGGAGGCCACAAATGAATGAGGTGTCTCAGAGGAGACGGGTCAAACAATTACAGAAAAAACACATAAGAATGCTTCCTCATCAAGGTGGCACCTTCTCCTGGCAGACTGCCTGTGAACTGACGGAGACTGGCAAGCGGCCCTCACCACGAGGGAGGGAGGGAGGGCATGTCCCTCTGAATGTGGGGGACTGTTTATGGGGAAACCAGGGCTTGCACCTGGGTGGGGTTAGCGTGTTGCCAGCACTTTTTAAATCACATGCACATGTGTGAAGAAAACGCCCTAGGGTCTAGAAAATCTTACAATCGTGGGTGGAGGCAGGTCACGCCGAGGCCCGGGGGAGAGACGTTTTGGTGCAGGGCCCGGGTTAAATCTGAAAAGTCTCCCAGCGGCGGGCGTTTTATGTGTGAAACTTGGCTCTGGCCTCTGGGATGCTGTGTGGCAAAGCTGTTTCTCCACCACAAGGGCTGTGCTTTGCACCATGCCAGGGATGTGGCTGGCAGAGAGGACGGAAGGGGGCTGGGCCCTTCCCTGGGGAGGGCAGAACCCCATTTTTGCTTGCCTGCAGTCTCACACTTGCACAGAAGCTCCCAGTTCATAAAATGCATGCGCCTCCAGACCTCACACGATGGCCCCATGTGCAGACATCTGGGTTTCCACTTTCAGAGCCAGGCCCAGATGCAGAGAGGCTGGAGACCGGGCCCAGCACACCACTAAGGAAGCCGGTCCCGCCTTCTGCTTCCTGGTTCCCTCCTCTTTGCACACAGCTCTCCTTCCCTGGGAGCAGTGGGAAGAGCTCCTTACAGAGGCAGAGCAAACGTGAAGAATGGGGGTGAACACACCACTCTGGATGCTCCTGGTGAGCCAAAGTGATTCTGTGAAGGTGCAGCCATTGGTCCTGCTGCCTGCCCCACCCCCCAGCCTCCCCGTTTAGAGCCACACATGCCGGTGCCTCAGTGCACACCCACAAACCTAAGGATCGAGTCCCCCGGCATCCCAGAAATAGAGCAATGCCACACTGACCAGCTCTGGGGGAAAATCACAACCATCAAGCCCAACTCAGCCTCATGTGAGATGGGCCCTCAGAAGCGTTGTAGAGGCCACCCTGAGTATCCTCATGGCAACCCCGTTTCCCCGTGGATAGGTCTTTCTTTCCAGGGCTCCTCTCTGGGAGACAGTGAAGGGTAAACTGCTGCTGCTTCCCCCACTCCTGAGGACGAGGTGCAGGCTCCCATGATGCTCACCTGCTCACCAGCAAGTGTGCTCCCCTGGGTGGGGCCCGTCCCGGGGCCTCTATACGTGAGCTTTCCCCTTGGGTTCCCCTCTCAGCAGGAGTGATTGGAAGTCGGCTTCCCTGCCTGCTGGCCACTGGGGCCCAGTCCGCCATCTGGCCAGCATCCCTAGAGCAGAGGGCCAGCAGGAATGAAGGAGGGACCACCTGGCCCCCAGGCTCTTCTGGTTTCCTTGGAGGAGACAGCTGGGTTGCTAACTAGATACAAATTGAATGACAAAAGTGCCTCAGCCCCTGACTTCCCAACCTTCACCCTCGGGCTCGTCCCTAGGACCCTGCCCTCCCGGCCTCTCTCCATTCTCTCCGCTCCTGATGCCCATATAGGAGACATGCTGGGGCCTCGGTTCTGCACCCTGACCTCCTGTCCTCAGAGTTGCTACAACCTCTCAGAAGGAGCAGTCCTCTGCTTAGACCCTGTCTGGAATCTGACCCAAAGTGTTAGGTGTGGCTCGTTTTGTTTCTACATTTTTCTATAATGGGTTAGGTTATGTCTATAATGCTAGAAGTTAATGTGAATGAAAATACTTATATCCTCTACTTTGGAGGCATATGAGAAATAGTCTGGTTCTATTGAGTAATCTCTGCATCCTTCCCTGCCAGGAACATGGGCTCCATCCCAGTCAGTGCCTGGTGTAAGGCCCAGTTCAGGCTCTGGAAACGTCCCCAGACCTGGACCCTTTCCTGCTCAATGCTCCGGTCAGATCCAGAAACCCCGGCAGGCCCAGGTGTTCAGGTACCTCTCTGGCCCCGTTGCTCAAGCTGCCACTGAGTTGCTGGGTTTTGGGGCCTCTCTGTGTAGTGGCCCACACTCCCTGCCCTGTTTGATGAAGCCACACCCAACTGGCTGCCAGAGTCTAAGGGCAGGGCCTGTCCCCTCTGCTTTCAACGACCACTCCAGGGCTCAGACCCGAGCCCCTGGGCAGTGGACAGAGAGCTGGTAGGGAGTCAAGAGGGCTGAGTTTGAACCCCAGCACCACCCCTTACTAGCTCTGGGAACTTTGGGCTGATTACTCCTCTGGAAAGCAGGGATGGACAGGCAGGTCCTACCTGCCCCAGGACCATGAGAGGATCAAAGGATGAATCCCGTGAGCCCTCTGCACACAGTGAAGGGCCCCGTCACTGGGTGATGATCAGATCCTAGAGTCGCCGGGCAGAGAAGGACAGGCCGGCAACTCTAGCACCAAAAGGAACGGGCAGGTCTCTGGGATGAGGACAAAGGAGACTGTCAGCTATGAAGCTGCCTGTGGTCTCGTGTCTGAAACACACAGCCAAGGACTCCCTGAGACCCCCTGTGCCAGGTGGACCAGACCATGAAGGGTGCTCTGTCCCCCAGGGCCGCTGAAGTGAAGGGGAGGAAGGCCATCCTCAGCCCAACCCCCACGACCCAGGGATCTCACAGCAGGAACCCCAGGGCCTGCCTTGTCAGATGGGCTTCTCCCTGTAGCTCAGGGTTCTGTGGGGCCCAGCCTCAGGCTTATGAAAGGCCTGGAGGAGGGGAACCAGCTGACACCAGGCTCAGCCCCGGTGTGCGGGCCGTGTCTCTGTAAATCGGGTCTCCTGGACACTCGCTGGATACCAGATCAGCAGCCCTGCCGCACAGATTCGCCTCAATGTGAATAATTCATGAGTGCGAATAATTGAGTTTCTCCCGTCACAGTCATTTGTGTTGTCCACGCGGGGCTGGGGCACGGGGGCCCACTGTCCAGGAGCACTGGCCTCTGAGAGTCCCACGCTCACGGCCCAGCATGCTGTGCACACCCCATACACAGCAGGACGGCGGCTCTGTGTCTGGGGACATGCTCGGTGCGCTATGGAGGCCGGTTGCCGCCCACACATATTGACTTGCCTCGTGTGCACACGCTGTACCTAGGATCACAGGTGGCTAACGAGCCTTCCCTCCTTCTTATCATTAAGGCACATGGAGGAGTGGGTGCTGGCTGTGAGGGCCCTGCAGGCGTGATTAATCCATGGGAAGGTGGGGGAGCCGCGCTGCCTGCAGACGGGGAGCTGAGGAATGAGCTGTGGCCCCGACCAGCCCTGATAGGAAAATGTGTGATGGCCTCATTTGGGGGAGACGTGCTGCCAAGTCGGTTGGAACAGTCTGGGCCCATCCTTCTTATTTTCGTTTCCCTCTCTGCATCTTTTATCCTTTCTTCTGGAGCAAAATAATAAACAGCAGCCAGAACACCATCTTGGCAAATGCAACAAAGGAATTCTCTGAGCACTTCTGGAGAAGCCGGCTTGGCCATGACTTGGTGCAAATGCAGCAGGAACAGGGGAGGCCCTTGGAAATGCCTGGGGCTTCCTGGGCTGCTCCAGCTCCCATTGACCCCCATCCCTGCCGAGCCCCTGCTAACTCAGAAGACTTGCTTCTGGCTGAGGCTGGGGGGCAGACCTGCTCCAGCCCCCTCCTGCAGGAGGCCTTCCTTCTCTGACTAGCCTTCCCTACTTGGAGCTCACAGAGGCAGGCCTGTGAGCCAGCGCTGGACTGGCGCCTTCCACCCCCAACGTGAGTGCTGCTCCTGCAAGGGTGCGCTCCTGCAGACAGGACCCCTCTCTCCTGCTCTTTCCTCCGTGGCTGACTGGACACTGGGGCAGGGCTTAGGAAATGCTCCCAGATCAAAGTGGCGAGCCCTTTCCAGCTTGGAACACACGGTAGGGTGGGGACTCCGGAAGCAAGAGAGCTGCCTAGAGGGAAAAATGCAAGGAGGCTGCCCCCTCGGGGTCATCCAGCACTTGCACAGCCCTGAAAGTGAGGTATCCTTGCATTTTGCCTCATCCACCTTACCCCAGTCCTGGCCCTGCTCCTAAGGATGAGGTAGTCCTCAGGAGGGGCGGGTGCTCTGCACCTCCCAGCAGATATGAAATGTGCGGGTAGTAGGGGCCACGTGTAGGTGCCAGCCCGGCCCAAGGTCTCTTTTCAAATGCTCTGGATCAATCAGCTCAGAAGCCAAGGAAGCTCTGGAACATTACAGACTAACCCCAGCCTTTCCCTGTTTCCTCTGTGAGTTGAGTGACCTAAGATGTGGCCTTATTGTTAGTTCCCTTCCTTAAAACACCACGACCTAGTGAGCTGAACAGTCATTGTTGTCACATATCATCTCTGCTCTAAAGGGCCTTTCCCTTCCACCTCACCTGGCCCAGCCACACGAGGGCCCACCGTCCTTGTGTGAACACCCTCCCTCCCAGCCATCACTGGTCACTCACTCAGCAGGGCAAGTGTGGAGACTGCTCAGCCCAGGTGCCAGGCTGCAGTGGCTCACCCCAGCCCTGCTGCTTAGCTGCTGGTGGGTTCCACGAATACCTGCTGCAGCGCCAGGGTCTGGACCCAACCAAGCAGGCTGCACCAGGCCCTCCAGTCTGTGGGAAGAGGGGAGGCAGGGATGTGACAACTCTGATTGGAAGCCAGAGCAGTGACCTTTGCTCGCTGCTTCTATTCCCCAGGTGGAATCAATCTGTAACAGAGGGCTTTAGCGTGCCATCTTTATTTTTAAAAGAAGACAGGGAATCTGCTTTCTCCAGCGCCAGCTGAACCTGCATGTATTTCCCAGGTCTTGGCCCATCCGAAGCTTTGGGGGAGACACAACCCAGCAGAGCAGTGGATGGACTGGCCTCCCGGGAGTGCAGGGAGGGAGCCCCTGCAGTAAAGGTCCAGCAGTGGTCACAGCAGCAACTGTATGGCCTCCTAGGGTCACAGTCCGACCCTTCACAAAGTTCTTTGAAAGCCACCACATCATTTGCTTCTCACAACATCCCAATGGTGCAGGCAGGATGTGTTGACATTTGCTGTTACAAGTGAGGAAAATGAAGAGGAGAGGATGAGGATGAGGGCTGGGATAGTGGCCGAAGCGCCTCCTATCTGAAGTGCAGCCCTGGCTCTGGAGCATCTGCATCACGCGAAGCCTTGTTAGAAATGCAGATTCTCAGGCCCAGCCCCAGACCTACGGAGACAGAACCTGCCCCTTTCACAAGATCCCTGGGGGTGGGGGGACTCCCATGCAGCTTGGAGCCCGAGACACACCAGCCTAACTTCCCCCCATTAGCAAGATGGGAGTCGGCCCTAGGACTGAGGCATCCTGATGCTCAGGCAGTGCTCACCCCTGCACCGTGGTCCTTGGATGGCCCTGGGGGGCAGAGGCATTTTGGGGAAAAGCCATATTCCATAATTACAGGGCTTAATACATGACCTAAAAAGACAAATGTTTCAAAATGCTTTTCTGATGATAGGTTTCGGGAAAAATGCCACTGATTCCTTTTCCGGGCACAATTTCTCGCTCAAAAAGCAATCTCCCTGCCTTGGGAAGGTGGTATCCAGCGCCCGTTTTAGATGAACAATATTAAAAGAACAAGCCTCCCATTTGCTTCCCATGTGCACCTTTGCTTTGAGAAACTCTGGCTGTGGGTTTTGATGTGGTGATTTTTTTTCACGAAGGCACACATGATTCAGAGACTTTTCTCATGGGACTAATTGACGAGGCATTTGTGCTATTGCGACTGGTGTAAATCATTATAATGGTGATAATGAAAAATAAAAAAGATATTGGAAATGACAGTTGGCAACATAACATCAGCATAAACTGAGGGAAGAGGGGAGGCGTGTGTAAATTAGGGGCTCGTAAACACCAGGATCAATGAGGCAGCTATGGCGGGCGGGTATGGTTTGATCGCTTAGAGGAGAATTAACCAGAGTTATCATTACGAGCAACCATCTTTGCTCCCTCTGACTTCTTGTTCTTGGTGGCTCAGCGGAGAATGGAAACACTGAAATCCGGAACCTGCTTTCCCACGGTCCTGCAAACACACGATTGCAGTATTGGGAGCCAGACTTTGCAGTGAGCTCACTTCTCCAAGCGGGCTCCTGCTCCCTTGCAAACCGCCTCTTGGGCATGCCTGATTATTCCGAATCTTGCAGAATTGACTAATTCAATGAGATCTCTCTTCAGAGCAAATGGTGTTCATCAGTGACCCAAGCTGATGAATGAATCCTACTCGGTGCCTGGAGCCAGACCCAGCAGCAAGAGTTGCAAAGAAGAAAGACGGATGTGGGCTCTCTATTTGGCTGCCAAAAATCCTCTTGCAATTTGCTTTCTTCTAGACAAGAGTCTATTCAAAAGTCTATTTGGAAACATTAGGGAACTGCCGTCACATGGCCCGCAGATCATAGTGCCCGTGACAGGATATTATCTTCCTTGGGAGAGACTCAACCGCTCTTTTATTTCACCGAGTAAGTAGTGTCTGGGCTGATGGCTGCAGAATTGCTCCGAGGGCTGGGGACATTAAAATCCCCGTCCAGAGCGAATGCGGAACCGACAGCCGCTTCAGCACGCAGGATTTGTGGAACCTCCACCAGCATTGATGCCAGCACGCTGCTTTCTTGTCTCCATCTCTGGCGGGACCTGGAGGGTTCCTGTTTATCTGGAATCCTTCCCCGGGAAAACCTGAAGAAGCCGACTCCCTCTTCTGGGGTTACACTTCCACGAGTCAGGACTCCGTGTCCCCTTTTCCCTCCTAAGCAGACCCCGAGGTATGTTCTGCCCTTTCCTCGTTGAATCACATCGAATTCACTGACTACCTCTTTCCCCCTTATGCCCGGCTCTGTGCGAGATCCTGAAAGCAGACTCCTGCCTTCAGGGAAAGCGGGACTGCTCAGGAGGAGAGGGCACCGTGAGAAAAGAGGAAAGCATGAGCAGGCCAGGGCTCCGGGGAGGGAGCGGCCAGTGAGGCTGGAGCAGGCAGGGTAGGTCAGGGTGGCCCTGGAGCCCGGGCAGCTCAGTTTCAGGGGGCAGCACTCCTTTCAGAGAACTGACGGTACTTATCTAGGATAGTGTGAGAGTGGGCACGTGGGTGATGACGTACACGCAGCGTGGCCAAGGATGGAAGCCCCAGCTTTGTCTGCTGTGCATTGACCTGTGAGCTCACCCAGACGTGGCCTGTAACACACCTCTCCCCAGCAGAGGGGCCACCAAAAAGGCCTTTGCTTTGGCTTTGGGGACCCAAGGCCCACACTGCTCATTGGGGTTTCCTCCGGGATGAGCAGGGGAGGAGAGGAGTGATTTGGGCCACTTGGGAGAGACTGTTGTCCCCTGGTCCTGGCCACTGACCCCTTCTTTGGGTCACTCTCCTGTTGACCTCTCTACTGAGGCCAGGCTTGGCTCAGTCCTCGGAGCCTACACAGCTTTCCTTTTGGGAGCTGCGGCCCCAACTTGATGTACCTCCTTCCGATTTTCACTGTCTTTATTTTGTGCCCATGTTTCTAATTTAATTTAATTAAAAAAACCCAAAACACAAAACCACCCAGACCAGAGGGCAGCCTGTTGCGAGCCTGCGTGTTTTATCACCACCCAAGCATGCAAACGAGGCAGCCCTGTCGACGAGTTCACGTCTCCAGTGCAGGGCTGGCTGTTTGAACAGCTTGTGTGCAGTAATTGAAACATAGATTTTTGTTGCCTTTCTGTTTATTTTTAGATTAACCAAGCAGGGTTACTTGGCTTCCAGGCTGCTGCTCCCACCCCCGTCAGGCAGCCTGGGACTGCTGGCCCCATGCCCACTAGCAGCAAGGACTACCTTGTTCCCTCTGGGGTCCCCCGTGTCTTGGGTTTGTCCTGTGCCTAACTCTGGGTTTGACCGTCACTGTGACCTTCAGGGCCCAAGACAGCAAAGCTACTGAACCCGCCGGCTGTTGGAACTCCCAGGTCCCTGAAGACTGCCCCATCCCCACCGTGCTGGACTTTCACAGAAGTTTTGGGTCAGCCACTCGCTTTGACAATAGTGGTAACGGAGGCACAGAGCATTAGGGCAGAGACAGAACTAGATTTCAGACTGGCCATTCCCAGGGCCAGGGGCTCCGGCAAAGGAAGGGCCCTATGGCCCGGAGAAGATTCTCTCGGGTCGGTTTTCTATCTGGGCCACTTAAAAAATTATGGTGGCATTAACCTGGACTGGTGAGTTATGCTACGATGATAAACAGCCCCAATCTCAGGGGCTTAAACTGCAGCATGTGCTTTTCATTCATGCCACATGCTCACCGCTGGTCAGCGGGCGCCCTGCTCCAGGTCATCCCTCCCCAAGCCCCATGCCGAGAGAGCGAGCCTCAGTTGGGCTCTGCTGGCCACTGTGGCAAAGGGAAAGCGGGTTTGGGGAATCACACACTGGCTCTTAAAGCTTTTTCTTGGAAGGGACATGCATTCTTCCCGCTCTCATGTCACTGTCCACAGCAAGCCCCATGGCCACTCTAACTTTATGTGAGAGGGGAAATGCAACCCTATCATGTGCCCAGGAGGGGAAATGGTTTTGGGCAAGACAGGGAAGGAAGGGTGTGCATGTGTGCGTGTGCGTGTTTACAGAGTACCTGGGCCGGGCGGAGTTCTCCTCCTCTGAACCCTGCAGCATCCCTGAATCCCTCCATCCCAGCATCCACGACATTCGCTTGACAGTCTCTGATTTTTGTCTTTCTATCCCACGAAGCTGGCAGCCTCCTGAAGGCAGATCTTGCCTCCTTCTCATCCCATGGTCCTGGGGCCTACCCCAGGCGGGGCAGTGGGCAGGAGCTCCACTGATGTTTACTGAGCTCAACTCTCTGGAGGGCGGGGTGTGAGCCAGAAGGACGTAACCAGCACAAAGGTCCTCAGACCTCTTTCTTCTCCGGTGAAGTATCTCCACCTCTGCATCGCACAGGCCTTACTCTGTGCCACCGCTTCCTGGAAGCCTTCCCGGACCACCCAGACAGCAGGAATAGCTGCTCTGGCTTCCTCTGGCACCCAGCACTGCTCCCTTCTCATGATAGATCCTACAAAATGGGAGTCGTGTAACGGGTTTGTTAAACAGGCTGAACTCAGTGGGATATCAGCAGCAAACAGATTTCTTTCTCCCACTTCTTCCCTTCAAACCTACTCTGTCAGACCTAAAACAGCGTTTTGTTTTTTTTTTTTGCCTCTTTTGGGTACCACTTCTATCATTATTACTGCCACTGCTACTACTTCCACCATCGAGAAGTGACCCTCCCTGAGCGTTTAACGTGTGTCTGGCATCATGTGAGGGCTGTCCTTGCATCAGCTCTTTTAATCCTCAGGACAAACCCTGTGAGGGTGGTACTTTTATTAAACCAAAGCACGAAGAAGTTTAAGTAACTTACTAGTTTAAGCAACCCATGTGGCCACACAGCTAGTAATTGGGAAAGTCAGCTCTAAAAACAGTCTCGTCCTTGGCTTCCCTGTAGCCGCGTCCAATCTTTCCCTGGAACTTTGATCTCCCATCTGATTCAAAGCTCCTCCCTCACCCCAGTTCCCACTGACCCGGGCTCAGAATCCTGCAATGGGGCGGGAGGCATGGTGACACTCTCCAGGTCCCTGCGTCCTTCCCACTCACTAACTGCTGCTTCTGGCTTTCCCAGAGTGGCCGAGAGGACAAGGGCAAGGTGTGAGCGGAGCACTGCACAACTTCAGCTGCGGCCTCTGAGAGGCGCAGACTCGGGCCTGGCTCCTCCGCCTGTGGGCACTGTTGTGGGCTCTTCCTCAGAGCTGCCGGAATGTCTGGCTGTGCCGAGGGTGCTCCCCGCAGAGCTCTGATGGCTCACGCCCTGGCAGGCTGTCCTCTCGACTGGGCTCTTCCAAGATGCCTCCAATCTGGCTCCCTTGTGCAGTGTCCACTCTGGAAGCATGATCATGACATAACCTCGACCGACCACGGTCAAGGTCATTTCTGGTCCTGCAGAGTCAGGCAGAGTCTCAGTGACCCAAGCTCCAGGGAACACAGGTCACATCCTTCTGAGAGTCAGTCTCAGGATGGCACCAGGTCCCACGGAAGGTTGGCTTGAGTTGATGGTGGGTGGGGGCACCTTCCCAGGAGGGGAGGAAAAAGCCTCAGCACTCCTTCCTAGGACAGCTCTTTTCTCAGGAATGGCATTCCCTGTAGTCATCACAAGACTTTCCTAACTTATGGCCTGGGGGAGGGAGGGAGAGGTTCCTGGGGCTACCTAGCTCCCCTTTTTAATGTGGGAGTACTGAACACCTCTCATGGTCAGCCTTGGGCCTCATCCAAGACTCCAAGATAACAGGAACAGTCTAATTTAGCATCCTGCTGTAGGTGATTCAACCCTTCTCCAGCTTAGTTCTCACCTCCTCCAGGAAGCCTTCCTGATGACGTCACATTATTCTGCTGCCTTACCCTTTGGCCCCGTTCCCTTCTAGCCCTTGCTCTGCGGGATCCCATACTAAGCTCTGAAACACACAGCACTAACCACTCCCCATCAGGTGCCTGGGTAGAAACTCTACTTACACCTAATAGTCACATTCTTTGCCTACGCTCACATTTCACACAGTCACACAGCCACAGTCACAAAGACACCAGCTGCACAGAGCTCAGTTCCAGGGACTACTGAGGGCAAGGGAGTGGGCACCCTGAGGACAATTGGGGATGACAGGGTCAGGGCCACTGAATGGGTGCTGGAGAGCTGTCTGCAGGCCGGATCTCAGCTGCAGCAGCCCCAGGAGAGGGAGTGAGACGACCATCTGTGCTTGGCTCAGCCCACCTCAGGCTGCAGGCACAAGCAGTCCATTCACAGAGGGCTGGTCTGCAGCAGGCACCCACAGCAGAGCTGACACCCTCTGTCTGGGGCGCAACAAAGGAGGCTGCAGGCGTCTGGGCTTGGGTGGGGAGGGAGGGAGGGAAGCCCTCCCTGAGGCTGGGGGACTCTGGTGTCAGACACTAGCCTGATACCATCAGGATGGACTTCTGGGGCCAGAATAAAAGGAGCTCAGTATCACTCACGCCAGCGAAGAGGACTGGCCTGGCACCCACTCCCTGGCCGCTGAGGAAACGACCTGCCCCCAGGAGCAGCATGCAGGGCATGCTCATAGCAGCCTCCAGGGCCCCCCACCTCTAGGAAGTGCCGGGGGACTGGTCCTGAAGTCAGAGGCAGAGAGGCCAACGCCCCCTTTGCTTGCATGGGCATGAGGTGATGGCCGCACCATGCTCCACACTGCTGAGCTTTGGCTCGCATCAGCCCCATGACCTGGGGACCTCTCTCTGTTGTGCTGAGCCTTCCTAACCCAGCTGCAAGGAGACAGTGAGGAGAGGCAAGGAGCATTTATTGAGCACCTGCAGGATGCCTGTCACTCTGAAAGTCATGTAATCTGTGTGAGTCATAGCACTGCCTCCATTATATCGAGGGGGAAACTGAGGCTCAGAGGTGAGGTGCTTGCTCAAGGCCACAAAGGGAGGACATGGTGGTGCCAGCAGGAAGGCTCTTGCATCTGGCTTTGTGGCTGTGCTCCTTCCACATCCCATCCGGGCCTCACAGCAGGACTCACGCTCTCTGAGCCCCGAGCCCCGCAGATCCTTGCCTCAAACTCATAACACTTCTTACAGGTCCAGCCCCCTTGACTGACAGCTGTGAGTTACCTCCTGACTTCAGCCACTCCTCCTCGTCTCCATCCTGTCCACCAGGGTCTGAGCCTCTGTCATCTCTCACCTGAGTCTCTGCTGGAGCCTCCTAACTCGTCTCCCTCCTTCCTTCTTGCCCTCATTCAGTGTATTCTCGATGCAGTAGTCAGAGTGACTCTGATAAAATGCAAGTCAGATCACCCACTCTTCTGCTCAAGTCCCTGCAATGGCTCCCATCTCACCCTGAGAAAAAGCCAAACCGTCACAAGCTTCAGGAGGCGCTGGGGCCCACTCCCCTCTCTTGCTTTATCTCCCCCTCAACAACTCTGCTCTAGCACACTGACCTCCTTGCAGCTATTCCAGCACCTTAGGCCCCCTCCTACCTCAGGACCTTTGCACGTGTTGCTCCCTCTGCCTCCCCACTCTACCCCAGTTACCCACATGGTTAGTGCTCTCATTTCCTTCAGATCTCTTCTTAAATGTTACCTTCTTAGTGAGACTTTCTCTGACCATCCTATTTTAAAATGGCAAGCTCACTCTTTATTTGTTGATAGTTCTTATTGCCTCCTTTTAGATTATCTCCCCCACACTGGAATCTAAGTTCTAGGAAGGTAGCACTTTATAAATATAGATTCATTTAATCTACGTAAAAATCAGCTATTACGATGGCTTTCTCCATTTTCCAGATGAGGAAACTGAGGCACAGAAAAGTGAAACGACTTGCCCAAAGTCACCCAGCTAGGAAGTGGCAGAACCAGGATTCAAACCCAGGCAGTGCGGCTCTCTGCCACCATGCTCTCCCACTGCCAGTTCTGTTCGCTGCTGTATCTTGGCTCAGACAGTGCCTGGCCCTGTGTAGGCGCTCAGTAAATACATAAAGAATGAATGAATGAATGAATGAATGCTGCAGGCCCACGTCAGTGTGGTTCCTGTGCCGTCTTCTCCCCCACAGACGGAGAGATCCTGGATCGAGGACTCCTGCTGCCCCCTCTATGCTGCCCACCCGCCAGGCTGCCCATACCTGATGGGGGCAAGGTATGTGAAAGGAATGAATCTGCCCGCAGTCTTAAAGTGCTTCCTTCTGCCCGTGGCCACAGGGAAGGGACAATTCAGGCTAGTTGGACAAAACACCTCCCTCGGAACTGTGCTCAAGACCCACACGTGGCACAGCCAGGCTCCCACCCTTCTCTCTCTGTCCAGTGCCCCCACAGAGCGCTGGAGAGTCTGCTGGGGCACGACATCACGAGTGTGGGGTGGGCTCCTACAGACCCAAGCATCCTGCTCCCAAGGTACCAGCCCAGGAGCACTCAGAGGGCACAGCCAGCCTCCCCAGGAGCAGACGCAGCCACAGCACGATTCCTTCGAAAAAATTACTCAGACAGCCATTTATTAAAACACAACTTCTCCCGAGGAGGCCTTTGGGCAGTGGAAATACCAAATAGCTTTGAAGCTCCAGCCATCCCTGAACCGAGGCAGCCGGCTGCTGGGGACGGCCTGCCTTCAACTCTGCTGCTCCTTCCCCATCGGAAAGGTCTAAGGACGTGTTACACCACCAGGAAACAGGGAGACAAGCAGCTTCATTGGGGAGGGACATCCATTTAATTTCCTGCCTTGGTCTGCTATTTGTATAAACCTCAAGGGAATAAGTGGTAGGAGAAGGAGAAGAAAAATGACAATGTCTACTGTCCACGGGCCAGGCACTGTGCTTGGAGGATGCTGCATTTTACATTCAACCCTCACGGGCAGCCTGGGGAGGGGCACTTTATTCCTGTCTCTGTGGCAGAGGCCACTGGTGCTCCCCACATCTGTGTCCCTCTCTCTTGGGGACCACAGAGGGACAACGCTCCCCAGCCCTGCTTGATTGTAGCTGGGGCCGTGTGACTAGTTCTCGCCAGTGTGTGCAAAATGTGTGTGTAAGTGATTTGGGTCCCCCAGGCCTGCATGGCTATGAGCAGGGCCACCTTCTTTACTCTTTCTCTTTCCTGGTTCACTGCAGGGGAGCACGAGGCCCAGATGTCAGAGACACCATGGAACGAGCCTCGGTTCCTGTTGGGTCGCAGAGCAGAGCTCCTTCCTGCACTGTGACCCCAGAAAGAAATAAGCTTCTACTGGATGAAGCCACCACGATTTTGGGGGTTGTTTGTTTCAACAGCTGGCCTGCCCTGACTAATGTTCTTAACTTCACAGAGGAGGAAACAGAGACTCAGAGAGCTGGAAATGACTTGCCCGAGGTCACTGAGAGCCTGGATCCCATCAAGCAGGAGCTGTGTGAGTGTTAACTAGACCTGGTTCCTCCTCTCAGGTGTCCCAGGTGGGAGGCTTAGGGAGCTGTTCTGAGCCCATCTTCCAGGTTCAACCCCAAACCCGAGGCTGAATCCCTGAGGATCCAGGCAGATGGTCCCAACCCTGCCTCCACCCTGGCGAGAGACTGCAGGAAGGACAGGGGCTGGATGCTGGCTTGCCGGGGGCTGTTTTTCTGTAAAGGCCCAACAAACCCTGTGGACAGCATGAGCTTTGTAGAAAAGGTCAAGTCCAGAAAGTGGGAGACTGAGAAAGTCCCCAAACAACCAAACCCTGAGAGTGGCCGCCCCACCAGAGGGCAGTGCCATACGGAAACAGTACAGAGATCAGATCTGCAGAGGGGTCAGCACCTCCCCCGACGGACCTAGTGACAGCCAGCGGGCTGAACCCTCTGCAGACGGCCCCTCAGGTCTGCAGGAGCGCCCCTGGGTGAGCGAGCTTCCAGACAGGCTGTTCTACTGAGGCTCAAATAGGTCCTCTGGACGCCTAGCGGATTTTTGTTACTTGATGAATGTGTGCCCAGAAAAAGATGCGGTAGAAGAAAGATGGAAAAGGACTAACTTACTGGGGAGGAAATATGATTGCCAGATTCTAAGAGCCTATTTTAAACAAGAGATTAAAAGGATGGAAATGAAAACAGAACAAAACAAAACACCACACCCCCTGGTTTCCTGAGGATCCCTTCAGGCTCGTTAACGCTGCTTCCCAAGGCCTCTGGATGACGACACTGACGACAACACACGGCCCCCGCCCACCATTCCAGGAGTGCTAATTACTTCCCAGGATTAATTCTTCAGTTTACTAGACAGTTCCAGCAGCCCAGCCACCGCGGCCACTGCCAGAAACAAGAGCTTCTGGAAGGAAGACACACCTACTGTTTCCCAGGAGCTGCACTTTGGGCCAAAACCCACACATCCTCTTGCACAAGAAGAAGGCACCAGCTCTGTGGCTGTCTGCTGGGAGCACCAATTATGTGGATTTTTTGGCTTGGACTTTTTTTTAAAAAACATGTTTTCAATTGAGAGGGGCTTGAGTAAGAATGGTGAACTTGCTGTGTCTGGGACCAGGAATCCCGGGAGAGTTGTGCCTCAGACACCCGGAATAACTCCACTTGGCTGGTCAGCCTGCCCTCCTGTCCCTCTGAAACAGAGACGCACAGAGCTGCTGCCAGACTGACAGCCCACCAGCCAGCCCTGGCCGGCACTCAGCACTGTGCCAGCGGCTGAGAGGGGAGGGCTGCCCTCAGGAGTCCACAGTCTGGCAGGGCTGGGCCAATGCTCAAGGGGATTTAGACCATTGGACAGCAAGTGGCGCTTCTGCTGAGCGTGAGTGCGAGCTCCTTGATTCTGGGGCCTGGTTTTCTCCTCTTGTCTTCCCCACAGCACCCCACGGTGTTAGCAAGGCCCCTCATACCCATCCTTCTGTGCACCCATTCATCCCTCCACTCATCCACCCACTGACTTATTTATCCACCCATTAATGCATCAACTATTTGTTGAGCATCTGTTCAGGTCCTTTGCCAGGCACACGGAAGCTTGCTATCAAATGAAAAAGGTGAGAAAAGTTCTGAGCAGAATTCAGTAGTGAGATCTGTGTTGTCTGTCTGATATCCATTCCCCCTTCCTCTGATAACAGAATTGTTCTTTCCCACGTGCAGCCAGTAGGTATGGTTCGGGTGTGCTGACCCACCACCGGGGTGAGCACATGACCAGGCCACGCAAATCAGTGTGTTCCCTTCCCCTGGTGACAATGACTGATTCAAGGTTCATGGCGCAAACAGACCCAAATCCCTTAGATCTGATCTATGAACTCAGAAAACAAGGGTCTCTTTTCCCTCGGGATCATGAACAGGATGGATGTTGTAAGCTGGAACTGTTCCTGGTCATGGGGAGAAAGCAACCTGCAGAACAGAGGATGAAGCCAGCCACAGAGAGAAGCAGAGATGAGAGCCAGACAAGAGTTCTGACATCCTGTGAACCCCGGGGTCTAGTTGTGGCAGAAGCTGTTGCTGAACCTTTCAGTTTGAAGAGCTAACACGTACTCATTTTTGCTTAAATTAGCTTGAGTTGGGTGCCTGTCTGCTGCAATCAGAAGAGTTCTAATAGGTTCTAATACACCATCGGAAGCAGTTCTGTGCTGCTTAAGAGGAGGAGGTTTGCGAGGTAAGGAAACTTCTTTGTGACTCTGGGAAACAGGGAGGATTCAGAGAGAGGGAGAAGGAAAGAAAGATGTTCAAGATGAAAGAACAGTGTGGACCAGCACTGCCCAACAGAAATTTTTGCAATGATGGTTTGTTCTATAATCTGTGCTATAGTAGCCACTGGCCACATGTGGCTTTGAGTACTTGAAAATTGGCTAATCAAATGGAGGAAATGAATTTTTAATTTTATTTAATTTAAATGGTACATCTGGCTAGTGGCTACTGTCTTGGGCGCAGGTGCAGACCAAGGCTCCTGGGGAGAAGGTGGGAGGAAGAGGGAGCATTTCTGAGCAACCGGGCCAGATGGACAACTGGAAACAAGGAGATCTTTAGGGGCACTGATGCAGAGAGCCCAGCGGAGGCTTGATGAGGGTCGGAGCTGTGGCAGAGGAGACAGGGATGAGCCAGAAATGAGAAGTTACAAAGGGAGTAGACCAGGGAGCCAGTCACGGAGCTAGGGTACTGGGAGATCATTCTCCGCAGGGAGGGAGGCAGAAGGGGACACAGGCTTGCAAGGGGAGTGGAGGATTTTGTTTTTGGATCTGTGGACTCTGAGGTTGGAGGACATCAGGATGAAGGTGGTTTCATAGGACGTTGGAGGCTGGAGACACAAGTTTTTGGAGTCATGGGGTTAGGGAGTAATTGGTCAAACTACAAAACAGTAAAAAGTATAGCAAGGCTAGAATTGTAGAGAACACTCCCATAAGAGGTTGGAAAAAGAGACAATAAGGAAAAGAGACACATCAAGTAACCAGAAGGAGGTCGCATAAGGACAGCACAGCATCATTCAAGTTGGCTGGGGTTATGAGTGACAGTCTCATTTTTCTCACATGCAGACGTATTTTTGAGATAACCGAAATTGATTCCTCTAAATGTCCAATCTTAAACAAGAACAAAACATTTTCGCCATTTGAAAGACAAAATCACCTGAAATACACTTCGTACTTCCCACTATGCTTAGCAGAATTTAGCATAACAGAGACATCAGGCTGTTACACAGCATGAAGCTTAGACTGAAGGAGCCCTGTAGGACCCGGTGTCCCCACCCTGACTGGCCCCAGGCTGCAGGGTCTCCTAAGCGTGCACATCCAATTCTAGAGTTTTCCAGTTGCCTCACCTGTAATAGCTTCTAGCAAACGTTCCTTGCTTCTGTTATCTTTCCAAGCCCTCTCCACTTCTTGCAAGGAGTTTGCAAAATTTGCTTAATTTAGGATCCAGGTAATCAATCTTATAGTCAATTTGTATTTTTTTTTTTAAAGAACAATTCTGAATTAAAGCCCGAAGGACTGATGATGAAGAAAGAAAAAAGATTTGGGGTACACACACTTGGTGATGTCTATTTGTTTTGTCAGCTCCTCGGAGCTGCTTTCTGGTCTTTTCTCAGTCTAGGCTCTGGGGAGGAGAGATTTCCAGATAAGAGGGAATTGGTGGAAAAAGTAGAGGCCTTGACAATCTTGCCACCGAGGACCTCTTATTCTGAAAGAGATCAGAGGCACACATTGTCACATCGTCACACTTGTGGAGGAGAGACACTGTACACCAGAGTTAGTCAAGCTGCAGCCCAGGCAACTCAGAGTGACATATCATACCCACAAAGTGTCCTTCCCCACAACCAGAGATCATGTCTCACACTCACTCCGACAAGGCCACAGGCACGCCCCTCCCAGTGTCTGGAATGCACTTTTCAGGCCTGATTCCAGCTTCCTGAATGCCAGGGAGCATCCGGGATCTGGGTAGCAGGGAGCTGACAAACAGTGACAGATAACCTCCTTGTTGGGGGTCTAAGCCAAAAACTTTTAGACATCTTGGTAAAAATAAAACAGAACAAGAATGAAGCCAAGCGGATATGATGGACAATTAGGAATTCCAGCTTTGCACCAAAACCATCTGGCCTCCTTGCCAGTGAAGCTGACTTCAGGCATCTCCTAGGACCAGCAGCGCCAGCATCACTTGAAAGCTTGTTAGAAATCCAGAATCCCAGGCCCCACCCCAGCCTACGGAATCAGAACCTGCATTGTAACAAATCCTCAGGTGAACTGAGCACACACTGAGAAGCACTGCCGTACCCAGCTCATACTCTGCTTAGGAGGTTGAAGAACTCCTGTGCTGGGAGTTGGGAGAAACCTGGGTTCCAGTCCACGTTCTGCCACTTATTGGTGGTGTGAATTTGGATAAGTCCTTTCTCCATTCTGGCCTCTCTTTTCCTGAATGCTAATTCGGCTCTTGCTCAATGGGCTCAACGATGCAGCTGTTCTAACCCTCGACGGGAGGTCTGTAGGCGCTCTAGGTGCCAAGAGAGCCACTCGCTTGTACAGCCCAGAGCCTCCTTTTTCCACAGGGATAAATCATCATGAATTTCAGAAGTGGATCCTACTCTCATGAAGCCTACAGCATGAATTCTGACATCCTCTGGACACATTCCATGCTCTCCAGCAGCCCAACATATTGAACCAAGCGCGTATCATTAGACTTGAACCCTTCTGCCGCCAATTCGGTGCGTATGGAGGGACTGGGCTGGCCTGAGACCTGCCTCTCCAGCTCCATCTTCTTGGAGATGGCCAAGCCCCAAATGCCCAGAATCTCAGCAAAGAGCTGATGGACCATCCCTTCCCAAATACCCAGATGGGGCCTCCTGCTTTCTTCAGTCCCTGTAGTTCTGTGCTCTAAATTCTGTCAACAGATGAATCCTGTTACGTTTTATAGTTAAAACAACTCTGCATTCCAAGCACTAATGCAACTGACATAATATTGGCTGTGAGCGGTTAAACAGGATGCCTCCTCTTGATCTGCTGGTGGGTGTGTGTGTATGTGTGTGTGCGTGAGCACACGAGTGTTTAACTGTATTACATATACAGAGTCATGGAGTGCCTGCTTCTGCCCACTACAGGAATCTACAGCTCAAACCCAACTGAGAAGTTACTCTTCCTTCCTAAAGGCCTTTAACGCCCTTCCCTTCACAGTAGCTCAATGGAGGAAGCAAAGTGGAGAAAGCAGATTCTTCCCCCCGAGTCCTCAGTATCCAGTGAGACTGCAGGCTGCCCACTGGGAGGGAGGCAGGCAGCCACCCAAGGGCCACGGACGGTGCCAAGAGGAAACTCAGAACAAATGTGGAAGCAGAGACAAAAAGCCAGGTTGCAGGCAAGTGACACCCAGAGGTGGGCTGGTGTGGGGCGAGAGCAATGTACACTGGCCCAGACTCCACAGAGAACAGGGACTTTACGGACAATGGGGGATGCCAGGCAAGTCCAGAATAGTCCTTTCCACCACCCTGGAGAAAGGTGGCTGTGTGTGTCTGGAGTGTTTTGTTTCTCACACTTCATTAGGTGGGAGGAGAAACTAGAAGTCTGTTTAGAATGGCCCTGTCCTCGTTTACAATGTGTGGTGTGTATTTATTGATATGGACCTCGGGTAAACAGTATACAGTTTCTTTCCACCCGCGTAGGCTCAGGCATTTCCCACAGATTCTCTTTGTTCCCCTCAAGGCCTGAATGCAGCAGACCTTTATGCAGAGAGATCAGGACTCGACATTCTGGCTTTGTTTTGCAAACACAAAGGTCGGCAATCCCTTGCAGAAAGCTGCTGTGCTAAGACATTCTCTCCCCTAAGTGTGCAAAGTGTTAGCGTGAGTTTGAGGTGGTGATGGATGCAGCGTGATGACATTCAAGGGACAAATCCAATCTGGCTCCTGAGGCAGAGGTGGGAGAGTTGGCCTCCTTGAGCCCTCAGCCATGTTCCTGTCTGGGGGCCTGGCTCCCTGCCGTGACAAGTGCTGGGTGTCACTCCGAATTACAGGCCAAGAACCAACCCGCCCTGACAGCCAGGCCCCTTTTACTGAGTGTGTTCTAATTTCTGAGGCTTGGGGCCCCTTGGGTCTCAAGGACGGGGTCACCCCAATTATGATGCTGGGAATTTCTGGAGTGATAAAGGAAAATTCGCCCCTTGGCTGTCAGGTTGAGGCCGCACGTTGCCTGTGAGAGTCAACACGAGAAAATCAAGTTAAACCAGTGGTGTGACTGTGTCTGTCTTGACCAAAGGACCCTGGCGTTCAGGAAGGACACCTGTCACTCTGAAGGGCTGCACTCTGATTTGAAGGGGTGTGGTGGGGGGAAGGGTGGCCTGTGTTTTCCACACCTTTATTTTCAGTACAGAAATCAAATCCTCAGCCAAGCATTGCCTCTGAAATACGAGATGTCAAAATTCATGGGGGCCAGAAGGCAGGCTGAGGCCTTGGATTTTTTTCGTCCTTTCTCTTTAAAAAAAATTTTTTTTGCAGTATAATTTACAGAATATAAAATTGACCATTTAAACCATTTTCAGTGCACACTTTGATGGCATTAAGTACATTCACAATGTGTGTAACTATCACCACTCTCCATCTCCAGAACTTTTTCATCTTCTCCAGCTGAGACTCTGTACCCCGGAAACACTAACTCCCCGCCCCTCTCTCCCCCCAGCCCCTGGTACCCATCCTTTTGCTTTTTGTCTCTATGAACTTGGTTACTCTAGGTACTTCATAAGTGGAATCCTACAATATTGGTACTTTCGTGTCTGGCTTATTTCATTTAGCAGATGTCTTCAAGGTTCACCTGTGTTGTAGCGTATGTCCAGGAATGTAGTAGTGCCTTCCTGTCTAAGGCAGAATAACATTCCACTGTATGTATACACCATTATGTTTATCCATTCAGCCATCGATGGATACCTGGGTTGCTTTTGGCTATGGTGAATAACACTGCTATGAACATGGGTGTGCAAATATCTGTTGGAGGGGCCTTGGGGTTTACATTAATGTTAACCCCGTCCCCTCTGATAAAAGGTAGACGCTTGCTCGTGGATGAGCCAGGCAGCCAGTGCTCAGCAGTTCTTTAGCAGCAGACTAGGGTGAGGTCTCAGGGGAGCGGATGGGGAGGTACCTGTGCACTGAGGCTGAGCTTGGGACCGAAAGGATTAAACTCCACAAATGCCGAGGATGCTCTGTCCCCTTCCTCCCAGAGCCATCCTGTGACCTGCTGGCTTTGGCCACACTTCTCAAAGTCCCCTCACCCACAGTGCAAGGAGACTCACGGACCAGAACAAGCCCTTCCACCTGGCCTGTCTGATCGGGCTGTGGTTTTTTTAATTAAATAATTTTATGGAGGTATAATTTCCAGAGTAACTGCTCAGATCTTAAGTGTGCAGTTTGACAAGTTCTGACAAATGTTTACATCCCTACAACCACCACTCCAATTGAGATAGAGACCATTTCCATTAGCCCAGAAAGTTCCTTTGCGCCAGACTGCATTTTAGCAACTTCTTTTAGAGCGAGTCGATATTGCTGCAGCTTCAACAGGGTTAAGGGACTTTGAAAAAGCCTGTTGGGGATTCTAGGCTGTGAAACCCAAGGTGTCTTCAGCTCTGAGTCACCACAAAAGGCACTTATTTTTTTCTTTCTAATTTTGCAGTTGAGTAGACACCCACAGTAGTCTGGCAAGGGAAGTTTTGAGCTACTGGAGCCCAAAACAGACTGTGGGACCTCAGTTTCACTCAATAATTCAAAATCATTCACTCTGCAAGCATGTCTGGGGCACCCTCTGTGCCAGGCATGGGGCTGGGCGCTGCTGTGGCAAGTGAGGGGCAAGAATGGTCCCTACACGCGAGAAGCTCAGTGCAGCTGGGGAGACACTGGGCAGAATGGAAAGGGGAATGGCATCTGGGCTGGAACACAAGTTGGCATCTTGTGGTACTGCAGAGGCAGACATCATTCGGGCTCAGGCCACCAAGGAAGGCTTTCTGGAGGCAGGGGTGTGCAAGCTGGCCCTTTAAAGGATGAGCGGGGTTTCAACAGGAGGCAAGAAAGAGAAGAAAAGGCCAGGCTGGGAGGACACTGTGTCAACGAAGGCACTGAGACATAGGAAAAGCTGTCATTTACTGAATGCCTATCATGTAATAAGAATGAGGCTAGGTGCTTCATCTTCATGATTCTCACAAATATAAAATAATAATGATGATGAGCACCCTACGAGGTAAATCATTCTAGGGACTGTGTGGCCAAGTGACTCCCCAGGTTCACAAAGCACTGCACGTGGACTCAACCCAAGGTCTGGATGCTTCCAAAGCTCGTGTTCTTCTGCTGTTTACTGTGCTTTGGGAAGAAATGTATGTGGGCAGAAATATACCAAGACTGAATCATCGGCCTGCTGCACAGAGCGGAAGCGGGAGAGGCACCAATGTGCTCTGAATGGCGTTCTTAAGACGGGGGCCTTTCAACTCTCGGTGGTTCCTCACTTGGTTCAGATTTCAATGAAAATGGCAGGAGCGACATTACATTCACAGAAAGAGCTGTGTAAACTCTGCATTATGCACATGTCGCTCTCTGTGTTTTTTTCTAACGCCATAGGAAAAATCTCATTTATTGAAAATAATGGGGGCTAATTCATAGCATTATTTTTTCTAAAAGCAGTCTGATTTACACAAAATGGCCCAAAGCAGGCTTACAAGGATCGGAAGCTCAGGACGACTGTCCAGGAGTGGATCTTCCAGAGTGTGCCGGCACGAGGAAATTCTGTTCTCTTCGTTACTGTACCTGCCCCTGATTCTTGTTTAACCTGTTAGTCCCTAGAGAGACAGGGGGTCCTCAAGCTATTACAGATGTCATCTCCCTTCCCTTTACCCCAAATGCCCTGCCCCATCCAGAGCTGCCAGGGGAGGAGCTTCCTGGGAGCTCCTGGGTCTACCTGGCTTTTCTCTGCTGGCCAGGATCAAGGCTCCCAGGGGCTACAGGGAAGGTGCGTCCGTGACCCGGAGCTCTTTGTGTTGCATCAGCTGCTAAATTGCCAGGAAAGACTCACGTATTCTCTGACACCAAATGCCATGGGAGCTGTTGGGCCAGGAGCTTCTAGTCTCCTCAGCACCCCAGCCCAGCCCAGCCCATCCTGGCCTCCTCCCCAAAGTGGGTGGAACAGTGGCTCCAGAGGGAGGGAGGGAGGGTCAGGAGCTCTCGAGCCCCTTAAGTGAGTCTCATTTCCCCATTGCATTGAAGGGCACTCCTAGAAAGGCAGACATCCCTGGATCCAGAGTCTACATTAAACCCGCAGCCCCAGGAACGGCCAGCGTGCAGCCACGTCATGAGGCACAGCTTACTTTTATCCACAGATCTGCACACGCGCCCACACACACTCCCCCTGACTCTCTCACACACTCGCCGTATATATGCAATTCCTCCATTGCCGTTGGACACCCAGACCTGCCAAATGTGCACACCACCCCTTTTCCTCCCCAAATAGCGCCAAATCACTTTATATGCGAGGAAGGACTGAGAGCTGCCTCTCAAACATAAAAGCTACTGGTTGGTAGAAAACCGCTTGAGCTCCCCAGAGATCGGGCCACGCAGCCACTCATACTCCTCAGCTTGGTGTCTCTGAGTGGCAGAGACATGGAGGGAGCCCTCCCCTGGGCCCCCAGGACTTCTCACTGCTGGCTGAGCTCCTCCTCTCTGCCCACGTGCACACACAGCTGCTTGGCTGTCTCCTTTCTCGACAAAAGTTCATCTCTCTCCAGTTGGTCAACTGGAACCAGGCCAACACCCCCTTTCCCGTGGAACACTGCTCCACTCGCAGAGGCCTGCAGTGAAAGCGAGCATCCCCGAGCCCTGAGTCTTCTCCCCGTGCGAAGGGTGGAGTGGGTGACGCTGGGACACACCTCCTCCTGCCTGGCACCCACGTGCTGACCCACAAACCACAGCCTCCAGTGTGGATGCGCTGCCCGCTCCCCAGACCTCAGCCACACCTTGTAAGCTCATCCCTCCCATCATTCAGTCAGTGTTTTAGCCTCAAGAGAAAGTGGAATTTAAATTTTAACACAGGAGCCAGACAAAGTTTAACCTTGGAGATGCGCCTCCTGTGATGGCCTGCTGCCAGGGCCCTGCTCTTGACCCAGGAGCAGGAAGCAGTGGACGGTGCAGAGGGAGTGTGGGCCCTGCACCCTTCGCCAGCTCCCACCCGTCTCCTGCTGCAAGCGAAGCACATAGCACACGAGAGTATTTTTTCTCCTTGCCAGTGAGCTGCTGCTGTCTGTGTACTCCAGGAGGAGGCCATTACAGGGAGTTAATAGAGTTTTAAATTTGTTTTTAAATTTTATAATGCAATTCATCAAATTCAGTGTCTGAGCACAGCATTTATGTTCAGACCAGGCAGCATATGTCAAACTGGCCCCAGCCTCCTCCCACCCCTGCTCTCCCAAATGAGGAAGGTTAACCCTTTAGGGTAACTGCCAGGCATTCCCCAAACAGAGTAAGAGGAAGGGCAGGAGAGTGGGTTCTGGTCTGAAGGTGGTTCTGGAATTGGCCTAATGGAAAGGTTGATGACTTATTTGAGATGCTCTGGGCACCTTTCATGGTCAAGGGTGATAGACGCTGTTCTGGGCCTTGGTCATTGCAGAGGTGGCCACCTGGAAGCTACCGTGACTCAGTTCTTCCAGACACACATCTGTTACGCTCCCAGGTGCCAGTGAGAACGAGAAAATACCCAGGGTGGAGGTGTGGAAAGGAAATGGTGCAGTCTGCTGCTCAGGGACAGATGTGAGCTCATTTCTGCTATTTTTCACCCAGAAGGATTTCCTTTAAGAACGTGTTCGGCTGAACTCAGGATCATTATTGTAACTTGGGATCAGCTGCTGCCGAATTGGAAATAAGTGAGATTTATGGGACCAGGGTTTTGTGAAGAACATCTTGGGTATCAGGACTTGCAACAGATCTTCTGTATTACTAACTGCAGTCAATCTTGCCTTTTATTAAGCTTTAATAAGTGACTTTTGGTTCTAGGGAAAGTTCCGGAATAGACATCGCCAGCAAGTGAAACCCTGTTGGTCCCAGAGCAGACTGCAATAAAACAGCTTCCTTCTGGGGCCCTGACAGCAGGGCCTGCAGCCGACAGAGGCCACAGAGGCCCAGGAGGGGGTGAAGGGTCCCCTTGCCCAACACGACCTGGCTGTGGGTAGGTGGCGGGAGTAAAGTAACAAAGCACAATTATCAGCTCTTCTCCCGGCACAATAGAGGCCTCATCGCACCCTGGTCTGTTTCTGAAACAAGCCTGTGTTCAGTTAACAGAACCCGCAGGGTGGCTGCACCCCAGCCCCAGATGTCTGGGCACAGGTCAGGGAGTGGCCACAAGTCAGGGAGTGGCCACCAGGTGGCAATGACTTTTTGTCACTGCTGTCTGGCGGCCTTGTCTGTGTTGGTGACATAGACGAGAGGGTTTTCAGGCAAGCTTCTGCTCAGCCCCAGAAACAGTCCGTCTCCACCTCACTGAGCAACCAAGTGTTGACCCAAGCTTTGCACGTCTTAAAAAGAACAGACCGCAAATGGAAAGTTAACTCTTCCTTGAAGACAGCCCCAATTAAACATCCTGTACTGCTTTTCAGCTCTTGGGGGGCTTCTGCCCAATGTCTCGCGCAAAGACAGACGGAGCTCAGTGCTCCCACTCTACCCAGCTTCAGACTTCCTGCTTCTAATGTCACATAAGTAAAAATGCTAAGGTGGGGTGGGGCAAGAACCCTGTGTGGCCTCGGCTCTCCTGAGCAGATTCAGAAACAGATGCTGAGGACCGGGCACAGGTGGGATGTGGGAGCTGGGGTGGGGCTGCGCTCGGCAGCCGGCGGGGGTGGGGGATGGGCTGGGATGGAGGGAAGATCATCTTGAGGTGATGCAAGTCTTTTTGCATTCAAGGGCTTGCCAGCTTCCAACTTGCTACTTACTGCATTGAAAAATATTCCACACGATTGAAGAACTATTTTCCAAAACAAAATGCTGGTATTCATCAGGAGGCACGGGTTGTGCAGTGTGAACAATTCACTTTCGTTAAGTACCATATGGCCGCTGGTAGGAAAACGCTAACATGTTTCAACAGTACAGCTGGGGTAGGGCTCCTTTATTCACCGTGCAGATGGCTCTAATTGACATCTCTCCTAAAACAGGTCTCCAGCATTTCTGCAGGATCATTAGAGTAATTAGTTATTAAATACCATCACCACTTTTAGAGAGGGGTCTGATCCTTGGCAACATTCCACTGTGATGGAACTGACAGGTCCTGGCGGAGGACAGGTCCTGCCAATGGGAAGGGCATGCTAGCTCCTCCTCCTCAGTGGCAAGGCCAGGGAAGGACAAAGACTTCGCTCATTCCAGTACAGCCCCGTGGAGAGAACTCGGGCAACCAAAGAGCTCTGGACCAGGGTTCTAGAGCCGGGCTCCTCTCTTCTTTAGCTGTGTGACCCCACACATGCCTCAGTCATCCAGCCTCAGTTATCCTCATCCCTTAGATGGGGGTAATAACAACTGCCCCCTCTGCTCTGCAGGGCTAGATTATACAGTGAGGAGCAAACGGAAAGAGCTGGAGGGACTAAAGTGCTGTAGTTGAAGCTGTCTTGGAGCTTGTGTTTGAGGCCCAGCTTGGCCCACACCTCTTTGGTGAGTGACAAGCCGTGGCTTCTCAGGACTTGTCCACACCTGACATTGGTCCTCAACACTGTGGCAAGTGAGCCTTTGTCATATTGTGACCGGAGCCCAGTCTGCGCTGCTGGCTGCCCAGGTTGTCTCAGGAGGCCGTCCTGACTGACAGGCCAGAAGGTCAGTTCAGGGGCCGGGAGGCTCAGCCCAGTCTCCAGGAGCCCCCGGAGACAGCCTTGCAGGTGGAGGCTCGTCCAGGTTGGAGACTGTGTTTCTAGACAAGACCAATATTCCATCCCCCAAACCGGTCCTTGAAAGTGATCAGGATATATCAGAAAACAGCCCCAATGTCTGCCCCTCATTCCCAAGTATGTGCACTGCCTCCAATCTGCCAGGTCTGTACTGAGCCTGTGCTTGGGGTGGCGGTGGACAATGGGGGCTGAGGTCGGGGAGAGGGGAGGAAAATGGGAGGGACCTCTGCTGTTTCCCAGAGTGCTGAACACACAAAGGGTGCAGTAGACCCCACACTGCAGTGTGCGTGGTGGTGGTGTGCAGGCAGAATTCATGTGAGATTTTTAAAAGGAGCTCTCCAACCAGTGCTACGTACTTGAGCCTCAGATCTGGTCAGGGGGTGGCCTGGCATTAACCCCAAAGAGGAGTTTCTAGTCTCAAGGGGCAGCTGAGGGTGCGTAGGGGCCCATGGGATCACACATGTAGCAGAAGCTCTGAGGGCCACCCCCCTCAGCCACCCAAGGCCCAGGGGCTGCCCTACCCTAGCCCCTTTGTGGACTCGGCTCTCCCCGACCTGTCTCCCACAGCACGCATGCAGCCAGCACCGCAGTGCGAATCACGCTGTGTTTTCGGGAAAGAAAGGGTTCCGAGGCACGAGTGTGCTCCTAGGAGTTCGTCCAAAAAGTAAATACATGTATCCAAAGGGTAATATGGATTTAGGAAATAGCCTTCATTTTGAGCTCTTTCCCCATTGATCGAGGGTTAATAGCATGACATTATTAGTTTAATTTCACAGTCTAATCAGTTTCCTGTTTTATTGATCGAAGGACTTGGAGCAATTGTAATTCTGTGAGGCTGAAAAGCAAAATTCGCGACTAAGGGAATGAAGCTAGGTGGCTCTCGAGCTCAGGGGCAAAGGAGCCCAAGGTCTCATCCACAGAGCTCACCTAATGGGTCACGCAATTCACAGGTAAACTGTGCAGTCACATCTCCTTCCTCCCACTGGCGAACCACGTGGAGGGTGCAGTGTGTCCAGACCCCACAGGGACTACTAACTAGCATCAGAAATGGAGACCAGCCTTCGAAAAAGCCCCTCACCCTGATGATACTGGAGCCCACATCCACCTCGAATGTCCTTCTGAGCCCCAAACCGGCCTGGGGCTTCATTGTTAAACACCCTCCGTGAGCAGGGCCCCATCTGTGTGATGGAATTTTTTGGTCACTTTTTCAAATCAGAATAGAAACAATTTTTAGTCTATAATTATCATTTCTTTTCTCAACAGACAAATGTTTCCTTTTCAATTGTAGGGCGGAAAAAGCAAAGAACAACATTTTAAACCAAAAAGAAAGATTAAAATTAATTTCCTCTTTACAGAAAAATACAACAACTCTAAGAAGCCAGGTTTTTCTTTTCCCAAAAGAGCAATGACTGCAACAGTGTGTTCATCGCCACCACTAATGCCCATTTTTAAGAGGCAAGTCCTTGAGAGATGGCGGTGATGGGGTTTGCAGACCTGTCTCTGGAGTCAGGCCTGGGACCCTGATCTAGAGGAGGCTGGGCAGCTCCTGATGTCTGAGCTCATTTGGGAGGAAGGATCCGAAGCCTCTGGATCAGGGTCAAGGTCTGGGGTCTACCCGTTGGCCCTCAGTTTCCCCATCTCTACATCTCTATGGGAGCGCTACTCATCTCACAAAGGTGTTGGGAGGAGAAGTGCTTTGGGACTCTAAAGCATCGAACAAATCCTGCTGCTTTCACCATGTCGTCAAGACTGACCAGACCCATAGTTAAGAAAGCAAGCTCTGCTCAGATGCTGCCTCTGCGCACAAGATCTTCGGCCCACTCGGAAAAGGCAGTCCCTCCCCATCCCCACTCTCATGCTCTGGCAGCAGGCAGGAGGAGAGCTACAGACAGGTGGGCACCTACTGAGGACACTCTAAGTGCCAGGCCCGGGACCTGGGATTCTGGAGCCCAAGAGCGGCCGGGGCCAAGTGAAACCCCACGATGGGTGAGCTGTGGGTGATCCCGAGGGAGGGACGGCACACGCCAAGGAGGAGGAGAAGCAGGTTGCATTCAGGGAGCTGAAAGGGGTTCAGGTGTGGCCGGAGCAGAGCCTGCTCAGGCGAGGAGGCAGAAAGGTAGGAAGCACGTGTTTCCTCTGTGTGAGGAACGTCAGAGGTCTTGTGGTCCATGTTAAGGAATTGGGTTTCAGAACTCGCCAACAAATGGCCGAGACTGCTCAACTCTCCTGGCGGAGGCCCCATCCCCACCCCACCTCCAGCCTCCTCAACAGGGAAGAGGGCATGACACGTGTCCACAAACGCACTTGACCAGTTCACTGTGGCCACTGCTGATCCCACTCTTAGTCCCTTTGGGGGCCTGCCATCACCCAGTGCTGTGCTGGTAAATGTTTAACAGCCAGCTCTGGTGGCGCTGGGGGACGAAACAACATACAAAACCCAGCTAGATCCTGATTTGTAGTGTTTGCCAGTCTCTGTTGTATGACTACTCCCACTTTGATTTCGAGCTACCAACAGGATGTCACTGAACATGGAGCTGGGAGGAGATGGCAACAATGGGCTCTGGGAGCCAGCCCCAGCTTGCCACATCCTGGGGATTTGTGAACAAGTGTGGAGGGTGGGGCCACGAAGATGCTGCCCCAAATCTACTGCTGCTGCTCTGTGCCTGAAGACCCCATGCCATCGTGGCAGCAGGGAGCAGAGCTGGCCACCACACTGCCACGCTCCTCTGCCTCTCCTTGCTCTGACCCTCAGTGTCTCTGATCCACCAGACCATGTCCAAACACCTGGCATTCAAGGCTTTTCACACCTGCTGACACCTCACACTCTCTCCAGACTTTTTTCTCACTGTCCCTGCCGAGCCCTCTGAGCCTGCTTCACCGTCTCCTCGAGGTTCCTAGGCACACCTCAGGCTATCCTGCTGCCAGCTTACGAGATTCCCTCTGCCTGTGACGCCTCCTCTCCCGCATTCCTTAGTCAAACCCTGCCCGTCCTTCAAGGCTGAGCTCACGCACCACCTCCTCTAAGAAGCTTCCTCTGAAGGCCCACAGGCCCCTGCACCTGTTGGCGATGAGCTCCATGGTGCACACGGGCACGCCCCTGGATGACTGCACACGCTGTGCACTTTCCTGGCAGAACAAAGACTCTGGGACCTTCTGCTCAATGAATCACCACTCCTCATGGTGGGCTCCCAATTCAAGATTCTTCCTGACCCGACTTTACTTTCTGACCTTTGAAAACTCATTAAGGAAACAGAGAAGGGCAAGCATTAGTGTCCAACATCCATGCTTCCAAGGACAAAATGACCATGGGCCCAAGGATCTCAGTGACTCACTGCCATGGCCAGGCAGGGCCAGAGAGGTGGCTGGGTTACATCGGGAGGGAGCTCAGTGGCTACCCCGGCCACAGAGTGACTCTTATAGCACAACGGGCAGGGCCTGTGGCAGAGACACAGGATCCCTATAGTGACCGCAAACAGGTGGAAAAAAGCAACTGGGTGTCCTGTGCACCTGATAGCCTTCTAAAAATAGCCGGTGGGCCCTGGCTCTCTGCAGGCTCCCCTTTGGGTAGGGGCAGGGGCCGAGGTTCGTGGCTATTTGATCACTATGTTTCAGAGGAGTGAAGCAAGTCACAGCTGGTTCTGTACCTTCCTCTTCCTGAAGCTGAGCCTCAGCCAGACACGCCAGCTTGGGACTGGGGTCCTGGGCCCGGCCTGCCTCGCCTCTTGCTTAGTTCTGCCTGGCTGCCTGGGGGAAGAAACTGTTCCTTGTCTGCTGGTCATGTGGGAGGGGAAGGGAGACAGGGCATGAGCAGATGCCAGCAGGCTCCAGGCACCATTCCTTCTTGGCCAAGGGACCTGGGTACACAGACATTCTCCACAAACCAAGGCACTGACAGCATTGAGCAGAAATGTCATAATCTGGAGCCACATGGCGTAGGAGGAAGCAAGAAAAGAAATAAGGAATTCTCCAGGCCAAGCCCCAGAGGTCTCCTCTGCCTTCCCGCAAGGCCAGGCTCGGGGACAAGCAGTGGGCAGCGGAATGCGGAACAAAGGGAGAGTTCTTCTTTTTCAGGCACAGGCCCAGTTCTCGGAGCCCCAGTCTCCTCTGGTTTCCTCCTCCCTCCTCTGTGTCTAGACGGGAAGACTGGAATACTTAGCCCTGGCACCCTGAAGTCGTGCGTGCGGCCTCCTTTCCCCAGGACCAGCACTGTGGCTGCACCTGGGTGCTCCACTGGCTCAGGGGAACCTTTCAAAAACAAATCCACTCATTAGAAGTAACAGTGCGTATTCTTACTGGCCAGAATGTCAGCGCATTTTGGAGATTGCTAAGTCACCCAGTGGCGAACCCAGGTGTGAGAGGGTTCGAGTAAACCATTTCAGGGAGCAGAATTACTTCACGTACGATCCCGAGAAAATAGGAATCGCCTCCCTCCCCACTTGGAAAACGCCTTTCCAATTCTTCTGCTGAGGCAGGGAAACTGGGAGCTTCTGTTTTCCTGGAATGTTTTCATGCCAAGTGCACTCCTCTCACTGCGAAGTCCTTCAGAAGCTCTGACTTTTAAACACAGTTTTCTTTCTGGGTCTTGGGGGGACACACAGCGTTGCCTATTCTGAAGAAGCTGGCAAGGCCAGCCAAGAAGTGGAACAGATAGGAGTGGAGATTCCTGACACTCCCCAGTCCCTCCACTGGCCCCCGGCCCCTCTCCCAGTTGAAGACCACACACACCCAGCCGGCACGTTTCCCCTCACTCGCACTGTGCTGGGGTCATGTTGCTGAAATGCGATGCCTGGCCCGCTGGCCTGCCAGCAAGCGCGGCCACCCTGGCACAAGTGCATGTGAGAGCCACCCACCCGTTAGCCGCGAACATCCATCACGGTGACTCGGCAGCCGTGGCCCTGCTTCTCCCCTCTGCACCTCTCAGTCCCGGGTGGCAGCATCTCCTGGCCCGCCTTCCTCAGCCCCTCTGAGCGCGAGCTTCTGCGCGGAGCCCAGGCAGGCCCGGCGGGCACCTGTTCGCTGCAGTCTCTTCTGCCCTCCTGCCAGCTTGGGGTTTGGTGTAGTGGAAAGAGATGCAGACGAGGAGCCAGGCGCTGGTTTGGGCGGGCTCTGCCACTCCCTAGCAGAGCTCTGAGCAAGTCCTCTCAGTTCTCTGGCAACAGCTTCCTTCCCTGAGAAATGGGAATTCTCAAGTCAATCTACCTACCCCACGGAGGTATCATGGGGAGAAAAAGAAACCCACACGGGGAAGGGGTTTGGAAGAGCAGAGCAGAGCAGGCTAGTAAAGAAGTTCATTGTCATTAAAGAGCAGGGCTGAGGGTGGCCAGGCAAGCTCCCGAGAGAGACACGAACCTTCCTCCACGAATCATCTCTTTACGAGAGAAGTACTTACTTCAAGGTGCCTGTTTCCTCTTTGCTAACAGGAATTGTAGGATCGTTGCCAAGAGTGAGCAGTACAACAGCAGATAATCACTTGGATGAGAAGCCTGTTGAAACGAGTTTTTGCTGGGGACAAGGTCGGCTGGCAGCTTGGCCTATAAATCAGAGCTCCCTCCTCAGCTCATTGGCTCTTGCAAGAATATGAACTCAGCTAGACTCTGACATTTCACAGCTCTGACAACCAGAGCCTGCACACAGTAGGGATTCAGACCACGTTTGTGGAACTAGATAACCGCAGAGGCAGCTGGAAGTGTGCGGGGGCAAAACCCCATCCTCTCGCACTGGAGATTCACTCTATAGTGCCAAGGAGAGGGGACAAATCCGAATCAGACGGGACTCCAGGCTGGAGCAGGAGCGTGGTTCATTCTGCCAGCCTTCACTGAAGGGATTTTGGGGCGGGGGGGAGCCGAGGGAGGTTGGAATTAACATCCTTACTGTATTATGTTGCAGCAGTGATAAGACCAAAATTTTAGGATTTTCTTAATGAGACTCCTGCATTCACTGGTTTTCCTTATCAGCACAGGCAAGAACCATAGTTAGCATTTATGTCCTTTGCTTTAGAACGGAGGAAGGATCATAAGAGGGATTGGCAAACTCGCTCTAGAGAATACCCATGCACCCTCTTTGCTCTCCCCACAGAACGCAGGCCCTCTGCCCCTGGCCCGCCCCAGAGGCACTGTGCCGCTGCCCACTGGCATCCAGGCAGCAGGCTTTCCCACTTCTGAGTTTGCTGAATAAAACGCAAATTGAGGCTGCGAAAGAAACCCATGGAAGTTCAAATGCCAGGCAGTTCAGAAGGCCTCCGCCCTCCCTCTCCCGCCCCAGGCTTTGGAAACCCTCCCCGCCCCTCCAAATGCCTGTGACCACAGCTGACAGGCAGGGGCAGGGGTTCTAACGCACACGGCTCCACACAGACAGCTCTAACGCCTGCCAGGGTCAGCTCTTTGGAGACTGTGACGAGAGCAACAACAGTCAAGCCTGTACAACAAGTCCTCATGTCCACATGGCCTTGCTGCCTCTGGGGCCAGAGTTCACTCTGTGTAGACTCTGTGCAGTGACTGCCATGCACCCATTTTACGGATGTGCAGCCTGGCCCCTATAGGTGGTACATGACTTGGCGCCATCTAGAGAGAGCTGACGCTGGAGTTAGGAATATAAGCCGGGCGTCCGGACTTAGGGCTTGGGTTGGAGGAGACCAAACCCCTTCCCCAGGGCCTGGGCCGTGGGTTTCTCCTCTCACACACTCCAGGAATGTCGGTCCCTGTTGGGGCAACCAGCCTGTTCTGTGGGAAGAGAACCTGGAAGGCCTGACTCACCTTGCCACCCAACTTGGACAACTATCCAACCTTGCAAAGAGGCATTTTTTGATCAGATTTCAGAAAGGTAAAAGGTTTCCACTCTGCCCAGAAATAAGAAAGAGCCATCCCTCCTTTATCCCAAACACAGACATAAGTCATAAAGCAATCAAACAGGGCCTTAAACAAGCAAGTCGACAGATGGCTTTGGCATCGTAGTGCAGAAGCTCCTTGTTCAAAGGAAAGTCCAGCATTCTTTCTTGTAGCCCACGAACGCTTCCTTTGCACACAATTCTAATGAGCGGGTCCACAGCAGGAGAAGGAGGTGCTGTTGCTTCAGGCAAGAATAAGGTAGTAAGTTGACTGGATGAGAATGAGGGGAGATGCAGAAAAACTGTGAAAAGCAGGAGCACAACCTCAGCAAGCACAGCAACCTTTGGTCATTTAGTTCAGGGCCAAAGGTCCTACCTCCATGAGTCCCTGAGCGTTAACGTATCACTGCATAATAAACGATGCTCTGAAGGCTGCAGACTGGGAAAGAGTGCAGGCTTTGGAATTCAACAGAGCTTTGTGTCCTGGCTCTGATATTTATCATCTGTATGTCCTTGAGCAACTGGCTTGAACTCTGAGCCTCTCTTTCCTCCAGGAAATGGGGACACAAGTACTTCCCAGCTATGGGGAGGAGGCTGCCCGTAAAGTGCTTAGTGGACAGTGCCTGCGTCATGCAGAGGATGTTCCATTGCATCCAACCCACTGTGCAAGAGAGGCATGGGCGAGCAATCCCTTCGGAAGGATTTCCCCAACACAGTTAAAATAAAAGAAAGTTAGGGCTTTACTGGGGGTAAAAGAGACAGAGAGAAGAAGACTCAGAGGAGAAGCTAGAGGAAACGTGGGTGGGAATGAGGCAGGCACAGCTCCCTCACCACCTACAGAACACCTATGGGTACCAGGCACTGGATCTAATGCCATCCCCCCAACTTGCCTGTAGTTAGTATAAAACTCCATTTTACAGACGAAGGGTCTTATACAGGAGTGAAGACACTTTCCTAGGGCTACACAGCTCGTAAGTGGGATTCAAATATGGATTTATCTGACTCCAAAGCCAGTTTCTTAACCCCTACACCACATGGGGAGGAAGTGAGGGAGGGGCGTTGTACAAAGTCCATGGGGAGATATTTGCAGATGCCAGGGTGGAGGTGGAGGGGCAGCTGGTGGGCCTGAGCGGGGCGGAGCAGCTCGCCACTCACAACCACCCAGTTGGCCCTGATGCCATTAAATGGGCCTATAGGGCAGGCTGCAGCTACAGCTACAGTACACGGAGGAGGCCTTTGACCCTGAAACCTCCTTGTGAAGTCTGAGCATCCGTCCTGGCAGCAGTTTGCGACATAGTTGAGGGGAAGGAAGTCCACCTGGAAACTTCCAACACAGGAACCTCACCTCCAAGGGTGCTATGTGGGAGCCCCCTTCCCTTCATCCTGCAAGTAGGGCCCAGCCGGGAGGGCTCGGGCCCAGAGCTTTCTCCAGGGGTCCTTCTGGATTGCCAAAAGGAGGGTCCTCTCGGGGAGACCCTTGCATCAGCCTCCTCCCACATTATCCCCTACACATACCTCTGCCCATGCTCCTTACCCCGGAAGGCCAGCAGGGAAGAGGGACAGGAGGCGCAGGAACCCTCCACCATAAACCCTCCTAATTCTCATCACCTAGACTGTGTATCCAGCAAAGAAACATACCCACAAAGAAAACAGCAGAGTGAGGGAGAGAGGTCTTTGTAAAATGCGGGCATTAATCAGAATTCGTATCCAGAGAAAAAGGACCATTGTTAAAACCCTCTATGCAGCCTGAACTCTGGTTTATGATAATGTAACATTTCCAGCAATAACATTCTGGGAGCAAAGAGAGATGAAAATGAGTGAACTTTATTCGGGGATCTCATTACTACGAGTGTGGTCCCTTTTCCTAAAATACAGAAATATCTATAACGAGGATTTGTGTTGTCCTAAGAAAAAATATATGAAAAAGTGACCTAAAAGCATGGGAAAACTTTTATATGCTATAATACAGAGGCTTGTTTCTCTTTAAAGAGTTAGGGTATACAAATAGTCCACTGAGTGAAAAGATGTGTGTTTCATCACTGGCATCCACCCTCCCCAGTGCGGTACAGTGGTCTCACAGCCTCAGGACCCAGGGAACAGGAGCCAGGGCAGTGGCCTGGCCTTGGCCTCCAGCAAGCCAGCAGGAAATCCCAGTGAGTCCATTCCTTGGATTCCAACAGGAGCGAACAAGGCGAGCTTTGTTCTCCGTCTCCCCATGGCCCTCCTCCAAGGCTTTGTTTTAAGTAGTCAATGAACCACAGAAGTCCAGACGGAAAGGCTCTTTCAGGCTCCTCTCCCTCTGGCCCTCCCATTGCACAGATTAGAAAACTGAGGTCCTGGGAGGTGCAGGTACTTGCGCTGGGTCTCATGAAATGACAGAGGCCAAGCCCAACAAAATTAATGCAACGCACACCCCCTAGTACCCCATTTCCAGGGGATCTGGCCCTCCCTGAGATGGACTCAGTTTGACCGAGGGCTTCACCTCCCCTGGAGCGGCCACTGATCCCTTCAATGAGACAGAAGGCCTGCAGCCCCATCCTGCTCTCCCTGCGTTTCCCTTACCTGGCTTCTCTCCCGGGCGGGCAATGCTCACAGGTAGTTTAAGCAGACAGCCCCTCTGCTGACAGCCCCTGGGAAGGGCCCAAGCCCCGTCCTGCCGTGGGGCTGGCCTGGGCTGGCTGGGTGCCGCAGCAGCTGTCCAAAGGCCATGGCACACTGGCCAGCAGGGAGTTAACAGATACTGTAGAAGGCATATTCTGGGGCTGAGCTAGCAAGTGAGAATGCCTGGGAGGAGGAGGGGGGGGAGGAGGAGAGTGGGGGCCAGGGGCCATGAGGATCTCAGGGCACCGTGTGCAGGACTCCGGGAGACCAGCTCTTCTCTGCATGCTGCCTGGCAGCAGCGGCACTCAATAGGCTTACAGACCAGGCCCTTTCCCCGTGCCCCAGGGGAGTCAATACTAATAAAAAGAAAGTACTGCCCAGAGGCTCAAAGGGGATGGGACACTTTGGCTGGCTGGTCTGGGAGTTTCAGCTCCATATAGCATCCAGAGGAACTCTTTCAGAGAACAGTCACTGGATTCATGATATGGGGTTAGATGAAGTGGGGAGAACAGCTGTGGAGTGGGTCAGAGATGGAAGCGACTGTGGAGGACAGGTGACAGCCTGGGGACATGGGTCGGGTGGGCAGCTCTGGGAAAGGCCCAGTGGGGAGTGAAAGCTGAGCACAGACAGTGCCTGGCGGGGGGGGGGGGGGCGCTAAGAGATGTCCCAGGCATGGGTACAGGCCAGAGGGCGCTAAGGCGTGGGACACGGCACCCCAGGAGGAGCTGTACTGGGGACTGGGCCAGGGCGGCCCGCACCAGAATGCAGAAGACACATGGAGGCTTCCTGGGGGAGACAGGTTTACCTGGGCCTGGGCAGGACTTCCGGGGTTGGCTTTCCAGGCCAAAGAGTGGAAGCTCACGCCCAAGTCAGGAGAGCGGGGCTTGGCAGACAGAGGGAAGCGGGGCCTGAGGGTGCAGAGTGCCTCCAGGAGGAAGGGAAGTGCCTCCTGCTCTGACAACCATCCCTGATCCCTGCCTGGAGGCTCACCCCTCCCCAGAAGACCATGTTACTCTCTCACGAGTCAACTGAGTGGACCCCGACTCTTTCATCTTTACTTCTGAGTAAGAAAAACATGTCAGTGAAACCCCCTGAGCACTTCTTAAAGGGTCAGGGTGATGTGGGAAAAGGTGTCCTGGGCCACCTCTCACGTCTCCTCCATTCTAGACACCCACTGAGTGGCTGGGCGAAGGGAGTTTCCGGTCTGAAGACTGAGCCTGACCACCTAATAGGATGCTCCTGAAAGCTACAGGTATGCAGAAGAAGTGAGCTCCAGCCCACGGAAGCTGTCCGCTTTCCAGTAATAATAATAATAGTTGTTTTACTGTAATTACTGCTTCTATCCTACCCTTTATTGAGCATTTATTAGGAGCCACATATTGTCTCATGTAATCCTCACTATAACTCTCTGAGACATGTATTCTTTCATGCCTATTTAATAGATGAGAAAACTGGAAAACAACTTGCCCATGTAGTAGCTGATGGAGTTAAGATTTGAACCCAAACAGTTTGAGGGAAACAGAAACACCTATTTTACTCTTCCATACCATTAACCTTGCAGAGCCCAAGGAATGGAAGGCCAAGTCTATTGGAGGCAAGAAGACGTGGCACTGAAGTGCTTTCCTCAGGGCAGGCGGGAGCTGGTGAGCAAACTCAGTCCTGGAAACAGGGCTCCTGGAGCAGCCGTCCAGGCCCCGGTGTGGACTCTCGGCATGCGGAGACACAGAGAGGAATCCCATTAGGAAAGACATGGAAACCATGAGCGTCTTGTATCCATTCTGTGTCTGCAGGCTGAAAATACGGCAGAAGAATTTGGAAAGGCCGATAATTTCAAATTTTATATTATTTGGGTTCTATTTAAAAATGTCTGTCAAATTGCTTATATTTCTGAGTTTAGAGAAAAAAGAAGTCCATAGATGGCAGGTCCCTGGGCCAGAACAGAGCAACCAAGAAAGGACGTTATTTGGGCTCGTCCTTGGACACGGGGCATGGGAGGCACACCTGGGACACTGCTCTGCGCGCATCCTCCCTGTGGACCCTGTGGCCTCAGCTCCATGAGGCAGCTGATGAAGGGGCCAGCCCTGCGCTCTCTCTGTGACAGGCAGAGGCACACCAACCACCAGTCCGCCCCAGCCCACTCTGCCTCCCCTTCCCTTCATCCCCAGGGGCCTCCATCCTTAGAGCTATCAGTGTGGACACACACGGCTGGAGCAGACTTGGTTCTGCTCCCAGGGCACCACTGCTCCACCCCAGAACAGACTGTGAGGGCTTTGGAAGCAGGACTCTGCGCACGAATTCCTCCTTGGCCTCCCTAGGGCCCAGACCAGGCAGATTTCCTGATTGGCCAACTGGCCCAAGGGTCCACTTCCCAGGCCCTTGCTCGTGAGTAGCTCAAATTCCAAAAAGTCTGCCAGGAAGTCAGCTGTTTGTAACTCAGATTGTACTTCTCTGTAGAGACAAAGCTGTCAGTGGTCATGGGGCTGCCTGGCTAGACCACAGAGGCCGATATCATAATCTAGCTTGCTGAACCGTGACACAAAAGCCCAAATTATGTGCGTTGCCCCCCAGGGGTTCTGCAGGGTGGGCGGGAGGAGAAAAAGAAGGGAAATGGCCCACTCTGCTTCTTGGTGCTGGCAGTGAGTTTGGCCAGTTTAGCATTCTCGTGCGTGCGTGTGTGTGTGTGTGTGCATGTAAATTGAAGGGAGGCTTTATGGAATCGACAAATCTGGAAACTGTGACAGTTGGCCTTGAAAGAGCAATTGCTGGGCTCCATGCAAAGTGCCCTCTGACCTGATGCTCCCAGTCAGCCCAGTAGGTGCCCACGGCCCCAGAAACAAGAGTCTTCTGGAAGTGGAGCCCTGCCTTGGCTTCTCTCCCCTCGTCCTCGACTGCTCTGATGGCCAGGCTGGGCAGGGCAGGAGGGATCCATACGCCACCCTGAAGCTCATGTCCAGGGGGCTCAGGGAGCCCTTCTAAGCACTAGAGGGCACAGGAGACCCTGTCGTCCAGCTAGATGTCTATTAAGGCAGGGCTTGGGCAAACAGACCAGAACTCACAGCCTGAGAATCACAACTGATCATTTCCCTCTTCAATAAAGCATGCTTGACCAGGCCCATCCTTTGCGGGGGGATGAGTATCAACTGCCTGCGAGGCCAGGCTTCTCCTGCGCTCGTCGCTCGCTCAAGGAGCTTCCACTGAGGAACATCTGCTCTGTGCTTGGAGACCGTTGGGTCTGGAAGTCCTCAGCCTGAGTCCTTGTCCTGGGTGAGAGGTCAGGCTCTCAGGGCAGATGGAATGGACTGGAGCCTGACCCATGGGCTGTGCGAGGACCTCGCCCTGAGGGTGCAGAAGTGTGGTTTCGTTGGAGAGCCATCTATGAACTTGCTCTGACACACAATCGTGTGCAATTGCTAACAAGCAATCACGTACAATTCGGAGCTTAAATGAACTCTGCCTCCACGGGCTCTTTGAGTTTTAGTGCTAGTTCGATGTCGATCTGTGTTTACATAACACCTAAGGGCCAGGCATCGTGCTGGGCGCCGGGGACGTTAAGACAGATAACACGGTGTTCCTGCCTTTAAGGGGGACACATGCATAGCTTATTATAATTGTGATAAGAGTTATCACAGAGAAAAACACACAGAGCTGTGGGAGCAGAGCTGGGGCCCCCAAGGCCCATAGGTGTGGTTGGCAAAGGCTTCCCAGAGGGCACGGTGCCTGAGCCGTCTCCAAGGGGGGAAGCCCACTGAAGGACGAGAATGACACTGCAGGGAGAGAAAACAGCCATAGCAATGAGAACAGAGGCAGGAAGCTGCACGGTGTGCTTGGAACTGAGAGGGGCTAAGGGTGATTGGAGCAAAGCAGGCCAAGGGGGTGGGGGATGAAGCTGAGGCGGCAGAGGCCAAGACATGGCCCCAAACGCCACCCAGGTCCCAGAGGGCCAGGGGTCTGGCAGGCGGTCCTGTTGAGAACAGACAAGGGCCTCCCTGGGGCAGTGATGGTAGGGATGGAGAAGGCGGATGACATGGAGAAATAGTCAGGAGGCCGTTCTGGTAAGACTGGCAGCTGACAGCTGTTGTGTTCCTTAATAAGCGCCCTCTGTGTGCTGAGCTAGTGCTCGGGGCAGAGAACGAGAGGCGTCTAGGACGAATCCCAGTCTTTAGGCTTAAAAAACTGGGGAGATGGTGGAGAATTCTATTGAGACTGAGAAAACTGGCAGAGGACCGAGTCCAGGGACAACCTTGATGGGAGGGGAGGAACGTGAAGATTGGGGGGGTTCTACCCAGGAGAAGCCGGCAGGATGCAGCCTTCCAGGTCAGGGAGCCAGTCCAGATGTTTGGATCAAGAGGATAAGAGCTCACCATGCCCCAGACTTGGCCCTTCTTTCCAACAACAGTGCCTCAAAGGAATAAAGTGACATCAAGGATTCACTGACTGACGACGGCTGTGCACCTTATGTGTCACATCCAGGTTCTGTGGACAAGTAGCTGCTTCTCCAACTTTGCAGATAGAGGCACCAGGAACTCTGCCCTGGGCTGTCCTTGGACCCCTGCTGTCAGCCTTCCCCAACAAGGCTGAAGGCACTTGTCAGGATGGGCGAAACTGAGGGAAGAAACTGCGGGGGCGTCTAAGGCAACTTCCAGGGAAAACCATCTGTCCAGCTTCCTGTGGGGCTGCAGCCACCCGTCCACGCCACGCTCTGCTCCCGGAGGCCACTTAAGGGCTCTCTGGTCTGGAGCAACATGGTTCCAAGACCCCCCCATTTGTCCTGCCCTGTCCAGGTCTCTGAAGGAGCCTGGAGGGTTCCAAGAACCAGAAGAGTGGGAAGCCCGAGGGCCTGGCACCTCCGATGAAAACCAGCCCATTGCATTTCCGGCTCCTCAGAGGCTTCCCAGCCCCACTCCCTGGCAGCATAATTACAGATGCCTCCCTCCTTACAAAGCCTTCCTACGCGCTGCATAAAGGAATACAATTTCTGGCTGTCCAAATTACAAGAGACCATAACGCACAAAAGCAATAAACACAGGTTCTAACAGCAATCAGATACCACTTATCGTAAACAATGGTTTTTGTGATTTATTGCGTTTGAAGCAGATTCAGCATTACTCCTTAGAAGATTTGGGTGTTCTTGTTTTCAAGCAGAGTTGCCGGCAGCCAGCTGACGTCAGAAAAAATTGCTCAAGTGCGGCAGATTTTAAAAATAGGGCCAACGTGGTGTTAAAATAATGATAATAGAAAAATTGGGGTGGCTGCAGGCTGATGTGAAGGTCTAAAGACACAGCCATTTGGGGTTTGAGGCTCCTGTCACAGCCCCTGCACCCCAGTGGCTCATCCTCACTCACTTCCTGATGCCCAGCACTTCCGATCCCTCCCACTGTCCTCCTGTCCCCTGAGTGACATGGGAGGGAGGAGGAGACTGGTAAGCAGAGTGGGCCAGGCGACAGTCTGGATTAACACATCAAGCTGTTCAGCTTCCCGGCTCAGGCCTCAGTTAGCGCCGGTCCTCACACTGGGGAGTGCAGAAAAGTCAAGTTCAGACAGCACATTTGAGCCAAGAGGTCTGCAGTGACTATCCAAAAGGAAACCGAGCCAGTTCTGGCAAGAGTGGTCCTTTCTCTCCTGGACCCTGTCCTGTCCACTCCGCAGGGAAGGTGCTGCAAACACTGTCAGGAACAGAGGCAGCAGCAGGGAACGCGGACGTAGAAAGGAAGGAGGATGCCCATGTTGAAGCAGTTTTCCTACGGGGTTCGAAGACATCCTAGGATTCCGTGCGGGAATTTCCGAGGCTCCTGAAGGAGGGCACCCTTGCTTCAACCAGGGAGCTCTGCCTTTATTAATTATCTCTAGTGGGTTTCTGTAAGATTGTTTGCAAAAAAAATTGGATTAGAGAATTAATCCCCAAATAGGAGTCAGTGAGTTCTGTCTCTTTGATCTTTTTCTCCTCTCCTCGAATTCAACATTTCACCATGATTTTAAAGAATAGGCCCAGGAAAGAACTCGTTCCAAGACAGTGTGACGGGGAGAAGCTTTGAGAAGTGTACTCCCGAGGGCAGGTGCGTTGCCCTCTCCCCTCCTGGGGACCATCCCACGTGGAGCCCACCAGAGGTAAGTGACGATGGACTGCACCAAGCCACCTGGGCCACGTCCCGTGGCCTGTGCACAGGGACTTGGTTCTAAGGGAAACTGAGGCAGAGAGAACAGTGTGTATCAAGGACACTGCCTCACATGAAGCTGAGCTCCCAGTGCACGGACAGAAAAGTCGCCTGAGCAGGCTGTTCGTTCCTGGAGTCCCCAGGAGCTGGAAGAGATACCCTTTAGCCAACACGCAGCCCCCTCGGGCTTGAAGGAGTGCGTGCACACACGTGTATGCACACATGTGTATACACACACACACACACGCATGCAGACACACACACACACACAAGGCCTGTGGCCCCGCCTGTTGTTGCAGCCCTGCACTGGCCAGCGCTTCATTTCAGTCTTAGCTCGGGGTAGAGAGCAGAAAAATCACTGAGCTATACCGATCACGATAAGAAAAATGGATTAGTTAGTGACTGCCCAGTCCCCAGAGAACGGCCATGATATCTTGTTTGAAGTAAATTCTCAGAACATCACTCATCCGGGTGGAAAAAATGCATTGATCACTAACATTTATTGCGTACTTATATTCCAGGCACTATTCTAAATTCCTTTCATAATTAACCTGTTTAAGGTTCACCACAAAACTATGTCATAGGTATTACCATTCTCCCTATCTTATAGGTGAGGAAACTGAGGCACAGAGGAGGGTAGCTTGCTAAGGTCACCCAGCCAGTAAGTGTGCACACAGTTGCAGAGCCCACAGGACTCATGGTGGTCCCTGCCACGTTCTTTTCCACTGACAAGCTGGACATATTTCTTTCTGTGTGGTTTCCCGTCGAGTCTTCGTTGGCTAGGATCAATATGTGTATAGGAAGAAAGGCAGGACGAATGTCACTTAAAACAACATCAACGCTCACCTGCTGGAGTCAGAAGTCACCAGCGGCGCCCAAACCCATCCTGTTCGACGTTCACCACTGGGTCTTCACCCACTGTCCCCCACATCTCTCCTAAGAGATAAAGCCACCTCAGCCACAAACCACACAGAACTGCCCAAACCTTGAAGCCAGTGGACCTTTGCTGAGTGTCAACGTGTCAGGTACCGATATCAGCAAACAGGAATTCCAGGAAAATACCAAAATTTGCTTTTTGATAAAGACAAAAGTAATCTACTGCTTAAAGATACTCAACACTGAAATAGGGTTTTGTACAGCTCCTCACATCTTCCAGCATCCCTGTCCTTAGATATTTCTAATCCTCGGCCTTGAACCACTTCTGTGCAGAGGAAGATGTGAGAAACGTCGCCCTCCAGGACTGCTTCCCCACACTCTCCTTCCTCGGAACGCCCCTCCTTCTCCGTGTTACCACAGCACTTTGTTCCATGTTGTTCAATTGGCCACTCGATTATACTCTGCATTATATTTTCTCTACTTGTCTCATGGAGGTCGTGTTTCTTCGACTAGGGAGCTCCTTGAAGGTGGAGCTGTCATCCTCATGTCCCCCTTCCCCCAGCCCTGCCTCCCAGAGCAGAACCTCAGAGGGGACAATAATCACCTGGGGAGCTCATTTAGTTTACTTAAATGCCAAATCCTAAGCCATACTCTGAGAGATTTCAATTCATTGGATCTGGCATGTGGCTTAGGAATTCACTTTTTTTGGGGGGGGAGGGGGAAGGAAGGTTAGTCCTGAGCTAACATCTGTGCCAGTCTTCCTCTATTTTTTGTATGTGGGATGCTGCCACAGCATAGCTTGATGAGCAGTGTGTAAGTCTACACCCAGGATCTGAACCTGCAAACCCTGGCCCACGGAAGCAGAGCTTGTGAACCTAACCATTACGCCACCTGGCCAGCCCCAAGAATTCACATTTTCATCACGTGCCCTAGATGCTTCTGATTATTGGCAGTCTCATATCTATGCTTTGGGAAACACCACTCACTTGGCTCCCCAGGACAGCATCTGTATGGGCTGAATTGTGTCCCCCCAAATTCATATGCTAAAGTCCTAACCCCAGAACCTCAGAATGTAACGGTCATTGGAAACAGGGTCTTCACAAAGGTAATTAAATTAAAATGAGGTCACTAGGGCGGCCCTAATCCAATGTGACTGGTGTCTTTACAAGAGGAGATCTGGACACAGACGGACGGAGGGAAGACGACGTGAAGGCACAGGGAGAGGACAGCCACCTACAAGCCAAGGAGCGAGGCTGGAACAGAGCCTTCCCTCCCAGCCTTCAGAAAAAACCAATCTTGCCGACACCTGGCTCTCAGACTTCTAGCCTCCAGACCTGTAAGAAAATAAAGTTCCACTGTTTAAGCCACCCAGTCAGTGCTACTTTGTTACCGCAGCCCTAGCAAACGAATACAGCATCCATAGCAGACATTTTGCAAATACATCTTCTGTCTAAACTCATCTTTGCAAAACTTTTTAACTGCTCTGAATTCTTCACTGGATATTCCTGCCCCAGGGCAGTGACCTGCTATTGCCCGGCAATCTGCCAGACCCCACATGGCAGCCTGGCGTCGGGGCACAAGATGGCTTGAGAAGGCATCTCTCACCAGCCCCACACCAGCCAGGCCTTGGGACTCAGCCACAGCACTTCTCCCAAGGGCGGTAGCCACTCTACCCCTGGGGCTCCAACCTCTCATCACTGTCACCAGCCACTCACTAAGCTCTGTTCTCCAGGGCCAGATGCCACCCAGCTCACGCGATCTCCTCCAAGAGGGTGTGACTGCCCTCCCCACTTCCCAGAGAGGCTAGGCATTATCATCTGGAAGGCCTGGCTGGTGACAAACAGGGGTCGTGTGGGCAGACCCTCAGGAAGGTGGCACCTCTGCTTGTGCCTGCCTCTGTTTGGGACATGAGCAGACCTGCAGCAAAGCCTACTGGAGCTCTGCTCCCGGTGACAGCCCACTGTCATCCCCCACCCATCACGCCTGCGGTGGCCCCACACAGCAGGCCATATAGAGCTCAGGTGCTCACAGCCAGGGCCAAGCTAAAGGAGTGGCTCCTGGGACACCAGCCCCAGAAACCACAGTAAACTCTGCGGGCCAGACGAGCGGGGGTCTTGCCACCAAACCTCAGTAGCCACAGTGGCCACCCGTCACGCTTCTTGGTAAGGACTCCTCCATCTCCTGGACACCTTGTGTCCTCCCTCAATTTATCCCTTGCACCGCAGCTAGAAATAAGCCTTTCTGCAGGTGAGATTTAAGCGAGCTCTCCTGTCCCCAGCACACGGCCTCACACTGAATAAAGGGTCTTTAGAATGTTCTCAGCTCCACCTTCTTCTCATTTCCTTCTCTCCTTGATCCTGTTTTCTCCCTGGGGTATGGGTGACTCTGCAGCCCGTGTGATTAACTCAGCCGGGACCATAATCTCAGGAAGGAATGGAATGGAAATCATTTTTGGAATATAAATCAAATAGGATTTCAGTTGAAGTTATTTAAAAGAAATTAATTGACTTGTACTCACCACAATACACTGATAAGAGTTCATTGCCAGGCCCATCAGGAGGAATGAAAAAACAGTTAATAAAATTCAGCTGTCAAAAGCAGCCTGCACAGCGCCTCTCGGGGGACGTCCCACGGCCCCCCGGGTCGCAGGGGGTGGAGCACACCGGTTTGCAGGGGCCAAGCTCAGGCTTTGCTGTATTTTTCTCTTGTGTGGGATTACTCGAGTTTTAATACTATAAGATTCTTAGGGCTGAGACTTTTTCCCAAGCTGCTTTGTATTTCTATATAGTACCGCGCACATATTAAATCACAACCGAAGGAAGGATGTTTAGATAAGAACGTTTTTGCATTCAGTAGTTCACTTTTTTTTTTCATTTGAAAGGCCTTCTAAAGAGATATTTCTCCTCCCCCTTATTGACTGTAAATGACCGTAAGGAGGAGGGAGTGGCAACATTTAATTAAAGACAGCTTCGACTCCTCTCTCCCACTCTTCCAAATCCACAGATGAGGATAAGTTATGAATTTAAAAAACCATACACACACAAAGATGAGGGAAGGTAAAATCTGCACACTGAGGTCCAATGCGAGACCTTAGAGTGGGCGGCCCGCCCGTCGCCCCACACAGCACTTCCCATGTGGCTGTAATTTGCCATTCTCATCAAAGATGAGAGTCCTTGCAATGTAGAGGCAGAAATTACCCCGAGTCCTTGGGACTCCACCAGCCACAGTCTCCCTGCTTCCTGCCCTGTGCTCTTCTCTCGATCTTTCCATTTTGTTTTTATAGTGGCTACCATATGCCAAGCACCATTCTAGGCACGTCCCAAACAGTCACTCATTTGATCCTCACGGAAGCCCGACAAGGAGGTGCCATGGACTGAATTGGGTTCCCCTCCAAATTCACATGTTGACGCCCTCACCCCGAATGTGGCGACATTTGGAGATGTGATTAGGTTTAGATGAGGTCATGAGGGTGGAGCCTCATGGGATGAGATGATGGCATTAGCGTCCTTATAAGAAGAGACACCAAACAGCCATGCGAGGCTGGCATGTGAGAAGCGGCTATCTGCAGTCAAGAGAGCTCTTACTGGAAACTGACCAGGCTGGCACCTTGATCTCAGACTTCCAGTTTCCAGAATGTGAGAAAATAAATTTCTGTTGTTTAAGCCACCCCATCTGTGGTATTTTGTTACGGCAGCCTGAGCTGACTAGAGCAAGAGGTACCATTTTTATCATCCCTATTTTATAGATGAGGGAACAGACTTTAAGTAACTTGCTCAAGGTCACAGAGTAAGCGGCAGAGCCAGTCTTGGAATCAGCAGCCTAGATCGAGTCTCTGCTTTGACCGTTACATGGTGGCTGCCTTTCACTGTGCTAGACTGTGCTTTACCTTAAATGTCCCCCAAAAAAGTCATCATCACTGACAACTGATTTACTCGATTGCGTGTACTGAGTCCATGCATTGGCCCTAGGAACCCAGGTTGGGAATCCCTACTGGGGTCAGGCCTGGGGCATCTGCTCAGAACAGACCCATGAGGCACCAAGTCAAGGCTTTCGGTTTTTATTTGCAGGATGCAGGGCCCTGCAGCAGGGATGCTGTGGCAGATTATAATCTCATGCTCGTCTAGAACCTAACCCCTCCCACATCAAGAGGTGAGTCTAATTTCCCTCCTCTTGAATCCAGGGGGACTTGTGATTTGCTTGTAACCGACAGAACGGAGCAGGAGTGTCTTCTGAGTCTGTCATCAAAGGCTATGCAGCTTCCACCTGTTAGCTGGGACCCCCGCCCCCGCGCCAAGCTCTGAGCTTCCATCTGAAAATCCATCCCCCTTGAGGCCACCGCACTGCCCAGGCCTCGAGGAGAGGACACACACACAGCTGTTCTGGTGGACGGCCCCACCAGAGGTCCCGTAAGTAGCCAGTGTCCACGTGAGCCCTGACAGAAGGTGCCTCTGGGTGATGCCGGGCCTGTGAGGGTTCCCAGCTGAGGTTCTAGATATCATGGAGACAAACTCTCCCTGCTGTGCCCTGTCTGAAGGCCTGACCCACAGACTCTGTGAGCACAACAAGGTGGCTGTTCCCACCTCTCGGTCTGGGGGTGGTTTGTTACACGGCCACAGTGACCGGAATAGATGCCAGGTCACACAGTCTCCCTGGGGCCTACCATTTGCCACTCCCTCCCCGTGCTCGGCATCAGGCCGTAGGAAGGATGCTTAGATAGGAACTCTCAGTGTCGACTGAGAGTAGGGGCCTGACGGACTGGCGGACGGATGGACAGACAGCACTGCAGCAGCAACTGTGCTGCTCTGGGTGAATTCCCAAAGACCAGGCCCGAGTGAGGCCGGCCTCTCCCAACTGCCCACAGAGATGCACATCCTGGGTCGTCAGTCTGGGCTTCTTGAATCAAGAGATGAGTAGGGTTGCACTCGAGAGCAGATACCAAAAATTTAGACCTAAGGAAATGTAACCAGAGCCTCTACAAAGTCGAGAGGCTGAGTTCCTGGTGATATTGGATCCCCAAAGTGAGTTGTTGCTGTTGTACCCACAGTTAAGGATGCGGGGCAGGAGAGGAAGGACGGACGTCCTGCTGTCACACAGCTCAGACTGGGGCTGGCACCGAGCCAGTGTGCAGTGGAGATAAGGAATGTGTAATCCTATTATCTGGCGGGTCAGAACATACAAACAGGCCGCTGCAGTGGGCACTTCTCCCTCATGGCTTATTTCTTCCTCACTTAACTGTTCTGCAAGTCTTTGCTATTTTCCTGCCCCTTACGTTATAGGATCCTGATGCTCATGCTGCTCACAGGTGTGGATGCTCATACCAAGGAAGCTGGGACCATGTGCCCAGGAGTGCTCCCGTGCAGCCCCACACATGGAGGCCACCTTCATGACTTTGCTCAGAAACCCAGGGTCGGCCCCATTCCGGCTTCAGTCACAGCTTTTCTGCGTTGTATAAAAAGAATCTAAGCATTCAAGGGTGGAAGTTTCCCTGGCATAAATTCAGCATCTTCCCTTCCCCACATCCCACTTTGGGGCTCCCGTGCAGCTCTGGAAGAGAGACTTCTGCCCCACCCTGCAGGGGCCAGGGCTACACTGCAGGCCGGGGCCAGATGCAGAAGGCGGGTCTTGAAGGAGCCCTGCTTCCGCCTTGCATGGGTACTTCAAGGAGTCGGGCTGTTTGGTTTGAGCTCTTGGGCTCTGTGATGGTGCCCACCACCTGGCTGGACCAGGAAAGGAGGAGCAGGTGGTGCCTGGGAGAGAGGCAAGTGCTGGGAGCCAGAGGGTCCAGCTATGTAGTACTCTGCGTCTTTCCTTCCTTGTTGCTCTCCCACAGCCCAGGGTGAAGACCCTTAAATGCCCTAAGGGATCCCAGCGGCCTCAGAGAAGAAGGCAATGGCCCTGAATACCCACAGAGAGTAGCTGGCATCCTGGTCCTCAACAAGTGGGTGGAGCGACAAACATTAATTAAAGATGCCCACAGGAGAGGTGGTTCTGGGGGATAAGGGTTGAAAGGTCCTACTGTGTCTCCCATGCAGAGTCTTTTTGGTGTTGACTTGGAGGATCGGTGTTTATTTTAGTGAGGAAGGCAGAACGTCAGGACAAAGGCACGCAGGGCTATGCGTCGACACTGAACGTGTGGCTGACGGGGCCGGGTGTGAGCCTTCCCTGTCCTTCAATTGCTCGAGGATGAGCAGCTCCGTCTTCTGATGAAAGACCTTTTAACAGACCAGCTGCCCAGCCTGTTGGAAAATGAACCACCAGAGGCAGGAAAGGACTCCAAATCACGTCCATCTGGAATCCGTCTGCACAATGCTCACCAGTCCTGGGGAAGTTTGCCTGTTTTCTCATCATTTTCTTAGAAGATGAGAGCAGTCCAGGGATTCACCACACAAAGTGCTTTCTGGTCACCGCAGAGGCTGGCATGAGGCTGAGTGAAGAAGCCGCTTCTCCTACGTGAGCGCAGCCCTGGTGGGCGCCTGGCTGCCCGGGGCAGGGAGCCGGCCTAATGAGCTTGGCAGGAGCTGCCTGGCCTTGGCAGGGACAGACAGGACGTCCTTTTCTGAGACCTCCAGGGTCGGGAGGTTGATCCCCTACTGGGTCAGGGGTCCTCTGAAGCCCACCCTCCAGGGGGAGGCTGGGAAGGTGTTTATGAAGCCACCCCAGCGGCACAGAGCAGCGCAACTCCCTCCTCCTTCTCTGGCCTCTCTCTGCTGAGCGACAGACGGTGTGTTTACTCACAAGTGGGCGTCTAGGAGGGCATATGTGCCATCCTTGAAAATGCTCCTTCCGGTCCCCCAAGTTGGTCCAGCAGGAGCTTCTGTCTGTCCTCTGGATCTGCCTGTAGGTGGTTCTAGAGGGGTATTTGGGGGAACGGCCCTCCTGGATGATGGAGCCTGGGTAATAGACCCATGCTGGGGTGTTGAGACCCTGTTTAGGGTGTAGGACAGGCAAGGTGGCACCAAAGCTTGTGTGCTGGCATCTCAAGAGTCACCCAGACAACCCAACTGAAGCGGCCACTGCAAGGGCAGAGGGAGGAAACCAAGCGTGGACGAAGGCTGGCCAGGAGAGCGGGTTCTGAGTGGAGGGAGAAGAGCATCACCCCAGCTGTGGCCTCCCTCGTGGGAATCTTGTCCCACCCGCCCGAGAGGGAGCCCCCCCAGCACACAGCACACACCCCAGGAGGAGACACCCCTATCAGTGGGGGAAGCAGTCACTGGGGTCTGGGAACGCTCAGGGACCAACCTGCCAGGACAAGCTAGTGTCCTCTGACACTGAATCATGGGGCTTTCAATCCCAATTCTCTGCTCAGTGCCTGGGCCTCAGTTTCTCTGCTTGCAAAGAAAGTGAGGGACATTGTAGAAATATACTTACACCTCGAAGCATGAGAAATTTTCAAGTACAGTGTATAAAAGGTCAACACAACAGAAGATGAAGCATTCTAGCCGAAGGGAGGCAAGCAATTAAGGGTGTTTGCTCCCTGTGGGAAGATTAAAGGCAGAAGGACCTTCTGGAAATGACCATCTCTTGGGGGAAGTCGGCAGATCAGAGCGCCCGGTGCCCGCCCCTGGAGGATTGAGTCGGCTGCCTGGGAGGAGACGAGGTCACAGAGACCAGCAGTGGAGGCTGGGGTTTTTGGGGGAAGGGGAGAGGGGCACACCTACTGGCCAGGGCTTCAAACCACAGGATGGGAGCCTTGGGGACCCAGCTGCCGGGCCTTGGGCTCAGCCTTATGTCCAGCATGCACCAGCCCGAGGGCAGCTCCCCAGGGAGCTCCAGAACTACAGAGTGGATCTGTGCCCAGCCCTGTGCTAGAAGCAGATGAAATCCATAGTGCAGACCCTTCTTCTGGCCCGACTGGTGCCCATCTGCCCTCTACTTCCAGCTGCAACAGGAGTCATGACCTCCTCTCAGGGATGTCTAAAGGGAAGCCTCTGCCCCAAGCCCCCTCCTCCCACCTGGTGCCCCCTAGATGGAAACCCTAGAAACTGTCCCTGGGACTCCAGAGGGCACGGCGGCCAGGCTCGCCTTTGCTGCCCGGTGGAACACAGAATTGAGTTCCTGCCTGTGGCCACCGGCCTCTCACTGCTGGGCTGGGACAAGGACTGCAGCAGGACCACCCCCGAGTGAGCAGTGGGAATGCCAGTGTAGACATCCCCACGCCTGCTGTTTCCTTCACTAGCAGCTCCTGTCAGGGCCTCAGAGGCCCCTGCTCTGGAACGCCAGGCTGGTGGGCTGTCAAAGCACTCACTCTCTGCTTGAACTTCTTCCAAATGAGGGAATTTTCCAGGGAACTGACATTTGTTACTTTAAGCACCAAATATTAATTTTTTTAACAAAGATTTTTCTTTTGGATGAAAAACACTTCTGAAATGCAATATAAATTCGCCTGGCCCTGAACAGAGTATATGGAACGTGACATTCTCTTCCCTCTATGACCTGGAATTGTTTTCAAGAAGACCCATCACTGGCCCTGAGCTGTGCCCTGGTGAAGCTCCCGGGGTCTCTGGAGGCCCCTCTGGCTCTAAGGCCCTAAGAGAGCATCCAGAAGAATATGGTTTGGGCCTTGCTCCTGGGGACCTCATTCACTGGCTCAGAGAATGCTTTTCTGAGTAGTCCCCAGGCCAGTGGACTCCTTCGTGCTGGGAGAAGAGGCTCCCAGCAGAGGAGGGGGAAGGCTGTGGGCACAGAAGTGCTTTATGATTTATATGGCCTTATGGGCTGGCCCCTTCTTTTAAACAAAGAAAGCGGTATGTGCAGGACTGTGTGCGAGGACTAAAGGCTGCAGTGCTGTGCTCCGAGGTCTCCTGCCTGCTGCTGCATCCTCCTCTGTGGGCAGCTGCTGCATCTCGGGGTCAGGGCCCTCACTTCCTACCTGCAGCCTTATTTTATTCCCGGGGTCTGGGTGGAGCCAGAGCATGGATAGGGCAGCTCTGACAAAACAAGGTGAAGGGGCCGCATGGCCTTGGGCCTCTGAAGCCCCCTTTGCTGCCTCCATTGTGGACAACCAAGGCTGCCCCATCTGAGTTTGGCTAGAGGGCTGCCGGGCCGTGGTGGTGACATACAAGGAGTCTGCAGGAACCATGAGCCATGGATGGGACAGACTAACTTCCACGGCTTCTCTGTATTTTCTGGTCTGAGTCTCTAAAACCTACTAACCTTCACCAGCCTAACTGGTAGTGACCATGGCAAACCTATCAGTGACCAGCGATGTCAAAGGAATTATGGGGCCACAGAGGGTCATGCTGGAAGTGACCTTTTAGTCCAACCTCCACTCGAATGGGACACCTAAGGAAGAGGCCAGGGAACGATCTGTCAACAGTCAGAGTGACAACAAAGGTGGGGAGAGCACCAGGTCAGAGCGCTTCATCCCAGTTGAGGTCTGTGCCCTGCGGTCCCCTCGTGGGGAGCCTTGTGGCAGATCTGCCTCCGATCTGCCCTCGCCTGCTGCATAGCTACGCATCTTAATCATTTCCATCTTTAATTCTCCTGCTTTAGGGTAATTTTACGAAAAGCACAACCACGACATCCAAGCAAAGCACATCCGTTCTCAGGTTATTTTTCCTGATTTAAATCCTTATGATTAAAGAGGAAAATACAATTATAGGTAAGAGAAGGAAAAAAAATGAAAGAAAGAAAGAGAGAAAGAAATACTTTTTTCAGGCTTGGCCCCCCCACCCCCAAACAGACTTGAGTCCTGATAAGGTTTTAGTGACCAAACCAATGGAGTCAACCGCAGAGGGCCACAGGGGACAGGCCTAGCCCAGAAGGGGCGGGGACCGCACCTCAGCCTGGTTGTCGTTCACTTTTGTCTTGTAGCGGCGGCCTGGCTGCCTCTCTCTGGAAGGTCTGTCCACTCTGCCAGCACAGCCCGCTGATGACTCTCAGAAGAGTGACAGAGCAGAGTGATGTTGGGAACCCAGCACAGCCCAGAAGGAACGTGGGGTGGCTGTCAACATCCTGGGGATAAGAAGCACAGAGCATCTAAAAAGACAAGTAAAGTGGCCAAAATGGTGGTCTGGATGCCCACTGACCACCTAAGGCCAGTGGCCTGAAGAGCTGAACATAGGTGGGAACCAACTGGGCAGATGGGTGGGTTTGCAGGAATTTTATTTCATGGGCGTCAGAAGGATGAAGGGGCACAGAAGCCAGAGCCATCTCTGCCCTCCGCCAGGCCCCATGGGAGCAGCCCCCTCCTCAGGAGCCAGAAAGTCGAGGGCAAAATAAAGGGGTGGGGGTGGAGGTGGGGGAAACGGCTAAAAAATGCGACTCTCTCCCAGGAGAACCGCCCACCAGCGAGGCTCTGAGCCGCACAGCAGCGTCTCAGGAACACACTGTTCTCTTTGTCGGGGCAGAAATATGTTCGATGCTGATTATGCAGGCTGATGAGCAGGCCTCTCTCTCTCGCTCCCTCTAATCTGGAGTCCTCCTGCTCGGCAGACACAATTGCATGCAAGCGATCCTGGAAAAAGCACAGAATGAATTTTCTTGCCATCCATTGTTCTCGAGGTATTGCGAATGTCTGAAATTCCAGGTGTGGAGTTGTGTAGCTGACGAGATTTGAGACAACCTCCAAGTCTGAGCCAGGCGGCACCGCAAACTCTGAAAAATGTCCAGCTGGCCTGGCTACGATAGGGGCACTCAGTTTGCCTGGGAGCCAGCGGCAACCTCGCTCAGAGGACGGAGGCCTTTTCAGTCTCAAAACACAAGTGATGTTTTAAATTCAAACATCGAATTGAAATGCGAGTTAAAAACAAACCGTTCAGTGGCTGCTTCTGGAGTAGGGGGCTTGACTGAGAAGGGACATGAGGAACTTTCTGATGGAGATGTCGGTTTTCTTGGTAGGGATGTGGGTTACACGGACCTCTCTATTTGTCAGTGCATAACTGACTGAACTGTACGCCTAAGATCTAGGCATTTCACTGTTAGAACTTACATTAAACACCCTCTTTAGAGAGGAGCTTCAGGTGGTGGAGGTAAGGAATTCTGGATCAAAGAGTTTCCCAGATAAAAAGAGTTAACAGTTTAAAAATAAAAAATATTTTTAGTTTCACTATTTCTAAAGAAAACTAAAATAGTGCAATGTCCTAAAACTGAGAAAACAAAACCCATCAATTTATTTAAAGTCTTCTGCTGACACAGGCTCTTCAACCTGAACATCAACGATTGGGCTGAGTGATAACAGAATTAAGTGTTTTTTTCTTTTTTTTTTTTGAGGAAGATTAGCCCTGAGCTAACATCTGCTGCCAATCTTCCTCTTTCCTTTGCTGAGGAAGAACTGGCAATGAGCTAGCATCCGTGCCCATCTTCCTCTACTTTATATGTGGGATGCCTGCCACAGCATGGCTTCCCAAGCGGTGCCATGTCCGCACGAGGGATCCGAACCGGCGAACCCTGGGCTGCCAAAGTGGAATGTGTGTACTTAACCGCTGTGCCACCGGGCCGGCCCCGAATTAAGTGTTTTGACCCAGAGCTACCCTGAATGGCCACACTGCAGTGCTATTTCCCCTGCTGTCTCCATTCTCCATCCTCAGTGAACCTGCCTGTGCCTGTCCCACATCTTTCCCCATAACCAGCAGACTCTACAGTGCATCTCGATTAGGCTGAATTCAACTTGGATCAGGCCCTACTCATGCCCTGGAGAAGCTCACAGTCTAGCAAGGAATGGACTCCAACATCCCAACCTGGACCAGAAGGGAAGCTGGTTCATGTGTCCGTTCTGGGAAGAGGTGGAGATTTCTGACATGAGTCTGGACTGCCAGCCACTTGGAGTCTCAGAACAGCTCCGGCGTCCAGATCCCTGCGATGACCCAGTTGATCACAGCACCGACGCCCCCAAACTACCGCAGGAAGCAATTTCAGCTAATCAAGACGCTCATCAGCTCTCCAGACTGGGCCACAACTTTTCCAGACAGCACACACAGGCCGGGAGGCACTCCGCGGCAGACGAGCAGATGCTATTTCCACTTTTGTTCTCATTAAACAGTAGCATAATCATGATTTATAAAAATATTCAAATCTTGAAAAGCATGTCAAAGTGCAACCTCGTCAACTGAACTCGAAAAAGCTGCTCACTCGGTGTGCATGACTTGAAATCTGATTTTTTTTTAAATAGCCTCAAGGAGATGTGGAGTTGGGGAAAGTAATCAGGTTTTAAAACTCTTTTCTAGGAAATAATTATATTTTCAAACTCAAAATAGATCATTTTTTAAATAAACCTAGAAATCAACTTTCAAATCTTCAAACAGATTTTTAAATCAGAGGAAATGCGTTAAAAGTCACACTTCAGAGTCACAGCTGATTGACCATCATGTACAAATCACATCACTGATATCAGAAACTTGCCTGTTTCCTCCCTGGGGGGAGATGGGCGAAGGTTGGGGGCCTTTCTAGGTAGTGAGGACAGAGTTTTTCCCTAACATTGGTCCTGATTGCTAGAACCACAAAACAGGATCTAATGAAATGAGACGAGGTGGGTTGCGAATTCATACAGGTTAAACATAGCAAGTATACACCCCCAAACTGGAAGTTATAATAGTAAAATTTTCTCTACGGCTTCCTATCACTTACCTGTTTCTTTTTCCCACCTCCACCTCTCTGTTCCAAATATTGAAGAGCTCCTTGCACTCTTTCCAGACATCAGAAGTCTGCCACTCATCTCAAGGCCCAGCTCAAGTTTTCCCCTCCTCCATGAAGCCGTCCTGGGCTTGCTGCCTTCTGCACATGTATCTGACAGGACCACACTGCCCTGCGTTTTCCCTCGTGACCACTGCCTGCGTCTCTTGCTCCTTCTTCCCATACCATGCTGAGAAGAGTATCTCCTTTAGAGCAGAGGTGATCTCATTCACTGTTCCTTTGCTGGGGGACAGCACAGGGCCTGCCATACAGTTAGCACCAATACATATTTGTGGGTTTAGGGGGAGTCCTATACAAATTAACTACTCTCACAATGATAAAACCAAAGCAAATACACTTAAATAAACCATTAAGCCTTCTACCCTAGGAAAAGCAAACACCCCCTACTCATCTGTTCCCACCCTTCTCAGTCAGTGGACAAGGCTCTATTTCTAGAGAATGAGCCTCAAAGATTAAGGTTTGAGAATCCTAAGCAGTCCAGGGAGAAAGATCTGTCATAAACACAATGAGATTGCTCACCCTTTCATTATTTCCTAAGAGACCACACCAGGGGTCTGGAAGATTCTGGATCTCCAAGTTTTAATCCACTTGCCACGCCCCTTCCCCTCCCCCACCAGATTTACCTCCTCCTGGCCGGTGGGGCCAGGACAGACCAGGTGCTGCCTCCACCTTCCTAACGGGCTGAAGATCTGTTTCTCCTTGTCCCCGGTTCAGACTCACTCCCACTGCCCCTTTTCTCCTTTGCATCCTTGCCCAGCTCCAAGAAGTGAGATTGCTGAAACCAGGAACGATTCAGATGACTCCATCAGTTACCCCAGAGCCAGGGCACTTCACCAAACCATGGAAAACCCAGCCACGGCTTGGGCCTGACAGTTCTGGAGCAAGAAAATAAATATCTATCTAGGCATTTCTAACTCACACCCAAAGAGGCCAGGCCTTTTCAGGGGAAGGTTTATTAAGTTGCCCCATCTGCTCATGTCCTCTAAGTGGTAGCAGCCAGCCCCTTGATTCCCTTTCCTACTACCCCAAAGAAGGGAGGGATGGGGGCGACTCTGAACTCTGTCTGGTCTATGGAAACCCCACTACCCTGGCGGGAGTGAGCCTGGGGCAGCCAGAAATCAAATGGAAAGTGGGAACCCAGCTATGGCTTTAGTGAATTCGCCCCCAAATCTGAAAATAAGAAAGCCTTGCAAACCCATTTCCTCAGGCAGCCGGAGCAGAGGAAACTTCATGCAGCAAGAGAGAAAAGGGCTTTGGGAAAACCTGACGGGATCTTCTCCTGTGCCTGACGCCATCTTCTGACCCGAAGGAAATGTGCTCGGTCCCAGGGACTGGGTAAGCATTCAGCCTACTCTGATTTTCAGGATAATTTCTCTCTGAGAGCTGTTTGCTCGCCACTCTGAGGCAGAGAAAGGGACAAAACGTAAGGTCTTCTGGAGTCTTGGGAGGCATGTACAGCTCATCCAGGCTCTGCTTTGGGCCTTCCAGGGTCATGCTGCAAATACTGTGGCTACTAGCTAATGTGGCCATTTCAATTACAATTAATTTAACTTGAATAGAATTAAAACTTCAGTTTCCCAGTCATGTGAACCGCATTCTAAGTGCTCAACAGCACTTGACAGCATCGTATAGAGTATCTCCATGACTGCAGAAAGTTCTGGGCTGTGGACAGTGCTGTTTCAAGAAGTCCCTGACCTTTCTGAATTTCCTAATGGAGGCATCAAGAAAGCAGTGGTGTGGCTGGGTGTTGGTTACAGCAGGTCCAAGTTGTTCCAGTTTGCTCTGCCTCCAGCCAGAGGGGCTTCCCTCCGCCAAAGGCCTGGGCTCCCTGCTTGGCAGAGCAGGGTGAGGCCCCAGGTGGCAGTCTCCCGCCAAGCTGGGCATCTGTTCTGACTTGCCACATCCACCTGGGTGTCAGGGCACCTTGCTGGCACCCCAGACTCAGCCCACTTGGCATGAGGCCAAGGTAGAGATGGAAGAATGGAGTCTACACGGGGATTTCAGAGAAAGGCGATTTGCTGCTTCCCAAATCCCAGACTTCCTGATTGTCAGGAAATCCTTGCCTGCTTTCCGAGAGATGATTTTTACAAAAAAAAAAAAAAAAATCTATCATGCCCAGTATTTGAGTTTGAGAGCTCACAGGATCTTGCTTGCACTGCCAGTATAGCATCCTAAGATTCTGGCCTGAAATCCTGAGTCGACCCCAAGACCAATCTTTGTCCCCCTGAAGCTTCTCTACTCAGCGCTCACGTGACACAGGTTTAGTCTTCAGAACGGCATCCATGTGGCTGGTTTCCATGACTTCGGTGCCGAGGAAGTGGCCCCAGGCCCCGACTCCTGACCACAGCCACGCCCCCAGCTCAGTGCTCATCTCACGTCACATGCACACACAGCCTCAGTCCAACCTCCTCTCTCCCCCGACTCGGCATTTTTGCTCTTCCTCGTAGATCTCAAGGCTACATTGCAGAGGATGCAGTGGAAGGGGCTAACAAGCTTTCCCTAACTCCTGCAGCCCTTTCTTTCCTTTCTCTGAGGTCCCCCTTTTACCTTCCAGCCTGGCCCTATCTGTCTGGGCAGAGGGCAGCTTGGGTCTATTTCTGCCACCTTTGCTCATCCTGGCTGAGTGAATGTCGCACTGTCCCCCTCACAAGTCTGTGTAGGTAAAATATTTTCGAGAGTGGGGATAGCATACAGGGAGCCTGTGCACATGCGCCCGAGGTGCTGAGCACCACTCTACTCCGGGAAACCATCAGCTCCCTTGCGCGGTCCTCTGGTTCAGAAATTCTGAACCAAGTAAGGGAAGGAGTAATGGAGAGAAAAGAGGAAGGAGAGATAATCAAATGGACAGTAGCCGCTGGAAAGGCAAAACCATGGAGCCATTGCCAGGGAAGAAAAGAGAAACCAACATGCCCAAAATATGTAAGGGCTGAAGGGAGTCAGAAATTTCATACTGAGAGTAACAGCACGGCTGGGCAGAGAAGGCTATGATTGGACATTAAGTCATTCTAAAAGGGCTCATAGTTCTGTTTTGTTTTGTTTCTACGTTATGAGAAACTCGTGATTCTTATACCGTGGCAGAACAAATATAACCGTGACTTATGTTTCCCAATTTACAGAGCTGATTTCATGGGCTTTCGACAGGAATATGATATTTCTGACAATCACAATTCTTCTTGAGCCTGGAGCGTTTGGAGGGCAAATGTCCCATATGCCACACTCCCTGATTTGTTTTTAGGGCCTTCCAGGTATGTGAGAAACTCTCATAGAAATGCAAATTGGTGGCATCTAAGGATGCAGAAGTCTGAGCCCCTGTGTCTGCATGCTGTAAATAACCTTCCCCTAAGCACAGCCACGCAAGTCACGGGAAGAAGGAGAGATGCCAGAGAAATTCACAAAGCAGAGCAATCTCCTGTCTTGTCACCCTCCCTGGACTCCACAGGGTGGCTCTGGCCACTCCTGCTGCTCTGGAGCCCATTGAGGCCTTGCTTCCTGACCAGCCCCATTGAAGGATGGAGACAGCATGGCTGCTACGATCTGGAGATCCCCTGGAGGGGCTCCTTATCCTCCAGATGGTGGCAAGGTGGAGGTGGGAGGAGAGAGGTGTCAAGGCCAGTGCTCTTCCTGCAGACCTCTTTCCAAATTTAAGGAGTGTTGGAAATAATTGAGCAAGAAAACAGGTAATTTCAGTAGTCTGGCAAGATTCTAGTTCTTAAGTTCAGAGGTGGGATCATGTGTGTTCATTTTATCGTTAAGTTAAAGAACTTATCTAAACGTTGCCTGTATTATTTTGAATGTATCTTATTACATCAAAAATTGTATGTGGTATCTGGGATGTCTGATGTCTCCAGATGCAAAATTAAATTTCTAAGAACAGTCTGGTTCTGGGAACTGTCGCTATCAAACCATCTCAGCAGGTAAGTCGAAGGCCTCTGCGGAATCGAGTGTGGCCTTTGCTGGCCCTCTGAGCCCGGGCAGTGCCACCCAGGCAGAGTGAAGGACACAGGTGGCCTGGTGGGAAGATAACTCACCTGAGGTCTTGCCGTAGGTGACTGACCACAGGTTGGGCTGAGAGAGGAGCCGGGCCAGCTGAGGCGGCAGCAGCTCCAGGATTTGGTTTATAAGTAAAAACAAGCAGTGGGGGAAGAACAGCTGGTGTTGAGTCTGGTGCTAGGATTAGTCTGCAACGCTAATCACAAGAAGTGGAAAAAATTAGGAGGTCCTGCCTGCCAAGGAGGTTTTCAAACACATGCGTGTGCTGCAGTCGTGGCGGGATTAGAATCTCCCAGCGCCAGCGAGGCAGGCGCCCACGGCCATGAGCCAGAGCCTGTTCCTGGGTGTCACCCCCAGAGCCTGGCTCTGACAGCACTCCAGAAGGGCTGGTACCCTTGCTGGGGCTGCAGGCACAGAGGGAGTGCTGTGTGGTGCAGGCCAGCCTTCCAAAGCCCCTCTGTGACGTGCTGGGGAGAAGCTGGGACCAATGGGCAGTGGGAGAGAGAATGTCCCTGATCCCAGTGGACACAGCAGAGGTGAATGCTACACTTGCTGCCACTCAGGGCCGAAGATAAGGAGCGTCCTACAGGTTGAAGGGAGATGATGTTCAGGATATACACAAAAACCAGGAGAGAGCACTGATATCAGGAGTCACGGCCTTCAAACCCCTCTGCAGCAGCATCATCATGTGCCCGGGGCCGGGTGATACAATGAGCCAGATCCAATCCACCAATGAGCATGCTCTGGGGGTGACTGGGGGGTGCCCTGAGACTACTCTGCCACCTCCCCCACTGCCTGCAGGGCTTCCTGCCACCTCCCAGAATGCCACCGAGGGCATGCTTGCAGCAGCCCCTCACCCGTTGGTAGAGTTTCCTTTAAAAATGGGTTTTCCTTCAAGCAGAGGAGCTGAGGCAGCACTAAGGCCCCAGGTTCTTGGGTGGGCAGAGAGGAGAGACCAGCCACAAGACGAAATGAGGACTTCAAGACTGCTACGGACTGAATCGTGTCCTCCCCAAATTCGTATGTTGAAGGCCTCACCCCGAATGTGACTATATTGGGAGACAGAGCCTTTATGGAAGTAATTAAGGTTAAATGAGGTCTGATGGTGGGTCCTTGAACCAGTACGATTAGTGTCCTTGTGAGAAGAGACACCAGAGGAGGCTCTTTCCCCTTCTCTCTCTCTGCCATTTGAAGGCACAGTAAGAAGGCGGCTGTCTGCAAGCCAGGAGGAGAGCCCTCCCCAGAACCTGACTCTGCTGGCACTCTGATCCCAGCCTTCAGAACCGCGAGAAACAGTGTCTCTGTGTAAGCCACCCAGTCTGCAGTATTTTGTTATGGCAGCCTGAGTAGACGAATACAAAAACTAACTTCATATGACGCAAGGCCTGTTGAGACGCAGGACAGACACCCTGATGGCAACGGGGTGTGGAAAAAAAGACAGAAGGACCACGGGGAGTGGATAGAGGACCAAAAAGTGGATGAGAAAAGTGGTGACAGGTCACCAGAATCCTAGATGGGAGCTGAGGGAGACTGTAGTGGTCTTCAGCTTCAGAGACATGGTGAGGAGTCACTCACAGCACTGCCAGGCCAGGACGAGGGGCCACTCACACCACCGCCAGGCCAGGACGAGGGGCCACTCACACCACCGCCAGGCCAGGATGAGGGGCACTCACACCACTGCCAGGCCAGGATGAGGGGGCACTCACACCACCGCCAGGCCAGGATGAGGGGCACTCACACCACTGCCAGGCCAGGATGAGGGGCACTCACACACTGCCAGGCCCTCAGGCTGAAACAAGTCCTGTTCTCACAACTTTCTGGAGAGGACTCAGCAGTCTCTCCCAAGGTTCCTCCAGTCGTATATCTTGGAAGCGTGCCCCGTACACATTCATGACAAAGCACGTGCCTTTACAGCAGCCTGGATTGGTTTCATTTCAATTTGGACTGCACGAGCTGAAAAAGATGCGCGGGCCTGTGGCGTGCCTGTTCCCAAGAAGCTTTATGTTGAGGTCACAGGGAAGCATTTCCGCAGAGGATGCTCCCCAATGTCCTTCTCGCCTCCCGCAGCTCCCCCAAACCCTCATTTTGGTGTTGCTATTTGCTTCTACAAAACGTGGAGCTTTTCAAAAGACATTCAATTTCCTTTGTTGCTATTCAGTTGCCATAGTCAATTAAAATCTATCAATGCCCCTGAATAAATTTGTGCTAGGTGAAGAAAGAGCCTGAGTGCAATCTCTCGACATGATCTCTATTACCTTATGTTACTTTAATAGCTAGAGTAATAGTTTGTTATTAATGGAATTAAGCAATTTAGTTCAAGCTTCCCAGAGGTCTTATAAGACAACTATTATAATTTGTATTCTCAGATTTTCCATTGAGTAGATGCCATGTGTTTTACATTACTCGCTAATGTTTCGAGAGATAGCAGTAGTATATTTAATATCTGGCTTTGTTTAATGATTCTAAGCCTCTTTCAATGTAGGTAAGTGCTGCTGGAATTTTGAGCAGCTTAAAAGTCTACGTTGTACAAATAATTATCTCAAATATTGTTCAGCCCAATTTCAATTTGTACTTTCACTCTGCCATCCATCCATCCTAAAGATTTGATCCAAATATATTTTCCACTTTTCTCACTGGCAACAGTCTCCTGTCCCTATGGAGAAGACCAGAATACAATGTACGTGCTTCAAGGGACCACACAAACAGACACATACATGTGTGCAAACACACACACACACACATACACCACTCACATCAATTTAGCATATTTGAATAGAGTCATATTGGATCAAAGATTTCAAAAACTTTTTTTTGATGGTTGCAAAACCTGCTTTTAGAAGAAATAAATGTATTCACTGCATTATGAAACAGCTTGAGAAAACAAGATCTTACAATGTACACCATCTCTGTATTTAAATAGTTTCATTTCTATTCATGAGCTCCCTGATTAGATACATGGAAAATATCATCAGTAAAATATGAATAATTCTGACAAATTAATAGCCAATCTTTTTTTTAAAGAATGAAAATATGTGTAAGCATCTCATCCTCATTAGATAAAGCTGCTGTCAGGGGTGCATGAAAATCGTGGCCCGCCTGGCCACAGCACAAATCCCTCTTAAACAGCAAGTGGTGAAAGAGAAGGCCCTGGCGAGGGGGCCTCCGGGGAGCTGTGCTGAGCCAACACGGCGGGTAGGAAAGGGCAGCGCTATTTGCAAGAACATGTTGGGGCAGACACACAGCTGGCCAAGCGTGCGGAGTGTTCTCCTTGACGTCATTCCTGTGAGGTAGGCAGGGCAGAGATTACACAGCTGTGAGATTTGAGAAGGACCTCAGAAATCATCTTGTCCAACTGCCCATTACATCTTAGACTATTTCCATCGTTGCCAGTGAGGGAGACATTAAAGTGATCTGCCCAAGGTCTTGCAACCACAATGGAGAGAGGCAGGACTTGAATTGTGGCTGCTGGGCTCAGAGGCCAATGCTTTTTCCACAGGCTGCATGGAAATTAAATTATAGCCATCAGACACTTGATCAGAGCCTGTGGTGGGTAGTGGGGGCACAATGGTGAATGAGACACAGCCACTGTCTTTGGGGAGCTTAGAGCTCCGAGTGGGAGATGAGGGACGGTGAACACAGCCAATGGGACGCAGCATGGAGGCAGCAAGTGCGGAGGAAGGAGCGCTGGCAGTAAGCAAGGCAGACTGGACAGCATCTCAGCTCTATCGCTTCCTTACCCTGTGAACTTGAGCATGGTAGCTAATGTTTTTTGAGCTTCAATTGATTCATCTGTAAAAATGGCAATAATAATTTCTACTTGGCAGGATTACTGCAAGGCACTCAGAAGTAGTAACTCTAGTTAGGGTTCTTTTGGTTTCACTAAAGAGCACCCAAGCGCACCATCTCACGGTGAAGGAGGAACACCGTGAGACCATGGTAAGTAAGGTTTCAGGGGAAGCCAGCAGACGGGCAGAAAAAAGAAGAGCTTCAGGGACCAGCCATGATGAGCTCTGTCTCTTGCTCAAGGTTCTCCTTCTCCCGGGACATCATCTCCCTTTTCCTTTCCTTCCCAATCATTGCCTTTGAGATTTAACCTTGTTTTGCACAGAGTCCCAGAATAATCGCTCTTGTATTGCATCTGTATTACCATTTGGCTAAAGTGCGCTGCCCCAAATGGAATTGTCTCTGGTTCCCTTACTTTCCATTCCAGAGGAGAGAGATCCTATGGTCTAGCTAACTTTTTAAAGTCAGGAGCAATCAATCAGTCCTACGTCGCTAGTCAGCCAATGGAAGGGCATCCTTGAAGTCAGAAATCCACGCCTAGTCCAGGAAACTGAGGCTAGCGGGATGGGGTCACATGACCTGCTATCAGCGGCAGGGGTTGTGGGTGTTACAGATGTTTCCAGCAGCGGGTACGGGCAAGGCAGGCAGCCCCAAAACTGTCTGATACAGAGGGCCTTCAAAGGTCCATTTCCCTTCCTGCACTAAACATATGAATAGCATGTCACGGGAGCACAAGGACAGAATGGCTGATGCTGCCTTGAAGGAGGCCTAGGTGTGCAAGTCCAGAGAGGGTGGTGGAAATGGCATTTCAGGTGGAGGAAACAGCAGGGAAAGGGCACTGTGGCATAAAGTCAGAGTGTGGTCATGGGTGGTGCTTTCAGCACAGGCGAACGCTGACGTCTGGACTTTATCCTACAGGGACTGGGGAGACGGGCCGTGTGATGTGCACCCGAGAGAGATCACTGTGGAGGCCAGTGTGCAGGCTGAGCTTTTATGGAAGCGGGCAAAGACGGAGGTGGGGAGAGGAATGAGGCAGGGAGGGCTTTGGGGTTAGAACTGGGAAGGATCTGCTAACCCAAATCAACAGCAGTGGAGACAGAGGGGAAGGATGGTGGGAGTGAGGTTAGGAGTCACAGCTGAGAGCCTGCGGCCCTGAGGGGAGAGTGATGGAGGAGAGGGCGGGGGCACTCCCCCGTTTCTGACTTGGGGACTGGGAAGATGCTGTGGCCATTCCCTGAGGTGGGGAGCGCGGAAGGGGAGTAAGCTGGAGGAAAGATGGGAGCCCTGCGAGGTCTTGTGCACCTGAGGGGCATCCTGGGGAGGGGCAAGGGCACATGCTGTGTAGATCCTGGGGACAGGTCTGGGAGGTGCCAGTTTATAGCTGGGGACAGGAGATCAATAGCATCTCGAGGGCTGGGAGACAGTGATAAGGGTTTCAAACTGCTTGGTCGGGGATAAAAGAGGCAGCTACCTGAGAGTGACAGGATCAGGAGCAGAGCTGATGGCCCCACTGGGTGGGACGCTGGCACGAGTAGGACCTATCAGCACCGTGACTGACTGACATCCTCCATCGTCAGTCTTTCTTTCCTAAGAAGAGCCCGAGCCCACTTAGGGTCCAGCCACCACTTCCCTGGAGGATCCAGGCCTCGCTTCCACCTTTGGCAGGAGTAGAGTCACTGGAGAAGCTCTTAAAGCCCCAGCCCACACATCCCTGCACTAAAGGTCCCTCCATCTGAGCTCTGGGCAGTGAGGACAGCAGAGCTGGAGGCTGCAGTCCGCTCATCCCCCCACCCACCTGCAGAGGGGCTTGGAGCATGCCCATAGAAAGGTGGGGGCTCTCAAGGGGTGCAGGGGGAGGGAGAGGTTTTCTGGGCCATCAGGGGGTCCTCAGTCCTATCAGGGGTAGTGGGCTTCCACAGAGCAGAGGTGAAAGCTACTGGTCTCCCCAGGGGCTGGAGTACCTGCAGCCTCTGGACCAAACAGGATAGTAATTTTCACACTAGGATCTAACATGAAGGAAGGAGGGATGGGGCAGGCTGGCTTCCTGAGCTGGCACAGCTAGTGACTGCCCTCCCACCCTCCAAAGGCCCCTGACCCAGGCACTAGCCTGGGGGCGTCTAGGCTGGGAGCCCATCCATTTCATCAGCCCTGAAGAGGGGGTGCATAAACCAGCATTAATATTGAACGACTGTCACTCTGTTTACTTTAACAAGCCCCAACTTCCCATAAATACAAGTCAGAATCAATCATCTTTTACGGAAGATATTAATGGCAATTCCATTATTTAAATTCAATCAATGCATTTTTTTTTGGTCCCTTTGTATTGAAGCCAAGTAGTTTGGAGGGGGCTTTAGACCAAACAATGGAAAAAAAGTCAACGACCTTGCTCACATCTCAGTATTGCAGTTAGATAACTGCGTAGGAAAAAAGGATTCAGTTTCTCTCCATTTGTCCCACAGAGGAGGAAGGCTTTAATTCCACTGGCCTAGGAAAAATAAAAATTCTTCTCTTGCATTCACTGTGCTCTGCCTGAGTGCTGTCAGGGACACTCAGCGTCATTGCTTTTTAAACTCAGAACTTAGCTGCGATCCACTGCTTTCCAATCAAATTTTTAATTTAATTTTTTTTTTTTTAACCACGAACCCAACTCTTCCAGGAACTGCCTGCCTTCAATGGCTTACAAAATAGCTAAGGTTTAGCAGAAGCAAGTGGGGGTTATTTGTTCCCAGAAGTAAAAAGGCACAAAAACAAGACAGACACCTAGTGGTCCAGGAGATCAAGAGGTCGACAGAAAGCCCCCCAGGATAGATGTGCTGCATGTATGCCCTGGCCCTGGCAGCTTCCCCCTGTTATACAAAGAAGTGAATGAACGTGTGAGGATGCGGAACTCCCGATTCACCATCAGCTGAGGCAGGTTGGGAAAACTTCATTAAGCACTGGAGTAAACGAGACTATCACTAAGGGAACTATCTTTGCAAACCCAAAGATGGGACCCAGAGTGGGTGACATTGACAGTCCTTCTGATGTCCATCTGAAAGCCTGTCCTCTATTTCCCCAGCTGACTCCCTCCTTCCTTCAGGAGTTAATGGGTGGGCAGTACCTCCTGCTGGAAGCTCCCCCAGCCTCCCAAACCCACACCCCTGCCCCCGCCGCTGGCCAGATTCCATTCTTGCACTTTTCACTGTGTGGTGCCCACCCATTCATACCCCCATCGCCCCCAAGCAGGGGCCAAACCCTGGTCACCTCGGCGTGCTCAGGGGCCACCTCAGCGTGGTGCCCGCAGGAGGGGCTCAGCCACCACCCAGGCCCCTGGGAAGGAGCCTCATTGCATGCTTTAATGTGAAAGCTGTTCTCTTCGAGGCTTTAGAGAGAGGGATTCACCAGGGCAGGCTGCTGAGTGCTTCGGCGTGGCAGGAGGTATGGAGGACATCTGACTCACCCTGCCTTCTAAAGGGAGGCAGCTGGGGACTAGCTGTTCTCCATTTCCACTCACGACAAAACGAGGGAAAATGGGCTTAAATTGCAGCAAGGGAGATTTAGGTCAGATAGAAGAAAAGCCTGCGGGAGCCACCAGAGTGGGGACTCTGAGAGCTGATGGAATTTCCTTCCCTGGAGATCTCTGGGAGCAGGCATTAGTGTCAGGGTGGATCCATGCCCGGGGCTTACTGCAGGAGGAGGAGAACCATGGCCTGGCAGGTCCCCGGCTCCTCCTCCGCAGCACATCCCTTAGCAGCCCCGCAGCACGCCCTCACTGAGAACAGGAGGACAAATTACATGTGAACACATGCGTAATAGAGCATCCTTTCCTGGGGGCTGTCGGAAGGTCGTGTTTTCTATCTGTTATAGCCCACGGAAATGCCGCGCTCTCTGCCTCGGGACAAAGGCCGATTTCTCTCACTCCTTTGACTGCCAGGGCTGAAGCTCCCTGCCCCTTCCCTAAATGATAGTATTGTTTCCTGTCAATCTATTCTCAACCAGGCATGGCAAGTCCTGTCCTGATGGCTGTAGAAGCCAGCCTGGCAGCGGGAGGTTCCCCCCGCCCTGGAGCGGCACAGCGGGGTCTCAGCCAGGAGCTGCCGGAGTGACAGGATGTACGAGCCCCACAGAACAAAGCCCTGAACACAAGGGGATGAGCCCCCCCTCTTTTGGGGGTAAGCAAGAGGTGGATCATCTCACATTAGTCACCACAAGCCCCAGCAAGTCCAATGGGAGGCCAAGGTGGGAAGCTCTGCCGAGCCTGGAGGCAGGTCTGTGATCCACCTGTAGCCAACGCTGCCGGGGGCTTTCTAGCTGGGGTTTCAGGGGGGCAGCAGCCCTGTGCCAGTTCCTCCTGCACACTTGCTCATCTCCCTCCTGCTTCTGATTCACCTTGTCTTACATGTATCCTTCTAAGTCACCTTCAGTCCTTTCTGGAACTCGGTGAGGTGAAAACAAACAGAATAGAAAGCTGCCTGCTCTTCTCTGGCTGGGCCCTGGGCACAGCTCCTGCCCCGTCAGGCCTCTGAGGAGAGAGGGCTGGAGACCCCCTTCCCAGGGCCTAGGCGCAGGGTCAGCGCCCTCGGGTCTGGTAAGCCCACAATGGAAAGTGCAGCCTGTTCTGCCAAGAGCTCTCCAAGGCCCATGAAGGCAGCTGAGTCAGTTCATGGCAGGCGTGTGCTGAGACGGGACTGGAGTAAAGCTGGGGGTTGACAGGGGTGGCGTCAGTCTGCCCAGGGCTGTGGCTATGCCACCCTTGTCCACCCTCCTCATCTGCTCAACTCCACCCCACACTGAGCACCACACTGAGATGCCTGGGGATGGAATCTTTCCCTATTTCTGGAAGCAAAGGAGTTTGGGACGGGGCCAGGGGATGTGTGTCGGTGTGGGAGCCTGACAAATAGGACAGGACCAGCGCCTCCCATGAGGCAATGCTGTTCAAAGGAGATGGGAAGGTTCCGGGTGTTTCAAGCTGTTGTAGAACAAGGCAAGGTGATCCCTTCTCCTGGCCTTTGTGTCTGCCAGTCCTGACCACCCTGCAGTCTGCAGTAGGAGAGATCAGAAGGCTGAAAGGGGCCTCTCCCTGGGCTGGTGACCGCAGTTATTGAGAAATGAGCAGGCACACGAACCACTGTGGCTTCCTCCACCACACGGCCTGACCACAGAGGTTTGTGCAACATTCCAGACATGTGACAATAATGCGGCCTAGCATCCAGCAACTCCACCCTGCTCCTTGATGCTCCAAACTCAGGGTGGCACTGGTTGCCTGAGAAGTGTAACAGAGACTGTTTGTGACTCCAGGCTTTAGGGAGGCTGGTTGTGGGGGTGCTGAGGATGTCCCCATGAGCCTCTGCCCAGGAGAAGCCAAGAATGGAGCCTCTTTGCAGTGAGAGACCCTCCAGAGCCCTTCCAAGACTGGGGGCCTCTGGGCAGGTCTTTAAAATGGTCCTGCAGACAAAGGGTGGGCTGTTCGCCTTGCTGGAGGAGTGACAGTGTGGGCAGGAGAGGAGCAGCTCTCGGCAGAGCTGACCAGTCCTAAAGGCCAACCCACACAGCCAGGTTCGTGCCATCTGGGCAAAGAGCGCCTGCCCCAGGATGGAGCTCTCAGTGGGAGCTCGGCCAGGGGGCTGCAGTGTCTCCCCTGGTGAGGAGAAGTGCGCTAGGCCTGTGAGTAGACGGGCAGTTCGGATACAGTGTCCTGACGACACCCCCTCCTGCTCCCCTCCCTAGTGCCCTTGGTCTGGCCTCCAAACACCACTAATAAGCGTAACTACAGCACGAACTAGCCAGCTGCCTGGGGAGGCTGTGGTCTGCAGCCTCTATGGAACACCCCAGGCCCCACCCCAGGTGAGGGAGGCTAGAGGGGAGCACAGGCCTCCAGGGCTCCCAGGTTAGCTGGAGGACATAGGTCACACAGGCCTGCGGCCAGACATGCAATGAGCAGATAAAGCTCATGGTAGGAGGGAGTGGGACATACTGGCTGAGAGTGAGAGCTCTCACGTCAGGGACCTGAACCCCAGACCCAAAGCTTTCTGATCTTGGGTCAGAACTTGGGTAAGTGAGTTAGTCTCTGAACCTCAGTTCACTCCTCTGTAAGGGGGACCATCACAGTCCCCACATCAATAGGGCTGTTGGGAGGACTGGATGAGAAGGTGCATGTGAATGGCTCCGCACAGCCCTTGGCGCTTGGTCAGCACTCAGTACCCGCCGTCCTTATTCCTGCCTCAGCTCAAGGGAGGGGGTGCTGCCTTTGGTCGGGGGAGGGGTGGGAGGGCTTCAGTGATGCCCGGGCTGAGCAGGGTTCCGAGTGTGGGCCGTGCTGGCGAGGAGGGAGCTGATCGGCGTGGCTGCCCTCGCCCTCGCCAAGCCGCGTTCTAAATGGATTATTGTTTATTGGCGGCTTATCCCATCTCTCGGGTTATGAATTATTTACCAGATAATGACTCCATAATTGTTAATGACAGATGCCCCAAGGACATGCTGACATACCTCTGAAGCCACAGTGCTAATTGTGGTGGAGTCCCCGAAGCCCCCATGTGGCCAAATCCAGAGTGTCAGTCCCAGGGACAGAGCCTGATGGGCCCTTGGGGATCAATTATGAATCCACTCCCTCATGATGCAGATAAAGAAACTGAGATCCAAAGGGGGCAGGTACATGCTTCCAGGTCCCACAGCCAGCAGTGGCAGCCCTGAATGGGACCAGCCCCAGCGTCCCGGGTGGCCACTCCTCCAATGTCTGAATTTGGGCTGCTCGGGCAGCTGTGGGCTTAGCAGGAGTTCCGGTCCTCTTTGCAGGGTGATGGGGTGTGGAGGGAAATGCAATGGGGCTGTGATGGGTGCTGGGAGATTCCCCACCGGAAGCGAGTAGGAGGGGCCCCAGGATCCTCAGCCCTGTTTCATGGAGAATCAGGATGCAGCCCTGTGGCTGTTTGGGATCCCTGTGGGCTGAGGACAGCTGCCTCCCTGGGCGCAGAAGTCCCCTGCTGATGGACTGCGTTCAGCAAGCAAAGGCTGCAGGATGGCTGGCAGGGTGGAGGGCAGGGGATGGGCACACCAACACCTTCCTTGAAGGTGCACATGGTCCTGAGGAGAGTATGAATTAAGTCCATGACTCGGCTGGGGTTCTCAGCCCCTTAGAATAATAACCCTTGTATAGGACGATGTTTCACGCACCATTCTAGGCGCCAAATTACATTGACTCATTTAGTCCTTACAACCACCATAGGAATAGGTATGATCATAATCCCTGTTTTTTAGAGGAAGAAACTGAGGCACAGGGAGGTTCACTAACAGCTGGAAGTTGCACAGCTGGCAGGGGGCAGGGCTGGGATTAGGACCCAGGCAGTCTGGTTCCACCATCTGTGCTCCTGACCACCACACTATGCTGCTTCCTATAAATGTTTCCTGAGTGAATGAATGCTGTGAGGTCCCTTGGAATACAGGACACAGTTTTCTAAACGTGGCTTCAATGTGAAATTGAGCTTACTGAGACCCTGGGTTCCAGCAGGAGCCAGGCCTATCTTCCTCCTGGACTGTGGACTGTGCCTGGAACAGCAGAAAGGAGAGCTCTGGCCTGGCTGCGTGGTGTCCCCAGGGGTCAGTGGCCTTGGAAGGGCAGGGTCAGTGCAACGCCCTCACTGCCCTAAGGTGGGCAGCTGTGAGCTGCTCTGACGGGTGTGGCTGGCCCCTGAGCACGCACAGATGAGATGGGTTAAATGAGATGCTTCTGAGTGAAGCACAATGCCACTGGATCATCCCATAAACATTCGAGAGCCTTCTTTGTGCCTGGCTTTGGGGAGGGACCCAGTGACTGAGACACAGCCCCTGCCCTCAGGAGACCCCCAGCTGTCTCCCAAGTCAGACAAGTAAACAGCCAGGTGCCATGTGGGAGGTCCTCTGATAGAAGAGAAGCACAGAGACTGGGGGACCCAGGATGCAGAAGCACAGCTAGACGCCACGTGAGTTGGCGTTTTCTAGTACCAATTCCTTTTCAGTGATTATTATGTGCTCAGCTCTGCAGAGAGCTCTCCCACCCCCAGAGAGCTTACAGTGGTTGGGGATGAGCCTTGAGCACAGTGGACAGTGAAAGGACCACAGCTGACCCAAGAAGAACCAAACGGGTGCTGGGGAGAGTAACAGCCTCAGGAAATCAGAGGAGAGAAAATCCCCATGGGGGCGGGCCGGGGAGCACTTTGCCAGGAGATGGGTAGGGATGCGAGAGGCTCTTCTGGGAGACTGGGCTTAGCAGGACAAGTGCCTGGAGGTGCCACACAAACATGCAGGGTCAGTTAGGAGCACAAGGGTCTGTGTGGAAGGGAGCAGGGGCTGTGCGTGAGCGCACATATGTGTGTGCGTGTCCATGTGTGTCCGCGTGTGTGTGTGTTGTGGTAGGGGTCATAGGGGGTGAGTTTGGCTGGCTGGTGCGCGGTCACATTTACTTTACCCAATTCACAAAGTCGGCAGCGCAGCTCAGTGTACACCTGTGCAAGACGGCAGAGCCCTCCAAGTGCGTTTCAGAAAGCCTTGAGCTGGTGCTAAATAAATAATCGCACTGTTTATTCTGGGATGGAGAAGATGCCTCCTCTGTGTGCTAATGGAGGGCGAGGCTCTCTGGCTGGCTGGCGGGGGCCGACTCGTGCACATATGTGGGCGCTGCTTTGAGAAGAGACCCTCGACAGACCCTCTCTGTGTCCTGACTTTCATTTCCCGTGTTCAGCACCTGCCTGCGTACCTGGAGAAGGGGGGCCGGGTTAATCGTTACCTCCTGCGCTGTTACTAGGTTACTTTGTAAAAGCAGAAATATGCTTTTAATGATTTTTTTGTTGTTGCTACCTTACGAATCAGATGCTTTTATCTAAATGAGTTGCTACAAATCAAAAGACAGGCCCCCGAGAGTTGCTGGGCTGTGTCTGCCTTGCACAGGCGAGCTCTGGCTCTGTGAATGAGGCTTAAGTCTCCCCCATTATTTTAGCATCCAGCTCGCTTACAAGGAAGATGAAAAATACGTATTGGCAACTGTAATTAATGAGCCTCCGAGCGGCCTGGATGAGAGGACTCAGTGAGTGAGCGGAGTGGCCTCCAGCTTGCGCTGGTGATTCTGTTCCCTGTTCAACCTGGCGCAGGTGCGTGATAGTTTGGGTCTGGCTGACCTGTGGTCTTTAGGCCTCTTGGGTCATGGTGGGTGGGAGGAAGGACAACCCACATGTGACTCTTTTGGTTTTCTTCCTGGGTGGGGGTTGGGATGACACTGAGGCCCGGAGCATGGTCACTTAAAGCTGGGTACGTGGTCAATAAACGTTTGTGGAAGACAGGCAGGCACATGACTGACACTTGCTCAGAGCTCTTTAGGCTTCAACATAAGGAGTGGCAGTTGACATGGGGGCAGGTGGGGCCTCTGGATTACCAACCAGGAGATAAGGACTCTAGTTCCCACTCTGACTTGATTGGCTGTGTGACCTTGGGCAAGACACTGGCCCTCTCTGGGCCTCAGCTTGCTGCTCGGTATAATAAATGGCAACAATAATCCCTCTCTGTCTACCTCCTAGGGTCCCCCTCATGACCAAGTAGAGGTAATTATGTGAAAACACTTTGCTAACTAAATGCACTAGGTCAGGGGAGGAGGTAAAAGAAGCCATACAATCTTAGCCTTAGATGTTCTAACAAAATGGGCTTGGGGCAGCGGCTGTCAGAGCATGAGGCTGCCAAACAGGCTCTGCCTGGGGGTCAGGGAGTGAACGGGGAGCAGGGCTGAGAGTGTGGTCTCTGGCCTGTGCTCTGTGAGCCTTCCGCCGTGTCTCCGCTATCTGAGAGGGTGACCTGGGAGGCTTAGCATGGCATTCAGCGCCCCTCACGACCAAGGCCCAATCACCTTTCCAGCCACATCTCCCAACTCTTAGGTCTCCATTAACATGCTCTGAGCTCGCCTGTCTTTTGATATCTCCAGGCCTTTACACAAGCTGTTCCTACTGCCTGGAATGTTCCTTGTACACCTAGGCACACACACAGACTTCAATTTTCAGCTTAAAATTATCTCTTCTTGGAAGCCTGTGGTTTTGACCAAACTCAGTTAGTTGTTGAGTCCTCTCATGCATGAGAGTGCCCTCAAATGTGAGCTCTGGGTCAGAGACTTGGTCTCACATGACCACTGCTCTCTCCCCAGTGCCTAGAACAAAGCCTGGCATATAGCAGGTGCTTAAGAAATATTTGCTGAGTGAATGAGTTGTCTTCCATAGCACTTTCTATAAATTCCTACTACTGCATTTATCGAATCTTACTGTAAGAATGTGCTTACTTCCTGGTTTCCCCACTGGACGGCCAGCTCCTTGAGGACAAGGCTTGTGTCTGAACTCTCTGGATCCTGGATCTAGAACAATATACAGTGTGGCTGCCAATAAGTGCTTGAATGAATGCATGAATGAATGAATGAGTGTTTAAATACCCTTTTGTTTTACCATGTGCTGGGTATTCATCCTACAGCCCAGTGCTCCTAGCGCTGTCATATTGAGAGAGAGAGAGAATTTATAATTAGAAGACAAAAAGCTTAAAAGTTCCTTTGAGTGACCTGTGCAGATAGGAGACCATCATTAAGGGACAGAAGCCCACAAGTTTAGGAGCATCCTCACATGGTCACTAGACAAATGTATGCACAGTGCTTTCCCGAGCAGAGCTCTGCAGGGCCACGACGCGTGTATTCGATATTCTTGTGCAAATTAGAAAGAGGCGCCCTCACTCTGAGCACTCATGGTGCACAGCAAAGCTTGCAGAGCACAGGGTGGATGTCAGCCCCCAAACCGCAAGGGGCCAGGTGCCCTCCTGTAGGGCACAAACTTACAACTGTTCCTGACAGCCCTGGCCACTGGAGCAGGTGCAAGGTAAGGAAGGAGACAGGTCACTTGGAAAATCAAACTTAGCCACAAAAATAACCTCTGAGGTTTGCAGATGAGCTATTTCGAGCCCAGGTGCCAAAGGAGGTTTTGCAGCTAGAGTGAACTGCTGTGTATGCCCCACCGCAGCCCCATTAGCTTATGGGAGCTGCTCTGTGCGCATGCTGTTCCCGAATAACCTTGCACCCAGGACTGGGGAAAGATTCCAACCCTGGGCATCTCCTGCCTTTGGCCGATGATCTCAGTGTGGTGTTCAGTGTGGGGCGGAGTCGAGCAGACAAAGAGGGTGGACAAGGGTGGCATAGCCACAGCCCTGGGCAGACTGACACCACCCCTGTCAGCCCCCAGCTTTACTCCAGTCCCGTCTCAGCACACACATGCCGTGAACTGACTCAGCTGCCTTCATGGGCCTTGGAGAGCTCTTGGCAGAACAGGCTGCACTTTCCATTGTGGGCTTACCAGACCCGAGGGCGCTGACCCTGCGCCTAGGCCCTGGGAAGGGGGTCTCCAGCCCTCTCTCCTCAGAGGCCTGACGGGGCAGGAGCTGTGCCCAGGGCCCAGCCAGAGAAGAGCAGGCAGCTTTCTATTCTGTTTGTTTTCACCTCACCGAGTTCCAGAAAGGACTGAAGGTGACTTAGAAGGATACATGTAAGACAAGGTGAATCAGAAGCAGGAGGGAGACAAACCAGTGTCGGAGCAGGAAGTGGTGCACGGCTGCTGCCTCCAGGAACGCTGGCTACAGGGGGGTCACAGGCTTGCCTCCAGGCTCGGCTGAGCTTCTGACCTTGGCCTCCCATTGGACTTGCCTGGGGACTTCACAGAAATATCCATGGCTGGGTCCCATCCTGAGAGAGCTTGATCTGCTGTGTAGCCTGGATATCAGAACTTTACAAATGTCCCCAGGTGATTTTAATATGCAGCCAGAGTGGAGAGCCACTGTTCAGACTCGGAAGAGGCAAACAAGAAGCTGCTCTGTTACAACAGGATTCAACACGAGACACATGACAATGGGGTGGGAGAAGACCACGTCTGTGCTGAAATCAGAGGCACGTCTCCTAAGGGTCCCAGCAATGGGGTCACAGTGACAGACTAGACATGAACTGCCACAAAACCCCAAATGTGGGCACACTGATGTGATCTATAGGACAAAAGGTCTTCTGACAGCCTGTAGGGTTCATGTAAAAGCATTTTGGGGTGGGGGGAGATGAACAGGGTTGTTGTGACACAGCCAAGGTACCCAGCTTTCGGATGGCTTGATCAAGGGGGTGGATTTTAGAATCTCTGAAAGAGTAGATAAATTACATATCATCCAGGAATTTTGTTTTGCAAAATCTCCATAACTTGCATTTCAATTCCTTATGGCTTAGAATCCAGGCATTCAGTAACACCTTGGAGTTGAGAGTAGTAGTTAAGGCTTTAAAATACGCTGATGCCCATCCTTGCAAGAACAATTAATTAGAGGATCTGAGGGGAAAACCCAGGCACCTGTAGCTTTCAAGCTCTCCAGGTGACCCCAGTGTGCACTGCGGGCTGAGCCTGCTGGCCCAGGTAAGGCTGTCCTCCCTCAGAACCTGTCAATCTTCTCCTGGGAGCTAGGAGGCTCAGGGGTTATTTTCAATGTAAAGCTGAGGAGATGGAGCCTCAGAAAGCTGTAGGGGTCTTACCCAGAGTTAGCGGTGGATCTGGGACTAGAGCCCAGTGGCCTGCCTCCCAGTCCAGCGTGCCATCCACCATAGTGCCCCTGAGGTCACTCTGTCCTGCAGTCCTGTGATCTCTGAACTGAATGACCTCATCTGATCTCATTACGTGGAGATAAGAGAACAGTCCCTGGCCTCAAGGAGCTCGTGGTCCAGGAAGGATGATGAGAAGCTCCAGGCAAAGGAGACAGATGAACAGCCCAGGGAGGGGCCGGGGTTGAGGCTTCGTCGAGAGGGCAGTCAGCAAGCTTTGTTCTGGCCAGGCTGAGTCTGAGATGTGAATCAGGCAGGTCGGTAACTCCTTCTCAGGACTCTGGAGAAGTGGTGGGGCCCTTAGGACAGAAGCACCCCCAGAGATTCAAGCCCCGAGGACGGCTGAAGCAGAGGGAGTAGAGGGGTTGCTGAGAGATGGGAAGGCTGAGGAAAACCTTGCAGCACAGATGTCCTCGTTCACAGGCAGAAGGAGGAAGGGGGCTGGGGTGCCTGGATAGACGGAGGCACGCAGCCCCCAAGCCAGGAGAGAGGCTCCATTTCTCTATGAACTAGCGGGAAGGTCATTCGTTGATCCTGAGGTGCACAGGGGCCGCTGGAGGTCTTGAGGACAATGGGAAAGGTGGGGACGGGGCAGGGATGGGGCAGGGAATGGACCAACGGACCAGTGATGCATGAATGAGGCCTGGGCACGGCCGAGGGTTTGGCTAAGGCTCCGATGAGGATCTGTGCCCGGGCCAGTTGGCGTGGTTACTGGGCCTCCTCAGGGGTCTGAGTGCCCAGATGCCCAGTGGAGGTAGGGGCTGCTGAGGTTCCCAGGGCTGGGCCAGGACAAAAGACAAGTGGGTGATAGAGTGTAGGTCGTGGTGACAGCAGCACTGAAATGTCTGCACCCAGGTCCGTCCTTGGGGTAGAAGCCACAGAAGCCAAAGGAAGACGGATAAGGAAGAACAGGAAGGCGGAGGGCCTGGGGACTGCAGTGAAGCCAGGCTGTCTGGAGCAAGGGCGTGAAGGAAGGCAAGGACAGGGGAGTGTGGTCAGCAAGGGCACCTTCAGGACAGCTTTGCCGGGTGATGTTGCTGCGAGTGCGAAGCCTGGGGCACAGCCCACAGTGTTCTCTAACGGAACAGTCCACATCCCCCTAGCTCAGGAGACATTTGCAACATCCCCCTAGAGTGCAGGGCATGCAGGGGACAAGGGGACTGGATGGGCAGCACTAACACAGTCCCAGGGATGGAGGCTGTGGATGCTGTGCCGGGGTGCTCCTCAGCATTGATGACATCGGCATTTGCCCTTCATCACTTCCAAGCCTACGTGTCTGTCAATGCCATTTTGGCTCAGCCTTCAGTTCTGCACAAACCAGGCTGTCAGCTTTACCTCCCTTCAGCCCCCCTGCCAGGGTCAAACACTGCAGGGCACGTATCAGATTTCCCTTCTGCTAGCTGGCTCTGGCACCATACTCCTGGCTACAGGGGGGATTTTCATCAAACCACTGACGAGCAGAGAGCAGTCCTCCATGCTTTGCATCCGAGCAGACCCCGTTTTGTAGCAGGATACACAGAGCCTAGGGATCTGGCCCAGTTTCCACAGGAAAGTGATAGCTTCTCCCACTGGTCATGAGGGGCCACAGTGGGATGCAGAACCTTCCTATCTTCTTGGGAATCAATGGGAGTCCTGCACGTGAGGGAAAAGCACAAGCCAGCACCAGACCACGTGCTGTTCTGCTCCCAGGAACAGTGGTGCTGTGTGTGCAGTGATGTATTCACTGAAAGCCCCAGCAGGTGCCGGGTGGGAGTGGTGGAAGGGAATACAGGAATGATTCAAGATGTGATTTCCATCCTCCAGGAACTGGCCAGGTGGGAGGGAAAACTGACAAGAGTTCACAGTGGGGACACCAGTCTGGTGGGCACAGAGATTTGAAGCCCACAAGTGGTGCATCCTGTCAGGCATGCCTGGTGAGATCACCTTCAAGGCCCCTGCATATCCTAAAATACATGCTTCTCAAAGGTCACGATGAATAAGAGCCATGTGCCCTTTGCGTTAGTGGCAGGGAAAAGAAGACCCCAAAATAAAGGCCATCAAACCCATTGCCCCCGGGTTCCTCTATCCCCTTCGCCCCCTGCCATACTCCCAGCGTCTAAAGCTTGAAGGCGTATCCTAGGAAAGCTGACTTCCGTGAAGAACATCTCCTGAATCTTTTCTCAGACACTTAACGCCACCTCTGCCCCCTCTAGAAGCTGGAACGCCACAGGCACCAAATCCAAGCCTAACTGTATAGTTTTCCAACTCCCCTCCTCTGACCTGACAGTCACAGAAGCAAAGCATTCCCCAGGGCCTGGGAACGACTAACCAGGACAGCTGTCCGGCCAGTCAGCAGTGCCATTAGGCACATGCCAACAGCCCACCAGCTCTCACAGTCAGGAACCCATCTGCCCGCACTGGCCACCCACTGGGCTGCTAGATGGTGGTAGGCTGGATGCACAGTGGACACTTCCTCCATTTCGGCAGCTGATCCAGGCCCAGCCTGGAGCCTCTTCCTGCTTTCTGCTGACAACCATGGCTACCAGCAACCTGGGATCCCAGAGCTGCATTTTCTTCTTTCTGTGCAAGGGCTCCGGGACTGGAGGGCCATCCCCAACCTCACTGTCTCTAAGTCCAAAGAGAAAGCTCTCTGACCAGCGAGAATCTGGATACGGTGGGAACCTTGTTGGTCTGCTGCTCTGGCCCCTGCTGTGGAAGGAAGCTTGAGTTCAGGCCACAAGCTGGCCCCAGGCAGAGGCCATGAGGCTCCTGGTCAGAGGGCACCAGGGCATGGTGCTGCTGAGAACACAGCTGACCTTTGGGATGCTAGGGCCTGTGCTCACCCACACCAGGCCCCTCATACAGATGGACTTCTTCAGGCTCAAGTGCCACCACGAGATGCTAGGCTGGGCCAGCTCAGCCTCAACCCTCCTTTATCCCAGTGCCCATGCCCCCAGCCTCCAACCTTCATTCCAGGTCCAGCCCCCTGTCCCTTGAGCAACAGTAAATGGAGTGAGTTTTGGCCATTCCAGCTCCCCTACCTCTGCAGGCGCATTCCTGGCCTCCTGGGTGGGTGTTAAAAGCAATCTTGCAGATTCTTTTCATCAGATTTCTGCCCTCATAAGGTAGGCCATGTTCTCCCTGACTCTCCTGGCTGCCTGGTCTTCATAATCTAGGTTTGAGAATCCTGAATTAAACTTTTAGACCAGACCTCTGTAAATTTAATCCAAGGAAGTAATCATATGACTATGCAAAGATATACAGGCAAAAATGTTTGTTGCGGGGCTGGCCCCGTGGCCGAGTGGTTAAGTTCGCGCGCTCCGCTGCAGGCGGCCCAGTGTTTCGTCGGTTCGAATCCTGGGCGCGGACATGGCACTGCTCGTCAGACCACGCTGAGGCAGCGTCCCACATGCCACAACTAGAGGAACCCACAACGAAGAATACACAACTACGTACCGGGGGGCTTTGGGGAGAAAAAGGAAAAAAAAAAATAAAATCTTTAAAAAAAAAAAAAAAAAATGTTTGTTGCGGTATTATTTGTAAGAGTGAAATAGTAAAAATACACTAAATGTCCCTCATTAGGCTACTGGTTAAGTAAATTGTGTAGATTATTATATCAATATGATATGAAGCCCTTAAAATGCTATAGATTTGTATTTACTGACATAAAAAATACCTGTGATGTATTGGGAAGTCAAAATAACATGTCATGGAGCGGTACACACAGTACGATTCCATTTGTGTGTGCGTGCACATGTGTGTGTGCACACTTGATGTATGTGCACAGGAGAAAAGCTTGGAAAGAGGCACTAAAATGGGTATTTCTTGGGATTATGATTTTAAGTAATTTACATAATTTCAGGTGCTTTTAAAATATTTTTACAATGAACAAATACTATTTTAACAGTATTTAATCACACTATTTTACTAATGAGAAAAGTTAAATTACAAAAGAAGCTTTAATTTTTGAGGAGCTTAAAGGTCACCTAGCTGCTGGCCACCCGCAGAGCCACCCTACTGGGGAACCCGGTAAGTGAAGAAGAGAGATAGCAATCCTTGTAGTTCGATTCCAGGAGGACTGGGGCCCAGATGGCTTAGCTAGGCTCTGGGTACCAGTTAATCTCACGTCTCTGGTAAAAATCTCACGGACCAACAGGACGAGAGGACCAGCTACATTTTCCATACTTCCCGCAGAAAGTCAGTGTTAGAGAAGACAGCTGGCTGTGCCCAGGTCTGATGCCGTTCTTATTTCTAGGTTAGCTGAGCAGAGACCTACCTTGCGCTGTCCGTCTCTGGCAAGCTCAGGATTCGTCCCCAGGATGCAAAAACCTCGATGGCCGCCAACACTTAGCACAGCGTGAACATCACCGGGAGGCCAGACAGTCTAGAAAGAGACAGGGAAAGGTATCATCTTTTGCAAAAAGATCTTGTTGGAATCCCAGTGTCTTAGATGGTCCCCGCCCTAAGGGGAAGCTTGTCCTTGTCTTCGATTGTCGAGTGCAGATCGTCTCACACAGGGTGTGCCCAAACTCTGCCACGGCATTCCCGGGTGAGGGGGCCAACTGGTCAGCAGAGAACCCCAAGGAGCAGACACGAGATATCCCTCCTCCATGCCCCAAACACACAAAGCCCTAATGCCCAGTGTGGAGCCATTAATATTGAACAAGAGAGAGAATAATGGCATCTCCTTCCATATGATTCAAACCAAGAAACTCCAGAGATGGAGAAAAATAAGAAATCTAAGTCTTTAATCTAATGCTGAAAAGAGAACAGGACACAAACTCTAGAATTACAAAAACAAATCATTACTTCTTTTAGACAATGGGCAAGAAGACCTTGAAGAGGCAAAGGATGGGTTCCCTGGAGAGATTTAAAAATATATATAGAGAGAGATTTAATACCTAGTAGAAAGAGGCTACCTATTATGGGGAGGCAGGGCTATTCCTAGTTCCCTCTTTCAAATATAATATATGTGAAAGCCATCTTCACGACAGGAAATGGCATTGTCCGCTGCAAAAATGCACGCTTGTCATTACCTGGGAATCAATATATTTTTCTAAACTGAATATATCATTATCAATTGATTTTCCTTTTTCCTCTTAGCACTCCAGAGTCCCGGATAGCAGGAGAAAGCTTTAATGTGATATGAAGGATTTGGACAGGTAAATAACTTATTGTAAACTAATTCCACCTTATAAGGAGCTTCTCTCTGACAACGCGACGGGTCTTTCTCAGAGCCTCCCCATCCTCGCTTTTTCAGCTGCGTCTGACAGAGAGGCACGCGAGCCATATCAAATAGCCATTTTAAAGCAGAAGGTGGCAAAAATATGATTTTTCCCAAGGATAGAGTGTTCCCTTTACGATTAAGAAATAACCTCTGCGGGGAAGCAAAGTAAGCCAAGGTCACCATTTAATTTTGACACAGAGCCAAAGTCTCGGGTACATTTCCTCCACCAAGCCTATGTGAAGCACACGGAAGGATCGATTCCTTTGGCCACAAAGTATTGACAGTACTGGTGATAATAAACGATCGATGCATTTCTGGGAAAGATCCTTGGCAGACAGTGCTGGTGAAAAGAAAGATCTGGGAGGCAGCGGTCAGACCATTTTTAGATCCTTGAGAATCTCATTCATTTATTTATCCATTCATTCATTCATTCATTCAGTAAATATGTATTGGGTGCCTGCTACGTGTCAGGCGGCGTTCTAGGCACTGGGCACACACGAGTGAACACAGCAGGTAAAAAAAGTGGCTGCCCTCATGGAGCTCATCTTCTAGTGAGTGGAAACGGAAAATAAACAATAAACTTAAGAAAGAAGTGCAAATTGTATAGTATATCAGAAGGTAGTTAGTGCTACCTACTAGGGAAGAAATAGAGCAGATGGATGTTGGGGACTGTGGTGCAGCTAGAGGAGGTGGTCAGGGTGAGCCTCAGGAGAAGAGGACGTTTGAGCGCACATGGAGGGGATGAGGGAGTGGGCTGTGCAGGGATGTGGGGCAGAGCATTTGAGGGAGAGGCAGGAGCCAGAGCAAATGCCCCCTGGGGAGCATGACTGTTGTGTCCCTGGATCAGCAAGGAGTCCACTGTGGCTGGACAGGGAGATTCTAGTAGGACATTAAGCTAGACAGGTGAGCATCCAGGTCTTGTAGGACCTTGTAGGCCACTGCAAAGTCTACTAACTAATTGAGAGCCAAAGATCCTGGCCACCAAGCTTTAGAAGGAGCTTTCATTCTCTTGAGACAAATCTGTCAGAGGCCAATGTCAAGTTAATCTGCTTCCCTTCTCTTCAACCCAGATGACTCAAGTCTCCAGGCTGGGCCAGGTGAATATGGCATGGGCCAGACAGGAGCTTGGAGGCGCAGTGGAGGGAGGAGAGGCCCCAGGGCTGTCTAACTTGTTCTGATGACAATGGCCTCGTCCTTCCTCCTTTGTGGTCCCCAGAGGCCACTTCTAGAGGCAATAAACAAAGTCGTGAATAAAAAATCAACAACACACATAGCCGAGTTCTTGGGACTTTTTCCTAATGCGCTTATGAAAAGATCCTAACACAAGCTGACAGGTTAGACCTTATAGGCTGTGCCAGACATCTTCTGTTTGCTCCTCCAGGTCTGCTTTCTACCCTGTTCTGTGGCCCGGGAAGCTCACCTGATCTGCATGCAGGGCATCACTCAAGCTCTGGGATGTTGTGACTTCTGGTTAGGCTCTGCCAGTGCAGACACCAGCAGAAGACTAGAGAGGGGTGGGGTTGGGTGTTTATTCCCTCCTTCTCTTCCTCCATGCAGTGTCTTCATGGACCGGCTGTGACCCTCAACTGGGGACATGGCTCTGGTTGGTGTGGGGGGAAGCCTCCACATAGCTCTCTCTCTGTGTTTCAGGAACAGCTCCCTCCCCTTGACCCCCCAGACTTAGAGGAGGTAATTATTCCACCCCCATTATGAGCCCTGGGGTATGTTGTGATCTCTTCATACTAGGCCTACACCTTCATGAACAGTCCTTTCATTTAACTCTCTTCAAATTACACATTTGAATGCATCTATTTCCTGTGAAGACTCTAATGGAACATTCTCAGAGATGGTTAAAAGCAGGACTTTGGAATCAGACTTCATTTGAATTAGAATTCTAACACTGCCCCTTAGTTTTGTGATACCAGCTAAAAGTTATTTAACTCCTGTAAACCTACATTTCCCATTCTTAAAAACAGAGAAGCTGGTCCATGACTATCATCCTCATCGTCAGTCTCAGCATCACCATCTCAGCACTGCTATTACCCACTCACAGTCCCAGGGCAGGTAGCACCTCCTTTATGACATCCTGCCCACCCCAGCCAGAATCTCCTCCCTTGAGGGGTTTCTCGATGTTCTCAGCTCATATTTGGAATTAGTTTATATCTCCATAATTTCATTTGTTTCCTCTTCTTGCTCTTCTTTCTTCCATTCAACCTCTACTTTTTGCAGTCAAGTCCTGGGCATCCTGAGAACAGACATTATCTTACTATTTGAATCTCTGGTCCACAGCACCCATCACATGGCGGTGTATATTAGACCCTTCATTCATTATCTTTTCTTCTTAGGAGGCCTATAAGCTACATCCATGCACTAAAACACATTCTACTCTAATGAGATACATGATATTTAAAGTGATTTTAAAATACATTTTTAGAAACTGATTTCTACTAATAATTTTGTTCCCAAGTTAACATTATAAAACCTTAGATTTCCAAAAATCATGGCCTGGGAAAATGAATCTCAGGAATGAACCCAGGAAATCACAAGGAGACAGGGACTGTTTTCCATCTCCAGGTGAGATGACAGCATTTCCTCAGGACCTAACTTTTGACATCTCGGTCAAACTGACCCTTTCTCTTCCACTAATGTCATCATCAAAGGGCAGCTTCCATGCTTAAGGAAAATCAAATTAAAAAGCCAAAGGATGAGGGACTTTTTACTTTAGTTTTAAAAACACAGTAGGTGATAAGTCAATGCCTATGAAAGGGGTCTATGTCCTTCACCTTCTCAAGCACTTCAGAGATGCTAATTGAGTTTGACAGGGCAGAAAGTCCAAGTGAAAGCAAGACCCTTGAATGGGCCCTTTGGGTTAAATAATTGCCTAAATGCCAGGAGATCTTCAAAATTAAACTCAAAGAAATTTTGAGACCCATTCTAACTCTAAGTCTATAAATAAAGATGGTTCCCGGCATGAACCAAATTGATAGCCAAGAGAATTATAAACAAGGGCCTCAGGATTTTTTCACTTCCCTGCAAAAGATACCAGTTTTTTGGAGAGAAACTGCCTTAAGAGAGGAGAAACTAATTAGGGAAGCTCTGTATGATGCAGCATCAGAGAATAGCCTTGCCTGGGTCTTGACCAAGCTACCCAATTATGGCTCCAGAACCGGGTAGTTCACCACCCCTCAGCCAATTGGGAAACGAAGATTCTTTCTTCCCTGGAAGAAAAAAGCAAAGGAACTGGAAGCTGTAAACTGTGGCGAGAAAACCAGCTCCCATACCCACCCTCCAGTCAGCCCAGGCACAGGACCTTGTCACGAGGCGTAGGTGTCTGCTCTGAATGTACCCTGCAAAGGGGACTCTCATTCACATTCCCTTTCTTTTAAGAAGAGAGAAAAACAGGCTATCCATTAATAATATCAACCATGGGTTCACCAAAGCTGGCAGGCATCTTGCCAACCCTAAAATAAACACTCTCAGAAGGTTTATCCATCAGGTTCGCAAGAGTTCATGGGCCGGAAGGCACTGCTTTTAGAAGGAGAGATTGAAGACGCGGAGATGGCCTACGTTAGGAGAGCCCACCCAGCACGGTGCAGAGGTTTCCTCTTTCCATTAAGGAGCCAGAATTGGCTGCTGCTCATATCCATTACTATTCTCAATGCTAGGGATGCACCGCCTGGCAAGCTTCTGTATGGCATGTGTTCTTCAGAGAAAGACAGGATCTTCAGAGGCCGTGACTCCTGAATGAGTGATAATATCAAAATTTTCATAATGCTCAGTTTACAAAGCCTAGCTCATTCACATTTTCTCATTTACCATTTCCAACAAGTTCATGAGTTGATTACTATTATCCCCATTTTACAGCTGAAGAAACTGAGGCTCGTGGAAAATAAGAATTGCCCAAAGTCACGTGGCAAGTAAATGAGGGAGCCAGAACTGGAACTCTTGATTTTGTGCCTCCCATCCCACACTTTTGTTCCAAATTCTCTGGCCTATTGTTCCCGGGGCCCCAGGTGATGAGGAGATGAGAGCTGTCTTGCGTTCACCCTGCAGTCACCACCCCTGGGCTGACTAAAAGTACAGGTGTCAGGGGACGTCCTCACTCCAGTCAGTTCCTGGTGAGCCCAAACCAGTCCTTTGACCTGACTGGCTGCTGCCTCCACCCCCACCACCGGCTTCTTGGCAGCCCCCAGGTGCCCGGTGGTGGTCGGGTTCCCAGGTGGTCCCTCACCCTGTGCAGACCCTCCCACAGCAGAGAAGCCAAAGACTGCCCCCCAGCCCCAAACCTCTGTCAGCAGCAAGGCAGCTCCCCAGGGTTCTCCATCACCCTTAACTCAGTGTTTCTCAACCTTTTTTATTATCACCCACCCCCTAAGAGAAAAATTAAATTAAATTAAGCTTAATTTAATTTAAATTCTAACAAGAGAAATTCAATTCTAAAGAGTAAGATTTGGTTGGGTAGGGTGGAGCTTCAGAGGGTCACAAACCAGTGTAATACCTAAAGGGTTTGCACCCTCCCCACTCCAAGAATCAATTTACTCCCTCCCCTCACATGGTGACTGCATGCCTTAATTGATTGACTTGCCTCCAAATCTGCTACCTCTGGGCCCTTATCTCAGGGCACTGCCCCCTCCCGTCCTTAAAACCCGGTTCCTCCTTCCCCCTCTGGCCCCTGCCACACACACAGCATTGTTCACAACAATGTGCCCCTCACCTGTTCTCTCCAATCTCCACTATGGCTGCCTGGGGCTGGGCCTCCCCACCTCTCACCCAGATCACAGCAACAGCGCCAAGTGGCCCTGCTGCCGGCAGAGGGATTGTGCTCAACCCCAGAAGGAGTCAGGGCACTCCCCGCCCTAAATCCCTCCATGGCATGGGCCCCGGAGAACCCAGGCAAGTCCGGACTCTTCCCAGTGTCCTGTGCTGTCCAGGCTCCCCTGCCCGTGCCTCCTGCCCCCAGACACTCCCAGCTTTCCTACACTGCCGGGACCAGACACGCACCTATGCCCCTCCCTGGGCCTCCTCCCACCTGCCTTCACCCTTTCTCCTCCTGAAGACTCCCCTCCAGAAGTTGTTCTGCACTCTCTGGAGTATAGTCACTCTGGAGGCAAATCTCTGGAGAGTATCAAGATAAGGGCACGTGTGTCACAAGGAGGTTGCTTCTTCTTTTTTTTGAGGAAGATTAGCCATGAACCAACATCTGCTACCAATCCTCCTCTTTTTGCTGAGGAAGACTGGCCCTGAGCTAACATTCTTGCCCATCTTCCTCTACTTTACATGTGGGATGTCTACCACAGCATGGCTTGCCAAGCGGTGCCATGTCCGTACCCGGAATCTAAACCAGCGAAACCCAGCTGCCGAAGTGGAACGCGTGAACTTAACTGCTGCACCACCCGGCCAGCCCCATCCAAGGAGGCTTCTTGATGGCTCACCTCCATGTCCCTCTTGGTTGGTTTGGGCAGATAGGGACAATGGGGTACCTGCAGCCTGATTGGATCCTAAGTTACGTCATGACAGAGCTCTGCCAGAGACCCAGACTAAACCATTTCAGAACAGTAAGTTGCAAATCAACTCCTGCCTTGCTTCCTCCCACCCCAAAAAAGATCTTCTTGTTACACAGCAGACCCCTCAGCAATTAAATTAACTGGGACTCACCCAACTGAGCCCCACCAGCACCAGCACATGTAGCCCCCTCCGTTAACACGGATTTTCTTGTCAGTGGAATCAGAACTGGGATGGCCCTTGCATTTTCTGAAGACTACAAGATGAGGAGGAGGGCAGAGGGGCCAGTAGACCTATTGCACTACCTACCACAGTGGCCTTGAAGATGTCACAGAGCACGCAGCACCTGGCACGCAGTAGATGCTCAGTAAGGCTCTGGGGAAGGAAGAAAAATGCCTACGAGACTCAACTCATTTTCCACAATTTTGTTTTGAACATCTGGAAGTTCACACCACAGTTTCATGACTGGAATACAAACCGGTTTAAAAAAAAAATCAGACATTGCTTCCAGATTTCACTCTCATGAACAGGCCTGCATCCTCCCTTTAAATTGCAATAATTCCTTCCCAGATGTTGCTTCTCCTTCAGACCCATAAATTTAAGCTTTTCATGATGATGCCTCACATTTGCCTGGTGCTGTGGGCTCTTTGGAGTGCTTCTGCATCTTCTCTCCCTCATTAGACGGCCTGGCGGACCCCGAGAGAGCTAGGACAGGCACTGACATCCCTAATTCATTGGCAGGAAGGCCGGATGCCAATGCTTCAAAGCTGAACTGCGGTGGGGACGGGTTTCTCTCTCCTTCCTGGTGTTGAGAGACACACACACCCTTCCTCTCCAACACTTTCCAGGTCTTCACATGTGAGAGGTGCATCTGTGGAGGCTCCGCCTCCACCACCATGTTGGCCTCTGGGGTGCTGCCCACTTAAAACTCTGACTCCAACGTGCACAACTCTCTTCCCTTGGTTCTCTCTGACACTCCTGGGGCCTGGCTGTAACATTTAAACAAGACTTGTCTAGAGTCTTGGGGAGTAAGACAGCACTCTAGGCCAGGAGGTGGGTGAGTGCCATGGAAAGAGGAAGTAGCGTGCAGCCAGACAAGTTGGCTCCCCAGCCGTTCTCCAGGAGGGCCCTTCTCAGCTCTACAGGGCGACCACCATCTTAGGCAACCACAGAGGAATTCACACCCAGGCAAGAGCCCACCTCAGGTCTGGACCCCACAAGCAGAGCCTGGAGAGAGTAGGATTCCACTCTTCCCATCCACCTCCCCCATCCCAGTTTCTTGTCTGAGGCCAGTCTCTTTCCTGTGACCGACCCTGGGCTATTTGACTTGTACCCAAGCACTCAAGTAGCCAAGCATTCAACTAGCCAACCACATCAGCCCTCTATCTGGGCCAAAGCTGCACATGTCAGGGGGTGGGAGACAGTCATGGGGACAGGATGGGCAGCCACCAAGCAAGTTCACTGGATCCAGTATCCGCTCACTCCCAGGGTCTGCAATGAGCCAGGTGTGGTTGACACCTGGACTACTAGTGCTCAAGGTCCCTCAGCATCCTCTGCCCCTTGGGCCTTGGCCTCTTAGCAGCTTTAGAAAGAAGTGATGGGGGAAAAGTGACTTCACAGAGCAAAACAACATGGGCTTTCAGACTCAGTGGGTTTTTGGTACCCTCATGGAGATGCAGAGTGGTCTGGGAACCCCTTTTCCCAAGTCTGAATCCTGTACCTTCGCTCATGGCCTGCACGGTGCAATCAGAGCTTCATTTTAGATTTACATCTTAGTCCCTGAGTCCCACACTCGGTTCAGAGGTTGGCTTAGCCCATGGAGCAGTCAAGAGCGTGGAAGATTCACAATCTGAGAGACCTGGGTCTAAATCTCACCTCTGCCATTTAATGGCAGAGTGATCACACTGGGAAACCCTCCACTCCCACCCCTGCCTCAACCTCCTCACCTCTACAAGGGGGATGATGCTACCAAATGTCCGTGGTTGCTCTGAGAGGCAAATGTTTGAGCGTAAGAAAGGCAGTTAGCATAGCCCATGGCACATATAACGGGCGGCTATGACCATTACCGTCCCCAAGTCTGCCAGCCGAAGCACAGAATAGGTATCCCTAAAACGCCTATGGTGCCGTGATGAGGGCTGGGAATCACACTAGATGGCGCCTTCTCTCCTACCACCCTCCACAGAAGCGAGCGTGAGGGGACAAGTGAATGGGGAGGGATCTTCCTTAGGAGGTCGTGGAGCCAGTGGGCTGACCATGTCTCCAGGAGTCCTGGGTTGATCTGACAATGTCAGCTACCACTCCCCACTCTTTCCAGCTCTGTCTCTGAATTTCCTCCGAAATTGCAGTTTCAGCCTTTACCAGCCCCGCCTTCCCCCTCCTCCCCAGCAATCAGTAAGCCAAACGCCAGGCCTGAGGGCAGATGCTGTTATGGCTTCCATTCCCTCATCCCACCTCTCCTCTGAACCCAGGCCTATGGGGCCGGTGGCCGAAAACCCCTTCCTGGCCCCAAGTGGGGCTGAGAGACACTGCTTCCTCACCCAGTAAAATGCTATGTTTTTGAATAGATCTGAGGCTGTTTCTATACTTTCAAAGAAAAAAAAATTGTGAAATAAAAGCTTTTGGAGATTACGGTACTTTTTACCCAGATATGATGAGTTATCCATTTAAAAATAAACCGTACCCAGGCAGAAAGCAGTCATTACTAGGAATTTCTGTAAGTTCTCTGCTTTTCTTGGCCAATATAGAAACAGCCTAGGAACTGAAAATAGAATTAGAAGCTAATTCTGTTTTCCTGCTCTCTACCAATGTGCGCAGGCAAGTGGCTTGATCGCACCACAGCTTCACGTTCTATCTGGAAAAACACGGAACCGTGGCTCACCAACCCCATGGCATTTCTGCAAACTAACCCAGCCACGCAGGAGTCAGGCCAGAGCCCAGAGCAGTCAATACGAATGCACTGAATCACGGAGCCACAGCCTGGCAGGGCCTGGTGTCCAGATACAGGCGCGGGTGAGTGACAAGCTCCAGGTCACACAGCTGATCAGCAGGAGAGCTCGGACAACACTCCTGACTTCCTAACTCCCTCCCGCTGTCCTCTCTTTCACCAGGTCATCTCTCGACAGTTTAACTTTAACTGAAGATTCCAGGAAAGTCCCCCAGCAAGGTTACACAGCTTCTCACAACCCCGTCTTCCTTCCCGCAGAAAGTCCCCCTGCCTTCCTCTCTCCTCTCCAGTGAGCAGTAAATCAAAGATTCCTTGCTGCATTACTTTTCAAGCTCGATGTTTCTAAATCCAAAGACATCTATAAATAATACATACTCATTTATATGTACATTTAAAAGATTAAAAAAAAAAGCCATAACAAAGATACCTGTAGATTCTTCAGAATGCTAATGGCCTACTTAAAACACAGTGCAGCCAAATGGCTAGCGGACACAGGTAACTACATCTATGAACTTCCCTCCACACCCGGGCCGGGAGCCTCCATTCTGAACTCACTCCATTCACGGCTTCTCTCCCACGGTCACATTTAGCCATCTGCTTCTTCTTTTTCATGTGGGACTGTGTATTTTTTTTCCTCGTCAGTGTTATGCGAAACATTTAGCAATGAAGTAGCAAATAAAAATACTACATATCATCTAGAATTCATACAAAATTGTAGTTGGCTTTAACGCATCTAAAGGTTGATAAAAAGAAACACATAGATGCTTCTTAAAGGCTTATTTATATTTTATTACACATTACACACATCTCACTCCATTGAGAAAATTTAGAAGTTGATGTGGTTCTCTCTGTCACAAGCCTCTGTGGCGAAGATTACAGCGACTAGAGAACATTTTTCCTTGGAACACAACGCACTCGTCTCGCAATTACCCCCGCAGACAGAAATGGTGCAAAAATCCGGCCGCACTCCAGCAGTCTTTGGAAGGGAGGGTTTCTGCACTTTTTTCCCCCCCAAAGCGTGCACTCCCGCATTGTCTAGCTCTCTATCCTCCACCCTGCTGGGCGTCTCTGGTCTTCACTCCAAATTCAGGATGTGGCTGGAGAACCATCACCTCTCAGACAGACGTTCTGATTCCCTGGAAGCAGGCACAGCTGGCATCTACCCCATCACACCCTCATACACAGAAATAGGGGCTGTCACAAGGCTGCAGATGGTGAGGGCTAAGTTGGCTGTGCTAGGGGGACTGAAGGTGGTCAGGAGAGAGAACTCCTGGGCTGCAGGAAGGCTCATGTCAGGGCTTAATCTAGGCCCTGGAGGGTGAGAGCACCTGAGAGACCAACCTGGAGACATTCAGAAGGCGCGGGTCTTAGTTTGGGTTCCCTCCAAAGCAGACCTGGAACACGGAGTTGGATGCAAGCGGTTTCTTTGGGAGCTGATCCAAAGAAGCACCGTGAAGGAGCAGGGATGTGAGACAGGACAGGAGAAAAGCCAATCAAGGAAGCATTCACGAGTGGGTTACTCCTGCTGGCGACGCTCTGAGAGTCTATCTAAGAGTTGTCGCACCAAGAGATGAGGTCCAGGAAGCTGGGGTAGTCATTCATCACTCCTCGCCTCTCATTGGTTTTGGTGTATCAATCCCCTGCACCTCCAGCCTGTGCCATGGGTGGGCTGGGCACCCTCACACAGAGAGGTGCAAAGCAGGAACTGTCAGCAGGTGATCCTCAGCCTGGGGAACGGGCGGGACACTGACAGCCTCTCACAGTCGGTGCGCAGGGCCCTCATCAACACCTGAAACCTGCTGGGCACTGCAGCGTCAGCACCTGTTCAGTTGCCTGGTCTCTGGGACCCTACCTTTCTGAGTGAGAGGGAGACACACACTGCTTGTCACAGTCAGAGACCTTGACTGTGCTCATCCCCACAGTACCCACCATGTCAAATGTGTTTGTAATGTGATCATCTGCTATCCGTCGGCCATGCAGCAATCATGTATGAAAAATAACAATGAGGAGCAAATTAAGTGATCTGTCTGCAAGCAGCCTGTTCCAAGGAGGAAGGGCTGCTGTTGACAAATCTATTAAAATTATACATAAATTATCTAAGAGCACAAAGATACATGTTCAGAACAAGGACACTGATTGAGGGCATTTTAAATACAACCAGGATTAAATCATCTTATCTCCTCTAAGTGAGGTAATAATAAAGAGAAGAAGTGGGAGAAATAAACCACACCCATCACCTTCCTGAAGAAAAAAAGTTCAGAATTTTCATTTTTCAGGATTATGACACCTTAAAACACTAAGACTTCTGGGTGCTGCCAAGAATCCTCCATAAAATGGGTTATAGGACAGCAGGATCCAGAGAGGCCCCTGGGTGTCCTCAAAATGGGAAAAGGAGAGCTATGGGGCCAAGTGTGCCTTTCTCATGAAGCAGAACCCAGACAAGGATTTGAGGCAAGTGGCTTATTTTGGCTGGTGATCCCCGAAAGCTCAGGTAGGCGAGTGGGGAAGAGAGACAAGTCAGTGAAGGAAGCCAACACAGATCTCTCTAAATGGGCAGGTCGTCACTGCGGGCACCTGGGCCAATCCCACTGGGGACTCTGGGGGACAAGGAGAAGCATGTCTCAGAGTGGTCACACCTGAGGTGTGAGGAAGCTGGAGTGTTTGCTGCAACTCCCCATTTCCCATCGGCTGAGAGCTCCTACAGGAAATTAACTCCTTGGCACTTTAGTTCTGCCCCAAGCGGTCAGCAAAGGCTCCGGGGGCGCTGGGCTGGGGAGGACTCTGGGAAATGAGCCTCCAACATGTGCAAACACACTGTGCTAGAAACTCATAACCTCTGATTACTTGGACGGAATTCAATTTGCCACTTTCAAAAGTCTAACAAAAACAGACTACCCCCCACCCCCATGTAATCACTGAATAATATTATAATCATTTTGCATGAAAATTGCATTATTTCCCTGATGGAAGCATAGGCTTTGAACCTCTCAGGGCTTCGCCTGCTACATTACTTTTCAAAGTATGAAGTAGCAGGTTTCAATTATGGGAAAAAAATTTAAAACAGTAACAGCACAATACATAGTGTGATCCAGACGAAGAGAATACACATTTTCCAAGACAGCCACCTTGATTAGTGGCTGTGACTGTTAAACACATTTCAGGTAATATAGTGATAATGGACATTAATAGTAGCAATAGTGCTGAAGTGCTGGAATATAATCATTTCTGATTATATTACTATTTCCTTTTGTGGAGCACACTGCATATTTCCAAATGACTCTATGCTCATTAAACCACACAAAAGCCCAGCGGCAGGTCGGTAGAAAGGTGGTCAGAAGGAGCTTGCAATTCCTGGTGTTTGGAAAGTGGGGAAGGATGGTGGCCAGAGCTCTTGGGGGGCCCAGCAGACCCAGGACCATCCTCTGAGATCTGGCTCCATCAGAGACCTCTGCCTATATTCAAAGACATAGGCTACTGAACAGCCAGTGAAGAAATGCTCATATGTGCCATGTCACCAGCTGATGGGTGTTAAAGGAGAATTTGGTAAATTAAAAAGTTTTGTCTATGCTCAAATACACGGTCATCTTTCCCCCTCATCTCCCATTATCCCTCAGAAAAAAAGCGTGTTTCCTTATATTCAATATATCCAATATATCAAGTGATAGATTCCTTATCAATAAAAAGACTCATCTTACAGTACACTCTTCCACCTAATTTAGTTAACACAGATGCAGTAATTATTCTTGGAATTATGACTTCACAATTTTAGTGTTTGGATGTTGTTGTAAACAAGACTTTTAAAGACCACCTTAAATAGAAAACCAGCAATGGTGAATTGCTGCAAGAAATCATGAATATCCACCTATAAGGCAAATGAAAAAAAAAAAACCACAACTGACTCAACTTATGGGAATGGGACCTGTGGCTTGAGATAAAATTTTAAAGGAAAGGGTAATCCTCTGATTCAAAAAGTGCCATCTCTTGAAAACTTGGATGAGAGTGAGGATCCTGAGCTCTGAAAAACTGTCAGTGGACTCAAAACGCCACTTTAGTGACAAAATACATTGGGAAAACGTACACATTGGAGTTGAAACTGCACATGACAGGTCTGAATAATGACTCACGGCACAAAAGTGGGAAAGGTAGTATTTTAAAACCAACGTTTTATATATTTTGTAATTTTAAAGATGCGTAACTAATGAACTAAATGTTATAAGTAAACAGTTTGTCGTTTCATCTATAGTCCCCCAAAAATCATTTATTCAGGTTGGCTAAAAAATTGTTTTGGAGCCCTTTTCTTTGGGAAAGTGAGGAACCGTCTTATATTTGGGCATACAGTCAGTATGCTGGCAAAGGCCGAATTTGATCTACACGTCAAAGCCATCAGGGCGCTAGACGGTCTTTGGTCCAACACAACAATACCTTCATTGCACAGATGGGAAATCTGAAGCCCAGAGAATTCTCTGCTCTACCACGAAATCCTTCTAAGAAGTGAGAAGTTGAAGGAAGCTGAGAAATCTGAACATGGCTTCTCCCATGACACCCCACGTGACAGTGGCCAGGCCTAGGGCTCTTCCTGTGACACGTAGGGATAATTTGGGGCTATGAACTGACCAGTCACAAACCAAGCCCAAAGAACCCACCTGTAGCGGGTTATTCTAGCCCACTACCTGTAGCGGGTTATTCTGGTGATTATACCGTGAGGCTTGCCTTCTCTTCCAGAGGGTTCTCTCTCCCTCTGGATCACAGACGAGTTTGCATTTCCTAAGCCCTGCCAGAACCCTGTCACTGCTTAAAAAAATGAAGACCCATCCATTTATTTAAACGCCTACATAAATATGAAGATACGTCTCTGATCTTCTTTCCAAATGGGAGGAGCAGGGCTGAAATGTGCCAGGTGGGAGTCTTCCTCTGGCCCCACCTCTGCCAATCACCCTCGGCCTCCCTGAGCAGCGAAAATCTCTTCTCTCCTCTGGCCTGTGCAGCCCCTTCTACCTGCGAGCCCCGTCTCCTCTTTCTGCTGTCAGTCCTGGGCCAGGGGCTGTCACACTCAACCACCCCTCCTAATGGGAGGAGGAGCCGCCGTAATTAAAACCCTGGAAAGTGGATCTGCGGATCTGTGCTGGCTAATGATGTAGCCTTGGGCCCTGACGTTGACTTTAAATTTTATTAGTCATGCAAATCCACCTTACCCCCCCAGCAAAGATAGGGGAGAAAGGGTGCCTTTGCTAGTAGGGTGGGGTGTCCTGATGCAGGAGTTACATGATGTTACTGGGATCCACTTAAATGTTTCACGAAGCAAAGAGCAAATTTGATTTCCCAGAAGCACACTTCCCTCAAGTGTTTCTCTTTCAATGGGGCATTTCAGGCACAAAGAGCCTAAAAAAATGAACAGCCAAATGAGTACTCCTCATCAGGAAGAATTAAACCGGCGACCTAAGGGCCACACTCCTCAAAGCTGCAGACGTGGAATTTCTGGAGCAGCTGCAGAATGCACTGGAACATAGGAATTATGAATTGAGACCCTGTGGCTGCTCAAGTCTGGTTCCCAAAAGGGAGACAGAAAAAACCACAGGTTATCTCATGCTTCTTTACAAGCCCAGTCTCAGTCAAGTCCTGGCTCCCTCATTTGCAAGCTTCTTGACCCCTCTGCCTCAGTCTCCTCAGCTGTATAATGGGCATAACAAGAGCATTTCCCCAAGGGCTGCTGGGAGAGTAAAAGAGGTAATTCTGTAAAGTACTTAGAAAAGTTCCTGACATACTGTAGGTACTCAATAAATGTTAGCGATTATTGTTTGATCTTGTCTGCCACCAAAACTATCTTCCTAAGACACAAATCTGGTTTCCTCTCATTTGGAATACTTTAGTGGCTTCCCATTGAACAGACAAAATCCAAAACACTTGGCATGGTATCTGTGGCACCAGCCCTACCCTAGCGACTTCTGCCCTCACCTGACATGATGCCTCCACTCTGAACCACTGGAAGTTCCTGAGCGCGCACCGTGCTCCCTGACACCTCCACGCCTTTCCACAGGGGTTGCTGCCACCTGTCCTGTCTGTCCCTCATCTTCTGCTTGGCCAGCTCTGCTGTGCATGTCTAAGTGCCCAACCTCTGAGCTCCTGCAGTTACCGTATGTATACAGTTATTGAGGCACCCTATCCACATTTCGAACCAGATCAGTTTTTGTTGTGGGGGCTGTCCTGTGCATCATAGGGTCTTTAGCAGCATCCCTGGCCTTCACCCACTAGATGCCAGTAGCATCCCTTCTGTCCCCACACCAAAGTTACGACAATCAAAAATATCTCCGGAAATTGCCTGATGACCGACCCCCAGGGGAGGGAAGGGGATGAAACTGCCCCTGGTTGATAACCACTGCTCTAAGCTATAAGCCCCTTGAACATACAGGCTATAACTTATTCATTTCTATATCACTGGGACCTGGTCCAGTACTTGGCAAGTAGTAAGTGCTCAATAAATGCCTGTTGAAAAGGAAAGGAGAAAATAAAATGAATGTAGTGCTCATAACTTAGTAAACACCTCCCCCAAGGATGAGATAAACATGGTGGATCAAATAATGAATAAACAAATGAGATGCAGACAGAGTCTGATAAGTGAATAAACACACGGTATGTATGTGGAACAAAGAAGTTCCTCTCACGATTTCAACATCTTAAAGAAAAATTTCAACCCCCATGGCCTTCCAGCTTCCCCTCTCCTGTCCTACTGAGCTCCTCTGCAGCCCAGTGAAACTTCTTCAAGGCTTCCCTGGGCCTCACGTCTGCTTCCTTATCTCCCATTCCTCCCTCAGCTCACTCCTCAGCCTGTCGCTCATCTCAAGTTCTCTTCCGAAGGTCACCAACGATCTCCACGTTGCTAAATCCAGTGGAACATCTCCACTCTTCATCTTGTTTGCTATCCCAGAAGCCTTCAACACGGATGACCATTCCTTGAAAGCAGGGATGATAATCATGATATTTAACAACTGGTATGGTGTGGGCGCTGTCCAATCACTGTGGACGCACTGACCACTCAGAAGGGTCACTGGGCATCAACCGTCTGTTTCATTGCGCTGTGTGCACAGGCTGAACACAAACCTTGCTTGAAACACTTTCTTCCCTTAGCTTCCAGGACACAACAATCTCTTTTTTTTCCCCTCCTCCTCTGGTTGTTATTTCTCAGTCTATTTTGCAGGATCACCCTCCTCTCTGGCTATTAAATATGACAGTTCCTTGAGGATTTTTCCTAGGCTCTCTTCTCTTTCTCTCTCTTTTTTTGTTCACTCTATTCTCTGCCCCCCAGAAGATCGAATCCATGTTCAAAGCTTCAATTACCCTCCATATGCTGAGGACTCCCCCAAACATATTATCTCCAGCCCCTACCTGTCCTCTGAACTCCAGATATGTACATCTCACCTGCCTATCTGCACCTCTAATTTGATGTCTCAAAGGCAACTCAACCTATCATGCCCCTTCCTCTGATGCAAACAAAACAAAACGAAGAAACAGGGGCTTCCCCAGTGCTTCCAGTCTCAGTGGACAGCACCACTAACCACCTTATTTTACAAACCTGACACCTAGGAGCCATCCTGCAGGCTCTCTCCCTCCATACCCACCCTGTCAACACGCCTGCGGAAAGATCTCTCATCTCCATCTACTTCTCTTTACCTCCATTGCCACCTTCCTTTCCTGCAACAGTCTTTTTACTTGGTCCCCCTGAATCCTCACTGCTCTTCTCCGATCTGTTCTCATGTTGCAGCCAGAGAGACTTTTCTCAGAATGCAAATCTGATCCTGTTTCTCTCCAGCTTTAAACCTTCCTCATTAGTCTCAGGTAAGAGTGGAGCCCCAGCATGGCCCCAAGGCTGTGCATGGACTGGTTACCACTTCCTTTCCTGCTTCATCATAACTCTCTCGTCTACATTCTACCACACTGGCCTTCTTTCAATTTCTGGAATGTTCCACACTCCTGTCACAGGGCCTTTCCATGTGCTGTTTCCTCTCTCTTTTCATCTGGTTAACATTGATTCAGAGCCCAACTCAAGCACCAACTTCTGAGGAAAGCCTGCCTTGACCTGAGACTATATCACACCCCCATTTGTAGAACTATGAGCATATCTTTCCTTCAAGCACCTGTGTTCATAATTATAACTTTCATTTGTGATTACATGGTTAATTTCCATCTTCCTTGCCTAGAGCATAAGCTCCATACAGACAGAGACTATGCTCGCTTTTGCTTACCTCTGTGTTTCTAGTCCAGGGGTCAGCAAACTATGGATGGCCTGTGGGCCAAATCCAGCCCCATGCCTGTTTTTGTCAATAAAGTTTTACTGGAACAAAGCTACACTCACGTGTTTATGTATTTTCCACGGCTGCTTTTGCCCGACAAGAGTCGGGTAGTTGTAACAGAGATAATATGGCCCTCAAATCCTAAAACATTTACTCTATAGAAAAAATCTGTCAACCCCTGCCCTAGTCTGGAGCACCAGTGCCTAGCAGAATGCAGATATTCCATACGAATTTGTTAAATGAATGAGTAAATGGGCAAGCTGAATAAATGAGCTTCTAATAGATGCCTGGGTGTCTGCAGAGTGAGAGATCCAAATAAGCCCTCTCTAGGCCAATGCTGGCCACCTGCAGGCGAGCACTGGAGCCCATGGGGCAGTTATTCATGTGCTAACCCTCATACTTTACCCCAGGAGTGGAGATCCCTGAATTTTCTTTGGATTCCCAGCCAGTAGATCACTCCAGGCAAGGAGTAGGCCTTTCATCTGACTACAGGACCCTTGCTTCTGGTACTTCAGAGCCTGGAAAACTTTCACTGGCCATCCTGCACCAGCTGGATGCTGTCACAATCCTGTGATAGCCTTAAAGGAAGAATAGGGAATTCCAGAGCCACTCCCACCTTGGGGACACTGGGGGGACTCCATGGGCCCAAAGAAGTCTAAATCACACAGTAGAGGGGGTGGTCCTGGGTGGGAAAGGAGCCCAGAACCACACCAAAACCCCTGAAGTGACACAGCCAAAGGAGAGGGATGTGGGAGATGAAGGAGAGCACTAAGACCCTTGCTGTCGCTCCTCCTAGCCAAAGGCCCCAGGACCCTACAGCTTGGTGCTTGCTCCACAGCAGCACTACCCACAGGACGGCTGCCTTAGCCACTCCAGTCCCCGAAGACCTGGCCATTCCTTGTTCAGAGCCCATTCTGAGTTCAGCCTTTGGTCAAACATCACCCTGTACCGGTTCCTGTGTCTGCATGAGGGTCACTCTCCCTATCTCCTGAGCATCTCAGAGCAGGGCCTGCTTTATTCTCCTCCTGCTTCTGTCACCATGCCTTCCAGCTCCAACCCCTGGATCAGGAAGGCACAGATCCAGGCACACAGGAGGATCCCAGCAAACACCTGGAAAAGGCGAACAGGCCTCAGCATGCACTCGATCTGAGCTGCACTGCCTCTGACACCTGAGACGCTGATGGCCACCACCCCGCTCCCTTCCACCCAGGCCTGCATCTTCTGTGGCGTGTGTGCCCTGGAGTGACACTGTCTCCCTCCTCCCTCTGCTCAGCACTGTCTCAGCTGGTCCCTGTCAGCACATTTCAAACCAGTCTGGGTGCACGCGCTGTCCACCCCTGTAGGTTACTGGACTCCACGCAGGGTTCTTCCGAAGCTGCCATCCTGGGAAAATTTCAAAGTCGAGAAGTAGAAATCTCCTTTTTTAATTTTTTTGGTAGGAGAAGACTCCAGAATCTTAATTCTCCTAAATAAGTTGTAGAGAATTCCCAAAGCAGCGAGGACATCGCATTCAGGCTGAAGCGTGAAAGGTGGCCGGAACAGAAAATGCAATGAGAGCATTTACACCGCAGAACAAATAGCCAGAAACCTGCTGCGATGGCTTGGGAGAACGTTTCTGGCTCTTCACTCGTGGGTGCTAGATGTGCGCACCATGTGGCTTTACCAGAGCAAGAGTTTCAGATTTAGTTCTCAGATGTTTTGTTAAGATCCACGGAAAACAGAATGAACACTCCTGAGCAAAGCCCAGATCCCAGCTCCAAAGATTCTAGAAGATCCTCTTCCACCTGCATCTCCCTGGGTCCCCGGCACAACTCAACGAGGGCTGGGCCACTAGGGGGACCGGCTGGCGGCTCTGTGGTGGCTCCCCTCAGCCCTGTCTCTGTCACTGCCCCACTGCATCAAGGACCAGGGGTCTTCTCTGCCTTGGCTTCTCCACTTACAGAATCGGAGAGAAAGCCAGCTCCTGTCATCACACAGGAACCTGTTCAGAAGAGGAATCCTTTGAAAACAGGCTTGGTGGCTGTATCCCTCTGCTAGAGCTGCCCTAGCACAACACCACAGACTGAGGGGCTTACACAACATAAGTTTTCCTCACAGTTCGGAGGCACTGGGAGTTAGGGCTTCAGCAAATCAATTTGGGGGAGACACAAGGCAGTGCATAACTGTGGCTAATGAATGAGCCACAGAGCACGCTTTACCACATTGCAGAAGAATTAAGGAAACCAGGACACCATCCCTCTGCTGAGGCTTCACCCAGCGGATGCACCCCAGGGCAAACTTGTCTGCCCTCAGAGGACGTTCTCGAGCAGAAGAGTGAGTAAAATCCATAACCCAAAATATCTCCCATTAACTAGATTTACATTTATTTATTTGTTTTTAACAAGGGACTTCACTAAAAACAAACAGACAAATCAATGATGATGATAATAATAGTAAGAGTAAACCAACCAACAACCAATTCATCCAAGCATAGCTGTATTTTTAACTTAAAATAGGTTACAGTTGACCAGGATTGTTTTAGACCTGAAATGTAACTCTGAACTACAATACACAACATTTATAAAATGTAAAGTTAGTTAGCTTTTTCACAGAGTATTGTAAATTAGTCACAAGAGACCAAGGACTATATAGAAGTGGTCCAGTTTTATGGGTGAACCAAACTTTGTTACCAATTGTTTAAGAGACTAAAGATGACAATTGTACCAAAAGGAGCCAGCCCCGAGAAGAGACTGTTCTAGAGGCATCCAAGGGTGGTCTTATTTAATTCACAATATGTTTGTCTCTAGAGACTACAAACTGATTGAACCCAGGATGTGGATGTGAGAAAAAATAAACATGCCCCTGCCTCCTATTTCCACAAGTTGTTGCACTCAGCATAAAACCCTCAGCTCCAACCGAATACAGCAATACATCAAAAAGATTATACACCATGATCAAGTGGGATTTATACCAGGGACACAGGGATGGTTCAACATCCGCAAGTCAATCAACGTGATACACTACATCAACAAAATGAAAAACAAAAACCACATGATCATCTCAATAGATGCAGAGAAAGCATTTGACAAGATCCAACACCCATTTATGATAAAAACCCTCAATAAAATGGGTATAGAAGGAAAGTACCTCAACATAATAAAGGCCATATATGACAAACCCACAGACAACATCATACTCAATGGACAAAAACTGAAAGCCATCCCTCTGAGGACAGGAACAAGACAAGGGTGCCCACTTTCACCACTCCTATTCAACATAGTACTGGAGGTGTTGGCCAGAGCAATTCGGCAGGAAAAAGAAATACAAGGAATCCAAATAGGTAATGAAGAAGTAAAACTCTCGCTGTTTGCAGACGACATGATCTTATATATAGAAAACCCCAAAGAATCCATAGAAAAACTATTAGAAATCATCAAGAACTACAGCAAAGTAGCAGGGCATAAAATCAACATACATAAATCAGTAGCATTTCTATACACTAACAATGAACTAACAGAAAAAGAACTCAAGAACTCAATCCCATTCACAATCGCAACGAAAAGAATAAAATACCTTGGGATAAACTTAACCAAGGAAGTGAAGGATCTATACAATGAAAACTACAAGACTTTCTTGAAAGAAATTGACGACGACATAAAGAGATGGAAAGACATTCCATGGACATGGATTGGAAGAATAAACATAGTTAAAATGTCCATACTACCTAAAGCAATCTACAGATTCAATGCTATCCCAATCAGAATCCCAAGAACATTCTTCACAGAAATTGAACAAAGAATCCTAAAATTCATATGGGGCAACAAAAGACCGCGAATTGCTAAAGCAATCCTGAGCAAGAAAAACAAAGCCGGAGGCATCACAATCCCTGATTTCAAAACATACTACAAAGCTACAGTGATCAAAACAGCATGGTACTGGTACAAAAACAGGTCCACAGATCAATGGAACAGAATTGAAAGCCCAGAGATAAAACCACACATCTATGGACCACTAATCTTCGACAAAGGAGCAGAGGGCCTACAATGGAGAAAGAAAGTCTCTTCAACAAATGGTGCTGGGAAAACTGGACAGCCACATGCAAAAGATTGAAAATTGACCATTCTTTTTCACCACACACCAAAATAAACTCAAAATGGATCAAAGACCTAAAGATTAGGCCGGAAACAATAAATCTTCTAGAAGAGAATATAGGCAGTACACTCTTTGACATCAGTTTCAAAAGAATCTTTTCGGACACTATAACTCCTCAGTTGAGGGAAACAATAGTCAGAATAAACAAATGGGACTTCATCAGACTAAAGAGCTTCTTCAAGGCAAGGGAAAACAGGATTGAAACAAAAAAACAGCTCACTAATTGGGAAAAAATATTTACAAGCCACTTATCCGACAAAGGGTTAATCTCCATAATATACAAAGAACTCACATGGCTTAACAACAAAAAAACAAACAACCCGATCAAAAAATGGGCAGAGGACATGAACAGACATTTCTCAAAAGAAGATATAAATATGGCCAATAGACACATGAAAAGATGTTCATCATCGCTAATCATCAGGGAAATGCAAATCAAAACTACACTAAGATATCACCTTACACCCGTTAGAGTGGCAAAAACATCCAAAACCAAGAGCGACAAATGTTGGAGAGGTTGTGGAGAAAAAGGAACCCTCATACACTGTTGGTGGGAATGCAAACTGGTAGAGCCACTAGGGAAAACAGTATGGAGATTTCTCAAAAAGTTAAAAATAGAAATCCCTATGACCCAGCCATCCCATTACTGGGTATCTATCCTAAGAACCTGAAATCAGAAATCCCAAGAGTCCCTTGCACCCCTATGTTCATCGCAGCATTATTTACAATAGCCAAGACGTGGAACCAACCTACATGCCCAGAAACTGATGATTGGATAAAGAAGATATGGTATATATACATAATGGAATACTACTCAGCCATAAAAAAAGACAAAATTGGCCCATTTGCAGCAACATGGATGGACCTCGAGGGTATTATGTTAAGCGAAATAAGCCAGTCAGAGAAAGACGAACTCTATATGACTCCACTCATAGGTGGAAGTTAACATATTGACAAGGACATCTGATCTGTGGTTACCAGGGAAAAGGGGGGGTGGGGGGGAGGGCACAAAGGGGGAAGAGGTGTACCCACAACGTGACTAACAATAATGTACAACTGAAATCTCACAAGGTTGTAATCTATCATAACATTAATAAAAAAAAGAAAAACAAAAACCCTCAGCTCCAGAAGTGAAAGGCTCTGTGGAATAGGATGCTGAGCGCCCAAGGGAGGCAGCCTGGCTGCTCACCCCACACTCACACCTGGCGCTTGGTGTCTGATGGGCAGCGGGCACCAAGAACCATTGGTTGTAGGGAATTTTTTTAAAAACCCATTCACTGTGGAAGAGATCTGGGCAAGGGAGAAATGCAAGCAGAAAAATACAAGAATAGAGGGATGGCAAAAATCACAGAGAAACTATGAGCAGAGCTTTCTACGAATCATGAGAGACTGTGGAAATGAAATAAGTAAATCATTATTCAGTTTTTTGATATGACTATGAAAGGAAACAAAAAAGCTGAACAAATAATTGCTTTAAAACGTGCAATCTGCATCTTTTCAAAAATAAACTCAGAATTTTGTAAAGAATGTATATCAAGGTTATACAAACATCAAGACTATACATATTATAGGTCAATTTAAACCCTGGGGGTTTAAATAAAATCCATCCTACTAAGCTTAAAAATAAAGTTATTTTTAAAACAATTACTATATGAAACAAAGAATAAACATACTAGTTTATTCTCTTACTAAGCTGATCCCACAATACAATCCAGTAAATCTCCAGCACAATGTGAACGGGATGGGAGGGGAATGGGAGAGAAGTCGTGGCCGGAGCACAAAGGGCCCAGGCGTGAGGTTAAGGATTCTGTACTTTTTTTTCTGGCAAAGCAGAGCCAATAGAGGTTTTAAAGGAAGAACTGACTCCATCAAATTTGTAATTTCAAAAGATTACTCACCGGTTAAAAGCCCCTAATGAAAACATTAGCCATCAGCTGAAACAAATGCAAAACAATTAAGTGCTGAACAGGACCTTCGAAGCAGACGCCTTCTCCTAATTCGCCGTCTTCAATGATGTTAGACAGCCAGTCGGCCGCTGGTGCCACGTTTAGGGCTCGCTGCCCTTGTTTCAATCACTGTAAAATCTCCACGACATTAAACTTCTCCCCAAATGCCGTCCTAAAATGTCTTCCTTTTTAAGGAGTAAACCGCAGGTCAAGTAAAAAATGCTGGAGTTTGCCTATTGTAAGAGAGAGCCTGAATTTTCTTCGACAAAAAAAAAAAAAAAACACCCACAAAATACCAAGTCCCTCTATTTTATGATCTTGCTTTTTCTAAATATTCATGTAAGCTGACCTTTTCAAGGCATCGCCTGGAACTGAAAACATGCTGGTAATAAATCGTGTTTCTCAGGCTTAATTGAAGCAGTGTCTTTGCCGTGAGTCAGGGGCTCTGTTTCCATTTCTCAGGGCGCCGGGAGAAGCAAAACTCAGTGAGGCATCATGGGGCTGCCAGGACGGGGCGGGCTCTGGTTCCAGGGGACAGGCCCCCTCCACACCCCCAGCAAGGATTGTGTATGCACAAGGCCCTCCTCCTGCATTTCCCATCTTCAAATTCTCCAAGTGCTTTCCTGGGAACTGTTACTAGAGGGTGACCAGGGACCATGGACACCTTTGGCAGCCTGGTGAAGTCTGTGGACGCCTTTTCAGAATAATGCTTTCAAATGCATAGAATAAAGCACATAGGATGATAAAAGAAACCAATCACTTTTAAGCATAGTTATCAGAATATTAAAAAATAAAATGTTAATATGGTAATAAATGTCTTTATTAATGCATTAAATAATAAAGTCATGTCATATTTAAAAGTACCATCATTTCAGAGTAGTGATGACTATAAACAATATATATATATATAATTTTTTTTTTTTTTGGTGAGGAAGATTGGCCCTGAGCTAACATCTGTTGTCAATCTTATTCATTTTGCTTGAGGAAGATTGTTGCTGAGCTAACATCTGTGCCACTCTTCCTCTATTTTGTATGTGGGACACTGCCTCAGCATGGCCTGGTGAGGGGTGTGTAGGTCTGCACCCAGGATCCAAACCTGCGAACCCTGGGCCACCGAAGCGGAGTGCATGAACTTAACCACTATGCCACCAGTACAGCCTCTTTAAATTATATTTTGAGACATGTGCAACAAGGATGGACATATCTGTGATTCCTACTGGTGACAACCAAACAGGCACTACCATTACTACTCTGGTTTGTTGCCCACATCCATAAATGGAAGGAACGAAAACTTTCACTTGGCCAATAAAGACACCATTTTCCCTTCATAGTCACAGACCTCCTGTGCTTGACCATGTAGGGGAAACAACAGCCCATGGATGTGCTCCTTGTACAGTGCTGTAAGGTGGGGATGCTATTTCCCAACTCTATGTAAGCACAGAACATCTCTCTCGACCTCTCTGGGGATGCTTCGGCCTGAATTCTGTGGGACTATTCTGAAGACCCAATGTGAAGTTTCCTTCCCTGATTTATGAATGTTTAAGAAAGAAGCTATAAATGCAAGAGATTAGGAGTCAGTGAACCCAAGGCTTAGACTTATACCCCCGGTGATTTGGGCCCCTGTGACATGCTCCTTGTCTCACAAGGATGCTTACGAGACTCTGGTGAGAAAATGGGGCTGCGTGTTTTGCCCATCATGAAGCGCTTTTCGAACCATAAGGACTGAATTTGAGATTGATGTTGTTTTCCCGCGTTTTCAGGTGTGGCCGGTGTGGGGTGGAATCCTGGTCCCACCATCATCAGCTGTGGGACTTCGTGGTTATGTTTCTATCCTGTGCCCCAGCTTTCTTACTGGCAAAGGAGCATCTCTTCCTCACAGGGTTTTGTAAAGATGAGATGAGATAATAATACACATCAATGTTTAGAACAGAGCCTGGCACAGAGTAAACATTCAGTAAACATGGGCCCCTGTAAGTATTTATTACTGTCCCATTTCAGGCCATGACAATGCCTTGGTTATGACACCAATGCTTCCTCCTTCATCCTCCAAGGTCTGAAACAAAGCAAAGGCCTAGAATGCGGCGTGGGTTCTTCCCCAGAGTTCCCACGTGGCAGGGAGGAAAATGTAATACCCCACACTTCCATTTTCAATAGCATTTCTGAAGAGCCTCAATATGGGAGACGCACTACAAGCAAACAAAATCCTGAAGCTTCAGAGAAATTCTGCCCCTCGGCCCTATGCCGGCCACGGCTGCATTCTCCTGTCATCTTCTACAGACAGGTCGTTCTGGGACAAAAGACACAGCTGGACCGATATGAGGACTAAGCCGTGGTTGGGTTATATGAAACAGCTGATAATGGTGGGGTGCGGGAGTGTTTGCCAGACAATTTCCAGAGACGCTGGACCCTCATGTCAATCAGAGAACACTGTAGCCGCAGATCAGAAACATTTAAAGCATTTTACTTTTACTTTGTTTTCACAAAATGCACACTCCTATAAAAGGAGACAACACAGTTCCTGTTCTTTAGAAGTTTGCAGTCTCTCAGGGAGACAAAGCCAGGCGTGGAAAAGACATAAAAACGCAGAGAGAAAGCACAGGCCCGGCGTCAGTGGGGTGGTTCTGCAGAAGTGCGGCGCCCGCTCCGGAGTAGGGAGCTGCCTTCTCCGGGTCTCCCTACAGAGCCCAATTCTCATGAATTTTATTGAATTCTACCCACCTGGAGATGGAAAGAAGACTGTTCCAAAGGAAGTCGGTAAGTATCTCAGGCTTGTGGGATATATCCTTTATTTTATCCTGTGACCCTTCTAACTGTGTTTGTATCATTGTTACAGTTAATAATATTAATATTAATGTATTACTGCAGAAAGGTAGAGCGGCTCCTTTTAACGAGGGCTGTGATTACACTTACCCTCTCCCAACTTGAGAGCGAAAATGTTGAGGACACAAAGGGGTGGCCGATAGCATGAGTGAACCAGGCAGTCCCCCTCCAGGTGACATTCTCAGAACTATTTCAAATCTCAAAGCCCAAAGAGGGGCCCTAAGTCCTGCCTTGGGAAAAGGGGGTGGGGAGCAGGAGGTTCTAGACTTGGGGCAAAGCTTGCAAGACACACGCAGGGTTACCCAGTCCCTGGGGCACAGGTGCAGCCCCCGGGGGAAGGGTTGTGCAAAGTGCAGTACATATTTGCTGAGAGAATGAAAACAGAGAAGCAGGGCCTCCCAAACAGAGCTGGACAGGCCTTCTGGGAAGGTCAGGACAAGAAGGACGGTAAGAACTCATGTTTCCTGAGCCCTGGGCTTCAGGCACGGCTGGAAGTCTTTACACATGTTAGCCCAGTGAACTCCATGCGAGTGAGCAATGGAACAGTCCCCATATTAAGATGGGGAAACTAAGGCACAGAGAGGTTAAGCCATTTGCCTAGAGCCACATGGCCAGTTGGCTGTGGAGCTAGGATTCAAACCCAGTCATTTGCCTTCAAAGACGAAACTTGAAAAAACTTACTTAGTTTGTGCTAAGTAAAAGAATCCGTCACAAAAGATCACATATTATATGATTCCATTTATTTGATGTGTCCAGAACAAGGAAATCTATAGAGACATAAAGTAGATGAGTGGTTGCCAGTGGCTGGGAGAAGGGGGGAATGCGGAACGATTGCTAATGGGTATGGGTTTCTTTTTGAGGTGATGAAAATATTGACCGTGGTGATGGTTGCACTATCTGTAAATATATTAAAAACCATTGAATTATACACCTTAAATGGATGAATTGTATGGGATATGAATTATATCTCAAAAAAACTGTTACAATTTTTTTTTTTACTTAGTTTAACACTAATCTCTTGATAAGAAAACCAGAGAATACACAACTCTGCCTTCACTGGGGGCCTTGGGAAACAACTCAACTTTGTTTCCAAAGGAAATGGATCTAATTGAAAAAACGGGAGGAATATCTATTTTTTTTAGAGTCTTCCAATATCCGCTAATTGAACCCTCAGGCCTGTTCTGCAGAGAAGGGGAGCCAAAGGATCTGGCTGCACAGGGGACCTTGGCCCTCACTCTGTCCTTGTAGCACAGCCACCCGACAGCACTGTCAGGTTATTAAATATGAATTGAGAAAACGTAAGATCTGCCGGCCGAAATCTAAGCTACGGAAAAACAACCCTGACCCTTCACATGATCCCCGTGGAGCAGGTGAACCATCTCCGCCCGGCAGCGGCACATCTTGAACGGGCAGGGCGGCTGCGCGCCCCGGGAAAGCTTGGGAGAGCCGTGTCCCGTCTCACTGAGAAGCCAGAGGAAAGCTGGAGGACAAGGATGGGGCCTGGTTCATGATTAACTCGCTCACGTTCTCCCCACTTGTGTTCTGAATCGCAGAATTGTTTTCCCTGGTATTTGTCACAATGAGGACACGAGCCTTTTAATTGGCGAGCAAGCAGACGTGCCGCTTGAGATGTCAAAAGACTGTCTTTGTTGAGAAGTGGCTCCGTTAAGCAGAGGCCTGGCAAGTTAATGGCTGTGTCCCTGAGTCAGCTGGTGATCCTGGCTTGAGCACAGAACCAAACCAGCCAAAAGAACAGATGTAGTTTATGCAGAACGTTGCCGGACAGCAAAGAATCCGGTGCTGAATTCTGCATTAGACTTGATTCTGTGGGGTTCCAGAAGGCCTGTCCCTCTACGCCTCTGTGCTAAGCAGTGCTTTCTAAGACACTCAGATGCATGGGCTTGTCCAGGGGATAACACTGTGCCTAAGGTCTCCCAATGAGGTAGAAAGCTTACGTTGATGGCCCCAATTAATGGCCTGCCTGTATTCATGTCATTTGCCCTGTAACTTTGTAGTACCCTTTCCACCATGACCACGGAGCATCACCATGTGACTTGGTTTGGAAAAGTACGTGTGCATTTCCACTTCGTCTCTCACTTCTCAGGAATTGCCATAAGGACATGCTGACTGGGCTTGCTGGAGGATGAGAGACCAGCCTACCCAGCCAGAGATCTGTTAGCTGAGCCGGAGTCTGAGAGAGCCCAGCCAAGATAGCAGAGCCACCTTAGTGACCCACAGCTAACTACAGAGTCACAAATGAACCCAGCTAAGACCAGAAGAACCAGTTGACCTAAAGACTAGATGAGCAATACTGGATGCTTACTAAGTCACTGAGTTTTGGGGTGGCTTGCTGCGTAGCACTGTTGGGTCAATAGGTAACTGATACATGGGAGAGGGAGATCATGGATCTCAGCCCCCAAAAGATTCAGAGTCTTTGTCTAAAGGTCCCTTGTCACATACAGACATGTGGACCAGCGGTATACCTGCTGAACAAGAGAGCATGGAGAAGACATGGCATGGGGAGCCAATGAGCCCAGGCAGGAGCTCAAAGGACAGGAGAGGCAGTAGAATTTACAGAGTGTACACTCTGGAACCAGATAGCCTGGCTTCAGATTTGGTTCCACCACTCCCTGCGTCATCCTGGGGAAGTTACTTACTCATGGAACCTTAGATTGGCTCAACCGACATCCATTCAACCCTCCTCCTGACATGCCTTTCTGTATTTCAAAGTTGAGAAAGCTAAAATGCATACTCCCTTGCGCCTCCAGGGGTTTAGATGTGTTTTAGGTTCTACTAAGCAGACATGCTTGTACATGATCTGAGAGGCCAAGGAAATGAGGTGGGGGCCATAGAGCTGTAGATTCTGCTGTTCTCTTGTCAAGCAGAAGCAAGGAGGACAGTCACTGGCCTTGTGAGTGTGTTGGAAAGCAGGGTATCCATGTAGTAGATGCAACTCTGAAGCCAAAAGTCACAGTGACCCTTCCTGGTTCCTAGATGGCAGCTGAGGTCTATAGTTATCATAGTAGGATCCTGATTCCCCACCCTCCCATCTGTGGGAGCAGCCACCCTGGCGGTCCAGCCCTGTGGTGTTGTATTAGGAATAATTTCTGGAGGCTGAGCCTAGATCCTACCTTTTTAATGACTTTGGAAACTCCCAGTCCCCTCTATTAATTTCTGCTTAAATAGCCAGAGAGGTTTCTGTTTTCTGGCATCTGAACTGTAATGGATACACTTAATCTTGACGCACCTCAGTTTCCTCATCTGTAAAGGGATAGTGATAGTTTATGCCTCAAAGGGTTGTCACAAGGATTTGATAGATAATCCATATTAGGCGACTATAACAGCACCTGACATATGGAAAGCATTTAAAATTTTATTATCATCAGATTTCCAGAAACCTGCTGGTGTCAGTGTACCAGAGTTGACAAATTATGGGGACTGTGAGACATCCAGTTACATTCTGATTTGCGGACCTGTTTCTAGCCTTCCTGCATGTCTTACGGATCTTCCAGGGATGAGGAAGCCCTTGGTATACTGATTGGGTTTGGATATTTTCAAAGCCTGGGGCATCGCACACTTTCACTCTTTGTGGCATGGGTCACTTCTACTCATGAGTTATCTATCTTGTCAGCCTCATGGAGTGAAATTACAGGCATCCTGAGCCTCTGGTTTTATCCAGGCCCATAATCCCTTATCGCAAGCCCTTGGGACCAGATCTGTTTTGGAATTCAGAACACAAATGCCAGATATCATGATACTCTCAGGAGGTTCTGGAATGGCACCCCAGAATCAGACATATTAATATTTCTATAGCAAGAGGTATGAATATTCACATTTACTGGGACCAAAAAGGACTATAAACGGCCTCGTGTCAGTTTAGGTCAGGTTTTGCTGTCAAATGATTTCCTGTTTCCAGGGCTTTTTCTATTTTGGATGTTTGGATAATGGATATGGGCCTTTGCATAAAGAATAATGACATGACAAAGTGCTGAGACTGAGGGGAGAGTGGTGAGCTACGAAGCGTCAGCTGAGTCCAAGTCAAGGCAGTCATCAGTGTTTGGAAGACATGGCAGGCTGCTTGGCACAGGGCAACGTTTTGCATTTGCAAGGATGCTCGACCGGATGCAAGAAATGCAGGTACCGCCCAAGAAATGACTTCAGCAAAGCTATTTTTTCTTCAAATATTTAAGAGAACAGGAGGACGAGACATCAGAGGAAGATGTGTCTAGAGGTGCAGAGGGCAGTGTCATCACTTTGGGAAGAATACCATGAGCGGAAGAGAGCAAAGGAGGAAGTTGCATGCTTCGAACCAGCAGTCTCCAGTGTCCAGGAACCACACTGGTGGCAGGAGTTTAATTCTGAGGTTTATTTTACTGACAGCTCTGGGCTTCCCCACAGAGCAGTCCCAGGACCACATTTCCCCACTCACTGTGCCCACTGCAGAGCCTGCACCATGAGTACTGGTGCCAGGCCATGTTTCTCAGCATCCCGGCAGGGCAGGGTCCATGTCCTAGCCATCTATTTCCCTCCTCACAGGACCGACCACATAGGGCACTCGGGGAGTGCCATTCTATTCCTGGGATTCTGTGCGCACACCTGTGAGAAAGGCGCAAGTGAATTTATGAAGCAGGAAAGTAAGGTCGATTTAGTCACCTTAGTACAAGCAGGGCTGAGGGCTGGGGAGCCTAGAGCAGAGAGATTGAAAGAGAACAAGGCAGCTGAGGCTTCCTAGAAGGGGTGTGTTCTACGCACAGGCTACATTGGTGGCTGGGCCAAAGGAGAATTACCAGGAGGTAAGACAGACAGTGACCGGATGGTGAGGGATGCCAGCAGAAAGGTCTGCGTTTGGTCCACGGGGCAATGCAGCGTTCACTCTAGCACAGGCCCACGACGGCAAAGGTGAGTCGGGGTGCAGATGCGTTCGATAAAGTCAAGCATGAATGCCTCCAGCTGACTTTGGTCACAAAAACACTTGTCTGAACCTGTATCAGCTTTAAAAATCCTTCTGCATTTATTCCTCTCTGATCTAAAATGACAGGATTTTAAGGATGAAAGCTGCTTGACCTGGAAGCAAAGGTGTTTTTCTGCATTAGGTAAACCTGTCAAAGAGAAGTTTCTTTGAAAAGTGCAGTAGATCTGGGCTGAAATCAAGGACGGCATGTTGTTTACATATTTCAGCTGTGCAAAGCCGTCGGTCTTGTGTGATTTCCTTCCTTCCCTTTTCCTTCAAAATATATCCTCCTGTTCCAAAGAAAGTTTGCAAGGATGCATTAAGATGAAAAAAAAAGAGGTAAAAGTAAAATAACTTCAGGAAATCAGGATAAATATAGGAAAAATAAGATCAAACAAAGAGTAAGAGAATGACATAGTGAATGGTCAACAACACCCTTGAATTTCATAGGGTTTGTTTCTTAGTACATCCCTCAATATAGGACCATGACCTGTCACGTAAGTGTTGGTCATCAAAAGCAGTTCCACAGGGACTCAGAATAGTATAGAGTGGTACATGGCACCTAATAGTCCAGCATGACCCAGGAAGAGCTTTTAGAGCATCTACCCCTAAGGACTAGATGTGCTGGCTGTCCCCCAGACCCCTCCATAAACACTGTTGCTGTAATGAAGCTGTTGTTATGATCTGGGTTGCAGAGAGTCTGCTATGATGTCAATTACAGTCCAATCGTATGAACCAGTTACTCGGTGCTGAAGCTAAGTGCTCGGTCATGGGCTTTCGTTCTCTGGGATTGGGCTGACTCTGGACTGTTGAAGGACATGACAGAGACACACTGTCCCTCCACCCAGAGGTTGGTCAAGGTGATCCTCACGAATCTCTGGTCTGACAGACAGATCAGTGAACAGAGTAGAAAGTTGACCCTAGACCCAAGTCCATGTGGAAATTCGGTATATGATAAAGGTGGCATCTCAAAGCTTTAAAGGAAAGATGCATGTCCTTTTCCAAAAACATAAGATTGAACCCATTTCTCACACCATTCACCAGAATAAACTCCAAATGGATTAGATGATCTAAATGATGAATGAAATTACACATGAACTAGAAGAAACATGGGTGAACTTCTTGATAACCTGGGAGAGGAAAAGCCTTTCTAATTATGACTCAAAATCCAGAGGTAATACAAGATTGATAAATTTGTCTACATAAAAATGAAATAAGACAAATGCATGGCAACATATATATATATAAATAAAGTCATAAGTGACAAAACTAAGAAAGAAAAACATTTGTAACTTAGATACAAAGGTCTCATCTCTCTAATATTAGAAAAAGCTCTTAAAATTGAGAAGAAAAAGGCCAAAAGCATGACAGGAAAACGAACAAAAGATGTATACAGTTCACAGAAAGAAAAAGGAAATGACCCTTAGACCTATGAAAAAATGCTCAACCTGACTCATAAAAAGATAAATATAAATGAAAACTAAACTGAAACACCATCTCTTATTCATCATATCGGCAAAAATCCAAAGTTTGACGAGCTTTTTGTGGTTAAGGCTGTGGAGACACAGCAGTCTCACATGTCATTGGGGGAATGAGAATGGCACAGCGCTGGACAGGAGAATTTAGCAATACCTGACAAAATTACATATGTTTCTATCTTTTGACCTATTAATCCCACTTGAAGATATACCTTCCCACGTATAAAAAAACAAGCTGGAGATTACTCATTGCAGCATCGTTGGTAAAAGAAAAGATTGGAAATAACCCAACAGCCCATTGATAGGGATGGCTGAATCCATTCTGGTGCAGCTGCACTGCGGAGTGGAGTATTACATGCAAGGGGGAAGGACGATGGCCTTGATGGGCTGATATGGAGGGGCTTCAAGGCTATATGGAAAAGTGGACCAAGCATGGCAAAGAAGAGCATATACAGTCAAGCATCGCTTAACGACGGGGATACATTCTGAGAAATGTGTCATCAGGCAATTCTGTGGTTGTGCAAACACCATAGAGTGGACTTACACAAACCTAGATGGTATAGCCTACCACACACTTAGGCTATATGGCACAGCCTATTGCTCCTAGGCTACAAACCTATACAGAATGTTACTGTGAATAGTGTAGGTAATTGCAATACAATGATAAGTATTTGTGTATCTAAACATAGAAAAGGTACAGTAAAAATACAGTATAAAAGATAAAAAATGGTACATCTGTATAGGGCACTTACCATGAATGGAGCTGGCAGGATTGGAAATTGCTCTGGGTGAGTGAGCCAGTGAGTGAGTGGTGAGTGACTGTGAAGGCCTTGGACGGTACTGTCCACTACTGTAGACTTTATAAACACTGGGCACTTAGGCTGCACTAAATTGATAAAAAAAATTTTTCTTTCTTCAATAATAAGTTAACCTTAACTTACTGTAACTTTCTTACTTCATAAACTTTTTAATATTTTTAAGCTTTTTGACTTTGTAATAACACTTAGCTTAAAACTCAAACACATTATACAGCTGTGCAAAAACATTTTCTTTCTTTATATCCTTATTCTGTAACCTTTTTCTTTTTTTCAATTTTGAAGATTTTTTTACTTTTCAAACATTTTTTCTTAAAAATGACACAAACACACACATGAACCTAGGCTCACACAGGGTCAGGATCATCAATATCGCCGTCTTCCACTTCTACATCTTGTCCCACTGGAAAGTCATCAGGGACAATAAGACATGGAGAGCTGTCACCTCCTATGATAACAATGCCTTCTTCTGGAATACCTCCTGAAGGGTCTGAAGGTTTGTTTACACCAGCATCTCCACAAACACATGAGTAATGCATTGAGCTATGACGTTATGATGGCCATGATGTCACTAGGTGACCAAATATGTGGTCTGTCGTTGACCGAAACATCATTATGCCACACATGACTACACTAAGCTACTCTTGGCTAAGGAAGAGAGGGAAATAAGAATGAATACAAAATCTACTTATTTTTACAGAAAGGTATACTAGGAAGATAAATCAAAAGCTAACAGAATGGTTACCTATGTAGGGGATGGGGTGGAAAACACAGGTACAGAATCAAGATTTCTATAAGATTATCTCTTTATATAGTTTTGACTAATAAACCATAGAAATGTTTTACATTTTTCAAAAAAAAAAGGAATTAATTTAAAAATGAGAAGGGGTAAACTTTACCATCCAAAACAAATGTCAACAAATGAACCTAACCATTTTTTATACCATAATCACACAAAGAATGAGTTTGAACACAGTACTCTGACCATAATTTTGTAATGAGATGTATTCTAAGGTCAAAAAGACATGCAAATACAAACTTCACTCAATAGTTTTATTGTTAGTAATAATATCGGTGTTGTAAGTGTGAAACTATTCCATGAGTGCATGTATGTTATGTCCAAATAGATAAATACGTTAATGTATAGGATTCAAAATTTCAGTTGAGGAGATAAAAATATAAAAAAGACTAAGAAAAGAAAACCCTTGACTATTAAATTTGAGTTGGAAATATCAATTTGAACAAATAATTTGTTAAATAAATATATTTCCTGGCAGCTCTATCTACAAAATGGCCTTAGAATGAGCACCCCTAGTGCCTCGATCTTGGTTTTAAATTCTGTACTAAAAAGAACCAGGATTCCTCAGGAAAATAGCTGATTCCAGGTCTGGAACAGTGAAAATATGAGGTCTGCCTAGGACATATTGTGCCTAAAAACAACGAGGGGCTCAAAGGGGAGCATGAGCTCTTCTTTTTTTTTTTTTTTTTTTTTTAAAGATTTTATTTTTTCCTTTTTCTCCCCAAAGCCCCCCCGGTACATAGTTGTGTATTCTTCGTTGTGGGTTCCTCTAGTTGTGGCATGTGGGATGCTGCCTCAGCGTGGTCTGACGAGCAGTGCCATGTCCGCGCCCAGGATTCGAACCGACGAAACACTGGGCCGCCTGCAGCAGAGCGCGCGAACTTAACCACTCGGCCACGGGGCCAGCCCCCATGAGCTCTTCTTTAGAAAACCTTTCAGCTAATAAATGTCGAAAGGATGACAGAATTAGAAAATCACCGTTCTACACCTGAAATAACGGACTTGAGTAAGGGTTCTCAGAAGATGCAAAAGCCATTAGGTGAAAAGTTATTGGAAGCAGCATACTTGTCCAATGCCAAAGCACCACCCCACAGATTACTCACAATTACAGAGGGGAAAACCTACTCTACACCGGTGTGATCTGATGATCACCACTTTTAACCCAGTGATTAAACTTAACTTCACCAATAAGAGACACCTGACATTATGTGCCTCTGGGTGTGATGTCACGTAAAGGACACAGCAACATCCATGAAGCATTCTTAACAAAAGTGTATAACCGACTTGACAAAGCCTTTAAACCCAACTTCCAATTTATAGGAAATACAGGGGATAGAGGAACAAATCAGACACCACTGCAAGGGAATAACTGGGCAAATGTAGGCTGTGGGACATTCTACAAGACATCTAGCCTGGTCTCTCAAAAAAGTCAATGTCACAAAAGGGAAAAAAAGGTGTGGGGTTGTTTTAGAATAAGAGACTAGAGAGACATTAACAACTAAACGTAATGTACAAAGGGACTTTTTTTTAAAAGCTATAAAAATACATATGTTTTGGCCATTGGGGAAATATGAATGCAGGTCAGATATTAGATGATAGTGGGGAAGTATTATTAATTTCTTAGTTGTGATAATAGCAATATGGTAATATAGGAGAACGTCCCTATAGTTAGGACACATGTGATAAAGTATTTAGGGGTGAAGGTTCTTGATGTGTGAAACTTTCAAATGGTTCAGCAAAAAAAAAAAAGAAAAAATATAGATAGATAGATATACACCAGAATATAAATTAAGCAAATATGGCAGAATATTAACAATGATAAAATCTAGGTGGCAGGTATGCAGAAATTCATCGTGCTATTCTTTTAACTTCTCTCTATGTTTGGATTTTTCATAATAAAAATTGGGGAAAGGAAAAAGAATATTAGATTGGTTTCAATACAAGCCCCTAAAGCACGGCCGTAACAATTTTAGCTTGGAATAACTATAAAGCATAGATAACTAAATGCCCATCTTGACAAGGAAGAATTAATTTAATTATGCCAAGGCACCCATAAAATATTTAACTTTGAGCAAGACAACTTCCTGATGAAAACCCCATGATATTCTGGTACATAAAACCCACCTTGGTTTGAATGGTAAACTATTACTTTGGTGACTCCCAATGAACCGAGGCATTCATATTCACTCTGTGTACATCCCTCCCACACTGACTCTGGGCTTGGCCACACGCATTAGTTTCCTATTGCTGCTGTAATGAATTACCACAAACTTGTGGCTTAAAACAACACAAATTTACTATCTTATGGTTCTGGAAATCAGAAACCTGCAAGGAGTGTCACTGGGCTAAAATCAAGCTGTCAGAGGGGCTTCCAAAGGGTCTTGAGGAGAATCTGTTTCCTCGCCTTTGCAGCTTTGAGTGGCTGCCTGCATTCCTTTGCTTGTAGCCCCTTCCTCCATCTTCAAAGCTGACCTCTGCTTTACTCCAAGCTCTGCTGCTGCCCTCACATCTTTTTCTCTGACAGCGACTCTCCTGCCTCCCTCTTTCATTTGACCCTTGAGATTATATTAGGCTATCCATATAATCCAGGATAACTTCTCCATCTCGAGATCCTTAGCTTATTTGTAAAATCCCTACTGCCATGTAAAAGATAATATATTCACAATTTTGGGGGATTAGGATGTGGACAACTTTAGGGGGCCATTATCCTGCTTGCCACACCATGTGACTGGCTTTAGCCAACGAGATATGAGCAAGCATGACACAAGCAGAAGTTTGATATGTGCTTGCACAGTGGGGCTTGTCCTCTGGGAACTTTCACTTTTAGGAAACCCAACCACCATGCTGCAAAAAACCCACCATAGCCACATGGAGAGGCCACATGGAAAGGAACTGAGGCTCTGGTCAACAGCCCCAGTTGAGCTCCCATCCAACAGCCAGCTCCAACTTGCCAGCTATGTGAATGAGCCATCTTGGAAAAGGATCCTCCAGCCTCAGCCAAGGCACTCTAGCCAACATCATGAAGAGCCGAGGTGAACCATCCCAGCTGAGCCCTGTCCAAGCTGCAGAATCCAGAGCAAATAAATGACTCTTGTTCTTTTAAGCCACTAAGTTTTAGGATGGATTTTTGCCCAGCAATACATAAACTGAGACAGGATGTTTGCTATAAGCCAGTTAAATGCTGGAGAACATATACCAAAATTGCTGTCTTTGGGTTTAGAATAATTATACAGCAGTCCATCTGTATGGTAATAACTAGATAGCAGAACCTGTGGTCTATTAAGCGCTTTCTGAATCTGTGAAAACAAAACTATCTCACCCACATAAAAGACAGTGCCTTTCTTCCTAGTCCCTCTAGCAAGAGGGATGCCTCCAACTCATCCCAAAGTGGGATTAAATCACTAAAGACCACGTCAAAAGGAAAGAGGGTGAGAATACCGCAGGATGTTTTCAATTGCAATTGCAATTGCAATCTGATGTATCAAGAAACCAACTTCCATCACATGGCATTAAATGAAGTTCTGTGAGCTAAACCGCTGCTCCCAGGTGAACTACATTGTTTGACTATTGATGTCACCCAAGTCTGTTTTAAGTAACCGATTCAAATGCTGGTTTGCATAGATGTGGCCCACTTACTACACCTTGCCCACACATTCCGCTGAACCAGGACTTTTAATAAACCAGCGGCCCAGGAAATCATAGTGCGAGGGATTGATTTCCAGAGTCTTGATCTTGCAATGAGCGTTTGCTACACTGGGTGGTCTGCAGGAATTTGTGTTTGCAGTTCCATTCCTCTTGGAAAATATACTTAAAATCATTCATCCTCCATTCCCTTCCTTCTGGTCTACAATGCTCCCAGCAATGCAAGGGAGTAAACAGACCCAGCTTCTACTCAGAGAAACGGCACCCAGGTCTGAGGCATATTTTTAATTTATGGCTCGGGGCATGAAAACGTTGACCCAGCAAGACATCGGCCTGAATGGTGCCCCAACAGCAAATGGCAGAAATCATTCTCATTTTCTCCACTGCTGCGGAAGCCTGGCTGCATCTCCAAAGCAGTTTCAAGCCTACATATAACTAACGTGACCTGAGACCCTCAAAATCGTCAAAGCGCCTCTTCCTGCCCAGGAGCGCTGAATGCACACCTGTGGCTCTGGACCGCTAACTACCGCCGCCCGGCAGATCCACACCTGGGGCTCATCGGCTTTTCCCTGCGCTGCACTCGGTGCCTAAGGCCCCAGACAACCAGGAAAGGCAGTTATTCTGCTCCTGAAGCACAGGCTTCCACGGCCAGCCACAGGCAATCACCAAACAATTAGCACCACATTCAAGGGAGGAAAAACTGGCTCTCCAAGATGGCTTTGTAAGACTAGCTTTCAAGGGACTACAGGGAAACTTCTTTGATAATGGGAAAAATAAACAAAAGGCTATTACTCTTAAATCCATAGGTGTTTCCTGAGTATGACAATGTGCTCAGCGCAGTGCTAGGCACTGTGGGTAATACCCAAGAAAACCATCCCCGTGGCCTCGGAGCTCAGTCATCTGCAGTAAAGCTATGGAAGTGGAAGCAACTGGAAGGTACCTGACGGTTAATGAGGGAAACAGTCATCACAGTGGCCATATACTTTAAGAAGAGCTGTAGATTTGAAAAGCTCGGGGCAGAAGATTAGAAATAGCGGGAGAATGAGGGTCTTAAAAGCTCTACAACTGAGAAATGACAGCTGGAAGCCAAGAAGGGAGGAACAGGGAGGAAGCAATAGCTATTTTTTTTTTTTCTTTTTAAGAGAAAACCCAGAACTAGCTAAGTACAGTGCCTGGGGCCATTCAGTGCTGGGGCAAAGGGTCCCAAACACCTCCACAGACCTTGAGGCATGTGACAAGGAGGACAGTTACAACTACTCATAGCAATGGTCCCAGCAAACTATACTAACATTATGTTCTACTTCCTTTGCTTAAAAAGGCAGAAGGCGAAGTTCAATGGTCACTATTTAGAAAGCTTTCCGTCCAAAAAGAGCTAAGTTTGGGCGCGTAAATGAATAAGCTTAGCGGAGCAGGAAATTGATTTGCGTGCAACACAGCTCATTTCCCAAACTTGGGAGTTGAGCTTGACTCCTTTTCACCATGTCACCCAAACTGACGCCCGAGCCCTGCTGATTCTTTGCCATGCCCATAAGGAGTGTCCTGTTCAGGGGTGTCATATCTACCTGGACACTATGACTCTCAATGGCCTCTGACTTCTCTCTGATCCAGCCTGGCTTCGGCCTCCACTGGACAGAGCCACCTTCTTAGTGTAACACTGTCGCTCACATGCACAGAACCCTCCAGTAGCTCCTGTAGCCTGAGGAGGTATGCCTCACGATGGCCTTCAAGGTCATTCCAAATCAGACCCTGACTTCTTCCCCAGTGTCATCTCCCAATATCCCTCATCTCCCAACACCCCACTTTGTGCCTTCAAGGCTCATCATACGATTTCATGTCTCTGTGCCATCGGTCGCCCGGTTCCCACTACCCAAAATACACCTCACTTTTTCATTATAGCTGCTGACATGCCCCATTCCAAAGGCCACACTCAAATGCTGCCACTTTTAGGTTGCTTTCCACAAAGAATTAATCACACCCTCCTCACCCCTCCATCACATCCAATTTCTGCCTCATACCAGCCCCCAGTACGTGGAACTACGGGATGATGTGTCCATCAGCTCTGTGAGGGCAGGAGGTGGGTCTTGTTTATGGCAATGCCGTCAGTCTCCTCAGCCAGTCCCAGCCCAGACCTTCTCCCTGACTCCCAGATCCTCCCTCAGGCAGGTGGTAAGACAGCCCATTTGCACGGACACTCACTACCCCGCCCCCTGCCCCCAGGCCTTGACAGGCACAGGCTGTCCAGACCGCGTGATGACAGGACATTTGTGCTCAGCTCACAGCTGGACCGACAGCCAACGAGCCCTGCGGAGGATGAGGATTTAATCACGGTAATGGCTCAGTGTAGCCAGTCTCACCCCATTATGGACAACTATTTACAGCATGTCAAAACCCAGCCCCCTGCAAAGCCACTTCATCTGACCCACATATTTGTCCTTTTGTAAAATGTGTATAAAACTCCAGTAACTGGTTCACCAGAAATAGCCTGGGGGAAGGAATCTCAATCTTTCCGTTCTTTCTTTCTTCCTTCCTGTCTAAAAGGCCCAAGCACGAAATCAGGAGAACTTCAGTCCACTCTGGGACGGTAATTTATTGACTGCCTACAGTTTTAATTAGGGTTGCATTCTTGACTGGTGCCCTCATCGGACGAGATGGTTTGCTTGAGCCCTTCCTCTCCTGCCGAGAGAACAAAACCACGGCCCTGGGCCTCATCAAAGCACAGAGTTCCTGGCTTTCGACCATGACCCACTGGCCTGGCTTTTTTGAAAGACTCTACACACTTGCAACCTGCTCCCCTGCCACACACACACACACCCCCTTAAAGAGGGAGGAAATTTACTGCTCTTTAACAGGTGCATTTTTTTTCTTTTTAAAAGATACCATTGTTGCTTTGTAAACTCTGCCGGGGAATCTGTTCACCTACGCGATGTGCCTCCTCTCGGAGCCTTCCCTTCCCAGCCACTGCAGGGGAGGCAGTCCATTCGCAGTCCCATGTCCTGCAGGCGACAGGACGCCTGGACAGCACTGCAAGGGAACACGTGCGCCTGTGGCCTCTGTGGCCATGGCCCACCCCCTGCCCCCCAACCCTACACTCCCTCCCAGGGATGGTGGTGCAGCAAAGTCTTGGAACAATAGGATCAGGGCAACATCCTGACAGGTCTCTAGACCCCTTAATTCAGGTGTCCTGATAACTCAGTAAAGAGATTTCAGTATGTGCTTCATAGGCTTTTCTTGTCACAGAGCTAACCCTTCTGCTGGTGGAAACGTCCAGGCCTGGTATAGATGTCCATCCTCCAAGGGGCTGGAGAGATCTTGCAGGACAGGTAAATGCCGCAGACCCAAGGGCGCTCTGTAACCCCGCTGAGGGAGCGGACCAGAGGGCTGGAGGCCCACCCTTGTCATCATCTCTACGACTCAGGGCACTCACTCTGGAAATCAGCGAGGAGGAAGCAGGCTCCTCACGGATGAACCTAGAAGTCTCCTTTGATTGCTCTCTCTCCTGGCTCCACCCCCTCCCTAGGCCCCATCACCACGTCCTTTAGGTTCCAACTCCAAAATAAATCTCAAATCCTTTCCTGCCTCTTCATCCCCTCTGTCACCGCCATGTCACATTGTTCCCAGAATGAAATCTACATACTGACTGCAGCCTATGGGGTCCTAAGGGCTCCCTGTGTCCCGCCAACATCTCCATCCTCTTCTCAGACTCTGGCTCCCTGTGCTCTGCCTCCTTCCCATCCCTCAGCCACACCAGCCCCTCCTGCCTTGGCCCCTGTTCATCCTCTCAACCCTGGCTTCGTCTCTTGCAGGTCTCGGCTCACAGACGCCTCCTCAGAGAGGTTTCCTCTGACCTCCCATCCACGGCAGCTCCCCCACCTCCTCCTCAATCTCTCACCACATCACCCTGTTGATTTTGTGCAGCACTTTCCACGATGGGCAGCGATTTAGAAAATTTACTTGTTTCTTGTTTATGAACCATGTCCCTTTTCTAGGAGTGCAAGGATGGGGATCTCGTCATCTTGTGCACTATTGTAGCCCCAGCATGCGGCCCAGTGGCTGGCGCAGTGCAGGCACTCGGTCAATATCTGCTTGAAGAGATGAATTAATAAGCTTCACCGTTTAAAAAAATACCCAGTGAACTAGCTGGAGGTAACTGGGCAGAGCACAAAGATGCGTGCATTGTTCATAGGGCAAAGTTTGAAAATAATTTAAATAGCCAACAAAAGAGGATTGTGTAAATCAATGCTTCCGCATTATTAATTAATGAATGCTACTTAACAAAGATGAGTTACATCTTCCAGCATTGACAGCAAAAAGTGCCCAAGCTACTCTAAGTGAAAAAGCAGGTTACAATAGGCACAGGAGTGATTTCATTTATGGTAAAAAACAAAAAACAAAAAACACTAAATAGCATGATTATATGTGCATAAAAAACTTAAATGAAAGCAAGAAAGAGGAAAAAGACAGGAGGAATGATCTGGAATTGATACTCATACTTTTAAACTGTGGTTATTTTGGGGGTGGGTGGTATTACGAGGTATTTTCATTCTTTTTGTTCATATTTTCTCATTTTTAAATAATGAACATATATTGCTTTTGTAATAAGAAAAAAATAAGGGTAAATTTGAAATGACAAATGATCTGCCATCCATATTCATGGCAGCCAGGAGGAGAAGCTGCAGGTGGAGGGGCTGAGGGAGCAGGGCCAGCCGCGAGGCTGTCAAGGCAGTCCCCTGAGAGCAGAAGGCGGAGTTGGGGCTGCAGGGAATAATTATTATTGCCCCATTTTGAGCCCGCTTCAGAGAAAATACACTTGTTAGATAATAAAAACAGAAGCCTCCAGGCATATTTCCTTCCCACAGAGAAAGACCAGCTGTGGCTTCCTTCCACATTATTCACTCCATCATTGCTCTCCCCCCGAGCTCTGCACGCAGGTCACATTTAGACACAGGACCCATCTGGAAACTCCAGGCACCTGTAAACCTAGCTCTAGCCCCAGAGAGTCAGAAGAGCTGAGAGCGCTGGGCTCTGGTGGACCCTTGTAAATGTTTGGGATAGGATCCAGGATCCGGCACCTTCTCCAACAGCTACCCACACAGATGCTAGAGGACCCTGGGGCAAGACTGTGGCCTCAGCTCCAGAGGCAGTCCCCAGGTCACATGGCAGGGAGGGAGAGAAAGCCGCTGTACACATTTAGCTCGAGTCTGTCTGCTTTCAGTGTTGGGATCCCTGGGAAGGCATTTTAAGCAGTAAATGTAAATCAACTGTAAGGTCGAGAAACAAACCCATAGTTGTCATGAATTAATTCAAAATGGATTTTTTAGGAACATTGCTCTGTGTGACCTGGGATAATTCTCTTTGCCTCTGGGCCTCAGTTTCACCATTTATAAAATGAGGGGACTGGGCTAAACGTCCTCCAAGGGCCTTGCAGAGCTGATGGTCTGTGGCTCTGGGATCTGAGGATCACGCCCTACAAGAGATGAAATTCATTCCCATGTTATAAACTAGGCCACCAACCACAGTAACACGGGTATCAGGAGCTCAGCAAAGAAGAGATCCCTAGGGGCTGCTGCAGGCAGGGTGGGCTTCCTGGGGGAGTGAAAGCTCAACTGTGCCTTAAAGAACAGATCAGATTTAGGTAACTAGGAATTAATGGGCATGGAGGTAATGATCCAAGATACCAGCACTTTTGGACCAGCTGGAGGGCACAGAGAGCCCATCTCAGGGAGGGAAATAACTGGATGGTTTTGCTGGGATCTGAACTGAAGGCACGGTTTGTGAATTTCAGAGCATCAAATAATCAATAGATTTCTTTTAAAGATCATGTACCACACCTGTAGCCACTGAAAGTGATGTTTATGAAGTCAAATAGCAACATAGGAGGACACTTTAAGAATGAGTAAGGAAATCAGGATGTAGAACTAGGCCTACACTAGGAAGCAGTATAGACCTGTGCAGTGGTTCTCAAAGCGGGGTTCCTGGACCGGCAGCATCAGCATCACCTGGGAGTTTGTTAGACATGCAGAAGCTCAGGCCCCACCGGACCTACTGACTCAGAACTCTGGAGGTGGGGCCCAGCCTGTGTGGTCTAACAAGCCTTCCAGGTGATTTTCATACACGAAATTTGAGAACCACTGCACTAGTAGAAGGAGGGAAGGTTCTGGGGTCAGAAGGCAAGGGTTTGAATCCCTGCCTTGCAGCTAAATATCCTCAGCAACCCACTTAACCTTGAGCTGGTTTTCTCTTCTATAAAATTCCATTAATTCCTACCCAGAAGGATTGTTTGGAACATTCAAGTAGTTAATATATGTAAAGTGCCTACTCCAGTGCCAAGCACTGTGTAAGATATACATTTGAAAAATCACTAGAAGGAAACTTACAAAATGATAGCGGTAGGTCTTGGGCAAGTGGCATTTGGGAGACTTCCCTTCTCCTCATCTCTCTTTTCTAAACTTTTGGCAGGGTGACATTTTTGTAGTGCAGTGGGATCCCCACAATTGAAGCACTGCTGGGTGGTGGTTGACAGGGCGAGGAGCATGCCATGTTGCACACTGCAGTCTCTTTGAGGAACACATGGGTGCCAGGCCATGACGCCAGCAACCATGGCCCCCTGGGTTGCACAAAAGGGACTCACATGGGGGACAGACTTTGAGGCCCTGGCTCATCAGTGAGGAAGCAGGACCCAGTTGAGACGTATGTACATGTGTGTGTGTGTGTGTTTGCATGCACATCTGTGCCCACGTGCAGGCTTGTATTGATGAGAGGCATTGTTCACAATCGTAACTCAAAGAGTTGGTCATTTGTTCCCAGCCCCCTCGTTGTGCACATGGGGAAGCTGAGGCCCAGAGAGAAGATGCTTGTCCAACTAAGCTTATACCCTGAGTTAGCAGCAGAGCCAGGAAGAGAGCTCAGAGCCCAGCCTAGCTCAAGCCTGGGCTGAGAGAGGGAGCACAGAACTTTCCATGGATGGTCTGGAGAGGTGCTGTCAAGGGAAAGGCTGGGGCATTCAGAAAGCAAATACCAAACAAGTGATTGGAGGCCCTGTCAGTGCTGCTGGGGGAGTGAAGCCCTCAGATCATTGCTTGCATCTTGTGAAATCTTCAGGGTATGCTGAGCTCCAATTTGGCCCTGGGGTTTGGGCATGAGAGGAGGGACCTTTCTCCCAACTGAGCCATACATTACCATTTGATTTGTTTCAGCAATTACACTGAGCAACGATCACAACTCAGCCCCGAGTAGCAGCACGTAATATGTGTAAGGGGCATGGGGGGCAGACAAGGCGGCCCTTTTTGACCCCAAGACAATGATAACCCAGACATACTCCGGCAATGTGTGCTGCACACGGTGGGGGTGCAGTCATTGCTGATGTGGGTAGCTGAGAGGCGAGAAGACACATACACCCTCATAACAGAAGACAGGTTAAAGTGACTATGGAATGCAAGGAAGGAGGGATGGAAGTTGGGTAAAACTAGTAAAATCTTATGCCCATGCCAGACCGTAAACACTCAAAAACATTTCTAGGGGAACATGGGCCTCGAGCTCCCCAACCCCATACTCAGGGGACAGAGAAAAACACAGCAGCTTGTCCAGAATGACGGTGTGTCCCCGTACTTCTGCCCATGCAGACTCCCAGAAGCTGCCCACCTCAGCATTCCAAGACCTCCTGGAGACACAGCCAAAGACCCTGTTCCCTCTGGATGGCTGCTGTCGTAGGTGAGGCCGTGCGGCAAGAGCTCTGTCATTAATCCATCAGTGGCGGCAGCCTGCAACGCTCCATCAGGGTGTGACATATTTCAACACCAATCAAGAAATGAGCTTGCCAGCATGCTGATGGCTAATCAAGCCTCCACCCGGGGACACACTCTGGCACATTTATTAATGGCATTTTCTATTAAACTGGAGCTGCCCAGGTATAAAATAGCTCTCCCGATAGGAACCTCCATGAGCACAGGAAGATGGGCAGACAGACAGCTGATGGGCCTCCAACATTGTTTTACTTAACTACAACATGCCAGAATATTCCTTCAGAACAGTTCCCAGTGTTTAAAAATATGTCACAAAACTGACATCAAGGCCCTCGCTCATGAACCGACAGGATTTTAACATTTTTATCTTTAAATTTTCCCCAGTAGGTGAATTACCCAAATTAGTCAATAATAGAACGCAAAATGACTATGTTTAGCCAATTGAGTGTGACACCGAAATGCCTGACCACATGAGCCATCTCTCCCTGCAAGCCATTTTAACGTGACTGTCCACAGGCGCTGAAAGGTTGCAATTTTGCTGTGATGATGGAACACTGTAAGCCGAAGGTTATAAACTAATAAACACATACCTGGGCATGCAAAGCAGGCCACCCCTCAGCGCCTCACGCAGAACACAAAGTTACTGTTAATCCGTAGAATTTTTAAAAATGTTATTTCCACCAGTATCAATTTTTCATCAGGACACATCACTCAGAGCATGACTTCCCACTGTGACAGACTTCCCTGGCATCGCAGGTTAAAGGAGTCATTCAGTAAAGAATGATTTTTGACAGATTCATTCATTTCCTGTGATAACGCCATATTGTGAACTTCACCTCCATCTCGGTGTAAATATAGAACATTGCAAAAACATTCGGCCCAGAATGATCAACAGGACATACTGTCCTGCTTAGAAGATGCTCTTGCACCATTATCCTGCTATGTAATTAGCTGGTGCCTTCTTGAGACATTTCAGGGGACCCTGAGCTCCCATTAGGTCCTCAGGTTTGGGAAAGACAGCAGGGATATTCAGATGTGCCACTGGTGGTCACCTGGCCTGTGAGACTCCAGATCAAGAGGCCGGGGGATCATTAAGTAAATCATTTAATGTCTCGAGTCCATGTCACGCTGTAAAAGAGTGCCAGTCCTTTTCTGGCTAGAACAGAAAAAGGGCTTGGAAAGAAATATTCTTGCTGAACGACGCATGTGGCACGTGGTCCTTTTAGAGGTTAGATTCCACTGCCCCTCATGCACACCTCACTCCCATGCCAAACACAGAAGCTTCGAGAAGAGCTGTCAGCTGTAACTAGGCCCAGCTGTTCATTGGGATCTTGGCACAAAGAGCTGGCAACCCTGCCCTTTGCTGTCCTGGTCATCGCTCCAAGCGCTGCATTTGATTCTCGGGCCACGCTTTCCACGGGATGTGGACAAACTGCAGCCCGTTTAGAGACGCGTGACCGAGATGCTAAGAGGATGTGAAAAACCTGTGTGAAGAGCGGGGGAAGGACATGTTATTGCCGCCTTGGCAGGGAGGGTCCTATCATTGTCTGCACACGTCTGAAAGGCTGTCCTGTGGCGGGAGGCCAGATGTGCTCCGGGTGACCCCAAGGGGCAGAAAGAACTAGAACCGGAGGGGAAAAGCTGGTGGAGGAGGGACAGCCCTTCTGTCAGGCTGTGCCTGAAGGAATGGACAGCCATGTGGGCAACATGCTCCTGCCCCTGGAGGTGACCAGCGGCGGCTGGGAAGTCACTTGGCAAGGGAGCCTTCGGGGAGCTTGTGAGTCAATGATTCTATAAATAATAACACCTTGGATTGATACATTTGAGGATGGGCTGTGGCAGGTCAACCAACTGGAATAGATACATATAAATGTTCCCCACAGGATGGGTCACAAAATACCTACAGAGCCCTGGCCACAGGAAAATGGTTTCTGCTCTTGCTTACGTTAACCCTATGCCCTGAACTAACCCTAACCCTTCTCCCCAGTCTGTGCTGTCCCCTAGGGCTGGTGCTGTCCCTCCCTCGAGACCCTTTCCCCATCACCCTGAGCCCATCCCCCAGGGCCTGGGAAGGGCACAATCACCCTGTGATTAGTACCTTTTAAATGGCACACACTCTTCAACTTAACCACTCATGAAGATTCCCTGGAAGAATGCACACAAGGGACCCTCTTGGGCCACCACGAGGCTGTGTACAAGCCTCTTCCCCCACGTGGGCCTCGATGTGTCCCCTCTACAGAAAGAGAACTGGCCCGGGTGACCAGTGCCCTGTGGTGCTTCCAGCTCTCACCAATGGCGCAGGGGATGAAATCCTGCCTGGCTGCTAGCCTCCTGCCAAGTCATGTGACAGCCAGTTCTCGGAAATGACGTCCCCTGCACCCTGTTCACGCAGTCTAATCTAAGGCAGGCCGGCAAAGCAGCTTAGCAGGGGATTAGCCTCGGGGTGCGCCTTTCGGGGCTGTTCTTTGGGGGAGACACATACTTCAATGGTGGCTATAGGAACGGGGCTCCGTCCTGCTGCTCACCTGGGGTTTCCATCTTTGAAGTATGCACTTTTCATTGTGACTTAGTTTGAGGAAACAAGAGGTAAAGGCAACACTTTTAAGTGCCCTCACCTCTGGCTAGCTTTTGGCATTTGCCTTGGGGATGGGTTCTGGCGGGTGAGAGGTGAGGGAGTGTTTGCCCAGAGCCCAAGCCGAAGCTGCACGCCCCATCCCACATGAGGCTGGTCCCCAGGCTGGTCCCTCCCTCTCCTCACCACCCAGCTAGCCTCTCTGCCCTAGGTCCTGCTCCAGACTGCGAGTTCCCGGGTTTTGTGTCTCTAGATCAGCATTTCCAATCCTGTGTTTGACTAATGAACTCCATTCACAGTAATCCATAATTTCACAAATCCCCTACAATTAAAAAAAAATCATTTTATCATTTTTGCATGGCTTATGGTAAAAAAGATTTTCAGTTAAATATTTTATGTGAGTACATTATTCAAAGATTATATTAAGTGAGCATTAAAAGACAATTTTTAATAACGTTCATTATATATAAGGACACATTTCCACATTTTTCCATTTAACAAGTATACACAACATTTCATTTCCTTTAAATTAGTTGTGCAAGGAAAGACTGATTTGCTGACAAATAAAAAATGACATTTTGGTTCTGGGACCAACATATATTTAAAACATAATTGAAACTTAATTATGTGCATCAGCTTCAAAAACAGATAAAAACTGTTTTCGTGCCCTGGTCTTTAGAATTCTTGCATTTTGAGCTTAAGAAAAATCAACTGCATTATTTTTGTAATGTTTACATGCTATCTCAATGATAAGATAAAGCAGGATTCAGACAGAGATTTGTGAGTGCTTCAAAATAACACATTGCTGGTAATATTTTTTCTAATCAATAAAAAGACAAACTGGTTAAATTATCTCTGTATTTTCTGCATCCCACCCCCACCAATCCCACTTTCTCTTCCCCTCATTTAATGCACTAAAAACACTAAGATGACATTGTAAGAACTCGGAGAAGATCATCACAACTTATGGATCTGGAAAAAATGACTTGGAGGCAAATTTGCAGAATTATCATTCTTAGGCTCCTCATTAGCTTGGGGTGGTTCAACATAAATGCTCTTTATGTTTCCTGTCTTTGTCACTTTTTATAGCCAAAGTGATCCACTTTGGCTATAAATGAAACCATATGATAAATAATAAAAAACAATGTAAAAGTATATAGCAGTCAAAGTGAACCAAAGTAACGGACCAGTTGGCGAGTGAGTAACGAGCACGGTCTTCAGAGCTCTATTAGCCATGCATTCTCACGTGACACACACCACAAACACAACCCCACACCCACTCTCAGAGGTCCCCAAAGTTCCATTTTAGGGAAAACTATGCAAATAGTCATTCACTGACATTTAAAATACGTTATATGAAACAGACGCATTTGCCACCTTTAACACAGTAAGCCCCAAGCACTTGTGCTAGAAGTACGGGGTCTACCCATCCTTGGTTGGAGAAGGAGTGGTAGGTAGTGCTTTTAGTACAAGAAAAGCAGCAGGGCTGACACAGACTGGCCTGCAGGGAGCTGTGGCCAGAGGGGAGGGCAAGTCAGGCCTGTGGGGGTGTGGAGGGTGGAGGGCTGGGCAGCTGAGTGATGAGCCAGGGCACATTAGTAAAGGCACTCTGTGTCGTGAGTGGGATGGGTAAAGTGGTCTGGATTGAGAAACTTCCAGGAGGGAAGAGGCTCCAAAGAGATTTGGGGAACGCATCTTGAGGATGTACTATGTGGGATCCCATGGCAACCCCTCTGAAGAAACCTGTAACAGAGCTCCCCGCTATTCTTCAGGGAGAAAGATGGGCTGCTGTTGTCATATGTGTCTCGATGGAGACTGGGCCATGGAGGGGACGGAGCCATGCTTGGGTTACCTGGCTAGGATGCTCCAGGGTGGAGAAGGAGCTCAGAGGGAATCCCTGAGCACAAGTCACAGCCCAGGAGGGCGAGAAGCTCCAATATACCCGGCTAGTGAAGAGCTGGATGAAGTTCTCATGAGTTCCCTCTCCCCGTCCCAGGCTAGGCCTCTCCTGACTGAGCCCACTACCAGCAAGAGACCTGCCAGGCCATAGGGGAATCAAGCGCTCCAGAAATCACAAAGGCCTTCTCTCTTCAAGGGAAACACAAGTCCAGAGTTCTTCTTTAAGTCATTTGGGAATTTGCGAAGAAAAAGCATCAACTCTGCAGCTGCTTAAGAAGTTCTCAAAAGATGATTTGAATGCAAGGGCCAAGAGAGCACTGGGGAGCCCCTAGCAGGGCAGAAGGAGCCCCTTCAGAGAAGAGAAGCGACCCCGGGCAGGAGGAGCTGGCCCACAGGGCTCTATCCGTGAGGGGACCACGCAGGGCATCTGCTTGCTCAGCAAACTCCACCTACGGCCGCAGGCCCCAGAAGAGGCCCGCCCAGCTCCAGCCCCAGCACGGCAGTTTAGGGGAGCCACACAGGCTTTTACATTCCCAGAGAGAAGAGAAACAAGCAGCAGGTGGTGAAAAACACTTCCCAAGATGCAAGTGGCTCCTCAGGGGACCATGTGTGGATTCCAGCCAAAGCCACTACCTCAGCAGGGGCTCCAAGCATGGTGTTGATGGAACCCAGCCCCCCAAGCCCTCTGCACACTCTACCTGCCCCCAGGGGCCACCTACTTTGGATGATGCTAGAAGAGAGCATCAGCATCACCCTTAGAAGAGCCCCCCACCACGACCCCCCAAACACACTTCCAAAGGAGTACTGTCACCTGCCTCTGGCTTCAACACAGTCCAACCCTCACTGGGCCCCGGAGCCGGCTCCTCCACCTCTTCTGATTCAGCAGGAGGACGAACCCATCCCAGCGCAGAGCCCTCTCTAATCCTCGCTAGGTCCTCACCCACCGGGCACAGCCAGGCACCGGCTAGGCGCCGGAATGGCGACATTCATCTCAAGGTCCAAGCTCCTGTCCAGGTGAGCCAGCAGGACCAGCAGGCCTGCTGCAGGCTCCCCTCAGCGCGGCTCTGCTCACCCAGGGGCGTGGCCCGGGCCCGCAGAGCCTCCAGTCCCCAGGGGCCAGCCCCCTGGGTCCCAAAAGCGGACCTGCAAGACCCATTCCTAGACTGCTATTGTTCTACGACTCCAGTTTTTCATTTTCTAAGAAACAGGGACTTAAATGGCTTGTTGGCATTTTACCGACAGAGGTGTGGGCGATGACTAGATCCCTCACAGGCTTGGCTCTGAACGGGGAATGAGAGGCCTCCTAAAGGGAGCACAGTGTCATCTGTCAGGAACTCGAGGCAGCCTGCTGACCGCCTACCTGTGTGCGCACGTGTGCAGACACACACACACAAACACAGAGAGAGACACACAGACACACACAGAGACACACCCAAATACACAGACACAAACACACAGGCACACACACAGACACAAACACACAGGCACACACTCACACACACAGAGGCAGACATAGACAGACACACCCACACTCATACACACCCACACAGATACACAGAGGCACACACAGGCACATACTCTCACAGACACACAGACAGACAGATGCACACTCATGCACACACAGAGACAGACACAAACACACAGATACACACACACAAACACAGTGAATACTCAGTCTGGCAGGCAGTCTGTGGAGATGTCCTGGCACAAAGAGCTCTGCCTGACAGAGGCAATGCCAATTAGTTAAGCCCACTGGACTCTCTTCTTTGGAATTCTTACCAGAAAACACACATTACGCATCAGCCGACAGCAGGAAGAAAAGGAAGGTAGGAAAGGAACACCTGGGCCCGAGCGAGCGGCAGTCACTTTGTGGGCAGAGCCTGGAGATGAAGATGCACGAATGCCCATGCGGACAGGGCGGACACCAACAGGACAACCTGGTCCTTGGAGCCAGTCAGACTTGAGTTCCTGTGGGATTCTCCCTCCCATAAAACAAGCCCCATTCCTTGACGTGACGTAACGTAAGTAAGCCTCTGACCCACGCAGCCAGAAGGGCAAGAGGCAGCAGTGACCATGGGGGTAGCAAGGAGGGCAAGGACAGGGGTATGGAGGGGTAACCAAAATGTCAGGTGAGTTCCAACTGTGAACAGCTTCGAATTGGCCTAGGAGCTGGCTTTTATTTGACAGCACATGGGGGAGTCCCCGAGGGTCAATGGGCAGGAGTGGACAGGAGGGACATGGTCAGAGCTAGTGGAGCTCTTCAAGGTCATCTGACCTAGAATGTCCCAAAGGTGGGCACAGTCCGAGTGGTGGGCCGAAACAATGGCTATCACGTGCCACCATACAGTCTCTCAGGCCCTGGGGCAGCCAGAGGCCCCCGTCCGGTCACCATGAATAGCCTGAATCTCTGTGTGTAGAAACATATTTTCTTCTGCACGTGCTCCATGAGGTGAACGAATGCGGAGGTGCTGATCTAGCCTCTGTGATGCGCCGTGTATGAAGCCCCTGAGGCTCGGAGAGGACAAGGGAGTCGTGGAAACCACCGAGCCAGTCCAGAGCCAGCCGCAACGAGAAGCCCAATCCTGGGATACGAGGCCTTTCCTCTCCACAAACCACCTAGGAGCCATTCCCAGAACATCCTGACGTGGGAAGAGAAGGCCAGCACGCGGAACCGGGCAGCCCTAAAGGCACAGTCTGACCGGAGCCTCTCCAGCTCTGTCCGAACGTGCTGCCTTGGGCACTGAACAGAAAAACGGACTCCTCATTAAGGCCACTGGTTTCCTGAAGACTAATTTTGCTCAACATTTTTCAGGGAAAGGGCAATTAAAATCTATTCTGAATAGAAAAAACACATATTTTTAGAATGAAATTGAGAAGACATCCTGAAAATAACATAAACCATCCAAGTCCAGAGTGATTAAAAGGAGATACATCAGCTGTCCCTCTTTAAGGAGTCCCGGCGATGGGCCTTTCCTTGGAGCCACAGGAAGGATGGCCGCCAGGGGCTGGCCCAGGACACTGCCAGCCTTCTCACGCTCACGTCCAGAGCTGGCTTCTCGGTCCTGGCCAAGCACAGTGTGACAGGGACAGGGCAGGGGGGGGTCACACCACCACACAGTCACACTAGCCAGAAACGATCCAGCCACAGGCCCAGGCCGGGCTCCCCCACAGAATGTGGGCAAGTAGACCACCCAGCCTAAGCAGGATGGGTCCCCAGCCCAACCAGGACACACTTGGCCAAGGGGAGAGCCCGGAAGGACAAGGGGCCTTCACCTGGCGTCCACCTTCACTAACTCCAGACATGGCAAAAATGATGGGAGAGAACGAGAGAACGTGAGAAGAAAGAAAGGGCCCAGATAATTCTGAGGAGGTTCAGGAGTGGGGCCAACATCTCAGGGTTCAGGGCTCAGAACTGCAAGTCACAAATTTGACTTCATGGAAGCTCTTCTTTTTGGGTGAAAAATACCGGCCAGGGAATCTAGAAGCCTAGATTCGGACTGCACTCATTTTAATTTAGTCACTAGGACAACTTGCTAGTATTTGTAGTCTACAACTCCAGACTCTAAAAAATACTGATGGGGAATGTGACAGGGCAGGAGGCAAGACTAGGAGCCTTTCAGCCTTATCAGGAGAAAAAGAAAGCCCATTCATTACATATCTATTCCTTTACACCACAAACGAGCATTGGTCACCTTCAGGAACAAATGTTCCAACAAGCCAAACTTAACGTGGGTACTAAGGGACAATGAAAAGGGGGTAAATATTTATTACGTGCATCCTATGAGTCAAGCACAGTATTTTATATTCTTTCTTTTTTAGTCCTCACAATAACCTTAAAGGGGAAGGTATGGTTCTCTCTATCTCGCAGGAGAAACAGCTGAGTCTCAGACGGTTACGTTGCTAACATAATGAGGGAGCGGCCACACAGGCATCCACACCCTCATGATTCTGGAGCCACTGGAGTCCAGCTTTTCTCACAACCCCACACTGGTTACTGTTTAGCACAGGCTGAAACCTAATCAACAAGGAAAGTTCCTGCGTCAGCAACAGTGCGTGGAGGGGGAAGAGAACGTTAACAAATGCCTGATTACTGTAAACTGGCTCAGAAATGCCAGGGCACTAAATCATGCTGAAGTCTAACATTTCTAAGCCAAAGCACGCGGTCTGCCGGCCCCTCAGAGCTTCCCGCGTCCCGCTACAGGACACAGGTGCCTGGAAGGGGCTGGGGGGACACCCAACTGAGGAGCACCAGCTTTGGGAGATGTCCTCCCAAGGGGGGGTCCTAACAGAGCCCATGCCCACTCCACCCCGTACAGGGTCACGAAGACCAAGAAGTCAGGGGCTTGAGGGAGGGGTTGGAGAGAGAGGCTGAGGTCAGTTTCAGAAGGGTTGAAATGAAGGTGCATAGGGGATGTCCAGGGGAGACAAGCCTCAGCGAGCTGGTTTTACAGATCTTATGATCAGCAGTGGGGTCTGTGCTGAAGATATGGATTGGGGAACCACTGTCTTTGGGAATATAGAACATTACTCAAGAAGAATATGTAGAGTGAGAAGAACAAAGATGGAGCCCTGGGAGGGGGAAGAAAAGTGAACCTGGCCAGGAGGGCCACTGTGTGTCTTACTAGCAATGTACTGTGACAGTCGTGACTCCTGATCGTCCACAGGGGATAAAATAGCGGCTCTTCCAGGAAGAGTTTCAATAAATGCCCGGACAATGGATCTAGGAGGCATTATTGAAGGAGAGTTGGGAACACCTCAAAGGACAGGGTGACATGAACCTCACAGGAAGAGGAGGGCTGTGGTCTGTCCAGCCCAGGACTGTAACTCTATGTAGCATCTCTTATATTTGTACGAATAGGGCCTGGACTTGAGTCTGGGCTCTGCCACCAACTCACTGGCCAGGTGACCATGGTCAATCACGTGCCTTTTGTCAAATGAGGAAACTGAGGCACAGAGCTGGAGAGGACAACATAACCTGTCCTGTCCATACTGACAAAGTCTAGAGAAGGAGAGAGAGAGAGACAAAGAGGAAGAATGCCCATCAAACCACAGCCCCAAGACACCAAATCCGTTTGCAGGGTGGGGCTTGCATTGCTATGGGTGTGTTTCCAACAGTGGGGCTCTGAGGAGTTAGGGCTTCTGAACCTCGGCTCCATCGGCACTTAGCACACAACAGCTTCCTTCCAGTCTACAGGTGTTAGCAGAGATGAAATAAACGAGGCTATCTGGGGGTTAAGGATGTCCCCAGGTACCCATTACTGTGATGGTGTACCAATAGCAGGCACAAGCATAGATTCTCAGGTGTCCTGGATTATTTTGGATCTGGCTATAGAAAGCTGTTTTGGTCAATTTCAATCCCTCAACCCAATAGAATCGTCAGTTCCTTATGGGCCACTGATCATGCGCTTTATTCGTTTTCTTATTCATTGCTCACCACAACCCTGAGAAGTGAGGATTATTATCTTTATTGTACACACAAGAAAATGGGGCCTTAGCAAGCTTACGTCACTCACACAGCCTGCTTGGCTAGCAAGTGGCAGCCTTGGGATTTGGACCCAGGCTGTCTGGCACCCAAGTGCATAGTCTAAATCCATGGTTCCCAGTCTTTTGGGTTTCATGGACTACTAAACTTCCAAAACATTTGGGGACAAATAATAGGTTGCCAACTTTATATTTTTCCAATTAACAATAATGTTTTAAACATCAAATAAACTAATTACCTTCACGTCACAGAGAAAGAACATTTTTAACATGCACATGCACACACAGACATGCAGATACACTCAAGGAGGAAAGAGTCATGGCAGAAACTCCTGTCATCCATTTGGTTCTCAGCACCTGCACCCCTGTTCTACGTTGGGGAATGTCTTTCCTGAGGAGACCAAGCTCACCGTCTGCTACAGAAGCTGAAAACGGCAAACACACTTACCTCCCTTGCTCCACCAATCGGATTCATCGACCACACTTTTAATCAGAAGTCAGTGATCCAAAGAAGTGGGGATGGTACAGCATCATTGCAGTAGCAGCTCCCACTCTTTGGAGTTGCTGGTCTTGGTGGTACAAGCTGGAGGTCTGACCCAGCAAGGCAGCAGTGGGGTCCTTGCTGGGTCAGACCTGGGCACGACTGGTTGTCATTCCCGGCCATGTGGACTTTGAGCCTGGTTCTCCACTCTCCTGGAGACTCTGGGCTGCTTCATCTGCTTTTAATAAATTCCTTTTCTGCTTCAATTAGCTAGAATTGGTTTCTGTTGCGTGCTACTTACAATCTTGACTGATAGAACACAATCTTAGAATAAAGGACAGCACTTTAAATGGAATGCATTTAGTTCTATGAAGAACTCACGACATGGTGTCTATTTTTCTCCTTTTGTTGCAAATCAGTCTGTGGAGGGCAGGGAGGGACCTGAAGACTGGAGTTTGGGACTGCACTATTCTGCTTCCCCACCCTCAAGGGGTTATACACCAGAACCAGCAGCGCCATAATGAGTCACTCCCTCACTAAAGCATCACCAATGGGTCCCCACTACCCAGGGGTAAAGGTTGGAATCAACCTCTCCAGCTCCATCTTCTCCTCGTGCTCTGCCTCCGGGAACTCTGTGCTTTAGCTGGGATGGTTACCATTTAGTCTGCAGGATACGGTGAGCACGTTCCCACTTCTCACCGTTATTCATACTTCCCTGCACTCCCCACCCCTTGTTTTCTGCATTTAAAAGTTCTGCTCATCTCCCAGCCCTCCTGCAGCCAAGCTTCCCAGCCCTTGAGATCTCTCGTCCTCCTGAGCTTTTACACTCTTACTGTCTCTGTTAATTTCTTGCTTTCAAAAATTTGTTTCAAAGAGAAAGGACTGAGATATCTCTTTCTCCCACAGCAACCCGTGAACAAACACGTCCGCCGGAGAGTCCCTCCAGACCTGCCCACACTGCCTGCCCAGTCTCCCTGCCCCCTCCAGGCAGGGGGCCGGCCCCAGCTAACTGGAAACTCTGCTCGCTCCTTTGAGATCCACTTTGTCTTCTCTCTCTCGGTGAGATGGAAAACAACTCCTCTCTGTGCTCCTCAGAAGCATCCTTCAAAGACAATTAAGTCCCTCCTCAGCTCTTTCTTCTGAAATGAAATTATCCCTAATCCTTTATCTTGTCTTCGAGAGTTCTGTTTTCCGGTGCTTTAATGGAGTGGACTCCATCCGAGGAACACCACAGCTGGGAGGGCTGAGGGGCTCAGGCATGGGGTTTGCAGACGTCTGTCAGAGCAGCAGCCTCTTCTCAGATCATTTACAAAGTGAAATTACCTGGCTATTTACCAAAGGCTGCCTCAGTTCAATGTCTCTTTGCCTGATGCTATCTTACCCCACAGCAGGACACCCAGTCCTCACCCTGAACCTATGAGAAACGGAGGGAAACCATACAAAGGTGGGGAGGGTGGCTATGGACAAATTGAAGGCCTGGGAGAGCCAAGTTCGGAGCACTAGGTTTGGGTGGGGAGGAATGAACAGTCTAAATAGGGAACTAATGGGAAAAATTAACAAGCATTTTGGGACGAGAAGTACACATCTGTGATTTTTTCCCCATTAGGTCAACGGTTTTTCTTCAAGGTGAGGACCAGGTCATTCTTTCTTCTGTCTTGCCCTGTGGTGTAAACTCAGTTTTGGCACTGGAGAGGGGGTGATTTTGGGGGGTGGGGTGGAGAAAGAGATGGACCTTATTAAGTGAGCAAATAATTACATGAAATCTTAACTAATCTCTCCCCAGTAATGGCAGTCCTGGCTCAGTGGAATGGAAAGAACAATATTGTGACAACCATGCCCATGGTCTGGAATGAGCAGCCCTTTGCCACAGAGAAAAAGGATCACACGGCACGCGGGCATTGTTAGGATGGAAACAGTAGGCCCGGTGCCACCCATGTGCCTCCCCTACCCATGGGCTGGTCCCATGGTTGCCTTCTGCATGGAGATGGCCACATACGGCCAACTCAGTGCCAATGTGATTCCGCAGATGAATTCTCTTTCCTCACAAACGATCCCTAACACAAGGTTGGAGAGTTGCCTTGATCCTTTTAGGAGCAAAAGCCTCATAGCTCAGCCACACCCCACGAGTTCGCCAGGTCCAACACCTCGTAGTTCAAACAGTTCATTAGATGTGTCCTGGGCCTCACCTTTCCCCAAATGAAATAGAGAACTGCAGGCATTTTCTTGAAGGCAAACAAGAAAATTGCCCAAAGAACCAAGTAATCTTTAAATGTCAAAAACATCCAGTGCGTGAATCACGCTTAAGAAAGAGCACAGAAATTTGGCAAAGTGACAAGCAGTGGTTTAAAGCATTAAAGGTGACTTGGAAACAGTCAAACAGTCAGAAGCAGAGGAAGAAGGATGCCTGAACCAGTCGTCTCCCTCGACAGGCCCAACGCCTGCCACTTTCCCATTTGTGAAAGGGCACTTGAGCTGCGAGCTTATTGAGGAGGAGATAAGTAATTGTTGGAGCAGGACCTCTTTCTCTCAAGACAGTGATCATCAGGTCCTACAGCCTCTCCTCAGCCTTGGAGGGCGATTCAGATTCAGCCCATGCAGCACCACTTATATATACTGGTCAAGCTTTGAGCACTGCAGTCTACAGGCCAGCGATGCTGACCCCATCCGCCTTATCTCCAAAAGCTGCTTGACTCCTCACCTTCCTCCACCTCCTCAGTGCCTATGACTAACTGGGCTGGGGATTCAATAGAGAGCTGATGAGAGCCTGGTCTAGGAATCACAAACATGGCTTGGGATCTGAATTCAGATTGGCATGAATTTGTTTCTGTTCTTTCTCTGAAATTCCTCAACTATTAATAAGCTCTCAGCAGATCCATGTGCAAGCTGGTTACTCCATAGCCCCGCAGCACCCCAGTTCTTGGATCTGTTCAGAGGTGCTGGAGGAAGCCCAGCCCTAGCTTGCCTTAGGTCAGAGGCCCATGACACTTCCTAAGGAGCCTGGAAGTAAGACACGCCTAAAGGAAACTAAAGGTCATTCCAATGAGAACGTGAGTCGGAAAACATCCCTGACTTAAATTTTGGCTCCTCAGAAGGTTATTAGTTATTAGATTGGGCCCATGCACTGGTCCTAAGTGAGTCAGATAGAAACTTAACTTTATCAGTTCTGCCAAAAGAACCCAAGGAGATGCTCAGAACAAATCATTCCATGCTGCTGATGTTGGGAGCTGCCATTTTCACATCTGGGCAGTAGAGGAGGCAGAACCAGCAGCACCTGTTAAGATTCTAGTCCAGGCTTTCATTTCCCAATGCAAGAAGAATAAGGATATTTTTGTCTCATCTCATCTCCTGACGGCAGGAATGGGTGAGGCTGAGAAAACTCTTCTGGCACACACAACAAAAGGAGATCTGGCAAACCTACGACTCTCTTTTCAAGGTCCTGTGTTGTCTGAATGCTGCCCACCTTGGCAGTTAGACATCACACCCCATCTCCCTATATCTACCCCCATTATCCATTACCTGGGCCCATCCACCACTATCTCACACACACACACACACACACCCCTTTCCAACATATATACAGTATTCTCCAGTCATAGAAACCATTTCACATTTCCCAAATACCTCCTCTTACCTGTCTGTTTCTTCTGCCCAAAATGCCTTCACTGCCCCACCCCTCCCTTTGCTACTTGTCACATGTTCCACTGACCCTGGCCCTTGCCTGACTCCACTGAATAGGTCCCTCCCTCTCCTGGCCTCACATGAGATTTTAGACGTCCTTCTATTTTAGCATTTGTCACATCAACATGATAATACCATCACTTTCATCTTTTGTCTCCTCCTCTAGACTAGAAGTGCCTTGGGAGGGGTATGGCCATGCTTCCTTCACCATTTTTATCCATCCTGTTGTGCCTGGTACATAGTAGGTGTCTAACAAATGTTTACTGAATGTATGATTACATAAATGATCTCGAACTGAAGCAAACAATGTTCTTTTTGGCTCATGTAACATGGTGATCAGGCAAGCTATTTTAAGGCTTATCATTCAGAAATGAGGGACTGGGGGCAGGAAAAGAAGACTCAGCACAGAGGAGGGAGGGGGCATCTCATTACTCAGAGATTCATCCTGAAGGGTGGGACCTATGAGCCTGGAAGGCAAGCGAGGGTTTATAGACTGGATTGTTGAGATGCGTGGTTGCTCTGTGTCTATGCCCCTTTGATTGCCTCCAGTGTTGACTCAGCCAGCACATGGTGGAGGAGACACAAGAGATCTCTTCTACGCCTGGGAAAGCACCGCCTCTGGACACCAGAGCTGTAGTAGCAAGAATCAGGAAGAGGTCCCAAGAGGCTTGGGTCCGACTAGCTAGCCCACATCTTGTCCCTTACCTCTAAGATTCTTCTTCTCCAATCTAATTTGGGTGATCCCTCCAAATGTACGTCTCTGGCGTGATCTCTCCTCTGAGTGAGAGCCAGACCCACACGTCTAACTGCTTACCTTCCACCAACACCGTGTCTCAGGAGCCCTTACACCTGTTCCTAACAAACTCAGTCTTCTCCAACACACCTGACTCCCTCCCAGTGTTCCCAATGCCATCAACACCACCTCCATCCATCCATGCCTCAGATCAGAAATCTCAGGGTCACCCCGAGACATCCTTCTCCTTTTACTTCCCTACATTCAACCCAGCACCCTGGCTTGCCATCTCTGCCTTTTAAATGTCTCATACTCATTTACTTCTCTCCATCTGCACCATCACCTCAGTCTCAGCTACAGCCATCGACTCTCGCCTGGACTCCAGCAATCACCCCCTAACTGTACCCCATATCCCTTCTGAGTGCTCTTCAGTAGGTTCCCATATGGCAGCCAGCACCATCTTTTCAAAAATGCCATTCCCTTGCTTAAAAACCATCCAAGTCGGAGCTGGCCCCATGGCAGGACGGTTAAGTTTACTCACTCCGCTTCGGCAGCCCAGGGTTTCGCAGGTTCAGATCCTGGGCACAGACCTAGCACTGCTCATCAAGCCATGCTGAGGTGGTATCCCACAAAGCAGAACCAGAAGGACCAACTGGGATATACAACTATGTACTGGGGGGCTTTGGGGAGAAGAAGAAAAAAAAAAGAAGATTGGCAACAGATATTAGCTCAGGTGCCAATCTTTAGGGGGGGAAAAACCCCACAACGATGAAAGTCAGTCAGTGCTCTTGCAATACAGATGAAGATTCTATAGGCAGCAGACAAGTCCCTGCATGGTCTCCCTCTGCCTAACTCTCCCATCTCCTCCTGGACCATGCTCCCCCTTGCTTTCTTAGCTCCAGCCTCCCTGGGCTTCTCTTCTTTCCTAAATACGCCATACTCTCTCGTATACAGGGCTACAGCACATGTGTCCCCTCTCCCTGCAATGCACCATCCCCTCCCCAGCTCAGCCTCCCTTTAAATCCTGAGGCCAACCATCCCTTTGTGTCTCAGATCGGTCATTACCTACTCCCTCAGCCCAAGAGGAGGTAAGGCTCCCCATAACAGCCCAGTATGCCTTCCATCTGAACTCTCCAATACAGATCTGTCTCCCCAGCTAGAACTGTAAGCAACCTGAGGGAAAATCAGGTATGGTTTTGCCCACCCTTGAGTTCCAATGCCAAGCACGATGCCTGGCACGTAGAAGGCACTTAGATATTTGCTGAACTATGAATAATGGAGGGAAGATGCATTGCCTTACAGTCTGGCTTCACAGGAGATAGTTACAACATAGAGAACCTGCTGATGGCAACATATTCCTTCTGAGGAAGATTTTCAAGTGGGAGAAAAACAACCTTCCCAAACCGGCATAAAAATGAAAGAGTAAAAGATGAGTTGTCCAACGGAGGAAATGCACACCATCGGCACATTCACAAGCCGTCTGTGTGGGGATGTGGGGAGATTCCGCCCCCACCCCCAGCCATATGCTAGGGAGAACCAGGGTGGGAGAAATCCTTTCCTTCCCCATAACTGCTAGAAGGCCTTAATCTGGAGGAGATGGCAACGTAATGTGGGCTCAGTATAAGTGCTGGGAACGAAGTGCCTGGATATTACAGTTACATTTCTGGTCAGCCTTCCTCTCCTTTTTTGCTCACTTTGAGGGGTTGTCTTCGTGCTATGAATGGAATTTTGAGTGTCCTTCAGGGCTCAACACCGAGGCAAGTGGTATCTGACTGTTTCTTCACACTCAAGTTTGTATGGCTACAAGTGTACATTTGGGTGAAATTAAACCTAACATCGATAACAGCAGGTACTTCCCAATCAATCTGGGACGTAAGTCCAGAGCTAGCCCCTAAAGCGTTCTTTATGACTAGCCCTTCCCACCCTCCCCAGAAGACAGGGCTATGAACCTCAAACTCCTACCTGAAAACTGCACCCTTCAGCACATCACAGTCACGGAGCTGGCTATCGTTCCAGGAGAGGCAAGCGCTGCGTACTGAGATTGTGTGACCCAAATAAATTATATTACCAAGATTCAGGCTTAGAATCAGAAAGAAACTCACTGAAATGGTATATAGGACCACGAAATTCCATTTTCCTCCAAATTAATAAAGATTCTTAAAAATGATAATATAAGCCCTCCCAGAAACTACTGGTAGTACATACAATCTTTTGGTAAAATGATCAGCATGTTTTGAAAGACTTAAAAAAGTTCTATTCATAAGAAAGTTCAATAACCTGGCAAGATACACAATAAATAAATAAAAGTCAACAGCTTTCTTATTTGTCAGTAATAACTCATTAGAAAATATAAATGAGACAGACAGATCTCACTCTATCTCTATGTAGCTTCAAGAATGAATTCTCTAAGAACAGTGCAGAGCTCATATGAAGAAAACCACAAATGTTTACAGAGAGATATGAAAGCAAACTTAGATAAACAGAGAGAGTAAATGGAATGGCATGTTCCTGAATGAGAAGACTCAACATTGTAGTTAGGATGTCAATTCTTTATAAATCAATTTATAGATATCATCTAATTCATATGGATATCACGTAAAAAGAAAGTTGACAAGAGATTTCTTTAGCTTGGTAAAAATGATTCCAAAGTTCATCTGGGCTATCAGATGTGTCAGAGAGACTAGATAAAAACATTTTGGAAAATAATAATGAAGATGATCTGTACTACTAGATTTTAAAACACAATATAAGCTTCTGTAATTGAAACAATGTGGTCTAGCACTAGGTGAGATGGAAATAGCAGAACAGAATACACAGCCTGGAAACATACCCTAGCCTAAACAAGAATTCAATATCTAAGAGAAGTAGCATTTCAAATCTAGGGGAAAGAAAGATCATTCAATAAACAAAACTGGAAGAATTACATAACTATGAAGAAAAAATTTAAATTCCTATCTTACATCTTATAACAAAACGAGATACTTTCAACGGGATAAAAAGCTGAATCTGTAAAATGAAATCATTCAGAAGTAGAAGAAAATGTAAATGAATAGATATCTAAAGCCAGGATAGGAAAGGATTGTCTAAGCATAAAAACAAGAGGAAACATTAAAGTGAAAAAGGCTGATAAATAGGATGACAAGCAAATTAAAGGCTTCTGTACAACCAAGAAACCATAAACGAATTTAAAAGACAAATGACAAACTAGGAAAAATATTTCTAACATTACACCAAAAGGTTAATATCATCTTATGCATAAAGAGCTCTTACAAATCAATAAGAAAAATATGAATATAAATAGAAGAACAGGCAAAGGACAGGAATGTCAATGAACACAGAAACAAATGCTCCAGCCCACTGGTAATCAAGGGAGTGCAAATTGAGACTACGAGGTACCATTAATCATCTATCCAATGGACTAAGATATTTTTAAAAATTATAATAGGTAAGATGGGATAAAATGGCTGTTCATGCGCTATTTATGGGAAAGTAAACTAGCAAAGGCTTTCTGGGGGCAATGTGGCCATACAGATCAATGTCTTCAGTATGTTCCTGCCTCTGATTTGGTAATACCAGTTCCAGGAATTAATCCTAAGGAAATAATCCCAAATGTCTGCAGATATTTATGTTGAATAATATCTGATTGCAATGTAATTTGTAATAGCAAATAACTGAATTATCTAAACATCCAACAATAGGAAGTTAAATAAAATATGGCACATTAATATAACAAATAGAATAATACAGCCTTTTAAGATCTTGTTTCCAAATATGTAATAAGGAAAAATCAATACAAAGTGAAGAGGGAAAAAGTAGGAGATAAAATTATACATATACATATATATAGTACCAATTCTGCTAAAAGTGACAAATAACAGATTCTAAAATGTTAATTGTTTTTATCTATTAGTGATGAGATTAGGCATAGTTTTTCTTTTTGTTAAAATTTTCCATAAAGAGTATTACTACTGGGCTGGCCTAGTGGCGCAGTGGTTAAGTTTGCACGTTCCGCTTTGGCAGCCCGGGGTTGGCCAGTTGGGATCCCGGGTGCAGACATGGCACCACTTGGCAAGCCATGCTGTGGTAGGCGTCCCACATATAAAGTAGAAGAAGATGGGCATGAATGTTAGCTCAGGGCCAGGCTTCCTCAGCAAAAAGAGGAGGATTGGCAGCAGATGTTAGCTCAAGGCTAATCTTCCTCAAAAAATAAAAGAATATTACTCTTATAATTGGAAAGTTATATAATTTTTAAAAGATCAAACCTTGATAATTCTATTTCTAGAACTCTATCGGAAACATTCTCTCATGTAACTCTCACAACATGAGGCTGGTGCTACTATCTGCAGATAATGCTATGAGCCTGATGTCACCCTCCGAGCCGGGCCTTGTCATAGGGTCTGACACCAAAATTATGAGCCAAAATGATACACAAGAATACTCACCAGAGTGTTATACTAGAAAGAAAGTACACCTGACGGGAGTGGCTGAGTAAAGCAGACTGCAGGCATGATGGAATACCACATAGGCATGAAGAAGTAATGTTTAAGAATCTTTTTGAATGACGTGGGAAAATGTTCTAAAGTAAAAAAGCAAGATGCAAAATTTAATATGCAACATGGCCCCAGCTATTGTCAAAATGCAAAACAAAAGAAGGCTAGAAGAAAACACAATAAAATATTAACAATAGCCATCTCTGGGCAATAGGTTTTTAGAGATTATTACTTACTTTGTTATGCCTGGAAATATTACATGATGGGTGTTGCTCTTAGTACCAAAAAGTGTTCCACATTAACTTAAAAAAATGAACACACCACGCATTATGATATCATGACCATCTTCCTTACACCTATCTATCCCTTAAGGCTAAGTTGAAGACTCACCTTCCCCATGAAGCCTTCCTTGATTTGGCCACCCCATACTGCTCTGACTTTCTAAAACATGTGATCAAAGTAGAGCTTTACCTCCTGGCTTCAGAAACTGTCACAAGGGTCTCTAAGGGCCTCATAGCTCTTGGGCTGGACTCCCCACCTATCCTAGAACCATTAGGGTGGGGAGCACATCACCTGCTGCTCTTGTGTCTTGTTATGTGTGGCTGTGAGTTGGGCAGCTTGTGGAACCGGTACCCACAGAGCTGCCATTACTGTACCTTCTGTGGCTTGGTCCTCATGGTTGGGGAAAGGGTGGACGATTATCATGAGCAAGACCAGTCCATGATGAAGTTCTCAGAGTCCATGGAAAACAAGAAAACTCAGGAGTACGTAGCAAACTTTCCCAAACACTAAGTTTATTCAACTCTCCTATATTCTGGGATTATATCCTTCCTACTCTTTGGTGTTAAAATATTCATCGTTTATTGAAATGATGAGGTGAAGCATAGATGGTAGTTTTAAAATGTTATTTAACAAACTAATAACTGGCAACTCCGTGTTGCTTCCTCCATATTCATTTCATGGTGTATAAAATAGTAAACACTGCAACTAACCTCTTGGAAGAAAAGAAGAGAATTTAAAGGATTTATTACATTCGTAATCCAAATAGTATTGGTCCTGCTTGAACAAAACTAGAATATAATTTGTTACTCTTCAGAGAAGTATTCCTAACTACTCAATCCAAAATAGCTACCTCTTTCCTTTTCCCAGTTGTTTTTCCTCATAGCATTTACAATTATCCAGATGATACTCCAGTATTTACGTTGTCTTTTTTTATGCTGAGTCTTCCCATCGAGAATGTCTGTTCCATGAGGATAGAATCTTAGCCTGGCTCACTGTTGACACACAGTAGCTACTCAATGAATATGTGTTAAATAAAGACAGGAGGGAGCTTGGAGCTGCAGGGATCATTGTAGTGGAAGACTTTGGCCAGTCTTAAAATATCAGAAAATCAAATTTAGTACTGAAGTCATTGATGGCTAATACCAGTTCTAGGAATCCATCCTAGCTACATCCTAGCTACACACTACTGGTGCACGGCGTCTGGAGAAAACTCTTGTAAAGGTTTCCTTTGGTCCCCAGTCATTCTGGGAATAAGACATTAAAAACAGAGTAAGTAAACACAGTGAGCAGAATTCCTGGCCGGTAGCTCTGGCTCACATACCGGCAGGACATATTAAGCGGAAACATACATACAACTCAATTGCAAGCAGCTCTCCATTCCCTGCTTGCGATTAACACTCTCCTTTCCCCAGGCCACTCAGCTTCTCTTTACAAAAACAAATCGTTTTTTTCAGTAGTTGATGAGAAAATGCCCTCTTGTGGGCGTGACAGTGGACCACCTCAACAGCGTCAGAGATTTCTGAAAATGTGGTTATTCAAGAGAATTCCTTCATTAGAATTAAAGATTTTTCTTTTTAAATCTCAAACATCAACTCTTTGTTAAAGTGAAAATACATTTTCTAAAAGGCCATTAAACAGTACTCAATTCACTTCTGCATGTCTAACTTAGCAATGCAGGTTCTGATTATCTTAAACAGCATCATCACGAAGATAATTATTCTCCTTTCTAAACTTCTGTACGATTTGCTAATGACTAGGTGACTTTTTTTTATCATCACCCAGAATCTGCCTCCTTTCAGCTCCCAGGAAACCATCACCTGAGACTGACAGGCAGCAATTGAAAATAATAAAATTATGTAAGATGAGCTTGTAATCACCAGCATTTCACAAGAAGCAAAATGCATTTCGCTCTGGCTGAGGAACAGAAAGTTTCTTCTTCATTTTAAATCTGTATCAGAGGTAAAGCCTTCTATTAAAACACAATTCTCTGTACACTTACAGCCTCTGGCAGACTGCCAAGGAGGCTATCATGGAACTATTGCTGCAGAGAAGCAGGCCATCAAAGGCATGGAGGAGCACTCCTGAGAAAGGAGCAAAGTCCCCGGAATTCTTGGGAGGGCTCTGTTCACAGCTGTCCTCACCCCTTCTAACCAGGTACCTCTCAAATGGAAGCGTGTGCACACACACACACACACTTTCTGGAGGGGCACAGGGAAGGTAAACATTCAGAAAATTCTTCCCTATCTTTCGCTCTCCAAACACACACACACAAGCACAAGTGCACACACAAAATTTGGATTTCTTCCCCGCTTCCTCACTGCTCTTTGCCGTGTATCATCATCATCATCATCATCATTAAACTGTAAACCCTGCAGTCCAGGACCTGGTTAATTGCAACCTTTTTGCTGGATGTAATTTACAGGTACAAACGACCACTTGGGGGCACAGTTATTTGAGAAGGCTGGCACTGCATTCAACGAGGCAGGCTTCTAAGGTTTGAAGCCTGTTTTAGCTACCTTTAAGAAAGCCCCTAAATCTTGGATCCTGCAGGAACCCCAGGATAGAACAGAACCCTGAAAGAATTGTTCAGTTAAGGTGAGTCTGAGATTCACTGTGAGGGATATTTTATATGGGATTACACGAAATGATTTTGTTCCTTCCTCCCTTCAAAAAACTAGTTGCTTAAAAATTTCTTCCACGTTATGGTCTGTCCTTTTCATGTGATCATCAGTGTTAGTGTGGGCACATACAAACACACATATTGCGCACCATGGGGGTGGTGGGTGGCAAAAACTAACCTTCTTATAATTTCTTTTCCATGTTTTCATTTTTCCCATTATGAAAAATATGCTGATTATTTAAAAAATCTGGAGAATTTTAAAGCAGAAAGATGACCACTGTTAACATATGGCATATTTTCAGCCTTGTTCCTATGTTCTTTTTGTTTTTACATTCTTGACATCAAAGTATATAAATATACAAAATATATAATATGTGCCTGATTTCTTTTAATTAACCAAGTTTCCTTCTTAATTAAAAACTAGTCTCTCAAATAACCAGACTCATGACACAGTCACTTTAGAAACACTGTTGTCAATCCCCCAGAAGTGTCTGTAGTTTTCCTTACGATGTCCGGATCAGAAGAAAGGCAAGGAAGAGTTTTCATGCCACCATTTTGCCAGCCCCACCCCAGGGCCCAAACATACCTCGAGGACAGGTTTCCCCAAGACAAGCCAGGCTGTGTGGTTCACAGCTGAGCAGAGGGGAGACACAAATCTGGGTTGGGGAGAGAGAGGGAAGAGGATGGGGCGGGGGGCAGGCATGGGCAACACTGGAAACCCAGTACAGGCTGGGCTTTCACCGAAAGCCCCAAGGCCCAAGGACTTAAGACGAGCACACAGTGTAGTGTGCTGGAAAGATGTGTGTCTGGTGTGCAGGGAAAATGGAGCAGAGATCATCTGTTATGGCTCGGATTTGGATGCACAGTCATTTCACATCCCGGTGAAGGGACCCCTTATCGAGAACACATTTTAGGAAATCATCCATACTTCCATGTGACAATAAAAGCAACACCGAAAGAGAAAATTCCGTGGAGTTTGTACTTTTCCACCCAGGACAGCTTGAAATAGCACCGGATACAGGAGAGGATCCCTCACCCAGACCTCAGTGCAGTGTCCAGGATGCTCTTTCCACGTTCTAGGATTTGGGACTCCCATCCCAGCTGTGCCTCTGACTGGCAAGTCTTGGACAGCACACTCCTTCTCTGGGCCTGGCTTGTTCCAAGTAGGAAACATGCCCAGCATTTGCCTATACCCTCAGAGGAAAGTCAGCAAAGGAATATAAACAAAAGGTGAGGCGACAAATTCCCCCAAGAACACATGGTCAGCTGGGGCTCCTATGAAGCAGTTACATCGAGAACCTAGGTCAGGGAATCCCCATGGGCAAGGGGCTCCTCCTGGAGGAAGCCATAAAGGACAGACAGGATTTGAACTGCACAGAGAGACGGGCAAACCTTCTGGAGAAGGAAAAGGGGAGAGGGAATGGAGGATGGCCTCCGCCTGGCCAGAGTGGCTCCTTGGAACCAGCTGACAGTCCCTCTGTCAACAATGCACGCTTCCTACTCCTCCAGCAGCTTCAGGAATGTAGTTCCCTTAAAGGGCAGATCCTTTCCTCCATCCTAGGTCCCCCGAGCCCACAAGTGGGCAGGTGGGTGACTTGTCAGGCCCTGACTTGCTGAGACGGGCTCCACACTCCATTCCCCCATCCATGAGCATCAACACTGTGGGGGCGCCAACCACACAGTCATGGAGCTCACGCACACCCTGGCTGTGCCACCGACATCTCTCAGAGGTGAATTCAGGGAAACGCATCCTTTAGAAATCACTGTGCAAACCCAAGCTGGGTCTTCCAAGCTTACCTCTCAAAGGGGAAAGTAGATTTGTTAGCTGTATTGAGTTTGTGAGCTGGTGGACTTGGGACGGGGGCTGTGTATACAGAGTGAGGCTTCTGAATGGAGAGAAGACCACCGTAAATGTGCTTGACCTTGGAGGGTCTCCAAATTCTCCCTGCTCTGTGGGGCTTCCCAGTGACCAGAGCCCACCCTCACCAGCCCCCCTGCGTCTCCACAGCTCTCTACCACAGAGCAACAGTTCCAGTTGTCACCCACACTCTCCACTTGCATCATCTACGTCATGCGATGAGGCACTGCTCAGGAAGTGGAAATAGGGGAAAATAACTGAATTCAGCTTTCAGAATGATGACTTTTGTCAGAGTTTCTGGAAGGCAGGCATTGCCTTCCCATCCCCCACGCCCTACAGGCCTATTACAGGCAGTACACAGGGCAGCAAAGCCATTATTAGTGTAATTCTATGAGGTAGCTACGTTCCAAGAGCTGCAGTAAGATCCTGCCACTTCTACGTGGCCCTGCTAGGATGTTGGGCCCAGATCTACGTGGCAGTGAAGGCCACAGCTCTTAAGCAGAAGGCCTCACTACTTCGTGAGATGAGACACTGCCCAGAAATGTGGAAATCAGGGACGCTGACCTCAGAGTCAGACTATAGGCTCACCACAGATTGGGTCACAACAGAGAGGGCAAAGTCACTGTAAAGACAGAATACCTCTTGCGCTTCAGTGTCAGAAGAAAGGTGTTAACGTGGCTACAGAAAGAACATGTCAACCAGCCCTGAGGCTCCAAACCAGAAAGAAAGGGGCTGAGTTGGGGACTGGCCACCCTAGCCCTGCCCCGGGGAGAGAATGCTCTGCTTCTCCCGCCCCCACGCTGTGCCCCCCGGGCATCTGGTCAGTTCTGCAAGTGGCCCCCTGAGCTGAGGATGGTGCAGCCACAGCTGAAGGACACAACTTTAAGACCATCCACAAACCTCCTGTCCCCAGTGCACAGTCACCAAGCGGCCTCCTGATAGAGATTTAGTTGCCTGTGTGACACGCCTTCAGGGGAGAAATCTGTTCAATAGCAACACATGTGTCTGGTCCACTGGATGTCATATTTTTAGTATAAATCACCAAAATGCCATTATCTGGAAACCATTCGACGCTGAGTATGCTGCCAGTCAAGAAAACGCCCAGCACAGAGAACTTGTATGGTAACCTCAATCTGTGGGGACACTCCCAGTTGGGCTAACATTCTTACTCAGTGCTGTCTGTCTCCAACTACCACCCAATGTCCATCCACAGGAGAACGGACACACAAACTGTGGTATGTGCCATGGAATACTACTTAGCAATAAAGAGCCAACTACTGGGACACACATCAACATGGATGAATAGCACACATGGTATGTTGAATGAAACCAGTCGGGCTCAAAAGTACAAAGCCAACAGCAGGCAAAGCTAATCTATGGCAATTGACATCAGAAGGTGGTTGGGGAGAAGAAAGGGGATTGCTTGCAGAGGGAAACAGGGAACTTCTGGGGTGATGGAAATGTTTTCTATCTTGTTTTGGATGGTGGCTACACAGGTCTATACAATTATCAAAACTCAGTCAACTGAACACTTAGGATCTACGGATTTTATTGTACTGCCTCACCTATCACACCTCAAATGAAATAAATAAATAAATACGATGCCTAGCACAGGGCCAGGTACACAGCAAGTGCTCAATACGAGTTTTTGAACTGCCCAAGTGAATACCTTCTTTTCCCTAAGCAAATTGTTTAAAGAATTTATTAGGAGAACCAGTTTGGAATGTGTTTAGAAGTTTACTTTTTTATTGTGGTAAAAATATATAACATATAATTTACCATTTTAACCATTTAAATGGAGTCCAGCAGCATTAAGCATGTTCACATTGTTGTACAACCATCACCACCATCCATCTCCTGAACTTTTTCACCTTCCCAAACTAAAACCCTATGCCCATTAAACAACCCCTCCCTCTTCCCCACCCCCCTCAGTCTCTGGCAACCATCATTCCACTTTCCATCTCTGAATCTGACTACTGTAGTTGACTCATATATGTGGAATCATACAATATCTGTCTTTTGGTGACTGGCTGATTTCTCTTAGGCTGATGTCTTCAAGGTTCATCCATGGTGTAGCATGTGTCAGAATTTCCTTCTTTTTGAAGGCTGAGTAATATTCCATTGTATGTACATACCACATTTTATTTATCCATTCATTCGTTGATGAATACTTAGGTTGATTCCACCTTTTGGTTACTGTGAATAATGCTGCTATGAACGTAGGTGTATAAATATCTATTTGAGCCCTTGCTTTCACTTCTTTTGGGTATATACCCAGAAGTAGGATTGCTGGATTATATGGTAATTCTATGTTTAACTTTTTGAGGAACTGCCATACTATTTTATTAAGCAGTTATACCATTTTATATTCCCACAAGTAGTGTGTCAGGGTTCCAATTTCTCCACATCCTCACCAATACTTCTTATTTACTGTTTTGTTTTTTTTTAAAGATTGGCACTTGAGTTAACATCTGTTGCCAATCTTTTTCTTCTTCTTCTCCCCAGAGCCCCAGTACATAGTTGTATATTCTAGTTATAGGTTTCTGGTTGTGCTATGTGGGATGCCGCCTCAGCATGGCTTGATGAGCGGTGCTAGGGTTGCGCCCAGGATCCAACTGGTGAAACCCTGGGCCACCAAAGCTGAGCGCGCAAACTTAACCACTCAGCCATGGAGCCGGCCCAGTGTTTTTTGTTATAATAGCTGTCTTAATGGGCGTGAAGTCATATCTCATCGTGGTTTAGATTTGCATTTTACTAATGATTAGTCATGTTGAGCATCTTTTCATGTGCTAATTGGCTATTGGTATATCTTCTTGGAGAAATGTCTATTCAAGTCCTTTGCCCATTTTTCAATCTGATGGTTTGTTTGTTTGTTCTTGAGTTGAAAATAAATAAGTTTTAATTGTAACTTCGTGCAGGACTGGGAACCCAGTCTTACCCTCCCTACTGTCACATGCTTAGTCCCTGATATCAATCTCGTATCCCCTACACCTCTTCCCATCCCCAGTGGCCCACAGAGGTCACACAGAGAATGGAAGCAAAGAGTCACACATGTAACTGCCCCCTCCCTTTCCTAGGACGAAGGAGACCACATCTGGCCCAGGTGTCTATTTCAGATATCAAAAAATGTTTCTGAAAACCAGACATCCTTGAAGGCACACCTGGGATATAAACAACTGACAGTTACAGCTCTCAAATTGTGACTTCACAGTTCAGTGAGTGCCCATCCCACCCCTTCAGCCTCCCCCAGGAGTCCTCACCAACAAAGATGGCTTTTTGCGGTTTCTGCAGCATCTGGAACCTGACCAGGGCAGCGGCTCTGGAACGCCCTTCTCGGGGAAGTGAGGGAGACAGCATCGGCAGAGCCAGGGGCTGTCATCTAGAAACTCAGGGCTGGAGCCTGTGCCACAGGACGAGGGTTTGCGTGTCTTTATCCCAGCTAGCGGGAGTCCAAGCTGCTTTCCTACTAGTCTCTCCATGGCCACGTGTGACCTTCCCCTCAGGTCCCAGTCACCAGTCACCGGTGCCTTCCAGGTCGCAAAACCCACATCCCCTCCCTCCAGAGAGCCCTGTGGGTCTCTGTACTGCCAGACCTCTCCCCCAGGGGTGCCAGAGCAGACCGTGTCAGACACCTGAGGCCAGGGAGCAATGTCCCTTCAGCTCACAAGAGAGGTGGTGACTTCCCAGAGAGGAAAAAAGTGACTTCCATGAAGCATGGTTTCATGAAAATCATTTTTCTCCTCTGGGGGAAAGGGAGGAAATTTCAAATCTTAGCGCCGTTTGATTGGGGAGAAAGGCAGTTTCCCCACGTGGCAGGACGCAATCCAGGTGCTCCTTTTTGTGCAATGTGCTGCTAGAGATGGGTAGATTGAGAAGCTTTGGCGCTTCCACCTGGCACACCTAGGCTTCAGCAAGAAATATGTTCCTTTCACAGTTTGAATATTATTCAAGTTTTGATGATTAAAGCTGGTTGGAACAGCATGAACTGAATAGATTACAGCACTCCACTTACAGCAGGCTCTTCGAGAGCAAGATGGGCCAGACGCACACGCGGCACGCAGCCTCTGGGTCTCACCAATTCGGCTTTCAAGGGCCGCACTTAGTCATCCCAAATTTCATGGCCCTTGCTTTTGGTTTGGAGAGCCAGAATCAGGGCATGGTCATCTTCTATTTTTTCACATCAACCAAGTAAGCCAATTCAATGGCAAAGTAACCTACCCAAATCTCAAGAGGTCAAAACAGTGCCGAATTGCAACAAAAGGGCCTCAAGATGAATGGGGGTATGAGGTTCCTGAGCTGAGACCCTGAAGCTCTCTCTCAGCATCAGGGAGACTGACTAGGGATGCACACAAACACACAGCAGGGCCCCCTCCTCACAGCCCCCACAAAACAGCAATCACATTCTGGGCAGGAGGGACCACACAGCTACCCCACTAAATGAGCACTGCTGGACTGGCCGGAATTCAGTCCACCGAATCTAGGGGTTCTAGATTGGAGCTTTGGAAAGTCAGTGCACATACTTTAGCAAGACAACCACATCTAGGCTTCCACGCTGTCCTCTACCCCTACCTGTGGTGAAGGACAAGGTTTTGGGGTTTTGTTTCTATCTCCAATCCATTAAGAACCGAAACGTGGTCCTACCATGCTTGCCTAGACTGCAGCTCACACCATATGCCACTCTCTCGGCAACTCCTGTGGGAGTTTGACACTACCCAAACTGGTCTACACCTTTTTCAATGAGAGAAGCCCACGGGTCATGCCCTTGGCTGTCAAGGGAATGTCAAACACAGTAAGAAGTTTCTAAATGCTTGCTTCCAATTTATCTTGTCGTAGACTGGTGACAGTTTGTGGCCTGGCACCACTCTGAGGACCAGGCCTGAAGCAGCACAGTTTTTTACTCCTCTCTGCTGGCTTGGAGAGCTTGGTCAACAGCAGCAGCATCCGACCTAAGTGGTCAGGCAGAACGAGTGGACGCACGGGCTCGTGGCCACAGCAGCATTCATGATCAGGTTCTTCCCCTCTGGTCTGTCTCTCAGAATTTCCCAGGAAATCGCGGGACTGGACCGCTCATTGATCTTATTCCACCTGCTCTCCAGATGCTTCACGAGGAGCCATGGGCTTCCTGGTTAGACTGGGCGCTCTCCTGGTTGGGGCCCTGTCTCCTCCCAGTCTTACCTTACCTCATTTTGTTGAGCTCAGGATATTGGATCAGTGAGTACCCAACATGTGCCAGGTCCAAGGCTAAAAGACAAAGCTGGTCCTTGCCCTCAAGGAGCCCATGAGTCCCAAGATGAGTCCAGAAATAACCACTTGTTCATGTGATTTGGAACAGAACCCAACCCACCCATGTACACAGAGGCACTTAGGATATGCCTGGTGCTGTTCCAAGCACTTTGTAAACAGGACCTCATTTAATCCTCGAACATTCAATTCCCATACATTTAAGTCAGTGCCCCCCAGGAAGCCTTCTGACCACAAAGAAAAGGCGTCACCTAGACCTCAGCCTCTGAGATAAACTCAGAATGGAACTCTTATTCAGTTTTACAAGTGACGATGGCAGTAAGTTTAAGTGTACAGGTTTTTGAAATCATACCAGTGGGTTTCTGTTTCTTTAAATTTATTTCACACCTTAAAATAAAATTAGCTGGAGCTCAACTTATTATGTCAACCGTGGAAATCAGTGAGCAATGTGGCTAAACGTGTGACTTATTTTGTGATTTTAATAAGCAATTTATATTCCCTAGGAAAGGGACTATTGGCTCTCTCCCTTCTTCGTGGTCTGGCAGTTGACTGGAGGCCAGGCTTGTTCATCCCTTTAACCATCCAGCACCCGTGTTTGCTGGTCTGACCTCTGGCAAATGCTTTGTCTCTCTAGAACTCATCTGCAAAATGGGAATAACGCCACCCATGTCACAGGGTGAGCAACAACGAGATGCCACAGGAAAGGCTCTTCTCTCCCCATTGTGCCTGCTCCATGAACAGTTATTGGATCTATATTCATTTGGAAGCTCCACGAGCTGAATATATATCGTCCAAGTTCCTTGGGAGGCTAAGTTCAGCTGCGGTTTTGATACAAAAGCAAATGCTTAAAGCTGGAAATTTGAAAAGAGAAGGTAAAAGAGAAAGGGAAGATTTTTTTTTTAAGTCCACGTTTCACCACCCTCCACCACTTCTCAATGTTGCTAAATGTACAAAAGGAAAACAGGGACGATCTGGCTACTGTTAGGTTTCAGCTTCAGCCTATGCCTTGACTGGCTTTGCTTTTCACAAGGCAGAGATGGAGAGTCCTCTCATCTGCCCTGCCTTCACTGCCCCTACCGCCACCCTGCTTCTAAGAGCTTTGTCGGGGTGCCTGAAGAAAAAGGAAGCCTCACGCCCTATTTTGCCTTTAGAGTAGAAACAACCCCGGGAGGAAGGGGGAGGTGGAGGAGCTGGACAGGCAGGCACACAGGAGTGGCCCGTGCCAACCCAGGGACGGCCGCCCCTCTGCAGCCTAACCCTCGCCCAGGATTTCCTATGCCATCACTTAATTCCAGGTATGATCACAGGCATCAGAACCATGCTCTTCTCATGTTAATCTCTTACTGAAGAAGCCACTACTTGGCTGAACAAAGGTTGGAAGAGTTAAAACAGGGAGCGAACACATCTTTGAGATGTCTGCTCCAGGCTTTATTCACACTCTCTTCCCGTCTCTAAAAAAACAAATTTAAAGAATAAAAACAGGACTGAAGTTGAAAAATACAATGTTACTGCCCTTTCATAGTGGTCTCTATGATTTCTAGGTGTTGTATTTTTCTTTAAAACGATGCTTTTGTGAAATACCACAAATTTAAAAATCTGAGTAGGGACCACACCTTACAAGTAAGTGTGATATGAAGGATGGACTTTGTGTCAACTCTCAAAAGTGCCAAGTAGATTCAAGTTATCACTGGAACGAAGAAGCTCCAAGAAAATTATTCTTCAAAGTTTCAAGTCATAAATCCTAGAAGATTCCATTTAGATTAGTTAGAACTCATCAACAAGCATATTTAATACACATATGCCCAATTATAGCATCTAAAACTCCACACAATGAAAAACCATGAAGATATAACTATACAGATACTGAATGCAAAGAAAATCCAAAAAACAGGCTTTGATATCTATTACCTGACACCTTCTCTGGGCATAACCTTATGCAGGCAAACATTTTTATTATGGCGTTCTGTGCCAGGCACTGTGCTAGACACTGGGATTCAAAAGTGATCAAGCCCAGATCAGTCTCGAGTGGTTCTGGATTCATCCTTGAATCTTTGTACACTGTTTCTACTCTTCAATGTGCTGTTTACTTATTACACTGGCTCGATATGGAAACAGATGCCGTTCAAGCATCTGAAGGGATTTCTCATTAGCCTTCCAGGAACCAGAGTAAACGGAAGCAGGTGAGCAATCTGAAAATACGGTGAATGTTGGTCAGACCTGGTTAATATTCTTATTTAAGCTCACATTCCCTCTAAGAGAATTATTTTCTTTAAAATGTTAATTAGCACAGAAAATGCAGTACCTGGCACATAACAGGCAGTGTGAAGCGGTGCAAATGCACTGAGACCCAGTCTGGAGTATCAGAAAACCACCCATGCACATGCGCACGGGCATGCACATACACACATTCACACATACACACACACACAGAGAAAAGACAAGACAGACGATGGTAGCTGAGGGATCTGGGTTCAAACCCAGCTCTACAATGTGGCTAGACTTGCGGCCTTGGGCCAGTTGATTAACTTTCTGAGCCTCATCTTCATTTGTAAAATGTGGATAATCCCTACCTCGCAGCATTGACATGAGGATTAGAGATAATATATGTAAAGTACTAAAATATAGTGGGCAGCCATAACTGGAAGCTACTGTTATTATATTATTGGGGTTTAACACAGGTTTGGTGATTGAATAACAGCTAGATTAGCTGACCTCTAAAATCCACATCAACTCTAAAATTAGGATACTAAAAATGGAATTAAAAGTTCATATATCAAATCCACTCAAGGATATTTTTAACTACTGTAATTGTGATGCAAATCGCTTATGCCTTTCAGAATAAGTGCTGATAATGAGACTCACAGAATACAATATATATATACACACCCCGGTGCAACATGAAATCATTTAGGATCGAATTTAATAGGATAGGTGTCTGTGGTTTCTGAGAGCTCCAGGGTTGCTGCTGCCTCTCCTGGCACTGTTACTTCACCCAAGCTCTCCTCTCTGGAGCACTTCGCCAGGACACACATTGGGATGCAGGTTTTACTGGAGTTATCTCGGCCACGATGATTCTCTCTATTTTCATAAAAGAAACCTGAGGCTAACTGAGATGAAGCATCTTTCCAAGGTCACACAGCTAGCAGGCATCAGGGACTGGACATCAACTCTGAGACGAAGTCCGTGCCTTTACCCACTCCGTACTATTGCCGCAACTCAGGCAAGCGGTGAAAGCGAAACCTACGAGATGAGAGACTCACGAGGAAATGTACACCCAAAAAAGCAAGAAGAAATATCAGCCACATCTACTGCACTCTTCATCTGACTGTCTTCTGCTGTCTGCATTTTCACCAAGTCTCTTAAACAGAAGATCAATGTAATGTATTAGGTAAAAAGTGGCAGAAGACACAATCCCGCTCTGGGTATACATATCCAAAAGAATTGAAAGCAGGATCTCAAAGAGATATTTGCACACCCATGTTCCAAGACACGGACTGCAGGATTCCACTTCTATGAGATATTAAAGTAGCCAATTCCATAGACAGTAGAATGGTGGTTGCCAGGGGCTAGGGGAGGGGGCAGTTCATGCTTAATGGGTGTAGAGTTTCAGTGATGAAAAAGCTCTGGATAGCCCCACACCACCATGTGAACATTAACACTATTGAACTGTACACTTAAAAATGGTAAAGGTGATAAATTTATGTGTTTTTTACCACAATTTTTAAAATGTGACAGAATATATATTTGTATATGTGTGTATATACATTTGTGTATATATATACACACACACATATATATTCCTTAAAAGAATCAATGAATTAAAAATTTCAAAACTCTATAAAATAATTATAAAAACTGACCCCGGTGCGGCCAATGGCAGTCTTTCAATGTTTGGGGAGCTGACCTCTTGGCCCAAACCCGATCCCCTACCATAACACGCTTGACCGTTCCTGTTCTAGCTTCGGAATCATCACCGGCTGCAGCAGAGTCCAACAGTCGATGAGGCATTTGAATTTCACGCAGAAATCCCCTCTCACGGGAAACGGGAGATCTTCCCCGTGCCTCCCTAAAGGTAGAGATGCTTCAAGACAACAAAGTTCAGTTCAGAAATAACTGTGTTGCTATTTCCAAAGATGAACTTGCCTCATCTTAATTTACAGCTTCGGTCTCCCTTTTTTCAAATGACTTCTTCGAACAAAGTACAGACCACCTTTCTGACCAAGGACTTGGGGAAAGTAAGCCTGGAGCTGCCGTAGGAAGAACCAGAGTGTGCTTTCAGAGTCGTCCTGTTCCCAGTATTTTTGATCCAACAGGCAGGCAATTCTGACACACTTTTCCTTCTTAACCAAAATTATTCAGACCACGTCTACAGTAAAATTTACTTCAAATGGAAGTACTTGCCAGGGATTATGTTATCCATTTTTTTTTTTTTGCATATTAGGAATGACCCCTGATTTCCTGAGTAATAACAAATGACCATCTTCTGCACAAACTACAAATACTCTTCCAGGTTTTAAACATTTGGGTCTACATGTGATTTATCCATCCACAAAGAGATTTCTTGTTCTGTAGTCGTCCTACACAGTTTCTGCTTTGGTTTATCCTCACCCACCACAACCAATGGCTGGATTTCTTATTCATGGTGTCTCTTCCTCCCCTTACCCCCAAGTAGGCACTTGATTGACTGATTATAGAATCACAAGGTTGGTTATAATTCCATTTCTCCATCTGACTTTGAACTTAAGTGTTCCAATTACTTCTCCTGATCCCAATAAGTCAGTAGCGTGCTAACGCTTGCCTTGATATTTCTGAACTATACGGGGTGTGATTAGCATGGGACCGCATCATTAGAAAGCAAAGCTGAAAGCGGGTGAACAAAATCATCACTCGCATTTAAGCAAAGCTGCCTGATCAGCGAACTTAAAGTGTTACAACGATCCCAGGGACAATATATGCTGTGACTAAATGTATATCGCATTTGGAAAATCCTCTGATGCTCCAGAACCTTCTGTTTTTGGCTAGTACTAGAAGAGAAAAGATCCTAGAAGGACAGGCCCGTTCCAATACACAAAAGTCCTGAAGTCTGTCTGAGCCAGATATACCTGAAGACATAAAGAATCCTTGAACCATAACAGGGTAGGAAAAAAAAAAAAAAAAGAAGAAAGGAAGGAAGGAAGCTAGGAAGGGAGAGAGGGAGGAGGGAAAATCTTTAGTCAATTCTGCTGGATTGGATTGACATCTCAGGGCCATAAAGCGAGAAAGCTTTACGGTAAGCCTGCTGGAAGAAAAAAAAATACCCATGCATGCACACATATCAAATGAGATGCTAAAAATCTACATTAGCATCAGTGGTGTTATTTGAGTCTATTAAAAAATTTAACCCCTTAATATCTGTGTGTAACCAGGAATAGTGTAAACTTTTGGGAACTAGCAGAAAAAAAAAAGGAAACGCTTTAATCTGGCAATGATTTGCAGCCAAATCAATTGATAAATGAAAGAAAAAAAGATGGCACATTTGAAATTGATGCCAAAGATTTATAAGGTTGACTAAGTAAACAAAAATGGAATGGATCACCATGGAAATGCATGAATATTGAAACAGGCAAGATTTGAATAGACTAATGATATGCCTCACTTAGACTGACAGGTGTTGATAACAACTGTGACACCCAATCCACACCAACATCCACACTTCTAACATGTTTATTCCTAGAAAACAGGAGCTGGATTTGAAGGTTCCTTTGGAAAGAGCTTATACGCAAAATACATTTTCTAATCTTAAAGGGACTAACTCAATTCTCATCTACTTGAAAAACAAAAAAGGTTTTATCCATTTGCTTTCTGGATATGAGGAGCTACAGTTAACAGAAGTCACTCTCTTGGGCACGACTAATCTTTGTTCCAATAAACCTCTCACAAAACTGAATTCCCGGTCTCGCTTATCTCCCACACTGAATACATGGAGTATGACCACTACTCATTAGAAACATAATTAAAAAGACACAACACTAGATTCCGCGCCCCCCCAACACATCCAGATGAAAACCAATAACCTTAATCTATTTGTTACCATGGCTACCATAGGATATTTTATTTCAGTACAACTCTAGGTACTTCGTTTGGATTGTTGCTTGCAAATGAAAGTTGGGGACCTATAAATTTCCGTTAACTGTGCTAATAATGGAGAGACTGAACAGAAGAAAATGTTTTCCTTAATCATAGACAAATATGGTTTATAAGATGCTTGTGCAGACAAGTTATTAAAATTGGTTAAATGCCTATAAACCAATTTAAATGTCATTCATTTCATACAGAATTTAAGGGCACATGTGCTAGTAATTCCCTAATTTATAGCAGGCTGAGAAATCAAGTGCACTCAGAACAATGTATGGGACAGAGACTACACTGGTCAGTGGCATACAGCTGCTTACCTGTACAAACACCTAGAATATGTGACTACTCAAATCCATGCATATGGACCAGCCTTTAAAGTATTCACCTGTGCGGTATCTGACAATGTTTTTGCCAAGTGTTAGGATGAACAATCTATAAAATTGTTCATCACCCCACCCCCCCAAAAGGAGTGAAAAAGTTAGCTCTCCACACCAACCCAATACAATTTTTAAAAACATCAGGAATGAGGTGGGCTAATTAAATCTGCTGTCATTCATCCTAAATCGAAATAATTCCTTAAATCTGCCCTCCCAGGGCTGAGTTAGAGATAAGACCACACGGCAAGGGAAGGAACTCTGTCGTGACTAACAGATGACTTTAAAGAGACTGAAATTAGGGTAAATACAGCTGTAACCAGGACAGATCTGTCGCTGCAAGAGGAGTCCGAATCCCAGCGCAGCTCGGCTGATGAGGGGCAGGAGCCTGCAGCAGCGGAGCATGACTGTCCCTGGGCTGACGAAGTGGAAGTTTCGCGGGCAGCAGCAGCTCGGCGTCCTCCACGGTCCGATCCCTCCAGCGCCGAGGTCTCGCCTAATGCTACATAAATACCTGCGTCCGCGATTCGCCCGGGGCGCGCCGTGGCGCACGCACCATAGGGAGGGAGGCGAGCGTTTGCAGAGCGGCGGGGATGGCAAAGGCGGCGGCTCCTCACCCATCGGCGTCCCTAGGGACCCGCGGAGGACACCCCAACTGACCGCGTCTGCCGTTCGGTTCCAGAGCCTAAGAACGACAACTGGATTCTCAGCTGGCGGACCCAGGCATCCGAGACTCACGTTTTGCCCCCATCCCCTCCTCGATGACGGTTGGCCGCAGGCAGGCAGCGCGTCCCCGCCTTCCCCAGCCAACGCAGACCCGACCTGCCCCGGGGCTGCCTTGGACCTTCCCAGGCTCTCGGCTCCGCTTTCTGGGCCCCTGGCGAGCGTACCCCTCCCTCTGGGCCGGGGGCCCGCGCTGCCCAGTGCCCGCACCGCGCTGCGACCGCAGATAACCTCGCGTTCTCGGCCCGCTCCAGGCCATGGAGACCCGCACATGAGTCCTCCGCCACCCCACACCCCAGGCGGCAGTCGGGGCGCGCGTCCACACTCGCAAATTACCTATCTCCCCGTCCACACTATCCCACACATAAACAACCCCTCCCCATCCTACACCACATCCTCGCCCCTTGACCATCCCTTTAAGCTCTCGTTTCGGCGACCCCCAAACACGCTGGTACCCACAAGGTGTTAAGGGAAGTGGGGGTCACAACAGGGTCTGCGCGGATTCTCTCCCCATGGTTTTCAAGCTCCTCTACCTCCAAAGTTACTTGGGATTGAGTGAAGAGACCCGGACCCCAAATGCAGGGTCTGAGGACGGGAGCGGGCAGAAACCCCAACCTGGCTTCCTGCTGCACAGAGACGCGCACCTCCCCAAAGGGCAGGGGGCGCGGCCGCCCCGGGGTCCAGCTCTCCGGTGCCTCCTCCTGGCCCCCAGCCCAGCCCGGGCCCTGGGCCGCTTAGGGGAGGTGGCCTGGAGAGGGACGCGCGCTGCCGGGCCCAGTCAGGGGGCTGCCCCTGCCGGGGGCCACACTCCTTTCCAGCATCCTCGACCACCACGACATTGGCCCCGGGCAGCCCCCGCGCATTACACATCGGGGGCAGGAAGTTTTTCCCCCCTTTTTTCCCCTGGAGCAGCGCAGGCGCAAGGGCTCCTGCAGCCTTGCGAGTCCAGACGCGGGAGGCTCCAGCCGCCGCCGCCGCCGCCGCGGGAGCCGAGCCCAGCGTTCCGGGTTCTCGGGCCCCGTTCGCAAGCTCGGCCCGGCCCCACGCAGCCGCCAGGACGCTGGTTCCCGGCGCCGCATCCTGGGCGCCCTAGCCTGGCTCTTACCTCCGGCCGCGCCGCTCTGGACCTGGCCCAACGCGCAGAGAGCCGGGGGTCGCGGGTGGGCGCAGGAGGGCTGATGGATAGGGGACGGCGCCGGCGGGTAGTGGTAGCTGGGGCCGCTCGGGTCCTGGCCGGGAGAAACGGATCCAGGTCCACCTCCTCACGTTTCTGCTCTCCGCCTTCTCCTCCTTTTCCTTCTCCTCCTCCTCCTCCGCCGCCGCCTCCCGGCAGCCCAGGGAGGATGCCCGGGAGAGGGAAGTCAGTCCTTCTGCCTGTCAGCCTGTGCGGCTATGCGCGGCGCGGCGCGGCGCGGCTCTCACCGAGGCGGCGGCGGCGGCGGCGGCTCCGGCAGCATCGCCCCCGCCCTCTCCCCGCAGCCGCGGCGGCCGCGGGGCTAGGCTGGCTCCGGGCTCCGGGCTCGGGCTCCGGGCGGGGGCTGCGCTCAGGCGCGGCGGCCGCCGGGGCTGCGGGCGGGCACTGCGGAGCAGGGGCCGGGGCTGGAGCTGCAGCTAGATCCGCGGCGGCGGGGACGGCAGCGGCGGCGCGGGGGCTGGCGCGGCCGCGGCGCGGGGACCATGCTCCCTTCTGGCTCGCTCCGCTCCGGGTACAGTCTGCTTTAGCTGCGAGGGAGGCGGGCTTCGGCGCGCAGCCAGGGGCGGGCGGAGCCAATCACGGGCGCCCGAGTGGGCGGGGGTGGAGGGTGGGGGAGGCGGGGCGCCCCGGGCCGGGCACCCGGCGCGGCTCCCCGGGCCCGAGGGATCCCCGGCAGCCGCGCTCCCGGCCCGGGGCGGAGTGCTGGCGGGTGTGTCCATCCGTCTGTCCGCCGTCCCCGCCCCCCTGCGGTGGCTCCCGGCTCGCCTGGTTCGGCGGCCGCGCCCGGCAGATGCACCGCGCGTGGCACCGCTGCTCGGCCCCGGCCTCCGCCCCGCCGCCCAGGGTTGGGGGACCGGAACCGACGCTAGCGAGCTCCCTGTCTGCTCTCAACACCTGAGGAAACTGGCAGAAAAGTTTGAGAAAGAAAAGTCCAGTCGGCTTTCGGCTTCCGCCCTCCCTATGACACTCCAGCCACGGAAAGGAGCAGGAATTGCCCAAATCTCTGAAGAACTGCGGCCAGCGCTGCGAATCTGGACCACCGGCCCTGTCTTGTCTGTCCAGACGCGACTCTCCTCCTTGTACGCGGACTGTCCTGTTTACACTGACCCTCTTAAATCCACACGACCTCTCTGTGTTTAGACAGCGGTACTCAGGCCACACCAACCTTTCATGTCTACCCTGACCCCCCCCCCCCCCACACACACACACTATCCACACTGACTTTCTTAGTCCCATCACCTTTCTGCAGTCTACACACTCTAACTTCAACCCTAATAGAAAAGGTCTGGCTGGAGGCCCGGGGCGACCCCCAGTGAGGGCTTTTCCATTATGCCAGAACATTTCATTTCAGCACCAGTCTTCCCTTCCCTGCCAACTCTCTAGATCTGGTTTTTATTCCCTGACCTCCCTCCGCCCCTACCTCTCCCTCATCTGGTTTTGAATTTCAGAGGAAATATTTGTTCTCCCCACCTTCCCCCCATCCCCCACCCCCAGTCTGAAGGTAAAGGCTTGTGGCCTTCGACGCCTCCGCCACCCCCCAACACACACTCCCCCTGGCAAAGCAGCAGAAGCCTGAGGCCTGGGTAGAAATTGTGTGTGTTGGGGGGGCGGGGGGTGGGAAGGTGGGGAGCAGCTGGCTCTCTGGCCGGAACTGGGCGGAGCCGGCCTGGGCGGGCTCGGCCAGGCCCCGCCCCCATCTGTCCGGGCCGCCGGAGGACTCGCCAGTAAATCCCTTTCTCTCGGCTCGCTCCTGTGATGTCTGAATCCAGGCCTCTGCTCTCTTTGGCTGTAAACTCAGTGCAGGGATTGTGTCTTCTTTAATATCTTGGAGGAAGCAGAGTACAGTGTGGCGGCTGATAAATAATAAATAATAATAATCTACTGAGGGTAGTCGGAGGACTGTCAGTGAAAGGGAATGAGGGCACCGGGAAAATGGCCCGTTGGCGTTAGAGTAACTGCATTTTCCGAGAAAAGAAAAAAATGGAGTGAAGTTTTGGTGTGCAGCCTGGGGGCAGGGGAAGGGACAAAGCACAGCGTTGCAGGGAGCAATCCACCCTCGATGATGGGGTCAGCCAGGAAAAGCGGTGTGTCATTAAGAGAGGGCCACAGAGGGTGCCTGGAAGGGGGAGCAGGGTGCAAGTGGGGGAGGGAGGCTCCCCAAGGGTCCTTCAACAGGCCCTGAAGGGGAAGGATAGATGTGTTTGAATGCTAAGTTCTTAAAATGGTGTGTGAGAAGTGATTGAAGAGTAAGGTAGATAGGATATGGAGAAAGAGGGATTGCTTGGGATTTTAAAAGACACACAGGTAACCTCTGGAGCAACTCAGTGCAAAGAGAAGAACAAAGGCCCAGGGTGAGTCAGGTTCATGCATGTTGTAGCAAACTGTCCTGTGAAGTGATCTGCATGGATCCACCAACTGAGCATGCAAGGATCCGCCCGGCTACATTCTGGAGCAGTGGCATATGGGACAGCTGTTGGCATTATGGAAACGTGGCTGAGGTTTGTGGGGTCTGGGGTAGGTTAAGATCTGGCAATTGGAGGCACTCCTAATGTCTTACAGATAATTTTGAATGATTTTCAAATGAAAGAAGGCAACATGCACTCCAAGAATCCTTTCAGTTTCATCTCTAGATGAAGGTGTGAGAGTTCTCCCACTTTCCCTGCTGGCATTCGCAGCGAAGAGAAGAGCGGCAGTGTGGAATCCACATCTATGCAGAGGAGGACCTCCTTTGGCCTCAGTGATGACAAGGGTGCTGGTTCTGGAGTGTTGCAATGCCTCCAGGATTGGAATTTGCTAACAGCTCACCAGGGGTGCCGGCTTGTCCGGAGAAGAAGAAAAGCTGCGTGAATTAGAAACTCACTGGGCTTGTCTACCCTCTCCTGGTCCTGCCTACGTTCATCCTCAGAGCCTGAATGCAAGTAAGGATTTCCAGAGTCTGAAGCCAAGGTTTTCCTCTGCAGTGGGGCTCTGCCCAGCTGAGAGCTTTGGGTTGGACACAGCCTCTTATGAAGGGTCTGCTGTGATCTAGACATGAGCTTCATTTCATCTGGAGTGCTGTTGGTCCTGTCATCAGCCCCAATTCTCCCAAGATCTTGGCAACACATGCTGGATCCACTATGTGTTGTGGAAGGGGTCTCGCTTTCTGCACAGACCTTGCTGGTGTCTGGGATCTGTTCTGCGTTATTCACTGCCCTGCCCCGTGGTATATAGGATATGCTCCATGCTTGGCATGGTTGTCTCTGTGTGGTACATGGGATTTCTTGGGTGTTGCACATGGGAACTTCTGCCTTGATCTAAGATTTCTCTGTGAAGCACAGGATCAGCTTTGTAGAGTGTGCTTCCAAAGCCAGCTCTTCCTGTCCTGACAGAGAAGCCCCAGGTTGGGCTCTGGGATCAGGACTAGTGTGTGTGCTGCAAGCAGATGGGTTGTGAAGGAGTGGATTTGTGATGCACAGGGATGACTGGAATGCTCCAGAACATCCATTCCCTGCTCAGAACATAGACCATCACGCGTAGTCAATCCGACAAGGGCTTTGGGCTGGAAAGGCTACTACTGTCACCTAGAGAGGCACCAGAGGAAGCCACATCAGGACTTCCTGGGAGTGCTAATACACCTGCTGTGGCCCAGATGGACTTCTCTCCTTATTTGTGTTTATAACGATAACCACAACAAAATGATGATTTACTCAGTGGCTACAGCATGCCAAGCATTGTACCAGGTATTCTGCCCACCATAGCTTGTTAATCATCACAGCAACCTGTGAAATTAGTACTATCAGCCCCAAAAGCCAAGTCACAGAAAAGGTGGGTGAGCTCCCGCAGTCACACAGCCGGTGAGCTGCAGAGCTGGAATTTAAGCCTGCTTGGTTGGTTCCAAAGCCTCTGTTCTTTTCACCACACTCAACACAGCAATGCAATTTCTTTTGTCATTAGCCCAGTGCTTTTCTCTTCGAGTAGACACGACGGATGCTGATTTTGCCTTTAGCAGCAGCCAGTGCTGGACCCAGACCTGGAAATCAGTCTTAGGATGCAGAAGACTGTTGCAGAAAAGGGGAAAGCGTCTCTCTGATTACTGAAGGCACAGGTCACTTGGAAGAGTGGACGCCTCATCAGAAACCCTCAGGTCTGAGAGGACATCTGTTCCCAGGAGCGCGGCGGGTGTAAATGGAGCGGGAGCCAGCCTCTCTGATGGCTGGGGCTTTGTGTTTGCTGTTTTGTTTTTCTAACATTATGCTCCACTAAAAACCACCCCTGTTTGGCATCCAAAGCATTAATAAATCCTACATAAGTCATTGTCCCTCCAGTGGTTAATCAATACATAAAAATCTATTTAGCACCTACTGTGTGTCCAGCATTTCAACCCCATGGTGTTGATTAAAGCAGGAAGCAAGAAGTCACAGCTGCTGAATTTTCACTGTGGCCACCCTGCTCTGTGATGTGTCACAAAGGCACCTGCTAATCATTCAATCAACCATCTGCTGCGGACCTCCTGCGAGCTCGGCTCTGTGCTGGGTGCTCTCAGGAGTACAGGATGGGTATAAGGTGATTCACACTCTGTCATTTTTGCCCTGCCTGTTTGTTCCCCGGAAGGGTGGAGGTAGCTAAATGCAATCCCTGGTTCTTGTTCTTAATAGAGGTTAAGGGGACAGTGGTTGCTATCAAGAAATATAAGATAGTGGCTCAGTTGTGGGAGTCCAGGGGACAATCTGTAAGAGCCGGGCTGGTCAGCATGGCTTCCTGGAGGAGGCAGATCTCAGACTGGACTTGAGGAGGGAGGCGGTTTCCATGAGACGCAGCGGAGCCCAGATCAGCCAAAGGGGAGGGCAGGGGCCAGGATGATGGAGGGGGTAGGAGCCCTGGATGGGGGGCGGGGTGCTCATCATCCCCCCTGAAATGTGACTCCTTGTTAACAGTCAGTTCTTTTGGGTGAAAATGAAAGTGTATTTTCCTTCTTTGCCCAAATTAGTGAACTATTAGATTCTAAGATTCAGAACGAAAGCAGTGGTGTCTTTTTTTGGCACTTGCAATGGCAGGAATTCTGCACCTTTTTTAGTACCGCTTGTTTGCAGGTGGCAGGAGTGCTAATTAGACAGAGCCACTAGCAATTTTCCTGGGTGGTTCTGACTCCCGAACTGACAGGAAACACTGCCTGGGCATTTTAAGAGAGCAGGTTCCACTCTCCCCATTGATAAAGTGATTCTTCATCTGCGGTGGTGGAAGGCATGGCTTTAATAGTTGCTCCACGTGTATTTATTGGGTGTTGAATTGTTCACAGTGAGCAAAATCCCACTTTACTTTTTTGATGTTTAGGAAGGGGACAGTACTTTCCTGTGAGAGAGTGCAAAAAGAAGACCCAAAGGATTGGGAGCCTGGGTTTTAGGGAGCATTTTGGTTGAATGTTAGAAGATTCTTTCACTCACTGAAGCAGGTTCACTGAAGGGAAAATTCAGGAGACTTTGAGAGAAGATTGGATCCTCATAGTTCTTTTCATATACATATTTTTGAGCTGTTTTTAAGAATAAAGAGGTAAAAGGGCTGCCTGTTCCCTGTTCGACTCCAGAATCTTCTGGGGCCACTGTCTTTCATCTCTCCTTGTGTTTTCAGTAGAGCTTAGGGTCAGGACCATGTCAGTAGTGTGGTCATTTTGAAGGCCTGAATTGGGCCAGAGGCAGGACAATGACCATCAAGGGCAGGTGACTGCCCTGCTTAGACTGTCTCCAGGACAGAGACCCTTATGCCTTCTGCCCTCTGCCCAGACTCAGGCTGCCCAGAAGAGTGTCACAGTCCACGTGGGCTCTGGGGGGAGCACAGCGGGTGGCAGAGTGACCACAATGCAGAGCCTTTGACAGCGAATCTCATCTTCATCAGCTCTTTAATGGACACGGCCAGGTCCAGGGTTCTGTCTCAGAACCCTCTAATTATTTATCTCCACACTCTAAAGCTGGGGCTGCCAGTCATGTTCACAAGGAAAAGGCAGCCCCTCCTCCAGGGAACGAATTCTCTATTCTCCCTGTAGACAGAGGTGTTGGGAATCAGGCTTCACGCACTCTTAGAGTTTGAGAGAAATCTCAGTTTGCAACGTGAAGTATCTAATGGTTTCAGCTATTTTGGGTCCTTTGGAATACGTGACCCTGTATTTCGTCTTCATGTTTCTCTCTCCCAGAATTTGTGAAGCTGCATACACTGTCTGTGCAGTGGGAACGTGATTGTCAACACGATGGCCCCAGAGGTTCTGTCCCCAGGGAAATAGGGGTGACAAGGCAGTGAAAAGCAATAGGCCCTGAACACAGACTACCTGCTGAATATTTACTAAAGGTCTTAAAAATAGCCCAAAGTCTGTGATAAAAGGCCCCATCTGGTCCAGGTGCACCTTGCTGTAAGAAAACTAGATATATGAAAATTCAAAATGATAAAATAGAGGAATTTGCTAGTTTGCATTACAAAAGGCTGCATGGACTTCCCTTAAGTGAAGAGTTTCCTTTTGATATTGAATCTGTGGCTGATGCATTAGAAATTCCATTCACATACAATAGGTCAGAGATATATTAATTTATTTTTATTTATTTAAGACTTGTCACCTACCTACTTTCAAGAGGTCTTGAGCAGCTTACAGGTTAAAATATGGGGCAAAAGGATACATTTAGGAAAGGAAATAGAACAGACACCATCCATAGGGAGGAGGTCGGGGAGAGGCCTCGGGCATGTAGGATGAATGGGTTCGCAGTCAGGCTCTCTAAGGAAAAACAAGGGCAAATGTGCCAGGTTACCTGATCGTGTAAAGCAAGGCGCATATGTAGCAGGTAATAAGAGATGTTTTGAATAGAAACTACTTAAAAAATCAGACTTTATAAAAGGAAGAATGTAGTATTGTTGAGATAAAAGTTTTCTCTTCTAGACTTTTGGAGACAAATGCTAAACGTGGAAAAGTGTAACACTACAGGCCTGTTATGTTAACATTTTTCACTACTTCTAAACCTTTGAAAAATATTTACCAGACGATTTCATTAAAAAAACATTTCCTTCCTTTATAGACTTACTTATTGCTGATTCAGGAAAAGGTTGCAAATCAGACACGTTTCCTTTAGGTGGTTGTGAATTTTCCTAGAAAGCAACAGCTGTCTTCCAGCTAAACTCTTAATCATTGAGAATGTCAATGTAGCTTCAGGACAATTTCAAAATTAGCCAGAGAGTTCTAGCTAATATAAAATTTCACTAGAAACAACTGGAACTTTAACATTAGAATAGGCAGTTTTAGAAAAACCTAGGAAGACTTGGAGTCAGAACAATATTTGGAATTTGAGGTATTTATATAGCAATCTGAAGACAAATCCTATTAAACTGAATTTCAGGTTTTAAAAGGGTTGCAGATATGACTTCATCATTATAATCAAGGCTGTTCTTCCTGGGGATCAAGATCGACATGTGGCAGTAGATGTGCATGCTTGTTCAAAAGCAACAGAGGTGTCAGTTGGGGTGGCAGCATATAAAATAATGATGTACTGATGATGAAAATAGAAACAATAGCTGATATTAGTTTAGTGCTTACTATGTGCCAGACACCGTTCTAAGCCTTTACCTTTCTTTTTAAAATTGTTTCTTGTGTTCCTTACAACAAAGGATGTGAGAATTGATGAATCCTGAGTCTCAAAATGTCAATGCAGACACATAGAGAGAGATACAGATGCTTGATCATCAGTAGGGAGTTCAATATGTCGAATGGCTAGATGGGGATATGGCTGGCTCATTCTGGATGCACGTCTCCAAACAGAATGGAGGTTGAATGTCGTGCTGTGGGTTTCACTACCTAAGCATATGTCAGCTGCCTCACACTGGTAAGCTCTGGGCATCCCTGGCTGATGGTTGTACCTCTTGTGCCACTGAAGTCTGACCTAAAGGAGATTGGAAGGTGAGGTTAGAATGAGAGAGAGAAGCCTAACTGTATTAGTTATCTGTGGCTGCACAACAAATTTTCCTAAAACTTAGCAGGTTAACTAACATTTATTATCTCACCCAGTGTCTGAGGGTCAGGAATCCAGGAGCAGTGTAGTAGCTGGGTGGTTCTGGTTCGAGGTTTCTCACGAGGTTGCAGTCAGACATCAGTTGGGGTTACAATCGTCTCAAGGCTCCGCTGGGGCTGGAGGATTTACTTCCAAGCTCACGCACATGGCTGTTGGCTGGAGGCCTCAGCTCCTTGCCATATAGGTCTATGGGACTGCCTCAAGATATGACAGCAGGTTTTTCCAGGGCAGCAAGGGATCTGAGAGGTGGGAGGAGGAGAGAAAGAGACCAAGACAGAAGCGGCAGTGTCTTTCATAACTTAATCTTAGATGAATAACATAGACCAACTGAGATTTAATGTGAGAGGGGACACAACACTGTGAATACCAACGGTTGCAATCATCAGGATCCATCCTGGAGGCTGACTACCACAACAATTACCTTAGATTCCATGATTTCCAGAAAGGGGAAAAGTGGGCAAGGTAGGATGTATTTACCGGATTTCAGGAATTCAGTCTCACCAGGAATTCATGAAGGTCCCCATGAAATCAGGGGACATGACATGAGGCTCCAAAAGGGAAGATGGCTCAAAACTCTTCTTGATAGAATTCTTAATGTGAAATTGCCAATGCTCTTGAAGAGGACAGTAAGGTACGAATTGGTGCTGATGAAACTACAGTGGCTATTGGAAAGTTCACCTTGAGTGCAGCTGGCAAAAGGAGAGCAGGGCATAAATGTAGTAGAGTCACACAAACCTCATTAGGTCTAATTAGTTAAGGCAGCAAAACAGTAAAGACAACAAAAAATGCTTTTCTTATTTGACATGAACAGAAAATCCAAAAAGGACCTGATTGGTGATAGTGGTAAATTGTCTAATACTAAGGATTTTGGTGGAGTGAACTCTTACGCCTGCCACTATATACCAGGCAAGGTGCCAGGTGCTGTGGATACAAAGATAATTGAGAAAAGGTCATTGCCCTCGAGGATCCTTCGGTCTAATGGGAAGACACACACATAAACAAACGCCATTCAGCATGATCAGTACCATAATGAGATTCAGTACAGGCAGAACAGGGACATTAGGAAAGGCACTGCCGGTGCTGCATGGGGGCAGGCAGGTCAAGGAGGGCAGTACAGAAGAGATTACACTTGAGCTGAGTCCTGAAGGATGAGCAGGATTTAGCCAAATGAAGAACAAGGAGAAGGGCAGGGAGAACAAGAATTACCAAGCACAGAGGTGTGAGGGCAAGGCAGGCTGGGGAAGCTGCTAGTGCGTTATATGATTAGAGCAGGGTGCAGAGTGCAGACAAGGCCAGAGAAGGAGGAGGCAACGTCACAAAGGGCCTTGGTTGCTCTGCACTGGGGGTGCACAGGGCAAGGTTACTCAAAGCAGGGTCCTACATCGGGATCATATGGGAGGCTTGTGAAGATGCAGATTCCTAAGCCTAAGCACATATCCACATCTGCCGGTTGTTCACCATAAACATTTTCTCTTCCTCCTGGGCTAGACTACATTTCCCAGCCTTCTTTGCAGTTAGACTGCATTTCCCAGCCTCCTTTGCAGTTTGACTACATTTCCCAGACTCCTTTGTAGTTAGACTACATTTCCCAGACATTTGCAGTTAGACTATATTGCCTAGCCTCCTTTGCAATTAGGTGTACTCATGTCAATGGATTATGAATGGAAGTAGTATGTGCCATTTCCAGACTTGACCCATTAAAATCTGTGCTGCATGTTCTTTATGCTCTTTTCCTTCTCTCCCTGTTGATGCAGGCAAGCACAGGGATCTGGGAAGTGCATGTTGAAGAAGGCAGAGCAACAAAATTGAGGAAGCCCTAGGTCCCTGAATCATTGTTTGGAGAGGGCCACCCACTGATCTGGAACATCCATTTTTGGGCTTTAAGAGAATGAGGAATAAAATTCTATTGTGTTTGAGCTGTTGTACATTTTTGGGTTTTGTTTGATTTCTCGGCTAGTGTTACCTTAACTAATGCAGTCATGCACTGCATAACCACATTTCAGTCAACTACAGATTGCATGTACAACAGTGGTCCCATAAGATCGGTGCCACATAGCTTAGGTGTGTAGTAGGCTATACCACGTGTGTTTGTGTAAGCACACTCTATGATGTTCGCACAAGTACTAAATCGCCTAACAACACATTTCTTGGAACTTATACCTGTCGTTAAGTGCTGTGACTGTACAGCAATTCACTGGCCTCCGAGAGGGGAATTCTCTGCAGAATCTGCATTTTTAACAAGTGCCCAAGAGGAGTTTGAGAATCACTGTTGGAGGCAAAGGGGAGCCAGCCACACATGGGTTGAGGGCAGGCCAAGTCACAGGATGCTATTTGCATTTTAGAATGGCAGCGAGAAAGCAGAATTTTACCTCCTTTTTCTTTGCCAAGGAGAACAATCTACTGACTAGAAAGAAAAAGAAAACCGTGGTAAGAGAAAATTGAAGTTCAAGATGAGTAAAGAGATTATAACAAGCACCAACCTGCTGTAAATGAGCTTAAGTCTCTTGGCCAGGACAAATTACCCTCCAGGGAGTAGAGGGAACTCACCATCAAAGCTGTAGAGCCTCTGCTGATAATCTTTAAGGAACATGGAGACGGGAAAAGAAAATGGAACACGAGAGATGGGAAAATATGGCTTTTATTAGTAAAGAGGGGAAAAGATTCTGCAAACTACAAAAGTGGGGATATCCTATTCACTCTCATTAAGTTGATTATTTAAGGCTGATTTGTAAGCGTGTGAAAAATGGAGAATTCTCTAGAAGCCCGTGTGAGTTCTTTAAGAGCTAGTCTCAACAAGGTAAGCGTATTCCCAGTTTTGTGATAGGCTTGCTAGATTATTATGTCAGGGAATTGTGTTAGCTATGGTAGAGGCAAAGCATAATCCCAGCTTGATATTTGTCAAATCTCATGATGAATTTGTGCACAGGATAAGTAATTTCAACTGCAGACTAGTATTCATAGTAGATGAATTTGGAGTTGTCTTATGGCCGTACCCAAAGATGCTGATCAATGTTAGGGTAAAGCAAATTTCTAGTGAAAGGCCGCAGTCATGGTTCCATCTGATATTTTTATTAGTGACACAGGCATAGATGTCTTGGTTAATACTTACCAAATTTTGAGATGACATGTAGAGAATACATTGGTTGACATAACAAGGTCCAAAGAGTAGGCTAGAGTGCTAAGCTAAATGTAATGCTGTGAGATGAAACAGACGAATGGGAGGATGGAGCACAGGGGTCCAAAAAGTCCCCTGCACGAGGCCAGGGCTGAGTGGCAGTAGCTGCCGTCTGAGAGAAAAATGCAGGAATGTGGCACCAGTCAGCGGTATTGTTAGGTGCCCAGTACTCAGTACAGACTCGGAGGTTAGCTGTGAAGCCTCTGGGGTTAGCTGAGACCTGTATGCGTTTATCTGAAGGGCTGTCAGGAGCAGAAGGGCCCAGGCAGGTTTCAGGTCTATGTGAGAATGCACTCTCTACAACCATCTCACAGCTGTCCAAATGGATGGGCTGCTCAGACAATAGGAGCGCCCATTGGTGGACATGACCAGCGGAGAGAGGAAATCCCTTGGTGGGAGGTCATGGAAGGGAGGAGGGCATCTAATGGGTGTTTGGCTATAAAAAATCATTAAAGTCTTTCCAAATATTAGTAGCTGCCATTACTGGCTACCATTTTGTGAAAACTTAAGATGTGCCAGGTACTGTGCTAGATAAAATGGGCTCAAAAAGCCCTGTATTAGTTTCCTTTTGCTGCTAACAAATTAGTACAAAATTAGTGGCTCAAAACCATACACATTTATTATGTTATAGTTCTAGAGGTCAGACATCCAAAATAAAGGCGTCTGCAGGGCTATCTTCCTTCTGGAGGCTCTGGGTGAGGAGCCTTCCCCTTGCCTTTTCTGGCTTCCAGAAAATTCCTTGGCTTTTAAATTCCTTGGCTTTTGTCCTCTCCCTCCATCTTCAAATCTCTGTCTGTCTATCTTTCTTTCTGCTTCTGTTATCGTATCTCCTCTGACTCTGATCCTCTTACATCCTTTCGGAAGGACCCTTGTGGTTATTTTGGATTCACTCAGATAATCTAGATTCATCTCTCCATCTCAAGGTCCTTCACTTAATCATGCCTGTAAACTTCCTTTCACCATGTAAGGTACCATATTTATGGGTTTTGGAGAATAGGATGATGACATCTTCCAGGGAGGAGGGTCGTTATTTTCTCTACCGTAAGTCTTTATATATTATCTCATTTAATTTAATACCTACTATCTTGAAGAGTTGGGCATTATTTCCACTTAGCAAAGGGAATCAGAGCTGCAGCGAGCTGAAGTTATATACTGCACCTCCATGAAACAGTGGGCCTGGGATTTGAACCGGGTTCTGCCTCTAAAAGCTGGGACTCTAACCACTCTGAGGCTGTACTGTGCATGTTATTACTATTCTTAGAGCCCATAATTCTAAGCACTAATAATTGCTTTTCTTTAATGATGTTAATTTAGTGGTGACATTATTGCAGCTTGTTTTTCTAAAATGGCACGTAAGTCAGACATTTCTGGCTACTATGAAATTTACCTGGCCCCCCTGCTGTCACCTCAGCCTCCTCAACTCACAGCTTTTCCCTCCTGGATTTTGTCACCTTAGGCCTTCTCAGCTATGGGAGTTAGGAACAGTGTTATTTTCTGAATTCAGATCTGACAATCTTTGTAGACGAAAGGTTACACAGCTGCAAAAGTTTGTTTTTAACCCAAAGTAACAGAGTTGTCAGGGAGAGTGTAAAAAGATTGCAGAAATGCAGGTTAAACACCTAGCGATTCCGCGAGGCAGCAGGAGCAGGGTCTTGAAGATGGCATTTAGGCCTCAAGGCAGACCTAAAATTGGCAGCGTCTGCTTGAAGCCCGTTCCCCCAGAAACTGGAGGTCAGGCCCTGCTGAGGTGGGCCGTGGAGAAGTCTGTTCAGACCCTCTGTGCTGGAACATTTTTTCCAGCATCTGAACATCCACAGCCCTGCCTATCCTGCTGCAAAGCTGAGTGAGAGACGAGCCAGTGCCCGGTTTTACGGATGGAAACCTGAGATTCAGAGCCTTGCTCAGGGTCACGTGACCACCTTGTGGCAGAGACTGGGCCCAAAGTTGAGGGCCCTGGGTTCTAGTCCTGCCACTAGCTACTGCTCGGGGACAATGAGCATGTCACGTCTTTTCTCTGGTCCTCCTTCCAGCGCGCTCCGCCTTGACCATTCGGAACCACGGTACGTCACCATCATCTGCCCTCCATCTGCAGCCCAGTTCTCACCATGCGTGCTCAGCCATGCTGGGCTGGGCCCTGGGTGGAAGCTGAGCTGGATGTGGACTGAACACAGCCCAGCTGGAGAGAGCATGCAGGGGGAGGTCATTGATGACAGCAGGAAGTATTAGCCAGCAAGAGAGTCCACAGGGCGCAGGAAGGGCTTGGCTGGGGGTGGAGGCCAGGAACTGACTGTGATGCTGGAGAGGACGGGTAGGGCCTCGAGTCCACTGAGTTCAGCTCCTATTCACCTGCTGCGACCCAGCTGACCTTCCCGTGGTTTCTAGATGGTTCACGCGGCAGTGCCATGGCAGCTTTCATCAAGCCTGTGTTACAAGGGTGGTGTTGACTGAGTGCCTGAGAGTCTGGATGGGAAGGAAACTAACATTTTGAATACGTTGTTTATGCCAGGCACTGGGGTGGGAGGGACAGAAACTGTCTTTACCAAGCGCCTATGTTATGCCAGACGCTGGCTGGGGGTTTTCACTGACCCTGGGTGCAAAGAGCAAAACAACACAATTCCTGCCCTTGGAGAAGTCAGACTCCACATATCTGTGGATATGAACCTTTACTAGACAATATAAGGTCTAAGTAAGATGGTAATTAATAAACATAAAAAGAAGCAGCAGGATGGCAAGAGTTCTTTCTGCCAGAACTCTGGTGTTACAGCGTGAAAGTTGCCACTTTGAGAACATTTCCCAATAGGGGACTTCATTTCTCAAAAATAACATTCTGATGCTGACTTGTGTTCATTGTTCAGCTTGTGATCCACTAGGACTCTTGCATCTTCTTTTTCCCATGCTTGCATCTAGCTTTTGTGTAGTTTCCATATTTCCCTAGAATACTTCCTTCTCAACCCTCAACATTCCTGTGACAAGAGGGGGGAAACAGAGGAAATAATTTTTTAAATGTTCAATTGAGTTTTGTCCTTTTTTTTTTTTTCCAAAACAGCTTCATTGAGTTCTAATTTACAGACCATAACATTTACCCATTTAAAGTGTGCAACTCAATCAATTTTAGTAAATTTACAGAGATGTGCAACCATTACCACAACCTATTTTAGAACATTTCCATCACCAGAGGGAATAATTTAAGGACACAATGTAAGAAATATGTGTTTGTTCAACCTACTTGAACATGCATTTCTGAGATTGTTGTACTTAAAATCTGTCAGCAAATTTTAAGTTCCTTCACGGTATATTTTTGCAAAAAAAGCAAAATGAAGTGGAAGGAAGAATCCCAGTGCCTGAAATCTTAAGAAACCATTATCCATTTTGCAGATCACTTCATTAATAAACAGATTGTTACAACAGTAATTATTTTAGAGATGGCAAGTGCCATTAGCTGATACTATGTTATTGTCTATTGGGACTTATAAAAAGTCTTTTTAATTTGCTCTTTGAAAATCACTTACACCCACAAAACCACTTCAGTCAACGAAGTAAATGTAGGAATGGGCAAACCTTAGTTACCATGGCAAAAACAGCTTTACCTTTCACCTTTTTAATTTGTTTCCAGTCAGGATGTCCTTCCAGCCCAGAATTTACTGTTTTGTGGAAGACCTTGTCTGGTGAATCCCATCCCTTTGCAGAAGTGGCCAGTCCCCTCTACACCCATTTTAGAAAACCCAGTGGTCAGAAAGTTCAGAATCTGCTGCTGGCTCCTCTGCCAGCTATGCCATTGCTTGCACAGGCTGGTCCCTCGGCCAGGGCTTATTGGGTGGGGTGCAATGCCTTTCCTTCTAACCTCACGCTCTGTCCTCCGTCTGCTGTAGATCCATCAAATATAGGGAATTGTGTGTTCCCAGGCAGAAAGAGAATCATTCCTGCGATAAAGGTATAGGAAAAGCATGCTCCTAGATTGGAAGGTCTTACAATGCTCTCAAATTCTACTCGTAAGAGCATAAAGGGCTCAACTGCTGCACTGCTGTCTACTCTTCCTGAGAAAGAGACGCCCAGACACAAACTTGCATCAGAGACTTATTTAGTATTTATTTGTAAGTTAAAAAATTAAGTTATCATACATTCTGAGAAGTGTACAACCTCAAAGGTACATCCTGATAAATTTTCTGTGGTGGACATATTCTTATCAAGACAGAGAACATTGCCTGCACTCCCAAGGCCTCCCGAATGCCCCTCCAGTCATCACCTTCAATAAGTAATCAACGTCTGCCTTCTATCAAAGTAGGTTAGTGTTGCCATGTAAATGGAATCACACAGCATGTGTTTTTTGCATCTGACTTTTTTCGCTTAACCTTAGTGTCTGTGAAATCATCCGTGTTGTTGCCTATAGCAGTAGTTCAGTTTTTACATTGTTGTATGTAGTATTCTAGTATGACTGTTCCATGATATGGTTAACGTTTCTACTATTGATGGACGTTTGGGTAGCTTCCAGTTTGTATCTACTAGGAATAGTCTTCCTATGAACATTCCTTATATGTCTTTTTGTGAACCTATCGGGCATTTTTATCGCAGTAGAATTTATGGATCATGGGAATGCAATGTTTAACTTTGGTAGATAGGATGATTAAGACTTTCTAATTCTTCTTGTGTCAATATTTTCAGGTTGTGATTTTTTAAAAAGAATTTGTCTATTTCATCTAAATTGTCAAATTTATTGGTACAAAGTTATTCATAACACCTTCTCATTGCTCCTTTGATGTTTACATGAATTTCTAGCGATGACACCTTTTTTTTATTACTCATATTAGTAGTTTGTCCCTTCTTTTTTCTTGATCACTCTTTCTAGGGATTTTAAAATTTTGTTAGTCTTTTCAAAGAACCAATTCTTGGCTTAGTTGATTTTTCTCTAACCTATATTTTTATATCATTTTTTTGGGCTTATATCTGTATTATTTCTTTCCTCCTAATTTATTTGCCTTAAATTTGATGTTTTTTTCCCTAACTCCTTGAAATTGTTTTTAGATCACTGATTTTCTTCCATTCTTTTTTTCTAAAATATGCATTTAAGGGTATAAAAATTTCCCTTTAAGTTGAGTTTAAGCTCTCTGCTACAAATTTTTAATGTGTTGGTTTTTTATTATTATTCAGTTCAGAATATTTTTAATTTCTGTGGAAATTTCTAATTTCTGATTTAGTTTTGAAGCATGGGTTATTTAGAAGTGTTACTCAGTAATTTTCGAACATTTGAGGGTTTTAAGCGTTTTATACTGATTTCTAGGATTTTTCCACTCTAGTTAGAGGACATACTATGTTTAGTTTCATCCCTTTGCAGTTTATTGAAATCTGCCTCATGACTCAGAATATAGTTTATTTTGTTAAATGTCCCATACGCACTTGAAAATAATGTAATCCTGCTGTTGTTGGGTTCAGTGTTCTATATAAGCCAACAAGGTCAAGTCTGTTTATCAGGTTGCTCAAGTCTCCTGTATTTTTACTGATTTATTGTCTGATTATTCTATCAGGTGTTGAAAGATGTATTTGAAATCTTCAACTATGATACTGGATTTATTTGTTTTTCCTTTCAGTTCTGTCAGTTTTTGCTTTCTATGTTTTAGGTTTTGTTTTTAGGTGTGTACAAATTTCAGATGATTAAATCTTCCTGCTGAATTGGATTTTTGCCACTGGGAAATGCTCCACTTTACCTCTGGGAATATTTCTAGCCGTAAGGTCTGGCCCTGTCTGCTATCGCTATGGCTAAGCCAGCTTTCTTTTGATGAGTGTTTTCAGGGCATATTGTCTTCTACCCCTTTGCTTTCACCCTTTATGTGTCTGTCTGTTGTAAACAACACATAGTTGGGTCTTGTTGTTTTGAATTGTTTTTCCAGTCTGATGATCTTTTAATTTTAATTGGACTATTGACCCCACTTAAATTAAAGAAATTCCTGGTTTTTTGGCGTTAATTCTATCATCTTATTATTTGTTTTATATTTGTCCTGTCTGGCTTTTGTTTTCTTTTTCTCTTTTGCTGCCTCCTTTTAAGAAAAATGGTTTTCATTATTCTATTTCTTCCCTCTAATAGCTTGTTAGTTATGAATTCTTTTATTATGTGTTTAGTGTTACCGTACAGCAGAGGTTGGCATACTTTTCTGTAAAAGGACAGATAGTAAATATTTTTGTTGTTGAGAGTCACATACAGTCTCCGACTCCCTCCTCCCCCTTCTCCTTCTTCTTCAATGATTCTTTAAATGCAAAACCATTCTTAGCTCCCAAGCTGGACAAAATAGTCTGTGGGCTGCACTGGGACAGGGGTGATAGTTTTCCAAACTCTGCTAGAGATTTACTGTATGCCTTCACAGAATCTACTCTTCAGTTAATAGTTACACTACTGCCTGGACAATACATGGGCCTTACAACAGTTGAATTCCATTTCCCGACTCTCTTCTTCCTTTCATGCTAGTCAGTCATGTGTTTTATTTTTCTATGCATTGGAATCCCACAAGACATTACTACTTTTACTGTTTTAAATAGTCAGTACTGATTTTGATTTGCTCTTATATTTATCATTTCTGGTGCTCTCTATTGCTTTTGGCGTTACTGTTCTTCCAACGGGGATCATTTTGTCTGAATGGTTTCCTTTACTATTTCTTGTAATGTGTATCTGTTGATAATACATTTTCATAATTTTTATTTGCTTGAAATTTTTGTTTGTCTTCAATTTTTAAAGGATTTCCACCGGACATAGAATTCTAGACTAGCAGTTATTTTTTCCCCCTAGCATTTTAGCTTTGTCATTCTATTGTCTTCTGGCTTCTATTGTTCGTGTTGAGTAGGTCTTATTGTCACTCCTAATTTGTCTTTTTTCCTCCTCTGGCTATTTAAAGATTTTTCTTTTGGTCTTTGGTTTTTTGAAGCTTTACTGTAATGGGGCTTTATGTAGTTTTCTTTGTTTTCATGTGTTTGAGTTTTTGTTAGAGCTCCTTGAATCTGCATATTGATGTCATTCTTGATCTTTATCTCTTCAAATACTGATTCTGGTCCACCTCCTCCCTTCTCTTCTTCTGGGATTCAAATTCCACACACGTTGGTTCTTTTCACTGTGTCTCACGCTCTCCTCTCTTTCTCTGTTTCCCTCGCTTTTTCTGTATATAATATGTGTGTGTTTTGTCTTTTTTTCTTTTGCTTCAATTTGCTTATTTTTCTACTGAACTATTTTCCAATTTACTAATCCTCTTTTCTGCTGTGTCTAATTTGCTGTTAAGGCTATCTATAACCTATTTATTGAATCCTTAATTTCAGTTATAGCATTTCTCAGTTCTGGAATTTCTGCTTGTTTCTTTCGAAATAGATTCCAGTTTTCTTTCTTTTCATCTATTTGTTTGAATATATTAATCCTAGGTTTATAAAGCCTTTATTTGATAACTACAGTATCTGGATCACCTATATGTTTCTTTCTAAAGTCTCTGTTTCTTTGGTTTTTTTTAGCTTGATTTTATCTAGTGTTTCCTGGCACGCTGGGTAATTTTTGATTGAATACTGGATATCACAAATGATAAATTGCTAAGGCTCTGGATGATGTTGCTTTCCTTCAGAGAGGATTTTTTTTTCCTAGTAGGCAGTTAAAGAGTGGGCAGATCACCTTGATCCTATCAAGAATTGAGATATTTTGAGACTGGATTTTAAGCCCTGGGAGGGCTGGTCTCTGTCTGGCTTGTCTTTTCTCTTAGTGTATAATCCTGCAGCTGTCTCAGTGAAAATCTAGGTTATTTACCAAAACATCTCCTCCTCGGTGAGCCCTGAACTTTAATATTTTTTCTCCCTTCAAGACTAGCTCAAACTCTGACTGGTTTCCAAGCCTTTTAGAAGCTGTTTACTGCTTGGTTTCTTGGCCTCTTGCCTATCTCATGGGAAGCTTAGCAATGAGAAAATTCCTTGAGTGGAAATCAAATGCGGAATTCTGGGCTTGTTTCTACATGGGCCCTCTCCCCAGGATAAGGGCTCCCTGTGCTCTGGCTGCCTTGACGGCTTTGAGCTCCAATTTCTGTCTTCTCAGACCAGCAAGCCGCTGTGGTTCGAGACCAATGTTCCTTCTCTCTCTCAGTGACACCCCTTGAGAAGCGGCAAACGCCCTGAAGGGAAAACATGAGGGAAAATTACGTTTACTCACTGCATTTCCCTTTTCTCCAGAATCTTGGCCCCTAAAGTCCTGGCTGCCTTTGTTACTCTCCAATGACTCGTAACAGCTGTTTTCTGCAATATATTTAGCTTTTATAGTTGCTCTCAGCAGGACGGTTAACCTGACACAAGCTCCTCTGTCAAAGACAGAAGCCAAAGTCTCCAGAGATTTATTTTTAAAAGTGGTTTTCAGCACATGTCCTGAGGGCATTGCACATTTAGCTCTATCTCCTGCATCTTCTGAGGCATTCCCAACTGAGGGCTGGCAAGGTCTTCTGGCATCTTCAACACCAACAACAATAAATTATTAAGCTCTGTTGAATATAATTTGTAAGTATTAACTATTTGGTAAGTATTTTAAAATTGAGATTAATGTGCCAAGTATGATCATTCTCAATCAGATCACTCTGTGTACCATAACATTGACTCTCTATGAAATAAACTTCACCATCTTTCACTTTATACAGTTGTGAGGCATTCCATTTCAAACATACACACACACACATCATGCCTCTTTTCATCCCTCTGGGAACCCCTACCTGATATTCTGACTCTGCTGTTACAAAGCAATATGACCATGGTCAAGCCTCTTTCAACCCCTGGCCCTTAGTTTCTTCATTTGGAATATGAGGCAGGGGTGGGGAGTGGGATAGGACCAGGCAAGTTCATGGGGTCCTTCTAGCTCTGATGGTCATTCTGTCTTCTGTGCCTTGGTCTGAGGAATCCTTGGTGGAACAATGAGACGCTTAGACAGCTCTGAGCAATGGATCGTCACTCAGGCTGCAGAACTCACTGCCCTAAGTCAGCCAGTCTCGTGGCTGTGGGGCCAGTTCTGTCTGCGGCATGGGAACTGAATGGCCTAGGCTGGTGCTGTGTTCCTGAACAGGCAGACACCGTGGGTGGTGGGCTTCTCAGGTAGCCACATCCCAGTGTGAATGGCAGAATGAGAGAAAACAGCTCACACTGTGCCCAGCCTTTCGCAACTGTGTCATGCAACCCTCTCAGCCAGGAATTTCAAATCTGGAGGAGGTTGCTTCTCAATCTTTTTCAAACTGTCTCTTTCCTGTTCTTCCCAAATATGCCATCTTGTAAGAAATGTCTGAAAAAGATCGACCCCTCCTTAGCCCAGTGATAATTCTAAAATCTTCAGCTTAGAATCAGTCCTGAGCCTGCTTCCTCCCTTCCCTTGCTCAGCTCTGTATCATGGGATGTTGACATGACCTGGCTGCTCTTCCAGGCTCCCCTGCCAGCCAGCTCCTGGTTGAGTTTGGCTAACAAGCAACACTGGAGGGAGAGTGAGGGCAAGAAAAAGGGAGAAACCAGCATATTCCTTTCCCTTCCTCTTTGCCTTGGGTTGATTGATCCCTTGACAGAAGTACCACGACTCCAGCCCCTCACAGATGGGCTCACTGTGATTTTCAGCATCTGAGGGGTGACCCCAGCTGTGGCTTTACTTTGCCCCACCAGCTGAAGGGTGGCAGTATTTTCCTGCTGCACTCATCTCACCATCCCCTGCCATCTTCCCAGCCTCTGTTATCAAGTGGAAAACCGATAAGCACTATTGAACACCCTGTGTGTGACTACTTGGAGGGCTTGCTGCTTTCCTGTTTAGATCCCAACTAATTGAGTTACTAAAAACTGTACTTCAAACATCTTTTTCTTTAGTATGTATATAATTGAAGCCCCACTGAAACACATTTACCTCTGTTTCCTTTATCACTTTCAGAGGTAGACAGAATTCATTCATTCATTCATTCACTCAATAAATATTTAGTGAGATGCTGCTCGACACCCTAGCCAAGTACTGTGCTAAGGGATTCAGCAGTGAACCAAACAGGCGAGGTCTCTGACCTTGTAGAGCTCACAGCTCTGTGGGCAAGACAGCCTCCAATCCTTGGAATAAAGCGTGTTGAGAATGAGACACTATTGTAACGTACAGACTTAGGAGACAGACAGAATAGGGTTCATACCTCAGCCTACAACTTACTCCAGGTTATACGAACATGGGTGAGGTGCTCTGCCTTCCTGTGCCCCAGTTTCTTCTTTGAAAGAGCACTTGGTCATCCAGTTCATGCCAGCCCCAACCTTTTTACGTGTTCAGTGAGGATGCTGATGCTACTAATGTCATAGGATTGTTTGTGATTAAATGAGTTGTTAGTAGAGAAAGAGACTGATGCCCAGGAAACAAACTCACACCAAAGATTTATTTTTAAAAGCACCGTCTGGGGAGCACACACTCAGCACTGCTGAGTGAGTGAGGTCGGAAAGGTGAGGCGAGGTTAGAAACTAGACAAGAAGGGGTGAAGTCCGAAGCTTGGATAGAGACGGTTGCTAGGAGGAGCACCCGGTCACAAAATTTGAATTAGACCCATGGCAATTTCCACCGCCATCCAATCCACAGCCACACTGGTCTGCGTGCAGGTGGAAGTGGGAACCCTTTTGTCCTCTTTGCTTGGCCAAGATGTCACTTCCTCCAGGAAGGGCTCACTGACTTCTAGTCTGGGATGGGTCTCTGTTACCTGTTCTCTCTACTTTTCCTGTCATTGTCGTGATCACAGCCATCGTTATCATCATCATCATCTTATCATCATCACATCATTACCAACGCTTGTGGAATTGAGCACCCACCACGTTCCAGACATTGTGCTCTGGCTTCTCATGGCACAGTCTGGGCAGCAGCTCAAGTCCAGTGCTTTCATTATTTCTCCACATCATTAAAAGCAAAACTTCCAATGGTTGCCAGAGGTGGGAGGGAGAAGTGTGTGTGTGCGTGTGTAAATTTACGTGTGCCACAAAAATTTAAAGTTGAGGCAGGACATTGCCAATCATCAAAGATTCAAAGTTAAGCTATGCTGAGTATGATTTCAGAGTTAACTGTGCTGTAATTCTTTGAAAATTTGAATTCCGCTGAAGTTAGAGAGACACAAGTGTTGGCTGTAGTCAGAGTTCACAGGGCTGAGATTCATCACTTGTTCTTTGTTCTCATTCTGGAAGCTGCATCTGGCAAGCCTCATGGGGCAGTCCTTGCAGCTCTGGAACCGTTTTCCTGCCTTCCCCGGGACTCCCCTGCTGGACCACGTTCTGGGTCCTCCTGGTGGCTCTATCACCCCTTCAGACTCAGATTTAAAGAAACCATTTACTTACATTTTATTCACATTTTTAAATCATTCCACAAACAATATTCCAATAGCATTAAATAATTGCAAAATCTAATAAAAACCAGTCTTAAACTCATTGGAATCTCATTAAGAATAGGTCTGCTCTTTTTGCTAAATTTTTGAAGATTATTTTGCCTGGTTTTGTCTTTTTTGCATTGCCCAGGTGAGCAGGGGTATAGAAGAAATCATAGAATGTGGGTTCACACACTCAAAATTTTTTTATTCACTTTCTCAAATTTACAGATGAAGAAATTGAAGTCCAAAGAAGGGAGGGGACTTCTCCAAAGCCAAACGTGAAACTTGTGGCCATTAGGAACCAGAACTCAGGCCTCCTGCCCCTTAGTCAAGCATCTTATCTACAACGTCCGGTCTTTGGGCCCAGGCACTGATTTATGGATTTTGACGAGCATATCGTCAATGGAGCCGTCACTAACAGATCAGTCAAGCACTCCTTCACCCAACAAGTCTGGAGCCTCTGGAGCGACTCTGGCAGGTTTGAGAGATGCAGAAGAAGTGGATTCTGCCCTCTGGAAACCTGAAAAGGCTCCGGGCATGAGGTTCACAGACAAACGACAAGCTGCAGTCTCCTCAAGTGCTTGGTCACATTGCTCACTGAGTCTCGTTCGTATCAGCATAAGGATGGCGTCTCTTCCAGTTCTGCTCAGTTCCACAGGCAGGTACTGACAAGGGCCTCCTGTGACCATGGCAGAGACAGGTACGAGCTCTTTATCTGCTATAATGAACAACATCTCCATCAAAAGGATTCATTTGGTAGGACTGAATAGTTCAAGGCCAAAGAGAGAGAGACGGGAAGAAGGCTCAGGCAGGAAGGCTTTTTATGATTTATCAACGCACAACTGCTGGCATCTCTCTCTTGAAAAGAAAAAAAAAAACCCACTGCTAATATTAATAATTATGCCAGCTTTTGTATAGCACTTTGCAGTTTTCGACGTGCTTTTGAATCCATTATCTCATCTCAGCGTGTCTGTGGGAGATTGCGGAAGTGGGAGAGCACGGAGGGCTGGTGTCTTTGGGGAATTAGCAGGCTTCGCATCCCTGGGAGTCCAGCCTGGTGAGGTGGGTGGGTGCTATTGCAGTGGGTGGCTGCTGAAGTTATTCTTGCTGTGAATGTCCAGTCTAGGACGACCGCCTGAGTTGCTGTTTTCCCAGGGAAACTTGAGCAAGTCTCCACACCATAAGCTGGGATCTGTCCTACTTGTCCTGCCTAGAACTTCATTTCTCATTGAACTGAACACTTGGCTGGTTCTAGACATCCTTCCTGGCCCTTGCAGGCCACTCTTCAAAGGGCTGGGCCCTGTCCTTGTGCCCATGGCTGATTGTAGAGTCCTCCTTCAACACAGCTGGACCTCCAGTGGGACAAAGTTGCTGCCACCCAATAGACTTTGCCAAATGCTACAAGCCAGGATTGCTGCTGCTGTGTGTGCTCATTCATAAAGGCCCTTTAGACACTGTAGGTGTGATGTGGATCAAGGCTGCTCCAGGGAGAAAAGCCCGAGGCGTCCTGCCCTACTTACTGATCTGTATCATCCTCTAGGAAGCATAGGTTGTCCTGACCTGATCAGATCTGATCCGTATCCAAAGTTTCTGACCACCCAATAACCAGACCCCACCTGCACGGGTACCATTTTAATGACTTTTTTACATGATCTTTCCTTTGTCTAGTAAAAAAGAACTCACATACCTATGCCTTATAAATTTAGCCCTACCCTCCACCCATTGCAGCTCTTCGCTGCCCATGGGTCCTGTCCCCATGCTATTCTCTGAATAAAGGAGCACTATCCCCAGACCTTGAGAGTCCAAGAAATCTTTCTTTCAACTCCTCGGCTCGCTGAGCCTGCATCAGGTGGAGGAAGGGCTGAAATGTAACTGGCAAATATTAGTCTGTGCAGGAAAATGTAGCTTTTAAAACATTTTTCAGAACTGGTCTCATCTTGCTTTCTTGCCAGTGGCAGCAAAAACAGCAATGCTAACAAAAGCATAAATACAACCATCAGCACCACCTCCAAGAACAGTCTTTAACCTTGACCATTGATGGCAGCATTGTTTCTTCCAGTTTAAAGAGCGCCGCTCCCCATGCCCCAGGAGTAAATCAATTAAAATACACACTCACCTTCAGGTCTGTGACACCCCCTCCAGCGAGTTCTTCTCCACTTCTTCCTCCTTCCTGCTTTTCTGGGAGGATGCCTGGCTGCAGGACATCCTCACGTCTCCGGACCTTGATGGGCTTGCCTGGTCCGTGCATCGTCCTCCACTGACACCCTTGCCCACTTGTCCTGGGGCAGCCTCTGGCCTCATCAGCTCCACCACTGATGTGCCCACTGCTGGGGGGACTTGCATCTGTGTTCTTGGCACAGGCAGAGCCTGGCCATTGACCCTGAGGATTGGTAGGAGGGAGCTTCTCGATTCCTTATGCAAAGCTCCTAGGAGAGCAGGAGATGAGGAGAGAGTGCCATCCTGGGCCATCTAGAGAACTCCTCAGCCACCTCTAATTGACCACCCTGCACTGTGGGTAGACACCTTGCCTAACAGACAGTTTTTCTGAGGACACTTTGCTTTTCCTGAGATTTGCCCTGGGAAGTCGGGAGCAAGCGTCTATGTGTGGGGGACTCCCCTGCAAACCTGCCCGGCTGACTCTACTGGTTTCTCTTCTACCCGCAGAGGGCTCAACCACTAGAGAGAGCCAGAAATTCATGTCTGACCTCTTCACTGGTAGTTTTTCTCCCTCTTCCAGCTCCTCCACTGGCAGTGGAGGACTGCAGTCTACTTCATTCCCCTTCATTTGTCAGGCAATTAGGAGCATCTTTACGTCACACCCTGCTTCCCTGCTCTTGGAGCCTTCCTCCACCTCCACCGGACAACAAGCTTTATTGTCTGGCCTGGAAGAAGGGATGCAGAGAAAAGAAAAAGACCTGGATTTGTGAAATTACATTGGATGTCATTTCCAAAAAATCATGGCACTTTATAATGTCAATGTTGGCATTGATTGACAAGCCCCTTGGACATAGGACTTTCATCACCTTCTTTGGGTCAGGTCCCTATAGCCCCAGCCTGGCCAGGCCTTCTCCCCTCTCCATGTGGCCACAGTGTGCCCTGCCACCAAGCCACAGGAGCCACCTGCAGGCCCTCTGGGGGACGGTTTCCCACCCTCAGCTTTCCTTATGGGCCCAGCCCACTTAAAACAGAAATATTTGCCAAAAGTTGAGCTGGTGAGTACTCAAACAGAATTTTGGCAAGTGGGTAAGTTTTCACATTTCCTATCTTAATTTCTGAGTCTCTCTTTAGGTATGCTCAAAACAAGAATCTGGAAAGTGCACCCTTTGGGTATGTTTTTAAATAAAATAACACATTTTTGCTAATTCAGTGCCAACCTTTCACTAAACAGGTACAGCCAGAGGTGGTCTGTGCCCTGTAACTTGTGTGCCCCTTATGATCTATTTTTTTGAGGAAGATTAGCACTGAGCTAACATCTGCTGCCAATCCTTCCGTTTTTGCTGAAGAAGACTGGCCCTGAGCTAACATCTGTGCCCATCTTCCTCTACTTTATATGTGGGATGCCTACCACAGCATGGCTTACCAAGCGTTGCCATGTCTGTGCCCTGGATCTGAACCGGAGTACCCCGGGTCGCCAAAGCGGAATGTGCACACTTAACTGCTGTGCCACCGGGCAGCCCCCTGTTATGATCTTTTAAAGTGAAGACGAATAGTGGGCGGTAAATGCCATGGCTTTATGAGAATCAATTATCCTGGGGAATTGGAGTGGGGAGAGTGGGGCTTGTGCTTCTTTTGGGGATTGAGCTACGAAATTTGTCAACCTGCTTTCCCTTTTCCCCAAAATGTCTATATGGTTCGAAACTTGGCAAAGGAGGCCAGGGTGTGAGTTCTAGTAACTGCATTACAATTTGAAGCCAGCTTGTCCATGTGTTTGCAGAGTGAATGTGGAGTCAGGACAGAGTTCAGTCAGGCCTATTGAGGGGCTGCTGGTGGGGGCACAGGGGGCAAGACAGACAGTCAGATTAGATCCCGCTGAGGACAGGTTTTACTCCTCTCTGTCCCTTCTGTGCTCATCTCATGGCTCTGCCTCCTGGGTCCACACCTTTCCTTTCTGCATCTTACCTACACTGGTCTCCTCGCTGCTCCCCAAACATACTCCTGCCTTCTAGCTTTGGAGCTTTGTTCGGGCCCTTTCCCTGCAGGCCCCACTCTGTCCTCTGAGTCCTCCAGGACCCTCTCAACTCCAGGTCTTCTCCCTCTGCAGCTTGCCCTCACCTCCCACCCTTGCACAGCGCTGTCTCCCCACGAGCACCTGCAATGTTGGCTTCTGAAGGATTTGGCTTTTCGAGCACGCAGGCTGGCTTGCTGCTAACTTTGCACGCACCCTCGTCTTAGCCTCCTTTGCTCTTTGGTTTTCCTGAGACTGGGCCTGCATATTCCTCTCCTCTGTTCGTCTACCTTGGGTCTTGGCCCATCATCCGGATCAATAACTGATGACTAGGTGATGGATGACATCTTTCTTTTCCTCCATAAACTAAAACCCAACTGACACTAGATTGTTTAGATCTGAATCACCCTCATCATTCAGAAATGATTGGACAAAGCTGCGTCTGAACAAAACCTTGCTAATTCCTCCTCCCCTGGCTTAGCCCACGCCTGCTGCCCACACCCCCCCAAGGCAGGGGCCCTGTGGCCCAGAGAAGAGGCTGAGTCACCAAGTCCCAAATAGCGAAAGTTGGAGTTGTCTTTGCCTCTGGAGTGGGATTCTTGAGAAGTCTTATTTTCACCCAGATTTTCCCGTAAAATCATGAAAACAATGTGATTGTGTCTCAGAAATGTAGGAATATTCCTCAACGGGCCCAGAGCAAGTTTTTTAGTAAAGGCTGATTTTTCAGAAAAATAACACTTAGGAATTTTTCCGTAGATTTTTATTGGACAAAACAAGTCTCTTCTATTAGCAGACTGATCATGATGATGACAACGATGACAATGATGATGATGATGATGATGAGGATGATGTTATGTGTGTGTCGGGGGGGAGCAGTATTTGGATGGTCAAAACTGGCCAAGATCCTTTCTTCCCCTTTGTGACTGAGTGGACACATGGAGCTTTAGTCTCTTGTGTTCTTAAAGTCCTGAGAGTGTCATCCCAGTCTTGTTGCTGGTCAGTAATGGTTGTGTTGTAACAACATTTCTGCTGCAGTGGTAATGTATTGACGTGCGATCTAACTGCTTGATAGGAATGTGTTTTCCCACGCTGGGGCCTAGCCCACTGATGTCGCGAGTTAGGCTGGCTGCCCCAGTCTCCTTTGCTCTCATCTGGTCAGGGGGATATGAATGGTTTGTTTACCTGGATGTGCACACATAGAAACAAAGCCATGATTGACTGAAGGAAAAGTTGCTCAATCAAACTGTTTTATTTACATGGTACCAAATGACCAGAATCATTTGTAAATTTCTGCCCCCTCTTAACTGATAGAATTGGCTTATTGTTTTTGGCTCCTGGGAGGCACAGGTATAGAGAGAAGTTTCAAAATCTTCAAAGATCTCCTAGATGACTTCATCCATGCCCATGCCTTTAAATGCCACCTCTGTTCTGACAGTCCCTAATTTGCATATCTAGGAAGGTTTCTTCTCAGAACTCCAGTCTCCTATATCCAATTGCCTGGTTGGCATCTCCAGGTGGATGTTACACAAGCATCTTAAACCAACTGTGTCTCTAACAGAGCCCTTGATGTTTCTCCAGACGCATTCCTTCTCTGCTCTTCTGTACCTCATTAGATGGCACCATCATTTCCCCTGTTCCACAAACCAAAATCTAGGAGCCATCTGCAATTCTTCCCTCTTTATGCCTTTTCTCCAAGTGACTCTCATCACCTTGTCCATGATAGGCATCTCTTTCTGGACCTCCACAAGAGCCTCCCAACAGGATTTCCTGCCTCTTCTCTTGTTCTCCAATTTATCCTCCACAGAGCAGTCTTTTCAAAGCTTAAATCGGATCCCATCACTCTCCTTTCCAAAACTTCTCACTCACTCCTGTTGCACTGAAAATAAAATCTGCACTCCTCGTCTTGCTTTGTAAGGCCCTTCCGGATCTGGCCCTGGTTATCTCTGCAATGCTGTCTGGTGCCTCTCTCCTTGTCCCTGCATTCCGGCTCCAATGACGTCCCCCTGTTTGTGGACAACACCAGGTTCTTTCTACTCCAAAGCTCTTCTCTGCAGTGAACATCATCTCCCTCTGGTTGATTACATGGCTGGCTCCTTTTTAGGGTCTCAGCTGAAAACCACCTCTTTAGTGAGGACTTTGCTGACCGCTCCAGGTGAGTATGTTCTTTGTCATCTTTGATGTTCTCCATCACAGCTCCCTCTTAGTTTTTTTCCCAGCACTTCACATTTTGGAATTACTTAGTTGTCCACTTGTCCACTCTCTTGTTCCCTCCCTTGGCCATGAGTTTTGGGAGAGCAATGCCGTATCTATCTTGTTTACCTTGTGTCCCCAGGCCTAGCCTAGTGCTGGACCCATAGTAGTCCAACATTTGTTGCAGAAACACCAAAAACCTACAGAATAAGGCAAGTAATACCACTCAGGTACTACCACCTTGGATTTAGAAGAGATCATGGGTATGAAAGTGTGGACAAACCAAAGAATGGTATCAATGAGATCAGTGGATAACTGAATACAGGGGGAGAAACAAGTGTGGGGAAAAAAATAAGGCTCCATGCTTGAATGAAAAGCAAAAAGCAGCTCTGCTCTCCTAATTCTAGGAGAAGAGTGAATTAGAGACAGGTTTCCAACCCAGCTGTGATGAGAATGGATAACTTTGTAATGTTTATTTCCTCATACTTCCTTTTTTTTTTCGCCTTGGCTGCTAAGAAGCTTAAAGCTAAACTTGGGACTCAATTGTTAATTTTCTGTTAAAAACAAATCATGTTTTGTGAAAGTACCCAGCACCCTGCCTGACACACAGAGGAAGCTTAAAATTAAACAGTAATGTCCATGTGAAGTCTTAGATTTTATTATATCTTTCCCATTTTTATGCTAAACTACCTTATATCCTCTTTGAAGCAGGGAAAGCCTCAAGAAGTCTTGTTTTTTATCACTATAAAGATAAAATCGTTCATAATAGTCAAAAGTGGAAACAACCCAAATGTCCATCAACTGATAAATGGCTAAATAACAGGTATATATCCATACCATGGAATATTATTAGGCAATGAAAGAAATGAAGTGCTGACATATGCTATGCCATAGTAAACCTTGAAAACATTATGCTAAGTGAAAGAATCCAGTCACTAAAGACCACGTATTGTATGATTCCGTTTATATGAATTGTCCAGAAGAGGATTTCCATGGAGACAGAAGGTAGATTAGTGTCTGCCTAGGGCAGGGGTTTGGAGGGAATGGGGAGTGACTGCTCATGGGTGTGGAGTTTCTATCTGGGGTGATGAAAATGGTGGTGGTGATGGATGCACAACTCTTTGAATATAGTAAAAACCATTGAATTGCACTTTAAATGAGTGAATTTTGTGGCATGTGAATTATATCTCAATAATGCTGTTGATATTGATTAATTAAATTAGAGTAAGACCACCCCTGGTTCTCTGATGAAAGCCTGACGGAACAGGCCAATCAGAGTGGGTTTGTATCAAATGCCAGCTTTAACTGGACACGGAGGATAAAAGACCTCCCTCTCTCGCTCCCTCCCTTCTCTCTCCACCCCTCCCTCCCTTCCTCCTTCACTTACAAATTTTCTTGGCATTCTTCTGGAGACCCCGACCAGAGATGGATTAGACTGGCCTTTATCCTCAAGGAGCTAGGTTTTGTTGGGGGTGGAGCAGGTGGGAAGGAGGCGTGTAAAGGATGAGCACAGTCAGGACAGACCGTAACTCACTGGGCGCAGACGAGTGTTGTGGGGATTCTGGCAAGAGATGGTCTCTGTGTGGAAGAACATCTTTTGTCACAGCAAATACTGTTTAATTTCTTCATTCTTATGTGAATTCAACAGGCAGTTACTGTGTGTGGTGCTGGGGATACAGAGATGAGTAAGACAGTGTGTCCCCAAAGGGTGGGTGGGGCACATGAACCAACCATGGTAGCTTAGCAGGGTGGGGGCTAGAGATGGAGGGAGGTCTGGAAGGGGCTGCTCAGGGAGACCTCGCAGCTTCTTGTGCAGTTCGTGCTGGAATGATGAGACTGTTCAGCTTGGCAAAGCAGCTCAGAGACCTTGCAGAGAGCTCAGTTTAGGGCAGGCCACACAGCTTTCCTGACCTGTTACTTGCCTAACCAAGGCAGAGGGCAGCATGGTGCCTTCTCCTGGGTCAGGGGATTGGTTGTGAACGCCTGGTTGGGAGTCACTTGAGGCTGGAGGGGCCTCCCTCGCTTTGCATGGTCTTTTGTCCGGCACAGGTGAGGTGCCCCTGCTCTCTAAAGCCGAGCAGGCCGCTCAAGAGAGGAGGCTAGGCGGAGTGGTCCTGGCGGCAGAGTCTGCACTGCAGGGAAGACCTGGCCGGGAGAGACGACGGGCCCTGTGTGGGATGTTTGCCACTAGAGGGAGTGCCGAGTCATTCTCAGTCACCAGCACAGGGCTCCCAGGGCTGCAGGCTGCCTTGGGCGGCAGCCAGGGCTTGAGGGTTCCTGGGAAACTCACTCCTTTGCTCTTTTCCATTTAAAGATTTCCAAGAAGCAGCTGGGCTCAAGAATTCTTAGCATTGCTCGTCGGGAATTTGCAGAGCCCTTGTATGTGGGATGTAGTCTCAGGCCTGTTGTGAACCCTGGGGTGGCCGTGGCAGGGATTCCTGTAGCCCAGAGAAGCTGTCCTTTCTCCCAGCAGTGGAGGACCTGAGGAAAGGCCTCAGTTCTGTTCCCTTGTGGGGAGTCTGGCCTGGCCTCAGAGCTGCAAAGGACAGGCTCCTGGGCTCTGGGCAGTGCCTCGGCTCTGTGCAAGCTGGAGAAGTAGTTTAGTGCTTAATGGGGGAAGAGAAGAGGCGTAGGACTCAGGCATGAGGTGAGACCAGGCTGGCAGGACGTGTAGTGGTGTTAGACACCTGGAGACAGGAAAAGCTGGCTTCTGACATCTCAAACATGGGGCCAGTGGAGCCAATAGCCATGGTGGGGTGGCTCAGAGTGGAAACAGCCAAATTTGGCAAGAAGGGCTCTGCTGTGGCTTTCTTGGCATGGCCCTTAGGTAAAGAGCAGCAGAAAGTTACTTGTGGATGCCCCTAATTCCTGGCATGAGCAGCTCTTACAGGTGTGGGTTGGGTTGGCCTCCTGTGGTGACTGGCTGATGGCTGCCACCTTTGGATACAGGGCTAGGACTGGGTAGAATGTCCAGAGAATAAGCCCTGGTCCTTGGCTGCCACTGACATGCAACTAAGATCTTGGGCTGCATCCTAGATCTTCTGAACCAGCCCATGGTAAGGGTGTGGGAGGCTTGGGGCCCACGATCTCCCTCCAGCATTGACTCCTGGGTCTGGTAGATAAACCACGCTTCGCAGGCCCTGGGCACTGGCAGCAGGGGTGAGGGGTACAAACTGGGGCTCTATGTGCTGCAGGAAGCCAGTGCACCATTTGCAGCAGGAGTAGGTCAGAGCTGGCCTGCTGAGGCTCCTGTCACTGCTGTGGTTAATGCTGGTGATTACCATGGTTACCCGAGGCTGGAAGCTCTGACAGTCAAAGGCAGAGCAGGAGAAGGATGTCCTCTCCCTACGAGGAGCCACATGGCTGCCTCTGATTCCCTGGGCAGGTTTCTCCTGGCAAGTACAAGAACCTGGACCAGAGAAATTATTCTGCCAGGGCTCAGCTGATCCATGCATCACCAGTCATCAAGCACTGGGGACCTTTGGGGGTACTGTCCTTATCACCTTCAGCATGAGGGAGGCAGAGGGGGTGTCTGGGCCCTGCCCTCAGTTTGCTCTGTCTTGGGAGGACAGAGAAGAAAGAAGAGATGCTTGGACAGGTCCTCAGGGAGCTCAGAGTCAGAGGAGGGGAGCTCTTAGAGAGGTAGGGGGAGAATTCAACACAGATTTTTGAGGATCCAGGGATGACTTTTGGGACTTGTGCTTCCTGTGCTGGCTTGAGGCTGTGATTGCACCCTCTGGAAAGAGGACACTGGCTGGGAGTCAGGACCCTTGCTTGGCCAGTGGTCCAGCTGGCCCAGCTCCCGCTTGGTCCTGGTTTCCCCATCTGCAAAGTGGGGTTAATGATTACTAATCCCCCACCTACTTCAAGTCTGTGGGGAGGACTTTTTAAATGAATAATTTTGTTCATTGAAATGAACCAACGGATTTTAAGTCTTTGGAGAAAAGGCCTTATTTATTATTATCATCAACTCATTGAGCAGAAATTCCATTTATCTCCTTTGCCGCCTCCCCAGTGCTGCAGCCACTGAGAACTGTGTTACCTCGGTGAGATGACGGGGCTCTGCACGGCCACCCAAATCCCACCTCTGGGGATTCCTGGGGGCCTGGGGAGGCCACGAGTGGCTTCCCCTGAGCTCTGAGCGGACACCAGGACCAAGAGCAGAGCAGGAACTTCAGGCCCAAAGGCTACAGCAGGAGTCCGAAGGTTCTTAAACAGGGTGTCTGGCCTGGGTGTGAGAGCTGGGGAGAAGGGAGCGGGAGCAGGTGTGGAGCAGGCCGGGTATAGGGCTCTTTTTCTTTGGTTCATTATCGTTATAGGTTCACTTTAAAAATGAGAAGATACCGATGTGCAAAAAGAAAGCGAGAGAATGAAGAAAGAAAATTAAATCACTTATATTAAGTAAATTCTGATACTTAGTTCCGGTAAAGTGTCTAATCTCGAAGGCCGCCATAAGTGTCTAAGGGAGTGAATGAACTCAGATGATTGTAAACTCTCTGATGAACATCTGCCAGACTTTTCTGAAATAAAGATTTAGCTTTTTCAGAGAGGTTTTAGGTTCACATCAAACTGAGAAGAAGGTACAGAGAGTTCCCATATGTCCCCGGCCCACACACGCACAGCCTTTCCTATTATCAATATCCCCAGCCAGAGGTACATTTGTCACAATAGATGAACCTGCACTGACATATCATTATCACCCAGTCTATGGTTTCCATCAGGGCTCACTCTTGGTGTGGTCCATGCTATGGATTTGGACAATTGTAGAACGACGTGCACCATACAGAGCATTTCCACTGCCCTAAAAATCCTCTGTGCTCCTCTATCAGACATTTTCCCCCTCTGTATATATGCACGTCTAAATTATATTAGGCACATCCCATTACATAAATATATAATATGCTTTTCAAGATAGGGTTATACTATACACTTTGATTTGAATCTTGTTTTCCTTCTGAAAAAGAAAATGAGGATAAGAAGTTTGGAACACCTTGCCCTCAATCATTTGGGTTTGACTCCTGTAAGTCTTTGTATTATTCAGCTAAGGTCATGCAGCTGAAGTGAGGAAGGACAAGGACAGATGTGACAAAGGACAGAGGCCCTCTGAGGCCGGGCGGGAGAGGAGGCAGCGAAAGGCAGGTGCTGAGACAGAATGTCCTTCAGCTACACAGTGCTCTGCTGACCACTGCCCTCCATGAACGCTGTGCCTGCCCCTGTGCGGGTCTCAGTTGTGACTTCCTTTTCCAGAGTTCCTTGCTCTTCCAGGGACATCACTCACTGAACAAAAGGCGTGTGTCCAGGCAGGTCTTTATTGATTAATTTTGGTCCGGCAGCCTTCCCAGGGCTTCCCGGATCCTAGCAAATCAGCAGGTGTCTTCTCACGTACCTGAGGCCCTCTTGTACCTGGGCTGGTGAGAGAATCCTCACACCATTGAGCCTTTAACTGCCCACAGCACTTCCTCTGCGTGCCTCATCTTTGCTGACGGCTGCTCCTTTATCTCCCTGGGTCTGAATCTCAAGTCTCCTTGACCACTGGGCTGTGCTCCTAGGACCCCTTACTTCTTACTAGTCCTCTGGTCTCCACACATCCTGTCCGTATGGTCCAGACCCACATGTTGGCCTACACTGATGGCTGGGGGAGAAGGAAGCAGCCCTGCCATCCTGGCACAGTACCAGCCCCCTGAGCGGGCAGTCATCATGACATGTTGATGAGTCTGGCAGAAGCAGGGCACTCAGACCTCCTCCTCCTGGGTCAGACAAGGCTCCAGGGGTGCCTGACTGATGGTGGGCAGGCTCCAGCTCGTCCCATTAGGATGGATGCTTCTCGTTTCTGTTTCCCTGCGGGCGTGGCTTTGCACACCTGCTGCTCCCCACCCAGGATCTTTTCCTAGCCATTGAGCCGGCTGGTTAGGAAGATGAACAGTTTGTTCCTGAAAATCCTGGCTCCTGAAGGCTCTGCTTTTAAAGTTCTTCTGTCAGACTTTTATACTTTTTCTGCCTCAAGCGATGTGCCCAAGGGCTCTTCTGTTTACCCTACTATCGTCACATTTCCTCCTGGCCTGGCCCGTGTTGGTAGCTTGGAGTTGTGAGAGGAAGCTGGCTTGTTGGCCAACAGGCTGGATCGGGGCCTAAATTAATGAAGAAAAACTCAACTGGGACAAATGTAAAGTCCTCCAGTTAGGCCTTTCCTCCACCAAGGGCTGCGTGGATATGTGCACGGGGGGTTCCAGAGACACTGCTCAAGATCTGAGTGAAAGCAAGCCTCTTCACGCCTGCAGCGTATCGCAGGCTTCCTGCTGCACTCACAACAAACTGTGCTCCTTCCACGGCCAGCCAGAGCAGCTGACCCTCAGTCCTCAACTGGTGGCCCCCTCCCCGCTCACATGCTCTGCCTCCCTGTCCTGCCTTCAGCTGCCTCCGTCTCAGGCCCTTTCTAGCTGCAGGGCTGACTCGGGCCCAGGCATCTTCCTCAGCGCTCCTGCACTACCCTTCTCGTTGGCCTCCTCTAGGTGATTCAGGAATCCCCTTTGGAGAGGCCCTCCTTGGCTACTGTACCAGAAGGAGTCTTCCCTGTTCCCTCCTCATATTATCTATTCTTTTTCTTCATAGTACGTATTGCAATTTTCTTATTTTTTGGTCTCTTTACTTATTTATGATCTGTCTCTCCAAATGGCCTCCATGAGAGCCAGGACCACGTTATGTCTCCCACTGTATGCCCAGCACCTAGTGGGATGCAAAGCATATGATAAGTGCTCCATAAATAAGTGATTGAGGAATGGTTTAGAACACACATAAGAATGTCTTCACTCTAGGTGACTTTAGGCTAAACCCGAGTGAGACATATAACCTGTCACTCTCTGCTGGATGCTTGCTCCAAAGGAGGGGGAGAATTGGCCCACTCTGCTTACACAAATACTGCAGTTCGGGAGCTCCAGGCATGGTTCTGGGTTTACAGCATCAGTAGTGTGTCAAGAAAATGGCAGGCACCTGGAGTAAATTATGCCTTGAAACCATGGGCTTTGAGGAAAAGAAACTCAGGGCCTTTCACTTGGAGAAGGGAAGGCTCAGGGATACCTAAGAGCTGTGCACAGATATCCAAGGCATTGCCCTATTGTGGAATAGGGCAATGTACGGTCTCATTTTGTGTGCTTGGAGTGGGTTGGCTTGAAGGAAGTGATCTCCCCATCATGGGAGGTATTCCTAGAAGCTTTCCTTGGTGAGGACGCAGGACTAGATGACATTTAAAGTTGCTTTCAGGCTGAAGCGTCCACACACCTAAAAATGACTTTGCAATGTCTTTGTTGGGTTGCTCCAACCAGCCTGGGACAAGTAGGAAGAGCAGCTAATCCCTTTTCAGAGGACTGATTGCCCTCCTCAAGCAGTTTTTCCTGGCCCTGGAAGTCTGCGTGTGTGTTTGTGGCAGACCGGATTATTGTTGAACACATACTGCAGTCAATATTCACTCTCTCATCCTCCTCAGGGTGGCATATACTTTTTTGCCTCACTCATTTTGGGCCTGGTTGTGTAACCATGCACGGAAGTGAGAATGTGCCTGAAATGTTTGTGTTTGCCCTCTGGCACTCCTGCCGCCTCCATGACGTAAGTATGCTCTGGGTAGCCACAGTTCCAGAATGAAGCGACCGTGGAGAGCGGACCTAACCTCGGCCTGACGGAGTCCAGCCAACCTGCAGACCCATTACTGAAATGGAATAAATGTCTGTTGTTGTAAGCCACTGAAATTTGGTGATTATTTGTTACACAGCATTATCACAGTATGACCTGACTAACGAGCGTTCACGGTATTCTTTACGTAGAACCACTCCAATACTCAGGCCTTTCTGCAGAGGGCTTCAGGTCTGAGATGCTTGCTTGGTTGCAGGTAATTGAGGAATCAGGATTTAGTAAACGGTATTTTTCCCTGTCCAGACTCCTTTCCATGGCCTCTTCCTGGAGGGTGCATCTCCTACATTTACAGGACAATTAACCACATTTACAAAATTGCACCGCCTCCCCACGAAGCCACTTCTACAGGCTCTCAGAACTCTGTCCCCGACAAAGACTATTCCCGTTGTGGGAGGACCTCAGCTTTAAGAGGAGGACTGAGAGGCTGGAGCTCAGAGAGACAGACGGACCTTTGAAGCTGCAACAGCAGGTGGGGAAAGCCGGCAGGGCCTTCCGGAAAGCACGGAGAAGGGAAGCGGCTGGATGCTCACACACTGCGAGGACTTCGCAGACCCAAACCAGAATGTTCTCTGTGATGTCAGGTGAGCTGCTCCTTAAGCGCCTCTACCTCCAACCTACCCAGCACAGACATGCTGAAAAGTGGCTTTTAAAACGTCTGTGCCTCTTATCTCTCTTATATTACCCTCTGAAATGAAATCTGAAACACTTCAGTGGGGTCTGATGCAGAGAACTGTAGGCAGATAGAGGTTCAGGCAGGAGCAGAACAGAGGGAGTCAAAAGCCCGGGAGAAAAGCATGAATGGGCTTGGAGAGGACAAATAAAATAGCAGAGACATTTCTACGGGTCTCCCCTACCTCTCAGAACAAAACAATTATGAGATAAGAGAGGCATGGATGGGAGGAAATTCTTTCATTTTTCACATCGCAAGCTGGAGAGATCCAATAGGCTGTTTATGAAGAACAATAAAGAAGATACATGAACTCAGTAAAGAGGTTGTTACAAATATATTGGATGGTTTTGAAAGGCCAGGGTTTTCTCCCCCCTTTTGGATAAAGCTGTCAGCTAAGTATTAAAAGATTTTTTTTTTTTTTTTGCTTTTGCTTTTTTTTCTTTTTTGCAAAAAGCAATAACTGGCACTAGCAGTTTGTTACAATTGGCAGAAAGAGTTATCACTTTTATTTAGGATTTGGAAATGCAATCAAAGAGGGGCAGATTGGAGCTTGAATTAAATGAAGCTTAAACAAGCAAAAAGAAAAATCTCCACTGGTCTTTTAAACAAACAAACACAAAAATTACAGCTCCTTGTTGCTAATTTGAAGCTATAAAAAAATTGACACTCACACTTGATAAGATGGTGCCAAGCAGAGCGGTTGCTGTTTTTTTTGTGTTGAGTACTGAATGTTCTGATTATTTTTAAAAGTAAAAACCCATTGTTTTTGGAAACTCTTTGGTGGGACCTGACTAGCATGGGAAGTCACGGCGAAGATTCATCCCATTGGCTTTGGAGGAAATGATTTCTTCCTAGGATAATTTAAATAGACAAAAAAGCTGGAAGAATCAGTTCTGTTTAAATACCTGTTTCCACGTTTGTTCTGTTTTGTAATCCCTGAATATCAAATGATTCCCTGAAGTTGTGAAAACATTTCTACCCATGACTTGCCCTCACATTATTTCAGTTTTTTTTGATTCATCCTGATACAGAAAGTTTTCATATTAGCTAGTAACTTCCTTATCTAGATCACGGCTCTAAGAATCAGAATAGCAGCAAAAATGTCCCCTGAGAAGATAAAAGAGATGTCACAAAGTGTTTGCTCTACATCTCAGAGATTGTGCCTACAGTCTATAGACTCATTCAAGATGCTTAAACCCTAACCAGAGCAGCACCCTCGTTTTAAAACCCAGAGTGAGTTTAGAAGCAAAAAGGGGTCCTTTTCTGGGCAGGGGTAGTGACTATCAGAAGTGACAGCAGACAGTCTGGGAATAAGAGACAGAAAAACTACAAAAACAGACCCAAACTCATAGATTTGATTTAGTAAAGGAGTAAATACTTTCCCAAGTGTGATGGTTAATTTTGTGTCAACTTGATGGGCCATAGGGTGCCCAGATATTTGGTTAAACATGATTCTGGGTGTGTTCTGGGCAGGTGAGGGTGTTTTGGGATGAGATTAACACTTGAATCAGTAGACTGAACCAAGCTGATTGGCCTCCCCAATGCAGGTGGGCCTCATCCAATCAGTTGAAGGCCTGAATAGAAAAAAAAGGCTGACTCTTCCGTGAATAAGAAGGAACTCTTTTCTTCCTATCTTTGAACTGCAATGGGACCTTGGCCTCCTCCTGTCTTTGGACTCAGAGGGACTGGAACTTACACCATCAGCTCTTCTGGCTCTCGGGCCTTTGGAAGTGGAGTGGAAATACGCCATTGGCTCTCCTGGGTCTCCAGCTTATTGACCTACAGATCTGGGAACTTCTCCCTCCATAATTTCCTTAGCCAATTCCTTATAATCTCTCTCTCTCTCTCTCTATCTACCTATCTATCATCTGTCTATGTCAACCAATCATCCTATTCGTTCTGTTTCTCTAGAGAACCTGGACTAATACATTAAGCTTTGCTTTGGTTGCGGGGCTCCACGTGCTTGAATTGACAGTGTTTACCCTGTGTCATGAAGGGAAGGTAGAGGGCTTCTGCTTCTTGTCACTCAGGTCTCAGATCAGCTGTGCCCCCCCGGTCTCTGCCCAGCACTGGGACCTGTGTCTATTCTGCCTGTTCAGGGCCATGCCTAACTGGCTGTTGCAGATTCTGAGCATCACTTCAGCTGCTAGAATACGAGCTCCAAGGGACCTTGAGCGGCTTATTCTCCACTGTCTCCCTGTGCCGACACGCAGTGAGCTGTCTCCTACCAACACTTGTTGAATGAATACACGTTCTTTGTACTCTTTCACAATGGTGTTGAATAGAAATAGTTTAAGAAGTTTTTAATAGCTAAAATTTTCTAGAATGTGTTAACGTTTAGAGAGAAAACTCCCAGGCTTTGTAAACACACCTTATCCCTCAGCACCCTCTCCCTCACCCCACCTGGACCCCGCCCATTACCCTGAGTGTGAAATGGTGTCCAAGGGCACATTCAGTTATAGCAAAATATGTGGAACAAAGAAACAATGCAAATGGAGTCTTATTTCCTCAATGAAACAATGTTACAACAAGGAGTATGTTCCTGTTAATAACTTGTTATAGAAACATGAGATTTAAATTCCAAGGTATATATTGGCTTGGAATTAGAACTGCAGTTGAATCCTGCTTTTTCCAGCTGATAGCTTTGTAACCTTGGGCAAGTCCCTTAACCTCCGCAGGTCTCTGTTTCCTCATCTACTACATCCGGAGAAATACCCACCTCATCGAGTGGTTGTGAGGACTAAACTCAATCATGTATGTGAAGTGCCTTGTGCATTACCTGGCATGTAATGAGAGCTCAATAAAATTTAATTCCAGTTCTCCTTTCTCCTTCCTCCAATTGAATCAAGGATTATGACAGATGTGTTTCCTGTGCAGTGTAAAGCTTTTTAAAGCGCATATAAAGCAATTAAATAGGGCAATGCAATAATTGATCACATAGCAGTTATTTAAGAGATCCTGGGGAGAGGCAGAGAAGATTAGGGGCTTGTGGAAACCCCTAGCGAGATCCTGGGAGGGGGCTGTTCAGCCAGGGAATCCTGTGACATGGCACGTGCACCTCCTGCTGGAAATGCTGTGAGAAAGGACAGGGTGGGGTGCTGGGCTGTGACTTCAAGATTGGGAATTTGTTGTAGGTCAAAAGCGTGACCCTGAGGGGTCCTGGCTGCTGCTTTCCCACAGGAAAAGGCAAAATGATGGAAGGAGTCGGTGAAAAGGCCATCGGACCTGTCTTCTAAATGCAATGCAAGCTTTGTGAATTCGTAATCTCAATGAGCCTAGAAGACAAGCCAGATGACCCAAATCTAAATTTCTCACCATGTGCTGCTGTGAAGAGGGAGGGACATTTGCAGGCCCCTTCTCCTGCTGCTTCGGAGTGTGATGTTGGAGGGTGGGATCCACAAGGCTGTATTTGGATAACTTCAGGGAAAGCCATCACTTGGGGGTGGGAGTGGGCTGTGCCACAGACAGAGTGGAAGGAGATTGGGGTCTGTAAGGAGCGCTCATTCAGTGGCCAGAGGATGTCCTTGAACGTGATTCAGATTTTAGGCAATCCTAAAAAAATCCTTGAGCATCTTTTTCCCTGGGGGGAGGGCAGGGGGAATTCTGCTTGCTCACATGATTCTTTGCTTCTTTGTGCCCCATTGATCCATGTTTTAGAGTGGAATTTAGAGGAGACATTCCTCAGAACGAGCCACTCCATGATGTGAGGTTGTCCCTGCCATCCTTCAAGATCAGGCTCAAGGACTTTCCCTTCATGAAGCATTCCTGCCTGCTCCACCGTGTGCTCTCCCCAGGGATGAGGCAGGAGCTGTGCTGGGAGGGTAGGATTCTATCTCTCTGGAGTTTGTGAGTTTTGTGAGACCATTCTCCATGGGCCTTTTGCATTTCCACATGTCTTGTGAGCAAAGGCACTGATGGCCTTTGTTCTAAACTCTGTCTTCTGAGATATTTGTATAGCTAACAGCCTTGGAAGATACAGACAGTATCTCCTTCTGGGGTAAAGAGCAGTAGCAAGTATTTGGAGAGATAAAGTGCTTTGTTTCTGACCCGGGAATCTCATGTCTTCTCCATGCATCCATAAAACTGTGGCAGGCTAACTTGTTAGCTTGCAAGCAGGATAAAATCTGGGACCCTCCACAGCTCTTCATAGTGAACTCCTCACAAAAGGAGACTAGTGACCATCCAGGGCTGGGGGCAAGGCTGTGTCCACTCGTAGGAGGACAGTGTCACGCTTGATAACAACCTGGGCAGCAGCTTTCTCTCAGTGAGCTCTCTCTTTCTCTCCTGGCCTCCTCCACACCTCCTCCTGTTAGGATTTTCTGCATCTCTGGGCCTTGTAAGACGACTGGGGGTTTTACCTTTCTCTCCTTTCCCTGGGGATGACTCTCTAGGCTCCAACCAGCTCTGACATCTTCTGCTCTACAAGGAGCAGCTTGTGTCAAGGCTTCTGGACTTAACTCCCTCCTCTCTCCCGCTCTGTCGCTTCCCTCACCTTTCTCTTGCAGGTGTGACCTGTGCCTCTTCTCTTCCTTCTAATTCTGTCCTCCATGGTCCACTTGCCAGCATGTCTGGCTACACCTCTTATTTGATAATTTTCCTAACCTCAGGGAGAGAAGAATGTTCCAGAGATGCCAGCACTGAGGGCAGACTTGCTGGAGGAACTTGTCAAGTGTGAGGCATGTTCACAGCCCTCCTTGGTCTCTTCATGCCTGCCTCAGTTTGCAGTAACATAAGAGCCTGCCTGTAGCAGCAGCCGGACCTGGCCTGTTTATTCTTAGCATCCCCCACCCGGCTCTCCCCCTCCACCAGCCAGGAGCTACCACTGTGCCTGGCACCCGTGGGGGATGCAGAGTGGCTCAGATAAATAAATGAAATGGGACCAGATCCAAAGCCGTCTGTAGCAGGCAACTGGCATTGTCCCTCACTATTTCTTCTCTATTCGTACCCTACAGTTTTACTCTTCTAACTACATCATGCTACAGTACTTTCTTAATCTGGTCTTCCTGTTGAAAAATACAGTTCTTATAATCATGATCAAGCAATAAACCAACTAGCTTTGTGGAGCATGCCCAGCCTTGGATCTGGTTAGGGTCATGCTGGACAGAGCTTGGAGCCCACTTCCTAGGGGGGCATGGGGAGGAAGTGCAAGGAGATGGCCCCTGCGGAGACACTGCAGATGAGAAGAGGGCAGCCGGCTGGGGCAGTCAGGAGAGGGTCCCAGGAGAGGGAGGCTCGTGCTGGGCCCACCGAGCCCTCAGCATTTGTCAGCAGCAGACTGGAAATCCTGGAATTTAATTTAATATTTGCTTATTTAGGGTGGCAAGACTTTAGGTGGCCTTGCACGGATCTGCCTGCACCAGCCTCAGTGTCTGAAAAGATGTGTTTGGGTCCTTCCCCCCCCCAGGCCTTCCTCACCCCTCTCAAAGGGTGGACTGCGTTTGCTCAGGGTCTCCCCCACGAGGCTTGCTTTTCACCTGTTTTAGGTGATGAAACGTATGAATGGAGAGGGTTAAGGAAGGTGAAGAATGCTGGAGGCATTCAGCCAAGACTATTCTTGGGCTCCTCTTAGTATTCGTTCATTCATTCATTCACTCACTTGACTCAGTGATATCACTTAATGAACCCCCACTCTGGGTTGGGCTCTGTGACCGGCCTCACCGGGCATTGGTAAACAGTGGCGAACAGAACAGGTGCATCCTTGCTCTTGGGGAACTTGCAAGCTAACGAGGGAGACAAATGAATAAATGCAGACTGTTATTGTGCTGTGCAGGAAAAGAGCCAGGCGCTCTGAGAGCGAATCATAGAGGGGCCTATCTTAAGTTGGGTGGCCAGAGACAGCCTGGCTGCAGAAGGGACCTTCCTGCAGAGCTCTCAAGAGTGAGTAGCATTAGCTGAGTGATGAGAAGGGAAAAGCATTCTGGGCAGAATATAAGGTGCTGGGCGCTATAATGCAGGAATAGAGTCTGAGGAGCGTAGCCAGTGGAGGAGGATACAGAGCAAAAACAAAACCGTCAACCAATGAATGAAAGAAGACCTTCATCTCAGGAGAATCCAAGAACTGGGCTGATCTGGGTCTTCATGTTTGATAGACACACTGAGTTTCTTGCCCCCTAGCTGGCCCCAACCAGTGGCTCCCCTGGGGTGAGATCAAGGAGGGCACCAGGGCTGTGAGGCTGCATGATGGAAAATCCCGGGTGGTTTCTCAGGCCCCCAGTGACTATGGAGTTCCCATCCTATCACCTCGTACCCTACAATATATGTTTCTGCAAATGCTTTACCAAACTGGACTGCTACCCCTGGCTGAGTCTTCGACGAAGATAGTACCTGCCATGGAGTTGAGAGTCTGAATCCTGGCTGCAGAGTTCAGAGGCCAGGACACCTATGATGGAGGTCAGAGGGCAGAGGCACCTGTCACGAAGATCTGCGACCATGGCACACGGTATGCACCAACTTTTTGCGCCATAGTTGGGAGAAGCTCATTTGACATTTTCTAACATTTTCCCAATTGAATGAGTGGTCTGTGGGTGCCATGAGAACACTCATCTGTCAGTTTTGACAATGTAACAGAGTGTGTTATTTATACTAAAACTAGTCTGTATAAAAGATGAGGCTCCAATGGCGGCACCAATGAAGTCTTAAGCTTCTGCCACCTTCCCTTGGAGGTGATTGAATTACTTGGAAAGTAATTTTCTCTTATGCTTTACTAAACCAGAGCACATCATGCACACTAGCAGCCTCTGCAGACCAATGACATCACACAGGCCCTGTCTGAAGACCTCCTACCCAAGGTGGTCCATTGACATATCTTGTCTCAGTGAGTCAATTTTTGGGATGGTAGAGTCCAGAAACAAGGGTGGCTCTTGGTTCAGCACAGAACACTGGGAACCGGATGGTCTCTAATTCCAGGCTAACTATTACCGTCTCCTGTGCCTGGTGAGGGTAGGAACAGAGAGGACACAGGCAGGGGAAACTAGGTACCTGCATTCACCTTATGCTCCCTCCATCAGGACCACGGCCATTATGGCTGCCATTTATTGAGGGCCTGTTATATGCCAGCCCTGTGCTGAATACTTTATCCAAATGATCTCATGTGGTTTTCATACCAATCTTAAGCAGTAGGTACTACTAACATCAAAGGAAACTGAGTTTCTTGAGGGCTCAGAGGGGAATTAGTCACTCCTGCATGCGTCTCAGGGGAGGGAGCAGAGAGGTCTGATTCTGTAAACTGTGACTGGATGTCAATCTTTTCATGGTCTTGAAGTTGGGAGCAAGAGGAGGTGGTAGAGAGAGGCAAACTGAAGAGTTCCAAATGGTTCGTGCACGTTTTTTGAAAGGCTGATGAAGGCACTTGCTTTTAAATTTAGCCGCATCATCCTCAAATCCCTGCAGTGTGTTTTGGGTGTAGAAGGAGGGACGGAGAGAGTTTATGTGGGAGAAGACCAGCTCAGGCAAGCATCAGCCCTGAACCTGCAAAGACTGCAGCAGCACACAGTAGGTGTTTCATTACCTGTGGGATTCATTGGAGTCACTCCTTAGGGACGGCTGCCTGCCCCCGCGTGTATGTTTCTGAGGATGGCGGTAGCTCTCGCATGATCTCAGTTGTGGCATGGCATTCACAATCTCACACATGATCCTTTTAAAGACATGTCTGTGATCTGGGATCAGCAGGGGCGGGGGAGGAGATTCTGTCTTCAGAAAGGACCTGTCCCATTTACTCAGGGGCTGTGACCATTGATCTGAGGCCCCTGGGCACCAGGGACAGGCCAGGAGTTTGAGGCTGGGCTACACTGGCTAAAGATTCACAGGTGCTCTGAGCATCTGCAGCTCGGGGTCTCAAGGGTGCCCGACTTGCAGTATCTTCTTAATGGTGTTTTTGGACAAAAGAGGTTGCAGAGGGGCCACTTTGCTGGCTGTGGGGAGAGCCCAGTCTGCACTTTCCCCTTTTCCCCCTTTCCAGGAGTGAGCTTGTTTGACAGCAGGAGGGCCAGGCTGACTACCTTTAGAGGTCAGATCTCGGGCCTTCGCCTGCATTTGTCTGCTGGCCACAGCCCGCAGCCTGATTGGAACTGACTTCCCCCCAGGCACTCAGCGCAGGCCTATTAGGCTGACAGTCTGTAATGTGTCGGGAGGCCCCGAGTTAGCGCTGCTCCCAGGTAGGCCTCTCTCTGCCCTCGTGGGCCGGATCACAGATGCTCCCCGACACCTGCATGTGCTGGGGCCTGTGCCAGGCTGAGTAGGGGCTGCCTGGAGGGCAGAACTGAGGCAGAGCACTGCCCTCGATGACCTTGGAATCCGGAGAGGAAGGTTGCCTGGCCACAGCTGACTCTAATTCCGAGCAGGGGCTCTCTCTGGAAGTCCTCCTGCTGTGTCACAGGGGCAGCTGAGCTCTCTGAGCACCAGCACCTCCCTGCCCCAGTTGAGTCTGGGAAGTGTTCGGCCTTGGCCATCAGACCAGGGCTTCCCAGGCACCGTAGGCTCACTCTGCTCAAGCTGTCAGTCAGCCTTCATTAAGCACTTCCTGTGTGTCCTCTCGCCAGACTCCAGGAGAGGGTGGATATGTGTAGAGGGTTTGAAGACCTGCATTCTAGTCCTGGCTCTGCTGTCAACCAGCTGTTTGGTCTTGAACAAGCCTTTCTGGGCCTCAGCGTGCCCATCTGTAAAACGACAGGACTACAAGATGACTATAGGATTTCTGAGAGTTCTTCTCTCTTTGATATGCTGATTCCTTCTTATCCCTTAACTCCTCTCCTGCGCCTGCTCCCAGAACCTAGCATAGAATTGATCACATAGGTGGTGCTTGATAAATGCTCACTGGCCAGCATCATGCACCACAACCCAGATCTCTGAGGGCAAATGGTCCCGCAGCCTTACTTTCTGCCTCCCAGAGATCCAGGACTATAGGGCGCACCCCACACCCTGCTAGAGAACAGACTGTGCCAGTTCCTGGAGCCCTCACTCACATAAAGGATGCCTACTGTGTACACGGCCCTGGGCTGGTTGGGCTGTGGATGCAGAGATGAAAGAGGCACCATTCCTGGCCAGCCCAGGAGGAAGGCCCAGCCATTGGTTAGGTGGGTGCTCTTGTCATAGAGACTTCCATAGCATCACACTCAGTTCAGGAGATATTTATGTCCTGGAGCATCCTGACAGTGCTCCATCTTCCAGAGCATACATTCGAAGTCTTTGCTAGGGCTTCAGCCAGGAATAGCTAATTACGTAGACTCTTGTTACTCAAAGCAGCATCAGCATCACCTGATGCTGTTAGAGAGGCAGGCTCTCCACCCCATCCCAGGCTACTGAGTCAGAATCTGCATTTTAACAAGACCCCCGGGACCTGGATGCACAGTTAAGTTTGGGAAGCCCCGGCAGAGACCATTCTCCCCAGGTGCAAGGCTCAGGGCTCCAACAGCCCCTCATGGCCCGTGGCCATCATTAGCCATTTAGGTGGTACACTTGTTCTTGCTGAGGCCTGCAGAAGGGCTTCATGCCTCCAGCTCTTCCAAGAGTACCCGGGCTACGTGTTGACTCCCTTGGTGTCTGTCTTTGCTGAGAATGGCTCAGCTGGAACAACCCCCTCTTTGGACTCTCACACTCACGTATTTGCAGAAAGGCTTTCAAGATTTTAAACTGAGCAAATTAAAAAATCCCTTAGACTATGCCTGAAGAAATGCAGCTCAACCTTTCCCTTGTAAACACATACACAAACACACACACACATACAGACAAACACACACGGGGTGGGGTGGAGAGAGAGAGAAACTAGTAGAAAGCCTTTTAAAAAGAGACTGCCTGTATCGTGGGTTCTTAACCGGGGTCTGTGGTTGGGACTTCTGGGGGAGTCTGTGAGTCCCTGAATTAATACATGGAATACGTGTTTATGTGCATTTTCCTGGTGAGAGAGAGGGTCTGTCCTTTTCTAGATTCTCGAAGGAGTCTACGACCTAAAAAAGTCAAAGAACCCTTGGTCTCGGTCCAAGTCTGTTTCTTGGGATTTATTTAACACCTTGCTGTTTGGAGACAAATCAGGGCCTCACCGAAGGGCTCTTTATGAAAACAACTTCTGTGCTGCCAGTTAGGCATGACTTTTCTTCCCTCTCTCTGCTCCTCTAAATTTCTCTTTGTTCTTCCTATTATCTCTATCAAGGGCTATTTTCAGGGCTGATTGGAAACGGAGAGTGGGTCTGGCAGCACAGCGACAGGAGAGAATGTTTGCCGGAAAAAGCATGGGCTCCAGTTGAGAGCAAAGGCAATTATTCCTCAGAATTGGCCCATATTCCATCCTTGCCTTCTTTTTACAAGTGAATCAGTGAAGCCATTTCTAGAAAATGGCAAAGAGCAGATTTAGGCCTGCAATTTCCTTGTCTCTGCCCAGATGGACGTCCTGGGACAGGCGCCATGTCACGCGCTCTGGACTGGATGGGGTGGGCGCTCTGATCTCAGGGTCTCATTCTCTATTCATCCTCTGAGGGCTTTGCTGTGCTGTGGGTGGGGGTATCTCTGGGGTAAGTCTGTCCCCTGGGGCTGTGAGGCCAGCCCCACTGGGTAGAAGTGAGCCTACCACTCTCAACATGGTTTGCCCCAACCCTGCACCTTTAACTCATGTGGCTGCAGGAAGGACACACGTGACATTGACACTGCAGCCAGAAGCACTCTAAGGATCACCCTGCCTGGCATTTGCTCCTCCGTTTCTGACCCTGTGGCATGCTGATCTCTTGTTTCTGAATGCAGATGGGGGAATCCTTGCTCTTGGAGGCAGAGATTGAGATCCGTATATTTGCACCATGGCTCTCCTAGAATGTGGCACTTATTTCTCCCCATCTTTCCCATCTCCTCAGATCTTCCTGGCCACCTCCAATAATCAGCCCCCTTAACCCAACCCCAGTGCCTTGCTAGCCCTTGCCCATTGCAAGGGGGGATTTGGCCAACACAGAGTCTTTGCTTCAGCCCATCAGCTACCTCCAGACACACCTGTGATCCTTACCTGTGCATCTTGGCCAACACATCTGCCACCTTCCTGACCGCTCCACTTAAGCAAATCCCAGCCCTTCAAATCCCAATTCCCTAACAATTATAGCATCTCCCGTCAGCAATGTATTTGTCCAACCCTCCTTCAGGCCAGGATTCTTCTTTCACTTGCCAGGGGACCCTCCAGCCTCTGCACCTCTGGGTGGGCAGGGGGCTCATTTACTCAACACAGTCTACTCCACCACTGGGAACCCGGGCCGTTAGCAATGCCTTCTTTGTGTTGAGCCAAGATCTGCTTCGGAAACTTTTCTCCGCCGGCGTGTGTCCTCTGGGATTGCACGGTGGGTAGAGCCACAGGCTCTGAATCAATAGAGTGGAGTTGAAATTTCAGCTCTCTCATCCACCGGCTGTGTGACCTCAAGAAAATCACTTAACTTCTCTAAGCACGAGTTTTCTCACTGAAAGACTGGGCTAACAATAACACCTATTTCAGTAGGTTGTTGTGAAGATTAAAGATTTTTGAGGCACAGGATGAGTGCGTGTTCCAGGAATAGCAGCTCTTGTTATAATTTTACTTTCTGCCTCTCTTAAACGTCTCATTTGGCCTTAAATTGCTCTTGTTTTGTCTCATTTTTCACGTGTGTGTCTGATCGACTCAACTAGACTGAGCTCTTGGAGGGTAGGGAGATATCTTCGTCTCTCTCCCCCCTCCACTGTTCCTAGCAGGGCCGGGTGCACTGTATGTGCTCGTCAATGGGTGGTTGATTGATTCAAACCAATCAGAAAAAGCTTGCTCCAGACGTATTTGAATTAACAAAAACTTGCAAGTAGTTCAGATTCAATGTTGGTTAAACAAGCCTTGTGGGTTTGCACCAAATGGCACAGTGATTATCCCCTCGACCACTTCTCTCTCTCCACGTGGCCATGAAAAGGCACAAAGGTAGGGTCCAGTCCCCTAGAGGAGGCGAGGACACTCCCAGTGCTCTCCTGAAGAGCGTTTCATCCAAAGCTGTGGCATCTATCCATGAGTGCGCCTGGCAGTGGGTGATGGCACGGCCAGTCTGAGAAGCCAGGGGAGGACTTCAAGGTGCAGCCGGTCCCTCCCTGGAATGGGGATGGGAGATACTGCGGATGGGATTGGTGTAGAGCATTGCTCATGGCAGCATCACCAGGCCACATGGGCTTACATCGGAAGCAGGTGCAGGGAGCTGAGGGCCCATGGCCTGACCAGTTCTGGTGGTTAGAGCGCTTGCTTCTGGCTCTTCTTATACGGCACCATGCTCACTGTGGAGCACCTTGAAGGTGCCTTCCTGGGCTGCTGAGACACACAGCAAAGCAAACTCCAGAGGCAGGCTGCCTGGACCACTGCTCCTGTCCTTAGGTCTCCTGTTTTTCTCCAGGCCCTGGGCTGGCTCTAACATTTGCAATGCCTGTGAGATCCTCCAGCGCTGAGGTTTATTAGCATCTGAACCTGGGGGAGTGAGCTCCCTGAGGGAGAGGAGGCTGTGGTTTTACTTCCGTATGATCAAGGCAGACTGTGGGGAAGAAGAAAGTGTGGAGATTAAGGACGGACTGCTTTGACGAAGAGAACGGATCTCTCAGGGTTTATGTGCCACCCAGGCCTCTTACGGTGAGTAGGTTTGTATTCAGCTAAAACATTTTATTTTATTTATTTATTTATTCTAAAGGAAATTGGATCAGGGCAACATTAAAGGTGGGGGAACGAAATGCAGAAAGCAGAACTCACAGCAAGGCACGACTTTGAGCAAGCACTGCTCGCAAACCAAGGAGGAAAGCGACTCATTAGAATGTGGCTCTCCCTGGGTTCCTGGAGGTGAAGTCTCAGCTCCTTCACTCACAGGACGGCTTAAAAGGAGAAGGGAAACAAAACTCAAGTTAGGCAATGGTCCTGGGAACCAGCCGTGTTCATTGGTCTCACCTGTTAAATGCCTGCCCAGGAACGGGTCGCTCCCCCAGGCAGTGACACTTCAGCCTGACCTTTGTGATGGGAGGTTAGGGAAGGCCCTCCTGCCCACCAAGTAAAAGGGCACCAACCGAGAAGACTAGAACCCCAGCCAAAGGGGCAACCTGAGCCCCTTTCGGTCTGTCCTTGTGGTGTGGGGTATTGTGACAGCCCCAATAGGTCATCTTGTGTCAAGGGAAGCTTATTAAGATGGAGCATGCTGAAGCTGCCCTCCGCAGAGTGGGCTTGTACAAAGGGAGATCATTCTTAAGGATGCCAAGAAGACTAGACACTGCAAGAGCTCATGCGAAACAGACCATGCGGGAAGACCTGGAGGAAAGAATCCTTGGAGTCTTGAGAGGAGCTTCTTACCAGGAGAAGAGGACAGGAATGATGGCAAGGCATGGCAGGGAGATCTTCCATTCTCTTTCCTCATCCACCACTGACTGCAGAAGCCTCCGAGGAACTTGTAGGGAGTACGGCTGCAAGAAGGAAGGGCCCTGAGACTCTGAGTTGCTGCTTGAGAAGAGCTACTGGGGAGAGCAATGGACTGTTGCTTGAGGGATCATTGGGAAATGACTGGTCATTGTGTTAAGCTATGGGGATTTTGGGTTGCTTGTTATAAGAGCGTGTCTTGCCTAATACAATGCTTAACTCTGCTTCTGACTTCATGAGTGTTAGCCCTGCCTATGGACGTGACTCATTCATTTAACAAACACTTTTGGAGCACCAGTTGTGTGCTAAGCATACAGTAGGAGTGGCCTGATGAGCCTAAGCAGACAGTGACAGGGAAGACTTCAGAGTAAAAGTGGAGGGTCACAAGGACAGGGGTGAAGTCTCACCAAGTTGGGTGAGTACACACCGGGCCCAGGTTCCAAGGAAAAGACATTGACCTTGCTTTGTTCAGCTCCAAGTCTGTACCTGTCAGCTGTGGGTGGTAAGGGCTGGCCAGTGTGCTTAGTCCGGCTGTCAGACTTCAGACGTTATATGGTGTCCTTGGAAGACATCACATCCCACACCCAGCAGGTTGTCCTGGCACCTGGGGCCTGGATCACCCTGAGAGGCCACTTGAGAGAAACAAGGGCAGCTTTCCCCATTTTTTGAGTGATAAATATATTCCTTTCACCTTTTGGCTTTTATATCGGTAAAGAAAAATGTGCATTAAGGAAAGAAATGTCATTATACCTTCAGCACACTTGGTGGGAAGTAGTGAGGACAGGCAAAGGGAATGCTTACAGTTGTTGACAAGATACCCCACTCAGGGGTAGAGCTGCAGCAGGCCTGAGGGTTGACCAGATGCCCCGCTCAGGGGTAGAGCTGCAACAGGCCTGAGGGTTGACCAGATGCCCTGCTCAGGGGTAGAGCTGCAGCAGGCCTGGGAGGCGTCAGCACCTCTCCGTGCCCCCTCCCTCCCAGCTGTCCACTGGCTTCTCCCAGGGCCACCCAGGAGGTTACAGCACATGCATCTTTAATTTTTTCAATTAATAACAATACAGAGCAAATGGAGTGGAGTTTTAATTATTCATACTTCATTTAGGAATAAAATCTTTGTAAACTAAAGGAAGAGAAGGGCCATATTACCTGATCTTAAAAAAAGAAAAAAGGAAAGCAATGAAAGAGGAGAGAAAATCTACTCACTGAACTGGTTTTTCTAAAGCTTTCCCTTCGGTCCATGCAGGTAGAGACAAGAGGGGTAAGTGGGAGAGAAGCACCTCCTCTGCTGGCAGGTCAGAGGGCTACTTTTTTACCCCTATCCTGGCCTGGTCACTGAAGCACTGTGTGACCTATAGCCTATTGCTGTCCCTTCCTGTGTCCACGTGAGCTGTCCTGCTAAAAGGCCAGAACCGACCAAGGACACTGGGGCAGAGTCATATTGGATCCTACATATTGACGAGTACTGACAGCACCTTCAGGCTGTGCACATGAGGTGGGCTCCAAGGGGACACTGACAGCACTACTGCCCACCCAGAACTTATGAGAAAGCCACTCGATGAACATGGCTCTACACACATATATACATCTATACATCTATGTGCATACACACGTGCCCACACACAGAACAGTCATGGAATCCTAGGTTGGGATGGGAAACTAGGACATCTCTGGGGTCTAAATTTTATAGTCTGAGAATTTGGGTTCAGAGAAGGGTGGCCAGAACAGATACAGGAGTCAGAAAAGGCTTCTCCTGAAGTCAGCCTTGAAAGATAGAGAAGGCTTAAATAGAGGTTGGAGAGAAGGGAGGGCATTCCAGGTGAGGAGCGTGCAGGGGCAAAAGTGCAGAGATGAGTGGGAATGACACTGGTCCCAGAGGGCGGAACACCAGTCCACAATAGGGGGTATGGCTCCATGCTGGGATCCGGGTTCCGTGCCACCTCTCTTGTTCAGGCTGGCATCATCTCTTGCCTGGTCTCCCTGCTTCCATCAACCTCCAAGCATCTCTTCGAGGTATCTTTTCTGAGCCATTGCTCATTCTCTTCACATATTTAATGACTCTTCACAATCTCCAGAGTTGGGTCCAAGCATTCCCAGGCCTTCTATATAGCGACTCTGTCCCCTCCTGCCTATCACTACCACAATCACCAACCAAGCTGGACTCTCCAGTCACAACTCTCCTATTCTTGTGCCATTACACATGCTGTTTCCTCTGCTTGGAGAGTCCTCTTCCTCATCTCTGTCTGCCAGGAGATCTCATCAATTCTTGAATGCTCATGTCAAATGCCCTTTGTCTGCAAGGACTTTTTTTTTCTTCTTCCCTATAAATTCTTGGTTAATGCTTGCTCAGTTGAACTAATCTGAGGTTGGCTTAACAGATATGAAGGGTCTAGGTACAGGGTAGCACGAGGTAAGGTTGGATTAGGAGAGTGAGACAATATATCAGGATTCTTGGTTGGATGTGACAGAACCCCAGATCAATTACTTAAGTAAAAGAGGGGATATAAGGAACGAAATCACAGAGTGGGCAGGAGTTGAACCTGCCTCAGAACTCTGTGCTCTTCATCCCCTCTCTCCCTTTTCTGCTTCTTTCTGTGTGAGAGCTTCATTCTCTCAAGCTAGCTGTTCCCATGAGCTGGAACCAAGAATCTAGGTAGCACCAGGTTTAGATCCTTACATCCTCACAAACAGAGAGAAGAAAGGGACTTTCTCCACCAGATCCACTTAGAAAAGCCTCTCAGAGAAGGCGTCTGACTGGCCCAGCTTGAGGCACATACCCATGCATGGACCAATTATGTGGCTGGGATATGGGAAGCTATTACTGCCCAGCTTGGGTCATCCAGCCACTACCGTGATGAGAGGAAGCGGTAGTTTTTACCAGAAGAAGCATTTTTGGGTGGTGTGTTAGTTTCCTATGGCTGCTGTAACAAATTCTATGAACCTGGTGGCTTGAACCAACAGAAATTTATTTTCTCACAGTTCTGGTAGCTAGAAGTTCAAAATCAGACCATGGGGCTTCAATCAAGGTGTTGGCACAGACACGCTCCCTTCAGAGGCTCTAGGGGAGAAGCAATTCATTGCTTCTTCCAGCTTCTGGTGGCTGCTAGCAATTTTTGGCTTGGGTTGCATCACTCCAATTGTCAAGGCCAGTATCTTCAAATCTCTCTTTGCTCTGCCTCCTATCACCTTTTCCTTTGTATGTCAAATCTCCATCTGAGTCTCTCTTATAAGAAAACTCGTGATTGTATTTGGGGCCTGCTTGGATAATCCAGGATCATCTCCCATCTCAAGATCCTTAACTTAATCACGTCTTCAAAGACCACTTTGCTATATAAGGTGACACTCACAGCTTCTAGGAGTAGGACCTGATATCTTTGGGGGTCATTATTTAACCCACTATAGTCTGCTCTCTGGGCCCTAGTGATTCATATCTGTCTCACATGCAAAATGCATCTCCCTCATCTCAACATCCCCAAAGTCTCAACTCATTACAGCATCAACTAAAGTCCCAAATGTCATCTATGTATCATCAACTCCAAGGTCCCTAATCTAATCATCTAAATCAGGTATGGGTGACCCTCTGGAGATGATCCATCCTGATGCAAAATTCTTCTCCATTTGTGGACCTGTGAAATCAGAAAACAAGGTATCTGTTGCCAAAATACAATGGTGGAACAGGAATAAGGTGACAGTTGGAGGCATTCCCACTCTAAAAAGGGAGAAAATGGAAGGAAGAAAGGAGTCATGGGTCCAAAACAATTTCAAAATCCAGCAGGGTAAATTCCATTAAGTTTCAAAGCCTGGGGATTATCCTTTGTGACTCAAGGCTTAGCCCTCTGGGTCCACAGCTCCACCCTCTGGACCTGTGACTCCAACCTTGGAGTCATTCTCCCTTTTTCTTGAAGGGTGGCATATGCTTGTAGCTGTGTGCTTTTATCAGCCTGTTCCCTGCTTATAAAATTTTGGGAGCCTGACAGCCTTTTCTCATTTCATCCTGTCTCTCTCCCTTTCAGTCCAGCTTGGCAATGCTTCTAAGGGTATAACATTCTCAAAAACCTTGTGAATCTCTTGTGTATGTCATGGAGATTCACATCATTAAACAAGAGAGTCCTTCACAGAGCTTTCCTAGATAATCCCATATCTATTTCTCACTTTAGCTGAGATGGTTGAAGGGATCCATGAGTCATATGCCTAAACTCTTTGGTATGAGAAAAAGATTGTCCTGCTATATCCTTAACCTTTTCTCCAGAGAAGATGGGAACTTGGAAAGACTGAAAAATAGCTGATGTAGGCTAGACTACGGGGCTCTTGAGTGCCATGATATATGATGGAGTTTCATGATTAGAAATATCCACACTATTGGAAGCACCTCACTTCACCCAGATCATGTAACAGGACAGCATCCATCAGGCTAAGGCAGATAGATTCCCTCAAATCCTGTTTCTCCCAAAGGCAGCTCTGTTGAGTGCAGGAACTAAGACTTATCAAATACTTATGTATCAGGCACTGGACTATGTGCTTTACTGACATTATCTTCCTTAATCCTCTCAATAATCCCACCAGAGTTTGTGGCTCAGGGAGGTTAGTATGAAATGAAATAAGGATTCAAGTGAGGGTTTCTATTGCACCACATCTGCTTCCAGAAGAAGGCGGGGAGAGTGCTGTCCATGGCTTAGTGGTGGGCAATCAAGGAGGCCTTTGAAAGTTACCTGGAGCTTTCAAAGGACCAAGTACATTCTCTGGATCTTATTTAATGTCTGACCAACATGTCAATTTCTGATTTGGTTGGTGGGCTGAGGAGATAGTGGAAGAGGTGGAGGAGATTGAAAAGGTAGCTGGGGGGGCTGGCCCGGTGCCATAGTGGTTAAGTTCATGTGCTCTGCTTCGGTGATCTGGGGTTCACTGGTTGGGATCCTGGGTGTGGACCAGTGCACTGCTTAATCAAGCTGTGCTGTGGCAGGTGTCCCACATATAAAGTAGAGGAAGATGGGGACGGATGTTAGCTCAGGGCTAATCCTCCTCGAAAAAAAAGTAGCTGAGGACAGAGAATTGCCTTGGAGCCCTAAACTGTGGGGCGAGTGGAGTCAGCCCTGCCACAGACACTCATGCATACAGCCTCCCATGTTGTTCTGCTTCAGCTCTTTCCCTCTAGAAAACCACCAAGCCTCAGAGGCTGACCAATGCCACAGCACAGACAGGGATGACATGGCAAAGGATACAATAGACGCAAAGACTCAGAGACACAGCTGTCCAAGCCCAGACACAGGGACACTGTCTGCATAAAGCACAACACAGAAGGTCAGAGGCAGAGTCACAGACCTCAGAAGGCGCCTCAGAGACAGAGCCCCCCAGTCAGGCTAAGTACAGGCCTGGGCACAGAAATGCTGTCGTGGAGACATGGTCACTGATACCCCAAGGTGGACCCTGAACCATGACTGTAGGCACAAAGAGAGCCTTTCATCACATAGACAGACAAACATAGTGGCATGAAGACTGAGGCGGAATCCCAGTTGCATGATCACAGATAGCCTGGAAGCAGCAACAGGTAACAGACACAACCACTGAAAGTGGTCGAGGCTGAGGAAGACACAAAGACAGCTGTAGGGAACTGGACGGGGAATAGGGTTTTCCCAGTTGCCCCTGAATTGCTGTCAGCTCAGCCCAAAGCTGAGGAAAGAGGGGCCAGTACCCCACATGCTAAAGGTGGAGTTCACCAACAGGTTCTAGGTAGTTTCACTGTATGCAAGCATCTTTGCCAAAACATCTTTGCTGCAAGCTTTTTGCTGCCAACATTTTTGCCACATAACTAATTGGCTGTAGGCAACTTTGCCATAAAGGATAAAAAAATCACTGATTCAAAATTTGCTTTTTTCTTTTCTTTTTTGTCAGTTTCATTTCATTTCTCCATTGATGAAGTTCTAAAAGTTACTCCCATTTTGAGATATTAATTTTAGCTGGCCCCTATGATGGTCTAGACAGGGAGGAGTTGATGTGGTAGTGGTGCTGGTCTTAAAAGCATTAGCATTTCTTCCAGTTAGTGATGCTTTACTGATGACTTTATTGAGCTGACAGATGACAATGATTTGCCCCAAAAGTTGGTTTCTTATTTTGAAACACACTACATTGGAGGAGGAAAAGAGGGCCCAGGTCCTCTTCTTTGAGAGCACAGAATTGAACCCACGTTTCCCATAGAAGGAAAATGAGTGCTTAGTTAAGTACCCCCCACGTACAAAAAAATGAATAAATAAAATCCGTTCTTTGTGCAGTGTTGCCATGAATCTACATACACACATTTTAAGTGTATTCAAATATTTTGCATTTTGTGATAAAGTCTTTGTGTTATTTTTTCACGTTTCATTATGTCCTTTTAATTTGAAGATCTTTTATTTTTTGTGATTTTATCTTTTACAGCAAAACTGCCTTATGGCCAATTCGCTTTGTGGTAAAAATGTTTGTGGCAAAGACGTCTGTGGTGAAGATGCTTGAAGGGAAACTACTGAACATGTGCCATCGATGGGGGTGGACATCTCCCCACAAACCCGCATCCTGGAAATCGGCTCTGTCCCATGACCCTCTGCCTCCAACTTCCTTTTCCGTAAAAGAAGACAGGTGGGGAGAGAGGGTCCCTGCTCAACCTAACAGCAGTGCAAGGTTTGTGGCAAAGAGACCTCCCTTCTACTGTCCACTGCACCCCCACCAAAGCCCTGTGAGAGGTCTCCACAGCGCAGTTTGAGGGTGCTGGTCTTGGTCCCCAGTGTCAGGGCTGCAGAGGGAGTAAGAGAGATCTCGGGAGAACTTGACCTATGACCCTTGGAGTTTCAGGGGCTACCTGACCATTGGGGCTCGTCCCTACTTGTCCCCTGGAGATTTCTGAAGTCAGGTGTTCAAGGAAGGGACCTGGAGGAGTGCCTTGGAGGAAGAGGACGAGAAGGGGGGCTGTTGCCTGTGGGTCTTCTGAGGATAGGAAAAGGGGCCTCAGTGGCTCCCATGGCTCCTTGGGGAGGAGCATGGAGATTAGGACACATGGGCCCCGGGGCTGCCCAGGTGGCTGTGACTGTGGCTCAGTGATGTCCTCTGAGGAGGAGTTGGGTTATTGACTGCTGGTGGGGCCAAAGGAGCTGTTCTTAGCCATGGAGGGAGCTGTGGTGACACTGGACACAGCCCCAAGGAAGCCGCGGGCACCATCTGCCCAGGACATATTACAGCCACAGCCAGTGGCCAGTGAAACCAGATGAAACCAGGGCAAAATCAGGGACACCTCCCTACAGCCACAGGTGACCAATCATGAGAGAGGACACCTGCCATCCCTCCCATCCCCACTCCCTAACTTCTGTTTCCAGAAGAGAGAGGACAAGAGTGAGACAGGAGCTGGTGCCCCCCCATCTTGGTCCAGGCAGCCTGTCTGCTCTGGGTTTAAATCAGACATACCCTGTGGGCTGGACCAGACTTCCAATAACTGAGAGTGACCGGAGACCAGTGGGATCCACTGAAGATGTCATTAGAGGACAGGGAAAGGTTTGGACAGGGCATGGTTGAAGGCAGCGATGGAAAAACATAAAGCACTTTCATGATTATATGTCACCAAATTGAGACTGCTTAATAAGCTGTTTACCAACCAGCTGAAACGCCCTGGTATAACCATACCAATTGTTCACAGGGGGCATCTGTTCTGATTGGTTGGTGCTGGGCCAGGAGATAAATATTCTGAATATCATCCCCATAGTCAGGTATAATCACAATGGCAGGAAACATTCACCAAGACAGTTACAATCAGAAATGACCACAGGTATAATCAAACAATCATCATTTTAGGAACAGCAATAATTAGACACAGACACAACTCTGGACATGAAAAGTCACAGGAAGGACCCCAGATATGGTCAGCCTCAGATAGTTGCGGCTCAGAGGCACAGGCTTGGACCCAGAGGTGCAAAGCAGAGAGGCACGGACCAGGGCACAGATAGGGGCTTGGACAGGTGTGCATAGACAGGTCCCACAGTCTCGGCAGAACAGTTGGAACAAAGCCTCAGGCACGGACACACACAGGCACAGACAGTCTCAGACACAGAAACCAAACACCCTAGACCTTCCCTGCCTGCGGCTTTTGGGAGCTGTATTTCAGAGGGAGGAGTCTTTTTGTCTTCTGGGGAATAACAAAGGAAACCCAGTGCTCTAAGTTCTCCCTGTTGTTCCTGGCTCCCTGGCTTCATCTGTTCCGCAAGAGGCCATGATGTTCACTCCAGCAGGTATGGCATGGAGATTTCAGAGACACGCGGTCATGGATGGGAGGCACTCTGTATAGGGGCAGGGGGCAAGATAAGATGAGGAGAGGATTTCCGTCTGTGGTTGTCATCTCTGTCGGTTGTGCTCATGCGTGTGTGAGCAGGCTCCCGGTGAGTGGGCAGTGGAGAGCTCTCAGACAGAAAGCCACCGTGCTCAAGTGGCCTTCTCTAAGGATGCCCCATCCTTCGCTTTGCCCAGTGTGGGAACAGTGTCCTGAAGTGATGTCAGGGCTCACCCAGGCCACATGTTTGTCAATAGCAGTGTGTGGAGGAGTACTTTCAATGAAGATATTAATAGAGATGAGCTGAGAAGAGCGTAGTAAGAAAGATCTAGAAATGTTACCAGACAGGGAATACAAGCATGCAGTACAACAAATGATAACGTATTGGGTTCTGTGACTAATTTCTAATTCCTTCTCACTTAGATAATAATCTCTACTCTCTCTGGTCCAGCTAAGATTCCTCATTTCTCCTGGGCGTCTCCTGCTGTTCTCATCTGATCCGCTCTGGATTTTCGATTTTGGCCTGGAGAAAATTCTGTTTTCCTGCTTCCGCACTTGCTCAGAAGTTCTTTGGGGACTAAACCTTTGTCTTTGTATCGCTGAGGAGTTGCACATCCTTGAGTCCCCTCCGCACATGTCTGTGATCTGCCCTCTGTGGAACCAGATAACGGCCGCTCTGCCTGTTGGCTCGATATTGCAACACTTCACACCTGAAGGCTCTCTGTTCACTGGGTGAATGAGCCCGTACAAAGAAGCTACTGATTGAAGTCAAGTTTACAATATATTCCTCCTTTGGCAGACATGGTTATTGTAGCAATTCTTGTGTACACCATGGAATATCTTCATTAGCATGAAACACTTGAAGGTGTCCAGTTCAACCATTTCGCTTCCAGTGTCACCTGGACTGCACATCCACTGGAGTTATCTGTGGATCTGTGACCCAAGCTTCTCAGAACCTCTGTTATGTACCCTTAGGTCATGCCATGACGTGCAGTGAAATGCAGAGAAACATACGGAGATTTCTGATTTTCTGGTACATTGGTCAAGTCCTTCATCTGCTAGGGATTCCCCGAGGACATGTTTCTCCCTCCAAAGTGGTTCTGTAAGTCCAACTATGCCCTTTGAACCCAGAGTTATTCTAGGGAACGAGAGAAACATTTATGCAGGACAGATGTTTCTGCGTGATTCTGAATGTCAGTGAGCTTGTGAATGCCTAAAGGTGTGCCTGGGCTCTGTGAGGTATCTCAGGCCTTTGAGGTTCTGCTTAGAGAGAAGAGAGTTTCTGTTCATGGCCAAACCACCAAAGCCTTATCACTATGACCTGCAAACCATGTCTGTGCATTGGTAGCATGACTGGGAGGTATGCCTTGGACAGCAAAAAACTGGGACTACAAAAGCATCCGGGTTACCTGTCCATCTTTGGCATCTGCTCCTCTACACCCTGTGTCTGGCACAGAGCAAGGCCAGGTATGCAAGGTAGGAACTCAGTAATGCTTGGAGATCTTGCTTTCCCTCTGAATCTCTTGTTATGGTCTCAATCTCCTTCTCTTCTTGGTTTCCGAGATGCTCCCTTGAGAGGTGCCCCAGACTATGCAACATTATTTATTATATTGATCAGCCATAACATCCCCCAAAGGCTCGATGTAGAGGGAAGTGACTGGTCCTAATAGCCCAATTAAGTTTATTATCTTCTGGCTCCTGATGTAATGTGTCTGTCACAGACCGTGCAGCAAAGGCGAGGAGCCCGGTGTGGGGAAGGAGCCAGGATGGGGAATCTGGAGACAGGGTTGTGGCTCTAGCTCTGCCACCTGCTCACCACGTGACCTTGAGCAGGATCTTCCTCTTCCTTAGTCTTGGTCTTCTAATTTTAAAAACAATAAAGAACATGTATTGAGCCATGGGGCAAAACGCATTATGTGAATTTTCTCATTGAAATCTCCCAACAAACCTGTGAAGTAGGGATTATTATTATACAAAGTGGGGAAACAGACTCAGAGAGATTAAGCAATTTACCTGAGTTCTTACTGCTGGGAAAACCTAGGCTGAGTTTGAACCTAAGATGTATGAATTTAGAGCCAGCCCTCCAAAGCCCCCCACTCTCCTGCCTCTCCAGCCATTCTTGGGGAGCCCCACTAGCCTGGTGAGAGAGATGGCACTTGCTGCCCATCTTGATGCTATCCCAGGAGCTCCTGCTCTCTACATCAGGACCATGAACATTGCGGAGGTCCATCCCATCTTGGGTCTGTATTAAAAGACCCAGGTAGCCCTTCCTGTGTGCTGCTGGAATTCAGAATCCACTTACATTTGTATTATGTTTGTATTTATGGTCCTTGAATAAATATGATATTTATATATATAAACAAGTTTTTATTATTTGGTGAGGCTGGTTCCTCCTCATAGTGCCTCTTGCCTTCCCACCTTCTGTGTCCTATCCTGCCCAGCGGGGGCTGCTGCCTTGGACCAGCCCCCAGAGAGCCTGGCTGGAGCTGAAAATGGATCCTGGTTGTAGTGGTGGCCACTTGACGTAATGAGATGGGTGTTTATGGAAGATCACTTTGGAAACAATGGAGAAGAAGGGTGGAGAAGGGAGAGTGAGAGTGGGGAAGAAGGCAAGGAGTGTATCTGAGATTTGTTTTGGAGGTAGAACCTTTAAGATTTTTAGCCAGAGACTTACTGGCAGCCATGTGTTCAGCCCCTGGCTGGACCCTGCTCATTGAGGATTTCACTTTGCTTGGGATTCTGGGAGCCTACAGCTGTCCATCCTGGCCCTCTTTCCCTCTCTCCCACTCCATTGTTGGCTTAAACACCAGAAGCCCAATCCAGGTGTGTCAGGCCTGGGACAGTGTTTGTGCTGGGATTTCTGGCGTGCTTGATGTTTGCCCTGTCACTTCATCCTGCTGTAGGGTTAGTGTCTCTTGATATTCAGTGTGCACATTTATCCAAAGAAGGGTGGCCTTTCAATCCCGGGAGCCCCTGGTGACTGGTGGCCGCTGTGACAGTCCCAGATCTGCAACCCAGGGCTCTGCGGAAGAGGGTGATGCTTTGTCCCTGTCCCCGGAGCCTGGGGGGCGGGACCGAGGGCTGCCAGGTGCGCTGTAATGATTGTTTTCGCTGAAGAATTTTGGACTCCGCACTATACAATTTTCATCCTTTTTGCAAAATGGATGATAATTTGGGTCTGTCTTGACTGCCGGTTTTGCATTGCTAATATTGGTGGGAGGAGGATTTTTGCCCAAGTTCTCTTAAAATATGAGAATTTCAGTCCAAAATATGTGAATTTTTAATTGTGCTCCTGGCAGCCCCGGGCGAGCTCTGTGTGCAGCATCTGTTCCCTCCTCCGTGCTCCTCCTGCAGGCTCTGTCTGGCATCCCTTTTCCTTTCAAGACTTCTCCTGGGCTGGGTCTGCCCCCTGGTTTTCCTCCCCCACGCAGTGCGGAGCCTCCCCCGGCTGCCCCGACGACGAGCTCTGCCTCCTGCCCCAGGGCCGGATCCCCCGCGCGCATTACCAGTGTCTCCATTACAAATACTATTTTCCAGGGGCGCTTAACCAGGTTACGCACGTTTGTTTGGGCTTGGAACCTGGCTTCTAGGTCTTGGACCTTGCACAGCCTTGTGGTTCTGTGTGAAATCTCGTCACTGTCATCCGGCCGTTTTCCTGGTTGAGAAACTTGGCGGTCGCCGCGTTGAGATGCCGTTGATTCCTCATGTTTGCATTGCAGGGGCGGCGACGGTGAGAGAAATGCCCTCCTCCCCTCTGATCCTGCCCACCCCACGAGTGATCAAACATGCACTGTGCTGGTGTTGTCAGGAAGCCTGAAAATGTACATTTTTCCCGAGCTCCTTTACACAGCAACGTGCTCTGACATTTAAAATTAATCTACGCGGTAAAGTTATTAACGTTTGAGTGTTAGCGCTGGAATATCCACAGTGACCTCTCCTCCCGCGCTGCTGTTTGTTTGATAAGGATTCCCAGGCTGTGTCAGAGCTGAGAGCCACATGGCCATGCTTGCTTTTTATTAATTCTCATACGGGGCCTCGCCATGGGAGATCTCCAAGCGCTCTGTGGGAGAACTCCGGTCTCTCCAGGCCATAGCTGGCGCAGCCAGGAGCAGCTATGGCAAATGCCACATAGGCGTCTTCTACCCAGAGGGACAGTGAAGACCCAGAGAGAAGCCAACAGGATTTTTTTTTTTTGAGGAAGATTAGCCCTGAGTTAACATCTTCCACCAATCCTCCTCTTTTTGCTGAGGAAATTTGACCCTGAGCTAACATCTGTGCCCATCTTCCTCTATTTTATATGTGGACGCCTGCCACAGCATGGCGGGATAAGCAGTGTGTAAGTCTGCACCCGGGATCTGAACCGGTGAACCCTGGGCCACACACGCAGAATGTGCGAGCTTAACCGCTGCCCCACAACAGGATTTTTAATAGCCAGTGGGGCCCATTGTTCTGGGGCTGTAGTGAACACACAGATCCTGGGGTCATGGGCACAAGCTCACACCCACACATTTCTGTGTCCAGGTGGGTGTGCTGTTGCTCGTCGTGGTCTTGACCATCAGCTGGTGGGAATCTATCTGTGATGATCAGAGGAAAGACTGGTCCATCTGGCTGTGCCTGTGCACAGCATGGTGTAATGTGCACACATGTTAGCTTCTGGGTGACTTACAATTGATGGAGTTCTGAGACAGACTTAGGGAGCATGTTCACTGACTTCTCTGGCAGGCAAGATAAAGGCAGGAAAGGCATTCTGGAAGGTGGAAAAGCATGAATAAAAGAATGGTGAGAAGAAAGTAGGGGAAATGGTGAGGAAGTGATGTAGCTAGAGGGGGGTATCTCTACGGGAATAATGACACGATGAGGGTGGAGAATTTTGCAAGAACCAGTTCATAAAGAACCTGAATGCCCGTCTAAGACAGTGAAGTCTTTGAGGCATTCTGAGTAAGCAGATGTCATGGCCACAGCTGTACTTTCTGAGGGCTAATGTGACAGCAGATCGAGGGGGGCACTGGAATCAGCTATGTCCAGGGGACAGCCTGGCCTCGAGCTTGCTCCTCGGTCTCTGAGCTCCTCTGCCTGCTGTTTTTCCTCTGACTTCATTCACTCAGATCCTTGTCCGTCACCCGCTCAGCCTGTCCCTTATAAACTAGTGTTCTCCAGGGTTCTGTCTTCTGGCTAATAGTGTTCTCATCTGCACACTCTCCCTGGCAACCTCACCCACTCTCACAGCCACAGCGACCGTCCACGTGCTGTTGACATGCAGTGCCCTATCTCCTGCCAGACTTTGCTCTCAGCACCAGTGCTCAGTACCCACCTGTCCATCTACTGGGCCCACTCCTTTGTGGAGCCTTGCGGACAGGGTGCAGGATCCAGACCTGTGAGCCACCCTGGAGGGCTCAGTTCTTAATTTATGACAAACTTACTCTGATTTTGGAAGATGCGCTGTCTTTGCTTCTCCTATGATCTATCTAACATGCTAGAATTTCCCTCTTCTTTTCGGATCCTGAAACTTGTTGACATCTCTTGCATTTCTGTCACCATCCCTCTGTTTATACTCTTCATCTCTCTCTTACATGCCACCCTTTCTTTTAGCTCTGCCTGTAAAAATCTTTCTTGTGCCCTAAACAGGTTTGAATATCAGCTCCTCCAAGAAGCCACTGCTTCCTGTGATCTCAGTGGCTTTCACGTGCTTTGTTTCAGTTGAGGGCATGTACCTCTAAATAAACTCTGCTTCACTGCCTGGCTAATTTCTCCAGGGGGATGTTGATTAAGCCTCTATGACAGTGTGACCCTTCAGGGGACCAGGCCACACTCTGAATATAAGGGGTGGGTCTTATCCTAAGTCATACCTCCTGCCCATTACGATTATATGAAGCAAGACCCTTAAAGCAAATGGGCCCCCTGGATCCCTCACTGAGTGAGGGTTACTCTAGCCTTGGGGTTGAAAGGACCAAGAAAGCTAAGAGGGTTGGAAACAAGATGGTCCTTACCAGGAGAGGGCAGGCCAAGAGCTGGGAAGTGAGGAACGGAGGCAGGGCCTGTGAACTTCAGTGTGTCGGCTGCAGGTGAGAGAGCTGGAGTGGCTCAGAGTTTCTGTGCCCTGGGAGGGTGTTGGCCAGGACAGTCTGATTCCTAGGGTGTGTGAACTTCTGGGTCTTGGGCTTCCCATTTTCTCCCTCCATGTATACCCCACTGTGTTCTGTCCGTGTACAGCAGAGACTCTGTGAGCTCCAGTCTGTTTCACTTGGGCTGAGAGAAGAGAAGGGAAGTGTTTGCTGCTGTGGCGACACCAGTAGCTTCGGGGGCTGGGTGGTGTGTGTCCAGAGTGAGGCATCCAGAGGAAGCAGGGTTGGCGGTTGACTGGTCCTCTCACACGGGCCCCCTCCCAAGATTCTCTCTCGGAGCGTAACTTGCACAGTGCTAGTGCTGCTTTACTAAGTAGGTGATTCTCCTTCAGCGTCTGACCCCTCCAGCTCCATGGGGGTTTCCCGAAGATCGGGAGCTGTGTCTTTGTCCTCTTATATGAGCGCAGAGCCAGAGCACTGAGCTTCTCTCAGAGCAGGCTCAATAAATACTGTTTATTTTCTTCCCATCTTTCCTTCCTCCCCTCCTTCTCCCATTTACATAAACACACATTTATTGTAGAACGAATATAATTGAACAGTTTGGAAACGAGGGCTCAGGGAGTAATGGAAGTCTGTGCACTTTTGCAGTTGGCGGTTGTGTGCATTCGTGTTGGGGGGCGGGGAGTGTTGTGTGTTGGTGTGTGAGAAGGAGGGAGAAGAGAAAAGAGGTGCCTCGGGGTGAGTTTAATGGCCAGGTGGGGAGGGGCGAAGCCCGCCCTGGACAACCGCAGCCTTCACATCCAGTTTATCTTGTTGTCTTTCAGGCCGTTCCTGCCCTGGCCCAGGGCCTGCTTGCCTGGCCCTTGATCCTAACGGGGCTGTGGGGCTGCATTGTGAGGAAGGGTTAATTTGGGAGGGAGGAGGCGCGGCCTCTCCTGGTTTCCACTAAGTCCGTCTTTATTTACAAACAGGTTTTGCTTCTGTTCAGGGACAGGCTCTAGGCAGGCGACTGGCTCACGCGTGGCCGTGCTCTCTTCTTTGTGTCCCTCACAGAGACACCGTGCATGACCTCAGTGTCTCCTGGCAGGGACCGACTGCGCCCTCCAGGTGAGGACAGTGATGTCCGTGAGCCCCCACTCTGTGCTGAGCTAGGTAAATGGGCAGGCCCGCCCCGTAAAAAAAAGCATCTTCATAGGAGGAAACATTCCTATCCACTTCCACGCTGCTCTGCCAAACGTTCAATAAAAATAGCTTTAAGGCTTTAATACTTAAGGCTTTAAGATTTCTCTGACAGTGCTGTGACTGAATAAAAAATCCCATTTTGCATGAAGATAGAATTATTCAAGTTATTATATAAAATATATAACAGTCAAGATATATATTTATTTATTTACAGAGGAATGCACAAAAAGGCCGCGAGATCCAGAATCTACATTTTCTCAGCCACAGGTAGGCTCAGCAAGGTCCTGAAGAGCGTGAACAGGAGAAGGTCTTGATTTCCATTGTAGGTCCTGTCTCCAATCCAGTGACTGATTTAATTTTGAAGTTTCCTTTCAAAATGGGAGCTAGTTTTTGTACCATCTTATTTATTTATTTGGTTATGGAGCACTGGAGAATAAGGGAGGCCGTGTGAATCCACGCATTCATAGCCTGACATGGAGATGTGTTAATTAGTTATTTAATATGGCTACAGTTATTTCCAAAGGAAAAAAAATCCACGAACATGACAAGTAATTGCTATTAATCTTAATTATTATAATAACCTTCCTATAAACAATAGCTGCCTGGCTACCCTATCATGTATTTATTTCATTACTGATGAGAGGGATCTTTAAAATCTCATGATAAATTAATGCTTTTACCATTAGCTTCAGTATGTCGGCCATGGGGAAGAAAAACGATTGCTCACTTTATAAAACTGTTGACAAAATTCTTTCACTCTAGCTCTTATATTCTAGATTTCTCATCCTAATGTAACTCTTAATTTTTTATTTCCTTTTCTCCAAACCTCTTCCTAATTTTCTCTTTCTTTGTTTAAATGGTTTTTGTTTCCTAATTGCCCAGAGTGAATGCATGTATCTGTTCTGTAACGATGTTTACAAGAATCCTCAAAGGGTTTGGTGACTGGTCTTAATGATACAGATGCCTGAGTTGTTGATGGATTATTTTTTTGCCTCAGGCCACAGTAGCTCAAGCTTGGTGGTGTCTGAAATAACTAGGGGGATGTGTTTATTTAGCATCTCTAGGTTTACTGTCAGCGAACAGAGAGGTTAAGACACTTGCCCTGAGATACCCAGTGAATTAGTTATAGAAACAGGACCAGAATGTATGTATGCATGGGTTGCCAAATGCTGGATCCCAAAATATCACCACAACAACCTGTAGAGAAGCAAAGCTGAGTTTGTTGCCTACTGTGGTAAGAGAGCACCAGCTTGACAGGGTCTAATTGCTTCTCACCGGGGGAGGAGCAAATCTGGAATGTTTACTGAGGCTTTCAAGCCTGGCTCACAGAAGCTTAGTTAGGACCAGGTAAGATCATGGTTTAGTAGTTCAGGATTGGCGAACACACCAAGACAAGGCATTTGAGGAGAGGGATTCTTGAGTACAAACTCCTTTGGATGCTTTCCGTTCCAGAGTGGATGAGCCTTTCAGAAAGTTCCTGGTTTGAACAACTTTCACCTTCCCGAGCAAGAGTCTCCCAGAAAAGAAAAGTCATGTTAACGTGGACGGTGAGTTGTGCGGATGGTTTGATTCTTAGTATGTATATATTTAATTAATGTATTTAGTTAGTTTTTTTTCATCTTTAGATGTTTATTGACTTTGTATTTGCACCACCTGTTTTGTAGAAGCTGTCAGCAGAGCAGTGAATTTCCCCTCTTCCACCCAGACCCCAAACACTCTGAAATAGAAATAAAATTTCAGCCCCTCTTGACCTTGAACCATAAAGTCAAATTTGACCTTCACAAAAATACTTTCCCGTGTAAGTGAAAGCTGGCTGTGGTGACTCATGGAGACCGTCTCTCTCCGGGCTTGGAGGAACTCAAGGGGGATGCTTGCGCCAAAGGATTTTGTGCTCGAGTGTTTCCAACCTTTGAACCAGGGGTCCTCATCCAGTGTGTCCCGGTACATGAGAGAGGGAACCATAAACCCTTACAGGTGAGCAGCCAGAACACTGAGCAACGTAGAAAATCACCTAGGAATGGAATGTTGAGCTGAATGGGACGTGTGACACAGTCTTGAGATGGTAAAATGCACTGCAAGAACCATAGTATCACGACACATCTGTGCCGGAGGGTGATCCCGTGTTCACTGCAAAATGCAAGCACTTGGCCTCCTTCGTGTGTACAAGAGCGAGTAAATCGATCCACTCAGGCAGTGACACAATGCTGAAGTGAAGTGTGACAATTTGCAGTGGAATGGAGTCTCTTCAAGTGCACTGGCAAAAGTTCTAACATTTGAAAGTGTGCCCTGAACACAAAAATTAGAGAATAGTCTGTTAATACATTAGTCAGGGTAACTCCAGCTCTTGGCATGTACTGTCCAAATTTCAATGGCTTAACACAATAAAAGTTTATTTCTCCCTCACCTAAAAGTCCACTTTCGGGGCTCCTCATCGGCAGATGATGCTTCTCCAAATGGCGGTTCAGGGATCCAGACATTTTCCATATTTAAGCTGCACCATCGCCTAAGACCTTAGAATCTTCTGCATCCAGTTGACAAAAAATAAAGTGGAGCTGAACACACCCACTTAAAAATCCTAGCTTGAGTTTGATACACTTCTCCATGCACACTCCTTTGGGAAAAGTGGGGACACACCTGAATGCAAAGGAGGAGCCTGACAGTATTCTCCTGGGATTGCTCCCCACACCAGAAGGGGCAGCATGAATTGGTGGACAGCTAGTTGTCCCTGTCACAGTCTGTCCCCTGGATACCACAGGTCCGTACATACCCTTCTCATACTTTTAATGATCCTCACTTCTCCTCCCCAAAGTCCAATTAATGCATCCAGCTCAAACCCCTGGAATTTGAACCATCAGGACTGGATATGGTTCATCGTGACCTAGTAACCAAGGAACCAAGAGGCATGCAATTTGCTCCCTCCTTCTACCTACCCGTGTAAATGGTGGAGCAGAGACAGCATCAGCACAGTAAACATCCAGCACAAAAGGGAGGAGTGGAAGACACAGCAAACACTGGTCCATTTGAAAATTCCTGCCCAGGTGCTGGGAAGTCCCATGATGAGCCCCAATTCTACTCCCATGGAGGAACAATCTTGTCCACTCTTCCCATGGTCCCCACCTCCATTCCCTGGAAGGATTTTCTTTGTTCACCATCCTTTATCTGAACACATCTGAAGTGGGCACTGGGCGAGTGTTCCCTCTTTGCTTGCTTCTTCCTAGTGCAAGTTGAAAGGGCTCGAGGATTGTTTAATAACCACGAGCCTTTTAAAAAAGTCCAGGGTAATAGTTTCTTTGGTAATACAATTTTGTCAAAAACTTGACAGGCTTCTGTAAGCTTGTTTGTTTACAGTTGTGTGTGTCTGTAACTTCACCCAAAGTTCTTTCCTGGATGTAATTAGTAAGCCAGCCTTACTTATTTGCTCATTTTGTGCTTCTGTTTCTCAGCATGGTGGCAGCTATCTTGAGACCATCTGAAGCAATAGGCGTGGGTGGGGATCCTTAATTCGCTCTTTGTTGTGGGATTGAGTCCTCCTGCTTCACTGAGAAATCTTAAGGGAACTTTGTTGTCCAAAGCATTTTTCAGTCTAATCTCTTACTATTCGGAGTGTAGCAGGTGGACCCTAATTTCTAGATTCTCTCTATTCCCTTTCATTTTTGCTTGCAAACTTGCCAATGTTTTTCCTGAACTCGTATCTTTTTGTTATCTCTTGTTAAATGCAGGGAGGAGTAACCAAAAGCAGTAACATTCTGGCTCTATGCAACCATTTCCCCTAAGCCATAAGCTTAGCAGGACTTGGTCTGCCTCCCAAGTAACAGAAGGGACAAGTTAAGAATGTTTTACCATTCCATTCCATGGGTCTCCATCTTCCGGACCCTAGTGTCTATTGCGTTACCATCTGCTGTCCCACCACTAGGGGAGCAACACATAGTTTGTATTTTGGTTATTGTGGTAAGCCACTTGTTCTGCTCTCTGACTCTGTCCCAGCTATGTCTGCCTTTTCTGTGTCCCATCCCTGATTACTCTAGCCCACACTCATCTTTCCGTCCCACGGCTCATCTGACTGAACCCAAGTTTCTGGGATCATTGTGGTCTCAAATGCTCTCAGCATTTTTCTGATGAGTTTCATTTTATTGTTAGCCACAAATTATGTGTGATTTTTCAATTGATCTTTGCTGCCTACAAAGTGTGTTGTTAATTAACACTATAGCTGAGCTATTGTATTCTAAAATGAGTGTAGACAAAGACTCTGTGTGTGAGCAGTTCATGACTGCCCAGTTCTCACTGGTTGAATTTCCACGGGGACTGACTGATTTTAACATCAGTCAGGGAAGCACACTCCTAAGGGGATAGGTTGTAGCAGCTGTTCTTATATTGAAATCAGGGGATGCACATTTCCTATGACATGTAGTACGCCACAGTATTAACATTTGTCTCTGGGTAAATAATTGAGCATATCCAGTCCAATGGACAAAATGCCACTAAACAGAAAATAAAGCATTTATAGTCTATGATTATTGTGGACCATCCTTTGGTAAATTCGTATATATTTAAGATGTACGATGTCATGTTTTGATATACGTACACGTTGTGAAATGGTCACCACAATCAAGCTAATTAACACATCCATCATCTCATATTGTTACCTCTATTTTTTGTGATGAGAACACTTAGATTTATTCTCTTAGCAAACTTCAAGTATACGATTCAGTGTTATTAACTATAGTCACCATGCTGTCTGTTAGGTCCTCAGAACTTATTCGTTTCATAACTCAGAGTTTGTGCCCTTTGATCAGCATCTTCGCTTTTCCCCGACTCCACAGCCTCTGGCAACCACCACCCTACTCTCTGCTTCTGCGAGTTCTTCGTTCAGTGTTCGTATTTTATAGTTAGGCGGGGAGGGTGTTTAGTGAAGTCAAGCTTTCTGGTAGAACTTCGTATGTTCTTTGGAGTTCTACTTAGTTTAGCCAGGCCATGTCCAAGTCTGCTGAGGTGGAATTTTTGTTAGTGACTGTAGTTATCCAGGCAAGATGGAGAGATCTGTATTGGTCAGGATAGGCTTTGTTATCCCGTGGCTGTGAGCAACCCTCAGCTCTCAGTGACTCGTCCTGGAAAGGTCTGTTTTTCACTCGTGTCACTGTCCGATGTGGTTTGAGAGGCTCCTCTGGCAGCGCTGCCCCAAGCAGTGTCTGAGGCATCCAGACTTCTTCTGTTTTGTCCTGCTGCCATTTTCAATACGTGGCCCCCACACTTGCTGTGGAAGGGAAAGAGGGAGTGTGGGCAATTGGTAGGGAGTTTTACGGCCAAGACTGAAAATCCTATATGTAATTGTAACCCACAACCCCCATCACCTGGCCCCAGTGGAACTGCAGGCTGGAAATGCAGTCTTCCTGTGGGTCCAGGAAGGGGAAATGAGATTAGTGAGTATTTAGCCAGTTTCTGCTTTGGAACCATAATGGTATCCCTCTAAATGTGGTGTGGGGAGAAGGGACAAGGCTGAGGAAACAGAAAGGGGGGATAGTACCTATCAGAAGGGGAAACTGCTGGCCTGTGGCAGGGATTGCTGATAGGTGTGATGAAGTAGGAGAATACCCCAGCTTTTGTGGGGGCTTCTGGGAGAAAGGAAGAGGGCTGCTTCTGACTGGAGTGGAAGGGAGACAGAAGAGCACTGCAAATAAACCTTTGCTTATGCCTCTCCTCTGACTCCATTTCGTTTTTCTTTGTCTTTTTTGGTGAGGAAGATTAGCCTTGAGCTAACATCTGTTGCCAGTCTTCCTCTATTTTGTATGTGGGATGCTGCCACAGCATGGCTTGATGAGCTGGGTGTAGGTCTGTGCCTGGGATCCAAACCTGCAAATCCTGGGCTGCCGAAGTGGGGTGTATGAACTTAACCACTATGCTACAGGGCCAGCCCCTCCACTTCTATTTTTTCCTCATTGTGAGAAATTGGTCTTTCATGCATTGACACCGTTTTGAGCCTGCAAAGTGGCATCCTCAAAGCCATGAGTACATAGAGATAGGCTTAATGATTTGCTGGGCTTGCTTTGCCTGTAGCATGTGTAGGGTTAAGATTTCCTCTACCTCCTTTGGGTAAATTGGTACCGCTGTGCACTATTCAAACTCCATTTTAGTTTCTAGAGGGTTCAGAGAGGTGTCAGGGCATCTTAGCCGAGCTTAATTTCTGTCATGTAATTGAACTGTTGAACCAGCATTCACCAATCAAGTCTTCCTATGACTGAGAATGAAGAATCTTTTCTTCTTGATAATATGAATTAATGATTAATAAAACACATCCTTGTTTATTTTCCAAGGTGAGTGTGTTTTACGTATACACCATCTCTGTGTGGGTGGCTGCCTACACAGAGCGCTCTGAAGTGGAAACGGGACTGTTTGGTCATTATTTGGTGAACTTGAGTCTTTCTGCTAACTAAAAGGATATTTGGCCAAAAAGCACATGAGAAGATGCTGCACCTCAGTAATCATTAGAGAAATGCAACTCAAACCCACAATGAGATACCAGGTCACAATTATGGCAATTATGAGAAAAAACACAACAACAACAAGTGTTGGCAAGGATGGGGAGAAATTGGAACTCTTGTGCACTGCTGGTAGAAATGTAAAATGGTGCAGCCACTGTGAAAAACAGTAGAGAAGTTCCTCAAAAAATTAAAGTAGAATTACCATATGATCTGGCATTTCGACTTCTGGGTCTATACCCAAAGAAGTTGAAAACAGGGACTGGAACAGGTATTTGTACACCAATGTTCATAGCAGCATTATTCACGATAGCTAACAGGTGCAAGCAACCCAAGTGTCCACTGAAGATGAATGGATAAACAAATGTGGTATAGACACAAAATGGAGTATTACTCAGCCTTAAAAAAGAGGGATAGTCTGACACATGGTACAACATGAATGAACCTTGAAGACATTATGCTGAATGAAATAAGCAAACCACAAAAGGAAAAATACTGTATGATTCCAGTGAAATGAGTCTCTAGGGTAGTCAAAGCCATAGAGACAAAAAGTAGAATGGTGGTGGCCAGGGGCTGGGAAGGAGGGGGCAATGGGGAGTTAGTGTTCATTGGGTACAGAGTTTCAGTTTGGCAAGATGAAAAATGTTTTGGAGATGGATAGTGGTGACGATTCTACGGTGTGAATGTACTTAATGCAGCTGAACTGTACACGCAAAAATGGTTAAAATTGTAAATCTTATGTTATATATATTTTACCAAAATTAAAAAAAAGATATTTGCCCTTATTTTCTACCATCTAAACAGCTGAGGAGCAGAGAGAGGTGGGTGCTGGGTGAGGATGACACTAGGTGAAGGTGTAGTGCAGCGGGAGCTTGTTTTTGGTTGGCACCCACATATCTAGCTACCTACCTGTCAACAGAACTCAGTCTTCTCCTGCCTCCTTCAGCAGATCATAGGGGACCCCTCCTGTAGCCACAGATGTGGGCTTAAGGAGAGGTGTCAGGTCAATAGTGGTGGATGACAGGAGTCTGAGCCATCTGCTTATGCAGCTTCTTTGTGCCCTGCGGTTCTTATTTGTGCCCTCTCCCAGAGGTGCCACTTTGATCTTACTCTGCATTGCTACTAGGTCCACCTGGCCTTATGACTCGGTGGGTCTGACAGAACCCAGTTTAGGGTGGGTGGATCTGCCCACAAGGTCTTCTGGGTGCCCCAGGAACAGATTCTCTGTCTCTGCCAGGGCCCAGCGTCATGCCAGCAACTACTTCTTGAATGGTGTTTAGTTCTCTGCCGCAGACGGCATGGCCTTGCCCCAGAGCGCCAGGGGACTGTGCTGGGATTCTCCTGTTAGAGTTTGCTGTCAACATCGCAGGATGCCTTTGCCCTCCACTCTAACAGAGTGGTAAATCAAGATATTTGAAGGTAGCTATTAGAAGAAACAGGCAAAAGAGAGGGGATGTTGTCTCTTGAGATCAGACCTGGTGGATGGGGGGAGGTGTGGAAGGAGACTGCTGCCTCCCTTTATGTGTTAGTTCTATCTGAGTTTTATTTAGACCATGTGCATGTATTATTTTGATACAAGTAAGCATTAGGTAAAACTACATATTATAATCACTTTTTCCCTGTGAGCTAGACATTCATTTATTGATGCATGAATGCCAACATTTATTCATTTGTTCAGCCGTTCAATAAATATTTCTTGAACTCCTTCCTTCTCTGGGGCAGAAACTGGGCTGCGTATGGGGGATGGAGAGGTGAAGGATCATGGTCCCTTGCCTTCATATAGTTTGAGGCTTAATTGGAGAACAGCAACCCGGGATGATCAATGCTATAACAGATATGAGCACAGAGGAATCTGGAGAATTTTCTCTTGGTTGCTTCTAGAAAAGTACCCCCACCTCCAGTCTTCATTCAGGCCAATTTAAATATGAAAATCCTCCGGTTGGAGGTCTAGGTGTCTTCCTGGGTTGGTGTCTTGTGAATTTGCACAGGTAGAGCTGAGCTAGGGGCAACTCTGGGGCGCAGTCTGGACCTGTCCTCAGATCCAGAGGGTTGCGATCTCTTGCTCCCTGTCTGAGCCAGGAATGGGCAAAGGGCCCAAGTAGAAGAGAAAGAAGGGGATGAGATGAGAAGGAGGGAGTATCCTGAGAAGGAGAATGGGAGGGTGAGAGGTACCTGAATAGAAGTTATGACCGAGAGATTGCCAGGGAGGGAAAAAAAGGGACTTTTGTTTAGACATTGTTTTCAAATACCATTGAAATGGTTTCTTAGTTTTTATTTTCTGTCTTGATGGGAATTTTGTTATTTTTACAGTGTCACAGAACAAATGGAACTGTGACTTAGAGATCACAATGTATATAGCTGTTTTGATGTACTTTTGACAGTTCTATCACATTTCTGACAAGCACTGTTTTTCTCTCCCCTGGGATATTAGGAGTGGGGAGACAGGCTCCCCAGATGCTCTGCTTATGCTCAGGACTGTGTCCACCTGGGAAGCCTTGCTGGGTCATGGGGAATCTTCTGAGAAGCCAGTCCCAGACCTTGGGGAATCTGGGAGTGAGAACTGGGCTCCTGTGAAGGGGTGAGAGGGGAGCGAGTGGAGGCAGAGATGGGCTCTGAGGGGCATGGGGTGGTCAGCATCGGCCCCTCAGTGGAAATCCATGTTTGACTCTGCAAGGTCACCGATGTCATGGAAGGGGAGGAAAGTCGTGAACTGAGCGGGAGGTGGCGGTGGCAGGCTCTGCTTGGAGGTATGAGATGAGCAAGTTGACAGTGAGCAGCAAGGTCAGGGGGCACCAGCGAGCTCTCAAGAACAGCGCGTGGAGGCTGGAGCCTCTGCCATCTGCGCAGAAGGGTCTTGAATATTCGTGGGCCCGGTTTCCCTTGTTTTTTTGTGAAATGAGCAATTGTGAGGCCTGGAGCTGCTGGGGGTAGAGGAGAGGGACAGTTTCCAGGCAGAAAACCCCCCTCATGCCTTTGAAATGCCCACTGAGAAGAGGCCTGCTGGAGCCCCACCTCTAGGAAGCTTTTCCTAATCAACTTGCACCAACTCAGTTGACTACTTTCTCCTTTAAATCCTCCCTGAAACTCACAAATACCTGTGCAATGTGTTATTGCAATAATAATCATGGCTGACAATTGCAAAGTGCCTACTATGTGCCAGTCTCTTCTGTGTTATCTCATTTAACTCCCGCAGCAATGCTATGAGATTGGAACTATGTGAGGCTTATGGAGGTTAGGTTTCCTGTTTCTCACGTCTGATCCCTCTACCTTGTTGCTGACATGGACCATGTTGCGTGCGTGGCTGTGTCTCATCCGCCTTTGTGAGCTGGGGCGTGAAGCCACTTGCTTATCGAATGAATGAGTGTGCAGGTGAACGGACTGAAGTCAGACACCAGCCCTTCTCTGGAGAAAAGATTGTCTAGTTTGATTTCTACTGGTTTTACGTCTCATCTTCTGTGTTCTAGATCCTTCAAGCAGCCTCCTGCCCTGTGAGTTGGCCCCTGTGGCCTGGAGATATCTTTGTAAATGCCAGGATGAACTAGGTTTTCCAAGGCCCCTGGAAGGGGAGTCCATCATGAACTGTCAACAGAAGTGTTCAATCCAGAGGAAATCCAGGCCTGGGTGTGTCCTTCCTATGAGGTCTTTAGGAGACATGGGATGGAGTCGGGTGAACAATGGTTTCCAGGTCTCAAGAATCATTTCTAATGTCCGCTATATAAAGTTATCTTCAGTCTTCTGTCCTTAGGGTTTGGCTCTTATAGAGTGGCCATGCTGTGGCTTATGGAAATCATGTTACCCACTGGAAACCACTTCCGTTATTCAACATTAGACATATATTGGACACTTATTAAGTACCAAGCACTGTGCTTAGTGTTCTAGAGGGTTTGCACAAGGCAGTCAATGCAGGGCATGTGCTAAGACACCCGTTCTCCCGAGAAGTGGCATGGGACAGTGGTTCAGGGCCTGGACTCAAGAGCCACACTGCTTGAGCTCAAGGCCTGGCTCTGACTCATGCTGGCCACCGACCTTGGGAAAATTACTTCAGTCCTCTGTGCCTTATTTGCCTTAATGCAAAAAGTCATTTTCCTACCATATGGAATTCTAAGTTTTTAGAACTTTTATTTGAAATATAACATATGTATAGAAAAGTGCAAAAATTTAAGTATATGGCGGATTAAATTTTCACTCTGTGAACACATTCATAAAACCAGCACCTGAAGGTCCCTAGCACCTCATGCCTCCTTAGAGCAGGAGAGGGTACACTACTCGTGCCCCAAGGATAAGCACTAACCTGACTTCTAACTCTGTGGCTTAATTAGTTGTGCCTGTTTGTTTACTTTACGTAGATAGAATCATACAATAGGTGATCTTCTGGGTTTAGTTTCTTTTTCCCAACATCATGTTAGTGAGATTCCTCTGTTGTATGTAATCATAATTATTCATTTCCATTTGATTTGGGAGAGTTCCGGTACCATAGTGCTGCTGTTGTACATGTCTTTTGGTGCACGTATGCACACGTTTCTGTTGGGCGTATACCTAGGATAGAATGGCTGGGTCATCAGGCTGTAGTGGATGTGCTGGACGCTTTCCTCAGTGGTTGCACAGCCAGCAGTGAGGGAGATTTTCAGCTGCTCCACGTCTGCATCAACACTTGAGATTTTCTTTTTCATTTTGGCTCCTCTGGTGGGTGCATAGTGACCTAGCATTGGGGGTGCAATTTGTACATCGCGGGGTTGTTTGGAGAATTAAATATGTCAATAAATGAAAGGCACTCAGTACCTGCACAGAGTGAGCACATGCCATGGTTAGTCCAAGCTCATTCGGTGTCTTGGGAGGTAAGAGATATCCCCAGGGGCCACATCCCCTCAAGGAGTCACAGTTACATTTCCTGACTCCCCTCTTCCAGCACAAGTGTGGCATCTGGGGTTTGAAGTTGTCAGGGGTTCCAGCTGAGATTCTCGGCACTGAGAGATGGAGGGGAACCGGATCACAGTGACTGATGATGAGACGGACACTTCGCTTCCCACAGTCCCTTCATGACTGGTTCCCCCAGGAGGGATTTCTTCCCTGACTCCTACCTGGCTCTGACTAAGAGCTGGGCAGGAAAGTGCTGGAGCAGGTCTTAAGTTATGATTTAGGGTTGTTTTTCTACCAAGATGCTCTGAGCTCAAGTCAGCATGAAGCACTGGGCGTTGGGGTTTAGTTCATCAGCTTCCTGTACACAAAGGTGTTTCCTGCTGCACAGAGACTGGGAATTGGGAAAGGGCAGGGAGAGGGTACCAGGTTTCTGTGGAGGAGGTCACCCCTGGGATCTGAAATAGTGGCCTGCTTTCCTCAGGTTTCAAAGACATCCTAACTCCAGCCTTCCTTCATCCCCGCATGCAACCAGTGGGCAAGGCTGGTCTCTGTTACCGTCTCGTTCCCTTACACCCATTTTCACAGCCTCTGCCTTGGATCAGCCTTGTGCCTGGACTCTTGGGACAGCTTCTAGCTGCCTCCTGAGAGATCTTTCCAAATGACCCTGACTGTATTAGGTTGCTAGGGCGCCACAGCAAGGTACCACACACTGGGGGTCTTAACAGAAATTTGTTTTCTTGCAGTTCTGGAGCCTGGAAGTCCAAGATCATGGGGTCGGTAGGATTGGTTCCTTCGGAGGCCTCTGGCTTTGGCTTGCAGAGGTCTGCCTTTTCTCCGTGTCCTCACATGGTCTTCCCTCTGTGCCTGTCTGTCCTAATCTCTTCTTGTAAAGATATCAGTCATTTGGATTACGGTCCACTCATATGACTTCACTTTGCCTTAATCACCTCTTTAAAGACCTTATTTCCAAATACAGCCACATTCTGAAGTGCTAGTGGTTAGGACTCCAATATATGAATTTTAGCGGGGGACACACAATTCAGCCTGTAACACTGACTCTGCGTTTTTCTGCATGTGACACATCCAGATGACACGTCTCCCCAAAAGTGATTTCCATTTAACTTTCTTGCCTTTGCCGTTCTCCTGGCGTTAGATTCTCCCCTTCATCTTCTCTGTGTCTCCAAAGCCGTCGAGCTCAGACCCCACCTCTCCCAGGAAGCCTCTTCTCCTCGCAGACCACTCTCCTTGCACTCCCATTGTGCTTTCTGTCTATTCCACTTGATCGAACAGTAATCTCGGTTTTCCTCTGTTCTCTGAGGTTTCATAGAGAATGTTGTGTCTATCCACTTGACTATGCGCTCCTTGAGGACAAAACTCGTGTTTTTCATTCACCTTTGCATCAGTTCATGTTGGGCACGGAGCTGGTGATGAATAACATTATTGATTGATTAAAAACTGCCTTCCATGTGCCCTGTGAGGAGCTCCTTAAATGCTGAACAAAATATTTCTTCCGTGGGGCGGGGGAGTGCGTCATCCCTGAATGCCTGCAGGAGCCTGTGGCAAAGGCATTTTCACTTTAAGAGGCAATGAATTCAGGGACCTGGGAAAGGTTTAAACATGAGTCTTAAATTATTTGCTCAGCTTTGATTTTTATTTTACAAGATGCTGGGGCAGTGCTGGGAGCTATTTGCAGAAGGGATGCGTAAAAGAGATGAAGAGAGACTAGGAGTGGATTTACCTAGATGTTGCCTCATAGAAAAATATGTGTGCACTGGACAGGGGCTTCTCCCATTCGGAGGCATGAAGAACTCGGGGTTCTGCCCCTGGGCTCGCTGGAGGGAGATTTGGTTTCTGTTCCTGCTTTTTTGTCCCTCTGCTGGGGATGCATTGAGCTAAGCCACTGTTGAAAATGGCCCCTCTGAGGAAGCAAAGGAACATCAGCTATTTATAGGCTGAAGTCAGACGCGACCCACCTTTTCAGCCTGTAATTTACAGTATATGATGAGAAAATGAACTTCTGTTGCCGCAGGAATGTGAAAGGACAGGAGACCGATTTTTCAGCGGCTTGGGCTTTGGTTTATGTGCTTATGAAATGTCTGTGAAAATGGCCATTTTGCTTTGCCAGAAGACTGCTTTCTCTAGTCCACAGTTATCGATGCAAAGGGTGCCCTTGTCCTGTCTCTCTCAGGGACTGCTGGCGTATTCACAGCTGCGTGGGTGGTGGGGGGTGGGAAGCTTCTGTACCATGAGGGAGAAAACTAGGGACGGGAAGGAATGAGCATGGATACAGTGTCATGATCTAAGACAGTGCTCTGGTTTTACAAAGCAGTAAGTGCAGTGTCCAAGAAGGGCCTGATTGGGGAGTTGGCTTAGATTGACCTTGTGACCATCATCTTGGCTATTGTTTGGGCTGGAGCTCTTGGCCTGAGTCCGAGCCCTTGAGGAAGCTCAGACATTGATAACAACCTTCCATTCCTCAGCAGACTGTATTTCTGGAGCTCTCTAGAGATCATGCAAAACAGTGTGTGCTCAATCAAGTGACAAACTTTTATCAAATATCTATTATAGGCTAGGCATTGAGCTAGGTACAAAGATGAATAAGATACACTTGGTCCCTGCTCTGAATTTATAGAGAGACTGTCACCATTCCAGGCCTCCCAGCCTCCATCCACCCCCAAGCCCTGGCATTCACCAGGGTCTCACTAAGGGAGCCTTCGGCTGCGCCATATCTAGGTTGGATTTTGAACTAAACTCTTGACTCCTAAACTTGCATTTCTGACATAAATCCCTGGTGTGACGTGGTTGCCAGGGAGGTTGTGTGGAATGAGAGGAGAACAGATAAGGACTGCACCTTGAGGAAGACCAGCAGAGGAAGGCAAACACATAAAGGATGTGGTGAATGAACAGAGAGAGAGTTAGAAGGAACAGGGATCTGGGGTCATGGAAGTAAAGAAACCAGAATTTCAAGGAGAGAGTAACCAATAGTTTTAAAAGCAGCAGCATAAGAATTTGGTAATTAGGAGGTCGTGGGTAACTCTTGGGGCCATCACGTCACAGGAGTGTTGGGAAGTGAGGCAGTTGGTTGAAGAGTGAATGGGAGGTGAAGAAGTGTAAACAGACCATGTGGCTAGAGAGCTCTCTCTACAGATGTTTGTTAGATCAGGCTTTTAATGATGCTATTCAAATATTCTATATCTTTGCTAACTTTTGTTCTTCTTAATATATTAACTATTGAGAGAGGTGCTAAAATTTCCCCTTGTCAGTGCTGATTTGTCAATTTCACATGGTAGTTCTGTCAATCTTTTCTTTCTATATTTTGCAGCTGCCTTCTTAGGTGTGAACAATGTTAGAACTGTAATCTCTTTCTGGGAAATGATTCGTTTTATTGTTGGGTAGTGAACATCTTTGTCTCTAATAATACTTTTCCCCTGAAACTCCATTTGTCAGGCTTCTTTTGATTGGTATTCATCTGGTATATCTTTTTTCTATCTTTTTTTAATACAATAGTTGTCTTGTGAGCATGTTTCTTATAAACAGGATATAACCAGATATAGTTTTTCTGTCCAATCTGAGTTTTAACAGTTGGGTTTAATCCGTTTAATTTCTTGTGATTACTGATATATTTGGATTTATTCTATTTTTTTCCTTTGTTTTGATTTCTCCTCTCCTTTCCTGCCTTATTTGGATAGATGGCATTTTCTCTATTCTTCATTATCCTTTCTACTTATTTGAAAGTTATGTATTCTTTCCCATTTTTTACCAGCTGCTTTAAGAATGATTTCATGTATACTTTACCTAATAAGGTTAATGAATAGTTCTATCCTCCTCTTGAATAATACAAAGGATTTAGGAAGACTTAACCCTCATTAAAACCTTCCATCCTACAGGTTTCTTTCGTCCAATATTTTTGGTTCCATCTTGATTTTGATTCTAAATTAATCATGATTTTTATGATTTATATTGTTATTATTTAGGTTTACGCACATGCTTACTCATTTCTTGTTCACAATTTCTTCTTCAATTCACTTCTCTGGCTTCAGTTTCCTTTTTCCTAATTTTCATTCTTTGTATATGGAGGACGAAAATTATGTTTTCAGCAAAAGTCTGTAAGTGGTAAATTCTTTCAATCTTTACTCTTGTTCTTTAGTAATCACTTAGCAGGGTATAGAATTTTAAGTGGACCATTGCTTTTTTCTCAGCTCTTTGAAAATAATATTCTGTTGTCTTCTGTCTTCTCTTGGGGCTATTAAGACATTTGCTAAGATTCTTTGCAGGTAATGTGTTCTTTCCACCTGGTACTGTCTGGTGACAGTACAAACTGACCCCAAATGCTATTTTTTGTTAACCTTCCAAGAACACCCTGAATTTTACATGATTGAGTTTTTTCTTTTTGGATCCTATTTATTAAATAATGGCAGAGTTCTATTGGGTTAGTAAAACACAATTTTATTCATATGTTTTTAGATAGAATAAATAAAATTTAAGATTCTAATATTTTATTCCCGCTGCCTAATGGATCGCCTTGTGAATACCTTGTGGTTTTAAAACTGGGGTGTGCAGAAAATCATCTATTTTAGGGGGGTTGCTATCATTTTAAAAAGCTTGCTTGTAAAGAAAAGGGTCAGGGGGAGAGTTTATATAAATTTAATTTTCTTAATATAAGAGGTGGACTTGACAACTTGTGATCTGTGAAGAAAGAGCCAGAAGATAGAGGAAATCTGAATATATAAAGAAGAAGGGAAAATCGGGGAACAGAGATTGTGGAGAGCTTGAAAAGGAAGCAGAAGTTCTCTTCCTTTGAGATGGGGAATCTGTTTTCTTCCTTTGATTCTTAAGCTTCTGGATCTTTCTTCTGAAGGCAAAGTTCACTCAAGCCACTCCCTTCCCCCACCCTGACCCTGATCTCATTCTTCAATAACTTCCTATTGCCTAATGAAAAATTCTGAGCTTCCGAAATGGCATTCAAGGTCCTCTAAGATTTAAATTTTGCTTAAATTAGACCATTTGTTAATTGGTCTTATCTCTCATTTCTCCTTTTCACATTCTCTGGCTGGTGAAATCAATGTACTTGCTTTTTCTGAAGATATTCTGCATTTTCTCATCTCCTCATTTTTGATCCTGAGTCCTTTCACCCTGGCAGGCTAGTTCCTTCCCATTTTCTTATCTAACCAGATATCTCTGTTTCAAGGTCCAAAACAAATCTCTCCTCTTATATGGTTCTTCTTTCTGGATTCCTTCAACTAAGAGCAATTTCCTTCTTCTATGTCCCCATAGAGCCTTGGTCCTTCCTGGGGATAGTTCTCAGAGCCTACTTGTGCTCTGTTATTGAATACAAGTTTCTTCTACCATCTTAAGAACTTCTGAGGGCAGAGAACACATCTAATTCCTCTGTGACCTTCAGTGTACCTCAAACATTAGAGGCACTCCTAAATGGTCATGAATGAATGTGAAAGGGATTTTTATTTACATCATATGAAAATTGTTGCCAAGAATTATGAGAACTGTCTCTGCTAGCTCGGGGGTCTGCAGGTCTCATGGCAGATGGGGCAACTTCTCTAGGGTGCCTGTGAATGTAAGGGTGGGAGTGAGCCTCATACTGGACTCCCCACTCAGCCCTCGCCTATGGAGGGGCCACAGAACTCATCCTGCAAGCTTGGGGAGCAGAGAAAGAGTGAGGGACTTTACTGGGAGAATATCCCTGTGGCTTTATTGCAAGAGAGGGTAGCTCCTGACTTTGGTTACTAAGAAGACTTGACCACTTCACCCAGCCTGAGGCCCACTTCCACTTTGAGACCTCTAGGAGGATGAGTTTGACCACTGCCCTTCTCTGGGACATCTACAATCATGGGAGAGGAAGGAATAGACTAGAAGATCTCCAAGGGACATTCCACTCTGACAGTCCCTGGGGCCTAGTCATATAGGACCTCCTTGTCTGTCATCTCCTCTCTTCCCAATCCTTGATCACTTGACTGCATTTGGCAACTGTCATGGTATTTAGAGAGGCTCAGCCAATTAATCTATCCACCTGGTCCTAATTACAAATGACCGAGAGTCTGGGCATTCATGAGCCTACACTCAGTTCCTAGAATTTCTCTAATTTCCCAAAGGTGTGACACAAAGCAGTGAGTAGAAACCTGAGATTGTTCCAGAATCTGACAAAGACGAGGAGTTATCTTTGCAAAGAAGCCAAGAGCCTTTACTGTCTGGGGCCTCACTAAACCTGAGGATGCCTTGTCATCTACCTTGTATTCAAAGCTGACAGCTGGACAGGAACTTTCCAGAAACTCTTGTGAGATCTGACACAGAGTAGGGATTGCAGGAAGGCGTCCGAGACCCACATTTTGCCCCATTAAAAGAGAGCAAACTAGCTTCTGCATTTTTCTCTCCAGTGCTCAGCATGGCCCAATTTTTCAAGGGGCTTGGCATTTTCAGCTACCAAATGCCTTCATCCTCTTGACAACTCCCATGGCATAGGGTAGGTTCTGGAGAAAAATCTGTGCCTTGGTTGGCTGATAATGCCAAACCTCCTGAATGCTGTCCTTCTCATTGTGAACTCTCAGGGAAGGGGGGAGTGAGTTTATCCACCACTTTCCAGGACCTGTGCTGGAGTTTTGACATACCGGGTGCTTGATACAGGAAGGTTCACGTTCATTGCCTCCCCTGGGAGTTCATGATGAGAACAACAGCGTGAAGTACACTAAGCTTCCTGCCACACAAATTAAAGGCTTTGTTCTAAGAACAGCAAGGCTGTTGCCTGCAAGAGCAACTTCCAGCAGCTTCTCTGTGCCTGGAGTCTATGTGCAGAGCAAACTGCCCACAGCGGGCAGGGGCATTGGCTGGGGAAATGTTATATGATTAGTGGGGTGGAGCCAGACCCTCAGCGGCTCAGCGTCCTGCCAGGCCTGCTGAGCAAGCCACCCCTTGTTTCAGAGCAAGGCTTTCCACGGCTGTTGTTTTCTTCTCTTTTTTCTGAATTGCAGAATGTGGCTGAATGATGGACAGGATTGGGAGGAGCAGTCGTGGGCCTGAATTCTTTGACTCTTCAGCGTGTTGTGGTTCTGGAGGGCAGGAGTGGCCCGCAGGTCAGTTTCTGGGACCCATTCGGCAATCACGTATTAAAACCCGCTTGTGTGCCTGGCAGGCCCCGTGCTGTTTGCTGTCGTTGTACCAAGATGGTGCCTTCCCTCAAGGATGCCCTGAGTCTAGTGGGGGAGCCAGAGGGACGCAAGGAACTGAGGCAGAATGTGAACAGTGTATGCAGTGTGTCTCAGTCTTTTAAACATATGTCTCCTGTGGAGAAACATATAAATCTTGAAAATTCCTTTAAAGTTTGTGTTTCAAAAGCAATAGAGTGGGTTTTTTTTTTTTGGTTTCCAAATATGAAATTATAATATTGAATATATTTAAAAAACTACACATGTCCTCCCTGAGATGTTTTTAAAAAAATTTTTATTGAGGTATAACATGTATATATAGTATAGTATATGAATTTTTACATACATATGCATCAGTATGAACACCACCCAGATATATACGGAGCATTTCTAGCACTCCCAGAGGCTCCCCCGGGCCCCTTCCAAGTCTACCCCAACCCCACTCACCCAGAAGTAACCGCTGTTCCAGTTTCTATCAGCGCAGATGAATTTTGCTTGTTCTTGGACTTCATATAAACGGAATCATGCGTTTCTGATGTGTGTCTGGCCCCTTTGCTTATGTTACACGCTGCCTGTAGTAGTAGTATATTCTTTTTCACTGCTGGGTGGTATTCCATTATGTGATTCCACCTGATTTAAATCTCCATTCTCCTCATTTGAGAACCACTGGCATGGTAGAAAAAGAGCTGTGTTGGCAGCCAGACAGACTTAGAAAGTCACAACGTCTTTTCTTTTTTACCACGTGAGCCAGAGCAAGTCACTTTGCCTGGAGCCTTGGTTTCCTCACTTGCAGAATGGGGGTCATTGTACTCATCTCATGTGAGGATGGGAGCCACCGTGAAGAAGCCCCTGGTGCAGTGCCTGGCACGTCGTGGGCCTTCAGTGGATGGCAGTGATGATTGCAAAGGGATGTAAGGGTCATATGTTTGTTGCTGTGGGTACGCAGAGGCGCACGAGCTCCCTTTACATACGAGGCGTCGGGAAAGGCTTTAGCCGGGCTTGCAGGGTAGGTTGCACTGTAGTAAGAGGAGCCCTGGGGGAGGGCATGTGTGAGCAAAGACACGGAGGGCTGACAATGCACGGCATCTTGGAGGGACAACCCTGAGAGATATGTGGAGGTGAAGCTGTGGAGTCTTCACACCTGAGGGTGTTCCGAGGAAGCTAAGAAGAACACACCTAGAGTTGCAAGCATAGACTGTGCTCAGGGCCAAGTGAAAACACTGCTGGCCCAAGCTGCTTCTGTGCGTTAGAGAGTTCTGGAAAACCTTGTGGGAGAAAGTGGAGCTGGAGCTGGCCCTTCAGTGAGGGGCAGAGAGGAGCAGGGAGGCAACTGTGAGGTGGGACAGGAAGGTAAGAGCAAGGCCACAGCCATGGGTGGGAAAGCTAGAGCAGATTGGGGGGATGAGCCCATTCAACCCCTGATGCCCAGTGCTGCTCCCACTGCTTCTCTGGCTCCCACTGCTTCTCTGGCTCATGTGCTTTGAGCACTTTCTACATGCCAGGGACTGTGTTAAATAGAACATAGCTATCCTCACGAATCTTCATGTGGTAAAATGAGGTAGATCCAATTCTCTCCTCCATTTACAGATGAAGAGACGGAGGTTCAGGGAAGTTAACTAGCTAGATGGAGTTTCTAGAGCCATTTCCCCCAGGTTGTACGTCTCCTTTTTAGGGGGATGAAGATCCAACACATTGCCTCACATCCCCTGGACAGCTGAGCTAGCATCTCTGGTGGCGGCCATTTATCCCTTCTCAGTGCCTTAGAAGTGGGCAGCCTCATAACGGGGTGGACAGTTGGCTTCAATTCAGTTGCCCTAAAGGGCAGTGGCTGTGGGGTTGGGGTCCTCCTGAGATGTGTGTGAGCAGTTTCCACATGCTGGGAGAGATTGGAAGCTCAGTTTTTATTTTTCTGTCCTGGCTACTCTCATCTGACTTGAGGAGGAAATTTGGGACCAGGTGTGTGATGGGCTGAACTGTGTCCCCTCCAAGTTCAAGTGTTGAAGCCCTAACTCCCAGGACTTCAGAATGTGACTGTGCTTGGAGATAGAGTTTTTAAGGAAGCAAGTAATTGAAAATGAGGTCATTAGGGTGGGTCCTACACCAACATGACTGCTGTCTTGTTAAGAAGAGGAGATTGGGACACAGACAGTACAAAGGGAAGACCATGTGAAGACAGAGCACCCACCAGCCAAAGACAGAGGCCTCAGAAGAAACCAAATCCGCTGCCACCTTGTTATCAGGTGTTCAGACTCCACAACTGTGAGGAAATAAATTTCTGTGGTTTAAGCCATGCAGACTGTGGGACTTTGTTATGGCAGCCCCAGCAGACCAAAACAAGGTGCCATTGAAGTTATCTGAAGCTCAGACAGGAAAACTTCAGCTTTTAATAATAATAATAATGACAATAACAATGTTAATCATCATTGTCAATGAACCCTGCATGTGTCAATATTGAAAGGCCACTTGTGGGTGGTGTAACTTGGGTATAAACAGGACAACAGGTCATCAACAGAGCTGCATTTCTTTTTAGAATCTCCACCATGCCAGAGGCCCAGGGAGTATTCAATAACGAGCGCTGCCTGGTGATACTAGTTCACCAACAGACCAGACAAATACAAAATATTTAACCTTACTTTACCTGCTTATGTTCTGAGCAGTGTTTGTGCCCCTTGTCTTCAGCCGTTGGGAGCAGGGAGTGGAGTGTTGGAAGGAAGACCTATAACAGGTCTTGGGTTTCTTCTTTCAAACGTCCTTTGCCATGAGATGTGTCTAGATGCCGGGGGCAGCCAGAGCTCACAGAGGAGATCTATCATGGAGATATATATCCGGGGACAGTCATAAATGTCTCAGCTTGTGATGCGTTTGGGTGAGTTACAGAACCAATAGTTTTGATCAAGTGCTCAGCTCTCCTCGATTAGCAGAAGGATAATGAGAATTGAACAGAGGGGGGCACGAGACAGAAAGTAGGGGTGGGCTGGGACATTGTGGTGGGGGGCTGATGGCTTTTACTTTATTAGAGGAGGCCATTCTCTAAGCTTCCTGGGTGGGGCCTGACCTTTGCAGGAGTGGGATATCCTGGAGATGGCTTCTGAACATTAATAACCCCTGTCTTTGAGGAAGCTTTCTCCTTCCAGGTGCTTCCACCTGTATCCATCTTAGTTCCTCCCAGGAGCAACTCCGTGGACAGAGAGGCAGGAAAGTGAATGCTCATTTTTCAGTTGAGGCTACTGGAACTGGAAGTTGGGAGGGGAGTGGAAACAGAAGCCCTTCTGGCAGACAGAAGCCGATGGGGGTAAGGAGAGTCAGCCAAGACCTTGCTCTGATTCCCAGGGGGCACCCTGTCTGTGGTGTAGATACGGCAGCTTTGGCACTTTATTTTGTCCTTTTTTATGTTTTCCTCCTTGACTCTGCCCTTTCCTCTTTCTTCCTCTTTCTTCACTTCTCTTGCTTTCTCCTTCCTCCTCTTCCTCTTCAGTCTCTTTCCTGTAGAGCTGCTTCCCTTTCCTCTTTCTTCTCTCCCTTTTTTCTTTCCCCCGTTCATTCTTTTATTCTTGTAATTTCTTTCCATAGTATTCACAATTAATTACTTTTTTAAACTAACCTTTTTTGGGATTTAGCATCAACACACACCAGTTGTGGCTGGGCACCAGGGACACACTGAAAGAGAGAAGAACCAGTCCTCACAGAGGACCACTGATAATTAACTAAGTAATTATTATAAGACAGAGTTGGGGTTTTAGGAGGTCCAATGAATAACTCTGCTCTTTCTCACCCAAGATCTGAGCCAACTGAGAAATAGGGTAAAAGGGGAAGGCAGATGGGAAATCAAGAGCACTGAAACTCATGAGAGAGCTGCTGTTGGAGATCACAGCTTATACCTTGAGGCCCGTGGGCTACCTCACACTGAACCTGGGGGTTTGCCCAGCTTGTCCGCCAGTCACAGGAAGCCTGGGTCCGGGCAAGGCTCTCCCTTGCAGCAGGAGAGACTGCATCCTGAGAAAATCCACAGCGGGATGAGCAGGCAGGTGTGGATGTGCTTCCTGCAGGGAATTTGCTTCCAACAGGGAAGAGGAAGAGGTGGAGGAGAAGGAGGAGGACCCGATTACCCAGGCCCCATTTCCCCTTCTCCTTCCCCTTTATCTGAATCGGTACAGACTCAGCGCACATGAGTGAGGGGTGGAGAGAGGCCAGGAGACTGATGCTAGTGGAAGCACCTCACATGACAAAAACACCAGGAGTGGGAAGAGGTACCTCTCCTACCCTTCCTCCCGGTACCACCACTCACAGCAGGGGTGTGTGTTTGTGTGTGAGTGTATGAGTGCATGTCTGTGTGTGTCAGTGAGCGTATATGTGAGTGTATGAGTGTGTGTGTGTGTGATAGTGCGCACAGGAGGGACCTGACCTTGCAAAGGGGCAACACAAGGCCTCACCTCATGTTGGAAGTGACATTTAATCTGAGACTAAAGGATTGCTGCCTACGTTGATATGATAAAGTGCCAAACAGAATCCAGAACAAATTAAGCAAATTTACTTCTCTTCTTCCATCTCTGACCTTCTTCTTTATAAAATAAAACTCTGGGGAAGTGTTTCATTCAGTTATTCTGCCAACAAATATATATTTAATGCCCATTAAAAGCAAGTCACTTTACCAGGCAGGAGAAATAGAAAGATTAATTGGATGTGGCTTCTGCCCTCCAGGAGCGTTCAGATTGTGTACCGGGTAAGACATCCTCATAGACACGCGACATGCAGACATGCGAGGTGGGGCCCCAGGGTGTTTGTTGCTTGTTGTCTAAGGGCTCTAAGTGAGCTACACGCGGGCTTTATGGGGTTCATGTTGGGAAGAAGAAACTTCTTGTTAAGGGGAAGAGGTGAAATTTGAGCTAAGCCTTGAATGGCGAGTAGGATACAAACAAACGGATAGTGACTTCGCCTTCCAAGTGGAAAGAACAGCATCAGCAAAGGCACAGGGCAAGAAATCAAAGGACAGATATTTGCAGGATCAGCGAGTAGTCCAATGTGTCTTATGGGCTATATAAGAAGGAAGATGCTGGAAAAATCAACTTTGAAAAAGAGGTGGGATCCAGACTCTTCAAAATTATCATAAGGGTATGTCCACACTTTGATCAACAATGGTGCTGATGGAAGTGACTGAGCAGGAAGTCTGAGGTGGTTAGATGGGCATTTTAGAACAACAGCTCTGATCATAGGGCTCTTGGGTTGGAGGAGGCGGAACTTGGAGATAGCAGGAGTGGTGGAAAGCTTTGGAATAGCCCAGGCTAGAAGTTCTGACTGTCAGCAGTGGAAGGGAGGGCAGAGCAAGTGGGCAGATCAGAGGGGTTGCCCCATTCTATGGCTTCCCCAGAGGTGCTGCAAGGTCTGTGAACCCATGAGGGGAAGAAGCAAGGGGGCTGATTACTCACGACTGGATCTGATCAAGGTAGATGCAGGGGAAGCTCATGGCTGTGGAGTGCAGGCCCCAGGGAGAGAGGTCAGGGGTTCCAGTGGCACAGGACCTTATGGCAGGTCCTTTGTGATTGGGGGGTGGAAGGGGTGATAAGAGAAGAAGAGACCAAGCAGGCAGGCTGGTGCTGAGCGAGGTCCGTGGGGCTCTGTAGGAGCATGAGGGTTTGTGAGTCTTCTCTGCTGAGCCTTGTCTCATCATGTGAAAATTAGGTTCTACCAAGTCAGAAATAACAAGAAAAGCAAGACACAGAGAGACAGGCTTAAAGACACACTTATGATGATGAAAAAGCCAGACCAGAGCCGTGCTCAGAGCCCCTGCATGCAGGTCTCTGCTGTGGGATGTTGTCACTTCCCTCCCAAGGTGCCATCTTTCCTCCATTATTGCTTGGACTTCATGACTTTCTTGTTCTCAGAAAGAAAAAGGAGCTTATTAAGTGAAGTGGCTGCCAAGTGTATTTTAAGGTGAACAAAACCAGATCATTTTTTTTCACCACATACCGTACATAATTGTACGAAGGGCAGGATTTATTTGGTTTGCATTATGATTTTTCCCCCAAGCTTAATTACAGTGTTAAAAAGGCAACTACAACTTGAAAGCAACAAGCCCCACGGTCGCGGAGACCAGCATGTCCATTCTGGGTTTGAAACACAGTTTCTTTGTGAAGGGAATTAATTGTATATGAAACTTTGGGGCTTATGTAAAACACATTTTTTATGAAAATAGAATTGAACAGTCATTAAAATGAATAGCTGTTTTAAATAAGACTCAAACTGCACGGTGGTGCCAAGGAATTTTAGATGCCTCCTTTATTGGCTTTGTTTTGGGTTCAACTCTGCATTTTCTAAGACAATATCAGGGCCCTGGAGGTAAATCTTAGCTTATAATTGGGAATCAAATGTATAATTCCAATGATAGATTATTAGGGGAGGAAGGAAATGAAAAAGCTTGAAAAGTATTTAGGTCTAAACAACTTCATGAATAAGTAATTCTATGTTGGAAAATCCAATGTGTGAGCAGGAAGTGTTGCCTGCTGGTTTGGCCTCAGGCCAAGGAACCAATTAATGGGCTCAGCCCTCCAGCTTTGGGACACTCCCTGGGCAACCTAGAAGTCAGAAATGTGAGCGATGATCCTCACATGCTCATGTGTCAGCATTGACAGGCCATATCTCTGGTTTAGAGATCTGTGTGGTTCGGGGGCAAGTCCAGAGTTGAGCTCTCAGCCGGGATAGGCTACTCTGAAACTTGAGCTTAACACACTTCTCTGGGGTTCATCAGAGGTGAAAAAAGTTACTGCAGACTTAGGGAGGCCTACACAACTGCGTCCAGGAATGTAGGGGAGGAGGTTGGGGTTAGATACCTTTGTGCTTGCTATTCTGCACTTCTCTCCTGCTTGAAAGGTGGAGTTGGAACAACACTGATGGAAAGTGACATCCTTTTTATTTTTTTATTTATTTATTTTTTATTAATGTTATGATAGATTACAACCTTGTGAGATTTCAGTTGTACATTTTTGTTAGTCATGTTGTGGGTACACCACTTCCCCCTCCGTACCCTCCCTCCTCCCCCCCTTTTCCCTGGTAACCACCGATCAGATCTCCTTCTCAATATGCTAATTTCCACCTATGAGTGGAGTCATATAGAGTTCGTCTTTCTCTGACTGACTTATTTCACTTAACATAATGCCCTCGTGGTCCATCCACATTGTTGTGAATGGGCCAATTTCGTCTTTTTTTATGGCTGAGTAGTATTCCATTGTGTATATATACCACATCTTCTTTATCCAATCATCAGTTTCTGGGCATGTAGGCTGGTTCCACGTCTTGGCTATTGTAAATAATGCTGCGATGAACATAGGGGTGCAACGGACTCTTGAGATATCTGATATCAGGTTCTTAGGATAGATACCCAGTAATGGGATGGCTGGGTCATAGGGTATTTCCATTTTTAACTTTTTGAGAAATCTCCATACTGTTTTCCATAGTGGCTGTACCAGTTTGCATTCCCACCAACAGTGTATGAGGGTTCCTCTTTCTCCACAACCTCTCCAACATTTGTCGTTCTTGGTTTTGGATGTTTTTGCCAATCTAACGGGGGTAAGGTGATATCTTAGTGTAGTTTTGATTTGCATTTCCCTGATGATTAGCGATGATGAACATCTTTTCATGTGTCTATTGGCCATATTCATATCTTCTTTTGAGAAATGTCTGTTCATGTCCTCTGCCCATTTTTTGATCGGGTTGTTTGTTTTTTTGTTGTTAAGCAGTGTGAGTTCTTTGTATATTATGGAGATTAACCCTTTGTCGGATAAGTGGCTTGTAAATATTTTTTCCCAATTAGTGAGCTGTTTTTTTGTTTCAATCCTGTTTTCCCTTGCCTTGAAGAAGCTCTTTAGTCTGATGAAGTCCCATTTGTTTATTCTTTCTATTGTTTCCCTCAACTGAGGAGTTACAGTGTCCGAAAAGATTCTTTTGAAACTGATGTCAAAGAGTGTACTGCCTATATTCTCTTCCAAAAGACTTATTGTCTCAGGCCTAATCTTTAGGTCTTTGATCCATTTTGAGTTTATTTTGGTGTGTGGTGAAAAAGAATGGTCAATTTTCAATCTTTTGCATGTGGCTGTCCAGTTTTCCCAGCACCATTTGTTGAAGAGACTTTCTTTTCTCCATTGTAGGCCCTCTGCTCCTTTGTCGAAGATTAGCTGTCCATAGATGTGTGGTTTTATCTCTGGGCTTTCAATTCTGTTCCATTGATCTGTGGACCTGTTTTTGTACCAGTACCATGCTGTTTTGATCACTGTAGCTTTGTAGTATGTTTTGAAATCGGGGATTGTGATTCCGCCGGCTTTGTTTTTCTTGCTCAGGATTGCTTTAGCAATTCGCGGTCTTTTGTTGCCCCATATGAATTTTAGGATTGTTTGTTCAATTTCTGTGAAGAATGTTCTTGGGATTCTGATTGGGATAGCATTGAATCTGTATATTGCTTTAGGTAGTATGGACATTTTAACTATGTTTATTCTTCCAATCCATGTGCAAGGAATGTTTTTCCATCTCTTTATGTCATCGCCTATTTCTTTCAAGAAAGTCTTGTAGTTTTCATTGTATAGATCCTTCACTTCCTTGGTTAAGTTTATCCCAAGGTATTTTATTCTTTTCGTTGCGATTGTGAATGGGATAGAGTTCTTGAGTTCTTTTTCTGTTAGTTTATTGTTAGTGTATAGAAATGCTACTGATTTATGCACGTTAATTTTATACCCTGCTACTTTGCTGTAGTTGTTGATTATTTCTAATAGTTTTTCTGTGGATTCTTTGGGGTTTTCTATGTATAAGATCATGTCGTCTGCAAACAACGAGAGTTTTACTTCTTCGTTACCTATTTGGATTCCTTTTATTTCTTTTTCCTGCCGAATTGCTCTGGCCAGCACCTCCAGAACTATGTTGAATAGGAGTGGTGAAAGTGGGCACCCTTGTCTTGTTCCTGTCCTCAGAGGGATGGCTTTCAGCTTTTGTCCATTGAGTATGATGTTGGCTGTGGGTCTATCATATATGGCCTTTATTATGTTGAGGTACTTTCCTTCTATACCCATTTTACTGAGGGTTTTTATCATAAATGGGTGTTGGATCTTGTCGAATGCTTTCTCTGCATCTATTGAGATGATCATGTGGTTTTTGGTTTTCATTTTGTTGATGTAGTGTATCACGTTGATTGACTTGCGGATGTTGAACCATCCCTGTGTCCCTGGTATAAATCCCACTTGATCATGGTGTATAATCTTTTTGATGTATTGCTGTAATCGGTTTGCCAAAATTTTGTTGAGGATTTTTGCATCTATGTTCATCAGTGATATCGGCCTGTAGTTCTCCTTCTTTGTGTTGTCCTTGTCAGGTTTGGGGATCAGAGTGATGTTGGCTTCATAGAATGTGTTAGGGAGTTCTCCATCTTTCTCAATTTTCTGGAACAGTTTGAGGAGAATAGGTATTAAGTCTTCTTTGAATGTTTGGTAGAATTCTCCAGAGAAGCCGTCTGGTCCTGGACTCTTATTTTTGGGGAGGTTTTTGATTACCGTTTCTATTTCCTTACTTGTGATTGGTCTATTCAGATTCTCCATTTCTTCCTGATTCAGTTTGGGGAGATTGTAGGAGTCTAGGAATTTGTCCATTTCTTCCAGGTTGTTCAATTTGTTGGCATGTAGTTTTTCATAGTATTCTCTTATGATCTCTTGTATTTCATTGGTATCTGTTGTGATTTCTCCTCTGTCATTCCTGATTTTATTAATTTGCGATTTCTCTCTTCTTTTCTTGGTGAGTCTGGCTAGGGGTTTGTCAATTTTGTTAATTCTTTCGAAGAACCAACTCTTTGTTTCATTGATCCTTTCTATTGTCTTTTTTGTTTCAATATCGTTTATTTCTGCTCTTATTTTTATTATTTCCCTCCTTCTACTGACTCTGGGCCTTGTTTGTTCTTCTTTTTCTAGTTCTGTTAGGTGTCGTTTGAGGTTGCTTACGTGAGCTTTTTCTTGTTTAGTGAGGTGAGCCTGTATTGCGATGAATTTCCCTCTTAGGACTGCTTTTGCTGCATCCCAAATGATTTGGTATGTCGTGTTCTCATTTTCATTTGTCTCCAGATAATATTTGATTTCTTCTTTAATTTCTTCAATGATCCATTGTTTGTTGAGAAGCGTGTTGTTTAGTCTCCACATTTTTGCACCTTTCTCTGCTTTTTTCTTGTAGTTGATTTCTAGTTTAATAGCGTTATGATCAGAAAAGATGCTTGATATTATTTCAACTCTCTTGTATTTATTGATGTTTGCTTTGGTTCCCAAAATATGGTCAATCCTTGAGAATGTTCCATGTGCACTTGAGAAGAATGTGTAACCTGCTGTTTTTGGATGAAGTGTTCTATATATATCTATTAAGTCCATCTGGTCTAATTTTTCATTTAATTCTATTATTTCCTTGTTGATTTTCTGTCTGGATGTTCTGTCCATTGGTGTTAATGGTGTGTTGAGGTCCCCTACTATTATTGTATTGTTGTTGATGTCTTCTTTTAGTTCTATTAAGAGTTGCTTTACAAATTTTGGTGCTCCTGTGTTGGGTGCGTATATATTTATAAGTGTTATGTCTTCTTGGTGGAGAGTCCCTTTTATCATTATATACTGTCCCTCTTTGTCTTTCTTTATCTGTTTTGCTTTGAAATCTACCTTGTCTGATATTAGTATAGCGACACCTGCTTTCTTTTGTTCATTATTAGCTTGGAGTATTGTTCTCCATCCCTTCACTCTGAGTCTGTGTTTGTCTTTGGGGCTGAGGTGTGTTTCCTGGAGGCAGCATATTGTTGGATCTTGTTCTTTGATCCATCCTGCCACTCTGTGTCTTTTGATTGGGGAGTTCAATCCATTTACATTTAGAGTGATTATTGAGACGTGGGGGCCTACCACTACCATTTTGTGTCTTGTTTTCCGGTTTTCTTCAGTTTCCTTTGTTTCTCGTCCCATGGTTTAATCTGTTCTGATGTAGAGCTGCTACTCTCTGTTGTTGTCCTTCTACTTATCTCCTCTGCTCTTGGTTTTGTAGCCCCTTTCCTTTTTTGGATTTTTCAGGAATGAGGGTTTTCCTGAGGATTTCCTGAAGAGGAGGTTTTGTGGCAATGAACTCCCTTAATTTTTGTTTATCTGGGAAAGTTTTTATTTCTCCATCGTATTTGAAGGATATTTTCGCTGGGTAGAGAATTCTCGGCTGTAGGTTTTTGTCCTTCAGATTTTTGAATATATCATTCCACTCTCTTCTAGCCTGTAAAGTTTCTGCTGAGAAATCTGCTGATAGCCTGATGGGGGTTCCTTTGTAGGTTAGTTTCTTTTGCCTGGCTGTCCTTAATATTTTCTCCTTGTCGTTGACTTTTGCTAGCTTCACTACTATATGCCGTGGAGTTGGTCTTCTTGCATTGATAAAGTTTGGAGATCTATTGGCTTCTGTCACCTGAAGATCCATCTCCCTCACCAGATTTGGGAAGTTCTCAGCCATTATTTCTTTGAATAGGTTTTCTGCCCCTTTCTCCTTCTCTTCTCCCTCTGGTATACCTATAATCCTTACGTTGCATCTCCTAATTGTGTCTGATAATTCTCGGAGAGTTTCTTCATTTCTTTTAAGTCTTGCTTCTCTCTCCTCCTCTGCCTGCAACAATTCTATATTGCCATCTTCCAAATTGCTAATTCTTTCCTCCATATTATCGGCCCTACTGTTCAGAGCATCTAGATTTTTCTTAATCTCCTCTATTGTGTTCTTCATTTCCAATATTTCTGTTTGGTTCTTCTTTATCGTATCAAACTCTTTTGTGACATAGCTCCTGAACTCGTTGAGTTGTCGGTCAGAATTCTCTCTTAACTCAGTGAGTATTTTAATGATGGCTGTTTTGAAGTCATCATCATTTAGGTTATATATCTCATTTTCTTTGGGATTGTTTTCTATGTATTTGTTACTTTCTTTCTGTTCTGGAGATTTAATGTATTTTTTCATATTGCTTGATGATGTTGATTTGTGCCTCCGCATGGAGATAGAGTTTAGTTGCTCCTTTCACTTGTTTCAGCTGCTGCGGTGGGGGGAGCAGCTGTTTATACTTCACCAACCAGGAACCCTGTCCGTAGTTGCTAACTGGGCCTGGGCCCCTCTTCGTAGCCACAGTGGCCCTTTGGATTCCCTCCTCTGCCGTGGGGGCCGTCACGGGGGGCTTCAGGCTGCAGGTGCCTACTGTTGTTGCCCACCTAGATGCGCTCTCTCCTTGGGGTCTGCAACGGTGTTATGGGCTTTTCCAGCGGCCAGGGGTGGGATCACTTATATTTGTCGCTCCGTTGCTGTCGGCACCCACCAAATCTCACTTGTCCTCTATGGGTCGCAGGAGAGCTATTGGCATCTTCTACAGTCTGTGGTTAGTACACCTAGCTATGCTGCTTTTGCCCTGGGGTCTTCCAGCCTTGTGGCTGGCGGCTGGGTGCCTTCTACTGGTGTTGTGCAGAGGCTTTCCCTAAGGCTTCTGTGAGCCTGTAGGGTTTCCCCCTAGGCTACTAAGCTGGGTCTCTGGAACTCTCTCCAGCCCCAGTCCTCTCCGAGATCTCCGGCAATCCCTAGCCTCACCGGGTGGGCAACGGCAGCTGGGGGACGCCCCGCCCTCTGGGCTTCTGTCCGGGCCTCTGCCGGGAGCCCTGAATGCTGGGCGTGGCCCCTCTGCTAATGGCAGACAGAGAGTTTTGTCTGCTGCCTGGGGGAGCTCCGGCGCTTCCCCTCCGGGTCGCCGGACCCGCCTTTGAAAGTTCCCCCGCCCCGGTCCTCTCCGAGATCTCCGGCAATCCCTAGTCCCACGGGGCGGGCAACGGCAGCTGGGGGTCGCCCCGCCCTCTGGGCTTCTCTCCGGGCCTCTGCCGGGAGCCCTGAGTGCTCAGCGTGGCCCCTCTGCTACCGGCAGACAGAAAGTTTTGTCTGCTGCCTGGCGGAGCTCCGGCGCTTCCCCACCGGGTCGCCGGACCCGCCTTTGAAAGTTCCCCCGCCCCGGTCCTCTCCGAGATCTCCGGCAATCCCTAGTCCCACGGGGTGGGCAACGGCAGCTGGGAGACCTCCGTGCCCTCCGTGTCTCTCTCTGGGACCCTCCGGGTGCCCCGAGCACCAGGCTGGGTCTCCCCGCCAATGGCGGGGAGAGACTCTCCCCGCGGGCTCAGGTGTGCAACTCCAAAGTTTCCCTCTGCGTTTAGGAGTAATTGCGGGGGGTTTAAGTAGGGTTCTGGTCACCTGTTTCCACCGTCGCTCCTCTGTTGTGTTCTCGCTCCTGCCCTAGATGTGTGTGGATCCTCTGGGGGCGTCCGTTGGAAGAAAGCCGCTTGCGGGTACTAGGCTGCCCGTCGGGGTCGGAGAGTTTTCACCTATTTCCACATCCTCCCGGAGGAAAGTCCGTCCGCCTTCCGATGTATAGTCGCGTGGGTGTCTCAGACGTCCTGAGATGCTGTCTGGATATCCTTTGTCAAGCGATAAGTGTCCAAATAATTGTAGACTCGAAGGGCGAGAGACAAAGAGGACTACTCACGGCGCCATCTTGGAATTCCTGAGTGACATCCTTTTTAATTAGTGGGAGCTTGAGCTCGCAGTCCCCAATCCTTGGAAGAATGCCCCACTGCTTTCCACACCCCCACCACCCACACACATGTGGTCCCTACCCCACTAATCACTAGCATTTCTCCTCTCTTTGAGGGCATGTTGCCCTCCCTGCACTGAGATCCATGTGGTTATTTAAACATAAACCTGTATAAAGGGAAAGAAGAGAAGCTCTTGGAGTTGTTTGTAGGGATGTACAAGAAGAGTGCCCTTGTGTGGCTTTGTATCGAGGTACATAATTTAGTTGATGGCCTGTTGGCCTCAGTTCCAGAATTGGTAGTGTCACCATTTTGTACTTCCCGTAGGGTCGTTGTGGGTTCTCAGCGATGTAACACTTCATCTTGTAGAGCAATACCCTTCTCTACCCGCTTCTCCGATTCCCTGCTTATGGTTCTTACCTGGTTGAACAGAGAGACCCACTGGCAACGAGACGACTCCAGAACTGGAGGTAGTTTGTGTAGTGAAGTGAGAGAACACCCAGGTGTTAACTGTCAGGCAGCAGAAAGCTCCCAGGGTGGCATCTTCTGCAACTTCCAGGTGCCAGTCTGAGTTGCTGTCAGGAGGTCTTTTTGGCTCCTTCAGTGGGTACACAATTACCACTATCAGCCTCTGGGCATATTCCTCTGCCAGTTTGTCTCTATCTCCCCATCATGGTGAAAGTATTTGTAGACTGTGATGTGATGGTATCAGACATGTTGGTCCCGCTACAACTACAGCTGGGGCCCCTTGAAATAGTACAGTTTCTTAGGTGTCTCTCCTGTATCCTTAGGTGCGAGGCTGACCCCACATCCCCACAGTCAACTGCCTGAGAGTGAGGACCACCGGGCTCCACTTCTGCTCCATGGAGAAGGACCTGGGGCAAGGCAGGGAACACTGTAGGTGCTTCGCAAGACTTGCCCAGCGGTTTATTTTTCATGGTGAAAACACATTTGAACCCAGAAGTTCTGAAGTATGTTTTGGCCCCCCCCTCACCCCCCCGACTGCATGACTGGAAACACAGAGGCTTGACATTTCCCTTTCCTTTTGCATGGCTCAGTGAATCAATTCAAACCCATTAAGATTTTCAGAATGACAGGAGGAGAAAATCCTTCCAGTGAACACTCTTAGGATACTGTGACCGAACACCATTTCCTTGGACCTGGACCGTTTTCTCATTTTGAAAATCCCATCAATTGCAATCCCCTCCTCGAGGCCGAGCATCTGGTTTTTACTTTCCTACTTCTTGACACAAAAGCCTATAGCAAAGGCTTGCAGATATCTGAATTACATACTTGTTAGTAACACCGTGTTGCCCCATGTTTAAGAGGTAACGTGGAAAGAGTTTTCAATTTTTCTGGATGTATAAATCTAAAAAGATAATTAATCCTTCAAAAGGGCGGGGGCCAGGAGACTTGGTGTGCTGACCTGGGCTCTGCTCCCAACTGTTCTTGTGATGCTTGTTAGTAGGATTCTCAGTGAAATAGTGTGTGTGTGCATGTGTGTGTGTGCATGTGTGTGTGTGTGTGATGTCTTAAGCAAACTGTTTTTCTGTGTGAGCACAATTGAATTTAAAAAAATCTAAATTAAGCACATCTTCTCCAGGAGCGCATCTGTTGCACAGAGTGAGGCCCATTCCATCAATACAGTTGCCTGCAGAGCAATGAAGTCATCCCCATCCAATTCCTGAAACCAGAAATGAGGATAACAGGCCAGTATTAAATATTAAATTTTTCCACATTTTGCCGTTCTCTTCCAGAGAACAACAGAACACTGACATACTTTCGGGAGCTCAGGTGGATAGCTAATGGACTGGGAAAGCTTTCAACTCAACTGGAGCGATACACAAAGAGAAAACTTCATTATAGTTAGCACTCAGTGGGTTAACTGGATAAACAGCCTCTATTTCACAGCATCTAAGACGTTATTGATTTTGAGATGCACCATTATTTTACACACCTCTGAGAAAAAAAGCACTGCCAATTAAACTATGACCACAATGCTTTATAACTTAGAACTGTAATTTTATACTTGTTAAAAGAGTTCTTTAAGGCTTATGTAGATACTTGTGCATACATTAAAATGAAAATATAAGCAAAATACGTTGGTTGCAATATTCCTAAATTATATTCACAAGACTCTGAGTGACCGTCTGACTTAGAGTAGCTGGTGTCTATGTTTCTCTGTGCAATGCTTCCCTCCATGACATTAAGAGCAGTAGTTATGAGCATTTCTTTCCAGAGCACTACACTATTGATTTGGGGTTTCCTTCCTAAATCCTGACATCGTTTTACAAGTTATAGAGCTGGTGTTTTCTTATTTTACCAGAAAGTAAGAACCCAGGACTCATTTTTTTTCTCAAATGGTCCTTAAATAGTTTGTTGATTGAAAGACCAAGGTTTGTGATTATGTAACCTGCCGCCAGAACAACCACCAAGCGTATTCACTTCTTGGCTATGACAATGCCACAACTTCCACCTTGCTTGACAAAAATTGGAAGATGCCACCACCAACACTATGAGGGCTTCCCTGGTAAGCCGCTTCCTACTTCCTACTTCCTTCTTCCCTAATCTTAGCCATTATTTGTAGAACACAAAGTTTCAGGTGTAATTTATCCAGTTCAATGCATGGATGAGAATGCCGGATATCCTAAGTGGCCAAGCCCTGTATGTTTAGTCCATGGAAATGAGAAGTAGAAGAGAGAGGGTGAAGCCTAGATTATTTCCTTTGAGGACCAGTGACTGCACCCACTAGTAATGGGTAGTTCAAGGAATGATCCAGCTTAAATAGTTTCTACTCAGGAAGTCTTACCCAGTGCCATTGCTGTGCTAACACAGTACCTAGTACTGAGCTCTGTCACAGCATGCTCCCTGCTGTGTAGCATGTCTCTCTGTTCATGTGGCTATTGTGACCTCTTTGAGAGCAGCAACCATATTTATTCATCTTTTATCCCAGTGTATAGTGCAATGACCAGGCCTCAGTAGACTTTGGGTGAACATTTGTCAAAAGATTGAGGATGGAGAGAATGGGGCAGGAAATGCTTAGGGGCAGGGAAATGCCAGCCAGGTTTAGAGAAGATGGAGTTGTGTGAGTGACAGGCAGCAGTGGAAAGTCGGAGCACAAGGGGAGGCTGGCGTCAGTTCGCAGAGGAGCTTGAGCGCCAGCAGGAGGAAGATTACTAGGCTGCACAGAATCTGACAAAGATGTTTCTGAGCACCAAGGTACAATCTAACATGTACATTGAGTCACAGATGGCAATGTAGCAAATGAATTGATCAGTATTAATCATATATCAGATGAGGTTATCCTAATAGAGAAGCTGATACACCTGAAACTTCAGTAAAGTAGTTTATTTTTTAATAGCAACATTCATTCATTCATTTATACATTCAATGATTCTACTAAGATTAGTATGATGACCCTGAACCAGGCACTGAGGATATGTGGATGAATAATGCATAATTTCTACCTTAAAGGAGATTACAGTGTAGTAGGGGAGACACATCTGTGCATATTCACATATGTAACTTTGGATATATAAAGATGCAAGGGATATGTAAGATATAAAAATATTTGGGATTCAGGGTATTCTATTCAGAGTACTGTGGGGCACAAAGGAGGGATTGTCTATACATGGGTGGGTCAAAGAAAATTCCAAAGGGCCAAGGTGATTCTCAAAATATTTATGACCAAGATAGAGATGACTGTCCTTTGTAGAAGTATTTTCCGCAGAAGACTGGTACCCCCTGACAAAAAGGGTTCTGAGGTTAATTAAGTGGAGAAAACAGTGCATACTCCATTCCCATCTTGGAATTCACAGTGGTTGGATCAGCAGTAAAAACAAAAAAACCAATAACAAACAAAGTGCCAACTTATTTGATTTGGTTTAATCTACCATTTTTCTAAATTTAGTTGATCACTGAAACCTTTTGTGGCAGAACACCTATGTGTCTTAATATCTTAACATACTTCCTACAATATCTCAAACCTGTTAATATCTTCACATTACCGCTTAGGAAACATGACTTATGCCTGATTTGGGTGGGGGCTTATCTGAAGGCAGTGGGTATTGGACATCCTTTCCAATACTGTGAATTTCTGCTATTCTTAGATTTTTTCACGAAGAATTGGTATTTGTTATATGTGTGTGAATGCATGTGTTCGTAAGCATGGTTTGTGCCTTTTGGTATCCAAAATCCTTTTAACAAAGACCAAAAAATATAAGGGCTTCTGTCTCAAAAGCCATATAACTTTGTGTGGAAATGACTACTGTATTGATATCAACTGTTGTTAGGCTATAAAATGCAAATGATGATTATGAAATAATTTTGAGACTGGAAAAATGCTTATACTTTGGACACTGTCCTTAGTGAATCCTTCTACTAAGTAGAATCAGGGCTTCTAAGACATTCTGGCTCGTTGCGATGCTTTCTTAGACTTTAATTTTATAAATAATTTTGGTACCATACAGAAATCACTTGTAATTACCTGGAGATTTTTTTTGTTTCAGTAGCTGAATATTGTGATGCTCAAAGCAAAAAAGACCCCTATTGTTATGATGAAAAAGTTCAGCTTTAAATGAGGAATAAAAATAAATGTTCACCAATAAACTTATTCTGAAGATTCTGTTGGGTCCAGAAGGTTTAAAATGACTTTGGATTCTTGATCCCCAGTATTCTGGTTTGGGGCATCCTGTCAAACATGTCTGCAAACTGAAATCTCATTTACCAAACTCATATCTCCAGTTTAACCAGAAATATATTCTGATTCATAGACCTATAGGCAATGTTCAGTTTATATGTATTGCTTGATTGGCTGAGGGCATTAGAATATGGGCAGGGTCATCTCTAGTCTTCCAGATGCCCAGTCTTCTTTTACTTTAGGAAGAGATCACAGCAGAGTTCAGTAAAGCACTGCGACCCATAACAAGAAAAACATCACAAGTGGTTGCTTTGTGGTCGTTTGAGACGTGGCTTCAGGGCTGACACTATTTCCTTTGTGTGTATTTGGGTAAAGGGAAGGTGTTTGAGAAGTATTTGTTAAATAAATGAACGAATGAATGAATGAATGAATGAATGAGTGCATGCCAGGACATGTTAAGCAACATTCCGACCTGAGCTTTTTATAGTCAGAGGGCAGATGTGTGGATTTCTGAGGCAGGACGGCACTCTCCCCTTGACTTACACACTCATAAACCTGACCAGGTGATATTCAGCGAGTCTTCGGACAGCCAGACTTGAAAACATTTCCTTTTACCTTCCTTCCAAAGCGCATTCCCTGGACAGCCCTCCGGCCAAGCCCCCTCTGTCTGGGAGAGGTGCCAGGAGGGAGGAGGCGGTGAGCCAGCCTTGAAAGGCATCTGAGGGTAATGAGAAAAGCACGTCTCACTGTGCACACAGCTCCTTCTGCCTCAGCTTGGCCTGTGTGAGCTTGTGGGAGAGGCTGAAGTGCACATTCTTTAAAATCCTGGCCCTTAAAAGGAATGCATCTTGGGCTGAGATGTCAGTTTGGCTCTGCCCTGACCGCAAGACAGTTCTTTTATTGCTGGCTTTTTGACATGATAAAACCCGGCCCCTTCCCCTGCACTCTGGGGATGGTTCATGGCACTGATGAAATTTCAAGCCCTCGCTCAGCCAAACTGTATTGGATTTTTATCACAATACAAAGATTTTACAAATTGCATTTCTCTCCTTCCTCTTTGGCTTCCTCTTCCATCACCCCCATCTCGAAACGATGTCTTATCGGGAAACAGCTACATTAGAAGTCCGAGTAAGCCTTTGCTCTGGACCCTGGGGTTAGCTGAATCACATCCATTTCTCTCTACCTTTTAAAAAGCCAGTCTGAGCCTCCACCTCTCTTGCCCACAGCAGGTTGGGTCAGATTGTAGGTGGCCCGAGGATGAGCTCATCCGCTTGTCTCACTGCCCAGCTCACAGCTCATCTTGCTGAACTGTACTTGCTGAGTTAAATCTGAGTTCCTAAAACATCATTCTTTAGCTATTTTCGTCTTGGGAGAGTTTAAGCATTGCTTCTTCAAGTGTGTTCCAACTTTGTTTGGAAATTTGGCTTTGCTGACTTCTGACCTTACCATAGGTCCCCTGAGTTTAATTGCCTGATGTTACTTTAGAATTGACCAGACATTACTTCTTCCTTTTCCTTGCATTTGGAAAGACAAACTGTGCCTCCTATAGGCAAGGGGCTTCTAACTGGCTTTGCTCACCCTATCATGGAAGTTCATCGGCAGACTGTGCCTCTGAACAAGGGACCACAGTGATCAATCTGGTGGCTTTCTCAAAGGAAGAGCTGATCAGACATTTCAGTAGACAAACGTACATTGTATACCTACTTTATGAAAATCATTCAAGGGTGGTCTGATAAGGCCACTGCATATAATGTGGAGCTGCAATGTAGACAAAAGCTTCATTTGTTCATTCCTTTGCTTGGGTGTTCTATGTCCTGGCACTGCGGGAGGCAGTAAGCAAGTAATATGTACGTATAGCCTACCTTCTAGGGGTCTAGACTTAAAATGAGATAAGATGCGTATACTCACAGCAAAGTTATAACCCAACAGGACTAAGGTATCACAAGCAAAGTCTCTGGGTTCACTGGAAGAAGGAGTATGTGTGGCTGGAAAACTGTGAAGCAAACCTGGTAAACTGTGTGTCCTGAGCACTTGGGAAAGCTTCTGCAGAACCTGAAGGGGACAGAGGGAGAAAGTATCTCTATCCCCAGCCTTGAGGAACTTACAATCAATTGGGGGAGAGGAGGTGCATGCAGTACACTGTGAATACACGTGCAGGGAGAGGCACATTCCTGAGACTATGAGCTGTGGCTGGCTGTCACTGTTCAATTAGCGCCAGTCAGCTGCTCCTCCCACTGCATGGTATGCAGATGGCCCCTGGAAGTTACAATGATTCTGGAAAGACTTGCGTTTCCGTTTCCAGCCACACCTAGCTGGGATGACCAGGAAAAACTGGCAGTCACCTTAGCTTTGGTGACCACTTTCTATCCTTGTACCTTTCTCCAAACCAGGTTCCAGCCATTTCCATTTTCTACATTCCTAAGTGACTTTGATTTTCAATATAGTTACAAGTGTTTTGGGGCTTTAAACTTAATGAAATGTCTTATTTAAAAATAAGTGCAGAGACGCTGGAGAAAAGGGCATGACAGATTTTCACCTTGTCTCCCTAGCCATTAACCACTGGTCCTAAGTACTGCTGGGGGACAGGGGGCACAGTCTGCAGGAAGAGGGCAAGGAGCTCTAGGAATCTGCATTTTGAGTGTTGAATTCCTTTGGCTTTTCAGCAGGAATAGCTTTGTGTCCCTGTGCACAGAAGTGGGCTGTCATATTTTCAGTTCTTCCCATGAAAGGTCTCCCTGAGTAGGTGGGAAATTGCCAGGCTGGAGGGATGTTTGTGCTATACCCCTATAAATGTCCTTTGAAAGTCCTCATGTCTTTTTATCATTCCTTTCTCCTGTAGGTGGGTGCACACACATAGACACACACAGACACCCATGGCATCCTCGAGAGGTATACAGCATAAGGACTGTGATGGCCATTTTGTAAGACCAGGTTGGGAAAGCCAACACAGTGTGGTAACAAAGCCTGGCCTGGGGATTGGGAGGCCTCAGTTCTGGTTCTGGTTTTTATCTCAGTGTGGTCTGGGGCAACTTATTTTCCCTTTTGCCTCTTATCTTTCTGAATTGAACTGTTAGGTGTTTGACAATACAATCTTTAAGGGCTTTCCCTGATTCTAAGGATCTTTCCCTCTATCTTATGTGGGACATGGAGTGAAAGTGTCAATACAGCAAGTCGTGTCTTGTAGGGGGTGCTGGAGCCAAAGCTGACAAGTGAGGCCAAATGTGTTGTCCATCAATTAGCTCCAAGGAAACAGTGGGAGCCAGGGTGCAATGCCTCGTGGGGCTGGGGCTTGGGAGAGGGACATAAAGGAAGCAGGGCCACTATAATGCCCATGGCCTCAGGGGGCTTTAATTATTTCTAGGCTCAATTTGCACAGGTGGGCTGATTTATTTAAGGGGGCTAGGATGGAGTGAGTCCTAACCTTTTATGTTCCATGCTGGAAATGAAGAAAACTGATATTTTCCTTTAATGAGAAGTATATTTTCCTTTCTTGATGACCTTCCAAGTGTTCCAGAATGCATGATGTAAAATACCCACCAGATTTTCAAGTAGAGGTGGGAACACAATAGCTTCTCCATAGGATGCACTCAAGGACCAGGGCTGCTCAGAGTAGAGACAGTTGAGACTTACGTTATAATCCATGAATCCCAGAAGAGTTGGACTCGCTAAGAACCTTGAAGAGATGCAAATAAGTCTTCCTCTCTCAAGTTGAAGAGTCGAGAACGGTTGCCTAAACCAATAGCCTAATTATAATCACTGAAGAGACTCTGTGGGCAAAGTCGTGAGTTCTGGGAGGACATAGGTCTCAGTCAGCCCAGCCTCCCTCTGGTCCCATGATCCATGTGACTCTTCCTGGTAACTAATTGGGAGTTTGTGAAGGTTGGAATATGTTCCAGGGCAACTTCTCTGTCCTAATCATGAGTTTTCCATCCATCCATCCATCTGTCCATCTGTCCATCCATCCATCCATTCATCCATCTATCCATCCATCCATCCATCCAAATAGCAAACATTCTCTGAGCATTTGCTCTGTGCCACGTGCTAAACTAGGTGGTGGGGATAAGATGGTATAACGGGCATCTGTTGGTTTCCTCCTCAGGATTTAGTCCCTTCATTTCCTCTGCCAAAAGGAAATTTTCCATGGCGTTAGAAGAGTTCCACTTAGAAGAGATTACCTCTATCTCCAGCTATAGATGTGGCCTGATTAACTGGATTGGTGAACCCTCTCGATGCCGAACCATCCTTCCAGCAGCTGGTCACAGCGATTCATTTGGTGAGAGTCCCATGATCTAATTTAGCTCATCAAGGGTCAGCAGGAGTCAGCCCAAAGACTTTTGCTTGAGATATCAGGTGTGTGGACCTTTCTCTTCCTCCAGATTAGAGCCTAGAAGCATGTCCAGGGACTGTGGGTAGACATCTGGTGACAACTGGGGAGAGCCTACAGAGGATAGAGCCAATGCCAAGGAAGTTTCACTGAGAATTTGAGAGTTAGAACTCAGGTCCTGGTCACGTCACTTGAGGCTTTGAATCAAACTTTACTTGAAGCCACACCTAATTTAGTTACGGGGGCCAATAAATTCCTTTTAATGTTCAAGCCAGTTTTGAGATGAGTTCTGTTACTTATAACTGAAAGCATTCCAGCAGATACAGAGGGAGCATTTATGTAGAGGTTAGGAGCTTGGATCCCAGGATAAAAACAGAGCGTGTACCAGGCAGCTTGAGCTTGAATCTCAGTTTCACCATCCACCAGCTCGTATGGCCTCTTTGTGCCTCATTTTCTTGATAAGTAAAATGAGAATAACATTCCTGCTTTATAGGGTTGTTTCAAGGATTAAGTAAGAATGTAAAGGCACTTAAAAATGGTGCTTGACCCATAGTAAATGCCACATAATATGTAAAAAACAATAAGAATAAGTAAGGTAGTGAAAAACGCTTGGTGTCCATTCTAAGGGAGCTTACAGTTTCCTTTCTGGCTGCTACTTCCATGGAGAGGTGGGACCAGATAATGGCAACACCAGTCATCACAAGGACCACTAATCTTAGTGAAGAGTTCTCAGCACTTATTATAAGGACTGTTTGAGCAAAATGCAAATCTTCTTCATTGGTTAAAACCATCAATTAGCTTTATAATTATTTACATGAATAATATCACTTTCATCAAGAGTAGACGGTATCAAGCTCACTGACAACAATGGAACAGTAAATTTGTCACATCATTTTTGTGTATCTTTTAGTTGCCAAGATGTTTTTTGTCTGACGTACAACGCCCATTTCTCTCTCTCATGCTGACCCGTTGTGTCTGTATGTCATGAAGATGTAATAAATGTGTGCCATGGTCATGCCATGGTAGGTTGCCTATAAAGGCAATGAAAAGATGTCACATCTGTCACTATGACATGGTGTACCTGACATAATTATTGGTATACATGTGTGTCACCATGATAGATGGTACCTGTCTGTCACTATGACTTGAAGTACCTGTCTATCAAGACGTCATTGTAGTATTTTTCCATCATGAGGACACAGAATGTCTGTTATGGTGACCTGGTATACCTTTCATATACATATGCTCATCTGAGTCTCTCCTCCTTCTTAATCCCTATAACCAATGACTCTCCAAGTCCTATGGCATCACTTCCTAAATATCCCCTAACGTGTCCCCTCCTCTCCATCCCCACTGCTCCTGGTGTAGCTCTGGCTCTGGACTCCTTGCCTCTAGAGCTTCTCCTAGCTAATCCATTCTCAACTCTGCAATCAGACTGATCACCCTAACACAGATTGATAGTGTCAGCCCCCTTTCTAAGATCTGCAAATTCACATTGGTACTTTATGTTCCAAACACAACAGAATCTCATATTTTTATCCCTGCTTCCCTGGGCTTTTGGTCCAATCATTTTTTCCCCCAGTGTTATCGAGGTATAATTGACATATGACATTGTGTAAGTTTAAGTTGTATGATGCGATGTTTTGATATACGTATATTTTGCAAAATGGTTACCGCAATAAGGTTAGTTACATACATCACCTCACATAGTTACCATATTTTTTGTGTGTGTGGTGAGAACATTGTTATTCTTTTAGCTACTTTCAAGTATACAATACAGCGTTGTTAACTATAGCTACCATGCTGTACCTTAGATTACCAGAACTTACTCATGTTTTAATTGGAAATTTCTACCCTTTGACCAACATCCCCTGACTTTCCCCACTCCCCAGCCTCTGGCACTCACCAATCTGCTTTCTGTTTCTATGTGTTTGGTTTTTCAAGATTCCAAGTATAAGTGAGATCACCCAGTATTTATCTTTCTTTCTTTGACTTATTTTACTTAGCATATGTGTTCAAGGTCCACCTATGTTGTTGCAAATGGTGGAATTCCCTATATTTTTATGGATGAATAATATTCTATTTTATCTATATATATGCTACAATTTCTTTATCCAGTCCTTCATCAATGGGCATTTAGGTTTATATGTCTTGGCTATTGAGAATAATGCTACAATGAACATGGGGTAAAGATACCTATGTACTCAGAAGTGGAATTGCTGGATCATACGGTAGTTCTATTTTTAATTCTTTGAGGAATCTTCATACTATTTTCCATAGTGATTGTAGCAATTTACATTCCAACCAACAGTGCATCAGGGTCCCCTTTTCTCCACATCCTCACTAGCACTTGTTAGCTCTTGTCTTTTTGAGAATAACCATTCTAAGAAGTGTGAGGTGATAGCTCATTGCGGGTTTGCTTTGCATTTCCCTGATGATTAGCAGCTTTTCATGTATCTGTTAGCCATTTATATGTCTTCATTGGAAAAATGTCTATTCAGGTCCCTTGCCCCTTTTTAAATAAGAATATTTATTTTTTGCTATTGAGTTGTATGAGTTTTGTATATCAATCCCTTATCAGATACATGGTTTGCAAATATTTTCTCCCATTTCATAGGTTGCCTTTTAATTTTGTTGATTATTTCTTTTGCTATGCGGAAGATTTTTAGTTTGATGTGGTTCCACTTCTTTAGTTTTGCTTTTCTTGCTTGTGCTTTGGTGTCATATCCAAAAAATCATTGCCAAGACCAATGGCAAAGAGATTTTCCCTATGTTTTCTTTTAGGAGGTTTCAGTTTTGGGTCTTGCATTTAAGTTTTTAATCCTTTTTGAGTTAATTTTTTTGCGTGAGATAAGATAGGGGTCCAATTTCATTCTTTTGCATGTCAAAATCCAGTTTTCCCAGCACCATTTATTGAAAAGACTGCCCTTTCCCCATTGAGTATTCTTGGTTCCCTTGTCAAATATTAGTTGACTGTATATGCATGAGTTTACTTTTGGGCTTTCTATTTTGTTCCATTGTTCTGTGTGTCTGTGTTTATGCCGGTACCATACTGTTTTGATTACTGTGGCTTTGTAATATTGTTTGAAACCAGGAAGTGTGATGCCTTCAGCTTTGTTGTCTTCCACAGGATTGCTTTGGCTTTTCAGGGTCTTTTGTTGTTCTCTATGAATTTTAGGATTACTTTTTCTATTTCTGTGAAAAATGCCATTGGAATTTTGATAGAGATTGCATTGAATCCATAGATGGTTTTGGGTAGTGTGGACGTTTTAGCAATATTAATTCTTACAATCTGTGAACACAGGGTATCTTTCCATTTGTTTGCATCTTCTTCAATGTCTTATAGTTTTCAGTGTGCAGATCTTTCACTTTCTTGGTTGAATTTGTTCCTGAGTATTTTATTATTTTTGATACTATTGCAAATGGTATTGTTTTCTTTATTTCTTTTTAAGAGAGTTTATCGTTAGTATATGGAAACACAACTGATTTTTGTATTTTGATTTTGTATCCTGCAACTTATACTGAATTCATTTATAAGTTTTTGGGGGAGTCTTTAGGATTTTCTATATGCAAGATCATGTAATCTGTAAACAGAGACAATTTAAATTCCTCCTTTCCTATTTGTATGCCTTTTATTTCTTTTCCTTGCCTGATTGCTCTGGGCAGGACTATGTTGAATAGTAGTGGTGAGAGGAGGCACCCTTGTCTTGTTCCTGATCGTAGAGGAAAAGCTTTCAACCTTTCACCGTTGAGTATGGTGTTAGATGTGGACTTGTTCTATATGCCTTTATTATGTTTAAGTATGTTCCTTCCATTTCCCAATTTGTGGGGAGTTTTTATCAGGAAAGGATGATGAATTTTGTGAAATGCTTTTTCTGTACCTGTTGAGATATATGATTTTCATTTTTTATTACATTAATGTGATGTATCACATTTATTGATTTATGTACGTTAAACCATCCTCATATCCCAGGAATAAATCCCACTTGATCATGGTGTACAATCCTTTTAATGTGCTGTGAATTTGGTTTGCTAGGATTTTGTGGAAAATTTTTGCATCCATATTCGTCAGGGATATTGGCCTGTGGTTTCCTTTTCTTGTATTGTCCTTATTTGGCTTTATTATCAGGGTAATGCTGGCCTTGTAAAATGAATTTGGGAGTGTTCCCTTCTCTTCAATTTTTTTAAAGAGTTTGAGAAGGATTGGCATTATCATTTTTTTTAATTGTTGCTCTACTGCTCTCTGCCACCTGCTTTGGGCACAGATCCAGCATATAATGGGGCTGGGGGTGGTAAATAAATGGTTTCACATATAAGCTTATAGTTTTCTTAATAAATTAGAGAAAACTTGGTGGGTATGTTATTTATTGCCCTCCTTCATGTCCAAATTGGAGTCATAATCTGATCATTTATGAATAGATTAGCTACTTGGAAATGGGCACATTTCTGCCTATTTACCTTGACGTATTGGTACTAATGGAAGCAAGAACCATTAGTGAAATCATTATTTTTGAATCCAAATTGCACTTCTATTACTAAGGTTAATTATTGATTTGTTTTATTCTGTGATTAAATCCATTAGCTACTACCAGCAAAAGACAATGTTTATGCATGTTTGAATATCAGCTAGGTGCATTTCATAGCAGGGGCCCAAGATCAATTAGTATTCTCTAGGACTGATGTCTAGAATGATGATACATAGACTTACTTGCTGAAGGTAACCAATGATTTTTCCTTGCAATAGAAGGATAAACAGAAACTGATTGCCTTCGCTAATTATTGTTCTGAGCGCAGACACTGGCCGGAATTTAGTTTAGTTGAATTTGGCCTCTCTCCTTTCTGATTTTGAATAATCAGAGTTTTCTCAGCTGGAGAGAGGCTAGAAGTGTCCTTGCTCTCCTGCCTGCAGACTCTGCTTTTTAACTTTCCTTTATCCAGGAGGTAGAATGGGCTCATTGGCTCCTGGAAATGGTTGGGAATGAAATTTGCACATCAGCTTGGCTTCACTTGGACATAGCTTCTGCCGATGAGAGGAAGACACTGCACTTTCTGAGTGCGTCACACCCTTTCCAGCTGTGCCCTAATTGGGGGAGAGTTGGCCTGAATGTAATGCCACCAGTGAAACCGAGTGGCCAGAACTCTCATGCACCCGACTGTAAAGGAAGGTGGGAAATGTCACTTGGCGTCTCTGTCTTCAGAAGGAGAGAACAGTTTGGAACATAACTAGCCAGTGTCTGCTGCCATCTCCTTTGCTTCTGTCTAGCAAGTGAAGCTAACCCATGCTGAGAGGGTTTTGACACCTGGGCCGTTCTCTCAGCCTATCATCTCTTCTTTGGTGTCACAAGAAGCCGACTTCCAAGCTTATCCTTCCCTGAGTGGTCTTGAGCTTTCTCCAGGCAAAGGCAGAGAAATAGCTTGAGGGCAGAGAGAGCCAGAAACCTGAATTCCTGGAGATCCCAACCTGGTGTGGGGCACATGGCGAACATTTGTTGAGTGATGACTGGCTGACTGAATGATTTTAGGTGAACCTAAGGTTCCTGTCATCTGACTTTGACATATATTCGTTTTAGAAGACTCGTCTCTTTACCCTTTGCACAAGCCTTCCTGATTGTTATCTACAGTTCATCTTTCCCAGGGAGACGGTTCAATTAAGACAACTCAAAATGAGTCCATGATTCGAGGGTACAGCTGACTGCACTCTGATTAACTTCCTATTCATCAGTCACAGAGATATATGACGGGAATTACCAGGGCAGGCAGAAGAGAGGGCAGGCAGGCTAGTGGGGAAGGGTGGTAAGACCAGGGTTTTGGGGTCCAAAGAAGATGAGAAAAGTACCAGGAGGGGATGGTGGTCCCCAAGAGGTGGAGAAGCCTGGAAGATAGCATGAGATAGCATACAGTCTTGTAGGAAATGCAATTTTGATGTCTTAGCATTAAAGTGGCTAATTCTAAAGTTAAATTGAACTTTCTTATGATGTGAAAAGGAAAATAAATGTTAAATGTTGGAAAAGCCTGATGATTCAGAGGCTCAACTGAAGGAATTTTTGAGGCCATGTAGTCCAACCTCCCCTCAATTATGAAACCCTGGACCTGCTTGAAAGCATGAGTGATGACGCTTCTTATCCAGAAAGGCTGCTGCTCCCCTGTTGGGGGTTAGGATTCTTGGGAAGACCACACATGCTGTCATGGTTTCATTACCAAGGATATGCTGAAAACACTCAACCCCATACCCAAGCCTAGATTCCTTGCCTGATGCCAGATCTTTCCATTCCAATGTCTACCCAACGTCCCTCCAGGATGGCTTGTGAGCAGCTCCAGCAGAACATGGACAAAACCCAGCTCATCCTCTCCTCCCCTTGAGTACGCTCCTCCTGCTGTGTTCCCTAGCTCAGCAAATGGCACCACCATCCACACAGCCTCCAGAAACGTGGGCATCCTCTGTGACCCCCTCTTCTCTCTTACTTGTTATGTTCGATTGTCCACCAGATCCTACAATTTCACCCTCTTATTATCTCTCCAATCTCACTGCCACTTTCCTAGTTCAGGCTGCCAGGATGCTTGACCTGGATTGTTGGATCAGTTTCCTAACTGGGCTCCTTGCCTCCAGTCTGGCCCAACTCTAATCCAACTTCTGCACATATGACAAAGTGACCTTTCCATGGTGAAATTTGCCTAAATTTTTGGCTTCCCATTGTCTACAGCACAAAGACTGATCTCCTAAATCATTGCATCTGACCACTGCACATTTCTGCATCCTCATGTCTGGCCAGATTTGTTTTTCACTCCCTTTTCCAGCCATCTGGAAGTTCTAGTCCCTGGAAGATAGCCTTTATCTCCACACCTCTACAGTTTGCTCTGCCTGAAACCCTTTTATCCCAGCCCTACTTCCATTTGCCCACAAACATCTACTCATTGCTCACAAGACAGGGTAGTCATGACTTCCTAATCTTCCAACTTGGGACCCCTCTTCTCTGCTTTCATGACACTATGTGCTTACTCCTGTGTGGACTTATCGTATTGCGCCACATAGATATATTTCCTTTTCAGTTTTCACTACCAGTCTACTCCAGACTACTGTGGCTTCTCTCACCTGGACTGTTTGTACGCCTGGCATCACACACCCAACCCAAAGCTGGACTTTCTGTTTCCGGAGTTAGCTTACTCCAGTTTAACCTCCAGAGGATTATTTCTGAAGCACAAATATGAATTAGATTACTTCTCAGCTTGAAACTCTTTAGGATGTTTCCCATTGCCTTTAGGATTAAAAAAAAAAAAATCCTTACCATCTTTTTCATGATCCTTTACCCATTTGCCTCTCCAGTCTCATTTCCCCTATGCCCCTTTCATTTAGTTACCCTGAGCTAGAGCAGCTGTAGTTCCCCAGATGTGTCCAGATTTCTCTTGCCTCAGCTCTAGACCTTTGCACTTGCTATTCCTTCTGCTGGAAGGTTCCTCTCCTCCACTTTCCCTTTCATCCAGCAGCTAATTACAGTTTACACTTCAGTTAGACCTCACTTCCTTTGTCAAACCTGCTCCTAAGTCCCAAGAGTATCCCATAGTTCCCTGCCTTGTCACAGTGGGTGGATGGGAATTGCGTCTGATTCATTCCTGTGTTGCAGAGTCTAACATGGTGGCTGGCACCAAGGTCAGCTTCATGGTGTGTGACCAGCGCAGCCTCAAAGGCCCTATGCTCAGAAGAGCCCTGCGCTTGGGGTTTAATGCTCTGTCGTCGCCGACTTGAAAGTCTTAATACTAGAATCTTTGAACTTGTGTTTTGTAAGTGAGGTCCAGTGGGACAATGGAGCATGCAGTGGCATCCTGCCTTCCTACCACATCCTCAGAACAGGCTTGCAGCTGCTTGCTCCCCTGCCTCGACCCAGCAACTTCTGCCACCCTCTGCCCCCGGTGGGGACCTGGGCAAGGGTGTGGCACCGAGTCACCCCGGGCCAACTATGGTGGTCTGCACTGTCCCACCCTGTGAGTGTCCCCAAGGCAGACGCATTCCAGTAAGATGCAGGTCTCCTCCCATATGCGTCTTTGGCCTGAAGCCTTCCATTAACCTTGTTGAGCCTGTCTGGCATTGTGCTGCTGGCCAGACAGATCAAGAGAGCAAGGCAGAAGGCAACAGTTTTTTCTGCTTTGGGAACAAGTGGCCTTGCATTTCCTGCATTTTCATGTTGCCAAGAGCCCTGCAAACTGTAGTTTTCTGAAGACAAACTAAATGCCTGGCATATGGTAGGTGCTCAGGGATGGCTGGGTCTTAGTCTTCTTAAATGTCGCTCTAATCCGCCCACAGCCCTTCCTTTCAGCTTCCATGACCCTAAGCCAGGACCAAGCTGCTCCCTTGGACTATTTCAATAGCCCCTTGTTCATCCTTGTATCCCAGTGCTTAGTAGAGGGTTTGGACAGAGCAAGACCTCAATACATACTGAATAAATGAAGGAATTAAATAAATAGGAAAAATAGTCTTTAAAATAGCTTGCTATCAGCTCTGCAGGTTAAAGTGCCTCCAGGTATACCACTGATAAATATCCCTGGGAATTATTTAATCAGTTCTGCACTCTGGCCTCTGGCACGAGCTGGTCAGAGCCCTGGGCTGATCCGTGTGGGCAGGTAGTGCCTCGCCCTTCACCTTGGAAGAGCCCAGCTGCAGGCAGTGAAGGAGCTGCAGAGCCTTCAAAGGCCGAAGCTGTTTCTGAGGCATCTGAATGACCAAGGGGCAGAATTTATTACCAGAAACAGAGGCCTATTAGGTCTTCAGCGATTATTGCAGGCCACATCTAGATAATAACAGCTCTGCTGAAGGAGGAAGTGATGGGCCCCAATAGCTTCCACGTGAAGGGGAGGGGGTGTTGAGAGAGTAGTTCTTGGTTTTGGTTTTAGTCCCCTGCCTCAGTTTGCCCAATGAGGCATTTTGCCTGTGCGCCTATAGGAGGTTTGCTGTAGCGTATGAGAAAATTGCCTCTGAAGAAGCTGTGCAAGGTTGCCCGTGTTGTGGCTGGTTCAGTCTCTACCACTCTGGCTTCACTAATCCTCAGTGCAGACTAAAAGGTCCATTGGGCCGAATCTGCCTTGCCTTCAAAGACTCACCACCCAATCCAGTTTTCTATCTAAGCAGGCACAGCATTTATGCCCAATCATCACTGCACTGGTCACATCTCTGATGCTTCAGTGGCTCTTATCATTGGGCAACAGTCATGAAATTCATAGCTATGATGCCTGTTACAGCACACACTACTGTTGGTAAAATGCTGAGAAGTACATTTTGTGGTCTTTATAATGACATTGGATTGTTTTATTGGAGCAAGTATATTTTTCTGTGGTTCATGCAGTTCAGGACAAGGCAAGGTATGTCCATCATGTATTGTTTTGACAGGTGTCGTTGCTTGGAGGGCAAGCATGGTCAGTGGGTAGAAGGTCTTTCAGTGGTATGTGGTTCCATTGGCACTGATGACTCATGGTGAGAGGAATGAGATCTACTTCTTGGTGATTGCAGTGGCTGTGAACCAGTAAGTAATAAAGGCGTCTGCCTTTCTCCATCCACTTCCTTTACTAACAGGAGATAGAATTCAGATGCTGTGGACAATTTGGAAGTTCTTTCCAAGGTCTTTATGGGATCCACCATTGCATTGACACTAAGATATTACTTCCTTAAGGCTGCTCCCAGCCAATGACTAAGCATGGCATGGGTGCTAAGGCAGGCCCATTTCAGCAAGATGTGGGACTGCTCCAATAGATGAATTTGGCTTGAGTATTTCCAACAGCCTTGCCAAAACTTTCTTGAAACTGTGCCACAGCCCAAGACTCTTCCTCCCCAAATCCTCTTTCCTTCCCTCTCTCTTTTCAAAAATGTCAGATCTGCATCCTAACCTGAAGCTGCTCCCTTCATTCTTCTGCTCCTTCCTCCAACCAATCTCTTGCATGTCTAATCCTGTTTTGACGTCCCCTTCTCAGGGACCTAAATGAATGTGGTCCCTTCTCTTGTCTATCCGTTCTGAGGGATAAGTAAACTTGCAATGTTTGTGTTTCAGGCTAATGGGGGTTGTTAATGTGAGGGATCAAGCCATTCTATTGAAGAGGTGGAGGAGACATAGTTGGAGAAGGGAGCCTGGAAAGGGGCCTGGGGTTTAGGCATCCTTGAAAATTATGGAAACCAACACTGCTTCATACGCAGGGCTCAGAGAAGAGTGGGCACAGAGGCTTTGACAGCAGCAATAGAGGGTTCCATGCTGGCCTACATTCAGTTAGTAACACCACAATAAGGAGTAATAACTCTGAGCCCACAGAGGTAGTGGTGGTTGAGAATAGTAAAGACCAGATTCATAGTCAACAACCAAAATATCCTCCATTTTCTAATGAAACTGAAAATATGATAAATCAAAATTTGTGGGATTCATCTAAAATAGTACTTAGAGAGAAATTTATAGCACTAAGTGCATATATCAGAAAAGGTAAAAGGTCTCAAATCAATGATGTAAACTGGGACTTGTTAAACTATGGCAGATGGGTAAAATCAAACCTGCTGCCTGTTTTTGTAAATAAAATTTTATTGAAATACAGCCTATTCATTCATTTATGCATTGTCCACGGCTGCTTTCATGATACAGCAAAAGAGTTGATTAACTGCAGCAGAGATCATATGAATCTCAAAACCTAAAATAATTACTCTCTGATCATTTATGAAAAAAATTTTGCAGATCTTTGATCTAAGCTTCCACCTTAGAAACTAGAAAAAGAACAAATGAAACACAAAGTAATCAAAAGAAAGGAAATAAGAAAGATAAGAGCAGAAATCAATGAAATAGAAAACACAAAACAGTAAGGATAATCAATGAAACTAAAGTATGGTTCTTTGAGAAGATCAATAAAATTGATAAACTTCAAGCCATATAGAGCAGGAAAAAAAGAGAAAAAATACAATTTTTGAATATCAGAAATGAGAGAGGAAATATTACTAAAGATCCTACAAGCATCAAAATATAATACAGGAATATTATGAACAGTTTTATGCTCTCGAGTTTGACAATTTAAATAAAATAGACAGAGTCCTCAAAAGACACAAACTACCAAAATTTATTCTAAAAGAAATAGGTAACCTGAAAAGCTCTATATCCATCACAGAAATTGAATTTTGTAGGTAAAAGAAATTCCCACGAATAAACTCTAGGTCTGAATGGCTTCACTTGTGATTCCTAGAAATATTTAAGGAAATAAATGATACCAATTCTGCACACTGTTCCAGAAAATGGTGGGAGGAAGCACTTGCCAAGTCATTATATGAGGCCAGAATTACTCTGATACCAAAATGAGAGATAGACGTTTCAAGAAAAGAACTTGGCAGACCAATATCCCTTATAAAAATAGATGAAAAAATATGAGTTTTAGTTAATTGGAGTCAACAATACATAAAAAAGAATAATATTGTCATGACCAAGTGGGGTTAAACCCAAGAATGCAAAATTAGTTCAACATTTGAAACATCAATCAACGTAATTCATCATATTAACAGACTAAAAAGAAAAACCCTCTGATTACCTCAACTGGTACAGCAAAAACATATGACATTCATGATAAAAACTCACTGAAATCTAGAAATAGAAGTAGAATTTCTTAACAAAATAAAGTGCATCTATGAAAAACCTATAGCAAATATTATACTTAATTCTGAAAGAATTAATGTTTTCCAGCTAAGATCAGAAAGAAAGTAAGAATGTTGGCTCTCCCCAGTTTCATGCAACATTGTACTGGAGGAGCTGGCCAGTGCATTAAGGCAAGAAAAGAAATAAAAACATCCAAACTGGAAATAAAGTATTAAAATGTACTTTACTTGTAGATGACATGATCATTTATGCAAAAAAGTCTAAGAATTTACCCAAAAACCCTGTAAGAACTAATAAGTGAACAAAGTTTCAGCATATAAGATCAATGTAAAAATCAATTATATATGTTCCATACATGACTATAAGCAACAATGAGCAATTAGAGAATGAAATTTTAAAAAGCAGCTCTATTAAAAGTAGTATAATAAATATGAAATACATAGGGATAAATTTGACAAAGATTGTGCAATCTGTACCCTGAAAACTAAAGAGCATTGTTGAGGGCATTAAAGAAGACACAAGTAACTGGAGATGTAAACTTTGTTCATGGATCAAAAAATACAATAGTGTCAAGAAGTCAGTTTTCTCTAAATTGATGCATAGATTCTAATTAATTCCAATGAAATCTCAGCAGTCTTCTTTTTCTGTAAATTTATAAACAGGTTCTAAAATTTATATGAAAATGCGTAGGACCTAGGATAGTCAAAACAACTTAGGAAAAGAGGAACCAAATTTGCTTTTAAGACTTATAAAACTCCAGTAATCAAGGAAACGTAATATGGATATACATATATGCATTTAGATAAATGTAGCAGAATAGAAAGTGGAGAAATAGATTGCATGTATTTGGCCAACTGATTTTCTATAAAGGCTCAATGCAATTTAATGACTTTCTTAGTCAATTGTGCTGGAATAATCACAATATGCAGAAAAATAGATCTTGACCCTTACCTAACACCATACACAAAAATTAACTTGAAGTGAATCATAGACCCAAATGCAAGACCTAAACTGCGGAACTTTTAGGAGAAAAGCTTAGTCCCTCTGGGATTGGTTAAGACTTCTTAAATATGTGCAAAAAAGAACAAATTGTAAACATAAAAATTCAATAAATAGAAAATCATCGAAATCAAAGGCTTTTATTCTTCAAATTAAAAGGCAAGCCATAGACTGTAAGCAGATATTTGCAGAATGTGTATCTTACAGGGGACTTTTATGAAGAATGCATAAAAACTCCTCCCATTCAATTACAAAAAGAAAAATGACCCAATTGAAAAAAGGGGCAAACTTTACACAGATTCTTCACCAAAGAAGATATGTGGATAATGAATAAGTACGTGAAAAGATGTTCAACATTAGTCATTAGGAGAAGGCAAGGAGAACCACAATGACATACCACAACACACTACAATGGTTAAAAACAAAAAGACTGACTACTAATTGTTGGCAAGGATGTGGAGCAACTGGAATTCTGATAAGCTTCTGCTAAGAATGTAAAATGGTACAACCATTTTGGAAAAATTTGGCAGTTTCTTAATATGTTAAGTGTACACTTACTATGAAACCCAATCTACTCCTACATAGTTACTCAAGAGAAATGAAAGCACATATCCACACAAAGACTTATAAGAAAAGTCTATAGAAGCTTTCTGTGTTATAGCCCAAACCTAGAAACAGGCCAAACGTCCGTGAGCAGGTGAATAACTAAATTGTGGTATACCCATACAGTGGAATACTACTCAACAATGAAAAAGGATAAACTACTGGTATGTGATAATGATAGAAGGAAGGTCAGTAGATAACTGGAGATGAGGAGAGGGTGAGACAAGCATGGATTGTAAAAGAGAATGAAGGAACTTTTTGGGATGATAGATACATTCATTATCTTGGTTTTGGTAATGGTTTCCTATGTGTATACATATGTCAAAAGTTATCACATTGTACACTTTAAATATGTCCTGCTCATTTTACGTTGATTGTACCACAGTAGAGCTGTAAAAGAAGCAAGTTACTATTGGTAAACTGAAAACAAAAATACCTGAACCAAAATTGAGAAAACTAAATAGACAAATCAACAAATCAAATGTTGAGGTTTCAACATCCATAGCTTAGTCAGTGATAGAACAGACAAAAAGTCAGTAAGGATATAGAATGCTTGAACAGCATCATCCAAATTTCCCTATTTGACAGTCATAGAAAAATCCCTCCGCATTCTTTGAGTGCACATAGAATATTCACTGAGATCACATTCTGGACCATAAAACAAGACTGAGTAAATTTCAAAGGATTGAGATTATGTATATAGAAAATCCCCTATTTTGAGGGAAATAAAACTACACTTGTAAATAACCAAAGTGTCAAAGGAGAAATCACAAGAAAAATAAGCAAATATTTCAAGCAAAACCACCATGAAAATACAGCCTAACAAAATGGTTAGATGTAGCTAAGCCAGCTCTTAAAGGGAAGTTTGTACCTTTAAAGCTTATGTTAGAAATGAAGAAATGTTTGAAATTGATTGTTTAAGCTTCCATCTAAAGAAGCCAGAAAATGAAGATCAAATTTAAATCAAACTAAGAAGAAAGGATATAAAAGAGATAAAAGCAAAAATCAACAAAATAAAATACGAATAATAAAGACAATCCAAAGAGCTAAAACCTGACAAGGACAATATAAGAAAAAACATTGCAGACCAACATCCCTACGTACAACGACGCAGAAATCATCAGTAAGTTGTCAGTGAATCAAAGTCTGTTTAACATCAGAAAATCAACCGATGTTGGTCGCTGTGTCATAAGAGTAAAGAACCCCAAATGATTATCCCAAGAGATGCAGAAAATCAACACCCATTCATGCTAAAAACTTTGACAAACTAGAAGTTGAAGGGAATTTTGTCAGTTGATAAAGGGAATCTATGAAAAACCAGCAGCAAATGTCATACATGAAACAGTAGACATCATACAGTGAAACATTAAATATGTACTTTCCTCTAAGAAACAAGGCAAGGATATCTACCCTCAACATTTCTTGTCCACATTGTGCAGATCTTTACACTGACTACTATAAAATATGGAACAGAGAAATTAAGGAAGGCCTAATAAATGGACAGATACGCCACGTTAATACACGGGGAGATCCAATATTATTAAGATGTTCATTCTCTCTAAATTGGCCTATGGATTCCATGTCATCCCAATCAAAATCACACTATCACACCAGCATTTTTTTTAAAGAAATTGACAAGCTGATTCTAAAAATAATATGGACATGCTAAGAATCCAGATAGTCAAAACTTTTTGAGAAAAAAGAATAAAGTTGGAAGACGTCCTACGTGATCTCAAGACTTGTTATAAAGTTACAGTAATCAGAGCCATGTGTTGTTTTTTCAGGCTAGACAGATGGGTCAGTGGTACAGATTAGACAATATCTTCTCGACCTTACAGTAAGCAGATTTTTTAAAAAGACGTTAAAAAGGACTACCTATAAGAGTGAAAAAAATTGATAAGTGGGACTTCATTAAAGTGAAAAACATCTTCTTTTCAAAAACACTCGTCAGAAAGTTCAAAGGCAAGCCACAAACTTGGCAAAAATATTTGCAAAACAGTTTTGAAGAGGCTCTTTCCAAAGGAAGATATACGAAATGCCAATAAAAACATGAAAAACGAAAAGCTCAGCATCATCAGTAATTGGATAAACACACATTTCAAACCACAAAGAGATACCACCTGACACCCAGTTAGATGGTAAACATTAAAAAGTCTAACAGTGTTAGAGAGGACGTTAAGCATCTGGCACCTTGTAGTAAAATGATATGACCAGTTTGACAAATGGGCTGTTGATTATAGAGTTATAGATACAACTCCATTATATATCCACTAATCCATTCCTAAGTATTTATCCAAGAGGAATGCCAGTATACAAGAATGTGTATAGTAGCTTTATTGATAATGGGTAAAAGCTGGAAGCAACTATCAACAGAAGTCTGTATGACCATATTATGGTATATCCACGGAATATTACTCAATAATAAAAAATAAACTACTGACACATGCAACAATACAGATGAATCTTAAAAACACGTTGAGAGAAAGAAACCAAACACGTATGACTCTACATAAAGTTCTAGAACAGATGATGGAAATCAGAGCAATGGTTGCCTTTGGGATCTGGAGAGTTGAATGAAAGGCGGAAGGGAAATTTCTGGGGTGATAGAAATGTTATATATGTTTTGATTGGAGTAGTGCTTATATGGGTTTATACATTTGTCAAAATTAGTCTAATTGCATACTTAAAATTTGTGCATTTTATTACGTGTAAATTACACCTCAATTAAAAACAGAGTATGGGAGAAAAAAATAAATAAAATTGCCTCTCCCTATCTCTTTTGATTGCCTCTACCTTCAGAGATAACCACCATTAACCAAATACCTCATCTTATTTATTTCCATTATAGTACTTCTTCAATTTGTAAAAATATATATACACATGTATATATATATACCTATAGATAAAATTGTTTAGCTTCCATTTAAATGTATGGGTTCAGTGCTCATTACAAGTCCTGTTACTGCAACTTGTCCCTTCATTTCTGAAGGGCTAGATTTTGTTAAAATTTTTCACCTAAGGAACTAATGCTGTATTTCCTGGGCTCTTGCAAGACTGTGACCGCATGCCTACAATAGCACGTTGGGCCTATAATTTTTGGATCATATTTTTTTCCTTCAGAAACTCACGTATGCTGTTACATTTTTTTTCTGTATTTTAATGTCGCTATGAAGAAACATGAAGCTAGCCTCATTTATCAGCCTTTTCAGTAATTTTTTTTTTGTTTCTTCTTTTCAATGCCTAACGAATTCTCTCAGTTTGTTTTATTTTCTGTAGTTTACCAGGATTGATCTTGGTAGGGTTCACTGTGTCTCAAATTTCCTACAACATGGTCTACTTGGAATGTTCTTTCAATTTTGTGGCTTCAGATTTTCCTTCATTTAAGGAAAGTTATTTTCCCTATTATATCTTTATTTTGTGTTTCTTGTTGTGCCTCTCCTTCAGGGCTACTAGTTATCCTTTGTTATATCATTATTGCTGGAAGATATTTATTATCTTGCAATTATTTTAATGTATTTATCCTAAGTACACAGGCACCAGCTCTCTGCATCTCTCCTGTGTTGTGAGCTCCAGGGCCTCTGATAGGAAGCCTTGCAGACAATCCAGATTGATAGGATCCAGCTCAGGCATCACCATACCTGCAGAGGAACCTCTGACCCCTGTCCCAGGGAACCAGCCCAGCTCTAAGACCAGCTTTCCAGCAGCAACAGCCTCACTGTGGGCATAGCCAGGTTTTCCTTTGTCCCTTAGTCCTTCGTTTCAGCTCCTTTTCCCTATATGTTCTGTTCTCCCTCATGCCAAACTCAGAAAGGGATCTGAAATTGACCACCAACACTCCGCTCCCATGCTGGGCTTCTAATTCCCTAAGCCCAAACCCTTCCCTGGGTTTGCAGACCTCACAGGGTGTGGGGAGTAGAGGAGTTTTCCTGAACCCGCTGACTGCGCCCACATGTTGGGTGGTCAAACCTACTGGCCTGCCCAAGTTCCTCACAGCCTATCAGTCTTGCATCCCCAGTCTCAACCCACAAGGCCCTGTTTCCTGTGAAGCAGCTGGCATTGCCATTCAGTGGGGGCCGCCAGGAGTGCTGCTCTCTTTCTTACCTGCCCCCTCTCCTTGGCACCTGTCCTGAAGGGTGCCCTGCTCCTCACTCACCAGAGCTTCCCCTCTCTGGTAGTTCATGCTGTGCAGAAGATTCCTCTCACTCTCAAACGAGCTGTAAGTTTCTAGTTTATTGGAAACAGCTAATATTTGTACAGAGCCTGATAAAGTGTTAAGTTGGAGGAGGAAACATTCAGTGACAGAGAGCTTTTCTGTTGAGGTGTAATTGCTTTTATCACCTTTGTGGAAAATGTGCTTGTTAGCCTAGCTACTTAAAACTCACTTTTCACCCTTTGATTTATTTTAAGGATCATTGAGATTTTAAAAATATTCCTCACAATAGTTATTTCCAGCGTTGGTTTTATGCACCCAAAGGTAGTAAGACGGGTGCGCTTGGACAGCCGTATCTCCTTTTCTCCTCAAGTGGAAACACCATCTCTTGCCAAGCACGGTCCCCCATATCTTGCCAGTCTCAGGCACTGGTTTCCTATGCTCGCAGCGAACTTTTCTCTTTCTGATTACACCCAACCCCATGGGCCTCATCAGGAGGGGAGCTGTTAACATGCCTGTCTCTTTATCCACTTAGCTGATGACACGTGGACATGTGTGTTCAATATAACATTCTTAGCAGCACCCAGAATTATGTAGGGTACAGGGGAGGCCCCAGTGTTTGCTGAATGCTCAATGGCTTTCTAATCATCAGGAAAAAAAGGGACCTCTTGAAATGCCTGGGCTGCCACAGGCTGGTTACTGCAACCCAATTCCTGTTTTCCTTCCTTCAAAAATAATGCTTTGTTTCTGACCAGTGGTTTCAAAACATAAAAATCTCAGCTAGTGTGGTCAATTGGTCAGTCTAACCTTTAGACAGAATATTTTCTCATTTTTATGATTGACTTGTTTGAAAAGTCCAAAAGAGAACAGAATGATGATTTTTTTTTTAAAGAAAATATTTTTTCCTTTTTCTCCCCAAAGCCCCCCGGTACATAGTTGTATATTCTTCGTTGTGGGTCCTTCTAGTTGTGGCATGTGGGACGCTGCCTCAGCGTGGTTTGATGAGCAGTGCCATGTCCGTGCCCAGGATTCGAACCAACGAAACACTGGGCCGCCTGCAGCAGAGCACGCGAACTTAACCACTCAGCCACAGGGCCAGCCCCCAGAATGACGATTTTTAAGTAAGGTTCTACATATCCCAATTTGAAGAATTCTTCCAGCCCATTTGCTGGCAGAGCCTGGATATTAAGGATCTGTCACTCAAAGGTAACTTGCAAAGCAGATAGATTACTACTGCTAGGTAAACTATAACTTTTCACTCTTAAGCTGTGTCACTTTTAAATTCTCAACCTCAATGTCATAGCAATGCGCTGCATTGAATAATAATTATATTTCTTCCACGACATTACCAATTTTTGGTCTGACCTTTGAGAGGAACAGCTTTTTAATTTTAATCAAAGTATTTCCTTTTGAACTTTAAGGAAAGGACGCTGATTTGCTTCTTTTAAGACCTTGACAAAGAGACGTCTCTGCTTGAGCCAAAGGTTGTTCACTATTTACTAGAGTGGACCTCATCTTGGCTATTAATGAAGTAGAGACTAATGGGAACAAATTGATCTCTTCATAATTTGTCAAGTGAAGTGCGACTGGCTGAAAATTTCATTATCAGCACTATTCCAGGGGAACTGTAAAAAAAGTTAGTAAAAGTCAGTTTCATTAAGTTCCCTTTCAGGGTGAGGAGGCTTCTTGGTCGTCATTCATTGAAGTATCTGCTGTAGTTTCTATGATGCTGTAGCAAATAAAAAAGTGATTTGTGAAGTGGCTCTCAACTCCCTTTGAAATGAGGGAGAGCCTCATTCCATTTTCTGAAACTGAAATATGATTTAAGAAGCAGCATTAAGAATTGCTGCTCTAGCCATTAAAACTACGATGTAGCTGCACGTTTATCGACATGGAGAGATACTCACATTATGTTAGTGTAAAAAGTGGGTTACAAAATAGGATATAAAGTATGATCCTCTTTTTGCTTAGAAAAAGTATATGTATTTGCATGGGGAAAGTCTGGAAAGACATCCTTGCCTAATCACAATAGGAAATAAATAAGAAAAAGGATAAACACAGCAACAAAAATGAGCAAAGCATACAAATGTATGATTCATAAAAAAGAAATTTAAATACACAAAAATAAGTGAATATTTTATACTTTGTTTGCAATCATAGAAACATAATTTAGAATGATATTATGATACCTTTACTTTTGTTTATCAGTTTGGCAAACATGTTTAAAATAAAGGAGTACCCAGTGTTAGTGAGAGAGAAGACAAAGGCATACACAGACACTCCTGGTGGTGGGTTATTTTAGTACAAATTTTAAAAAGCATATATTGTTTACAACTTCTTTGAGATATAATTAACCCAGAAAACTGCACACAGTACACTGTGCATAGCATACACACGGTGTACACTATTTAAAGTGTACAATTTGCTAACATTTGACATATGTATACACTCATGAAAATGCCACACAGTCAAGCTGTGAACATAGCCATCACTCCCCAAATTTCCTCCTGCCTTTTGTAATTCTTTCCTCCTTCTCCTCCATGTCCCACTCCCACCCAGGCATCCACTGATCTGGTCTCAGTCATTATGGATTGCATTTTCTAGAATTTTATACAAGTGGAAGCAGACCATATGTACCATCTTTTTGGTCTGCTTTCTTCCATTCAGCCTAATTATTTCCAGATTCATCCATGTTATTGCATGGACCTATAGTTCATTCCTTTTTATAGCAGAGTTGTATTGAGTTATGTGACTATTACCACAATTTTTCAACTCACTGTTAGGTACTATTTTCATCCCTATTTTTAAGAACAGAAAACGGAGTTTATAGAGGCAAATCCACCCAAGGTAACCTAGCTGATGAACGATGGAGAGAGAATTTGAACCCAGACGCTCTTACTCTAGAATCCACATTCCCAGTCACAAACTTCAAAATAATGCCTATATGATTTAGAAATATCTTACAATCGCAGTAATAGGGGAATGAGTTAACTATTTTACATTTATGTAATAAAATTTATGCAAGCATTTAAAAATGATCTTGTGGAAAAATATTTGAAAAAGACTTTAAGGATTTATAATAAAATAACGCCAGTTATACCAAGTGATGAACTCATAGGTAATCTTAATTTTCTTCTTTTCCTCCTTCCTTAAAGTTTTCAGAATTCTTGAGTTTGCGCATAAGGAAAAAATAAGTAAATAAAAAATATTGCAGCCCTGGGTGCTTCTGTGTGCATTAGCTAGGAATGAGTTCTAAAGCTGAGCTTTTGGCCCACGTTTCTGATGTTTGTAGGTTTCCTTTTCTTTTTCGTTTTCATCTTTTCCATCTTCCCAAATTTTATTCCTTTGTCCAGCTCATGTTCCAGCTCTTCTGGGGTATCATCTCTGGTTACCTCTACCACCATTTTTCCGCAGCACACTGCAGTCCGGATAGGACCATCTAACCAGTCTCATTGTCTCTGGCTTATGTTCTTCTCTTCCAAGTCTGGTTATGAGCTCCTGGAGGGCGGTACAGACTCTACCATCATATTCCTCCTTCTCTGGCCTGGGGCCATCTTGAGACATTATGCTAATGACAAGCCCTCATTTGAGCATAGGACCACACTGAGAAGAATTGGTTCCTTAGCTCTTGGTTTATTCAACTCTTTAGCAAACTCTCTGCAGTGGTGGTGGTTAGGGGGGAGGTCTGGTCACCTCTCTTTTACAGGGAAGTGTACTGAAGACTAGGCTGGGCAAGCAACTTCCTTGAATGCCACAAATGGCAAGTAGCAGGGCACGGATTAAAACACAAGTATCCCAAGCACCCACCATGGTTCCTTCCATTTTGTCAAAGAGTGGGTGAATAGTCATGAAGCCTTGACTTGAAGCCTGAGCTCTCCCATCTCACCCTTCCCTGTGTCTGATTTTAGCTTCTTGCCCCAGCTGCCTTTGGCTACTTTCTCTCTGGCTTGGAGGTGTGCACACGACCCTGGAGGCCATCAGTGCTTCTCCGTGGATTATCTGGCCCATGGGTTGGAAGACACAAAGTGTGTACCTGCTCTTGAACAATAAGTGTGGCCTTTATTATTGGCTCACACTCTCCAGGCCCCAGGGAGTGAATTCTTAATTTCCCTCTGCCATTGCTTGGGTACTGACTGGAAATTCCTGGACCTGTTTCATTGGTTTCCAAGCCTGAGGCATGTGCAGCTCGTATCTGGGCTTCTCTGGGCAGGGTGAGACACCCTTTCCTCTCCTCAGTGAATAAAGAGCTTTTCCACTGGAAGTTCTTTCCTGAGCTCCCCACTGTTAACCCCACATAGAACCAATGTGGTAGACACAATGACCCTGGAGTTTATAGACTGTAGAGCTCTAAATGGATGCTTTTCCGGACCCAGAAGAAATTGGCCACTGGTTAGGAAAAGTGCTCCATGCCCCTGACACTCACCCTGGTAGATTGGACAGGCTGGGGCCTCAATTAGGGAAGTGGCTTTAGCCAGAGGTGATAGCTTTGATTCCAGGCCTAGTTACCCATTTTGGGTACCCATTTCAGTACTGGCTACTCACCCATTTTGACTTTTCTGAACCCAGAAAGGAGGAGCACCCACACTCATTCACCCCTTTCTCTAGGAGCTTCAGCCTCCCTGCTTCACCCTCCCTGGTCTTTGTAACTGCCAAGACCTACGCTCTGAAGTACCTACCTCTTTGTTTTGACTCATCCTGCTTTTTCCAAATACTTATTACCCCCAACATGGAATCAGCTCTCCTCTGTCTCTGTGTAGCCCATAGTTGTTCTGGCTCTCAAGACTTTGCTTCACTCTTCCTTCTACTTTACAGATTCAAGTTCTGCTCTTTCTTCATGGTTTAGCTCAAATTCCTACTCCTTCCAGGAAGCCTTCCTGAAAACTCCTACCCCATCAGTCTCTTTCCCTCCTGAGAACTCATTGGGGGATGTTATTATGTTTGGTTGTCACTTTATCACGACACTGGTTCCTTCTCTTGTTTCTTTGTGGTTAGGTAGCGCATGTCTAAGTAGGCTTGAACTAAGTAGGCGTGAACTACTTGAGGTCAGGAGTGTTCCCGTGATGCTCAGCACAGCGCACTTGGTAATTTGCTCAAAGGCCTGAATTTTTAAGGTGTTGTGGAATTCCCTTCCTTTAATTATTGTATTATTTCCTGATGCCACAGTAGTTCAGATAAGGGAATTCTAGTCAGGGGGTAGAGAATAAAGTATTGAGGGGTTAGCATAGATAGTGCTGAGAGTTCATGGCTGTTGGGGAATGGAGAAGGGAAGAGTCTAGAATTATCCAGGTTTTGGCTTGAGCAACTAGGAGGATAGTGAGGCCATTCATTGAGATAGAGAATATAGGAAGAGGAGTGTGTGTGTGCGTGCGTGAGTGTGCTATGCATGTGTTATGTGTGTGTATGTGGAAAGGATTGTGGAGATGATGCATTCTGTTTTGGATATGTTGCATTGGAGGCAGGTGCAGCCAAAACCCTCATTTGGCCCAGGGTGGGCATGGTTCAGTCTCCAGCCAAGGGAGTTGTGGACAGTCAGTTGCTCCTCAGAGATTCCAGCTTCTTCTGGGGCTTAGTTAGGAGAAGAAAGAGCCAGAGCAATGAACCCAAGTCAAAGTCCTTAGTGATGCTGAGAGTCAAGTCAGGAAAATCGATGCATTGTGAGTTCCCTGGCTTCTCTCCGAATCCCCATGCAGGTCACCTTTGACAGGCTGGTCATGGGCTGCTGGCCTCTAATATATATGAAATGATGGCTTTTTCCTTGAGACAATCATTCATATTAGTTTTAATATTATTAAAAGGTGAAATATACTTGGAAAAATTTGAGTCTTACAGTGTTTTAAAATCACGCACCATAAAAATGCACCCAAGAATCTTTTATTCTGTTATGTTCTATCTTGGATGAAATATAGTACTTTTAATGAAGAGTTAGTTGAGTTAGCATTTCCTCCTTGAGTCTAACGATTGGAATTCAAACAACTAAGCAATCATTCCTCTCACCTCCATCTAATTTCATATTGCAGAAGACAATGTTATCTGGAGGGAAGGCAAAATATATAATTTAAGTTTAAATTTAATAGGAGATAGAGATTTGAAGATGAGAGGGACATTTCCATAGTTTAGGTCTAGAGAAGCTCAAGCTTTCTTATGGGCTAGGGCCATGAATGTCTAAGGGCAGGGGGACAGGAAGCAGGAGTTCAGCTGGATGACATTTGGGGCTGGGGGTGGGGATGCTTGTGCTGTGCCACCATAACATAGGCACTGCCCATGGAATTCGATGGCTTCCATGTGTCAGACTTTGAGTCCCTGAGTTAAAAATTAACCTCTCAGCTCTCACTCTTGGATTCCTCTGGCACTCTGTAAATCACCATCCCAGGAATTTTCAGCCCTGTGGGCAAAAAGCCCCTGAGATATAGGAATATATTCTTCAGCCATCCTCACAATTCCTTAAATACAAAAGCCAAAGACCCAAAAATATTTATGTCAGTCTTCCCTAGAAGAGCATAAAGCTATGAACAAGCAAGATAACCTGCCCCAGGGAACAGTAACCACATCCTGGTTAAGTTACTCCATGGATGGTTACATGTTGTAGAGAGAGAAGGCCAAGTCCTAAAGGAATGCCATCTTGCCCTTGGCCTTAGTGTAGTCATGCAGCTTGATGTGGTCACTGCTTTTCAGTGGTGTGTGCCCAGGAACCCAATGGTATCTTTATATAGAGAGGTGGCCAGGTCCTCAGGAGTGAAGGCATTAACCATGCCCACATGAGCCTGATGTGCAAGTGGGGACCAGATCATGCATTTACAGTTGCAAACTCCTAGATGGTGACTGAAATGTTTCAGCTCATCACCTAGGGCAGTCCCGTCTCTGGACAGCATTTCTGGAAGGATGGGTTATCACCCCAAACTGCTTGGTGACCAAGGAATTAGAGCCAAGGAGGAGACTTGGTCTGGGCCCTGGTGGAGTGTCATGAACCGTTCCCAGCTCACAGTGGAGGCACCACCCTCGTGGCCAAATTTGCATGTCCTCGATGCTGAACTTTGCTCAGGTACCACCGGACACCCATCCTGATCTTTGAGGGGTCACTTTATAGCTGTGGCTCCCTGAGTCTACACCCAGTCATGCTGGTGGTCTCCAGCGACTCAGCCTCCATCTAACAAATGGAATCCTGGCTTCCTTCTGTGGCTGGCTTACTTCTTCCCTGGCAAACTGATACATTAGTTTTATAGCCAAAAGTTCTCTTCCTTTACAAATTTAGGGATAATCTGAACTTTCCTCCCTTAAATTATCATTACAAAAATCACCATTATGACATGGAAACTATAAAAACTTGGAGAAAGTACAAAACAGATAATAACATCATGAAGAAAAAGGATGCACAATTTTATAAAACCTCTTCTATGGTTGTAAAATATGTTTGCGTATGTGGATGCGGAAGATGAGAGATTATGGAGAAATGTAAACTTTATATGATTAGATAGTGGGATTTCGTGTGTTGTAATTTCCCCTGACATTGTAAATATGTTTTCATCATAAACCACAAATGGCTTTCAGATCCATGAGCTCCAACCAGCCTTGAGGCAGCATCAGTCCATCTGGGTCAGAGATGCTGGATCCGGCTCCTGGCCAGAGCAGACCTCTCCTTGGATTCCAGCCTCTGGGATCAGGCTCTCTACTTTCTGCCTAAACACACACTCCTGCCTGGCCCAGACCCTCCTGGGAGCGTTTGCAAGGTTCTCGGGAGCTTGGTTTGCAGACTCCAGCACTGGGAATTCTGATGCGTCTGAGGTCAGTACCTAAAGGAAAGGTCAGGTGATTTCTATTTCAGGCAGCTTCCCAGGCTTGAGCTCCTCAAAAGGGAGATCGTGATGGGGAAGTGACCGGAGGCTTTTCAGTTCCCAGCTCCCAAAAGGAAAATTATATTTTCATTGAGCCCTGTCCATATTTTTAAATCTCTTTTTCTGGTGGACCCTTCTGCTATTCAACTCTTTCTGCCTTTCTCTTCCTCTCTCCCTAAACAAAGAAACCTTTTGTTTATTTACTTGATCAAGTGAGATAATGTCAGTGAAAATGTTCTGTAAAATGCAGAGGGTGCACAGTGGAGAGGGTTACTCGTATTATTTTGCCAACACCTATTTTGAAGGATCTAACAAAGGCGTTGATTTATAAAACAGTTAACGCCATACAATTTTAACATATCTCTGTTCACCAAGGGAGGTGGGAAGTTATTGGCCAAAGCAGAAAACAGGCTCCGTGGTGAAAATCCCTTTGGCTCATGAGAGCTTTGAGTGCATATTGGTTAAGTGGGTGATTGGCATTGGGGAGGCATGGAGGACCTCATGGTGAAGTGTCTGGAGAGCAGGACAGAAGCGTAAAGGCATTCATTGAGTGGGACCCTCGGCTCTTCTCTTAAATTCTCCCACTTTAGTATCCTCATTTATAAAATGAAGGGATTGACTAGGGTGATCTCCAAAGGCGCTTATAGATGTAATGTTAGTGACTCACAAAAACTTGATTGAGAGATTTGGTTCTTCCGTTCTGATTTTTCGTCATGGTAAGTCACATGTTACTTTAGTACAATAGCCACAATTTAGGGCTGAGCCCAGGGGCGGTATTGCATGGTGAGATGGTGAGGTATCTGAGATTTGTGGTTTCTTTTTTATTGGAAAGTCTTGTTTGTAAACAAAAGTTACAAAAGTATACTCTGGGGCCGGGACCTATGGCATACAGAGAATTTCATTGTCCATGCCTGGGTGGCCCGTGGAATGATATCACAGCGTCAAAAATGGAAGACGTCGAAGACAAGAACCCACTGCGTAACACAGCCAGGGCCCAGCTTTCTGCCAGAAGAAAGTTTGGGCTTTCAGGATGCATATGTGGCCTCAACCCATAAAACGATCACAGAAATCTAATTCTAGCACTTTTCATGGATCTGAGTATATATGTCTCCTCACATAAAGAGATACCCTAGAGGAGAAAAATCAGGATGAGGTACTTTATTTTTATGCATTGTGGGTCCTTTGCTGAAGAAAGCCGAAGAAGTTATGGGGTTGGTTAAACTTAAATTGTGGTTAGGAATTACCCACAGATCAGAACATTAACTGATGATTCAGATTCCCTCATGTCCTGCTATGGTAGTTGAATGGGACTCTGATGGATGTGGCTGTAGTGTGGTATGTTTCATTGCATGTTATTCTAAGGCCATGTCTGTGCCTTGTATTTAATGTTATGTAAAATAAAATTATATGTAAGGCAGTTCCATGAGTCCATAAAGTGATAGGTAATATTAGTTGGTATGTATGTATGTATGTATACACAAATATGTATATGGTAAATATAAATACAATAAAAATTGGAGGGAAAAATACTTCAAACAAGAACAAAGTTGAACTTTTTATTTAAGCTTTATAGCAGGTTTACAAATTTCAGTGTGCCACTCTTAGCAGCCATCCTTGACCATTGGAGCATTGGGTCATTGGCTGAAGCTACGTATCCCCGCCCCAGCCTCCTGTTTGCATATGGCACTGAGGAAGGGCCAACTGTGGGTAGAGCTGAGATGGTCTAGCTAAGCCTCATCTTTCAGAGAGTAAGCTTGACTTGAGGTACCAACATAATGTCTAGACCCCACATCTGTTAATATCTGTTGACAGCATTGCATTAAAAAAAGATTAAGTTCCATTCAATGATTGTTGGTTGAGAACCAGCTACGACTGCATCTTTAGAGGATTTGAAACAAACGCAAGTTGTGGCCCTTTCCCTAAGGAATTTATTGTTTGTGATTTCTGGAGTTTGCTGATGATTTACAAAAACATATTACGTGGTTTTAGTGAAAAGACTTAGTCGAGGGATAAGTACAGCTGATGGGTCATTAGAGGAAGGGGAGGAGAGAAAGAGTGGGGAACAGATGACCAGGAAGCCCAGATCTGCTGCTGGGGGCAGAGGGGAGCATCCATCATAATTTTCCTAAAGTTGAATATTGCAAATCCAAAGTAGGGAAAGAAACAAAAATGATACAGGAGTACAAAGACACTTCTAGTAAAATAGTTTAAAAAACTTTGCAATTCAGTTCATTTCCAGACCTTCATCTGATTGTCCTTTGAGACATAGATGGACCGTGCTAATAGTAGGAGTTTGGTCTTAAGCCATTGAGGAGGGGGCATCCCAGCCAAAGAGACTCCAACTGATACCTGAGACCTCTAATTCCCTTGAGTGGCTTTTGGAAAATGTCCACATTATGAGATTTTTATCACACAAAAAGATCTTTTTATTTTCTTCTTATTTGTTTAAATGGCCTTGGAAACACAAGAGTAAAGATCATGAGCGTTTACAGAATGTCAAGGGACAATAAAGAGACACATAAAATTCGAACATTTACCAAGAACCTGCCGTGCCAGGTACCACGTGTGATCTGATTCAACCCTTATAATTATGTACGTGGCATATATGAGGTATGTATTATTATCCCCGTTTCATAGATTAGTCATTAATCAGGACAGCAGCCAAAATGGAATGCACGGTTGAACAGGTTGAGAACTGAACTGTCAAACATGATGTCCTGGTTAATTGGCGGGTTGTTGATGGATATTATCTGGCTGGTAGGTCTTCACTAAGCTATGCATTTACTTTGGCTCAGAAAAAAACGTCTTTGGTAAAAACAAATTCATCTGAAATAAACATCACAATATTATGTTTTAAATCTCGTGCATAAAATCCAAATATAGAGTACACATATAATTTTCCCATCCTTTTTAGGTCTCTTTGATTTTAAAACTGCTGTAACAATCACAGTCAATTTTAAAGTGTTGATGATAACAATACCATCCTGAATTTTTATAGAGACTTTTTCTTGCAAGGACCTTGAAGTGCTAAAAATGTTGTCATCCATATAGGCAAACCTCGAGAATATCTAATTTAGCAAATGTCAGTGATAAATTCTTCTGGTGTCATTCTTCATGTCTTTGAATATATTAGAACACCCTGGAAATAAGAATGTTTATTCTACAGCAATTGACTGCTGGTAATATGGTTAGTTGGTATAATTCCACTTGTATTTACTGTTTATATTTTAAATAGCTGCTGGGATTAAAAAACAATCCTTTATGTTTTCTTTCTATTTCTAAAGTGATAGGTATTACCCACTTTTTAGTGCTTTCTCCAGCTGGGCTAAGGAAACACCATCTTCAGCTAACTTCATCCTTATGCTGCTGAGTGTCCTTTCACAAACAAAGCTAGAATTAGAACAAAAGTTGCAACTTTAAATGCCAAAATGCTCGGACAGTTCCTGTGCAAATAGAAAGCAGTGGAAACTGGGAGGTCATATAAATGAGTGAAGGATGCCGGGAGTAGATACCATGGCCCTCCCCGGGCTCTGCCCAGCCCACTCACCATTAACTGACCAGGCTTGTTGGAAAGTTGTGGGAGGAGACTGAGGCTGTCCCATGTTTTATTTATTTATTTTTTTTAACAGATTATGGTCATCCCTTTCCACCAAATGATTGTGAGAACTTCAATCTTTGCTCTTTATTTCAATTTTCAATGACTTAATTAGCGACAAATAAACTTTGTCCACAATAGCAGCATTATGTTTAAGAGTCAATTAAATGCCAGACAGCGTCATTAAATGGAATAGCACAGATGGCAGGACCTGTGGGAGCTGGTGAGCGAGTGGGAGGCGGCCTGGGCTCCCCAGGGACGCGGTCAGGCCTGGCCTCAGATCCCTGTCCCAGGGGCCTCTGCTGCCCAGTGCTGTTGGCCAGGTTCCTGGCTCTTTCCCCCAAAAGTGCCATCGATGCCCCGCTCTCCGCTTTTTCCTGCTGCATCCCTCTCACAGGTCTAAAGCCTCCCTGTTCCTTAAGTTCCAGCTTAGATCACTTCATCCACAAAACCACCTCCCATTCCCTGCTCGTCGCCAGCCCCCAGTGAGGACAAGAACCCCAATCAGACTTTGGAAATAGCTATTTGTTTCTGTCTCTGAGGGTGGATCTGTTAAGTCTCTGCCAAGGCAGGATATAAAGGCAGAGACATGTCTGGGTTACGTTTGTGGATGGGGCTTAATTGCAAAGGCACTTGGGAGCATAAGGAGTGCCATGGGAGGCTCATCCCTAGGAAGATGGCCGGGCCCTGCCTGGGGGCCTGAGGAGTTCAGTGGGCTCACAGACCATGGAGACAATGGCAGAATGTGCTCACCAGGGGCCATTGGTTGAAGAGCAACCTGGGGCCAAGTGAGGTCCCACACCCACACTGATTTTGTTGGCCTTATATTCACAATTTCTAAAGGGAGGACCCACCAGCACTGCGTAGAGGCCCCTGATCCAGGGCGCCGTTTCCAGGTGGGGCTTGGGCTCATCAGATGTATCTGATGAAAGCTGATGTGGCTGAAAGGCATGAAAGGGTTCTGATCAGGTCCTCTAATATGCCAGAGGAATTCTGTTTAACTTAGTATTCCAATGGGGACACTTTGGATGTTAACAATTATGCTGGGACCATAGATGTAAACCTGGGCCATCCTGGGCAAACTAGGTGGATGGTCGCTTGACCCAGAAGCCACTTAGCATGCTGCTGGTCCACAAAGTTCAGGCTTTTCTCTGCTCCTCTGTACTGGGTCACTGCAGGTTTAAATGTCCCACTGTGCAGATGAAGAAATGGAGAGAAAGGAACTTGCAAGAGGGTCTTAGGATGGTTGCCAGACGCAGATGCAGCCATGAGCTCACACCCACGTCCTACCTTACTGATGGGGAACCCCATCGGGGACACTTCTCAACTCTCCTTCAAAGGGACTTGTGCCCTCACAGTGCTGGTTCATCGCTGCCTGTTCTGGGACCTCGGGCCAGGTACCCTCAAAGACATTGTCCTTAGCAGAGGGCTCAGAGCCTCTCAGAGGCCTGCTGACTTGTGGTGCGTAAACTCAAAAATGCAACAGAAGGTCTCTTCTGCTGTCCACTTGCTCAGCCCACAAAATTGTTCTTGGGTCTAAAAGCAGCGAACTCTCACTTTTCCCGGGGAGGGGCCTCCCCAGGCTGTTGCCTGTTTCCCCCGAATTCCAACAATGTGTAGGGCATTCACATCACGGGAGTCATTTTCCAAATGAACAAATTGTGTTTTCTTCTTCGTTGAACCTGATATTTGAGCCAATCTGTGCAGGCAATTTCCTCCTCTTTGTTTTGCTGACCCTGAGCACTCTCTCAGCCCCACCGTAATTATCGGGCCTCTCCTGCCGCTGGGAGCCCAGCTCCTGTTCAACACAATAACGATTTGCTGAACGTGAAAAGAAAAAGGCCCCTATTCTGGGGTTTTGTCTCCCTCTTAGATGTTGGTTATTTACAAAGTCTTCATTTCAGTGTGGACTTAGAATTTCCCAGCGTCATGTGGGAAGCCATGGCCTATGTTGTGTCTCCTGCTCTCTCCCCCAAAGCGAGCCAGCTGGCTCCCCAGGGCTGTGTGCAAGGACAGCAGTGCCCCACACGTACACACTCACCTCCAGTGTCACATCCCTTATCATCGCTCTCCACGCGTTCTCATTGAGACATGTGTCTCTGTTCTGTGGCTGTGAAGGGAACAAAGGAGTTATCATCTTACAAAGCAGGGCCCTTCCAGGGAGAAAGGGAAAGATGTGGCAGAGTAGAAGGGCCAGGACTGGGAAAGACTCTCCCAACTGGATTGTCTCAACTTTTGCTCTGTCTCCAGCAAACATCTGTTTAGCAGCTATTCTGTTTTTCTACCCACCCATCTGTCTGTCTGTCGTCACCCCCATTTCACCAAGCCCTTAACATTTATTAAGCACTTAGACTGTTAACAGTTGTTCTGGGCTGAATTGTGTCCTCCGCAAAACTCATACTTTGAAGTCCTAAACCCCAGTAGCTCAGAATGTGGCTATATTTGGAGAAAAGGACTTTAAAGAGGTAATTAAGGTAAAAGAGGTCATAGGGCTGGGCCTGAATCCAATCTGACTGGCATCATTACAAGAAGAGGAGGTTAGGACAGAGATGCACACATAGGGAAGATCATGTGAAGACACAGCATGAAGATGGCCATCTACAAGCCAAGGAGAGAGGGCTCAGAATGAAATCAAACCTGCTGACACCTTGATCTTGAACTTCCAGCCTCCAGAACGGTGAGAAAATAAATTTTTGTTGTTTAAGCCACCCAGTCTGTGGTATTTTGTTACGGCAGCCCAAACTGACTGATACAGGGATCTCTTCCAGGAAATGGGGACCCACTGATGAGTAAAGACTCCTCAAGTTGCTCAGAGTCTAGTGGGAGACCTGGAACCCTAAAGGAGTACAGGCAGAAGGAGGTAGATGGGCAACTCCCTGGCTTCCCATCAACCATCGAACAACACATAAGGAAAAGAAGGGTCTTCCGTCAGCAGTCAGAGGGGTGGCTGTAGGATGGATCCTAGCAGGACAGGGCAGCCAGTGACACATGCTGGTAGAAACACTGTCCTGGTGGCTTAACAAGACAGAGTAGAGGAACATAAGATGATTCCCAAGGACATGCGAAGGGGAATGAAGCAAAGTCAATTATGATTGTGTGACCCTAGTTCTTACTCATCGGCATGTGAAGTTGGGGCACATGGGTTATATGAGCACTGGCTCATATTTTTGACATTAATCAGCAAGTGTTTATTAGGCAAAGAGCCTTATGCTTTGAGCTGGCTGATTCTGCTGTGGGAGACAGAGGAGGAAGAAACCAAGTTCTGCCCTTAGCTTGAAAGACGTTGTCCTGTCCTTGGGGACACTCTCAGTCATGAGAGGGGAGACTCATCCATGAGAGGACAGGAAGAATGTTCTAGACAATGTTTAAGTGCCAGAGTGAGCAGTTCAGACCACGGCTGCTCTGTGAGGTCAGAGCCAAGGAAGATCAATGTGGGCTAGAGCAGTTCATTTAAGTAGCAATTAGTTATAATTAATCAATTATGTAATTGAGTAGCACTTAATTATTTACTGCCTTGTTCGGTTTTCCAACTGCTCACAAGTGTCAGCTTTGTTTCCCTAGCCAGAGCCAAGGCTCCCTGAGAACAGGGACGGGCTTCTTCATTGGTGTCAGATGGAGCCAGGGTCAGAGTCTCGCATCTAAGGGCAGTGATCTGAGGAAACAGAAACTATGGGACAATAGCTTTGAGGTCAAAACTGCGAGATTCTGCCAAGAAATGACTGTCGAATGAGTCAGCCTTCGAAATAAAGACTGAATAGTGAGGAACAAAGGCAACTTAGATGGGCGTGTGGTTTTTCAACTGAACCTGGGCAGAAAGAGTGGCAAGGGGAGGTCAGGCCCTGTTGGGAACAAATGGTGACAAGTAAGGCTCATGACATGTGTACAGTGTCTGAGGGGTGTGTCCTCATAGCTTCCCTGGCACGGGGATGGGGGCCTTGTTGATGCTTCCTGATGAATCCTGGGCTGACTTTCTGAGCTGACACCCAGCAGGTCCATCTGTGTTCTGAGTTAGCGCCAATGGCTGGGTAATGTCATGTGAACTCAGACAGAGGACTCAGGGGCTTTTGATACGCTAATGGTGTCATTCTTTGGGATCAAGAGCTGCCTCATGGAAGACAGAGAGAAAATAAGGGTAATGCAATGAATGGCTTCTTGAAAATATGTGTAGGGTGTCCCAGGATTTCAGGCTTGTGGGAGGCGCTGCTAAGTTCCAGCCATATGGCGGCCAAATGAGTCTGAAGTTCCGTAAAGGACAGATTCCCACAGTTAATGTTTAATGGGATCCTGAGCTTTGTGGGAGAGTCCAAACAGGGAGACCTCCTAAATTCCAGGTTTCCCTGGCTGGCTCAGGTCTGGCTCATTTGGGGAGAACGACGATGCCTCCTCTCCCTCCACGAGGTCAGTGGCGTCATTACCTGTATGCACAAATGGGGCAGAACACCCCGAGACTTGCAGACTGATTGCTTTCATTAACTTTAATTGGATTCTTTCGCACTTGGAAAGAGAAGTGTAACCAGGGTTTAATTGGAAGAGCATCTCAGAGCCAGGGTGACACAGGATTGTAAACATTAAAAGTGCTACAGCTGCGTTGGTGGGAAATGTTGAAGTCACTTATGTTGTTTGTAAGAATAGCTCACAGACGGGATGTTGGGAAGTTCTGGGCATGTCATTTGGGGATTATTTTTGTGCCTGTTTAGAAAAAAAGTAATGTGAAATCAGATGTTTGCGAGTGAAATTATAGTAGAGACCAAACACATTCCAGCTCTGCCATGTGCCAAAAGAAATCTGCAGAAGCCAGGAGACCCTCCGTGTACGTCCATTCCCTGAGCTGGCCTGGGCAGCACGGGAAGTCTTTAAATCTGGATTCCACCTTGCAAACCCTTCTCTTGGCTCTGTTGCTTTTACTACAATTGAGTCTTTCACCCGGGATGTTCCTCTCTCGTTTTTCTGCATGGCAAACTCCCACCCAACCTTGAAGACCTGGCTTTTACGTCATTGCTCTGAAGTATTGGCCAACACTCTACAGGAGTTAGTTACTCAGCTCTGTGCTCCACAGAAATTTGTTCATACAATGAACACTCAGCAACTCAAGTGATACAGATCAGGGAAGGGAGAAAGGAGAGGTCATAAATGAGGATTCCAAATACCACTTAAAACACAATTATTTGTGGGGTAGATGATCCTTTTAAGAAGCGAATGGGGACCTTGGTGTTTAACATGCATCTGTTGAACATGTGAATAAGTGGATTGATGAATAAACTTAGGATTTGCTCACCTCTCCATCAGGACTGTGCCATTTAGCATCAACTGCTGGCCTTATGGAGGTGGGTGCTGGAGAAGTCAGGCTAACATTGGCTAGCAGTCTGGCCCAAGACAGCCCAAAGAATCCCAGAGAATAGATTGTTATCTGAATTGATGCCTTTGCCTTTTGTTCCTTTCTTGCATGCCTGGCCCTGAGTACTGAGTCCAGCACTAAGAAGGCATCCAGGAAACATTTGCCCACCATGCCCTGTCTGCCATTCCGTACTCCTTTCCAGACTTTTCTCTTTCAGGACCTGCACTCAGGTTTCTTCTTCACTCTGGGGTGTCAATGACTGTCTCCTTCTGGGATGTCCTTTCTTAAGTTTCAGGCAGAAGCGCTAATGGCGGCATTGCTGAGTCCTTTGAGGAGGTCATAGGGGCCACTGGATCGTTTCATGCATTATGTAGTCGCTGCTTCCAGGCACAGGAGGTTCTGAACTTCCTACACACCCTGGATTAGATTTTCGAAGAAATGTCTGAAGCACGTTTTCCCACTTACCCCTTTAGGAACCTGCGTTCATCTTCTCGCTCTCCGGTGGGCTCCCCCACTGACCTGTGGATGGCTGGTCGTCTGCGAGAGGGCTCGACACTCACCTTCCCCAGATGTGATGGGCTTTCCTTCCGGAGGCCAGTGCTCCTTAAGGGTAAAGTGCACACACACAGATCACTGGTGAGGAAGTTGTTTCCCCCTAAAGACTGTTCTTTGATTTTAAAAATAGGCTTTTCTAATTCACGTGAAGAAATAAAACATCCTGTCGGAAATTTTTAGAAAGGATTTAACTGTTTCATCAGGACTCAGAGTGGCAGCTCGGATAGCAGATCCTAGATGAGAAGAGAGGTCTGGCTCACTGGGCCAAGGGGAGAGTTGACATCGGCTGCTCAGCTGGGTCTCACAGGCACAGAGGCCCGGCTTTCTCTGAGTCATTTCAGACTCAGGGGCGAGGAACACTGGTGAAAACCGTGGGTGAGTATGGGCATCCAGGCTTGGTTCCTGGCCCTAGTCTAGGATATCCCACTTGGGTATGGAGGACTTTGAATGAGATCATCTAAGTCTGCACTGTTCAAGATGGAGGCCAGGAGCCGCAGGTGGCGACTGAACATATGAAATGTGGTCAGTCCAAACTGAGATGTGCTGTGCGTGTAAAATATGCACACCAGATCTCAAAGACTTAGTACAAAAGAAAGAAGGGGAAATGTCTCATGGATGGATTTTTATGTTGTTTACGTATTGAAATGATTGTATTTTGCATATGTTGAGTTAAACAAAATACGTACTGTTAAAAGTAATTGCACCTATTTCGTTTTACTTTTTTACGTGTGGCAACTAGAAAATTTTAAATTATGTGCAGTTTGCATTCTTTTTCTATTGGACAGTGCCGGTCTACTTCCTCTAAGACCAGTGAGGGTGAGGGGACATTGGGAAGGCCTTAGCTGGCACCAAATCTGAGAAACCTGATGGGACCAGAGGCCTTGAAGACATCCTGTGTGTTTTGGGGAGGGCGGGGGGCGATAAATATCCGTTGGTAACTTGCCCTAAAAACAACTCAGATGAGGTTTCCCTTAGAATATCAATTCCCTTTACAGATCTGGGGCTAGGACAATATGAAGCACCAGTTTTCGGACGGAAATGGCCCTTCTTCAGAACCTGTTCTGGGAGAGAATTAAGTGGAGTTGATCTGCTACTTGGGGCTTCATGCTCTTGACTGCAGTTGCAGGTTGGGTTTCCCAGGTTGAGATAATCCTGTCACAAAAATTGCCAAACCAGTTCTTCAACTCAGGCTGGGTCGTGACCACAGCATGATTAGTTGAGAACATTCATACCATGAAAGAAAACTAGATAGAGTTTACTAACCAGTTAACCTCAGCCTGAGTACGTACAAGTACCTCAATTCACTATATACTTTTGTGTCTGATTTAATTAACTTCGGATTCCTTTTTGTGGTGGAATTGATGAAACTCTTAGAACCATCTGCCTAGGGGTAGTCTCTCTCTCAGGGTGCCACCTTGTTCTTTGTCTTGCTGCCATGGTTTTATTTCTATATCATGAACACATCTTCTTCTGTGTTCCATGCACCCCATGTTTTGTTCTAGTTTGTGCCAGGAAAGTAATTTTATTTTATTAGTATTATTTTTTGCTGAGGAAGATTCGCCCTGAGCTAACATCTGTGCCAATCTTCCTCTATTTTGTATGTGGGTTGCTGCCAAAGCATGGCCGCTGACGAGTGGTGTAGATCCGCGCCCGGGAACCAAACCCAGGCTGCTGAAGCAGAGCACGTCGAGCTTAACCACTAGGCCATGGGGCCAGCCCAGGAAAGTCATTTTAGACTTCTTAGTCTCACCAAATGTGATTTTGCAGAGAGATACATATATATGTATAATACATATATATATTTGAATTAAATATTGTATTACATTGTTCACTCTATAAGCTTGATAGTTATAATTGTGTACAATTCTTGGTATATTTATACAAGTGATACATTTGTTTTAATAAGGAAGAGTAGAAACTGTTTAAATGTTCATCAATAAAGGAATGTTAAAAAATGTATTACCAATTCTATGGAATATATCACATAACTATGAAAAAGTAGCTGATAGTTTATGCATTTATGTTTCATATAATTACCAATAGACTTGGTATTATTTCAGTCAGCTTGTGGTTTCTCCTCTCGTTCACCTGTTTAATGGCTATGATTCCTGATTTTTTTCTTTTTAAATAAATATTGTATATATTAAGGTTCACAATGTGATATTTTGATATGCATATACATTGTGAAATAATTGCTATAGTCAAGCTAATTAACATATCCATCAACTCACATAGTTACTTTTCTTGTGTGTGTTTGGTAAGAACACTTAAGATCTACTGTTTTAGCAAATTTCAAGTATACAATACAGTGTTATTAACTGTAGTCACAGTGCTGTATAGTCATGTGCTGCATAATGAGGTTTTGGTCAACAATGGACTACATATACAACAGTGGTCCCATGAGATTAGTACCACATAACCCAGTATGTAGTAGGCTATCCCATGTAGATTTGTGTAAGTACACTCTATGATGTTCTCAATAGTGATGAAATCACCAGTGACATATTTCTCAGAACGTATCCACATCATTAAGCAATGAATGACCGTACATTAGATCCCTAGAACTTATTTATTCTACATAACTGAAATTTTATACCATTTGACCAACATCTCCTCATTTCCCTATCCCCCAACTCGCACCCCTTGCCCTGGTAACCTCTGTTTGACTCTTTGCTTTTGTGAATTCAACTTTTTTAGATTCCACATATAAGTGAGATCATACGGTATTTTTCTCTCTGTGTCTGGCTTATTTCGCTTAGCATAATACCCTTTTTAAAGGCTGAATAATATCTCATTGAGTGTGTGTATATATATTATATATTATATATATACATATATACATATATATATATATATATATAGCATGGATATAATTTCTTTATCCATTCACCTGTCAATGGACACTTAGGCTGTTCCGTGTCTTGGGTGTTGTGAATAATGCTGCAGTGAACATGGGGGTGTGGATATCGCTTTGAGATACTGATTTTATTCTCTTTGGATATATACCCACAAGTGGAATTGCTGGATCATATGATAATTCTATTTTTAATTTTTTGAGGGACCTCCATAATGTTTTCAATAATGACTGCACCAATTTACATTCCTGCCAACAGTGCACAAGGGTTCCCTTTTCTCCACATCCTCGCCAACATTTGCTATCTTTTGTCTTTTTGATAATAGCTGTCCTAACTAACAGATGTGATGTGATTTCTCAATGTGGTTTTGATTTGCATTTCCCTGATGATTAGCATCTTTTCATATTTTTATTGTCCTTTTGATGTCTTCTTTTGAGAAATGCCTATTCAGATGCTTTGTTTTTTGATCAGGTTATATATATATATATGAATGAGTTCTTCATGTATTTTGGATATTACCCCCATATCAGATACATGGTTTGCAAATATTTTCTCCCACTCTGTAGGTTGCCTTTTCATTCTTGTTGATGATTTCCTTTGCTGTGCAGAAGCTTTTTAGTTTGATGTAGTCCCACTTATTTATTTTGCTTTTGTTGCTTGTGCTTTTGGTGCCATATCCAAAAAACCATTGCCAAGACCAACGTCAAGGAGGTTTTTCCCTATGTCTTCTTCTAGAGATTTTATAATTTTAGGTCATATATTTAAATCTTTAATCTCTGTATATAGTGTAGGATAAGGGTCTAATTTCATCCCCTTGCTTGTGGACATCCAATCTTCCCAACACCATTTATTGAAGAAACTAACCCTTTTCCCTCCCTTCTGTGTTCTTGGTGCCCTTGTTGAAGATGAGTTGACCATATATGTAGGGGTTTACTTCTAGGCTCTAGACATTGCTCCATATGTCTGTTTTTATACTAGTACTATACTGTTTTGATTACTATAGCTAATTTGAAATCAAGAATAGTGATTCACCCAATCTTGTTCTTTCTCAAGATTGCTTTGGCTATTTGGGGTCTTCTGTGGTTCCATTCAAATTTTAAGATTGCTTTTTCTATTTCTGTGAAAAATGTCTTTGGAATTTTGATAGGGATTGCATTGGATCTGTACATCATTTTGGTCCCAGGATTTTCTTTTTTGTCTTTTTGGGGAGGTTTTTGATTAATGATTCAACATCCTTATTTGTTATTGGTCTTTCAGGCTTTCAGTTTTTTCTTGATTTAGTTTGGTATTTTGTTTTCTAGGTATTTATCCATTTCATCTAAGTTATCTAGTTTGTTGATGTATAATTGCTCATAAAAATGTCTTATAATCCTTTTTACTTCTGAGGCCTTTGTTGTAATGTCTCCTCTTTAATTTCTGATTTTCTTGGAGTCTTCTCTCTTTTTTTCCTAGTTAATCTAGCTAAGGGTTTGTCAATTTTGTTTATTTTTTTGAAAAACCAACTCTTAATTTTGTTATTTTTTCTACTCTCTATTTGATTTATTTCTGCTCTGATTTTCATCATTTCCTTTCTTCTTCTAACTTTGGCCTTGTTTGTCTTCCTCTTTTAGTTCCTTGAGGTGTAAAGTCAGATTGTTTATCTGAGAGTTTTTTTTAGGTGTGTTTATTGCTATAAATTTCCCCCTTAGTACTGCTTTTACTGCATCCCATAAGTTTTGGTATGTTGTATTTTCACTTTGTTTATCTCAAGATATATTAAAAATTCCCTTTGATTTCCTCTTTGACCCAATGTTTATTAAAGAAGAGGTCATTTAGTTTCCACGTATTTGTGAATTTTCCTGTGTTCTTGCTGTTATTGATTTCTAGTTTCATTCTGTTGTGGTCTGAAGAGATACTTGTAATTATTTCAATCTTCTTAAATTTGTTAAGACTTGTTTTGTGACTTAACATATGATCTGTTCTAGAGAATGTTTTGTGTGCACTTGAGAAGAATGTGTATTCTGCTGTTGGGTGGAAAGTTCTTAATATGTCTCTTAGGTCCACTTAGTCTGTAGTGTTCAAGTCAACTGATTCTTTATTGATTTTCTCTCGGATGTTCTATCCATTATTGAAAGAGCAGGATGTTGAAGTTCCCTACTCTTATTGTATTGCTGTGCATTTCTCCCCTCAGATCTGTCAATGTTTGCTTTACGTAGTTAGGTGCTCTGATGTTGGGTGCGTATATATTTGTAATTGTTCTGTCTTCCTGTTGAGTTGACCCTTTTATCATTATATAATGACCTTTGTCTCTAGAGACAGTTTTGACTTAAAGTCTATTTTGTCTGTTATAATCATAGCCACTCCTGCTTTCTTTTGGTTACCGTTTGCATAGAAGATCTTTTTCCATCCCTTCACTTTTAGCCTAATGTGTCCTTAAATCTAAAGTGGGTTTCTTGTAGACAGCAAATCACTGCATCTTGTTTTTTTATCCATTCAGCTCCTCTAAGCCTTTTGATAGAGGAGTTCAATCCACTTATATTTAAAGTAATTATTGATAGGTGAAGGCTTTACTGCCATTTTGTTAATAGTTTTCTGTTTTGCTGTTGTTTTGTTCCCTTCTTCCTCTCTTGTTATCCTCGTCTGTTATTTGATGATTTCAGGGTTATATTTTTATTATGTTTTTATCAGCTGCATTTGGTTAGCTCTAGTGACACTGGTTCCCTTCAGGCAGAACTAATGGAGTGTCCTCTTTTCCAGTAAGCAATCAGTAAAATGCCTACCATAGATGTCTGCTGCACAAGTTAGAAATGGCTTTTGTCCCCTCTAACTTGCTGAATCTCTTGTTTTGCTGCAGTAGAAACAAGAGTTCTGCAGTTGACCCTGGATTCTGTTGGGAGGAGAGTAACTTCCACATTGAGTATATTTGAAAAATTCTCTTCCTCTGCACAGAAATCATTGACCCAAACACCCTTCCTCCCTCATGGGTGGATGAGACAGGCTATTGTCACCAAGGTATGTTTTGGGGGAATTCTGACAACTTTCCTATTAAAATTATCTTTGCCATCGGTTTTATGCAAATATCCCAAAGTCCAACAATATAGGCGCTATTTTTTCAGTAGAGTTGTCCTTGACAGAGGTCTAAGTTAGAGCAAGTCAGAAACACCTTAACGTGAGTTAGATGTTTGTGTTTTCTTTCCTACTAAGGCAAACTTTGGGGACTAACTGCTCAACAGATAAAAGAAACTTTGATATCTAATTTAAAATAAAATAAACACTAAACTGTAAAATAAGTGTAAGAAGGTCTACCAAAATTCTCATTTCCCCGTTGATGATTACCTGGATGATCTCCGAAGTATTTCAAATATCAAATTTGTTCAAACATATATTTTGGTGCTTCTATTTTATCAGTGCCCTGATTATGCCTTGGACTGGTAATGGGTGCTCCATCAGGGCTGTGGGGCATGAAATGGATGGGAGGGGATATGAGGGATAAAAACACCAAGGGGAGGCAGTGAGAACTTCACTTATGGTCCCTAGTGTGGACTCACTGGCCTGGCATTTCAGAACTCCTGGGCTTGGATCCAGTCCCCGCACAGCCAATGGTCAGTGGGAGGCAAATCCCTTGATCTGGTTTTTCTCTTCTGTGTTGTGTTTAGTGACATAAGTTAGAATATCTGTTACCAATGCAGTGCTCACAAAGAGGGCAAGGCCTCACAGTCTACCCTGACCAACACCCTTATTCTAGAGTGAGGTGAGAGAAGACAGTCTGCAGAGAGCTGGTGACAGGGTCCTCTCTAGAACCTGCAGTCCCTCTCTGGAGGCATTTCCCAGAGGCCCTCTTGGTCTGTCGTGGGCACAGAGAAAGCTTATCCTACAGTATTCCTTGCATAGTGCCTGGTGTGTGGTGGGCACTCAGGACATTTTTGGTGATCGAATGAATGAATAAATGAATGATTTCATCCATGATGGTTTCAAGCCATACAGCATTCTTCTCAACCACACATTGGGACAACCAAACCTTTTAATATTAGGCTAAATCTCTTGAAATGATAGTAGATGCCAAATACTTATCTATTAGATTATTAGAGCAGCAATTCTTCATTCTAAAACCTCAGGGTGCATTCAAATAAAATTACAAATAATTAAAATCTTTTAAAAAACCGTAAAAACCTTAAATGCAAAAATGATATTTTATGGTTAATAAAGCTAGACTATAGAAATGATTATAATGCTATATAATCATGTATGTAATTATTACATAAATAACATATAATCATCCTAATAAACCTTGCAATTCCAGCCACTCCTTCCCCTAAGTCTCCTCTATTTATAGGCCTGATGTGGTTGGCAGGCGGGAGAAGATAGATTCAGGGGACACTTGAGGATTACAAGTCACAGTATGTGACCTGAACAGGGCTGTGCAGTTTACTAAGAGAATCTGCCTCTGAACTGAGTGAGGAAAACCAGTTTTGGGCTCAGAGAAGCCCTTAAGGGAAATCACCCAGACCCAGTGAGCTGGTTCTTCTCCTTCCCCCTCCCACCTACCCTGCTTCCTTTGGGTGCTCATCCTACCAAGCCCAACCACACCCAGGAGTGCCCTTCCTTGTCTCTCCCTTTCCGCATCTCCCATTCCACACTCCTGAGGCTCCTGGCTCTCCTCTCTCAGTGCAGTGCCTGCAAGGGAAATCAGCCTCACTGATCATTTGCTGGTTATCTGTGGGTGCTGTTCTTGCTCCCATGTAGCTTGAACTCCCCCCAAGGCCAGGACAGGGGATGGGCCCTCTTCTCTGATCTCGCTCATCCCCTTGTCTGTCCCAGGTCGAAGAAGGCCTGGTGGGCCAGGCAAGGCAGTGGTGGTCATCTTGGGATGGAGGCACACTTATTGCAGACAGGCCACACGTTCCTTTGCGCAGTGGTTCTCACACTTGAGCGTGTACATTACAGTCACCTGCAGGGCCAGTTAAACACTGATTTCTCCACTTTCTGCCTCTCCCCCTTCCAGGATTTTTGATCTCCTCCCCCTCCCAGGTCTTGGTCTTGATAATTTGCATTATTAACAAGTTTCTGGGTGATGCTGGTGAGGGGACTGCGCTTTGAGAACCACTGGTTTAAGGAAAGATCGTATGGGCCTGTCGTGGTCTCCAATGGGCAGATGAGAGTTATCTCCCATACTTGTACGTGCTTCACTGTTTACAGAATGCTCTCTCATATGTTCTTCCATAGCCTTCCCAGGAAGTAGACAAGACAGGTGTTGATTCTTGCCTAATCACAGAGATGTTGAGTGACTTGCTCAAGGCCCCCAGCTGACAAGCAGAGGAGCTGGGGTTCGAGCCCAGGCCCCTTTCCCATGTACTCCAGGGCCCCCCCAGAACTTTCTTTTTGGAGAGGACTCGTTCTGCTTGTTCAAAATTCAGGGAGCTCTTCATTCAACGATGCAGGCAATGGAACAAAATGTTCACTAGCTTCCGGGAGGGTTGATTGCTCCACGATTCCTTCAGAATCTATCATCCCAGGCTCTTTTATTTGATCGATAAAGTACACTCTTCTCACACTGGAAAGGAAACCAGGCAATCATTTCCAAGATGAAGCACCCTGAAATTTGGGCCCATCTCCGGGACTGTTAGTAGCAGCATCGTTGTCAGGAGAGACAAGGCGCACCAAGTTTTGCTATGGCTCACTGCCCCTCATCCGGCTGATCTGTCCAGTGACTTCTCTCTGACCTTAAGTTCTGGAATGCCAAGGGCTGCCACTCAAATCACTCACATGAATCAAGCAGCAGAAGGTTTGCTTTTAAATCTGTACAGCCTGTAACTGCAACTAAGAAGTAGAAGTTACCTCAATCTCCGAGGACCCAGTAATGATGGAGTACCTGGGAATAGATGCATTACCAACCTCACTGTCTATTTCAATTTGAACTTTACATTCTGTGCTCAGATAAAACCTGTCTTTCTTTCTAACTACTGTTCATAAATCTGTATCTATTTTAGTAATGAGAAAATCTATTTATGACAGATTTCTCTTTTTTCTTAGAACAGAAATACCAAATCTTGGCAGATTATTGCCTAGGGATCCCTCCATTATAGCTTGCTCCACCGTATCCTCCCCCACTTCCTCATGGAACATGCTGAGGTGCCCATGCAGCCTCCAGCTCACGGTCAGTTGTCTAAGTCTTCAGATCCTGGAGCGACATTCAGAAAGAAGAGAACAGCGGAGATCTGTGTTTTATTTCATGATACTACTTTGTCCCTTTTTGAAACACTAGAGTGAAAAGGAGAATGTCTCAGAGACATCTGTATTTTCAACAATGATTCTCATACTACAGAAAAAATCAGTAGCTTCTCTGTGAAGAGAGCTTAGACTGAAACTAATCTGAAATGCACCAGTGCAGTCTGAGATCTCTGTTTTGGAGGGGACTTGTGCATTGTTTCCTGGGCATTGATCACATCGAGGACTCAGTGGCCTTACTTGTCACCGGCACGCTGTCCCATCTTGCCTTTCCTGGTGCAATGGATGCTGAGCTGTCCTGGCTTCAATGATGTCTTTTTTAGGGCTTGTTTATCCTTGTGGCTCTGTAGGGAGCTGATGATCCTTTCGCGGGATGCGCATGCCTCCAGGACTGAGTTGCACACAATGGACAATTGATGACCTTGTGGTCACTGCCATACTGCAGAGGGTGAGACTGGGGTTATTCACAGCTTGGTAATTGGCCCCGATGCTGAGATCTTCATCCTGAGCAAATGCAGGCATCAGGGGGGCAGTTATAGATCAATGCAGGGGTGCTGAATACACAGGCCCCTGAAAAAAAAATACCAAAGTAAAAAATGGATTTGTGTTTAGTGTGCATTGTATATCCTGGTCTGGTTATGAATAATTTAGCCTTCCCCAGGCTGAATAGACTATATTTAGCAAGCCTATTTTGCTTATAACATGTCCTATCCTTTTATGAAGAAGCGTACAGCATAGAGAGCTGCTCAGAATCAGGGGTGACTTCATTGGTGGGAGCAGGAGTTTGGAGGTGTTGTCACCTGCAGCCCCGTGCTTATCATGTATGCCTGGGATGGCCAAGGGCAGGGGGCTCAGGGCACCTGGAGCTGAAAGTCCTCAGGATTCTATCTCCCTGGGTGGGCCTGGGACATGGCTACTCTGCTGTGTTATGGTGGCTCCCAGCTGGGTCACCTGATCAAGAGAGTGGAAGTGGCAAGATGTGAGGGGTACTCAGAGGTTTCACTTCCCTCCTGTATCGTTACAGTACTGGCAGAAATAGGATGGCACACTCAAATTAGGCGATTTGAGGGGACTTTAATAGACTCTGTCAAAGGCGTGGGCAGGAGGAAGGAGACCCAGAGGGAAGATGCAGATTCCCGGGGTAGAAGCAGCAGGGCTCCTTACCTCTCCTGGGCCTGAGCAAGCAAGCGCAGGGAGCAGTTCCTGGAACCCACGGAAGGGAGGGCTGTGTGGACTGGCTGTCTAATGGGAGGTCAGGCTTTGGTTGGGGACAGTCCCTGATGACCCCACAGCGGGGGAACCAGGAGAAAAATACCTGACCACACTCTCCTCCCTTTTTCTCATCTCCTCTGGGTGCTCCCCCATTGATCAAACCCAACAGAAAGCCAGAAAGCAAGGGAGCCCCTCACGTCATCTACCTAAGTCAGCCTCCCAAGGAGAGAAGAATGGAGAGTGCAAACAGAAGATCCCAGCGTACTCCATCACACCTCTTGTGATGACATTCCTGCTGTGGGTTGCCCTGCACTGTCTCTAGAAGGTACCTGCTAGGTTGCAAACATCTAACACTGGGAAAGTGACTACTTAGCCATTAGTAATAGGTCTGGGGTGTCTGTCAAATTGGTTGACTATCAGCTGTCTCAGAGATGGAACACAGGACAGGTACACTTTATGGGTAAGGTAGAAATAGTAGCCATGGGAGGCTAATGGTGCAGGCTCAGGTGGATCAGCGAGAAGTAGGCCAGGTGAGCTCACCACCAGGGACCTTTGTCTATGTAACTGCTGTGGACACCTGAGTGGTGGCTGAAGGGGACAGGGAGCTATGGATACGGAAAATGGAGGTCACTGGCTTTGTTTTGGGGCCTGCCAGACTCTGAAGTCCTTGGCAGGCAGATACTCAACCCCATTGCTGATTGCCAGAGGTATCTCAGGAATTCATCACCAAATCAGAGTTTTCAGAATGAAAAACATAGTTTCCTGTAAATAGCAATTCTGTGGAACCTGATTAAGATTCTCGACTGTTCCTCAAAAGTCTATTTAAATGCTGGGTGGTAAGTACAAGGGCGTATGTTAAATTATTTTCTGTTTTTTTTTTTTTCAGTATGTTTGAAATATTTCGTATGTAAAAATAAAATAAATTAAAATTGTAATTTAATACATAACATTCTGACCTCCCCGTGTCCTGGGAGGAGGGTCGTTGGAGATGACGGACGAGAACTTAAAGAAGGAAGAGAATTGTTTTTCCCTTATTTTTTTTGGCAAAACCTTGAAGCAGGATAGATATGTCCTTGCCTTCCTCCCCTGTTCCCTTCTGCAGCCTCACCCAGCTTTCACCTCCTCCCACGTGATAACTCCACATCCTGCAGTCAGCCCTTTGAACACAGTGCTTTCCTGTTCTCTCTCTTCAAAACTATGGTGTGGCTCGTCTAGGGAAGTGGTTAGAAACTGCTTCAATTATCTATTGATGCCTAGTAAACTGTCTTAAAACTCAGTGGCTTAAGAGAACAATCATTTTATTTTCTCATGCTTCTGTGGCTCAGGAATTTGGAGAGGACGTAAGGGGGTAGCTGACAGTTTGTGTTTGATCCATGATGGCTGGTTTTGACAGGAAAGGCACACATGGCCACAGGCTGAGTGGGACAGCTCAACTGGGTCATTTGTTTGGGGCTATGCTTCTCTGCCAGCTGGGTTCTCTGGTTTTCCACCATGTGGCTTCTTCATGAGGCCAGCTTAGGCTTCCGCACAGCCTGGTGGCCTCAGAGTAGCTTGACTTCCTACGTGGTGTTCAACTTCCCCCGGAGGAGATGGAAGCTACTTGGCCTTTGAAAGGCTAGACCAATTACTGCAGAGTTACTCTCCCACATGTTACATTGGTAAAGTCAGCCCAGATTCAAGGGGAGGGGAAGAGATGATGAGTGAAGCTACATGTGTGTAACCGTGGGGTAAGGAATCAATGGTGGCCACCCTTGGAGGCTGACTTTCCCACAAAGGAATCAGGCTGACTTAAATTTATCCTGGGCTTAATGTCAGTAGCCTTGTAGGGCATTAACAAAAACAGCTGCAAATTCTTTGATACTCCTTCCTAGAGAGGTGGTCTTCTCTCCTTGAATTTGGGTGGGCATGAGGCTGTTTAACTAAAAGAATGTGGTGGAAGTGACTCTGGGTAACTTTTAAGATTAGATCAAAAGGGCCATCAAGCTTCTGCCTGGTGCTCTGAAGATGCTCAGTCACGGGGAAGCCAGGTACGCAAGTAAGTCTGACCACCCAGAGACCACCATGCTGGAGAGACCACATATAAAGGCTCTAGTCTGCACCCCAGCTGAGCTTCCAGCCATCAGCCAGCATCGACTGCCCTCATATAAGTGAACTTATCTTGGACGTCCAGTCCAGTTGAGCCTTCATATGACATGGCCCCAGCTGATATTTACTACCTCATACTTGAACACACCGAGAGACCCCAAGTGAGAACCCCCTCAGACAAACCCTTCCCAAATTTCTGACCCACAAAATGGTGAGTAAAATAAAATGGTTATTTTAAGCCTTTACATTTTGGGGGGATTTGTTATGGAGTAATATTGCCAGAGCATCTCATAAACCTCCTGGACATATTTCCATTTGAGGAATTGAAATCCAGCAGTGAAATAAAAATTTGGGTAATGAGGGAAAGATATTTGAGCTGGATAGGGGTAGGAAGTAGTCAGATTTGCTTTGACTGAGGGTCTGGCTTCCCTAAGGAGCACCTGCTTTTCACAAACTCTTTCCTTCCTCGAAATAAGAACCCACAGATTATCACAACCTCCAGGAAAGATGGAAGCCTCTTTCCTTTCTAGACTCCAGTGCCCTCATCTGAAAACAGGAGTACAAAAACTTCCTTGAGTTCCTGTGAGGCTTAGATGAGGTAACATACAAGAAATCATCTGGCACATTGTCTGCCATATAAGTGAGCGATAATTCACAGAACATGATCATTCAACAAATATATGTTGAGCAGCTGGCTTGTGAAAGCTTGTGTTAGGTGCCAAGATTCAGGGGGTTCTTGGGACCAGATATTGTCTGTACCTCTTGATTATTTTATATCCAGTTTCTGTACATACAAGAGCTCCTCCAATCTGAGGCTGAGAAACAGGGCAAATAGTCATGGCTTTGGGAAGAGAATTTCATTCCTGAATTGTAGCTTCATCTGGTCTGGCATTGCAAGGTGTGCAAGGAGCACAGGGCACAGAAGGGCCCAGGAGTTCCACGACGGGGAAAGTTTAACATTTAACCTAGTGATCAGAAACTTGGGGATGTGGGGTCAGACTGCTGGGGCCCAAATCCCAGATTTTCCACTTATTAGTTAATAAAATACAGTCATGCGCCACATAGCAATGTTTTGGTCAACAACAAACCACATCCAAGATGGTGGTCCCATAAGATTTGTACCATATAGCCTAGGTGTGTAGTAGGCGATACCATCTAGGTTTGTGTAAGTACACTCTATGATGTTCACACAATGACGAAATTGCCTAACAACGCACTTCTCAGCACGACTCCCGTCGTTAAGCAACACAAAACTATAGTGATAAGAATAGAAACTAACCTCATGTGATTTTTGTGAGTCTTCAAGCTGAGTGTCAGGCAGATTCTAGTATTTAGTCTAGACCAGCCCAGCTTTGATGATAATCATGATATTGTTATATTATCATTGTCATTACACTTACCTTGAAAACTCAGCATAGACCTGAACAAGCAAGTTCTGGGGCCAGGCTGTTAAGCTCTTGAATAGGGGGCATAGGCATTTTGTCCTATCGACAAAGGGGAATTTCTAGCTGAGGAATGACAGCATCAAGCTCCTTCTCCTCCCTGTCTCCTGCTCCCTCTGCCCTTGCTTTCTCATTTCCTCTTCTCTCCCCTCCTTTAAAATGATGACAGTATGTTCAAGTTGTGCAAATCAAAGGAATAGATAACAAACAGGAGAATGAATGTGTTTAGCAGACCCAGGAAATCTCCAGGGGATTGAAATTGATTAGCCAGCGTGTAACATATAGAATGATCACTTTTCTGCGTGTGGTGAACAATGGGAAGGAAGTAACTCCCCACTCCAATCCCTAAGCTGATAAGGTTTTCTCAGTGATATTATGGAGTCATAGGGGTGAGCAGGCATGAACTGGGCCACCTCCCAGGGGCCTTTTTTCTGGAAGGGTTGGTGGCAGAGGAAGAACAGAATCCTTTCCATTACACTTGCTCACCTTGTTTAATTTGGAGAAGAGACTCTACCTCTCCTGGGAGATGCCGGAAGTTTGGGAAGTGATGTGGATGAAAGGATTGATGTTTTCTATTGGAAGTTCCTGTGGCTTATAAAATACATCCTGTTGCCTTGCCCATGTGAGGAAGGACCTCTGTTTGGGCTCTGTGAACCCCGCGTGGCCCCATTGTCATCTGGGGTGGTTTCCTGGTGCTGAACTCAGCTGGATTGAACAGGGTCAAAAACTACTTTAGTATTTGGAGAAGCCCAATTATAGGATGGGTGCAGGTTGGAGAATGTCATGCAGGCCATGAGTTTCAGAGTTGTGTTTTGCAATTCACTTTGGTTTCAACTGAGATTGGCCATGAGAACCTGGCTTTAGTGAGCTCAAGTCACTATGGGGAATGAAGTCACCATTTTTGGTTACGTGCCTCATCCACCTATCTGGAAGGGTAGGATTCTGCTTTCCACCTGCTACTCATTTTCTTTCTCTCTTTCTGAAGGTTGAGATTTCTTTGAATAAAGGGCTGAAGGTAATGTAATATGAGCTGCCAGCCTATATGATGTCTTTGCATATGTTAGAAAAAAGCACCTTTTCAGGGCATATGTAGCACATTAAACTCATGACTTAGTAGCAAGCATGGCCTGTATTTTAGCTCCCTAATCAGCCCCTGATAAGGGAGATTTTGTGCAGTGCCCATCTTGTACATCCAGATATGGCAGCCCTGTGTGATGAGAAAATACATAATAGGCTGACCCAGTGCTTCAGAGGAGTGCAGGAGCCTGGGTGGCCTTTCTGATTTAGTACTTTAAAGTTCCTGATTGAGTAGATCTGCAACAGGACCCAAGAATTTGGATTTCTAACAAGTTCCTAAGGCCCTTGGTCTGGGACCACATTTTGAGAACCACTTCTCTGGAGTGTGATTCCCTGACCCAGAACTTCCCACTTCCAGGCACTACTTACCTGACTTGTTTATCAAAATCAAGATGCTTTCTTATTTAGTGGTGCAGTTTGGTCCCAAATATGGGGCTTTACTAGAACTTTCTGGAAGAAGTTCCTTCTAGGTCTTTTCTCAGCAGTTCCCTGAACTCTAGGAGCCCACTGATAACTTTGGAGAGGGTCTACAGCACCTCAACCAGCACAACCATCAGCATGGAGTGGATTTGAACCAGTTCTCCTTTTCCAAACCCCTCACGTCCTTCATAATTCCCTCCCAGAGTTTTGTTTCTTGGACTCAAACATCTCCTGCTTGATTTTAGGCTAGAGAACTATTTTTTCTAGTCTGTGGAAAATATACTCTGCTATTTTTTGAGTTACCTAAGTGTAAAAAGCAAAACTTAGTGTATTAGGAAATTATGCGGAGACATTTTGATACTTAGACAACTGAAAACACACACGTGCACACACACACACACACACACACACGTGTACTCACGATGACACAGGCATCTTTGGAGACATCCCTGAGTTGGGATGCATGAATAATGGGCTGTCTGGGCACTTACAGCTGAGCCAGTGGACTGGGCTTCCTGGAGTTTGGTTCGTGGTGTTATGATGCTCCCTCCGGGCCACCAAAGAGAGAAACTGGGACATTCACTTTTGGAGAATTGGAGTTTCAAGCTCCTTTGTGGTCTTGGGGATGGGCTTGGCATGCTTTCAGATGTGGATGGCTTTCTCACTGACATCTTGCAGGACCACAGGACATTTTTTAGAAGGTTGAGCACCAAGTCACCACATCTCGTTAGTGGCAGCAGTGGCTTTATCTGTGAGAATAACTGTCCTGCTTAGCTTCTCAATTTGTCACCTGTGCAGTGATTTATTACCTTCCAAAGCTGCAGTAATTGTATAATGATGCAAAAATAATGACAAGCCATTCTGATAAACTTTATTACCTGTAGCATCTTGGATTCCAACTGCATTCCAGCTTGCTCTACAGGATTACAGAGCACACCTACACGGGTGACAGCTAGCAGGGAGGTCGGCTTCTCAGGTCTGAGAGGCACAGAGAAAAAGAAGTGAGACTCAAACTTCCTGAGAGAGGCTAAGAAAAATGGGGCTGGGTGGTCTGATTCCACTGGGGCACACATGTTGAGGAGGTACCTTCATTTTTATCCCAAGAATGCTGTATTCACTTGACTATTGTAAATTGGGAATACAGAATTGGCTCTTAAAAAAAATCTTTAATGAAATATATGTTCACAGGAATGTATATAAATAGTGTGCAGTTGAACTCCCATTTTACCTTTCACTTCCTCCCGCCCGTTTAGAACCTCTCCTTTTTATCAGATGACTAAGCTATCAGCTTTCGAACAGGCTCAGACTCACCTCCACTTGAGCTGGGTTGTAAAGCCCCACACAGTGTTCATGAGCTAAGGGTATAAAGGACCCAAGGAGGCTGTGTTATGAAGTAACTTTCAGATTTGCTTCCCATTTTGGAAAAATATATGAAATTAAAAAATCCTTCATGGGGAATTGAGAACTGAGGTACAAAATTGCAATCAGGTATGGCTGGTGAGAGGGTTCTTCCAGTAACCAGAGCTTACGTGATTTGGGTCTATGGTCAGCGTCGGGGTAGGTCTTCCCATTATTTTCCTGAACCAGAGAGTAATGTGGGTCCTTGTATAGCTGACTGTGGAGGCAACGATAATAGATAGGAGTCCTCTGCCGTCTTTCATCTCCTTCATGATGACCTGGCAATGACCTCAGGCAATGCCTGATTCTTTATTAACGGAGTCTCTTGGGGTTGTACCAGTGAGCTTGGGCCAGGCCTGTATCCTGAGTGTGGAGCCTTGGTAGTGAGGACTAGAAGGGACTACACCAGAGTACAGACATTGCTAGTGCTGAATGACGTCCACTTTTTTCATCTTCACAGGCTCATAGTTGGGCTACATTTTTCAGCATCTCTTGCAGTTAGATGGGACCATGTGACTTGTTCTGGCCAATGAAATGTAGGCATTTCCAGGACTGGGCATAAAATCTCCCAAGTAGGATCCTCCCTTCTCTCTCTCTACCACCTGCCACTGCAGAAGCCCAATGCAAGACAGAAGAACCACAGATGGGAGTGACCTTTGAGGGTTGAGTCACTGCTTGGAGGACAGATGCCTGTGATTCCACTCGGCTATGATATGAATGAGAAACAAATGTTTGTTGTGTCAAAGCACTGAGATTTGAAGTTCATTTGTTAGGACATTGTAATCTAACCTCTTCTGACTTCTTGGCTCTGAGAATCTAGAGGAAAAGCTTAGTCCTATGCCCACAGTTAAGCCTTGGCTTCCTGGAATCTGATCAAGGTCTCTCTGATTGACCAGAGCTTTATTTTCTTCTTCTGAGTCTTCAAAATTGGGAAGTGTCTCAGTGTTAGAGTCCAAATGGTGATTCCAACTCTGGAGAGGCCCAGACTCAGACATGCTTCAAGGGAGATAGTGATTTCCAGGCAAGGGCTAGAGTGGACTTTCTCAATCTTGGTGCTATTGACAGTAGGGGCCAGACTGTTCTTTGTTCTGGGGGCTCACCTGTGCATTGTAGGATGCTGAGCAGCATCCTCAGCCTCTCCCTACTAGATATCAGTAGTGTACACCCCCCTACACCAGTTGTGACAATCAAAATATCTTAAAACATTGCTAAATGTCCCTTGGGGGGAAAATCACCCCTAGTTGAAAACCACTAGGCCAGAGAAAGGCAAATCTCCAGCTTGAGACATCAGGAGCGTGAATTTTTTCCCTCTCTGTGAGCAAAGGAATGCTTTCTTGTTTATTTCCCCTACTTCCTGTCATGTATTGAAACATTCTTTGCCTCCCTCTAATACATTAAGACTAACACTGGCTTTCTGGTACTCAAGGCTTTCTTTGAGTGGGAATGTTTGCCTCCACTGGCTTCCTTCCTTCTCCCTTTTGAGTTATCCACAGCTGCAAAACAAATCACTCCAAAACTTAGTGGCTCAAAGCAACAATAATTTATAGTTCTAGCAGGTCAGGAATTCAGGAGTGGCTTTGCTGGGTGATTCTGGCTGAGGGTCTCTCATGTCGTTGCTGTCAGGATGTTGGCAGATGTGTAGCTGTCTGAAAGCTTGAGTCGGGGTTGGGAGATTTGCTTCCATGATGGCTCCCTCAGACGGTTGTTGGCAGGAGGCCTCAGTTCTTCACCACGTAGGCTTCTCCAAAGGCTGTTTAAGCATCCTCACAACATGGCAGCTGATTTCCTGAGAGCAAATGATCCAAGAAAGAGTGAGAAAAAGCAAGGAAGAGGCCTCAGGGTCCTTTATGACCTGGTCTCTGAGGTCACACGCTGTCACTTCTCCTCTACTTCATTCATTGGAAGCTAGTTACTAAGTTCAACCCATATTCAAGGGAGAACGATTGGCCTACACCTTTTGAAGGAAGACATGTCAAGGAATTTGTGGACATATTTTGAAATCATCACATCCCCAGCACAAAGCTTTCTCTGCTTGGATACACTGTGCTACTGACCAACCCCAGCCACAGGAGGCTTATTCCTAGATTTTGAACTTTCCCCACCTCTTCTTCTTTCCCTCTATCTTCTAGACTCTCCAGTTCCCACTGGACTGTAAATTCACAGATGCTTTTGGAAAAGCATCTAATAAACTCATTCAGGGAAGTTGTATAATAAAAAAGGTTTGGGGTTTGACCATTCCTAGAAGTAGCACCATTTTGTAGGAACTCCTGAGTATTGCTGAGCTCATGCTCAAATCAGTCATCATGCTAATGGTGGGATTTCAGACCCTGTGACAGGTGTGCGGAGGAGATTCCTGAGGAAGGCTCTTTAGATCTAGGCACCCCCGAGGTGACTGCAGCCTCCCTCCCAGTTGCAGCCGTGCCCAGATTTCCAGCTCCACCTGAGACCTGTGACCACCTCCTCAGTACCTCTTGAACCCAGACCAGGTAGCATAATGATAAAGAGGACAGAATTTGGAGCCAGGCTTCTTGAGTTTGAATCTCAGCTCCAAAACTATGGCAGAGGTGGCTTGCAGACCACCTGAGCTTGTGTTTTCCTTTCATAGTGTAGAAAGGTGGCCATAAGTGGCTGCCTAGCCAGGTTCAACATTTCTCAGCCTTCTCTTGCATCCAGGTGAGTCCATGTGACCGAGCTTGGGCCCCTGGAATGTGTGGATGGAAGTGATATACATGCCCATTCTGGACGTGGCCCACAAACATCTGCCCTGTGACTCTCTGTGCCCACCTCCCCCATCTGCTGGCTGGAGGTAGATGCCCAGAGCAACAGTAGACATCACATGGTGAGTATGGCAGACCTCACTTCTGTCAGCAGGGTCCTGAATGACTGTCGGGGGCCAACAGTCTGCTCCTCCCACCAAGAACGAGATACTTCATGAATGAGATACAAGTTCTCTTGTGTCAGGCCTGTTGGATTTCAGGGTTTGTTTACTACAGCAGCTAGTTACTTAACAAATAGAATCACTTTTTAACTGTGATGTTGGGAAAGTTACTTCACCTTTCTTGCCTCAGTTTCTTCATCCGTAAACTGGGGATAATAAAAGTCATTACCTCATAGGGTTGTAATAATGGATCAGTGAGATCAATCCATATAAGGCACTTAGAACGGTGTCTGGCCCACAGACCACGATCAAGCTTATCTATTCTTATTGTTAACTAGAATAAATAATTGCCATCTGCCTGAGCTCTGTTATGTGGGAAAGCTTTTTTGCTTCAAAACAATTTCCCCTTCTGATTTATGGAGACTTGCTGGGATCCAGCTGGGACCCAGCTATAAGGCAAAGCTTGTGTGGAGTCTGCCTGATCCAGGTGGGCAGGGGTGCTGGGGCTGCAGAATTGGCCTCTGCCGTCCCAGCTGTCCACAGGCTTGAGAGTTGCTCTGGCCGTGGGCGTAGGAGGCATCCTCACTATGCTTATGGTCGTATCTGATGGTCAGGCCATGCCAAACCAAGGTACTGGCAGGACAGCTGGACTCAGGGAGGCAGGAGTGGGATTCTGCAGCTGCCTGTGTCGCGGAAGCCGTGAGCCGACTTCCCCTGGCTTCTTCACCTTCCAGCACAGACAGCAGGCTTTCGCTCCTTGCTAAGTTCACTCCTACAACCAAACGCGTAAAGCACCGCCTGCTTCCCCTTAACCAACCCTCCTTCTTGCTTAGCTCAGCCTGCTTCCCCGCTTGCAAGACCATGGTATGCCATTTCTGTTTTGGGGTGGAGCTGGGGTGGCGGTGGGGGTGCCGGGGCAGGAGGAATTCACTTAGACTTTGTATCATGATCCACTTTCACTCACTACCGTTTTTCCATGTGGATGTGTCAGGCCTTGGGGGTGTTTGTAGTCGTCCTAGGAGTGTTATTGAGCTGGGAGATGCACTTGGGGAAGTGTTCGCTACCTCAATACTTCAGCTCCATCTGTAAGGCCAGGGATTTACCGAGGTCAGCAATGGTCCCATGATCAATAAAGCATTTCAGATAAAACTCCATTTTTGCCTCCAGCAAATTCCCAGCATTACTTTGCCTTTGTAAACAACATCTTAAGGAATGCTGATCGTAAATCATCTCCGGGCCACCTTTACGCCCCTCATGCCATGTGTGCTCTTCCTAAGAATTTTATGCCATACGGGAGGCTAGAAGGGATCTTTGTGCCAACAGAGAAACTGAGGCCCAGAGGATTCAGGTGACTTGCCTGAGGTCACAGTGAGTCAGTGTCGGGGCAGATAGAGTCCCGGTCTCCCAGCTTCTGGCCCAGGGCATTTGCCTCTGGAGTAGTCTCCAGTGCCTCGGTTAACTCAGGGCTTGGCAGCGCTCCTGACCTGGCTCTGGGCCTTCTGCACATCTGATGAGCGCTAACAGTGGGCGGGCTGCAGGCAGCCTCAAGTTCGCGAGTGCTATCAGTGCTGAAGGCTTACCTTACCAGCTGTCTGGGCAGGCTGGAGGGTGATTACATTTTCCTCTGGACCTAATTACCTGAGAAGAAAAGAATGCTTCCCTGTAAATTCCTGGAACCACCCTCTAAACAGCCTGCAGGCAGATATCAGCTGAGGATCCATCTTGCCCCAGGAGGGAAACAGCCAAGTGTGGATGGTTCGATGCAGGGTGAGCTAATGCTGATGGGGTGGGTCCAGAATATCGGCCCTGCAGGGTTCTCATCAATCCAGAGAGAAGCACCTCCAGGCTGTAGTTAGTGTGGGGAATGTCAGGGTACTTCTGGACGTGGTGATGGAAGAGGGGCGGCTGGAGAGCACTGCCCCATTCCTGGATAGTGATGTGCGAAGGAACTAAGAGGCACATCACATCCTCAGAACTGGCCTGAAGGGATGCAGGATGCAGGGCCGAAGGTCCCTCAGGGGTCGTTTCACCCAACCCTACAGAAGTCTCGGGAGAGCCAGCACATTCCTGCATGGAGCAAGGCTTTCCCTGAGGTGCTGGAGGGTGAAGGGATGTGTCCAGGGGCGGCTCCTCACCTGCAGAGTGAGGGCTGGGATCCAATTTTGAACCTGAAATGGCTCTATCCCTTACCCCAAGCTACCAAGTCACCTTCTGGAAGTAGACAGAGGAGAGTTACTTAGCAGCCCGCACAGATGGCAGAGCAGGTCAAGAACTGAGCAGGGGAGAAGTGCCCTGCGGACCACTGTGGATGAGGGGCAGGCATGGAAGGCAGGCTGTGAGCAGCATCTTGACGAACTAGGGTTAAGGGTCTGTTCTAACGTCACTTAGGGTTCAGTGTGCTGCAGCCAGATTCTGGACTCAAAAGAGCCAACTGTCAAACTTTCAGGAATTTGGTGAGCTGTTTGATATCTTCTTGATAGCTTCCAATTGGCCATGGTGGGAATATTTACACCAAGAAAACTGGCAATGCTCCCACCCAGTTGTTAAACATTTACCAGCACATCACTACACAGGGTTCCCCTGAAGGCGTATTTTCTTCACCTGATGCTAGACGTGCCGAGATTTTGCTACAACTTAACACATTTCCCATCAGGAACTTCCAGGCAACCTCTCTCCTGATTTAGTGTGGCCTGAGGTCTCTTCTTCTCTCTGCTCTGGCAGGTGTGCAGCTGGCTGCCATGGTTGGCCCTGCAGGGTAGGAATTCTATGTCCCCTCAGCTAGGGGAAAGGCCAATCAACCTTCAGGTGACGGCTGTGATTCCTCTTGGTGCTGCTTGTCAGACACACGTGCTGAGCTGCTCTCCCCTCTGGCTTCTCTTGTTCCTTCTTCCATCCAGGCCCTGTAGCTGACCGCAGCCATCTGCTCGTTCCTCCTCCTTGCTCTCAGGGCAGCCCCTCTGCTGGGCCAGCAGACGCTGCAGAGGCACACACTGGGCTGTGTCAATAACCAGCGTTGGTTGCATTTTGGATTTTCTTTTCTTTTAACTTTAAGGGCTTGGCTGATCTAAGGGATGAGCCCTAATTTAACTTCATCCTCTTGAGCCACCAGGACCCTCGCTCCCATATCTGGGTGTTTGCTATGTGCTGGGGATTGTGATGCACCTCTAATTATTTCAGGTGCTTTTCACAACTCCCTGTGAAGCAGGAATTGCTGCTAGCTCTGTGTCACAGACAAGGAATGGTGGCTGGCTGTGCCCCAGTCACACAGCTAGGAAGTGGCAAGAGAGGGATACAAATGCAGGTCTGTTTGATTCCAAAGTCCACCCTCGTAATGACTCTATTGCACTGTCTGTCACAGGGACAGTGAAGGCGATGCCATGATGCTGAGGAGTGGGGTTTCACATTTGACCTGCATAGCACCTGTAGTTTTTGGAAGGCTTCAGTGACCAATGGAATTGTGGTGTTGGCACAGGGGTTTCAGAGGTGGTTCACTGTGTTTGGGATGGACATTGAGAAGGAAAAATATTTTCTAGCTATCGCTTGCTTTTTATAGTAGTTTGCTAGGGCCACCATGACAAAGTAGTACAAACTGAGTGGCTTAAACCACAGAAATTTATTGTTTCACAGTCTGGAGTCTAGAAGTCGGAGATCAAGGTGTCGGTGGGGTTGAGTCCTTCTGAGGGCTGTGAGGGAGAATCTGCTCCAGGCTTCTCTCCCAGCTTCGGGAGGTTTGCTGACATCTTTGGTGTTCCCGGCTTCTAAAAGTATCACCCAGATCCTGCCTTCATCTTCACCTGACGTTCTCCCTGTGTACATGTGTCTGTGTCCAACCTTCTCCTTTTTATAAGGACACCAGTCATATTGGATTCGGGTCCACCCTAAGGACCTCATCTTAACTAATTATGTCTTCAATGACCGTATTTCCAAATAAGGCCACGTCCTGCTGTGGTTATAGTACTGGGGGCTAGGACTTCAACGTATGCATTTTTGGGGGACACAATTCAACCCGTAACACATTTGCTCGTGTTAGCTCTCAAACTGAGAACAACTATTTAAGGAAAACTTTTGTTCTTTCTGTTTCTTGTCAGAAAACTTTTCTGCACTGAAGCTTCTGATCAGAGTGAAACAGACGCGTGCTCTCGCCTCTGAACCGGTTCCCATCTCCTGAATATCTTTTGAGGCAATGACCTAAGTCATCCAGCATGTCTCCCTCCAATCCCTAAGGACTTCTCAGGCCCCCACCCTGTGTTGTGTGAAACCTAGGCTCGGGGCGGGCAGTATTTTTCCTTCCCAGGTATCTGAGCTGTTTCCCTCCCAGACTCCAGAGATTTCTTCTCTAATGGGCTTTATTTTGATTCTAATGTTCTGAATATTCTGTACCTGGCAGGAAGAATACCCAGCACAGACAAAATGTTTTGTCTAGTTCTGGCCAAACTAGTGGCTGCTGCTGATTGGGCTGTTAGAAACTCTGCCCTAAGCGGTGTGGTCCCGCTAATGGAATCAGTGCCCTTTCACAGACTCAGGTGGGATGTGGCTACGGAGAGAAAGAAAGATGAGCACTGTTTGAGAAGTGATAGTGTCTATTCCTAATGTGGACGGGCTGAACCGGTGGGAGGAACGGGGAAGCTGCCTAGCCTTTGAGAGCTGCTTCTCTGCAGTGTCATCACAGTGTTCTCTCTCAGGAACACGCCCTTTAGGTCCCGGAAGACCCTCCAGAGTCTCCCCTATGCACCAGCAGATGCTGCTCTTTCAATCATGGGCTAGGTCTTAGGGGCCACATGGTGACTCCCCACACTCAATCCATGACCCAAGTATTTCTCCCACACCCGGCACTTCCACTTGATCATTTATTCACCCATTTCTTTGTTAAACCAAGGACAGGATTGGCTGAAAACAGGGTATGGGGGGAGGGGAGAGTGTTCTGGGCACGGAGACAAAGGGCCAAAGGGTCAAAGGTGGTGAGAATGTGGCAGGTGCCGAAAATGAAGGCAGGTGGACCTGGCTGGAGGGGAGAGTGAAGGGAGAGAGTGCGGGAGATGGAAGGGAGACGTATTTGGCACTCACGTCAATAAAGTCCACACTAAACAGAGTGGATTATCCTGAGCATTGAGTGATCTTAAATATGAGAGTGACATGGGAGGTCTCTCTGGAAGTGTGTGGAGCGTGATTTGGATGGAGGTAAGTTTAAAGTCAAAAGGCATTTCAGGGGCTACTGCAATAATGCAAATATTCACTCCCTCCCTCTCCAGTTCTTGAGTCTCCCCCCTGGGTTTGCGGGGAGAAGGTGAGTTAGAGAGGGGTGCAGTGCCTCTGTAACTCCTGCTTACAGCTCGGGGAGGCTGTTCTCTCTTCTCTTCCCTGGGGTGAAGCAGCTACTGGGCTGGCATGCTCCAGGCTGAGCCCTGTGCATCTTTCTCATTCTGAAAAAATACTGGGAGAGCAGGAGGCTGTCAGCTGTGTTTCCTGCTTCACAAGAAGAGCTTTGTTTGAAGAAGTTTCAGAGTGCAAAAGTCAGATTGGATACAACGGAGACACCAAATGAAATTGCTCTTTACAAGAAATACAGGTGCGATAAAATGAAGATACACTTGTTTTAACGCAGCAAATGTCCTGAGGATTTCTAAAGGCTGCTGAGCAGGTTAAGCCAAAGTGGAGTTAGGAAAGGAAAGGAGGAAGGCTGGTCAGAGAGGTTGGTGGGGTGTGTGCGCACATGTATACACACTTGCATGTACCCACATGTGTGACTGGGAAGCATGCGTTGGACAGACTTGATGGGAGTGCTCTGAGCACCAATTAGAAAGCCACCGTGGGACAGAGGCTGCGGTGGAGCCAGGACCACAGTCTCTTCCCTGCCTGCCCTCGGTTCTCTCTGCTGTACCCCTTTGCTCGGCATTGCCTCCATACAGACAGCGTGAGCCTTTTTCCAGTGACCAGTGGGTCCAGGGACACCCAACATGAGACGGGGGAGAGAGAGCTGAGATCCAGAACCCTCTACACACTATGTCTGCAAAGTGGGAGAGTTGCTCCCTGAAATAGGACCTTATTACTGGGCTAGACTACTTTCTATGACCTACTACTTGGTACCTTATACCAAGAGTCAGTCATCAGTCAGCAAGCATTTATTAAGTGCCTACTGTGTTTCCACATTGTGGTAGGGGCTAAGCTTGCAATCAGGACTGGAGTTGCAAACCAGCAGTTTGCAGATCTGAAGTGTTTTGTTTGACTTGACCAGTGCAATTTATGTACACATGTCTGTCTGTCTGTCTAAATGCCTTCGATGGAGCAAGCACTCGCCAGTTAATCACAGTTGTCCCACCTCCGGCTGTGGCTCTACTTGCCGTTCATGTGAAGAGAAGGGACCCCCCACACATGAAAGAGCTGTGTCCCTCCAATTCAAGGTTTTGGGCAAAGGCAGTCTGAGGCCGCAGGCCCCTGAGAGTCCGCAGGGAGGAGCGATGAAGCTTTGAGGCAGCGCGTCTGCTCTCTGAAGTCAAAATGGTTGAAGAGCCATTGAACTTCTCTCGTGCTCAACACAGTTTCTACTTGCAGAGCTTTGGACTTGGGTCCCTAGACAAGTTGGAGTTTGGAGGAAACAAGTGATTAGAATGACTAAAGAGGATGCTTTCAAAATGGATTTCCAGTATTGGGTCCAAATTGAGATGAGGCTGGGGTGGGGACCAATTACTCAGCCCGAGACTCTCTTCTGAGCTGACTTCGTCCTTCCTCTGATTCATTCTCAGCATCTCACTACACTGAGGGTGGATTGGAGCCAGCGTCCTGAGCAGTTAACTGGGTCTTACACTGCCTGCTGATGACTACTTATGTCATTTATTCGTTTAGTCTTTCATTCAGTAATTGATTTTAAGCACCTCCTATGGGTCAGGCACTGTCCTAGATACTGGGGATACGGCAGTGAACAACACAGACACAAATTCTTGCTTTCATGAAACATACATTCTAGTGTGTGTGGGGGAAGGGGAGACAGAATAACATAAAGCACTAAGTTACGTGTTTTGTTAGGAGATAACATGCTATGGGGAGCGGGAGAGGACAGCCAGTGGGGCAGACGGAGGAATGACACGATGTTGAATAGGTCATGGAAGACCACTGAAAGGGGACATTTGATGCAGGACCTGAAAGATGTGAGGGATTGTGGTGTGGCTATCTGGGAAGAACATTCCAGTCAGAAGAACTGTGCAGTGCAAAGGCCCAGAGGCAGAAACAGGCCTGCTGTGTTGGAGGAACAGGGAGTAGTTCAGTGTGATGGAGATAGGGAAGGGAGACCAGTAGGACAGGAAAGCAACTGGGACAGAACATGTAAGGCCTTGGCCGTGATTGTGGGGACTTTGACCTCCTCTCTGATGAGCACAGGAGCCATTGCCAGGCTTTGAGCAGTATCGTGATCTGCTTATCTTTTAATAAGATCATTCTGATAGATTGTAGTGGGCAAGGGTGGAAGCAGGGGTTCAGTTTGGAGGCCACTGCAGTGGGCCAGGTAAGAGATGATAATGGCTTGGACCAGAATGGTGGTAGTCATGGTGAGAAGTGGCTGGATTGTGGATAGATTCAAAGGTGGAGGGGCCATTTATCTCCTGGTCACTGTGTTGTCTTTGTGGGGTGGGGTAGATTGGGAATTTATTCCAGCTGCCACGTGTCATGCACTGTCCTATGTGCTTCACAGCCATTTCATTTAATCCTCTGGCATCCTGTTGAGGTAGATATGGTTTTCCCCATTTTACAGAAGAAGTCGAAGGCTTGAAGAGATGAATACCTGGCCCACAAAGCTTATGAAGGGCAGAAGTGGTGTCCCAATGCCACTAAACTCCCTACCTTTACCTGAACTGAAGGAGGTTTGGTAGTTTCTGGTTCCAGTGAAAAACAGTGCTGCTCTGACTGAATGAGATCAGCTGTGACTCAACCGGGAGTGTCTGAAAGACGGAGCCTTTATGAGCCCTGGAGTTCTCTTGGGCTGTCTGCATGTCAGGTGGTCCCACAGATGCGGGTGGGGGCTCCCCTGGTGCTCCCTTCACTTCCCACCCCCCTGGGCTGGGCCCACCCTCTGCAGCTGTGTGCTGAACAGGCCTCTCTTGCCCTGACTTGGTTTTAGCCGGCCCTTGAACTTCGCTCTTTAACCAAAGCCTGAACCAAGTAAAACTAGATTCTATTTTTTTCTAAAATGTGAACTGAGTCCAATAGAAATAGAAAGCCAATTTGGACCCAAATCTAAACTTGCACATGTAACAGGAAGTTGAGTGGATTTTCCTGTTGACCCAGAATTGGTGATCGGGGCTGAAATGGAGGACAAAGAGATGCTAATAAGTTCTGTGCATGCTAGAGACAGCTGGCAACATTTGGGGCCAACATTAGTCCTGCTGTCATCGGCTGTGCCACATGTCCCTCCTTGGTTTGCAGATGAGAAGTGATGAGAGGGGAGAAAAACTGTGAGCTGAAGTCATTTTCACACATGGATCATTATAAGAAGTGAGTGCCTCACCTTCCACCCTGCCTACCCCCAAGTCAAGTGAGGGGTATCAAGAGAATCGGGCTTGCCTACAACAAGAAGATGAAGTCTGCATTCGAATTCCAGATTAAACGTCTGCATAGATCGCTAACTTTCTGATCTGGCCCTATGACTGAAAGAGCAGGAAAAAAATAGATAAGGAGGGCAGTGTGGACGAAGGTGAACAGGGTAGAGCCTGGATATCTGTGTTTGGTGTTTCAAGATTCTTCCGTGCATCCAGCAGACACTGTGGAGGTGGCTGGCCTTGCAGTGCCCTGCCTGTTATGCCTGTTACCCGATGGGTAGTGGACCCCAGCAGCAGTAGACTGGAATGTGTACTGGCACAATATCTTAGTCCATGAGAGCCACTATAACAAAATTACCAAGACTGGGCGGCTTAAACAAGAAAGAGTTCTGCAGGCTGGGAAGTCCAAGATCAAGTCATGGGCAGAACGTGAGGATTTGCTTCTTGGTTCATAGCTGGCTGTCTTCCCACTGTGTCCTTACGTAATGATACGGGCGAAGGGGCTTCTTTCATAAGGACACTAATCCCATGCCTGAGGGCTGCACCCTCGTGGCCTAATCACCTCCCAAAGCTCCCACCTCCTAATAGCATCCCATCAGAGGTTAGGAGTTCGACATATGAGTATGGGGGAACACAAACATTCAGTCCGTAACAGACAGTAAGAGGTAAGAGCTGGATTTGGACTTCCCGTCTCAGGCAAGTGTGCAGGGAGATCCCAAAGCAGTCCAGCGGTGCCCTGTAGAGAGCTGAGCCACCAACAGAGAGTTGAGGAGTGAAGCTTGCGTTCTTCTTCCACTCTCTCCCCAGCCCAGCACTGGGGGAGCCAGGCCCTGAAGGGTGGGGAGACCCAAGGGGCCTGAGTCCCCCACCGCAGGCAGTCAGGCTCTGTCAGCCTTGCCTGGCGGGAGGGGAGCAGGTGAAATTTAAGATAAGTTTGAGATGGAAGTTTTAAACATATCTGACTTTTAATAACCAAAAGTGATCAGAAAGTCATGAAATTTGAGGAAGGTGTTGTTAAGGGATGGGAATGGGAGATTAGATGAGGCTCGATCACAGGCAGTGAACGGAGAAAACTTGTTTACAGCCCATCATGTTGAGACTGCTCAACAAACTAGTTGCACGCATTTTATAACATTATTGAAGCAGAACTAATTTCAGAAAAATGTTAGTTACTCAAACCACCCCTGCATTGACCTGGATCGTCAGTGAGGGGCTAGCACCTGGTGGCGCTGCCTGGATTCACTCATCTGGGTGGGCCACATTGAGCTCTTGGAGTTCCTCTGGCCAGAATGCAGAATCCAACATCACCCACGTCACAGACACAAGGAAGGGAGCTCTTCAAAAGCATCTGGTGAGCACCCATTGATTACATTAGTAGTTAAAGTATGCAAAGCAAGGAGAAAACCAAAGGAAGCCTCTCTTAAGCATCCTGCAGCTGGGAAAACCCAAGGAAGCCGCAGGCAGACACCATCTGACACAAGCCTCATCCATGCCAGAGAAGATTCTTGGCTGACTCGGATTGTGAATTTTATGGACTATTTGGAACAATGGCAGCCACAGGGCTGCCTGAACTTGTAATCCTTGGGAGCCAGGGAGCATTCCCAAACAGCTGGGAACTGGCTGATGAAGGGCATCTCAGTGCATAAGGCTTCTTATAAAAGCATCCAGGACACTTTTTAAAAGATGGGAAACACAGTCCTAATTCCCCAATTCCCTCTCTTCCTAACAGGATAACTGGATTCTTCTTGGCTTATTTTGTGTTTTGGCCATAACATATATATTTTTACACAGCTAAAATCACAGTGCAGATACAACCTTGGTCTCTCTTTAATTGTTAGCACAGACTTCCAGTTACTGCTCCTCATAGCTATGGAATAGTTTGTTGCAAACGCCAGGGCACATTGAACTGTTCTTATAAGGTTATTAGTTTCATAAGATCATATGTGCTCCTGCAGTGAACATCTGTGTATACATAGAGGTTTCTCCTTTTGACTAATGTTCTGCAGACACGTTCCCCGAGGTGGGATTTCAGAGTCAGATGGAGTGGCTACTGTGGCCCAGGTGGCGTTTTCCTGTGGGTGGTCCTGACTCTGACACTGTACATCGTGGAACAGGGGTGTTCCCTGGAGGCGTGGGTGGGTCGCCCCATGAGGACACCTCACAGGCAGAGCCACACTGCACAGGAGAAGGAAATGCTTGAATATTTGCAGGCAACTTGTTAACCAGGATAAAGAGCTTTGAAGGAACTGAGTAGACTTGCTATATCTTATAAAGGGTGTGTATTCATCTCTTATCCATACCCATGATAAATTACGGTTGAACTCTTAAAAGCCTACTTACTGTTTGTCACTATAAACCCCAATGTCCCCAGGTAAGATGGAGCCCAAGTCATTTATTCACTTTAAATATTGTTTAAGAAATGATTCCTGTGCCTAGACCTGTGTGCCTAGGTCTCATCGGAGGGCAAAGGTGGAGCACACATAACCCTTGCCCCGATGAAGCTTCCCGCCGTCCTCTCGGCGTTCTCTGAGTGCTGCTCTACTGTAACCGTGATCATCCTCAGCCACATACGAACACGGGCTCCGAGCCAATCACTGACTACATCTCACCATCTCTCTTCACCTTCACAGCAATCCTGTGAGGTAGGTTCTGTAATTTCCTTATTTAAAGAGAAGGAAACTGAGGCGCAGAAGGCATATGGCTAATAAGTGGTTGTACTGGGCCATGAAGATGCAAAGTTGTCTATGACAGAGTCTCCAGCACTAAGGGGCTGTGTGTGTGTGTGTGTGTGTGTGTGTGAAACACTAGTAAATAAATAGAACAAACTTTGTAGTGGCACTGGGATCTCAGAAGGGGACACTTACCCCATCTTGGTTGTGGGTGTGGGGGTAGTTAAACAAAGTTTTCCAGAGGAAGAGATGACAACTAAATTTTTAAGGAGGAATATGAATTAGATAGGAGAAGCTTACCCTGTGGTTAAAGAAAGAAATGATTTACTCAGAAAAGATCAAATTACAATACAAGACTCGTTATGGTCAGGGGCGAATGTGGGCCCGGGCACTCTGTGGGAGTTGTCAGATAGAGGGGGTCAAATTATTGTTGAGACAGTAGAGAACCTGGTAGAGACATTTCTGAACTGACAGAAGCATGTGGAGGAATAGGAAGGCTGGGTGTCCCTTCCCACTGGGGGCTGAGGGCAGGCCTCTGAGGTGGTCAGCAATGGGTCAGACAGGCTACCAGAGCATTCTGGCTGTCAGACAAAGTTTGACGATGTTTCTCGTTGTTTTGCAATAGACACTCACTTCTTTTTTTATTGATTATGAAGGTTATGCTGTATTTCCTTGATTCTAAGACACTGTTGATGATATGGACCAAATTGTGTGCCTCTCCAGTTCATTTGTTGGAGCCCTAACCCCCAGCGTGACTGTATTTGGAGACAGGGCCGTTAAAGGGGTAATGAAGAGGAAATGCAATCATAAGGGTGGGTCGTAAACCAATGTGACTGGTGTCCTTATAAGAAGAGGACGTGTCACCAAGGCTGAGGGGAGGGTGCACAAAGGAAAGACCATGTGAGGACACGGCGAGAAGGCAGCCATCTGCAAGCCAAGGACAGAGGCCCCAGAAGAAACCAAACCTGCCCACCCCTTGACCTTGGACTTTCAGCCTCCAGAACTGTGAGAAAATAAATTTCAGTCATTTAAGCCACATGGCCTGTGGCATTTTGTATGGCAGCTGAGCACACGAACACAATTGACTTAAGATACACTATCAACTTAATGGTACTTTTGGGGGGGAGAAAAAAATACTTCATTCCATGCGTATATCAATTGCAAGGGTGCATCCAAATTTCAAAAATGTTAAGATGTGAGAAATTGTGTAATTCCCAGATTTGGAATCAGTGGAGCAGAGGATGTAAATATTTTTATGATTTTTGATAATATTACTAAAAATTTTAGGTAGTGCTATTATTCTCTTTCCTCACTTGGACACTTGATTTCAGATCTCATGTGACCAGCAGATGTGAAACAAAACTGCTGTCTCTCTTCTGGATACAGCAGACAATGCGGTACACACACAAGGGTATTCTCATTTTTTGTGTTCGTTTTGATTTTGAGCTAGAAAGTAACAGCTGCCTTTCAGAAACAGAACTGATATAATGTGTGAGACACAGTCCTATGGTCCCAGAATTTGTGATGACATCGCAGTGGAGCTCCAGGTGAGGTATGGGGCTGGATTGTATGATCCAGGCCATTACACACGATCCCCACTGTCACTCCCAGGTTAGGATCCCAGGGCACAGAAGCTATCTCATCTCCAACGCTCACTGGGGCTGGCTTGAGTAATGAAAGACTCTGAGAAGGCCCAGATTGTGATCTGAGCATCTCGGCCACACCTGTCTCATTGCCTACACTGCCCCCAGATCCATGAAATCAGGTAGAAAACTGTGCAGAAACCTCACTAAGGAGAGGCCTTCTTCACTGTGGTGAGGGCCATGTATCTTTGCTTCTCCGCCTGGGGTCCTGTCCTTAGGGGGCCTTGCATCTTAAGTTTCACTCACCAATGAGCCCAAAGGTAAGACTTCGTATGTTATTTGTGCTTTGCTTTGACCTTGTTCTAGGTAAAATATCTTTAATATAGATCTATATGTCACATACACTCCTTTCATAGAACCATATTTGACACCCCACTTGACAATGTCAACATTCACAGTGGTTCCTCAATGCATTTGACAGTATCAGCCCTTAAAATATTTTCACAATAGTTACACGTAAGCACATTTGACAGGATCAGCAGTTGCAATGTTCCACAAAACTGTGTATTCACAGTTTCGAATACCAGCAGCTATTGTGTTCAGAATATCTCTACGTAGTGTCTGCTCGTTTATTCCGCACGCTTTTTTAGTTTTTGAGAACTTGTGAAGCACCGGGGTCTGTGATAGCCCTTTTCATATTAGGTACAAAGATCGTTAACATTTGACTGACACATTCATAAAAGAATTAGTTCACAAAAATCAGTTAACTAATAACCAGCATTTATTGAGCACTTACTGTATGTGATGAATTGATCCAAGTGATTTTCTTGCAACAACTCATTTAGTCCTTCTAGCCACCCCAACAGATAGGTTATATTAATCTTATTTTACAGAGGAAGAAACTGAGGTTCTTAATGGACAAGCAGTCAGCCTGACGGCACACAGCTAGAAGGAGGCAGAACTGGGGTTTGAATCCAAGCAGTTTGCCCCTAATGCTTTTGTGCTTTCTCTCCTCAAGTGTACTTACTTACTTAATTAATGCAATGGTTTGTGAGCAAATGGTTTGGAAGCAAGGCAAAGGAGCCATCAACTGCCTGGTGCTGGTGAAAGAAGTCTTCAGGAGAGGGAAATATTTGAAGGAACTTCAAAGTTTTAATAGGAGTTGGGCCAAATGGAGAAGCTGGGAAAATGCAAGAATGTGTGAAAATTCTAGGAGGCATTTAAGAGGTAATGTGATTACGGAACTGGGTTAAGTTTGAGGGGCAGGGCAGGCTGGAAGGTGTGTGAGAAAGAGGCAAGGTTGGGGAGGATTTTGAATGTGTTGAGGAGAGAAAACTTTTTCTCTACCCTTTTAGGTTCAGTAAGCAGGGGCCTGTGTATTAAACTAACGAAAGACAGATTAATGGGGGAAAAGGCACATACTTTTTATTAATAGTTACAAGCATGAGAGTTCACAGAAAAGAATTGAAATTCAAAGGTGGTTAAACTTGGGTGCTTATACACCATTTTAACAAAGGAAAGAGGGTCTGGGCTTCAAGGAACAATAAATTGTGGGAAAGTAACTAGGAAATATATGAGGGAACTAATGGAAGATAAGGGTTCTTTTAGTAAGGTCTCTTTATGCAAACTCATCTCCGTGTTGACTCTCTGTCTCCAGTGGGGAGTTGTTCTTCCCTTCCTGGCACTTGGGGTAAACATCTTCACAAAGGGAAATTTATGCCCTGTTTAGGCAGATAAAGGGAGGGCAGAGAACTCTTCATGCATTTGTTGATTCTCAATTGCTTTAAACTTAAAATAATCCTTATGCCAAAGTGGCATATTTTGGGGCGGCGTATTCTGAACGCTTCTAATACGACTCTAGGGAATTCAGGCTTTGTTTTATAGGGTGAGAGGTTTTAAGCCTTAAGTGATATAGTCAGATTGGTTTGCTTGAAAATGAATTCTGGCTGCAGTGTGGGGAAAGGTTAAGAAGGAGAGATGCTGGAAGCAGGGAGGCCATCCCAGTCTGAGCTCCCCCTGCTTGGAGGAGAGAGAGAGAGAGAGAGAAAGAGAGAGAGAGAGGGAGGAGAGAGAGGGAGGAGAGAGAGAGAGAGAGGGAGGGAGAGAGAGGGAGAGAGAGAGAGGGAGAGAGGGAGGGAGAGAGAGAGAGAGGGAGAGAGAGAGAGAGGGAGAGAGAGAGAGATGGAGAGAGAGAGAGGGAGAGGGGGAGAGGGAGGGAGAGAGAGGGAGAAAGGGAGAGAGAGAGAGAGAGAACGCTTCGATGGGATGTCTTCCCTTCTTTGCATCCTCCTGGAAGGGAAGCTGGGATTTCAATTTCCATCCTTACGTGCGGCGGCGGTTTGGAGGCTGCTGCATCTGTGCAGGGCTTATCGCTGTTGCTTCCAAGACTCAGAACCCCAGAGAGCCTCTTGAGCTCTACAAAGCCCACCTGGGGAGCGCGCGCATCGATCACCCAAACCTCTTGAAGGTTCTCAGCAGAGGCTGTGCGCTGTTCCCTGGTCCTCAGCGCTGCTTCCAACATCCTTCATCCTTGCTTTGCAAACATTTAACTTCAGAGATAAGCTGCTTCTGGGGGACAGGCAATGGGGGCTTCACCTTTCTTGTTCATTTTAGAGCCTGGAGAAGCACCACAGACATGTGAACGGGGACAGGAGGAAGGAGAGGTTGCCCCCACCGCCTCCTCTTGGCACAGTCAGAGAACATTCCCCTGCTCACACCTGTGCAGCCCCAGAAAGCCAGCCCTTCCTCAGCCACTCTTCCCGCTCAGTGCTTCTCCTCCGCGCTCTCTCCAAATTCCTGGGAGACTAACACCCTGTTCGGCTCTCCCTGGGCCAGATGCTCTCTTTCCCGAGAGCATTTCTCTCCGGAGCTGGTATCAGAGCTTAATGATGTTCCTCCAATAAGGGGAAGGTAATTGATTGTTAAGTGAAAATATAAATTGTAATTGAATCCGTCACATTTCAGTTTTTCATTATTGTGTGACAAGTCTCTTAGAGCATTCGCAGGGACTGCAGGGATGGGGAGGGAAGGAGAGAGGGAAGAGGACGCTTGTCCTCTGTTCCCATATCCAGTGAGGTAGCAATGCCTCACTGGGACTCCTGCACACGTGAGTGTGCATGGGTGTGCACATGCTCACCTATGCACAGGGTCAAATGAAGCTTCTTTAATGAAATGAGGTGAAATACTTACAGGCCCTTGGCTGCAATACGTAGGTCCAGTTTGAGCATCAGATTTATATTTCCAGCTTCCTGTTGGACATTCAGATTCTTTAGTAAGCTCATGCGGTCACACGCATGGTGCCGGGTGTGGGCACTGTTTTGATCTCATTAAGGAGGAAGTCTAGGATGGTGGTTAAGAAGTGGGTTTGTGAACCAGGCTGCTTGGATTCACCTAGTCATTCTGCCACTTACAAACTGTGTAGCCTTGGGTAAGTTACTATCTGTGCCTCTGTTTTCTCATCTCTAAAACAAGGATAGTAACAAATATTTACTGCTTAGGGCTATTGTGAGAATTAGGTTAACTTAGGTAAAGCACTTAGAAAAATACACACGGTAAAAACTCAATATGTATTAAAAATTACTACTATTATTCTTTTGCAAAAACAGTTTAGTGATAGTATGAGCCTAGGTACGTGGAACACAGAGCCTGAGGCCAAGCCCCTGTGATATTCCTTTATTGGGAGGGGGACGGCTAATACCCAGGTAGCTAGAGTGAGGGAAGCAGGGAAGTAGGGCAGGAAGGAAGGAGAGCCAGCGCCAGCGGGAGTTCTCTGGGGTTTCCAGTTTGCCCTATCTTCTCAAAGACACAGACTATGTCTCTGTCGTGAGAGATTTTTCCAGAGGGGCCATATGAATGACTGCCCCTCAGAATAGTCCAGTGGGGGTGTGGGGTGGGAGAGGAGGAAGGGAAAGACACTTACCTATTGGCTCTTCCTAGCTCCTGTCTCCAACGGGCCAAAGTTGGCTCCGTGGGGCATGGAGGCCCTGGAATTTCTGGAGGGTGTTATCCAGCCCCTCCTGGCAGCTGCTGGGGAAGTCAGAGGCTCTGAGAATCTGGTCCGGCCAGAGCTTCAGAAGCTTCAAAGCCCTCCCTTGCCTCCCAAGAGTTTACAGCGCAGGAGAAATGGTGGCCGAGGTTCTCCATTGACCGTATAGCCGAGCCCGGGGGATCCATGGGGCCGAGTTACTCTGCATGGACACATAAACTAGGCCCAACACGCTTTCCTTGTGTCACTCACATCAACTCATACCTTCGTATGGGATTGTTTTGTTTTTTCAAATCTCACGTGAGAAAACAGAGCTCTAACTTTTTCCCTGAAAAGGTGCTAACTCACTTCTTCAAGAAATGTAAGCTCTAGAAAGACAATCTATATACCTTGAACCTATTTTTATAGTAGTAAAATATCTGCCACATATGGATGCTCAATAAATGTATTGAATAATATCCTTCCATGTTTTCATCCATTCATATTTTAGTGATATTTAATTTACATAAAATAAAATGTATAGATCTCAAGGGTTCAATTTGATGGGTTTTGACAATTGTATACACTTGTGTAATTGCCACTGAAGACAACATATAAAACATTTCAATCGTTCCAGAAACTTCTCTCATCCAAAGTAATTGCTATTGTCCTTTTTTAAGTTCACTAATCCTCTTTTCTACCTTGTCTGGTTTGTTTTTAACCCCATCAAATGATATTCTATTTCTTTATTTCTCGCATTTCCATATTGTTCTCTTTTTTAGTTTCCATCTCTCTGATCAAATTCCTCATTTTTCCACACATACTGTCCAAAATTTCTTTTAGATCCTCTAACATATTTATCATAGATCCGTTTTTTCAAATTCCCTGTGTGATAAATCCAGCATCTGGACTTGGTCTGATTTCATTTCTCTTTTCTTCTTTGGATCATGGACCACATTTTCTTACTTCTTTGTGTGTTTCCTAGTTTTCTTTGCTGTGTGCCAGGACAGGTGTATGAAATCACTGAAGAGGTAGAAGTAAATAAACTTTACCCCTAGAAAAGGGAAGGCCCCTTCTTCTGTCAGGCTGGTGGTGTGGAGGATGAGTTAATCCAATAGGTATTCGAGCTGGAGCTGGGCTCGTGGCAGCCTTGGTTATTAGATTCAGTTGGCTTCTAGCTTTAAGTGTTTAAGAGCGTGATCAGCAGGGCTTGGGATCTGAACAGAGGTGAGATTCAGAAGATCTCTTTAAGCTTCGTAACTGTCTGGATAATGGGGTCTCCAAGTATAGCCCACCTACCGACTTTTTGGGTCAGTGGGGAATTCTCTGTTTTCTCCAGTCCTGCTGCTGCTTTTCTCTTCCTTGGGAAGGTTCCTTCCATCCTGCTCTCTGCTTCCAGCCATTGGAGGGCTCTCCAGTGCACTAAGCGAAGACCCTCAGAGCCTGGAAGGGGTTGCTCGTGGCTCTCCTGCCTGCCTTGGTCCCAGCCTACAGTGGAGGTGATGTCCCACACAGAGTTTCCCGGCTCTCTTGCTCGGCTTCCACTGCAAGGGGTTGCTGTCTTGCACTTAGGGAAGGTTCCATATGCTTTGGGAGGGGGATCTCTTCCAGGTCTCTGCCCTGCCCCCAGCCTTTAGGGTACTAGTCTCTACGCTTGGTGAAGGCCTGTGAGAAAGATATGGGGCGTGGGTGCCGAGTTGTTCTGTGGAAGGGATGCCGCGGGCTTGCTATCTCACCAGCTCACGCACGGCGGTGGGAGACTTAGAAAATGTTTGGCTAGTTTCTCCTTACCTTTGTTATTTTGAATTCCTCCTTCTCCCACCAATCCACCAAGGAGGAGAGCAGCAGTGGGTCTCATTACTTTCTGGAGTTTAATTCGTTTAGCTTTATTGACATCCTCAGGTCTCCGGTGCCTTTAAAAACTATAATTTTTCAGCTTATATGGCTTCTTCTAATGTTAGCATGGGAGTGACATTCCCTTGTGACTTTCTGCATTCTAAACCGAGCATCCATGTTCTATAGCTCTGCTCTCTAGAAGCCTTCACTGGGGCAATAGCAAGTTTCATCTGGACAGTACAAGATTATTAAACTCCAACCAGTGGTTGTTTTGTTCTGACATCCAAAGATCCAGCCTTTAGAACGCAGTCATCAACACTCTTAAATAAAGCTTTTCACTTTTCCAGGTCATTGCTTCTAACATTTGGAAAGCAATATTGGGAGACAATATTAATCTGAATAGGCTGATTTTGGTAAGGGGGGTTTTATAAAGTCAATATTTCTCTCTGACTTTGAGCAGTGGTTCAAAGCAGATCTGCTGCGCGGCGGAGATGAGAGCATCCCCCTGCGCTTGCTGCTGGAGCTGGTCCTGCTGTTTGGGGAGGAGGGGCTGTTTCACAAAGTAAAGGAGCCATCCTGGTCCTCTTCTCATTTCACTTTTTCTGTAACCAGGGATGATTGGTCCGAATGGTCCCCAGTGTTCATCACCCATTTGACATAAGATCACCTTCTACTCTTTTGAGGTCTAATTTCTTCTGGAGGCCCAATCTCCCTTTGTTTGGATTCAGGGCTCTACTCTTCCTCATGGTACCTTGACATCCCAGACTTCCTTTGGGAGGAGTGCTGAGAATCACCAGACACAGACAAGGTACCCTGGAGGGCACAAGAGCTCAGTAAATTAGGAGAAAGTGGCGAGTGTGCACTTTGTCAAAATCGCAACTACCACAGAATATTGCAGTTCCTGTAAATCCCGGGGCTCTATTAGGTAGAGACACTGCGGCCATGGTTACAATGCCAGAGCTAATGAGCCACTTTTCACAGGATAGTAATAATAATTTTAGTTAGTGAAGGTCAGTGTGTGGCTCTTCACGCTCACAGGTGACCACGCGCCCGGAGACACTCAGGAGGGGGTGCATCTGGGGGCTGGCAGGCCGGGAAACTGCCTCTTTATACTTCCCTGTTCCATGGCACATGATGTCAAGGTCACCCTTTGTGACTTGGCCCATGACAATGAAACTGGGAGAGCTAAATCCAAGTCCAATTTCTAGTGAAGGATAGAAATACTTTCTTTAGTCAGATGTCTAAACAGATCCAGAGAAGCTTAAAGAGGCACATTTCCCACAACTTTATCATAAAACCATAACAATAATTGTTCTAGAAATGTTGGTACAACATGATTGAAATGCTGTTGATATAGAGCATGAACCCTGACTCTGAGGTCAATTTCGTCCCTAGATATGGTGATTGTCATTGTTGTTACGAGCCCCTTTATAGATTTTCCATCTATTTCCACTGACTTTTCAACTAGTCTTGAGGAAACCATCAAGCATGTTTCTGTCTTCATAGGTAGAGTTTGCAGAGCCATCTGTGATGTCGCACGGGATGTTTAAGACACAACTCAGTCTTGACAAGTGCAATACAGAACTCTTGATTCTCCCGTAAACCTCCTCATGCCTCAGTCCTCATCCACCTGTTTTAAAGCCACAAATCTAAGCACCACCTTTGATGTTCTTCTTTCTTTAATTCTGTGTATCCAAACCATTTGCAAATCCCATTGCTTTTACCTACAACACATACCCCAGTCCGTCCACAGTATGAATGCATACATGTGTGATATTCATGTGCATATGTGCGTGCACATGTATGTATTTCTGTGTGCTTACGTATGTATATACGTATGTATGGATATATATTTTATGCCTCTTTTCCCACCCTCCCAACCAGCATGTGAGCTGCAGGAGAGCGACTATCTTGACTATCAGTTTTGTGTCCCTAGCACTTAGGAGACTCTGAATACCTGAATGGTCCTTGAAAGAAAACATTTGAAATTGCAGTGGGGAATTAAATATCTTCTACACAGGGGACACCGAGGTCCAGAGAAGAAGAATTATTTACCAATTTCACTGGAGAAACAAGTTTCTGGTCCAAACAGATACCGAGGTGATGCCTGGTAATAGTGATGATTGTGGATTTAATGTTCTTTGGACCAAGGTTGCCCACTGATGGTCTGAGTTCCAGATCTGGCCTGCGCGTGTTATAGAAATTTTGAATGACAACACAAAACAAAATAGATTTTCTGTATCTCTTGAAAGTCTGGGTTGTGTGGCAACACAGGACTTGCATTCGTGTCTAGCAACACACTGATGCTAGACCTGAGAAGTGGCTGCCCTTCAGAACTCATGCTCTCCAGTTGACAACAGAAAGTTCTTTCTCAGCCCATTTCACTCATTTGCATGACTTGCCTGGCCTCTGTAAGCCTCTGAGTTTGAGACCTTGGCCAGTCGGCATTTCTATAGACCATCCTTTTAAGCAGGCATGTGACGAGGACACTTCCCGGGAATCCTTCATTTATCACCAGCCTGGGATCAGTCTCCAGTTCCAAATGGGCACATGGAAATTTGAGTGCCAGTGCCTGGACCCCATCTGGGCCTGGTCAGGTCATACCACAACTCCGTATCTTCCTTGTTCTCTGGCTATTTCCCAGACATTGTCATGAAAGCATGGTGAAGAGAAGGTGACCGCTAGTGTCAACCATAGCCTCCACTCCCAAGGAAATGACTCAGAATTCAAGTCCTGATGATTTGGTCTTTAGGGTCATCTGCCAAGGACCATATTGACTGGAAGAAGTAATGGCCCAAGAGCCATGCCCTTCTTTGTCACCCACAACCAGAATATTTTCTCCTCCACTTCCCTTGACCAACATGATACTAGTGTTAGTCAGGAGGCTTTTTGAAGTCCAACCCTTCTCCTCTTCTCACTTTGTGCTAAGGAAGCTGGGGCCCTTCCAGGAAAAGCAAAAGCCTGCCTGGGTCAGAATCGGGGTGTCACTCAGCCCATGTTCTTGTTCTCTCCTACATGTGGCCAATTTCCTGGAGATTTTTATATTTCTCAAGTGTGGCACGAGGTCAGACTTCTGTGAGAAATTACTCCCTCAGATGAAGTTGTGAATCAGAATTTCTCTTAATGTTTACACAGCCATACAGCGTAGCCATGCAGTCCAGGAGATTTCCCTTGGGTTAGAAATTCCTATTCATTTTGTTATGTTGATGGGTTATTTTTAAGTCACAGGAGGAATATAAATAGACAACACCCAACTTGCACATGCATGGCATAAAACTCAGGCTTGGATGAACCTCTCCATTTCTCACAGTGATCACATCCCAGCTGCCTTCTCATTTTTTATCTAATTGTTCTTTTAGAACATTCCAAATGATCAATATGTTTAACTCCTGTCTGGGAGGCTCCAGTAAAGAACAAAAGGCATTGGCTGCAGAGCATGCCACTTTCTGTGATTACAAGCAATTTGCTAGTTTTCTCAGAAGAAGAGCTTAAGAGAGTTTCATGAAATGTCTGCTTTCAGGATCATTAACCATTGATTAAACTCTCCATTGTACTTTGGGCAAATTCTGTTAAAAACAAATGACAAGGCGAACAACAGTGCTGACCATTGGGCGCTCGCAGGATGGTAAAGCCGGGGTCTGCCTGTGATGAGCTCAATTTCAGGCTCCTTGAGGAGCAAAGCTCATGGGAACCTTTTGCCTGTCCTGGGTATCCGGCTTCTGTGACAGCTGTGTGTCTTGCTGCCAAAGCTCATCCTTTATGTTGATTTCTATTAGTGAATTTATAAATACAGCCTGAGGAATGCTACCTGTCCCTCAGCTCTTGAACCATCATTACGATCCAGAAAGGTAAATCCTTTGTAGGAGTCACCTTGGTTCAACTGGAAAAAAAAATTATTGGTGTGCTTTGAAAAGGTAGAGAGAGTTAGAGGTTTCTTTCTTTCTTTCTTTCTTTTTTTTTTTTAAAAATATAGCTGAATAGGATTTTAAGAAAGCAGAATTATAATGTGGAGTGGAAAGAAAAGTGAGAGGTTGGGTCAGAAACTGGGTTATCGGTACAATGCAGGAAGGGAGAATACATGCTAATAGACTGCACATATGCCCTTCCCGCCAGATTAGAGACCAGGAGGGCGCCTGCTGAATGCGGCCCATTGTGTGGCCAAACAGAACACGGGGTCTGGGCTATTATCCCTTCCACACCCCTTTGTGCCACAGATGTGGTTCTTGCCTCTCTTATCGGGGCTGTGCATTCAGTCTCTGTAGCTTGATCTCTTCCTCACTTTTCTGCTCACACAAAATGGATTGATCTGCTGAAAGAGAGGGGCTAGCTAGAGGAGGGGCCGTCTCTGGAAGAAAGGGGAGCATGTGAAGACAAACAGCCTGGGAGGCCAGGTACAAGGACAGGCAGGGAGGGGAGCAAGCCCTCAGCAGCCTGGCTCCCCCTCAGCCCTGGACTGAGCCGCCTTGGAAATGGCCTTGTGCCTTTGTGCTCTAGTGGTCAGAGCTCTCAGGTGTTGAACAGACAACCTGACTCCCTTCCCCGGGGACACTGAGTCTCCAGGGCTGGCCTTGCTGCCTGCCTTCACTGCTCCTTTCCCAGGAGACCCAGAGCTCTGCTTTTGAGCTGGCTGATTGCAGCTGCCAATTCAGCAAAGGTGAGCAGGGGCCAGGGATAGACAGCCTGTGGGAGCAAGTCCTCCCCAGAGAGCCTGCAACGAAGGATGGGAGGGGTCATCCTCGGGGCTGCAGCCAGAGCCCAGGGTGGCCCTGGCCACAGCCTCTCCTCCTGATCCACACAAAATCCTATGACTGAGTTCACGTCCAGGCTCTCCCACTTACCAGCTGGGCAACCTTGAGAAATTCACCCAGCTTCTCTGGGCTGTAGATGTCTCATCTACAAAATGGTGCCTAATTCTGAGTGTTACTGTGAAGATTAAATGAATTAATTCATGGAAAGGATTTAGAATGATGAGGGCTTAGAACAGTACCTTAGAACGTTTGTTATTATCATTACATTGTTATTATTACACATCTATATTATCATTGCCATTATTTATAGTAACGTAACATTTTATCATTAATATAACATGTATGTGTTCTAATACATATGTCATAATGTGTGTGTGTGTGTGTATTTGTAAATGGCATCATGGTATAATTGAAAGAACATGGGCTTTCGGGGCAGGCAGATTGAGAGCTCCCTCTGAACTTAGCATTGCGTGATTTTGGGTGTGCTACTTAATCTCTCTGAGCCTCAGTTTCCTATCTGTGAAGTGGGACTAACAAGAGGGATCATTGAGAGCGTAATGAGAGAACAAATGTAAATTACGCAGTATAGAGGCTGGCACACGGAAGAAGCTTGATAAATGGGAGCCTGAGTTATTTTAACTCCCCTGTGCAACACTGTGTGTATAGCTGCCTGTGTGCCTGGCTGCTGTTTGTGTTTGGGTGGTACGTTTCCGTCTGAGTATGTTTGATATGCGTGTGTAGGGTGGCACATGTGTCTGTTGGCAGGAGCCTGTGGGCTGGAGACCTGAGGCTTAATTGGCCGGGTCCTGTGTGTGGCTCCTGTGAACTTGCAAGCACAGCTTATGTCTCGTTTTGGTCAGGGAATTAAGAGACTTGAGTTAATTCTGGCTCCCCACCGGCGGAAAATGGGGACTGGGGCAAGGCCCTTTCCCTCCATGTGCCTTAGTTTCACCATGTGTAAACCAGGGAGCTGGACCACATGAGCCCCGAATCTCTCTGAGCTCTGCCACATGTTGGTTCCATGGTTTCTGAGTTCTTATGCATCTCTGGTCTCTCTGTTCTACACTTTCCTCACACCCGGGCCCCCGGAGAGTCCTCCTCTTCCATTCCTCTAGAAGAGAAAGATATACTCGCAGGAAAGAATGAATGAATGGGGTTTGCCTGGGGAATCACGTCCTGTCCTCTGAGCATCTCTTTGCTCTACCTTTGTAGTAGAAGCTGTGAACATCAGAGTGATGCAGCAGACTGGGCTGGAGAAAGAAACCGGTTGGCAAGAACCAATGTAAGCCAAAAGAAAGAAGGACCTTGGGATTCCAGGTCCTCGCTCACTGTCCTGATACCCCTTCCCTTCTTTGTTGTGGGACAAGGTGTCCTTACCTGAGTGAGGGCTGGAGGGAACCCCAAAGGAGGAGGCTGAGCTTCCCTGGGTCCCAGGCACTGTCCGCTAGTTAATAACACAGCTGTGCCTTACCCCTGACTGGTACAGAGGTAAGGGATCACTCTTGGTTCTGCAACGTGCCTGTCCAATCCCAGGGGGCACCGTTCACATTCTTAGTCATCTCACGTTTATATCACCATTACGACAGCTTTCCAGCAGATGGCCATAAAGTGTCTTGAGAAAGCAAGGCCCATTTCTTCTTTTATAATGTGTACGAGGTCACCATATTGGCTAGGAAGGGGCCTGTGATTCTGGATCTCTTTTGCTGCCTCCGTCCCTTCTCCAACCCTCCCTGTATCCTCCTTCCAGGCCCCCTGCTACGGCATCCTTCCTCCTCCCTCACCCCGCACTCTTGGTGCACCCCTGAGATTTTCACTTAGTAATTGCAGGAATCATGTAAAAATTAACAGCCATGGGGAAGGCAGGCGGCGGGAAGAAGCTATCAAGTGTGCCTGTCTCAGTTTTCCCCTGAGTCGGGTGGGATGTGATGGGGCTGAGTTCCTCCCCTGGTAGCTTTGATTTCTGACATCTCCTCTTTCTGGTTTCCTAAGCTGGAATGCCTCGCTCCCCATCCAGTCTTGCTTGTCAGATATTCCTGGGGTTGGAGGACCTGAGTCTCGCCTCCCCTCCCCTCAGTACGCAGTATAGTAGCTCTTGCCCCTGACCACAGAAGAGAGAAGGAGGCTCTCCTAGTGTGTAAGCCCCACTACAGGGCCTCTGAATCCAGACGTCCCGGATGAGATTTGCTGATGGCGAGAGGAGGCACCAGCTTCCGTCTCCTTAGGACATTGCTGGTCCATCTAGGCCATGACTCTAGGTAGTTCTCAGAAACAAAGCCATGCTAACCGTGGGAAGGTAATGCTTTTAGAATGGGCATCTCGAGTGCTGAGGGCTTGAGGCTGCTGGCTCCCTGTGCACGCTGATCTGTGGTCTTTTTAGCCTTCCTGAAGAAAGTCATGTTTTAGAAGGAGCTTGGACCAGGAGGCAGAGAGCTGGAATTCAGATCCCCAGCTCCGCTACTTTCTACTCTGCCACACTTAGTAGTGACACAGATTTTGAAGCTCAACTTTCTTCTTTGTAAAATGGAGTAATAGTAACTACCCTGCCTGTAGATCTGGATTTTTTGACGCTAAGTTGGGATAAAGCATGAGAAAGAGTTTTCAGAACTGTGAAAATATTGGATGGAGGATACCCATATCCACAGCAGAAATTCTTAACCCATCCCTTTCCCCTCCTCTCTCAGGCAGCAATGCCATTTTGAGGCCCAGCAGTTTTGGACTGACTGTTTCCACCAAGAAGAAACAAACATTAGTTACGTGTGTTGATTTATTTTACTGCCCTTCTTTATTTCTCCAACATTTGGTCTTAAGCCCTTGTTAAACGTCAAGCTTGTCATGAAGAAACTTGGTCAGCCCAAAAAGGGAATGCCCACTGGGGAAACCCATCCACCTCACTGGGACTACCTGGACCAACACTTAACCAGCGAGAAGATAAATCGAGTCTGAGGTGTAAGCGCCTGAGTTTCATGGAGTACCACTGCACCCAGGTGTCTGCCTCTCAAGGCTTCCCCTCCCTGTACTAACTCATTCTCAAATGCCAAGGCTCTGATAGAAGGGTGAGATTTGTACATTGCAGCTGCTGGCTGTCCTTCTCAGCTTTCCACTCCGATTAGGCTCCCAGGACGTCAATCCACGGATGATCCATTTTCCCGGATCCAAAAACCCTGATGAAGCTGGACGTCTCACCTTGCTGTACTGTGTCTTTGACAGAGGCTGCCTTGGAGGGATGGAGCCCCTTTCCTTCCCTGCCGAGAAGACCCAGGAGCCTGGACCCTTCAAATGATGGCCTCGCTAGGGGGCAGTTCATGGATCTGCCAGAACCACTTCCTTCCTTGCTTTTCCACAGGGTCACTTGCCAAAACAAAACTGACTCTGAGAAAAGAAATTCCTCTGCATTTTCAATACATTGATACAGAGGTGAAACACATCAATTTGAGTTTTCCCTGCACTTTCAACACTTTGTGTCTGAATAATAATAAAAAAGTCCCTGAAGCAAATACTATTTTGAGACTAATTTTTGGAGGCTCCTGGCAGGCAAATCACTGTTTTCCTTGCTGTGATGTTCCTTTTAGTCTTAATAAGAAAAGACTTGGGGGAAGATGATGGCTTTTATTTTTCAAACGTTGAGCAGGTGTCTTGAGGAGAAGCCTGGAAGCCTTGGTGGCTGCAGGGCGCAGCGCAGGGAGAGACAGGCAGAGGGGCCAGATGGAGATTGGGGCTGGAAAAGAGAATGCTCTAATTCAGCGGTTCCCAACCAGCCTTCAAGTAGAACCACTTGGGAAGGTTTTTAAAAGCACCAGTTCCCACACCCCTACCTAGGGAATTTTGATTTAGCTTGTCTGGTATGGAGTCTGAGAATTATGTCTTTCTAAAGACCCATTCTATACCCAGGGACAGAATTACCACAGGGGAAATGGGGGAAAATATATTTTTAAAAACTGCTCACAGTGATTCTGAAGAAGCAGTTCTTGGTGCTCAAACAGGCATGTTCCTAAGATGACTGGCTCTTTCAAGATGCTCCATGAAGTTCTGGGATTCCCTGGGATACAGTGCCCTGTCACTCCCTCGGGGGCCTCGAGCCAGCACATATACCATTGGGCAGGGAGCTTCTTGCTCACCAGTGGGGTGAGGCTGACTGTGTGATCTCGACACTACCTGTGACTTCGCATCAACAGCTGCAGACAGCACTCTTGTCCCCCAAAGCTGCCTGCCTGTTGAAAAGCCAGGTTCAGATTCACGTCCAAGGAGAATGGAAGACACATGTTTGGAAGGAAAGAGGCCAGAGTGGAGGTGGTGGTGGTGGGAGGGTTTCCTTAACCCACGAGAGCCCCACTTGTGCCAGTCTCTATAAACCCCAGGAGTGAGCTATGGACTTACCCATCTCAGCAATTTTGTTTTATAAATCCTTCCTGCGTTACGTGCTTTGCTCATTCCTCCCCGTCTATCCACGTAACCATCCACAAAGGCTCATCTCACCTTCCGTCTTCCATGAAGCCTCCTTTTGCAACCATGTCAGGTGTGGAGCTGGGTGGCAGAAGAAATCAGAGGAAAATTAACAGTCACCTCTGCACAGCTGAGCCGGAGGACAGGACTGGCTCCATGAGATGGGAGCCTGGTCTTAGCCTGGGGTCGTGGGTTTAGGCCAGGAGCTGGTGGTGCCTGGGCCCCTGGAAGCCCCTACCCCCAGCTGAGGCTCCACTCACATTAGGAGGCGGTGATCTTGATTTATCCTCAGGGATTGCATGTTGTGAAAACGAACAAACAGAACAAACAGGAATCCAAAGACCTGGTTTCTGGTCAAAGTTCTGTTCATTTTTAGTCATATGTCAGAGATCTTGGACAAGTCAATGTTTTCAATGTGTAATCAAAATGGAGTTCTCATCTGTGATATTGGGATAATAGGGCAGAACGAGGTTGTCAAAAGGATTAAGTAAGATGACGTACAGTGCTGTGTAAATTATAAATGTTATAGAAATGTGAAGGGCTGTTATTGTTACTTAAAACTCCAGTCTTGAGAGAATTATAGAAAACTCACATCTGAGTCAAAAGGATTTTAAAAAACTTTTTAGACCTTTAGTTTTTAGAAAAACAGCTCTCTCTCCTTCCTTCTCTCACTTCGTGCAAGACACATGCTTGCTATGGGCCTTGGCACTGAGGATACCAAGAGGAATGAACCTAGGTTCATGCTTTCATACAACTCAGTCTAATGAGGGAGGGAGATTAAGAAGGAAATAAATTATTCTAAACTGTGATGCATCCTACGGCAGAGAGGAATGTCCTGGGTTCAGAGATGGGGCAAAGGAGAGAGTGATTAAGGATGGGGGCAGGAGGAGCTCCTTCATAAAATTGCTATTTGCACTGGGTCTTAAAGGAATCCTCCAGGAAGATATGGAGGAGTGAAGCGCCTAGTCATTTCCAATTGTATCCGGGAGATTCCAAGTGATACATTGTAGACACTCTGGATTATTCTGTTATATTTCTCAGAAAGGCGTTTTTTCTTAGCAGAAAATTTAATTTGGCTAGACTAAAACCCTAAACCTTGTCTCCACTACTGTAGGCAGCAGCAAAATTCGAGCTCAGTTCTCAGCTGGGCTTCTCTGTGTCTGTCCCACAGGTGCGTTGTTCAGCCAACAGCCAGAGATTTGGGCAGAATCTGTAGGCAATATATAGGGCTCTGCATCTTCGGCTCGTTTCCCTTTGGGTTACCCCCCTGCCCCCTTCCAGCAGCTATGGGTACCTTGAATTCTGTCCTCTGGTTCTTCAAGCCGGTAAGACTGTGGGATTTCTACCAAGTTTCGGTTGCCTCACTGGCTGCTGACTGAAGTCTGTCTTCAGGTCAAAAAATGTTAAAATGGAGAGTTAACCCGTTGTCATTCCTTTCTTCCAATTGTAGTCTCCCCTCTAGTTTCTTTTCTTTTCTGACCCCTTCATGTAGCCGTTTTATAAGTATTTCCCACAGTTTCTAGTTGTTACCTGCAAGATGGTTGGTCTAAGAGATTCCTGGTCATCATACTCAAGGAACAAACTGTTTAATTAGAGGGATGGGAATCCAACACAGAGAGAAGCCAAACCATCACTGCAGAAACACCATATGGACAAGTACATCGTCCATTCATAGACGTATTTATCCAACCAACACATTTTGAGCATCTACTTTTGAGAAGAGCAGGGCTCTTCTCAAGGCACAAGATAATGTAATGTTGGCTGTAGATATATATCCTATAGTCATTCAAGCTGAGGGACTATTTGGAAAACATTGATTTAAAAAGAAATTTGACGAAAAAAAACCCCCACGAGATTAGACTTCTTGAAGGGGAGATAAAAATGGTCTACGTTTTTGCTTGCCTGTGTGGTCTCCACCAGCCACGGATGGCTATTGATCACTTGAAATGTGATTAGTCTGAAATGAGATGTGCTGTAAGTATAAAACACACATCCGATTTTATAGACTCAGTATGAAAAAAGACCTAAAATATCTCATTAATACTTTTTATGATGTACTATTTTGGAGATATTTGATTAAATAGATATATTATTACAATTAATTTCACCTATTTCTTTTCACTTTTTTTTGATGTGTTTGATTCTGACGTCAATCCTAGTCTGTGTGTTTTTTCCACCACCACCAAGCAATTCTTTGACACTAGCTGGGTGTGCCAAAAATTTAACTCAGTTCTGACACTCTGTACCTAGAGATTACGTTGAATCCCACAGGTCAATGGCTCAGTCCCACAGGACAGCCCCCACTTCAGATGCCAACTCAAATCCTGCTCCTGACGGACTGGCTGTAGCTCAGAGATTCTCACCATCCCTTCCTTGAGCTCAATTAATTTGCTAGAGCGGCTCATAGAACTCAGAGAAACATTTTACTTACTAGATTTCCAGTTTATTATAAAAGGATGTAACTCAGGAACAGCCAGATGGAAGAGATGCATAGGGCAAGGCACGTGGGAAGCAGTGCAGAGCTTCCGTGCTCTCTGAACATGCCACTCTCCCAAGTCTCCACATGTTCAGCACCCGGGAGCTCTCTGAACGCTATCCTTGGGTTTTATGGGGGCTTCCTTACATAGGCGTGATGGATTAAATCATTGGCCATTGCAGATTGATTCAATCTCCAGCCTCCTCCCCTCTCTGGAGGTCAGGAGGGTGGAACTGAAAGTTCTAGCTCTCCAATCACATGGTTGGTTCCACCGTTAACCAGACCCCATCCTTAAGTGTGATCCAGAAGTCACCTCATTAACATAAACTCAGGTGTGGTTGAAAGGGGCATGTTATAAATAGCAAGACACCTTTATTGCTCTTATCACTTAGGAAATTCTAAGGGCTTTAGAACTGTGCCAGAAACAGGATGAAGACCAAATATATATTTCTTATTATAAATCACAATATTACAACGTGCTTATTGGAAAATGTAAAATTACGTATGTGGTGCACGTTATTTTTCTATTGGACAGCAGGGGTCTAGACCAAGGGTCAGCCAACTTTTTCCTTAAAGAGTCAGCTAGTGAATATTTTAGACTTTGCAGACTACGTGGTCTCCATTGCAGCTGCTCACCTTAGCCACTGTAGTGCAAAGCGGGATAGATAATACGTGAACCAGGGAGTGTGGATATGTTACAATGAAACTATTTATAGACACTGATATTTGAATGTCATATAATTTTAATGTGTCCCCAAATGACTGTTCCCCCCCCCCCCGCAACATTTAAAAATATAAATGAAGCATTCTTAGTTTGCAGGACATACAAAAACAGGTGGCAGGCTGAGTTTGGCCTTTGTGCCCTCGCTTGTCAAACCATCATTTTAAAGCACCCGAGAAACAATTTTTTTGAAAAGTCTCATGATAAATAAAACCCATGGTAGACTGACCCGTTGTTTGTACTTCTTCCTGATCTCCTGTGTTAGAATTCCATATCCATGCCTTTTCCCATGAGACTTTGTAGTACCAGGTAGTAGAGTGGGTGGAGTGTATTGTCCCATCCCGATGAATTAGGGCTTGACCATGGGACTTGTACTGGCTCTTGGAATGTAGGCAGGATTGGCAGTGTGCCAGTTCCAGGCTGAAGTTTCAGAGGAATTGTGCGCTTCCATTCACCTTCTTGAAATTTCTGTCATTACCATTAAACCATCTTCCTCTGGGTAGCTGTTGCCATTTTAGCCTGGCTCCCAGAATAAGCACATGTGGAACAGACCAGAGCACACCCTTCAGCTGAGATACATCAATCCCAGCCTGACCTTCAGCTTGAAGCAGAGCTATGTAGACAAGCCCAGGATAGATCAGTGAATTCACAACTGACCCACAAATAGGAGAAGGCAAATGTTTATTGTTGTGTTACTAAGATTCGATGATTGTTTCTCACACAGCATTTGCTGACCACTACAAGTTCTAATTTCATTTCGCTTCCCTTGCATCTCACTTTATATCTGCCTGTCTTGTCTTCATCAGCAAAATGTGGGCACTTCCCTGCCCATCGAAAGAGGCACCAGGGCTGCTGCATGAGTATTGCACTTGCTTCTAGGATTTCTCAGTTTAAAGTATTGTTTATTTCATGCTGACAATGGGAGAAAGACAGCCAGTTAATCTAGATGCAATTGAATTTAGAAATAACTCAAATCTAATTTCACTCACTTCTTCATTCCCAAGTTACTCTTTCTGCTTCCTTTGGTTGTGTGTGTTTCAAATCATTTCCCACTGTTTATTTTTAATTTCTACTTTATTTTAATTATTTAATAGGTGGCATCTGTGCAGTGCCTGTCATTCATCGAGCAGTTTGTTTTCTGCTTATGGAATCACAAAAATATTTAATCTGCTGCTTCAGTGGTGTCACCATCACTCAGACTCTAGACCGTAGGATCCTTCCTTCTCTGAAAAGCCAGTACCCAAACTGTACCTGAGCCCAGTGAATGGCAAGTAAATAGGATTCCCCTCTTTCTCTGCTGTTTTTGAGCAAATGTATGTTTTCTTAAATGTCCCCAGGTAACATGACGTGGACTTGCTCAATGACTGGTGTTGGGACCAGTGCTTAGAACTCTCCACGTTTCTTAAGCCAAGTCACTTCTCCTTTTGGGGAACTGGGGCCACTGGAGGCAGTGAGTCAAAATGTGGATCTGCAGGGTCGTATTTACTCATGCTCTAGGCACCTGACTCTAGAAGCCAAGTGAGTTCTGAGCCATAGGATTTAGTTTCCACAGAAAGGAAGAGGTCGAAGGAGATGGAGAATGAGGTCCCTTAGACCATAATCAGCAAAACGATAATGATATTAAAAGCTATCAGCATCATTCTATCCATTCCCAAAGTATTTGACAATTTTCAGAGTTTACGGGTGAACCAATTCTGTGGGATTTCCGCCCATGCCTTCCAATTTTGGGACTTCCATTCTCTCATCTCTAAAATGGGTTGGCTCAGTTAAACAGTCTCTTAGGGCTTTGTCATCCCAGGCACTGGACGAATTCCATGTTCATGATCTAACTTGAAATAATTTCCAATTTGGAATATATGACCTCATTTTTTTCTTGTCCTTTTATGAGGGGCCTAACCTCCTATTAATACTTTGTGCAAGGTCTCTTGTGATTTCTGAAATGACATTGATAGAGATCCGTGCTTTTGGAATAGGCACTGAAGAAATGCCCCTTGGACAGGTAATATATTAAGACTACACTGACCATTTGCACCTCAGTGAGAACCAGTGTGTGAGGTCAGTGAGCTAGTCCCCTCCAACAATCAGAACAGGATATGACTGTGGGGGTAGGGGGTTGGGCATTTGGGGAAGGGTATGATGCTCAGGAAACAGTGGTTTAGGCATATTTGGTTGGGTTACAAAGAAAAGGAAAACATGGTGAGGGGAATATAGGGAGCTTTTTTGGGCTCTAGAAGGTTCCCTGGAGCCAAGCAGTGGGGTTTCCAGACAGACCAGAACAGTCTGCCCTGGAACAGATTGCAACTGAGCTGGGAAGACGATACAGAGGAACCAACAGGAACAAACGAGAGAGACTCTCCTCCCTGGGCTCCCAGCTCCACTCTGGGCCCTGAACAATCTGTTCTGTTCTCTGCAGAGCAGCCAGAGCGAGCATTGTAAGACTTGCATCAGACTATGGCTTCCTCCAAACCTTTCAACGGCTTCCTATCCTGCCAAGAATGGAGTCAACATGCTTACCATCCTTGATCAAACGCCGTCTCGTCCCTGACCTCATTCCCTCTCTGCCTCCTTCTTGCTCACTGTTTCCAGCTGCAGAAGTCCTGGTTTTGTTCATCTAATACCCTTCCTAGCTCAGCCTTGGCAGGAGGTGTTCTCTCCCCCTGGAAGCTGCTTCTTTCAGATATTAACACAGCTCATTTCTGCACTTTATTCAGGTCTCTGCTCAAATGCCATCCGTCAGTCTTCCTTTCCCCACCGGAACTAACATCCTTGGCCATCACCCATCCCTCGATGGTACTTTATTTTCCTTCACAGCATTATCACTGCATGATCTTATTGTAAAGTTAGAATTTCTTATTGGTCTGTCTCATTAGAACATAGACTCTTTGAAAGGGCAGGAACTTTGCTTGTTTTGTTCTGTGCTGCACACCAGTTTTAAGAACAATGCCTAGTATATTGCAGATATTCTCAGATACTGTTTTGGGTGAATGAATGAACAAGTAGCTTTGGTGTCTGGTGTTAAGGCTATAGAATACAGCTGCTTGGGAGTAGTTGGCTTGTTGAAATTTCATCCAGCTGGTGGAACATTTGTACTTACTAGGTGCTAGGTAGATAGATGGAGAGAGAGAGATGATTGATGGAATCAGTGTACTGGTTCTCAGGCTACTGATATTGGACAGAGGCAGATGGTACGAAAGAATGAATGGAAGAGTTCATCTTTATACTATCTTTCCATTATCACAGAAGGAAATGGACTACAAGCCAACCCAAGGAATTCATCTTGATTTCAGAGATGTTCTAAAAGTGAGTTGAGGAGAGAAACAGCATTCTCTGCCTCCATAAGGATTCAAGTAGGACTGGCACGGAGGGCTTGTTAGACATGTGTGCGTGTGTGTGTGTGTTTTTTAAAGAACTTATTCATCTCAGACCTAGATGAATTCTGACGTCCCTCCATGGTTCTCAGCCACTTCTAGTCCCTCATTTTCATCTGAAAGCACCATAAACTCGTGTTGCTCCTTGTTCTTTTATTTTTTTTAATTGTATCTTTTTACTCTGTCTTGTACTGTTTGTGTCTGGAAAAATCCTCCAAATAGCTAAATCATATGTTGGCATCATCTATAGGGCTGAATGGGTGGTACATGCTCCTTGGCTGGACTGGACTTTGCTCTTGAAGAGGTGATTGCTTCTAGCAGATGTGGTCAGGGAGGGTTTCCTGGAGGAGGCAAGGCTTGAACTAGACATTGACAGATGGATAAACGTAGAAAGAAAGAAAGGAAAGGAGGAAATTTAAGTACAACAGTGCCAGCAAGAGGCTCTTAATCCTGGAAGGGGCAACAGCTCTCTCCTAACTTTCCTGCTATGGAAGAAAAATCCTCTCTCTAGGGTCTCATTACATGTAGGAGAGAGGGAAATCGGACAGTGGGTCACCCCACCGACTTAGCAATAAGCTTCGAATGATCTCCCTCCCTGACAGGTACAGTCGGTAAGTTTCTGGCACCACACTTCTGGGAACACACTTCTTGTGAGCACTAATTCTCCCCCAAATTCTGACCTTGTGAGTCTTGAAAACACTGCCTCCTCCTACCTCCCCTCGTGCCCCAAGGAGTAGGGAGTGCAGGCCACAAAACTGACAAATTGAACCACGGCCAAGTCTATTTAGATATGCAACCAAAGCAGGCCAATAAAGTGGGGTGTTGGAAATGGAATTGGGGTAAATGGAGAGCAAATTATTGAAACAAATGCTAAAAACAGAAATTGTAAAAAAAAAAAATAATCACAGTAACCGAAAACTTGAATTTCTGTTTTCTCTAGGTCGTATCACTTAACTGTATTTTGGGATGAAGATGTGCCTTATTCTACATCTTCCTTAGGGCAGAAGTGACATAAGAATCTTGGGTAAAAGGAGATGGTATTGCAAATGAGCTACGACACATCATGAAGAGAACACATTTCCTAGTATGAGCAGGAATGATCTAGATCATCAAGGTGAACTTAGTCCAAGACCTTGTGCAAAGCTCGGCCTTCAAAGAGTGTATATATGTCATTGAAACTTAATCATTTAATCCCAAGATCTATAGAAAATAGAGAATGAATATTGGCCCTTGCTCCCTAAAAGGCATAGACTTTCGCCTTACTGAAGGAACTTGAATTACAAAATTATCTCATCTCAGAAAAAAATGATCCTTTACAACATCTTTGCCTTTTAAAGGTAAAGTGTGTAATCAGCTGGCTTGTCAGGCTGTTTAACAAGGTAAAGAATATTAAAATATTTGTCTTGGCTTCTGCACTTTCTCAGTGCTATAAAAATCACAGGATAGAGCCTGCCAATCATTTATTTGGCTGCTCGCGTGAAGGAGCTTGATGGAGGCAACAGTCTGTAACTAAACAGGATGCCTGCAAAATCTGGGCTCTCTTGTGGCCTGATGGCATTTCCCAGAGTGTATCATAGAACCAAGTCAGAAGCAGCTTCCCCCACTGGGCATGTGGGTGGGCCAATTAAGCTGCTGGGCTCCTTTGGAGGATTGTCACCAACATTTGCACTGCCATCGAGGGCTGAAAACCCACCCTTGGGCTGCCAGTGTCATGGCGTTCAGGCTGAGCATCTCTTTGTTTTCTTGCTCCAATAATGTTGTCAACTGTTGGGGTCTCTAAGGAAGTTCCCTATGAGTAGGACTCCTCTTTTCTGCCCTGGCTCTGGAGAAGTTGTGAACGGAAGAAAAAGAATGGGTTGCAAATGCAACACTGATAACAGCTAAGTTAAGGTCATGGGTACAGTCCTGTTAGCCAAGCGGGCTTGTTAATTCTAAGCCTCAGAATCGGACAGCCTCATCTACCCCACCCAGCCAGCACTAAACGGGACAGGGCTTTTCACAGGGGAAGGACTGCCCAGGCAAGAGTTTTGGGAGAAGTCCTATTCTCCATGGACTGACTGGCTCCCACAAGTAATGAAGTTAGAGTTCAGCCGAGCATACTCAATTATTTTTCTCAAACTCTCCAATCAAATGAGTCACATGAGATGTGGAGAGACCAAAGTTTGTCAACAAGAGTTCCCTCCACTTGGAAGGAATGGAGAGAAAATTTCCCGTCTTTAAAATCAACTCATGTAGGAGGGCTCCCTTGCTCGCAGGCCAAGTTCTCAGCCATGCCTGCTCGAGCGTACGCTATCCTCTCTGTTCTGCAGGTTCCCCGCTTCTTAACACAGACACAGTGCTCCAACTTTAACCTCCTGTGTTGAAGATTAGTGCCCATGCACCAAACACAAATAGAAGGATACAGAGCAGTAAGGTCGCTCTTAGATCCTCTCTCTGTGGTGTTTCCCAAGGCCTCTGCCATGCCGTGGACTGACATTATCTCCCATTTATGGGAAGGCACCAGTCTTCTCAGGGACCTCCTGGAATTTTCTCTCCCACACTGTAATTCACACTGCATGCTATCACTGGACTAATTTTCTGAAAACACTACTCTTACAGAGTCACTCAAATTCTCTGAGTCTCCGCTTCCTCATTGGTAAAATGGATATGTTTATGTTTTTTCTGCTTGCCTACTTCCTATTGTTGTTGAAAGGATCAGATAAGACTATGGAAAAGTGCCTAGTAAATTGAAAAGTGTTGCATATATGAGGGTGTACCAGTCCAGTTTGGGAACCCCCTGTTTCTTCCTATTGTCTATCAGATCGAGTTTGCATTGTTGGGCTTGGTGTTTAAGGCCTTTGTCATCAGGCAGGTTCCAGACCTCCTCTCCCCTTGTTACCTTACAATCTTGGTTGTTTTTTCCTTCCCTATCTATCCCTCTGGGAAGCCTTCTGGATTGCTCCTACCCTCAGGAATCTCCCTCTCGTCTGAGCTCTTAGAGGTTCTGTAGTCAGACTAAATGGGTCTCGACTGTGGTTGCACATCAGAAACACCCTTTCTTTATGCTCTGGGCTCACTATTCCAACAGGAAGCTATTTGGGGGTTGGTCGACTCCTTCTGGGGGTTTGATGGTTCTAATTGTGGAAGAGTTAGCAACACTTAGAGCTCAAGAATGGAATTCCTATTTTCAACAGATGCATCACTATTACATTTATTTCTCAGGCACCATTCACATATGCACGTAAAGAGACACTGTGCACATAAGTGCTTATACACCCACTCGAGTACGTCCCTTCCTGCATGGAGGTTGTTCTAGTTATGATAATTCTTTCAGCGTGATCAACTCTGGGCAACTTCAGGTTGGTTGCAGTTTTAATGGAATGCTCCCATTTCATTTTTGTTGTTTTTTTTGTATAATGTTGGAGTTTGACACAAATTCCAAGCATTACACCAGGCCTTCTGCTTTTCCAAGGTATTCTTGAGTATCTGCTGTGCTTAGTTTCTCTTCAGGGCACATCTAGTCTCTCCGGCTGTACTTAGCAATTTTGCTTTGGGACACATCCATTCTTTTGTGCTTGTTTCCTGAGAAGCTTGCTCTGGTTTGTAAAAAACACTGCACCTGATTGTATTGTTCTGCTGCTGCTGAACACTGAGTATCTTCTCACAGATACAAAAACTTCAGACTGTCCACTGTACTTTATTTCCAGCCTTACCTACCACCCTTTAAATCTCATTCCTAATCAGTCATTTGGCATAAACCCAATAGTTGACTTGGCTTGACAGGCTCATTGTTAACAGTGACTAACGCACCTTATAACGTCAATAGCACCTGTTATAAATGTCTTACATTGGCTCATACTTGGCTGATTTTATCTCTCTGAATGCCTGGTTTTTGAGGATGCTGGATCAGTGTCCAATACTGACTATTGCATTGTGGTATGCGGTGGGATCAGAGGTGAGTCCAACCTGTGTTCACCAATGGAATTCAAACATAGCCTGTGTGCTTGGTATACTGATGGGTGGGTCAAACAAAAGTACTTGGTTTATGGCTGGCTCTCTACTGGCTCACTGGCTTAAATGCTTCTTGGCTTACCTTCTTCGCTAGATGTGTTCATTTCTTTCTCTTGCCTCTGATTTCTGGAAGTCATGACCCTCCCTCGAGATCTCTGAGCTCTTAGAGCTCCAAGGACTTTCTTCTTCATGGTGAGAAAAAGAAAGTGCTAATGAGCTCAGAACTTGGAGAAGGATGCGTATGAGTGATTCTGGGGCTTTGGTCTGATTGTTGATTGTGCCATGAGGTGCTCTCCCTGGTGACGGGAAGCTTAATGCTAAGTAGGCCATAGATTGATCTGTTTCATAACAGATTCTTCTGAAACAGTCCCAACAAATTGTTTACAGATCTTCCTCAACTTACGATGGGGTTACATCCCGATAAACCCATCATAAGTTGAAAATGTAAGTCAAAAATGCATTTAATATACCTAACCTACCGAAGATCATAGCTTAGCCTGGCTTACCTTAAATGTGCTCAGAAAACTTACATTCGCCTACAGTTGGGCAAAATCATTTAACACAAAGTCTATTTTATAATAAAGTGTTGAATATCTTGTGTAATGTATTGAATACTGTACTGAAAGTGAACAACAAAATGGTTCTACAACAGAATGGTCATAAGTGGCTTGGTTGTTTACCCTCGTGATCGCGTGGCTGACTGGATGCTATGGCTCCCCACTGCTCCCAGCGTCACAGAGAGTATTGTACATCGCTAGCCCAGGAAAATATCAAAATTCAAAATCTGAAGTATAGTTTCCTGCTGAATGTGTATCGCTTTTGCACCATTGTAAAGTCCAAAAATTGTAAGTTGAACCATCGTAAGTAGGGAACTGTCTACAGATTACTTCCCAGCTCTAGCTGGTAGGTCTAGAGAGACATATTCCAGATACAGTCTGTCAGTCTCTGGGTGACTCAAAGATTTTGAGCTGAGGTGACCACTGCATTGATGCTCTTCATTTGCCCAGGCGTTATACGTGTGTGTGTATGTGTGTGGTCTGCAGTAGTTAGGATGTATGACACCTGCTACATCTAAAAAGCATGCTGGGTAGCATGAGAGCATTTTTGCACTTGTGGATGCTTTCCAAAATTGGCATTTATTTCAATAATTTCTCCTCCTCTTCTCGGGGTCAGTTGGTGTGTCTGTGGAGAGTGCACCCCTTGTTTCCTGGCACTGGAGGAGATTGGTGGGGACACCTGGCTCCTTCCTGTTCAGCACAGAGAGAGAGAGGCACGAAGGTTGTGGGCTCAGCAGCGAGCATCTGAATCTCATGGAGACATTTCAGCAAGTATGCTGGGAGGACATATGCTTGGAGTTATTTTTCCAGAGTTGGGAAGAGAGCCAGAAGCACTTTATTTCATTCATTCCTTTGTTCAACATGATCTAAGTTGCTAATGTATGTCATTCCTTGTTTTGAGGGCTATAGGGGGGTAGAGAAGACAGGTTTTTATGAGACACCTCTGCCCTCAAGTGTGGGGAGACAACACACACACACACACACACACATGCCCCCTCAAAGCAGAGTAAAATAGTGACATGAGTGAGGAGAAAGCAACTTTAGATGCTCATTAGGCTAGGTCAGGGAGGACTGTCAGTCTGGAGAGCTGACCCCCTAGATACTGCCATGATTGAGTTTTCAATTCTCTATTCACTCACAGGCCTCACTGGTCTAGCTGCGAGCAGAAATCTGTACAAAGAAGGAAAAGGAATATTCGTGTTTATGTTGAATGTCAGGAGCCAGCAATGGAGAAAACAGGGGTCCATCTGTTTTACATCAGTGTTGCAAGACTCAGACATGCCTTTGTTGAATGCCTTTTGAATGTATGCTAGAGTTTCTGGGGCTCTGGCCCAGAAACGGATGCATTTGCTGCAAATAAACATTCTATTCTGAAATAAAAACAATAGATCTGTATACGTGGCGCTGAGTGGCTCCAGCCCTTTGATGGAGCTGGAAGAAGCTCCAGCTCTATCCAAAAATGTGCCCAGCAGGGATGCTAACAGGAGGGGAGATGTGAGGAAGGAAAGACTTCTCAGAGGACCGAATGCGGATCAATTGTTGATTCGCAAAGACATTTCTGTCTTGTGTGAGGGCAGGGGTCTCCGACTGAACCTCAGCTGAGGTTAAGCGACACCAGGGGGTCAGGCAACAGAGACGCTCGGCAGAGGCCTTTTCTGCTGGCCCTCATGCTCCCCAGAGCTAGGAGGGTACTTGGAAAGTAGGAAGGAAGAGAGGCCAGTTGCACAGGCTGCATTTCTGATGGCTCCAAATGTTCTGGAAAAGAAAGTGAGCGTCTCCCCCTTCCCCAGCTGGGAGGTGGATCTCTAAGGGTATCCAGTTTGTGATCTTTTATTCATGCACATAATCTGTTTGGCTCTGTCTCTGGGAAATTACTTCTATTTAGTGCTCTTAATTGCTTAAATTGCTGAGGGTTTGCTGCATTTAAAAAAAATTCGGTAAAAGACATGTGGAAAGATTGACAGTAAAATGTTTATCAGGTGAAAATTTTCACAGATTCATGGACCCAGTTTCATCTTGTAAATACTGAATTTGGAGGCCCAGGAAATAGTTGAGAAGCTGTTGATTTTTCACTTGTCCATGAACAGAAATAATAGAAATAATCATCATAGTTATGAATTTTTGAACAGCTACAATATGTTAAGCGCTCAGAATTTTACATCAAATTCAACAAAAATGAAAGAATCTGTGATTCTGCTCCTGGCGACTCTGTGACTTCAAGGACTTGATTTCTATGACCACTCACGGTGCTCAGTGAAGCCCATCCAGCCAAGTTAGGGAAGTTCCAGAAAGATTTCCCTTTACCCACTTCCTGCTTTGGGGAGAATCTTATGATGCCTTTTAGTTTTTTATCCATGGCCACACTTGAGAAAGCCAAAACAGAGAGATTCTGGAGACCTTTCTCCAGCAAGCTCGAAGAACTGGCATTGGCCTTCAAACCCGAGAAAGCTGGACCTGCCTAATAGCAGAGAAGTGACCACTGCAGCTGCCACAAGGAGGCCTTTGAAACGTGGCTGTGCTGCTCAGCTGCGACGCTTGACTGTTTCTAACTGTGCACCTGAGGGCATATGCCCTTCTTTATTTATGTGAGGCATTACTTGATCTTGCTGACCTCTTTCCAGACAGCAACTGTATTGCTTGTTACAGCAAATCAGAAAAGTGACCTGTTCATTCATTCATAAAGTTTTATCACTTGCCTGTGGTGGGTGTATCATTGCAGAAGGGCTTAAAGCAAATGCTCCAAGCTGAAATGTCCAACCTTCTTTAGCATTGGTGTCAGCTGGGACAGGACTGAAAGCTGTGTGTTAAGGGTCCGAAAATCTGCAGACCACGTGCTCATGATTCTGTTCCTGATCTAAATGGTTGTTTATAAATGCCCTTGACTCTGGGGGGCTTCTGAGGGGGCAATTGGAAATGTGTGAGGGGCCTTTGGTTGACCCAATGCTGTGGACGGGAGGAGTAAGGATGGGTCCTGGACGTGAGGAATTGTCCCACATCCTGCACGAATCTCGAATGTCTCAAAGGCTGTTGATGTAGATGAAAAACTTTGGTAATTATCTGAGCCTAGCTCTTAACTGTTCTCCATATAACACAAAGCATTTTGTGCACAATTCTGATCTGCACTGACTTTCCTGGGGACCGTATCTACTGTGTTAATTGAGAAAAGACTGCATTTTATGATATTCAGAAATTTCACAAGAATTGCTCACATCACGGAAACACCTCTCATGTATTGCAGTTGCCCTACAACATACCTGTAGCAATCTGTGCTCATAGCTGTCTCATTCCTGGTGAGCCTACGGAAAGACACAAGCATCTGGCCCCTTTGTTATGTCTTCTAGTTGTCATCCCCTTGTGCATTTATAGATTGAAAAACACGTTGTTTTAGACATTCTTTTCCATGTATTTCTCCACTACATAATGGTTAGTGCATATATTGGTGGTTGTCTGTGCATGTTTTCGATTTATGCACCTTTTTTCCTAAGAATGCCTTCTATTGTGAAGTGAGGTGAGGGTGTACTTTGTTTTGCTCAGAACTTTACCAAGTTGTTCGCTGTTTTAAAAAATGAACTTACTGATAGAAATGGTGCTCAGATAATCTGAGTCACAAATACCAGACTCTTAAATCAGCCTGCATTTTTAGGTGTTGCATTCATGATGACTCTTCCAGATACAGGTATGAACATCTGATGACTTCATGTCTTCTCGGGTAGCCATGATCACTTACGTATTGAGATATGTATTTTATTACAAATTAATTCTGTTAATCTCTCCATTTACTAATAGTTAGGATGATATATTTCTATTTTTAAAAATTATGGGATGGATATATTACCCATGACTTTCATCTCGGGATAGTGAAGGGACATTACTAGAAGCTTGTTATAAAAAGGGAACATTGGTTCTAACGGGGTATCTGTTGGGAAGCACCGAGGAAAAGCCCTGGTGCATCAATATCAGCCATGAAGAAGGACTGGTCCATCTGCCTCAACCCCTTTAGAGGTCAACGTGGGCATCCAGCTTTCTGGATCAGGTTTTTTCCTTAGAGAGCCACCAGACTTGGCTCCAGGTATCAGTTGGCAATTTATCTATTGGTCAGTTGATCTAAAATTCAACTTCTTTCTAAGTGTTTTCTTTTTCATTCAGGTGTTCTATAACCTTTTTGCATTTTTTCATCTAAAACACACTGCCACATTTGCTTTACCATTCTTTCCCTTTCTGTATATATATGTATACACACACATCTTTTTTTCTAATGTATTTAAGATTAAGTGCACAGTGATACGACTTGTCTCTAAGTACTTTCATATGTATTTTATAAAAATAAGGATACTCTCCTCTAAAGCCACACTACACCTCTCACAGTCAGGAAATTAGTATTGATATCATACTACCATTGCATATATATGACCACAGATCCCATTCACAGCCATTGCTTGTCCCAATAGTGCTCTTTATAGCAGCAAGAGCCAATCCAGGGTCACTCATTTCAGTTATTTGTCATGTCTTTCTGGTCTTCTATGTGTCGCAGTTCTTCAGTTTCCTTATCCTTTATGATCTTGACATTTTTAAGGGGACAGGTCAATGACTTGGTAGACTATTCCACAGTTTGGCATTGTCCCGTGTTTCCTCATCAGTAGTCAGCTTATGCATTTTCGGCAGGAATCTCACAGAAGTGATGCTGTGTTCTCAGTGCATAATTTCAGAAGGCACATGATGTCGGTTTTCCCATTACTGATAAAGATAAAACAGTGAACTTTTATCACTTAGTTAACATAGTGACTGTCAAGTTTCTGCACTGTAAAGCTAATTTGTAGATATTTTTAAGAGGAGATACTTTGAGACTATGTACGTAAGTTCCTCCTTATCAAAACTTCACCCTGGAGTATAAGCATCTATTGGTGAATCTTGTCTGAATCTGTTGTCAAACAGCAATTTTCTAATTCCATCATTTCTTCTACGCTTATGAGTTGGCATTCCACTGTAAGAACTCCAATGTGTGTATTTATACACTCATGGGTTCCTATTTTATTCAAAGAGTTATAATCCCTTCCATCATCATTTATTTTGATGTTCAAGTTGTCTTCGATTTGGCTGGTGGAATACCTGTCAAGCTGGATCCTGAATCTTTTGGATATGTTCCTATCACTCCAACACAAGACAGTCCAGGCTTGTATGTTTCCTGCCCCAGCCTCGGAATCAGCCATTTTTCTGGAAATCCCTGATTCCCTTTAGAAACCAAGGTCTGGTGCTGGGTGTGTTCATTGCTACTGGTTTGTCTTTCTTCCAGGCCTTCTGGGGAGACAGAGCTAGAATATCTATATGTATATAGATCGCTACATTTCTATATCTACCTCTGTGTACATGGATATTTATCTATCTACTAGGAACCCTAAGTTCACATCAACATTCCTAAATACAATCCAACATCATGTGGTTTATTCGAGACTTCTCCTTTCCATGTTTGTAACTCCATTCTCAATAGAGAGAAACCTTGCTCACATATTCTTGATTTACTTACTTTATTTTCTCAGTCACCTTGTGTGTAACTAATCTCTGGACCACAGGAGCCATCTCCTTGGCCAGCACTGCCAACTCCCCCTGCTCCTCACATGCTGAGGAGATTTCTCCCTCCTCCAGCTCTGGTTGCTTGCCTCCTGAGAGTTTGTCTATGCTGATATTTTTAAAGCTATGAGTAAAGGATAGATTATATTATCTATAAATTTTATTTCGGGATAATAGGGCAGTGTTGGAGGAAGTCATTGAGAGGACATGACTGCTGGTTGACCTACCAGCTGGACCAAAGCAATCGGAGGCTCCTCCTTCCCTCCCCTGTCCTTGGAATGTAAATTCCTCCCACTATTCCCACACTAGGAGCTGGTTTCAAGGATGCAGCCTTGAGAGAGTAAGGTGTTGCTGACACCATCTGGAAAATTCTAAGCTTCCAAGTATTGTGTCTGTGCCATTCCCTCCATTCTTTTCCTCTGGATCTCTCGTTCCCCCTATTTTTGTGCCTCTCAGTTTACTCCATCTTTCTTTTATTTTATTGAAGTCAACTTGGCTTTTAACATTGTATATACTCCATCTTTCTTAATAGATCTTTCATCTTTCTTATCTTTTTCTCTCTGCGCAGCTTCTGGGTAAACTCAGTACCACCTTCTTTGCTAATTTGCTTTCACCTTTGTTTTCGGGCTAGAGTTGATCTCACTTATTGATTTAAAAATTCATTTATATCCATTACTATCATTTTCATTTCTAAAACTTATCCCTGATTCATTTTCACATCACTTTTTTGTTTCATTTTCACCTTTTCACCATAGATTTTTACTCATTTAAAGGGTGTTATTCTTTCATTAATCCACCTAAAGATACTTATTTCCACACTTCATTAAAGGGATGTAGATTGATTTTGTGTTTCAATTGCTCCTTTTCTTTGCTTTCTCTCTTAGCATTATATTTGTTTACATGGTTTGGAATTTTGATTTATGGCTTCATTTTGAGGGGAAATTTTATTGGTTCTTTGTTATTCTCTCTTTCTCTCCTCTCTTGCGAATGCTGACCCTTATCTGAGTGGTGATGTGGTTGCCATTACATAATCTCAAACCCAGATCCTGAACAAGTCCTGTCCTTTGGTGGTGGTGTTTGTTTCAAGCCCAATTATATAATCAGGGAAATCATAACCCTGTTCCTGAGCTGGTGGGTGCCTTGCTTGGATCCTGATCTTGGGGCTGGGTATGGGTTGCTTGCCTCTTGGAGCACTTGGGAGCAATTCTTTTCTGCCTCCTTTCTCAAGTGATGTGTGTGGGTCGGGGGGACAATGATGGGGGACTCTGCCCCCTAGTTTAAGCAGTGAGCCTCCTCATCTTCCCACCGTCCCTGAGGGATGGGACACCAGATGACCGCTGCTTTGGTCTGGGTCTGTGATTTCAGAGCTGTTTATGTTTTGGAATTGCTGTTTTGTTTCTGATCCATTAAGACACTTGCTTATTTCTGAGCCCTGCGGTATTTTTGTGTTGTTTTAAATAGATCATTGCTACACGTTTGGAGCCAGAATGGTAAGGTCAAAGTGTGGACTTCCTAAGTGATTTTGATTGAAACTTTCTCACTTCCATTAAGCAGAAGCAACTTTCAAGTAGGATACTCTTTAACTTCTAGAAGCTGCTGGCACACAGTCACAGGTCAGAGCTGTGAGAGAGTTTATCACTGTCCCTCACTGAATAGGAGACTCCCAATACACGCCACGAAGTAGGAACTAGCCTATCTCTCAGGGCAGAAAATTTTTCACGGCGAGTTGATGCTCAGGGATGCCTTTCAGTGTTGTTCACTTGTGTAACAACCTTCTCCATATCCATTTCCCTTTCTTGCTGGAGCACAAAGGGCACTCTTGATACATTTATTCTTAGTTTCAGAAGGAAACTCTAGCATCCGTCCCCACATGGGCGTCCACATCAGTGATTCTTGGGAAGGCAATTGGATTTTTCAAAACCCATGGAATGGTTGCCCAAGGAAACCTTTATATATCCTTAAGAGCAATATGACCCTTGCTGACATCAGCAGGTAGAACGGCAGAAAGTTTTGTTACTATCAAATCCAAACTGACCTCCTTGTAACTGCCACCATAGGGACACAAATGATGCTCCTGACATGAGAGCTGTTCAGACATGGGAAGACATTCAGTTTTACACTCTGAGTGTTCTCTTTCTTGGGCTAAATCCTCCTATTTCCTTTAGCACTATTGCCTATGACTCAGATCTCTCATTATTCTATTGCCACCTCTTGCTAGGTGTTGGGTGTTTTCTTGGTCATTTGTTTGGGCTAGAGTGCAAAGGAACAGTCAATTCTATAATTTTCAAAGGATAAGAGAGGAGGATCCAGTTTGGTATCTTGTTCCCAGCTCCCCTCAGTTGTGAAAAGGATTCAGTTGGCTCCACGGCTGGCTTCATAGTCTAATTGGATGGTGTGATTACATTTGCTTACAGCGTGGGTCGCACAACCCATGCTTCCCCCAGGCATGGGTCCAGAATTCTAAGTTTCTGCTTTGGGCTGGTAAGCAATTCAAGGCAATTCTCCAATCCTGCCTTTGCCCCTATTGCAGCCTGGGAACGGTTACTTGCAAACCACTTCCCTAGACAGGGTAATGGTGTATCGATTGCTGAACAGGTGGTAGGGGTACAGTCTGATTTTTAGCTATAATTCTGTTTTCTCCCTTTTGGCTTATTGCTGGAAGGTGTCTCATGCTGTAATCTTATTGTGAGAATTTTGATTTCAATGCTTTCCAGTAGTTTTGACTTTCATTATGTTCTTTTTTTTTTTTTTTTTAAAGCACAGACTGACGTGGTGCTTTGGGACCATGTGAGAATTAGGCAAAGAAAAACTGATGTGACTAGCTAAACTGAGGCTCTGGAAAGAAGAGATTTTCATTCAGCGGACCTAAGTGAACCTGTGTGCTGAATCTTTTAGGGAAATGTTTCCCAAAGAGTGCTCCATGAAATGCTGTAATCTTGTATGATATGCTGTGAGGAAAGGGAAGTGATATAGAATATGCCTCCCGCTTGGGAAGAACTTTTCCTCTGATCATATGGAAGGCTGTGAGACTTGCGGTGGTAAAGAAATCTTTGTAAATTTCTTTATTTAACATCGGCCATGCTTATTCGGTCATGGAACTCCTTGGAAAGAAAACTACGGTGCCATTAACATGATGGAAAATTGATATTCCATTTGATGCACTCTGGGAAATGCTTTGCTAAGCTACGTGGCGTACCTATGAGTGTTGTACTCAAGCAATCACTCACAAATACAACAAATGCCTATGGTGTGCCTCTGCTGTCCAGGACACATTTTCTTGCCTCTTGTTGGGGAATTAATTTGAGAGCTTATCCCACAGGGGATGTTACCAACCCCATAGCACTGTGGTCCCTGAGTGAGATGGCACTGAGCGGTTTGTGTCAGGAAACGGGGAAAAGCAGAGAGGAAAGATATCGTCAAAATGAGGTGGAGTTCGTCATGATGCTATCTGGTAGAGGTTTGAAGTGAAAATTTATGAGAATGGCTGATATGGCTAAGAAAGAGCATGTTAGCTGGAGGCAGCCAATTCAGCAAAGGCGAGGAGGAGGGAATAAATGAATGGAAGCCGAGTGGAGAGCAAGGGTGTTCCGTGTCTTGGTTGATGCATAAGGGAGATGTGTTGACAAAGAAGAAAGAATGCAAATATGCTGCTCAGACCGATGTCAAAGAGTGTACTGCCTATGTTTTCTTCTAGAAGTTTCATGGTTTCGGGTCGTACATTCAAGTCTTTAATCCATTTTGAGTTGATTTTTGTGCATTGTGTAAGGGAATGGTCTACTTTCATTCTTTTGCATGTGGCTGTCCAGTTTTCCCAACACCATTTATTGAAGAGACTCTCTTTTTCCATCGTATGCTCTTGGCTCCCTTGTCGAATATTAGCTACCCATAAATGTGTGGGTTTACTTCTGGGCTCTCATTCTGTTCCATTGATCCGTGTGTCTGTTTTTGTGCCAGTACCATGTTGTTTTGGTTACTACGGCTTTGTAGTACATTTTGAAATCAGGGAGTGTGATACCTCCAGCTTTGTTCTTTTGCAGCATATTTTCAAGTCCCATGTCTGATTGGGTAAGGGAAACAGAAAAAATGAACAAATGGGACTACATCAAACTAAAAAGCTTCTGCACAGCAAAGGAAACCTCAATAAAATGAAAAGACAACCTAACGACTGGGAGAAGATATTTGCAAACCATATATCAGATAAGGGGTTAATATCCAAATTATACAAAGAACTCATACATCTCAACAACAAAAAAAACAACAATCCAATTAGAAAATGGGCAAAAGATCTGAACAGAGATTTCTCCAAAGAAGATATACGGATGGCCAACAGGCATATGAAAAGATGCTCAACATCATTAACTATCACGGAAATGCAAATCAAAACTACAATGAGGTATCACCTCACTCTGGTCAGAATGGCTCTAATTAACAAGACAGGAAACAACAAATGTTGGAGAGGATGTGGAGAGAAGGCAACCCTTGTTCACTGCTGGTGGGAGTGCAAACTGGCGCAACCACTATGGAAAGCAGGATGGAGTATCCTCAGAAAATTAAGGATAGATCTACCATTTGATCCAGCCATCCCACTGCTGGGTATTTATCCAAAGAACTTGAAAACACAACAGCATAAAGATACTTGCACCCCTATGTTCATTTCAGAACTATACACAATAGCCAAGACTTGGAAGCAACCTAGGGGCCCATGAAGGGACGAATGGATAAAGAAGATGTGGTATTTATACACGATGGACTGCTACTCAGCCATAAGAAATGATGAAATCCGGCCATTTGTGACAACATGGATGGACCTTGAGGGTATTATGCTGAGTGAAATAAGTCAGAGGGAGAAAGTCAAATACCATATGATCTCCCTCATAAGTATGAGATAAAAACAATGACAAACAAACACATAGCATTGGAGACTGGCTTGGTGGTTACCATAGGGGAAGGGGGGAGGGGGGAGGGCAAAAGGGGTGATTAAGCTCACATGTGAGGGGATGGACTGTAATTAGTTTTCGGGTGGTGAACATGATATAATCTATACAGAATTCGAAATACATTGTGATGTACATCTGAAAATAAACGAATAAATGAAAATAAATAAATTTAAAAAAAGAGGAAGAAAGAATGCTGCTGTAAAGGGAGAACTTTAGAGGACAGCTAATAAAGGACACTCAATCCTCAGTGTGGAGTTTGGAACAGACACGGATGGTGTTAGGAACCTCCTTAAAGATCTCCAGGGAGGACATGATAGGATGCAAATAATTTTCATGGAACAAAGCCTCCTCGTCTACTGTCAGACATATTTGAGGTGATTCATGGCCTGAGTGGAGGCCACAGGGATGGAGGCTGTGGAGGATTTGGGAGAAGAACTTAGTGATTACAAGGCACAGAGGGAAGAATCAGCTCAACTCATCTGCTAGGATAGTAGTCACTAGATCCAGGTGTTTGTGAAGGGTAGGCTTCTCCTTGGGTCTCATAAAAATCGGCTTCCTGCCCTTCCTTGGAGCAACTCCCGAGCTGTCAATGAAGTTCTTAGCTGGAGGCTACCCAATTGCCATCTAGTCGTTAGGAGATAAAAACTATCGATCATTATTTGTCTGCTGCTTGTTGGAAGCAGCGGGCCTCCTGCTAATATCTTTATCCACTTCTAAGGCTGTCAGCCTATTGACTTTTTTTTTTTTTTTAACCATTTGATTAGAGTGTGAGGTGCAGAAGAAATTACTTTTAACCCAATGATGGGAAATTTGATCATGAAACATCTGTAGAAGAGCATGGAAAACTTATGATGACTCTTTTCTGGTCTGGTGAAGGAGTGGGCAATAGGAGGTTTGTGTTCTGTTTATTTTATGATATCATAATTTGAGAAAAGCCCAAAACACGAAGAAAGTAAGGATAAAGAAGCAAGGTTCAGTGAGTGACCCAGAACTGCTCACATGACCCCCCTGGACTTGGTTTACTCATCTGGGCAAGGAGCTAGTATGCATCAGATGTTGTCTTACATTCTGAGGCTGTGGTGATGCCAGAGCAGTGCATGGCTTCTCTGCAAAGGCTGCTGAACCCCTGGGGCATGTGAAGCACAGAGCAGACCAAAGCAGCCCTTGGTCTCTGGTTTTCTGCAGCAAGCTCTGCGCTGTAGCCGGCTGTAGGGAGTCCTTAGATGAGCATGTACAGAGGAACTTTTCTGGGGCATGCTCTGATTGGAAACACTGGTCCCTGGCAGAGGCAAAAGCCAAAGGCACAGAAGATGCTCTTTAAAAAAAAAAAATTAATTACATGTCATCCCATGAGTGAAGAGTAGCCTCATGAGGGAGATCTCTCAGTGGGAGATTTCATCAACAAAATAATCAACAGGTATTAATTGGAGCTTCTTGGGCCCAGGCCCATGTAGGTAGAGGAAGGGTCCCGATGACAGGACTCCAGGTCTCGAGCTGAGTCTCTATCTGGATGGTGAAGATACTCACAGAGAGAACTACTGTAGCCAGTATGTGCAGTGAGAGTAAGGGATGAGAGAGGTCTGGAAAGGCTCCCTGCAGGAGGCAGGACTTGTTCTGGTCTTTGAAAGACAAATAGAGTTTGAAGAGGCAGAAGGAAGGAGGGGGATGTTTGAGGTGTCTGGCACAGTGAAGATACGGGTCTGGCTAGAGCAGAAAGGATGAGTTTGGGGACAATGGTTGATGCCCCCAATGAGGGCTGGTCACACTGTGGGTTTTGTAACAGCTTTGTTGGGGGTATCACTGACATCCAATAAACTTCACATATTTAAAGTGCACAATTTGATAAAGCTTGACTTATGTATGTACCCAGAAAACTATCCCCATGCTCAAGATAATGAACTATCTATTATCCACAAAAATCCTTGGAGTCCTTTTGTAAGCTTTGCTCATCGCAACTCTTTTCTCCCTACATCCTCTGGTAACCAGTGATTTGCTGCCACTATACATTTGCATTTTTGAGTACTTTATATAAATGAAATCTGACACTAGGTACTCTTTCACTTGGCTCTTTTTCACAAGGCGTAATTGTTTTGATATTCATCCATGTTTCTTGTGTACAAACAGTTCGTTACTTTTATTGCTGAGTACTATCCCATCGTATGGATAAACCATCATTTGTTCATCTATTCACCAGTTGGTGTGCATTTAGGTAATTCCCAGTTTTTGCTCTCACAAAGACATTATGAGCATTCGTGGACAAATTTTGCATGCACACATGATAGCATTGTTCGAGTATCCTATAACTTTCCTGATTTTGTTTGTACTTGTTCTATGAGTTATCGGAAGATGCATGTTGACAACTCTCACTATAATTGTGAACTTGTCTATTTCTTCTTGAAGTTCTATCAGTTATCTGTAATTGCTTCATGTGTTTGAAGTTCTAAGTTGCTTAAACATTTAGGATTATTCTGTGACTCTGACAATTGACCCCCTTATCATTATGACTTGACTTTTCTTTATCTTTGATAATATTCGTTGCTCTGAAATCTACCTCATACGCTATTGATGTAGCTATTTTAGCTTTCTTTTAATTACTATCAGCATGGAGATTGTATATACATGTATATATATTTAATTCTTTTTCATTTAACCATTTATGTCTTTATATTTAAAATACTTAAAAAATATTTTTCTTAAGGGCAGTACAAGTTTGGTCTTACTTATTTATTTATTTATTTTTAGAGATTGGCACCTGAGCTAACAACTGTTGCCAATCTTCTTTTTTTTTTTTCTGCTTTTTCTCCCCAAATCCTCCTGTACATAGTTGTATATTTTTAGTTGTAGGTCCTTCTAGTTGTGGCATGTGGGCTGCCTCCTCAGCATGGCCTAATGAGCAGTGCCATGTCTGCGCCCAGGATCTGAACCGGCGAAACCCTGGGCAGCTGAAGTGGAGCGTGCGAACTTAACCACTTGGCCATGGGGTTGGCTCCTTAGAAGTAAAAGTTTGGTCTTATATTTTTTTATCCAATCTGAAAATCTCTGCCCTAAAATAACCTTTTATTTTAAGATAATTGTGAATCCATATGTAGTTGTAAGAAATGGTACAGAGAGATCCTGTGTTCTTTTTGCTCAGTTTCCCTCAATAACATCTTGCAAGACTACAGTGCAATATCACAACCAGGATACTGACATGGGTACAGTCCATTGGACTTGCTCCTATTTCCTGTTTTACTATTATGCATGTGTGTATGTTAGGTCTTATTTATGTATGTGTGTGTGTTTAGTTCTATGTAATTCTATCCTGTGAGTAGTTCCATGTATTCACTACCACAGTCAAGATGTAGGACAGTTCCATCAACACAAAGATCTTTCATTTCCCCTTCCTCTGCCCTGCCCTATCCCTGTCTTTAATCACTGGCAACCTCTAATCTGTTCTCTATTTCTAACATTCAGTTTTTTACCATAAATATGATGTTAGCTGTGTTTTTCTTTTTGGTAAATACTCTTTATCAAGTTGAGGTAATTCCCCTCAATTCCTAATTTCCTGAGAGTTTTATCATGAATGGGTATTGGATTTTGTCAAACACTTTTTTTGCATTGTTTGATATTATCATATGATTTTTCTTCTTTAACATGTTGATATGATAAGTTATATTGATTGATTTTTGAATGTTGAGCCAGTCTTGCATACCTGAAATAAATCCCACTTGGTCATGCGACATAATTATTTTTATACATTTTTGGGTTTGATTTTCTTATATTTTGTTGAGGATTTTTGTGTCAAAGTTCTTGTGAGATATTTGTAGTTTTCTTTTTTTGTACTGTCTATATCTGGTATTGGTAATCTCTGACTTTCAATTGGAGGGTTTAGATCATTTATATTTAATGCAATTATTGATATGGTTAGGTTTAAATCTATCATCTTGCTATTTGTTTTCTATTTGTTCCATCTATTTTTATTCTCCCTTTCCTCGTTTTCTACCTTATTTTGGATAAATGGAACATTTTTTATCATTCTATTTTATCTCTTTTGTTGGTTGTTTATAGCTATAACTCTTTGTCTAGTTATTTTAATGGTTTCTTTAAGGATTTTAGAACAAATCTTCAGGTTATCACAATCTACTTTCAAGTGATATTACACTATTTCTCAAATGGTAAAAATCCTTACAATAGTAAAGCCCAGGTTCCCTGGACTTTCAACTTCACCTGCTTGACTTGGGCTATGTGTTGGCCTCTGCCTAGATTCCCTCTCCTTGAGTCATGACTTGGAGTCTCTCTCAAGGCAGTAAACTGGGGCAGTCATAAAGCTATTCTCATTTGTTTCTCCTCCTTTGGGAATCATCATCCTTCATTCCCTGATGTACTGAATCTTGAAAACCGTTGCTTCACACGTGTTGTTTACTTTTTGTTTGGTTTGGTTTCAGGTAGGAGGAAAAATTGGGTTCCTCTTACTTCTTCTTGGGCAGGGACAGAAATCCCCCACTGTTGTTTTGATGTGGATTCTGTAGACTTCATGTTAAAGTGCTAATCCTTTCAAGAGGGTCTCTGCTGTGAACCGGAGAAAATGAAAGCATCAAGGCTATATGACATGTGCTATGTCTTTCCCTTCAGAAAGATCCAGCCCATGCACTGGAAACTTATGGCATAGCAGATGTTTGTATGTGATAGTAAAACCCGTTTTCCAAAGAGAAGGTGATTTGTGCAGTGGAATTTTGTTACGTGTATATTTTGCCTCCATTCCACTTACATCTCTTTGTGAATGAGACTAAATCTAGGACCATGAAATCTTCTATTTCACATTTATCAAATGAACAACTCTACACCAAAGGCAAAGAGAATTGGAGAGAAGAAAGGGCATCACATACTTAAAGAATCACATAGTCTTAGACCCTGGAAGGTCCTCGAGAATAGCCCCTCGCCTTTAGGAAAATAATATACTATCGTCTTCATTTTACATATTCTGGCAATGCTGAATGTTAAGGGACTTATCTAGGGTTCTGTAAAGTGTAACCTTAGTTCTTTCTCCAAGTATGATAGACTCTTGCTTTTGCAATGATTCTGTTCCTCTCTTGCTCTTTTTACTGTCTCTGGGGTGTTTCCTCCCCCATTCCCCAGCTCTGCCTGTCGCCTGACTAGCTGGTGGCATGCCTTCTAAAGGTTTTCAGTGTCTTCTGCCTCTATAGGTGAGGGAAAAACATCCTTCCCTCCGAAGTTTCTCAGGGAAAGCTTTAGAGCTATACAATTATCAATTTCCCTGTTCATTTTCCATCCCCTTGTGGGCCTGGCCTCTGACGGTGGATGGATGGCTGTATCATAACACTCCTTCCACATCATTTGTCACGTCCTGGCACTGTGACAACAGCTTCTCTGTTTCTAGAAGGCCAGGAGCTAGAATGTCAGGCAGGGAAACTAAATAACTTCTCACCCTTAGGACACAGTTCCTTCTTCAGAGAGCTGCAGGGCACTGAAAGCTGGTGTGAGGCCGTTGAGCTACTGAAGCATGGAGCATTTCTACCAGCCTGGAACGTGACTCTGAAGGCTTTATTATGACCACGCCTGGTCCTAGAAAACTGATTTGGAAAAATGACCTGGAAGGTTTGCAGACAGTGAGAACGATCCTCTTCCCTAAAGCAATGAGCTACGGTGCCTGGCATCTTTCAATGAGGTGCTGCCTGCTAATAGGTAATTATGTATAGCCCAGAGCAACTGCAATTAGCGGGGCAAAGAGTTTGGTGTGGAGAATAATAATAACAACAATATTAACAGCAAACCTTTTTATAGGGATTGCCAGGAGCCAGACACTGTTCTAAGTCCTATAGGTATGTTAACTTATGGAACCTTTGCAACAACTCTTTGAGGTAGCTGCTGTTATTATCTCTATGTTACAGACGAGAGAGGTTAAGTGACTCACTCCAGGTCACTTAGCTAACAAATGGTGGAACCTGGATTCAAACCCTGGCATTGTGACTCCAGAGTCTGTGCTCTTAATATTAATGCCATAATCCTTCTGATTAGGACTATAAAATTCCTCTTCTTTGTCAACTCATATGTGGAGAGAAGTGAGGCTTTGGGAGAAAAGGGTGGACTTCAGTACCAGAATAAAGAAGAAAAATGCCTTTGTCCCCAGAGTAATATGTACGTTTAGTCGGTGGTACAGACGCGGTCTTCCTGGGGTTTCTGCGGTCTTCTCTGCTTTTCTCAGCATCACTTGATTTAGGTTCACCACATGACAAGTTCTGGCCGATGAAATGTGAGCAGAAGTAATATGAGCCAAGGTGGTTAGGTAATCACGTGATTTCCTGTGCTCCTTTCCCCCGTCTGCTGGCTTGCGGACAACCTGGAAGGGCAACCTCAAATCCATGATAAGGCAGAACCAAAAGAGAAGAGCAGCCTGGATCCCTGAATTACTTCTTGGAGGAGAGCTGCTCAGGAGTACCACCAACTCACACAGAGCTCGGAGGCAGTGAGAAATAAACTTACACTGTGTTGTTAAGCCATTGAGATTTCAGGGATTATTTGTTACTGCAGCAAAGAAGGACCTACCCTGGTGAATACATAGGCCTGCAGGACCTAGCTGCCTTGTGACCTTTTCTGCTCAAACGCCTCTCTTGGGAAATGGAAGGCCATTTAGGTCTTGAGAGACACGGCCTGAGCAGCTAGGGAGGAGGCATTTTCTGGCAGGTAGCATTCAGTCTTTTTCCAGCTTTTGATACCCCCCTCTACAGGGGATATAAGACAAGTACCAGGTGAGGCAGGGGAGAGGTCTTAGTTTCCTAATATATAAAATGAGTGAGGGGCATGCTGTTATTTCTAAGGGCTCTTGAACCTCTATAATTTATAGTGATGTTTTATAGTCATGTACTGGGATGTTAAATAGAACTTTTTTGGTTGCTTGGAATTTCAGCTGTTGCAAGAGAATGCAAGATTGTGGTTCCCATACAAGTGTCCCATGAAGAAAAGAATTAGCTTTGGACAACATTGCCTGTATTCCAAGATCCCCAATGCTTTATTATATTTATCCTATTCCAGGAGGACCTTTCCTGCCCCTCTCCCTTGCACTCACCCCTGTGGGGATGCAAATCAGAGTGTGGAGTGAAGAAGGAGGGGGCAAAAGGAAAGAGGGAAGGAGCCAACTTTTCCCCCGGCCTCCAAGACTGCAGTGGGCCTGACCGGGAAATTGTAAATTGGAGGAGTTTTTATAATTTGAAACTACATAGGACTGGACTCTTTAATGTGCTTCCCAAAAGAGGTTATTTGTAGGGCCCAGCCCTGTGGCATAGTAATTAAGTTCGGTGTGCTATGCTTTGGTGGCCCGGGTTTGCAGGTTTAGATCCTGGGCGTGGACCCATGCCACTCGTCAGCCATGCTGTGGTGGCATTCCACATAAAAAATAGAGGAAGATTGGCACAGATGTTAGCTCAGGGCTAATCTTCCTCAAGCAAAAAAAGAGGAGGAAGATTGGCACAGATGTTAGCTCAGGGCTAATCGTCCTCAAGCAAAAATAGAAGAGGAAGATTGGCAAGAGTTGTTAGCTCAGGGTGACTATTCTTCAGCAAAGGAGAAAAAAAAGGCTATTTGCTTTTTATGTGAGAGTTAACAAAAACTGTTATGAGACTTGTTGGATATTCATTCAGAAGCAGAGAGGAATGATCCCATAGAACAGGTTGAAAGGGGCAACTGTTATGAAGAATTTGGTTCTTGTTGCTTGTATCCTATTGAGTCTGGTTCATTCCATTAACAAGTGACACATATATAGCATCTCACTTTCTGAAATATATCCATTTGCATTATCTATTTGATACCTACCTGTCTGTCACCTGGTTGGGCACACACATGTGATCTATATGTGATCTATTTGTGCTCAGATATCATTTATGCGTTATTTCCCTTGCTGGGCCCCAGATGTGGCCACTACCATTTGGGGACTAGTTCCTGGGAGCCTCTGATGCTTGCTGCTGCTGCTCTCATGTTTGGAGACTCCAACCCATGAAGAGACCCGGGAGACACTCGGGAAGGTTTCCCAGTGCTCTGGAAGCTTGCCTCACATGGATGTCTAGAGAAGGGAGGGTATTGTTCACCCAGACAGTCAGAATTCTTCAGGGAAGAGGGGTGCTTTTGTCCTTAAAGAACTCTCCCTAGTGGTTACCATCACTGTCTCCCACTCATGACCCTATTTCTGTGTGCAGCAAAGCCAGCCTCTCCATGATTCCCCTGATGCATCCTGCATTCACTCACTTCTGAGTCTTTTCTCAAGCTCATCTCTGTGCATTAAATGCCCTTCTCCTATCTCCACTGGCCAAGTCTTGACTTTCTCCCAAGTCATATCAAATTCCTGTCTCCCTGGCCCCCCAGCACTTTCCCAATGCCTCATATGAGAGTTCATTCTGTCCTTAGTCCTACCATGCATTGTTTATGTCTCTGTGCGGCCACCAGGGTCATAGTTGCCTGTATCATGTCATTTGTGATGGTTTTCTTACTAGTCCATGAGCTCTCAGAATACAGAGATATGGCTTCACCTATTTCTGTATCATCCCCAGAACTCTGTGGGTGCTCACTGAATGTCTGTTAAATGTAATTAAATTGCAAATTATCACTTGTGGGTGAATTGCAAAGGATGTGTGATCTAGCATGTCAAAAATATATTTTAAAAAACGGTGGGGATTGAGCCCCAGCAAATGTTAAACTCTACTGGAATATTTCATGACCTGTGTGGACCCATAGAAAATCCTGGTGTTCAATTTTTCAATTCTTAGCCAAGCCCCATGAGTCCTGTATGAACCTGGTGGGACAGATATGTGCATCCTGATTGACAAAAGAATGGGGAAGTTGGTGATCTGGTTAATATCCTCCATAACCACTCTTTTGAGAGGTAACGGAAAAGTGAACTAACTGGGGAAAAGAAGCCAGATGGGAGAGGGGAGGGCCAGATGTTATAATTCTGGGTCAGTGAGGGCCCCCAATATCACAGGAAAGAGTGTTGTGTATTCCACCAAGGCCTGGGGAGGGCAAAAAATGGTTCCCAGCAGGCCAGGTGGGGTGTCTTAACTCAAGCACACAAATATGGCAGCTTAAGAATGAGTCAGAGAATGTTTTTGAGCAAAGAGGTATTCAGGATGACCTCTATGTCAAGGATGATGCTTTTTTCTTTTACTAGGGGGTAGGGTGTGGGGATGCTAGGCGGATTTTCCACTCAAAACAGAAGAGGGAATATGTGCGAAGACAGTGGTATCCATAGTTGCTTTTGCACCCAGTTGTGCTGGGCGCTTTGCTTAGGGGTGGGCAAGGCATTGAAGGCAGAGTGGCTGGCAATCTGCCAGGGTACATGGCTTCAGCTTTAACAGGGTCAGGCTCTGCTATTTTGTTGGCTTGCTGCTCCTGATCATTTTTCTCTCCTGCCCTTTATTTTTCCTCTAGACCTTTTGGTACCCAATGATTTTTGATTAATTTATTTACCACCGTTGGGTGATTGATGCTGTTTGGTGCTGGTACTTTGTAACTTTCCAATTCTTCTAGTTGTCAATGTGACAGCCCCTTGATGATTAATTCGACCCTGTCCCTTGCTCTTCTCACTCTTCCTGTGCACCAAGGCTCTTGGTTTTCAGCAAATATAAATATTTCTAAATGCAGATTTAATGATTAAGAACACCCAACCAAATCCAGAAAGATCTATGATACTTTCATTCTCCTTTACTTTCCCACTGAAATTTAGTGTGTTGTGTTTTTTCTCTCTGTTCTCCTTTAGATTTGGGGAATCCTCTCACAGTTTTGGAATCCCCCAAGTTATTTTCCCGCTCTTCTGGTGTCTCCATCTATGCAAGGTTCTCCTGTCTCACTTTCTCATCTTTTGTCCATTTTCTTGGTTTAGCTGAACTCGCTTTCGTCTGCATAATGCGTAAGTTTGGGATTGTGGTGAGAAAGGGAACAGATATCTGTTAAGTCCCTATGATTTTCCTCACACTGTGAGAGGCACTTTTCTACCAAGTGCATAAAGTATTTATTAAGCACTTATTATGTGCCAGAAAAACTCCTAGAACCTCCATACAGGGTAGTCATCTATCTCTATTTTATAGACAAGGAAGTTGAGGCTCTGGGAGAATAGTCAATATGCTTTACATCATTCACATAGGAAATGGCAGAGCAGGGACTTGAACCCAATCTTTCTGACTTTATCAGCTCATATTATTTTCCATGATGCTACTCTAAAGGTGATCAGTGATCAAGGACGGATGAAGGAATGCCCAGAGACTCAGAATTTGGAAAGCACCATAAACTTTCTCTATATAGGTGGTTCTCAAACTTAGGTAATTAGGCCCATACTTGATGAGCAACATAAAAATCACTTGGAATGTCCATAAAATATAAATTCCTGGGTCTTTCCATGATCGTTAAAGAAGTCTGGATTGGCCCAGATCTGTGTATTTTAAAAACACTGCCCACATTATTCTGGTTCTCAGCCAAGCTAATGAACTGGTGCTATTAGCCAACTATCACCTAGCATAGGACTTTTCTTGTCATTCCCATTGATGTCATCCCCAGCCTCTGGGGTAGGGAGCAATGCCCACGTAGCAGCTTTCATGAATGAGCAGCCCTGAATACTTTTGGGAAATTCTTCCTCACATTGTTCTGTTATCAGTTCCTCTGTCACCAGTCTGAGATCTTGATAATATAAATGATAGGCACTAATTATTAAGTGCTCACCGTGTGCCAGAGACATGCTAAATGCTTTAGATCTACTATGCTGCTCAAGTGCTACAACTCCGTGAGGTTGGCGTTATTATTATTCTTTCCTTATTGCAGAGGAGATAATTTCATTCTGGAGATACAAATAATATTTATTCTATATGTTCTATATCATCTCTCTAGATATTTGCACATAACATCCTCCCCAATCCCTCTACATTTTCATAATTTAAGATGACAAAAAAAAATTCACTGGATACTGACTTTTTCTGAGGCAAGGCGCTAACGTTGCAAAGATGAAGAAGGCCCCTCTCCTTAAGGCTCTACAATCTAGTGGGGAAGACCATGTGAACTTTAGCTCTAATGGAGTTTTGTATGCGAGTCTTGCTTCTCTAAGTGGACTAAGAGTCCTCTGGGGCAGAGCCTATATATTGTCCCCCTTTCTTCCCTACAGACAGAGGAGTGGATTGGTGATGGGGGATCAGTAAAGACACATTGTCATGGATTGATTGAGGCTCTTTTTTTGCTCTCCATGTTTCCAAGATGAGCCAAGTGATTGGCTAGAGAGGAGGGTGTGAACCTCTTGGATTCCTGAAACATATGCCTTTGAGATGGCTCATGAATTTCTTTGGAGTCCATGCATCCGTGATTTGGAGAATGTCTCCCTGGGAGATGATAGCTGTGATGGTTAATTTTTCAACTTGATTGGACTAAGGGGTGCCCAGATAGCTGGTAAAACATTATTTCTGGGTGTGTCTGTGAGGATGTTTCCAGAAGACATTAGTGTTTGAATTAGTAGTCTGAGCGAAGAAGATCCACCCTCATCAACATGCCTTGGCATCATTCAATTCTTTGAGGGAGCCAAATAGAACAAAAAGGTGGAGGAAGGGTAAATTCATTCTCTCTTCTTGAGCTGGGACATCGTCTTATCTTCTCCTGCCTTCAGACATTAGAGCTCCTGGTTCTCCTGCCTTCAGACTCTGGGAGCTACATCAGGGGCTTCCCTTCTCTTCCCTCACCTTTTCAGGCCATTGGACCCGGATTGAATTATACCACTGGCTTTCTTGGTTCTCCAGCTTACAGAAAGCACATTGTGGCTTATCTCAGCCTCGAAAATCACATGAGCCAATTTCCATAATATATACCTCCTCTTATATACCTACATGTATCCTATTGGTTCTGTTTCTCTGGTGAACTGTAATATGGTAGCTGATCATAATGTCCTAACCCAGTAGATAAAAAAGCAGGACTTATAACAAAGAACATGTGGGCATCTGATCTACATCGTTGACTTTCTCCATGATCTTAGATCTATCCTTACTCCACGTCTTGACTTTTTCCATCTGCCAAATGGGAATATCAATTTCTTATTAGTTCTTAAGGATATGTGGAAGGAAAGTATTAGTTATTATTAACGTGTTTCAAACTTCTTGGTGACACTAGCTGCATAAATATAGATCTTTCTTGTTTTAAACAAGCGATGCTAAACAAAACCAAGGAATATTAAATTATGAATTACAGAAGAGATAAATTATGGAGGTAGTTATTATTTAAATTGCAGAAATATTTCTCATTTTCAGCCCAGGGTTCCTTTACAAAGCAATCTGTCTTGTGCTTTTAAAAAAAGTAATTCAATTTACAAAAATTTGATTTGCATGCAACTTTTTAGAAACATTTATCATGTAAAGTGAGACATCATCTGACTAAATTAGAGAATTTACCAATATGTTTTGGCTTAGGATGAATATCACTTCCTCCAAGGATGTGAACATTGGCAAATTGAATCTCACTTCTCCCCTTCTCAAACTGAGACTACTCAAGTCCAGTTTTGAAGCATCTGGTCTGAGAATTAGTAGTCATGCTGGAAATACTTGGATTCATGCTCTAGATCTGTCAATAAATCACTCAAGATCTCAGGGAAGCCAGCCTCACGAGGCCTTAATTTTCTCATCTGGAAAATGAGATTGTTGGGGTTGATGGTCCCTTCCAGCTTTAGGGTTCGTTGATAGTGCTTATTGATAAAAGAACTGATCTGAAATCCCAAAGGACAAGAGCTGGCATATTGTCAATGTGTAATAAAAATTTGGTCAATGGATGAATAAAGTCTGGATTTTCATTTCTTCCCAAACCAATTCTGAAAATTCTGAAGTTTATGATAAAAACAAAATCAGTTCAGAAAACCCTCTTCCTTATTTCTCACTGACTTGACCTCTCCAGCTTTTTTTGCACTTTAAGTCTGGGGAGAAAAAGCCATTAGTTCAGTGTGAGTGTCGGGATTTGCGTTTCAAGTTGTGAAATTGCAGATGATAGTTGCAAACACTGGAAAATAGAGAGACGTGGGGGCCCTTCTCTCCTCTTGCGCAGATTCCCTGCACAGCCCGGCACCTGCCTGTGCATTTGCTGCCTGTCTTCCCACCGACCAGTGTTCCACGTTCCACCCTCACGTGGGCCTCAGATGTCTGCGCCTCCCTCCCCAGCCATGAATCATCAGAGGTGCCGAGGCTCCTCCAGCTTCGCATTACTGGCAGAGGTGTTGTTTCTTCCTAAAAGTGGAAGGGAGAGAACTGCTAAGGAACACCATTAACATGCTGACAGCACAACAATCTCGCAGAGTTTTGGCCTCCGCCGTTTGACTCTAATCAGGAAATCATTTTTAGAAGGATTTGTCAGTGTAAGAAAACAAGCTCCCGAACTAAATTAGGATCGGGATTATTTTTTCCTCCTCTCTCGATCTGCAGTGCGAGGCAGATTGGTGAGGCCTCACGGTTTTGCGTATGGTGAATTTGTTTCTGCTGCACATTTGAATTCGGACCGCCCGAAGGTGTCTGTGTTTCAAAGGACCGCGTTTTTGGAGCAGCCCTCTCGGAGGTTTGCGGCTCCTCTCTCCTTCCCTCGAACTGGTTGCCTTTCTTGGCAAGGCGGCCCAGGCTTCAGGACTCTTTAATCTGATTGTCTTTTTCTTTTCCTTTTTTTCCTCCAGTAATGAATTCACTGCATGTCTCTGGGAAATTAAGGTAATCCATTATACCGTTGTCTCCCTATCTTTGCAGCACGGATAATAGGATTTAACCCACCTTTGCAGGATACTGAGTGGCCTGTCAGGGTCTCTTCTTTAGAAGGACAACTTGAAAACATTTTAATAAATGCTCCTTAACTGTAGGCTTTAAAATACATGAGGCCAAATGGCAAACAACTCAGTAATAACTAGTTCAGCAAACAAGACTAGCCATTCATCACTCTCTCTGCTGCTTCTGTTTTTCTCCTCTTCCTCTCTCCACATCCTTTGGTTGCTCCAGGCACACGTTGTCTCTATTTGGGGTTAGAATCTTTGGGAGAACCTAGAGTTTTGGTGGTTCCAGACCAGTCCCTCCTACCTACGCAGATCCAACCATCTCTTAAGCTGGGAGAGCAGTTGAGTTTCCTATCCTCTAGGGCTCCCAAGAGACTGTGCCTAAGAACAAGAGCCCAGCTCAGTGGTGTTGCAGGCAAGACTGGATGGAACCGGACTTAGGTCCTCCATTGTATGCCTATGGTTTCATTTCCAATGCACTTAGGGTCTTAATCACACTTAGGATATCATGCCATGTGCATATCAGGCTGATTTACTTGTACTCACTCTAGTGGAAATGTTAGTTCTCATGAAACACAGGCTTGAGGGCTGGAGGTCATTCCTAGAGAGCAAGGTAAAATTGCTTTCTAACTTTATCTTCCTGTTGCCTCCTCTATGAAGATAAAGGAGGCCAGAGACATTCCACAGAGTGAGGAAAAGCCCATGAGGGTGCAGTCTGAGCCCTTCCTAGGGATCAGAAGACAAAGTCAAGGGCTGAGCCCTAGTATGTTTGCAGGGCTGGCTTCTGGAGGGGACATGGCAGCTAGTTGTGCCCAGAGGCTGTACATGTCCTTCTCATCTGCACTCAGAATACCCAATATTCAACTGTCAAGAGTTCCATTCCTTTGGGTTTGGGGGCTCTGTGAGAATTTTCAGAAACTCCATGGTGTTAGCTCTGAGAATATTCTTCCCATGCTTTCTGCTGATCCCGTGTGCTCCTCTCCATTCGAGGGTCCTGTGTTGATAAATGCCCCTCAGCCCTCCTGAGACAGAGACTTCCTAGATAAAAGGACCCCTATAACAGGACCCATGAACCAAAGGAGCATCCAGGTCAATCTGAATGTCCTTATTTCTCCAACTCCTGAGAGACATGTTTAGATGAGTTAGGGAAAGATGAGTTCAGATCAGTTCGCTATGAAAAGGAATGCGATGCAGGAATTGCTCTTACTCTACCTCAAAACAGCACATGTGCAGGATCAACCAACAAGGTGAAGCCTGACCCTCCCAGGAAACATAATCCTTGATTTCTTATGCTCTGAGCTCCTGGGATGCACGCTCCAGAGAACCCATGAGCAACTGAGTTCTATAACCAAGCTACCAAGATGTTCAGTGAGGGTTTCCTTCATCTCCACAGTGATATTAGGAGATTAGATCTGGAATTTCTCAATCTTGGAGGAGACCTCAGAGATGGTCAAGATCAGTGGAATTCTGTGTGTGTGTGTGTGTATTTTAGCAACAGAAACTTTCTCCCTCTTCCCCTGTCCAAAAGTATCTTATGTGGAATCCCAAAATATTAAACAGATAAAGGGGGGGAAATCTCACCGAAATGAGCATGGGGTGGGGGACTAGAATCTACTCAACTGGTCCCCTCTTCAGTGGCCCTCAAGGCACTTCTTTGAATACAGGGCTAAACCTGCTCTTGCTTCATGTTTCCATTTTACAGATGAAGTCATTGAAGCTCACAGTGATAGCTTAGCCTCACATGGGACCATGCACATAGGAAATGTCCAACAAATAAATCAAACACATCAAAATTCTAACTATGAGGTAGAAGAGTTAAGCCAAAAGAGCCAGAAATGTGCTGTGGCTGTGGGCTTCTGCCTTCCATGGAAAGGAAAAGAACTTTGGCTCTCCCCTCAATTTTTCCAGCTTTCAGGACCCAGCTTCTTTCCTTCTAGGCTCTCACTGCTGTTTACATAGCATAACCGGGGTTGGGATGAGCCCACAGGAAGGGACTCTCCTTCTGTGCTAATGCAGGAAGGAACGTGGCATCGATCTATCTGCAGTTATAAGCTCAATGTGTTTCCCTTGAATTTTTAGAAAACCAAAGGTACTTTGAAAGTGCAATAGAGCTTCCAATTAGGCATTTAAGTTCCCCATTTCTATTTCCTTAATGACTTGACTTGCTCTCTTGCTTTATGAAATGAAAATAGCTTTATTTGGGCTCAAGGATGCAGCTTTATTGCATGCTTAATATGCTTTTACAATAAGTTCCTGCCTGTCTCTAGCCTGTGCAATGGGCGGAATAATGCATTTCCATGCTTCTTTCGCCTATGTATCCATTGTCATTTGCTCCAGTCCCATATGCTAACTGAGGGCAGGGCAGTCTAAGTAGAAGTGTCCAGAAGCCTGGTCTTTAGGCCTCCAGTAGGAAAGGCATCCTTGCAGAGAGGGCACTGGCCCCAAAGCCCTGCTTGTGGGGGAGGGTATGGGATTGTGAACTTACTGAGTGCTGAGTGGTGGAAAGCAGTGACGGGGCTGGTGCAAATCATGCAAAAGAGTTGAAACAGACATGGGGGACAAGGAAAAGTCACTGGAAGGATATCAGCTGAGTTTTAAGAAAGAAATAGCAGGAATGAAGAATCAGTCGCTGTGAAGGTGTAAGGTTAGGGTTAAGTAGTTCTTTCTTCACTGGAGAAATAGACCTGAAAATAAAAGATGTGCCCACTTCCAGGGTTATTCAGCGAGTACTGCACAGAGCCAGACCCCCAGGTTCCAGAAAGCCAAAAGTCATCTCCTCCCTGGCTTTTCGGTTTTCAGAAAATGTCAAATCAACTGTGGCCCTTTGAGTTGTTCACAGCCCTGGGCAGCAGTTTTGGAAACCCCTGCAGAAGATCTTCAGAAGTTCTCGTCTGCCCAAATCTTACCCTCCCTCGAGCTCTGTGCAAGCCCAGAAGCCTTCTGAGGACATCCCAGCCAGTGCTCTGTGCACCTGCTAATGTTCTCAGTCTGTACTGTGGCTCCACAGCTTTCCTTCATGTCGTGCATGAGATGGTGCAGTTTTCTTCCCCGGCTGCCGTGGTGAACAGCTGGGCACAGGCTAGACTTCCCAGAAGTGTGCCACTTGATTCACAGGAAGTGCAAGTGTAGTGTGGGGAGAGCTGGCATCAGTGCAGTCCTTTTTGCCGTCTTGGCTGGCAGCAGCAGGCTGGGAATGCCCCAGGTTTCTGGTTGCTACTGCCTGGGTAGGCCAGCAAGTTTTTCTCCTGGCTTGTTATGTGCAGAGGACTCTGTGGAGAAGACCGCAGCCACGGCTCTGTTGTCTGGGGTGCTTGGCAAAGTGGAGAATAGTCTCTTCTGCGTGGTCTGTGGCTGTTCTGGCTTGCTTGTCTAAATTGCCCTTGATTAGACCTGAGATTACAGAGGAGCTTGGCCATTGCCGTGAAGCAGCTGTTGCTGAAAAATAAAAAAGGGAAAGGAGATCTCACAGGGGTTGGCTACTTCTTATTTCTGGGAACACTCTGGGCCTTCCTTAAAGTGCCTCACCTGCTCAGCAGTGTTGGCTGGCCTGCTTTCCAATCTGAAGGAGACCCTGAGGTCATTGTGTCCATTCCCCTGCCTTCAGGCAGGATTAGAGATAAGCTGCCCTGCCAGAGGATAATCTCTTCTACTTGTAAAAGCTTCCAGAGCAGACCCAAATCTCTCTCTAGACCATTCATTGCAACTTTTAACAACCTTCACCATCAGGAAATTCTCCCCCTTAGCTATCCTAAATCCCTTATGCTGGGGATTAAGTTCCTTCCTTATTCTAGCCTCAGTAGCCACTGCCAAGACAGCCTGCACTGCCTAAGAACTCTTCTGATACCTGAAGATTGCATTAAATCCTGCCTGCCTGTCTTCCCCTGATGAATAATCTCTGCTTCTTTTTCTCCCAGGCCCCTGCTGCCCGGCCTGCTTATCACCTTTGAGGCTGCCCTCTGATCTCCCTCTAAGTGCCTGTCTACCTGGTGGGGAGCCAGAATCAGACTCACAAGTCTATTAAGTTTCTGACCCATCAAGTGAGAGTCTTTCTTGACCCCGTGGCATGAACATTACCTTCCTGTTCATGCACTCAAGTGGGTCTTGTGTGTTGGTGACAATCTCACTCAGAGGCTTATAGGTCACCTTTCAAACTGCTAGCATACCAGATTGTTTTTCCTTATGCCCTTGGATATTAAGGGCAAAATACATCACCTCCGCCACTAATATCACTGTCTTGTTTACTCTGCACCAATACTGACCACCACCACCACCGGAAACAAGAAGAAGGGAGAATGCAGACAATTCTGAGAGCCTGTGGCTCTTTGGCAGGTCTTGACAAAAGCCAGTAGCCTGCATTTGCAGAGATGGCCAGGTGGTTGGATGTGGGTCCTCACACCCACTCTCATGATGACCGTCTCTCCTGGTCTAGTTGCATCTCCTTCCTCTCCTTTTCTGTGCCCTCTCTGACATTCTGACCTCTGTCTCCTGTTCACAGGTGCCAGGGCCCTCACACTGTGCTCCTGCTGCCTGCCCTCCACCCTACCGACTGCCCCACTCCCACCCCACTCCAGGCTAACCCCCATTTCCTGCTTCTAGCAGGTCTCGGTTCCAAACCACTGAGCAGGTCCCGAGGGGTCTGCACAGCTGGAATGGGCTCACTCTGCACTGGGTGGACACAAAGATAGGTGAGACAGCTGCTTTCCTCAAGGAGAGTGAAGATGAGATAGGGACCTGAGACATAGGTGTGGCAAATTACAAACAGCAATCAGGATCTGACCTGCTCTTCCACCATAGGAGAAATGTCAAAAGGTGGCCCTTTGAAAAGGGCCACATGAGTTAGGTAGGCATTCAGTGCAGAGGGCCTCGGGCTGGGGGTCAGAGGAGGCTTCCTAGAGGAGGTCGGATTGGGTGTGAGCTGGGTCTTAGGAAGTAGGTGTTGGATAGGCCTTGAGTAGAGGGAGATGGGAGGTGCTTGATTGGCTCACACCTTCTGTTTTACTCCCCCCAACTCCAATCCTTCCAGTTCTTTCCATCTCTAGTTTCCAGAAGAGATCACCTTCTTCCTTTCATTCTATCAATAAATTAAAAAATAATTAATGAGCATCTTCTATGTGCTGGAACTGTTCCAGGCCAGAGGCTTCCAATAATGTGCTGAGGCACACTGGTGGACCGTGACTGGATTCAGGTGTGTGGGATTCTAATTCCCTCAGTCCCTGGGCTGGATGGACAGGTCCTAGGCTGCCCAGGGCTCCTGGCTTCTGGTCACCTCTAATTGTTTAGCAATCCTATTGCTTTCCCACATTGTGCTCTGCAGCATTCTGACTTTCTGCATGCACTCTATGTGTGTGGACGCACTGTCCTAGCCCTGGGGATACAGAGGCGGGCAGAGCTCTACTCTGGTGGGGTGTGGTAGGCAGAATTCTAAGGGGGTCCCCCAGATTCCCACCCCCTGGTGTACATGCCCTGTGTAATCCTCTCCACTTGCATGTGGATATGGACTGTGAAAGCGATGGGACAGTCACTCCCATGATTAGGTTATATTATACGGTACTGTTGACTTTAAATGCGATTATCCTGGTTGCACCTGACATGATCAGGTGATCCCTTCAAGGGGACTGGGCTTTTCCTGGCAGGAGAGATTCAAAGTGTGAGAGAGCCTCAATGTGAGGAAGAGTCTCTATTTCTGGCTTTGAAGTTGGAGAGGTCATGTCGCAAGGAATGTGAGTAGCTTCCAGGAGCTAGGGGCAGCCCCTGGGTGACAGCCAGCAAGGAAATGGGAACCCTAGTCCTACAATTGTAAGGAACTGAATCTTGCCACAACCACGTAAGTCTGGAAGAGAACCCCAAGCTCTAGTGAGAACCCTGAGCAATAGAAAACTAATACATGGGGGAATATAGAAAAAAAGTAAACGTGAAAGATGCAAATAGTGGTAAGGGTTGTGCAGAAGACCCAAACCTAGGCATGGAATGGAATGGGCACTGTAGTTACTTTAGAAGGGTAGTCAAGAAAATATCACCTCTGCGGGGGCGATGGTTAAGCTGAAGGACAAGAAGGACCCAACCTGGTGAAGATCAGGCGACAGAGCCGTCCAGGAGGAGGGAACAGCCAGGGCAAAGGCCCTGACGCTGGACAGGACTGGTGTTTTCAGGTTCAAAAAGCAGGTCAGTGTGGCTGGATGCAGTCTACAGAGACAGACACCAGTCCTGTAGGGCTGATCGTGACTGAGTGTGGAATTTGGATTTTATTTTCGATGGAAGGGAGCCAAGGAGGGTTTCCAGCAGGGGAGTGACACATCTGCACCGTCCGATTTATGTGTTTGGAAGATCTCTCCTGGTTCTGGCTGGAGCTTGGCTTGTATGGGGGAGGATGGGGCAGGGAGGCTGATGAGGGGGATGTTGCCTTGTCCTGGGAGCTGTGCTGGGGCCTGGGCTCTGGGGCCAGGACTGTAGGGGAGCGCTGAGAGATGCAGCCGGGGCTCGTTTCTCTCTTTTCGTTTTCCCCCTCTCCTTTTTCTCTTCCTTTCTTTTTTACCCCATTCCTATTCTCCCCTCCCTCTCTCCTTATAAATTTGCATACCCACCTCCAGGTATAGCCTCATCTGAGCAGAGTGGAAGGCCCATTTTCCCTCCTGCTGGGGGCCGAGCACAAGGAATGGGTATCTGGGATCTGGATAAACATAAGGCGGGCAAGTGGGAACGATCCATGGGGCCTGGCTCTCTGGGGGTGGGGCAGTTCCCTTCCCAAGGCTGGCAGCTTTGTGGGCACAGCTCAGGCGAGGCCCACCCCTGGGCGTGGAGAGTCCTGGTCACACATTGCTGGTAGTCAGCTCCTTACACCTCAGTCTTCTCTCTCCTTAGAGGGACTTGAGTGTAGAAATCACACTTTCTGTATCTTGTTGCTGGTGCTAACCCTATTCCCCCTGAACTCTGAGCATAGTAGGTCCTTGATCTGTGCTTGGTGATAGATGATGACAAAGTTGTTCTCAAACTAGTGTTCGTAGAACTGACTGTGTGACCATGTGCCAATTTCATCATTCCTTCATCCCTTCATTTATTCCGTAATTATTTGAGTGACTACTATATGCCCTGCCTTGTACTAGGGGCTGTGGATACCATCAAACAGGCAGAGGGTGCACTTTTCCTTTAAGGAATTTATATTCTTAAAGGGGAGAGAGATTTTTAAAAAAATATAAAAACAGTGAATTAAAGGCAACAAAAGCAAATGGAAGTGAGTGCTATGAAGGAAATAAACAAAGAAATTAAATGCTCGGCCTGGAGACTCCCAGAAGGACTAACTCCAAGTTCTGGAGGTACAATTTAATGAACGAACAAATGCACGAATCGATAATTTCCCTGCCCCTGGATTTGTTGTATTCTGCTCAATTTCTCTTCTCTGAGTCTGTTTCTCCTGGGAGGAGAACTGTGAGGGGGGGCAGTTATTCAGGAAGGGGTTCAAGGAGAGGGTAGCCAGCTCTAATTTGCATTTTGGAGCAGTATGGCTGCAGTGGGAGCCGAATGGCCCGTTAGGATGGAGGCTTGTCCAGTGTCAGAAGGTGCGGTGATGGGACTTCAGTTAAGAAATAGGACGGGGCTGGCCCGGTGGTGCAGTGGTTAAGTGTGCACGTTCTGCTTTGGCAGCCCTGGGTTCGCCGGTTCGGATCCCAGGTGCGGATATGGCACCGCTTGGCAAACCATGCTGTAGTAGGTGTCCCACATATAAAGCAGAAGAAGATGGGCATGGATGTTAGCTCAGGGCCAGTCTTCCTCAGCAAAAAGAGGAGGATTGGCAGCAGATGTTAGCTCAGGGCTAATCTTCCTCAAAAAAAAAAAAAAGGTTAAGAAATAGGAGGAAAAGACGGGTTTGGGGGACACTTAGGAGACACAGAGATCAGGTATGGAGGTTTACTGGTTAAGGGAGAAGGAGGTAAAGGTCAAGGGTCAAAGCCCATATCCAGGTCTCTCTGGTTTGGATAACTGGTTGGCTGGAAATGCTAATTTATTAAAATGAGACATTAAAGATTAGGAGCAAGTGGGGGTGGGTGCTGTGAGAATTTTAGTTGTTGATACGTTTTGTTCAAGCCCCTTGTCTGACAGGAAGTTGTCACACCTGTGATGTGTTCAGGCCCGAGAGCCGGGCTGGAGGCACAGGTGTGGAGTTACCAGTGCAGACCCTGGAAGTCGGGGAAGTGAAGGAGCCGAAGGAGAGTGGGGACCCACTGCCGAAGAACCAAACTTAAAGATGGGGAAATAGAGGAGCTGGCAAAGGAAAAGTTAAATGTTCAAGAGAGGGTTTAAATAAGGGAAAAATAGACTTGTCTTCAGAGGTGGGGGAGGGGTGGAGCTGGAGCACAGGTGATGCTGTCGGGTGGGAGGGCCAGGCTTCCAGGGGAGGGGGCTCAGCTAGATCTGTAGATACATGGGGAGGAAAGTGAGGGCACCCATCTGACGCTTCTATTTTCACCGTTGGGAGGAGGTGAGGTAATCTCTTGCTTATGACTCGTCTTTTTTTTTTAAGTGAAACTCCAGCACAGTAAGATGTTCACAGGAAGGAGTCTGCAGAGCTGGAGAGAGGTTGAAGGCGTGGAGAGAAGGCAGAGACGGAAGGGGGGTGTGGGGAAGAGGGTTGCCTCTCCCAGGTTTTCAGAAGAAAAGGGTAGGTAGAGATGCAGGTGGAGTATACACTGTGTGTATGTTGTCTGTGTGTTGTGTTTGTGTCTTGTTTGTTTTTGCATTGCTGGTTTTGTGTTGTGTGTGTGTGTGTGTGTGTGTGTATGTAAGTCAGAGGTTCAGGAGTTCACATTTGCTACATTTTCTGGGAAGTCAGAGGCAAGCTCATCTGAGAATGATGCAGAAGGCAGTGGGAAAAGGGTGAACGAGGGAGGATGCTTGAAGGATTCTCCCTATGGAGGAGGAAGGGGGGAGCTGGCAGGAGCTTTTCTGGCAGCACTGAGGGGTCATTGCCATGGGCCACAGGGCCACAGGAATGACTCCAGGTCGTACTGAGTGGCCAGGTTGGGCCTGTTGTATGAAGTCCTTCCGAATCTAAAACTGAGCAGGCTGAGAAGTTCAGAACTTTTGACTCCAGAGCGCCTGCGTCCTTCTTAGCCTCCAGGAGGGGAGAAAGGGGAGGTGGTGGTGGCAGAGGGCAGCCTGAGTCACTGCTTTCCTGGGTGAAGAGTCGGGAGGAGACCACCCTGCGAGTTTTTAAGATAAGCCCATGTGAATCTTTCTTTCTGTCTCCATTTTCGTATTGCTTGTCTCACCACCTGCCCCATCCTCTTCCCCAAATCTGTTCCATAAATAATTAATGACTGCGACAGCGGGTTCTGTTCCTATAACTGAAGACACCTTTTGGCAGCTTTGAAACTCTTGTGTCTTTCTTGGCTTCACAAGCTAAGCTGCTCACCTTGTGTCTAAAACTGTGGCTCCAGACAGTTTTCTCTGAGTGTCTTTGCACTGTGTTTGGCAAGTGATCATGGCTGTCATTAACATCATGGCTGTGAACCTAGGCCGTCTGCAGAAGAGGAAGTCTAGTGACATTGAGTTCTGGGGACCAGCGATGGGTGGTAGGGTGGGAGGAATTTAACAGAGTGGGAAGGGGCCAGATTCAATACAAAACTCTAGATTGCCTGTTGTAGAAGTATGTTGTCTTAGGTCAGGTTCCCTAGAAGCAGAGCCTGAGATTCTTGAGAAAGCGATTTATTGAGGGGGTGCTCTTAGGAGCAGGAGAGCGAGGGAAGCAGGATAGGGCCGGGGAAGAAGGCTAAGGAGGGATGTGGTCCCAGCTGCACACTGGTTTCCTCTGGTCCCACAGTGACCTCTGGAGTGTGAATTGCACCCCAGTGTTGGACTCCTGCGGGGCCTTCCCTCGGGACATGGGGAGACTGGCTGTGAATACCCCCGATGTCCCCACTTAGACCAGGGTAAGTCTGGGAGCACCAACAGTTTCCACTACTGTGTCCATTTACTTTGTTTCCTATACTGAAGTCATTCATTTATTTATTCATTCATTCAACAAATACCTACTGTGACTGGCTCTGCCCTTTACCCCTATATTTCTGGCTGTTTCAGGACACATTTTCTGTAAATCCCATACTAGTCACTGAGCCAAAGGATTTTATGCTCTCAGAAGTGCCAAGAAACCTCTCTTTTGTCTTTGAGTACCTGTTGGCGTGGGTCGTCAGTGTATTTCTCGGCATTTGCACCCCATCTAAAATAAGTTCACACATCTCAATGGGATGGAGAATGGAGAGAATGGGAGAGCACTGCACCTCAGGAGGAGGGAGAAGGAAGGACAGGCTGAGAAAGGGAGAGGCCAAGGCCCCCATGCTGGCTTCCCAGTCCTTCCAGCTGTTGCACATGGACCACACTCGGGATGGGAAAAGATAAAGAAGAGACAGCTTTTGTGGATGGATCCCACCTGTTTGGCATGAATGATGGAGAATTCAGATGCTGGTCCAAGGCCACCCTCAGGGTTTGTTGCTATGGAAGCTCCTACTTAACACAGAGATGCTGAAACTTTATGAACTCATCACTGCACTTTGTATGATGTCAAAGAGAGGCCATCACATTGTCACTCACTTCCCCACTGTGATCCCAGAACCCCCAGCTGTAAAATTGAAGCATCCGGTTACTTGATCTTGAAGTTTCTTCTCAGAGCTGAGAGCCTCTTCCTCAATGATTCCAAACTCAAATGACTGAGAACAATTAATCTGGGCCTGAGGGCACATATCTACTGCTATGTCAGGAGACTCCGTAGGTTCAATGTTTTATCTACAACTGGGATTGAGCAATGATGGCATGCTGCTTGGGTTTTGGGGGAATTGAAATGAGCTTGAGAGGACCCACAATTGTGTTGGAATCAAGACTTGCTCAACTTGAAAGGCTGGATAAATGGACCAAAACCCAAAGATAAAATGCTGCATTTTTAGTTAAAAATTCATGATTACTCAAATACAGATGAGATAAACCTGGCCCAGGAGCAGTCCAAGTGAAAAGACTTGGGAATTTTAGTTCAGGATATATTTATTTATAAGTTCTGTAAATATTAATTGAGTGCCAGGCACTGTTCCAGGAGCTGAGATCACGGGAGTGAATAAGATGACATCATCTTTGTACAGCTTACATTCTAGTGTTGCAATGTAATACACAATATGCAATGCAAATAAGTAGGTTAGATGATATGACCTGGCAGTAGTGGGCGAGAGGAAGGGAGAAAGCAGGACAATGGTGTTATTTCCAATGGGGGAGTCAGGGAAGACTTCCATGAGGTGACATTTGCCCCATTAGCTGTTTGACATGGCTGCTAAAAAGCTATTGAAATCCCGGGTCCTGTGACGAATTAGTCCCGCTAATTCGAGTGACCTGCTTGGACCTCCACCTATTTGAGTTCACCTGACCTCCGGCTGCAGGCTCAGCCCTCCAGGCCAATCTGGGCCTTTCAGGAAATTAGCAAGGCAGCCTGTCTGACCTTGGCCTCGTTCAGTAAATCTGCATCTTGTTGGCTCTTGTGAGCCATCACTCATTGCTGGACACCGTGCCACTCACCACTTCCAACACTGCCACCCCCATCTGTGATAACACTCCAGACACTTGGCACTGGCTGGATTTCCCCAGCTCCATGTGGGGTCACCCACAGTGCCTGAATGACCCGGTGCCCCTCAACGACCCAATCTGAGCTTTTCCACTCCCTTTGCTGTTTCAAAGTGTTCTGTTGGCATTGGCTCCAGAATACGATTCAAAGGGAACATTTTCTGTTTTATTGATGTTCGTTTTCCTAAGTTTTCACAGTGTGTGGCATAAATGCTAATTTTTCTAGGTGGGAAAAAAGTTTTCTCTCAAACTTCTTGCAATTTTATTAATAATGTAGCAAATGAGACGACATATTCTGAGGGCTTAGTCGATCCCAGGGAGGCAGCCTGGGCCTCTGAGCGTCCGCCTTCTTCCTCCTGCTGACTCGGGCTCTCCCTTGCGTGGGTTGCTGAGGCGCTGAAGAGCAGAGGGCAGGGGGAATTATGCATGAGCAGAGAGAGGAGACGCTGACCTTCTGTGTTTAAAGGTTAAAATGATTTCTTGGGAAATGAAGCAAACTCACTAATCAGAAGCTGTTCTGAATTTTTCTACGAAAATTAGGCCCTGTGACTCTCTTCACAAGCTCTATCTGTGAGGATATATATATATATATATACACATATATTTAACAGCTAAGTCAAGTTCAGCCTAAATTGACTGAAAACACCTACTATGTTCCCAGACCTGGGATGAGTTAGGCTAAAAAGGACACAAAGAAGTAAGTCAAACCCTTGGTCACGTATAACTCAAATAACTTGAACTTGCCATTAGCCGTCTTTTAGCTCCACGCTCCTTAAAAGGAATGAGATAGTTCTTCTTATTCCAGGGATTTAGTGAAAAGCAAACAAGATCAGAGCACTTCATGGAGTCTACCCTCTTTCCCTCCTTCCACAGCCACATGCTGGTGGTGAAGCAATGCTTCGGGTGAAGGTCAAGGGCACCATGAGGACTTAGCCGTTAGGCTGGATTGGAGAAAGATAGAGGAATTGCTTGGAACACAGGAGCCAAACACATACTGGGTACGTTCTCTGTGTCCAGCACTATGGTGGGCACTTGAACATACATACAGGTAAGATGCAGCTTCTGCCTTCTAAGTTATAGGCCCAATAAAGATAGAGACCTATCTCTCTTGTTCTCTGCTGTATTCCCAGAACCTAGAGCAGTGCCTGGCACTTAGTATAAACCTAATGGTGTTTGATGAATGAATGAATGAGTTTGTAGTAGAGAGGGAGGTAGACATGAGTATAAATATTATACATGCAGTTCTTATACTGTGCGTATGCGTATTGGGCCACAGTGGGGGCACTAAAGAGACAGAGGTTTGTTTCTTGTTGGGTGGGAATGAAATATAAGAAAAGACTTCACAGGTATATCAGGAAGAATTCTTAGTTTTAGACAACAGAAATTAACTCTGCTAGATTAAGCAGAAAAATGAATTTATTAAAGAAGAGTTTGCTTACAGAATTTCTAGGACTGCAGAAATACTAGGCTTGATACTGTCGACCCAGGATCCATGTTCAGAGTTGCACAACCGAGTTGTGTGGTCTGCAGGAGATGTAATTGCCCCTTTGCTGGACACAACCATGGTGGCCTTCACTATTGACACCACAGTGCTCAGCACTGCCACTAGGGCCTGGACATCGCTGTCCCCACCCTCACCAGAATGAATTCTGTGCTGTGTATCTTTCTACATGCTGCTGGCCTCAGATTCAGAATGTGACTTGGGTTCATCTGACTGGGGAAGCTGAGGTCACCTTAGACATCCTGCATCCTAGCTGCAAGGGAAACTGGGAAAGTGAGCATCTGGTTTGTATTCTTTTCCCAAAAACTCATGAGGTGAGGGATTTGTGAAACGTGGAAGGGCGTCCAAAGGCGTTAGGTGGCCAAGAAGAAAGATAAATGTTACGATAGGATAGACCGTCTTAGTTTGCCAAGGGTAAAGTTGGAGGTGTGGTGGGGGCAGATTAAGTAGAGCTTTGTATGTCTTCTTTAAAAGTTTGGACTCTTACCCATAAACAATTGGGAGCCACTAGGGAGTTTTAGGCAGTGGAGCCACATGGTCAGATTTGCATTTTAGAATGACGACCCTGAAAGCAGAGTGGAGAGGATGGATGGGAAGGACTGGGGCCGAAGGCGTGATGACTAGCTTTTGGGGAGGAGAGAACAGAGGAAGGCAGTTCTGGTAAAAGCTGATGGGGGCCTGACATAGGCAGAAGCAATGGAAGGGGAGATGGTGGGATGGCAGGAGGGATGTTCTGGAAGAATGAAGGAGAAGTTGTCAAGGATGACTCCTGGGTTTCTGCCCTGGGTGGGCTGGGAGGGTGAGGATGGATCCATTTGAGAGAGGTAGGCGAGGATAGGGCTCTGAGAGACTGAAAATGCCAGAGAGAGAGAGAACCTGAGAGGGAGAGGAAATCTTGAGCAGAGAGGATGACGCAGTTTGAATGGGGGAAGCTTTGCCTTTTCCTCAGAGGCCAGAGGGAAGAAGGAAGCTGGGTGTATATGTAGATGCATTTTTAGATATGGGTTCATGGGTTCAAGGTTGAGGGGGAGTTCATGCCTGAGGGACTCAGCATTTTCCCGGTTCCTTGAACCGCAGGCCAGCCTGCCTACATCCCCTGAATGGATTCTCTCCCTTTCCCTCTCTATCTAGCACAGGGGTCAGAGAACATTTTCCTAAAGGGCCAGATAGCAAATATTTTCAGCTCTATGGATCATAAGGTCTCTTATGAGACTCTAGGGTTGTGGAGCAAAAGCAGCATAGACAATCCATAATGGACAGGTGAGGCTGTGTGCCAATAAACCTTATTTGCTAAAACTAGCCCAGCCATAGTTTGTGGACCCCTCGTCTAGCTGATTCCTGCTCATCCTGAGCCTCCTGGTAAATGCTGTCATTGCACTTCATGATTTTCCTTCAAGGAACTCATCTCAACTCTCATTATTCATCCAGTTGTGTGCTGAGCATCGACTCCAGAGTTAGAGCCGAGGTAGGGGCTGTGCCTGTCTTGTTTGCGTGGATCTCAGAGCTCATGCAGGTGAGGACGAGCATGTCTCTGGTGCTCTCTGTGCTGGCCTCTGTCCTAAGTGCCCTACATTCACCGATTCACTCAAGCCGCACAGGAATGGCAGTAGGCAGACACTGCTGTTATTCCCCTTTCACAGATGTGGAAGCTGAGATTCAGAGAGGCTAAATAATTTGCTTGAAATCACACACTTGGAAAGCAGAGATTTCGACTTAGTCTGGCTTAACTGAGTAACTTGTTAGCCACAGTACCATTCTGCCTCTTGGTAAGTCGCTGGTGAAAGGTGAACTGAGTGAATCAGAAGTCGAGTTTCTCACCTGGTAGGAAAGGGGGCAGGGTGAGGTAGGGCTCCCTTGGGGAGGATGATGGAAACCTGGCATTGTCCCTGTGGGGAAGGAAAGTGGGAGCTCCTGTGGCCATGCAATGGCTTTGCCCCGCGGTCCAGGTGAGCATGGAGGACTCCACCAGCTGTGGCCTTTCCTCTAAAGATGTGTAGCAGCTGATGTGGGGAGACGCAGCCTGAGGTCTGGGTTAGACAGGTTGGGGGTTTGCTGATAGGTTATCTGGGATCAGAGCAGCATCCTGAAGGCAGTTGGAGCCTGGATCAGATCGCCCTGGGAATGGGTTCTGGCTTGGGCATTTACTAACCTTGTGATGTGGACACCTTGCATAACTTCTCTGGGCCTTAGTTTTCCTATATACGAAATGAAGAGAATAAGACCTATGCCACAGTGTTTTGGTGACAATAAGAGCAAATTCATCTGAAGGTGCTGGCCTGTAATATGAGCTCAACAAATCGGCCCTGCTCTCCCTCTGAGAACTTTCTATCCACTAGGCTTTATGAGAGCAATGTCTGGTCCAGGATATTCAAGCCATACCTCGAGAAGCTGCCCCTTCTCCTGCCCCACCATATGCCTATGCCCCTCTCTTCCTGGCTCTAACTAGGTAGCACCTAGTACAGACTACTTTCTGCCTACCGTGTGCTTTGGGCTCATGTTGGTGTTGTATCAAGGTGTGATGTGGGTGTGAGCCAGAAGAAGTGCGTACCATTTGCCTCTTCTTTGTGTGGGAGGGCTGGGCACATTCCCACGTGTGACACACGTATATATACATTTGTATATATGTAGGTATTGCTCAAATGACAACCTTCAGTTCCTTATGGTTGAGGCAAGTTTCTTTCATGACATTATCAATAACTAAAAATTAAAAGGTAACTGAGGAGCAATGTTGATCACGTCTTTGGAGAGTAGGGATCATGATTTATGACAAACTCAGGGACAAGATGGGTTGAAACAAACTGAAAGGACAAGTCACATTTGATAAGATGAATTTTAGCAAAGGTAAAAGCAAAATAAAGCAATTTTTTTTTAAGATTCATATAATAAATTGTGCAAGTCCCTGGGAGAAGGACAAGAAGCTGAATAACTGATAGCTGTTTGGGTGAAGAAGCCCTAGGTGTTTGGTTGACTGAAAGCTCTTTCTGTGTGAGAGACTGCAGGCTTGGACTTAGCCTTTGCCCCTGGTCTTCCTCTGGAGCCCCCTCCACCTAAGCTAATACGGTGATGCTGAGGTCATGGAATTCCTGACATGGTGCTTTTCTTCCTACATTATCTTCCCTTGATAAAGAAACTGTGAGTCCACAGATCCAAAGTAATATATCTCTGATGACAGATTTCCAGACCTTGTGGGAGTCATGGAGTCTCCAGATCAACAATGCGATCTTTGGCTGCAGTAGTAAAGGTACGTGGTCAGACCTTACAAGGGTGACTGTCCTATTGTAGTCTGTACTGGTGGAGCCACATCTGGAGAATTGCACTCAATTCTGGGTACTGCAGTTATAGAGTGCATTGTCCAACTTGAGTGCATGGGGAAGAGTCAAGGAAATCAAGAGGATGTGGAATACAATTCTCCACGTCTCTTGCATTTCTGCCCATCTTCTGAACAACAGGCATTGACACCTTTTTGCGGACTATCTTTTCAAGGGTGTTTACAGCTGCAGCAAACAGCTTTGTAAGATAGAGATATGACATCACTCCAAGGCAGAGGGCAGATCTGTTTCCTGACCAGGATGATAAAGACAGTGCTTCCTGCCACACCATGACGAATAAAGTTCTTTGTCTCTGACCTGAAAGTCTTGGGTCTTTGACTAGCATCTATGAATCTGTGGTAGGCTAGCTTGTTAGCTGGCAAGCAGGGAAAACCTTCGATTCTTCATAGGTCTCAACAATGAGATGACTCAGAATATTATATGAGGAGAATTGATGGAAACTTTTAGCCAAGGAGAGAGGAGTCACAGGGCGATCAAGAGTTGTTTTCAAATATCCGAATAGATCATGTGAAGAAGTGCTTAGACTTCTGTGTGTTCCAGAGAACAGCACTACGACTGGTCGATAGAAACTTCTTGATTAACAATTTGGCTTAACTCAAGGGAATCCTTTCTTGTGGAGATGCACGGCAGAGTTCTGAGATGTTTGTGGGTAGGGAGTGCTCATCAGCACATGTTGGAGACATTTTGGGAGGGAATTTTTTTACTGTGTCTTAGGGTGGAATAAACAATCTGTGAGACCCTCGTTGTGATGTATTTTTGAAAGTCAACGATACTCCTCATGTTTAGAATTTCATCAGCTGAGAGACATTATTTTGGATCTTTGATCTCACAGTGCTACCTCTTCAAGTGAAAATGCTCCTGGAAGCTAGGTGCCCTGTTGTAAAGTTTATGACTTAACATCAGGACTCTTGGCTTGGACCAAAGGGAAGCACAGAGAAGGAAGGAGGGTAGCATAGGCAGATGGTACTGGTAACCATTCCGTGAACAGGGGCCAAGATCTTTGCCTCCTCCAGTCTTTATAAAATTAACTTCTCCCTTCCCTCCAACCCTTCAGATTGGTTTGCCTTCTGATTTTATTATCATCGGCAAATAGTAACTGAGTGCGTAATGTGTGATATTTACAGAAGGAATTAATAAAATACAAAATGTAATCTTTGACTTTTATATAATTTAATTCTTTCATTCATTCTGCAAACTACTACTGAGAACCTACACTGCACTAAAATACAGAAGTGAATAAAACATAGTTCATTCCTTAAAGAATCCACAGTTTATTTGGGAAGACAGGATCAATACACTGGAAAAAATGTCTAAAATACGAGTACATATGATGAGTAGATGGGATACAAATTGATGAGGTCTGCCTGTTCAAAGACATTAGCCTTGCCCCCAGAACTCCAAGAGAATCATGTGGTTGTTACCTCCATGTCCTCCTGGCGGTGAAGCAAGAAAGAAAGCCTCATGGGCTGGGGGAGGGAGGGCAGCTTTCTGGGGAGGGGGTGAAGAGCATGCTGCTGCAGTAGCTTTGGAGTGGGAAGGAAATTGATGAAAGAGAGTTTTAATAAATATTACTGTAAACTATGCTTTTAGAGACCTTTTCATGCCCTTTGAGAGATGTGAGTAGAAAACGAAATTCTTTTTTAATTACTTTGGGTGGGTGAAATTTACTCCTTGAAATCATCCCCACTCTGGGATAAAACTTTCTGGTTACAATTGATGTGGATAATGCTGAAAAGTATTATCATGGTAGACCTCATGGTGGAAATGAACTGGAGCTTGATTTCCAGGGATGGGTGGGAGAAGCCAGGCAGACAGAAGGGTGAAGGCAAGGCCTTACATGGCGGAGGGCTAGGGGATGACGTGTGGAAGACAATAGAGAAAGTGCTGGAGGGGAAAAGCTCAGGGCATCTCCAGAGGCTAGTGGAGGGCCCATGTAAGGAGCGTGTGGGGATGCCAGCCCAGCTCATCCATCTGCTTCTCTGAAAGCTGTCCTTCATCCACCAAGACTTTCTCCTGTATTTCTCAAAGTATGTCGTCTATAGAGAATCAGTCTGCCCAGGGCATGAAGTGATGGTGTGCCCCTTCCTATCTCCCCGGCAGTGTTGTCTCTTCTAATGAAATCCTACTACTCTCTCCTCGAGTTTCTCCAACTGTGGACTTGGCTATAAGAATGCTTGCACCCTGTTTTGACTCATATCAGGCTTCAAGTCTCACAACTAGGGCTATTTCTTAAATGACAAAGACAGAATTCAGAGTCACATAAATGAATAAAATATTTATGATGAACCTGAGAAGTAAGTTTAATCACATACATCTCTTTCCTCTTGTGTATTAATTAATCCTGATGAATCCCGCTACCTCTTTTTTCCCTGGCTACATCTAAATTGCTCAGAAAAGGCATGTTTGTGGAAGACAGGCTGAGGGAGTGTTTTGGGATCATCTTAAAAGAACAAGCCCTAAATATTTCGAATTGAGTCATGAGTATGGCAGATCCATCATCAGAGAATACAATTATGTTGACTTCATGAGAAACATCCATTTTTATGTACTTAAAAACTTCCCTGAACTCACTCTGTTTGGTCTCTGAGACCTTCTTTTATTACAGAAGTCCGGCAGGATGGGTCAGGTTGGAATCCATCATAATGAAACCCTAAGATATCCCATCAGTACCTACTAAGTCATAATCAAATTGTCTGGATATTTTATGCCAGAGGATGAGGACAGAACGGGGAGAGGTGCCAGGAATTATGACCCCCTTTCATAGCTCTGGCAACTGCAATAAATCTTTTTCTATAGTTAGACAATGGATTTTACTCTGAAGATGAAGAAAAGCAACACCAACACCAACACAATCTGTCCACCACTGAGATGAGCGGCTGCAGGTGAATCTTCCAGAACTTAACTTCTGTATTTTCTTCTCATTTTGATTCATAAAATTTCCCATAATTTCCAGGGTAGCTTTTGATTTGGTTTCCTTTTTCTGGTGATTTAACTCTTGTTCAAAGTGAAACATAGTTTTTGATATCCATTTCCAGAAAAAAGATAATCCGATTCAGGAGGCAATATCTTAAGTCTTTTTTGGCTGCTGCAACAAAATACCACAGATTGGGTAGCTTATAAGCAACAGAAATTTGTTTCCCACAGTTCTCCAGACTGGGAAGTCCAAGATCCAGGTACCAAGGTGGTCCCATTTGGTGAGGTCCCTCTTTCCGGTTCATAGCCAGCACCATCTTGCTATGCCCTCACTTGGTGGAAGGGGCTAGGGATTTCTCTGGAGCCTCTTTTATAAGGCACTAATCCCATTCATGAACACTCCACTCACATTATTTAAAAACCTCCCAAAGTTTCCGTCTCCTATTACCATCATCTTTGGGGGTTAGCATTTCAACATACAAATTTTGGGAGGACACAAACATTCAGACTATAAAAGGCAAATAGTGGCCAGAAGACCTCGGGGGAAATAGTAACAACATCCCTAACTTCAGGTTTCTCCAAATGTGATGAAAGAGGTCTGGGGGTGTAGGAAAGCATGTTGTGCAGGAAAAAGGACATCTATTTCAGTACAGCTGGAAAGGTACATGCGTGGAGTGGATGATGGGAGAAATAGCAGGAATGAGGAGCAGGGGCCAGAGCTCAGAAGACATGTTATGCCAGCAGTTCTTAAGTCAGGCTGCTGATGAAAATCTCCTGGGGAGGTTAAAAAAAATACCATTGGGAAGTCCTACTTCAGACTGATGTATTTTTAATAATTTATGCCTTAGAGTGAATTAATTCAATTAGATGGCTTTCCATCTAAACTGTTGCTGAGACCACTGAATAAACAGAACTTTGGGGGAGTTAGTTAACCTTGGAGCATTGATTAATTAATTAATTAAGCAACAATTTGTGTTATTTTTCTACATAGTGTGCTAGAATGAAGAGATAAGGAAGTCCTCGTCCAATACTTTGAAGAACTCACCCATCAGTGGAGAGTATATGTAAATAAACAGATATTTTGCAATAATGCTCAAAAATTGTTCTCTAGTCAGAGGGAACCCTGGTTCCTTCCAGTACAGTGTCTTTTACATTCATCCCTTTGGCTCTCATAATGACCTTTGGACACCAACCATCCCCTTGGGTCTTGAAGAGCTGTGTTCTGGTAAGGTGTGGATGGAGTGAGGGGATGGAGGGTCTTTCCACATGTGAAACACATAGGCAGATACAGGAAGTCATGTTCTGAAGGGGTGATAAGGCTGATCCAAGGAACTTGGTAGAGTTTGACAGCCAAGGTTGGCATCAAAGAGAGTGGAAGAGGCTTGAGAACTAGGTCACTAGTGTATAGGGACAACTGGAAACAGCAGGCCAGAGAGGGCTCGGAGATATGCTGGAAGGATAGTTCTGTTTTAGGGTTTCTCCTAACAGCTGACATGGGCTTGCCAGGTGCATTTAAAGGGCTGAAATAGAAGGGGTACTAATTGCCACATGTATTACATTGTCTCTTTGGGAAAATGCATTCTGTATTAGGAAAGGAAGTAAGGTGGAAACCAAAGACATTTAGACTCATACAAAAATGGTCGCATTATTGAGGCTTTTCTTTTGCTTCATTAAGTAAATGGAATGACAAGGTAGCAATGTGATATGATTACTTGACTTTTCTGCTTATAGGCAAGGAAAGGAGAACTCATTATTTCATTTACCATTGGACATATTTCAAGAATATGTTAATCTACTTTTCTGCCTTGGTAATGGAGTGGAGTGGATATAATGGAATATTTGTTTCCCTTAACCTCAATGGCCTCACTTTTTGATGTTTTAATCATTAATCTCCTGGTATTATTTAATAATTATATCATATATGAATCTTATCTCCTCACTATGGTCTGAATGGCTATATCCCCCCCAAATTCATATGTCGAAATCCTAACCCCCAAGGTAATGGTATTAATAGGTGCAGCCTTTGGGAAGCAATTAGGTCACAAAAGCAGAGCCCCCATCATTGGGATTAGTGCCCTTATAAAAGAGACCCCAGAGAGCTAGCTTTTCCCTCCCACTGTGTGATGGCACAGCAAGATGGCACCATCTATGCATCAGAAAGTGGGTCTCACCAGACAACAAATGTTCTTGTGCCATGATCTTGGACTTCCCAGCCTCCAAAACTGTGAGCAATAAATGTGGTTTATCAGCCATCCAGTTGAGGGTATTTTTGTTACAGAAACCGAATGGACACTCTCCAAAGAGTCTATGAATTCCTTGGGCAGCAGAACATATTTCCTACATCTTGACCTTTCCTGCAAAATCTAGCTCATTGGCTTGGGCATTAGCAGTGGCCCATGAATGGAACTGGAATGACCAAGGAACAGCAATACTGTCACTGTTGTTGTGATCTGAATGTTTATATTCCCCCCGAATTCATGTTGAAATCTTAACCCCCAAAGGTGATGGTCTTCGTAGGTGGGGCCTTTGGGAGCTGATTAGGTCATGAGGGTGGAGTCCTCAAGAATGGGATTAGTGCTCTTATAAAAGAGAACCCACAGAGCTTTTTAGCCCTTTCCACCATGTGAGGACATAAGAAGTCTGCAATCCAGAAGAGGGCCCTCACGCAACCATGCTGGCACCATGATCCTGGGCTTTCAAGCTCCAGAACTGTAAGAAACTAATTTCTGCTGTTTATAAGGCTCCCAGTCTGTGGTATTTTGTTATAGAAGGCCGAACTGACTAAGACAGTTGTTTTAGTTTCCTGACGAGTGAGATGCCATGGATGCTTGCCTAGTGAGAGAGAGTGATCAATGAAAGAGGGTGGAGCTAACACCTTAAGAATAGAAATCCCAGCACATTAAAAATAGAAGTTCCTTGTCAAAGCAAGAGGCAAGCTCCTTAAAAGTAAGTTTATTATCTGATTAAATGTGTGCTTTTCTCTGATTTGAATCCTAGTCTCTGAAATCTGAAGGGAAAGGAACACCTGAGGGCTCCTTGATTTGATGGGTGCATATTGATGACCCTTGGAGACTAGTTGTCGGGCTTCTATGACCCATGTGGGTGGCTCACTTCCTGTCTAGGCAGAGGTTCACCTCCCTGAGCTCCCTCAGTGCCTGGCGAGCCTTCATGCTGGCAGAAGTTAGGTTTAGCAGCTGGGCCGAGACTTGGGAATATTCAGGGGGGAAGATTTGTTGTGGGGAACCATTTTTAAATGTAAATTCAGTATTTTGGCTAAGCATTCTTTTTCTGCTGAAAGGAGACAGGACTAGTGCAATTGACATCTACAAGTGTAATGATTTTATAATTAATTCACACCACCGGCCATCTTGTGTGGGGCACATGGAGTGCAACCTATGTTTGGACTCACACATACGCGCTCACATAACATGTACATGTTCTCTCTAGAGGGAATATGGTGGAGTGATCTTTGGGGCATAGGCAAGAATCACCCTATGGTTTGGGCTTCACTAATCTGTTTCTTTCCTTGAAAGAAAGCTTTAGCTGTTCAATTTAGTTTTGTTTACTTGACATGTTGTGTTTGAAATTTGCCTGCACGCCTAGAGGCTAGAAGGCCATGGAAAATGTGTACATTCTAACTGAACCCAAAAACACAATCTCATGAATTCAGGCACGGACAGCCAGGGACCATCCTTTACTCCAAGAAGGAAATTAGAGTGGAAAAGAAAGCTCTTTCCATCCTTGAAAAGATGAAAAAAAAAAAACCCAAACATGTTTAGAAGTGAAAATTCGTAACACAAAGTCTTCTATCCAAAAATGTAACAAAATTTCCAGCAGGATATTATAAGCAAATTTACTGCTGCATCAGTTCCATTTCAAAACATTGTGTGCCCCTTATAGAGTTGGCTGCTAGTTATAGTTTTTGTCAACTGAAGAATATGCTTTATCCCCATTTGACTTAAGTAATATTAATTGAGGCTTTCAGTTATATTGAATGAAAATTTATTGTGAGAAAAGGAGAGAGGGTACCAAGAGAATCTGTTTGTTAGGAACATTTCAAAGGGTTAGCTCTTCTCTCTCAACGGCAGTGCTTAAAGAATGACCTTCCAGATTAATAAAAATAAAGGATTAGCTCTCTCCTCAAGTATTTCAAATAATTTATAGTTGATGTGAGTACAGATTACTCGGCAAAGAAATCATCTAGTGATTGGAGTTCACAGAGGGAAAAGCTAAAATCTAAAGAAAACTAGGTTTGGGGTTTCCCCAACGTAGAAAATATGGGAAAGACTAAATCCAGTTTTTGAGAGGTCAAGCCAATCAACATAATTAGCATACAAAAGCAACCAGTGATCAAATATCTTATGTTTTACGAGTTTGATACAATGCCCAGCAAAACCAATGTGCTTAATAAATTGTAAATGGTATTAACAACATTCCCTTGCTGCTGGTAGAGAGTTAACGTTGTCACTTTGGGAGCCCTTATTAACCCTTTAAGTATGGTTATTTTCATTGAGTAAAGAGGGGAAAGGGTTCATTGGGCAACAGTGGGGTGGTGGAAATGATGCTTCTTTCCACAATGAACAGATGTCTCGCCTCTCATTGGGATAATCGATTCTAATATTATTAAGCACAACCCCAATAAATCTGCCCTTGTATTTTTCTGATACAAATACAATATACCTACCACTGCTCAATATCTTTCATATGTGAAGTAATAAAACTGATTCAATATGAAATCTTGTACTTTACATGTAAATTGGATTGCTATGGGCCATTAGACTCTTTACATAAACAATATATTTTGTTTAAAAGAAAACGGTGCTCAGTTTAACATTCTGAAAGTTCATAATGTGCAAAACCACATTAGCAGAGTAAATGGTGTTGGGAAGGAATCTGGCATGGCCAACAGAGGCATCAAGGAGAAAGGAGCCTTAACTTCCAGTAAAACAACTTCCTCCCATGGGTGGTTTTAATAAGATGGCTGCCAACAGGTGAAAGCTCACTAATGTCAGGTGTAATTAAAAACCTTAATTCCAGAATCATTCTCTAAAGCATTCAGTGTACTATGTCCAGGGGCTGAGGCAGAGAAGCCTAACCAAGGCAGCAAATTGTTTGCTTCTCCAAGAAGACAGCCATGGCTGCACAGAAAGGTGATGACATATTGAGGCCAAGTCTGGCAATATAATATGATGTCACTGTATCCATTTTTGATATTAGATAATAGCCTTCATTCTGGTAGGTCAGTATCTCATTCCTTGGCTTATTTATCTCCATTATGTACAAAATCTGCAAACCAGAATTCGTAGACAAACCTTACCCAAGTGTATTGCAATATTTGCATCTTGGCCTCCTTTGCAACACTGATCCTTGTGCTCTGCCACAGCTGTCAGAGTAATGGCTTTTTTCCCTTTTTATCTGGGTTGGCTTTATTCCCAGATTCCAAATGAAAGAGACAGCATTTTACTTGACCACCCCATTCCAACCGTTAAATACTGTGCCTTCAGGCTCCGATGCTCTAATGGTCGATTAAAGTTGATAACAGTCTGTCCAATTTCCATTTTTTAACATTCAGCCTGCTGAAATTGTAATATTGTGAAAACCTGAAGTCTATAGGACCTGCCTGAGAATCTGTCTGGATGTCAACACATAATAATAAACAAGGGGAAAAAAGTAATGCCAACAGGCCTCAGCATTTGCAGAGCTTGAGTTAGCTACGTGGCCCAGCCAAGTTTGTGTAGAGTTGAAGTAGGTGATAGATCAACTGGTCTATCAAACAGGATGTAGAGTGGAGCCACTCACACGGTGGTTTACTGCTGTGGAAGGCAAACATCCTCAAAAACTCTAAACCACTGAACAACATATGCCTTCCCTTCCCCACCTGCCTTCCCAGGCACTCAGTCCTTCTCGGTCTTATTAAAAGCCTTCCTTACCTTGTTTGGCAGACACATAACTCATAGCTCCTGGACTTTGTTGTTAGGGCTGAAGGGTCACAAAGGTACAAATCTAATTGAAATATTTTCGTAAATCTGATTTCCCAGGGGATCAGAATAAAACAGTTTGAAATAATCTCTTTTGTAAACTAACAGTGGTCTTTCTTGAGCCTTAGAAAAACAAAACTAAAACCAGAGATTCTGGGATGGATTTGTAGACCAGTAGAATTCTGAGATAAGCAATTTGATCCCTGCCTTCTAAGTGATGGAAAAAACTAATAATCTCGCCTTGGGCCATACTCCCTGCATTGGTAATATGCAGACTCGACTCCGTTCCTGTCGTTGTACTAGTCAGCTTGCCTTTCTTAGACACGCTTGGGTTCTTTCTCTGAACGTGAATGATCTCCCAGAGTTCTCATCTTTCGTAGGCTAGTCTCATTTTTTCCAATCAATTGCTCAGCTCTAGGATGCTTTTTTGTGTTGGGGAAGCAATTGCCCATTTTCTGAGTCTTTGCTGTTAAAGTAAGTGCAGATGAGTCCTTCAGACTCTGAGAAATTTATCACTGTCGATAAATATGACATTTCCGGGATTGTGGCTTCAGTCTCCTAGGCTGCCTGAAATGAGACTGGGGAACTTGAAGGGCCAAATATTTAGTTCTCCAGGTTATTACCACATCACAGAGCCTGTGCTTACTTTTAGACAAATAATCTGTTCATCTAAAAATATGGATCTTATTGCTTAAAAACAAAAAAGGATTCACGCTAACCCTATCCAACAATTTGAACTCTCTCTCTTGTCTACTTTGTCTCTGACACAGGGGGGGTCTTCTCTTCAAGGGAAGGGAGCATTCATATTTTCTCATCTTCAATGAGATAAAAATAAGAGCATGTAGAAATGCAACATCAAAAATTCATGTGACTCCAGAATTTTTCTTTCTCCTGTTTTTGGACCGTGGTGGCATAAAGTCTGCCCCATAGTACGTAAACCCTGAGGATATTTATCTTTATTGTTCTTTTTCTTCAGATTACTAAAGATGTTGGTGCTTAATGTTTATTGCTGAAATGCTTTTGAACTCTGGGAAGCCTATACTTCAGACAATGGGTGTGAATTAAAGTGGAGAGAAATACTCCATCTTCCGGGACTATCTTCATTTCCCAGAATTAGCTATTGATATTTGCCTGGTAGAAGCTTTAGGTCACAAACTTTCTGCCTCAAAAATCCATTTCTATTTACATGTTTGTCATAGTTTCATCAATTTTCTTCCACCTTTCCAGAAACCCATGAAAAATCCTGGCACAATAGATGATGATGATGATCATAGTAATTAATAATAATAATAATAGCAACAGTAATAATAAAGATAGCAACTAACCCTTATATACCATGTTATCATGTGCCAGAGAGTTTTCCAAGTGCTTTACAAGGATTAACTTATTTAATCCATATGACAACTTTGTGAGGTAAGTGCCATTATCCTCTCCATTAAACAGATGAAAAAATTGAGGCACGGACTGGTTACATAACTTGCTCAAGGTCAGATAGCTAGTAAGTGGTCAGATGAGATTTGAACCCAGAAAGGATGACTTGAGAATCTTCTGCTTAATTTATCTTGTGGGATTAATTAATTATTAACTGATTAATTATTGCTTTGGTTGCCAGAACAAAATACACAGACTGGGTGGCTTCAACAACAGAAATTTATTTTTTCAGGCTAGAATTCCAAGATCAAGGTGTTGGCAGGTTTGGTTTCTTCTGAGGTAGACGTCTCTCCTGGGCTTGCAGACTGCCACCTTCTCACTGCGTCCTCAGCCGGTCTTTCCTCTGTGCGTGTGCATCCCTGATGTCTCTGTGTGTGTCCAAATTCCCCCTTCCTACAGGAACATCAGTCAGATTGGATTAGAGGCCACCCTGGTGGCCTCCTCATTTTAACTTCATCAGCTCTTTAAAGGCCCTAAAGCTAATTCAGGCCGTAACCGTGGACTTCTGAAGACCTCTGGTTTTCCTGGCCTTTGAGTCTTCTACCTTGCTTTGTTGTTGGGTATCTCTTTTTGCTCCCTATCTACCTGGCATTCTACTCTGCTTGCTTGCCCAGACGCTCTGCCCACTGAGGCCCTGCCCTGCAGACTCAGTCCCGCCTAAAAACCCAACAAAGCTCCAATTAAGAGCCCATGTCCATTAGCCAGGATGTCTGGAGTGAGGTGCTACCCAGAGCCTGCTGTTGGGATTACTGAGGGATGGGTCTTCTGTATGCCTCCAAGTAGTAGCATTTCCCTGTTTCTGTTGGGTGTGATCAGTTGTGAGATTTTAATCCTCAGTTTTCTGATTATCCCTCCATATTCGTTATAGGATGGGAGCTCTGGCTTCAGTGTAAGCTTTGTGTTCTGCTACTTTGGAAAGTTTAAAATCCCTTAGTCTAGATCCATCTCTGAAGTGCCTTCCATAGTTCTTAAAGGTGATGCTTGATAACGCAAAGTGAGTGGGAAAGAGACACATCACAATAGGAGGTTGGAATAAAATAGAAAATAATTAGAATAATAAAATGAAGAAAGCAAAAAAAAAAAAGTCTGTTGTACAATGTTTCTTCTGGATTGGATAATTTATAGGAAAGTGCTTGAAAAGCCTTCAGTGCTCTCCAGTGAGAGGCGGCGTTATTATTATAATCATTGCATTTGTTTTATTCTTCTCACCTCAGGATTCTGGTTTCTGTCAAAGTTGGACAGAGAAATGAATCAGGAGGTGGATTGGAAATCTGGAAGGCCGGGGTGCTGTTGAACACCCGCAGGAGGGGAAGCTGTCTTCTTGGGCCTCTGCGTGCCCAGTGAGCATCCTGAAGATCAAGGAAACATTCAGCCCAGCTTCCTGGAGCAGCAATTGGAAGCTGAAGGAAAAGGCCTGTTTGTGCTGTAAGTAGGGGAAGGGGAGGGCAATTCCCAAATCAAGGCCATGCAACATTAGTTCAAACCAAAACACGGAACAGTTCCCACCTGGCAAAGCAGTTAGAATCAAACACTCGTACACATAGCAGAGAGAGAGAGGGGAGGCTAGAGGAAAAATAGGCCAAGTAATACGTGTGAAAGGGGATTGAAGCCAGTAATGACTCAAAAACGGCTGAGCTGCCGAACCTATTTAAAAATCCTCTTAAAAACAGAAGCAAAGAAGAAAAGGAACATGGACAGGAGTGGCACAGTGATGACCTTGAAGAATAATTAAACCAAAACCAAGTGAGGGGCTATTTTGCAGCTCAGAGCATAGAGAAATCAGGGTGGGATGGCAGGATTCTGAAGGCATTAAGGGAGCTTGTGCTCTCTAAGCTAATTAGTTCGCACACTTACAGTTATTTTGGGGAAACGTAATAGGGATCTAAGGATGCTAAGAAGAGAAGGGAATATAAAAAGTGGCTTCAATCTGAAACCAAGACAGAAGCCTTATGGAAATGCAGTTCAATACAGCTGATGTCAACATGCAACGGGGGATGTGAAGGAGGGACCCCAGCATCCAGAGGGTAATGGGATCGTTGGCAAGAACTGTGATTGATTTTTTTCAAGAACAAAGCAGGCCCAACAATTGATTTTTTCTTGTGCACAGGAATTGGCCGAATTTTAAAAGATAGCATAAATCTTTGAACTTTACTCACAGGTTTGGCACCAAGGTTCACATCATTTATTTCGAAGCTGGGGTAGCTTGGCTGTGTGGGCCCTTGTCACATGGATGAGTGGCCAGAGGACCAAAGCAAAGGAGGAGGCAGACAGCAGTTTATCCAGCTCCTTGTTGGTGGGGAGCAAATCATTCAGGTTAATGAAACCTTCAGGTGATTCTCAAATGGGGGATTCTGATGATTCCCTGAGAATGTGAAGTCCTGTACAATGAGATTAGGAAATTGTAAGATAAGGTTTGCCTGAGGGCAAAACTAGATACCATCTTAGTAATGTAACTGGGCCTGAAAAGATTCTTGTCTTGGATGGATGACCAGACTACATGAATTCTCATGCTCCTTGTATACTTGGTATTTTACAATTCTAGGAATAGTGGTCCTCATAATTTTTGAATAGTGAAGGGAAGCAGACAGGCAAGCCAATCAGAGGTTAAGTTGGAATCCCAAGGAAATAGGAGTTATCCCAGGGAGGTGAGGGCTACATACGCTTTGATGTTCTTCTTCATCCGTGCTCTGCCTCATTCCAAGGTTGAGTATACTGTTCCTATTGCCCCAGCCATCCTTGAGCCTTGCTGTTTTAATCCCATAACCTATAACTCATCCAATTCCTGAGTACTCCCATTGTTATTCCTCATGAGCCTGAGTCTATTTTAGGGCGAGTTTACACTGTGAAGATGCAGAGTCGGTAAAATGTTAAGGATATACAGGCCAAGAAGAATACATAATCCAGTACTTTTATGGCTTAATTCAGAAATCTTCATGGGCAAAGAGACATAAGTCTTTAAGATTCTGAATGTGTAAAGTGAAAAGGTAATCCGCTTTGATAAAATGAAGGACAGGCAAGGGGCCAGCCCTGCAGTGTAGTGGTTAAGTTTGCACACTCTGCTTTGGTAGCCTAGGGTTTGTGGGTTTGGAGCCTGGGCACGGACCTACACACTGCTCATCCAGCCATGCTGTGGCAGCCTCCCACATACAAGGTAGAGGAAGATTGGCTTGGATGTTAGCTCAAGGCCAATCATCCTCACACAAAAAAAGACAAGCTAATAGATCAGAGAAGGTCCTGGCTCATGATGCTCTTGAAAGCCCTCTTCCTGTATGATTTCATTGCCTTGGAAGCCTCCAGGGCAGGGTCTTTTCCATTTTACAGATGAGAATATTGAAACACAAGTCAAGGGACTTCCAGTTTTAGCTTCTGCATGTAAAGAGCTTGGAAGTCATCACTCCCGCCTTTACAACAAGAAAAAAGCTAACCAGACTGAAAATCAACTGCTTCTCTGGGACCATCAGAGAATGTCACAGAGCAAACCATCACTTCTAAATCAGGAGAACCAGGTGAATACAGAAAAGTCACACAGAACTGTGCTTACCTGGAGCAAAGGTAAAACAAAGTTCTTTATATTTGTCATTCAAAATTGATCTAAAATATAACTGGGAAAGTAATAATAGTAATAATTTATTTGTATGATTACGTGATTGTCTGATTTGGCTTATGGATAAGTAAAACGAACATTAGCAATGTCATAAGGAACAGCAAGGAGGAACTGGGAATTGTAACTCTGTTATAAGGTACTTTCACTAAATATGAAGCAGTATGCTGTTATTTGAAGGTGGGCCTGGATTATGTATATTTTAAACTTCAGGGCAACCACTGAAAAAATTCTTAAAAAGAAGAAAAATCAATATGTTAAGAAAGGTGAGAAAATAGATTCATGTAAAATGCTCAATTAAAACCAGAGAAGTTTCAAAAAGGTGGAAAAAAGAAACAAACAGTAAGTGCAATGAATAGAAACAATTATCAATATAATAGACGTTAATCCAAATATATCAATAATCACTTTAATGTACATGTTCTAAATACGTCAATTAAAAGACAAATTGTCACAGTGAATAAAGAAACGAGAACCAATTATATTTGTCTACAAGAAAACCACTTTAAACATTGACTCAGATATGTTAAAAGTAAAGGGGTGGAGAAAGATATACCACGCTAACCCTAATCCAAAGAAAGCTGGAGTAACTATATTAATTTCAGACAAAGCTGACTTCAGAGCAAGGAAAATTATTGGGAATAAAGAGGTGCATTATAGAATGATAAAGGGGCCAATTTTGCAAGAAGACATAACAATCCTTAATGTACTATATGTAACTAACAAAAGAGTGCCAACACACAGGACTGAAGGAGAACGGAAAAGTCAATTACTATACTTGGAGACTTTAATACCCACCCTTTCAGTAACTAATAGACAAGGCAGGCTGAAAACCGGTAAAGTTATAATTGACCTGAACAGCACTATCAATCACTTGATCTAATTGACATTTATAGAATATTCTATCTAGTAACAACAGAATATACATTATCTCAAGCTCACATGGAAGATGGACTCTGAATGGGGAGATATTGAGATCTTTTTAAAGATGCAGAGCTCCCCTATCCACAATCTGATCCTGGAAAATTGCATGGGCTCATATCTCTGGACCACAGCCCCTGGTTTTAAAGGCCTGCTGCAACTTAAGGTTCTCACTGCTGCTTCTAATGCGTTTCCAGAATAGTGGTGTCCATGGGAAAGATCTCATGACCTGGGAACACCCCTTTGCAGGCTCCTAAGCAGTCCTGGAGGATCAAGAGACACACAAGAAGGGGAAAGTCTTTTCTTCTTTCCTGCTTTCCATCTCTTCTAGATATTTTCTCCTTTCCATACTTTACATACATACTCACACTCAATGTACACTCAGAACAGGAAAAATCTCACCAACTCTGACCCCATTCTCGAATTATTTGCCCCAAAGAAATAGAGAATAGTAGGGACAGAAATTTTAAATTTTAACTATAAAATTAGTGTCTATTAGTTAACTTTGAATTAGTTAACTATGAAAATTAGTAAGCATTCATTATAGAAAAATTAAAAGAAAACTGGAAAGTAAAAGTTTCCACACGTGTGGTTTTTGAAGATTTCACAGAATAGTCAACATTCTCCTCAACATCTTGAACTACAAGCTCTGATTCACCTTCAGAATGATTGTATGATTAGAACATTTCTGGAGAATCATACCAGAAATTGATGACTGTAATTGCTTCTTGGGGTCGAGAAAAACTTACCTTTCATGAGCTTTTATAATGTTCGAACTTTTCGCTCTGAGCATGCACTGCCTTTTAAAAGCTAAGATAAACAAATTAGACAATTAATCAATTGGCTAATTTTTAAAAGTTGTTCTTGTTAAGAAGGCATCAAAACCCAGTCCCTCAAATTAAAGTTCTTTTCTGTTTTAAAGATCTCAAAACAGAGGGTTAAGTCCCAGCCCTTTCCTTAATATGCCACATGACTTGTGTTTCCAATCCATGAACACAGAATATCTTTCCGTTAATTGATTTTCTTTGATTTCTGTCATCAATTTTATAGTTTTCCACATGTAGATCTTATACATATCCTGTTAGATTTATACCTAAGCATTTTGTTTTTTGGTGTTATTGTAAATGGTATTTTTTAATTTCAAATTTGAGTTGTTCATTACTGGTATATAGGACAGCATTTGACTCTTGTATACTAACCTTGCATCCTATGACCTTTCCATACTCACTTATTAGTTCCAGGAGAGTTGTTTGTTTGTTTTTCAATTCTTTGGAACTTTCTACATAGATAATCATGTCATCTGTAAAGAAAGAGTTTTATTTATTTATTTTTTGCCTGATCTGCATAACTTTATTTCCTTTTCTAGTCTTATAGCATTAGCTGGGACTTCAGTATGATATTGAATAGGAGTGGTGAGAGAAGTCATCTTTGGTTTGTTCCCTATTTTAGGGGCTAAGTTTCTCACCATTAAGTATACTGTGGGTTTTTCATAGACATTCTTTATCAAATTGAGGAAATTCCCCTCTAACTCTAGTTTGCTGAGAGTTTTAAATCATGAATTGGTGTTAGATTTTGTCAAATGCTTTTTTCTGTACCAATTTATATTATCTATGATATTTCTTTTTTATCTTTTAATGTGGTGGATTACATTGACTAATTTTCTAATGTTCAACTAGCCTTGCACACCTGGAGTAAATCCTATTTGGTTGTGGTGCTCTTTTCATACAATGTTGGACTCAATTAACTAATAATTTGTTGAGGATTTCTGCTTCTATGTTGATGTAGTTTTCCTTTCTGGTAATGTCTTTATCTGGTTTTGTTTTTAGGGTAATGCTGGCTTCATAGAATGGGTCAAGAAGTTTCCCCTCTGCTTCTATTTTTTTGGAAGAGATTGTTGAAAAGTAGTATCATTTCCTCCTTTAAATGCATGGCATAATCTACCAGTGAAACCGCTTGGAACTGGTACTTTCTTTTCCAGAAAGGTTATTAATTATTGACTTAATTTCTTTAGTAATATAGGGCAATTCATATAATCTATTTATCCATCAGAGAGTTTGGCAGTTTGTGTCTTTCAAGGAATTGATCCATTTAATCTAAGTTATCAATTATAGGCATTAAAGACGGTATTCCTTTCTTATTCTTTTAATGTCCGTGGACTCTGTAATGATGACTGCTCTTTTATTTCTGATTGGAAATTTTGTCTTCTCTTTTTTTTCTTGGTTAGCCTGACTAGATGTTTATCAATTTTAGTGATATTTTCAAAGAACCAAATTTTAGTTTCATTGATTTTTCTCTTTTGTTTTCCTGTTTTTAATTTTGTTATCTACTCTAATTTTTACAAAAGATCTCTCCACCTCCCCATTCAGAGTCTTTTAATGTTCTTCATTCAGTAAAGTCAGTGTGAAGCGAGAAGAGAAATGTGGAGAGCATCAATACGTTCATCCATTCATTGTTATTATCATTGACTCCTGGCCCTGATTAAAACCAACTCTATCATCCTATTTTCCATGTTTCAAATTTTTTCAAATCATCTCAGACATATCACATTTTAGAAAGCAAATTGCTTGCCATTTTAATGAACTTAAAACATCAATCCAATAAGCAGGAGTTTGACATGTGAGAGTGAACAGCATGACGAAACCAGTGCATGACAGTTGTCTTGACCAATGTCATACCTGAGGACTTTCTCCTGGTAGATCCATGTGCTGTGAAGTTGAAGCAAACAAGGAATCTATTCTCTCAGTCATACCACAGGCAGTAGTGTGGGACCCTTGGGCACAGTGGCCCTTTGCTGACGCTGGGGCTGAAGCTAGGCCCAGGGCAAGTGTTTGGAGAAGGAGGGGAGGACATGAGAAATTGGAGAATGGCTTCCTGCTGCCCTGAAGAACTTAAAATTTAGGAAGGGAGGCGGAACACTTGAGCAATCTTAAAAGCATTATTTCAGCATAAACCAAATAACACATCAGTATCAGGGAGTACCTCAAATGATGCAGGAGACTGTGTGGGAGTGGCGATGTGGTTGGAAGATATCATACTTGCCCAGGCATGTCAAGGGGAACCTTTCCACAGATTGGCAGGCTGTCCTCAATTCACTACCTGGAGGCTCTATGTAGCAACATCATGTTCCCAAATTCTCTGCTTTTGGAGTCTAGCAGATGTGGCCACTAGCTTTGCTCAGAATTTTTCAGATGCCCAGTCCTTTAGCTTAGTGACATTTCCCTGTAATGTGGCATCCCATGTCTATATGGCCATGTGCAGCCCACTGATGTGAACTCCCAGGGGAATCCAGTAGTTCTGGGGTTTACCCCTTTTTGGCTTAAAAAACAGCATGTCTCTCTTCCTGGACAATACTGGTTCTCTTCTTTCTAGTGCTTTTGTCTTGGTGAAAATAACATAATTGTTATTTTTGCTTCTCATCATTTCTCAGTGGAGTAATTGTTGTGTTTTCTATGCCCTGCAAAGAATGCCTTGGATTGCTCTGAAAAAGTGTTATCTGAGGCCAGTTGTCCATCAAATCTGCAGATGTGTGCAAGGGCAGGCTGGGTGAGTCAGATGCCTCCTGTCACCAAATGAATCACCTGGAAACCTTATTAGGAACTTTCCACTGACAGGCTCAAATATATTTACCTGACATTACTGGGCTCTTTTGACTTTAGCTTGCACATCTCAGAAAGTAGGAAGGTGATGCTGTTTGCTACCAGCTGTCTTGTGTGTTTTCTCTGGGGAGCTCATAGCTGTGGAAGTGTTAATCCGTTACTGATGCGTTTGAATAGTGTAAAGTTCAGAGTGGTAAGGGAAATGGATGGCGTCTAAACCATTCCGCAGCCTCTGAGTTGGAAGTAGCTCCTTTCTCCCCCTAAAATATTTTTTTTATTTTTTTTTTTATTTTTTTTTTTTTTATTAATGTTATGATAGATTACAACCTTGTGAGATTTCAGTTGTACATTTTTGTTAGTCATGTTGTGGGTACACCACTTCCCCCTCCGTACCCTCCCCCCACCCCCCCTTTTCCCTGGTAACCACCAATCAGATCTCCTTCTCAATATACTAATTTCCACCTATGAGTGGAGTCATATAGAGTTCGTCTTTCTCTGACTGACTTATTTCGCTTAACATAATACCCTCGAGGTCCATCCACATTGTTGTGAATGGGCCAATTTCGTCTTTTTTTATGGCTGAGTAGTATTCCATTGTGTATATATACCACATCTTCTTTATCCAATCATTAGTTTCTGGGCATGTAGGCTGATTCCACGTCTTGGCTATTGTAAATAATGCTGCGATGAACATAGGGGTGCAACGGACTCTTGAGATATCTGATATCAGGTTCTTAGGATAGATACCCAGTAATGGGATGGCTGGGTCATAGGGTATTTCTATTTTTAACTTTTTGAGAAATCTCCATACTGTTTTCCATAGTGGCTGTACCAGTTTGCATTCCCACCAACAGTGTATGAGGGTTCCTCTTTCTCCACAACCTCTCCAACATTTGTCGTTCTTGGTTTTGGATGTTTTTGCCAATCTAACGGGGGTAAGGTGATATCTTAGTGTAGTTTTGATTTGCATTTCCCTGATGATTAGCGATGATGAACATCTTTTCATGTGTCTATTGGCCATATTCATATCTTCTTTTGAGAAATGTCTGTTCATGTCCTCTGCCCATTTTTTGATCGGGTTGTTTTTTTTTTTGTTGTTAAGTAGTGTGAGTTCTTTGTATATTATGGAGATTAACCCTTTGTCGGATAAGTGGCTTGTAAATATTTTTTCCCAATTAGTGAGCTGTTTTTTTGTTTCAATCCTGTTTTCCCTTGCCTTGAAGAAGCTCTTTAGTCTGATGAAGTCCCATTTGTTTATTCTTTCTATTGTTTCCCTCAACTGAGGAGTTACAGTGTCCGAAAAGATTCTTTTGAAACTGATGTCAAAGAGTGTACTGCCTATATTCTCTTCCAAAAGACTTATTGTCTCAGGCCTAATCTTTAGGTCTTTGATCCATTTTGAGTTTATTTTGGTGTGTGGTGAAAAAGACTGGTCAATTTTCAATCTTTTGCATGTGGCTGTCCAGTTTTCCCAGCACCATTTGTTGAAGAGACTTTCTTTTCTCCATTGTAGGCCCTCTGCTCCTTTGTCGAAGATTAGCTGTCCATAGATGTGTGGTTTTATCTCTGGGCTTTCAATTCTGTTCCATTGATCTGTGGACCTGTTTTTGTACCAGTACCATGCTGTTTTGATCACTGTAGCTTTGTAGTATGTTTTGAAATCGGGGATTGTGATTCCGCCGGCTTTGTTTTTCTTGCTCAGGATTGCTTTAGCAATTCGCGGTCTTTTGTTGCCCCATATGAATTTTAGGATTGTTTGTTCAATTTCTGTGAAGAATGTTCTTGGGATTCTGATTGGGATAGCATTGAATCTGTATATTGCTTTAGGTAGTATGGACATTTTAACTATGTTTATTCTTCCAATCCATGTGCAAGGGATGTCTTTCCATCTCTTTATGTCATCGCCTATTTCTTTCAAGAGAGTCTTGTAGTTTTCATTGTATAGATCCTTCACTTCCTTGGTTAAGTTTATCCCAAGGTATTTTATTCTTTTCGTTGCGATTGTGAATGGGATAGAGTGCTTGAGTTCTTTTTCTGTTAGTTTATTGTTAGTGTATAGAAATGCTACTGATTTATGCACGTTAATTTTATACCCTGCTACTTTGCTGTAGTTGTTGATTATTTCTAATAGTTTTTCTGTGGATTCTTTGGGGTTTTCTATGTATAAGATCATGTCGTCTGCAAACAACGAGAGTTTTACTTCTTCGTTACCTATTTGGATTCCTTTTATTTCTTTTTCCTGCCGAATTGCTCTGGCCAGCACCTCCAGAACTATGTTGAATAGGAGTGGTGAAAGTGGGCACCCTTGTCTTGTTCCTGTCCTCAGAGGGATGGCTTTCAGCTTTTGTCCATTGAGTATGATGTTGGCTGTGGGTCTATCATATATGGCCTTTATTATGTTGAGGTACTTTCCATCTATACCCATTTTACTGAGGGTTTTTATCATAAATGGGTGTTGGATCTTGTCGAATGCTTTCTCTGCATCTATTGAGATGATCATGTGGTTTTTGGTTTTCATTTTGTTAATGTAGTGTATCACGTTGATTGACTTGCGGATGTTGAACCATCCCTGTGTCCCTGGTATAAATCCCACTTGATCATGGTGTATAATCTTTTTGATGTATTGCTGTAATCGGTTTGCCAAAATTTTGTTGAGGATTTTTGCATCTATGTTCATCAGTGATATCGGCCTGTAGTTCTCCTTCTTTGTGTTGTCCTTGTCAGGTTTGGGGATCAGAGTGATGTTGGCTTCATAGAACGTGTTAGGGAGTTCTCCATCTTTCTCAATTTTCTGGAACAGTTTGAGGAGAATAGGTATTAAGTCTTCTTTGAATGTTTGGTAGAATTCTCCAGAGAAGCCGTCTGGTCCTGGACTCTTGTTTTTGGGGAGGTTTTTGATTACCGTTTCTATTTCCTTACTTGTGATTGGTCTATTCAGATTCTCCATTTCTTCCTGATGCAGTCTGGGGAGATTGTAGGAGTCTAGGAATTTGTCCATTTCTTCCAGGTTGTTCAATTTGTTGGCATATAGTTTTTCATAGTATTCTCTTATGATCTCTTGTATTTCATTGGTATCTGTTGTGATTTCTCCTCTGTCATTCCTGATTTTATTAATTTGCGATTTCTCTCTTCTTTTCTTGGTGAGTCTGGCTAGGGGTTTGTCAATTTTGTTAATTCTTTCGAAGAACCAACTCTTTGTTTCATTGATCCTTTCTATTGTCTTTTTTGTTTCAATATCGTTTATTTCTGCTCTTATTTTTATTATTTCCCTCCTTCTACTGACTCTGGGCCTTGTTTGTTCTTCTTTTTCTAGTTCTGTTAGGTGTCGTTTGAGGTTGCTTACGTGAGCTTTTTCTTGTTTAGTGAGGTGAGCCTGTATTGCGATGAATTTCCCTCTTAGGACTGCTTTTGCTGCATCCCAAATGATTTGGTATGTCGTGTTCTCATTTTCATTTGTCTCCAGATAATATTTGATTTCTTCTTTAATTTCTTCAATGATCCATTGTTTGTTGAGAAGCGTGTTGTTTAGTCTCCACATTTTTGCACCTTTCTCTGCTTTTTTCTTGTAGTTGATTTCTAGTTTAATAGCGTTATGATCAGAAAAGATGCTTGATATTATTTCAACTCTCTTGTATTTATTGATGTTTGCTTTGGTTCCCAAAATATGGTCAATCCTTGAGAATGTTCCATGTGCACTTGAGAAGAATGTGTAACCTGCTGTTTTTGGATGAAGTGTTCTATATATATCTATTAAGTACATCTGGTCTAATTTTTCATTTAATTCTATTATTTCCTTGTTGATTTTCTGTCTGGATGTTCTGTCCATTGGTGTTAATGGTGTGTTGAGGTCCCCTACTATTATTGTATTGTTGTTGATGTCTTCTTTTAGTTCTATTAAGAGTTGCTTTACAAATTTTGGTGCTCCTGTGTTGGGTGCGTATATATTTATAAGTGTTATGTCTTCTTGGTGGAGAGTCCCTTTTATCATTATATACTGTCCCTCTTTGTCTTTCTTTATCTGTTTTGCTTTGAAATCTACCTTGTCTGATATTAGTATAGCGACACCTGCTTTCTTTTGTTCATTATTAGCTTGGAGTATTGTTCTCCATCCCTTCACTCTGAGTCTGTGTTTGTCTTTGGGGCTGAGGTGTGTTTCCTGGAGGCAGCATATTGTTGGATCTTGTTCTTTGATCCATCCTGCCACTCTGTGTCTTTTGATTGGGGAGTTCAATCCGTTTACATTTAGAGTGATTATTGAGACGTGGGGGCCTACCACTACCATTTTGTGTCTTGTTTTCCGGTTTTCTTCAGTTTCCTTTGTTTCTCGTCCCATGGTTTAATCTGTTCTGATGTAGAGCTGCTACTCTCTGTTGTTGTCCTTCTACTTATCTCCTCTGCTCTTGGTTTTGTAGCCCCTTTCCTTTTTTGGATTTTTCAGGAATGAGGGTTTTCCTGAGGATTTCCTGAAGAGGAGGTTTTGTGGCAATGAACTCCCTTAATTTTTGTTTATCTGGGAAAGTTTTTATTTCTCCATCGTATTTGAAGGATATTTTCGCTGGGTAGAGAATTCTCGGCTGTAGGTTTTTGTCCTTCAGATTTTTGAATATATCATTCCACTCTCTTCTAGCCTGTAAAGTTTCTGCTGAGAAATCTGCTGATAGCCTGATGGGGGTTCCTTTGTAGGTTAGTTTCTTTTGCCTGGCTGTCCTTAATATTTTCTCCTTGTCGTTGACTTTTGCTAGCTTCACTACTATGTGCCGTGGAGTTGGTCTTCTTGCATTGATAAAGTTTGGAGATCTATTGGCTTCTGTCACCTGAAGATCCATCTCCCTCACCAGATTTGGGAAGTTCTCAGCCATTATTTCTTTGAATAGGTTTTCTGCCCCTTTCTCCTTCTCTTCTCCCTCTGGTATACCTATAATCCTTACGTTGCATCTCCTAATTGTGTCTGATAATTCTCGGAGAGTTTCTTCATTTCTTTTAAGTCTTGCTTCTCTCTCCTCCTCTGCCTGCAACAATTCTATATTGCCATCTTCCAAATTGCTAATTCTTTCCTCCATATTATCGGCCCTACTGTTCAGAGCATCTAGAATTTTCTTAATCTCCTCTATTGTGTTCTTCATTTCCAGTATTTCTGTTTGGTTCTTCTTTATCGTATCAAACTCTTTTGTGACATAGCTCCTGAACTCGTTGAGTTGTCGGTCAGAATTCTCTCTTAACTCAGTGAGTATTTTAATGATGGCTGTTTTGAAGTCATCATCATTTAGGTTATATATCTCATTTTCTTTGGGATTGTTTTCTGTGTATTTGTTACTTTCTTTCTGTTCTGGAGATTTAATGTATTTTTTCATATTGCTTGATGATGTTGATTTGTGTCTCCGCATGGAGATAGAGTTTAGTTGCTCCTTTCACTTGTTTCAGCTGCTGCGGTGGGGGGAGCAGCTGTTTATACTTCACCAACCAGGAACCCTGTCCGTAGTTGCTAACTGGGCCTGGGCCCCTCTTCGTAGCCACAGTGGCCCTTTGGATTCCCTCCTCTGCCGTGGGGGCCGTCACAGGGGGCTTCAGGCTGCAGGTGCCTACTGTTGTTGCCCACCTAGATGCACTCTCTCCTTGGGGTCTGCAACGGTGTTATGGGCTTTTCCAGCGGCCAGGGGTGGGATCACTTTTATTTGTCGCTCGGTTGCTGTTGGCACCCACCAAATCTCACTTGTCCTCTATGGGTCGCAGGAGAGCTATTGGCATCTTCTACAGTCTGTGGTTAGTACACCTAGCTATGCTGCTTTTGCCCTGGGGTCTTCCAGCCTTGTGGCTGGCGGCTGGGTGCCTTCTACTGGTGCTGTGCAGAGGCTTTCCCTAAGGCTTCTGTGAGCCTGTAGGGTTTCCCCCTAGGCTACTAAGCTGGGTCTCTGGAACTCTCTCCAGCCCCAGTCCTCTCCGAGATCTCCGGCAATCCCTAGCCTCACCGGGTGGGCAACGGCAGCTGGGGGTCGCCCCGCCCTCTGGGCTTCTCTCCGGGCCTCTGCCAGGAGCTCTGAATGCTCAGCGTGGCCCCTCTGCTACCGGCAGACAGAGAGTTTTGTCTGCTGCCTGGCGGAGCTCCGGCGCTTCCCCTCCGGGTCGCCGGACCCGCCTTTGAAAGTTCCCCCGCCCCGGTCCTCTCCGAGATCTCCGGCAATCCCTAGTCCCACGGGGCGGGCAACGGCAGCTGGGGGACGCCCCGCCCTCTGGGCTTCTGTCCGAGCCTCTGCCGGGAGCCCTGAGTGCTCAGCGTGGCCCCTCTGCTACCGGCAGACAGAGAGTTTTGTCTGCTGCCTGGGGGAGCTCCGGCACTTCCCCTCCGGGTCGCCGATCCGGCCTTTGAAAGTTCCCCCGCCCCGGTCCTCTCCGAGATCTCCGGCAATCCCTAGTCCCACGGGGCGGGCAACGGCAGCTGGGGGTCGCCCCGCCCTCTGGGCTTCTGTCCGGGCCTCTGCCGGGAGCCCTGAGTGCTCAGCGTGGCCCCTCTGCTACCGGCAGACAGAGAGTTTTGTCTGCTGCCTGGCGGAGCTCCGGCGCTTCCCCACCGGGTCGCCGGACCCGCCTTTGAAAGTTCCCCCGCCCCGGTCCTCTCCGAGATCTCCGGCAATCCCTAGTCCCACGGGGCGGGCAACGGCAGCTGGGAGACCTCCGTGCCCTCCGTGTCTCTCTCTGGGACCCTCCGGGCGCCCCGAGCACCAGGCCGGGTCTCCCCGCCAATGGCGGGGAGAGACTCTCCCCGCGGGCTCAGGTGTGCAACTCCAAAGTTTCCCTCTGCGTTTAGGAGTAATTGCGGGGGGTTTAAGTAGGGTTCTGGTCACCTGTTTCCACCGTCGCTCCTCTGTTGTGTTCTCGCTCCTGCCCTAGATGTGTGTGGATCCTCTGGGGGCGTCCGTTGGAAGAAAGCCGCTTGCGGGTACTAGGCTGCCCGTCGGGGTCGGAGAGTTTTCACCTATTTCCACATCCTCCCGGAGGAAAGTCCGTCCGCCTTCCGATGTATAGTCGCGTGGGTGTCTCAGACGTCCTGAGATGCTGTCTGGATATCCTTTGTCAAGCGATAAGTGTCCAAATAATTGTAGACTCGAAGGGCGAGAGACAAAGAGGACTACTCACGGCGCCATCTTGGAATTCCTCCGAAAGTATTTTTGTCTCCCCCTAAAATATTAGACAAAGACTTGTTATTTATCCAGTGCCTGCCTTGTGTCAGGCACAATGTTTTACTAAGCGTTAGACCTCTCCTCTAATCCTTTCACTTAACTCGAATTAAATGAGCCCTCGTCTTATAGATGAGGAAACTGAGGGGATGCTTAAAGAATGCTTACTTAGTTAACTCACCCAGTGTCCCACCGCTAGACTGTGTCAGAACAGTGGAACCACCATGCTGAACTCACTTTGTTACTTTTTGGAAGCCTTCCTGCAGTGTAGATTCATCTCAAAGAGCTCAACTCAGGCTCATTAAATTTAAGGAGGATATGCTGGGTGTGGGGTGCAGACTGCTTAAATCACTGTTGAAGATGTTCGAGGACTAGGGAAGAAGTTCCAATTCACTATTCACTTCTTTTCTTCCTTGAAAAGATCACACAGATTTCACCCACCACCTACAACCCCTCCAAAACATTTGTCACATCCAGTTTCCATTTTTCTCCACTGGTCTAACTCATCTGTAAGCCCATATACAGCTATTCTTTTTGTTTTTTTCAAATTGTACACTTGTTACCTGCCTCCAAACTGGTTATCTTATATGGTTTAGCTTTTTCTGCATGTTATAAGACTACACTGGGAATTTAATTTTTCCCACTCCATGGCATCAATAAAGATAAACTATATTTCAGTATTAATATGAAGAAGAGAGAACTTTGTCATTCCTTCCATAAGATCTTCACTCTTGCACTAGTCTAGTTTGGTAAGGAGGGTTCAGCCCCGTGCCAGCCTTGAACATGTATCTGTCTGAGCCTTAGTTCTATCTCTGTAAAATAGTGAAAGTTATGAATCAGATGCGTCCAACCACCTCAAGACTGTTGTGAGGACAAAAGAGGTTAGTCAAGTGCTCCCAGAGAACTTGGAATATATACAAATGAAATGTCTTATTATGAACAGTAGTGGCATTGATCCCTCTCTCATGGCCCCCTGCCTTCTGTCCTCACCCAAATAGTGTCTCATCTACTTCTGTCTCAGGGGTGTTGTCATGCCTTTCTGAAGTGTTCCATTGCCATACCCGCTGTATTAGTCTTCTAGGGCTGCCATTACAAAGTCTCATAGACTGGGTGGCTTAAACAGCTGACATTTATGTCCTCATAGTTCTGGAGGCTAGAAGTCCAAGAGCAAGGTGTCGTCAGGGTCGGTTTCCTCTGAAGCCCTCACACTTTGCTTTGATGACCATCTTCTCCTGTGTCTTTACATGGTCTTCCCTTTCTATGTGTCTGTGTCCTAATTTTCTCTTCCTATAAAGACACCAGTTATATTGGATTAAAACCTACTCTAGTGACCTCATTTAAACTTAATTACCTCTTTGAATACTTTATCTCCCAGTATAGCCACCTTCAGGGGGACTGGAGGTTAGAACTTCAATATATCAATTTTGGGGTGACCAAATTCAGCTCATAACACTTCGTTACTTTTTCCCATTTTCCATCCTTCCAAGAGGCCCTTCCTGTGTGTATTCACAGCATCCTTTATTTTTCTGTATCACAGCACTTTCCACTGCTGTAATTTCTTATTTACTTGTTTATATTCCACACTAGACTCTAATAAATCTGAGTAGATCTCTGCTTTGTTCTCCTTGTATCCCCAGTTCCTGGAGCAAATAGATTTCTAATTAATCCTTGAATATTTGTTGAATAATTGAGTTTTTGTTACCATTTCTAACTATACAAAATTAGACTAAATATTTATTCCATATTTATGATGTCTCAGATAATTTACATATCTTATTTCATGTAAAAATCACAAGAGCCCCATGAGGTAGATGCCACAGTTAACATCCCTGTTTTATAGGTGAGGAATTTGAGGCATAAAAAGGTCAAGTAATTTACCTAAGGTCAAAGAGCAAGTAATACTGGTGAAGATGAGCCCAGGAAGTATGACTGCAGAGCCCTTCTGGTTATATACACTGTTGAGATGTTTCTTGGTAAAACAACACTGTGGTTTACAGTTACCCCAGCTGCTGGCTTATCCAAGCTCAGCCTAAGGCTCCCCTAATCCATGTCCTAAACTGTGAGTTTTTTTTAATGGTTTTTTCAGAATGGCAAAATGGAGGCGGAGGGAGGTGAGGGCAGAGATTGGCGGGTTTGGATCACAGCACAGGGGTTGTGTTTGGAGCCAGGTCAGGGGGAAGAGAAACAGTGAAGGAGCTGGGAGGGGATGCAGTCTAGACGAGAGAGAATTCACTACATTTTTATCATCTCATCTTACCTTAGCAGTGAACAGCTTACAAGTCTTTACAGTCTTCAAAGTACTCTCCCTTGTATCATCTCATGTGATTTTCAAAATAGTCAGCTGACATAAGCTAAGAAGGTGTTATTATCTGTATTTTATTGGTAAGGAAACAGATTGAGAGTGGTTAAGTGCATTGCCTGACATTACCAAGCTAGTCATTGGAGGCCCCTGAGATTAAATTCTAAGACTTCTGCCTTCCTGTCCCTGGAATTCAGTTTAATATGGAGAAGGAATGAAGAGAGAGCTAAATTTCAGGGGGAACATCTTCAATCAGGAAGGAGGAGGAGAAAGACAGGCCTGAAAAGGAGACTGAAATGGCCTATAGGAAATGTTGAAGGAGAACTACGAAGGTGCTGGTGGCAGGAGTCAAGGGATCAGGGAATCTCCGAGTTGAAGTCATCAAGTGAGATGACTTATATGAATGCTTCATACATATTAATGCTCAGCATTTGGCAATCGGGAGACCACTGAGCATGTGCCAGAACTCATCCAGATGAACTCTTCTTTCTGAATGAAGTTTGTATTTTTTTCTTTAGAATTTCCGTTAGTCAAATAACACTGAATTGCTGGCTACCTTTTCATTTGCTTTTGTTTGTTTTAGCCCTGTCTGCCTGAGGACATGGTCCTCTTTGGTCTTCCCTCAGGATGGGTCCTTTGCAGCGGGTTTGTTTGCAACAGCAAAGTACATGTTTGCTCTTGCCTCCGCCTCCACATACCCAAGGTCACTTTTTTTGTAATGCAAACAAGAATATTATTTTAAAACCACTATCTCTGAGATGTGGCATCTTAATTTTCATCTTGACTTTCTTCCCTTCAATCCTTATGAGGTAAATGAAAAATTAGATACATTTTAGAATTATGTCTAGAATTAGAAATAAGATGTTTTCTCCCTTGTACTTTGAGAGTTCCTCAGCTTTCCTTTCTCCATCTAATCTGTTTTCTGACTCTGTAAATTGTGTTGTGGTGGCTGCTCTATAAGGTAGCCTACCTTGTAATGAGGATGGGACATGCCTAGCTGGAATGGCAAGTCAGCAATGAGGTCATGGAATCCAAGACAGGAAGAAAAATATGTTGTCTAACTTCTAAGAATCCTTATGCACTCTCTATTCTTCTGCCAGAATGAACCCTCACCACCAGATTTCATTATTCACCATGATGAGAGCACAGTAGCTTGAGGAAGAAGTGCTATCCTGGATAACTTCACAGATAACTTTTTGGGAGAGTCATAGAGTGAAAGAATGCTTCGTCTGGATGTTTCTCCATACCTTAGCAGCATATCCCATTGTGGCCAGAAATCTAGAAATTTAATTTTGACAGTGGAAGTCATTCAATTTTTGGCAAAGTGGTTGAATCCAGTACTGATGTACAGACCCTTGAGCATTCATTGCTGCCTCAGCTCCCTCCTTTGATATGGAGAGTTTGGGGACTGTATGTCTTGTATTTAGGTTCTGGGTCATGAATTTGGTTTTGGATAGGCAGTGTTACCCTTTCTAAAACATAATTGACCCATTCCTGCCTCTGAGGCTTTGGTAATTGCTTTGTCCTCAAATGCTTACTGCCATTATTTTTCTGCCTGTGTAAATCCTACCTGCTCTTTGAGTTTGATACGGGTGTTACCTCCTCTCAGAAGACTTCCCTGACATGAAAGTCAACAGTTCACCTCTGTATTCTGTTTGCTCTTTTGTCTCTAGCTGTTATCTAGCATATATCGTTCATTTGTTTTCTTCATGCTTAATCTTTGCCACTAGATTGTAAGCTCTCCAAGGCCAATGGCTCTGCCCTTTTCAAGCTTTGTATGACCAGCATCTTTCTAGCACAGAGATTTGTTTATGGTAGGTGTGAAATAAATGTGTGATATTGGTTGATTTATGAGCATGCTCTCTAACACAAGACATATGGAGTTCATTGGCTTGGTGCTTGAGTGTCGCCACCCCCACCCCCAACCCTTTCTCCAAGTTATCCTCTTGGCCTGGCCCAGCTGAAGCTGTGGAAAATAGATAAATCACCCAGCTCCTAGGTCAGACAGCTCAGAGACAAATGAACACAGCAGGTCGTTGCCACTATAATGATGCAGTGCTGTGCTGTTCGCTGTTTTCTGGACAACAATAGATTGCCTTCCTTCTCTTAACTTTAATTCCATTTCTCATAAGCTTGAAATTGCACTTGCTATTTTCCAACTTCTTTTCACCCCACCCTGCCCTAGTTCATGTCAGTGTTTCCTTAACTAACATTTTTATGGCTTGAAAATCACTTCTGTGCCAGATATAAAGATATACTCTGTCTCCAGCCTTTGTTCTCAGCACCAGCCTCAGCACCCTCCATTAGCCCCTTGCAGTGGCTTCAGACCCTCTTGAGGGTTTCTAGTCTCTGATTCCTTTTTATTTGAACTCTATTTGGATCTGGGTTTACATTTATGAAATATACTTTCTCATGCTCCCTTTTCATTGATTTACTCCCAGATAATGGAATCTTTGGAATTGAAAAGATAGTGACTTGAATAATCCTTGTTAATAGGAAGCCTCACTTATTTTACCTTGTTCGACTTAAAGATTTTGGAAGAAAGGAGAGATTTGTGGGTTAAGGCAGAGAGTGTGGAAGAGACTTTACTGATTCTCAATGGCCAGGTTCAGAGCAGTATTCAAGATCCTTTACAATCTAGATTTATACTACTTCTTTTTTCTTTATGCCAACTACGCTGGTCTTTAAATTCAGCACCATGGACAGAAGAGGCTAGAGCGGGGAAATGGTTGGAGCAGAACTCAGCCTGGGGAAGTTTAGTAGGACACAGTAGGATCACATTCATTCTCAGGGATGGCCTATTAAAGGCACATGCATTTCGAGTTGAGAAGCTCCATAAAGGATACCTTTGCTGCCCTAAATGATCACCTAAACTGAAAGGTTCAGTAAAAAGCATGCGCTTTGAAATTGAAACAATGGAACTTGAATTCTAACTTTTGTATTTACTAAGTATATGACTTTGGGCATGGTGTTTTCTCTGAGAAGGAGTTTCTTTATGTGTAGATTTTGGAAACTTCTACCCTTAGAAAATGTAGAGTAAACTTCTAAGGACTGGATTTGAATCCTGGCTCTATTCTTTACTAACTTGGGCAAATTACATAAACTCTCTGTGGCTGTTTTCTCATCTCTTAAATGGGGATAAAAATGATACTTTTTTCTTGGTGTTGATGGGAGCATTAAATGAGATAATATATGTAAAATTCTTAAAAGTGTACCTGGCATATAATATACTATTATTATGATAATTATTTAATATAACGATGCAAATTAAATGAAATAATACATGTAGAATATTGGACAGAGTCTAGATATGCAATAAATTCTGATTATGCCTTCTTCTCTCCTTACTGATGTTTGAAATCGCTCCCACAGTTCTTTTGAGTTAAGCATTGCACTCTAAGCCTTGTAAGCAACCTTTGAAGGGGATACATACTCAGATACATCTGCGTATGTTTAAATTAGTTCATCATTTCCTGTGGGACAGGGAAGCATGAAGGTTCTCAGTGCCAGAGCTGGGAGAGTGGGCCAGGAAAGAAAAGGTCGGAGCTTGCTGTACTGTTTTCTAGTTTGTTGAAGAGGTGGGTGTGATTTAGAGAATAAGATGATAGGAATCCTCTTCATGATCCTATGCAAAAGGCTCCCCATTCATACATCATGGCTGCAGGCATTTTGTGATTTGCTATGTGAGGCTCTGCAGTTTGGTCCAGAGTGAAAAGGGACTCAGATAATACAAATACAAATCCAGGAGCCCAGCCCAATGGTCTATAGAAATTCAAATTCTGCCTATAAATAGAGGTCATTTTGCTTCATTCATTCACTCATTCATTTATTTATTCAGACGTTCATGCATTTATACATTAATTCATTTATATTCAATAAGCATTTATTGATCATTTACTCTGTCTAGGCATAATGCTAAGGATTATAGCAGAGAAAGATCATTTAGACTGAAGCCTGCCATCAAGGATTAGAGGAAATAAAACATATATGAAAATCATTAATTAAATGAGTCAATGAATATTAAGTACTTAATGTTGTGCCTGGCAAATAGTAGGGATTTAATATTTATTAGCTGGTTTTATTGTAAGGTACTGCTTCTACTGCTATTATTATTATTGCTCATACTCTAGAGTTTGGTGAGTGACTGTCCAGATGTGGTGTTTAGAGGAGGAGTGAGAGATTGCCCTTTTGGGGAGTTACAGGCGGTATCTTCAGAACGGAGGTGGCATTTGAGATGCGCCTTGAGGCATGGGTATAACTTGGTCACAGGCAAATGGAGAGGAAGTGGGTCTCCAGCTGAAAGGTATGGTGTGAACCAGAGAGTGGTAGGGGATCACAGGGGATTAATTATGAGGGAATAGCAAGTACTCTCAAGTGGCAGAAGCATTATGTACAAGTATTGAGAGATGAGACTGGGAAGGGGTTAGAGGTTGATCCTGGTGGCCTTGAATGTCAGACTGTGGACTCCGGGCCTTGTCATGTGAGTCATGCGGCACTCTTTGAAGTTTTGTTTTTCCCTCCAGGAGAATGACCGGGCATTGGTCTGTTTCTATGGTGGCTTTTTTCAAAAGTAATTGACAAAAGTTCCTCTTCTATTTAACTAAATTTCCCTTGAGAATTTCAGATATACAAACTGACCCCATCCAGTCAGTCCAATTTTGGATAGTAATCCTTGATTTTGATTTTCTATTAAGACATTCAGCTGTATCTTCTGAGGCCACAGCAACCAAGCCTGGACCAAAGGCCTTAGGTCCCCACCTATTAGAGGTGTGGCTGGTGGTGATATCTGCTGAATTTGTGCCAAGAGCTTCCTGTTCTTCTGGGAGAAGTAATATTTTACTTCTGTTTCATTCTCTTGTCTTAGAGCTGCCATTACTGAATACACAAGAAACTGAGCTTGTCTCTATCTGATTTCACTCCTCACCATCTGATGCTGATGAAACAGGAATCTATACAGGTGAAGGGGCTGAAGGGTGATGATGTCAAAGAATCTTACGTGCAAGATGAGGAGGTTCTTCATTCCAGTTCCTGTTCTCTCTTCATTCTCTTTCTCTCTCTCCTCTCTTCCTCTCTCCTCCCTCCTCCTTCCCTTTCTCTCTGCCCTTCTCTCAACACACACATACAGTGTGGAGCCTCAGACTGGTGAGCAAAGGCAAGTCTATATGAAAGCCAACTTCAGCTTGCAGTTGGATGTTTCATTTAGTCTCCAGAACCTGGCCCTATAACTGACACAATAGCCTCTCATATCCTTTCATATAAATTAAAGTAGTCTTTATGTTGACTTTAGTTGCGTGGTGCTAGGGATTGTGAGGCGGACTTTAAAAGGATGTGATAACTCAGCTCTCATTGACCAGAGAACATTTGGAGGGTGTGTAGAAATGATTAGGATGAGTAGGTATAAAGCACCACGAGAGAGTGGTTGAATTTGGGGAGGTATTTTGGCAAGGAATTGAGCCAATCCCAGGTACTCCTGAGCTGCTGACTTTATTGATGACAAGTGTGAATTGTCCTTTGTGAAAAGATCATCTCTCTTTGCAAAAGAACACCTTTATTTAGTCAATCAATCAATATTTGGGCACTGACTATGTTCTAGGACTGTGCTGGGACTTAGAGAGACAGCAGTGAACAAGACAGAAATTCCTGTGCTTATGGAGCTCACTTTATGGGACAGATGGGAGGAGTCAACTCTGTTGCTTGGTATCCAGAGATTGCTACTTTCTCATAATTCTCCATAGATTTTAGTGAAACCCTTTGGCCCAGAGATGGGGAGATGAGTTAGCCCTTGTTCCTGTGAAGGGTTCAAAGTTCCAAATTCCAGTCTGCTGATTGGATTGAAGAAGAAGGGCAGGGATGGAGGTCTCTACTCTAGAATGGGTATCTGGGGGAATCTTCCATTGTTTCTTGCCCATTTTGAGTGAAATGGAATACAATGGGAGGCAAAGAGACAGAGAAGCCCAACCGCCAAAAAATTCAAGGAAGGCTTCTTAGGGATAGTGACTTAGTGGATTGTTAGAGAATATAACTTTCTCCCAAGTATGGGATCACAGAGGAGGTCAACATTAGATTGACCAAAAACTCGGCTGACCTTTGAGATGACGCAGAGATGCCTAAGAAAGCCACCAAGAAGGATAAGGATTAAGCCACATTTGCTTGAGATTTGGGAGTCCATAGCCTGTGCCTTTCTCTAGCACTTATTTCTTCCTTTCCAGTCCTGCTTTGGCATCACTATTGGTACAGCCATTGCTATCTTTCTGTACTCCCTTCACTGGCTTGTCTGCTACCAAATGCTGCCAGATTACAGTATAACCCAATATCCACACCTGGCACTCACCTGATACAGTCCTGACTTGTCGCAACAGATGCAACACAGACACTTCTTTCTCTCCCAGAGATTATACCTCAGCCTGAGGCACAGAGCCCTCTGTGGGCAAGCTGTATAGAGCTGGGCTTGATGGCTCTTTTGTTTGCATACAGCATATTTGACACTGGCTATCATTAACAAAATGGAGAGGGGCAGTGCTTACTGAGAAAGTGTGCTTCCTCAGATTTGTGGACATCAGAAATTCTTTAGCCACAATATCTGGCTCTTGATGCCTCAGGAACACATGAAACAGCCTTGGTTAATGTTCTAGAAGATTCCCTTCTCTTTGGACTAATATCTCCGGGGCTGACCTGGTGATGAATCCTTAGGTTCCTTAGTTAGAGGATTTTTAGCTTTGGGATGAATAGGGTTTTCCCTGTTAAAAGGCAAATTCCGCTAGCAAGATCTCACATTACGCAGATCCCAGCCTGTGACACCTTCTTTAGCGTGAATTAAGGGCTGCCAACTTCCTCTAGAAATTAAACACCTAGCCGAGAAGGGCAATATGAGGGAGAGAAAAGACCAGAGAAGGAGTCCCCTTACCTGGAGGCTCCTAAGGATGAGGAGAAGTTCACAGATGGAAGGCAGAGCTGCCAAAGACCAAGTCTGCAGACCTCAAAATTGTGTCTAATGTTGCCTTTGATAGAAACCAAAGTAATTTTTATTCTTGCAATATGATCAACATTATGGTTAGACAGACCTCTTGCCCACCTTTTCTCTTTTCTTCCTTTCCTCTCTCTTCCTCTCTTCTCTTCTTTCCCCACATTGTTGATTTTTTTTTTAAATCTCTCCCTCTTCTTGTCTTATCTCTGTTCTCAATTGTCCAGGATCCAAGTTGCCACCAGTAGCCCACGGGGCAGGTTATCCACGTACTTCTAGGAACTCAAGAACGACTTATGGTGAGATGATTTCTAGAATGGTGGTGTAGGGGCTCCATGGACCCTCTCCCCAACAAGAAAACATAACTGGTGAAAATTATATATATTTAAAAAAAAATTCAGTCTCTAGAAATTGTGTTCAGGACATACAGCAGAGGAAGAAATATTCATTCAAGAAGATTTACTGGATTTGGTAAGAGCAGTAAGAGTCCGTGGCATTTATGCCACAATTCGCTCCTCCCTTCCCTCTCTTCTAGCTCACGGTGATGGACATGCCCTCCAGGCAAATGCAGCCAAGAGCCCAGGCTCCATCTTTACACAGCTGTCAGTTGGAGGCTATGGTGTCTCCTGGGATAGGGTGGGGGGGTGTCTACCAGCACTTCTAATCCTATGCTGCAGTCCCATGTCTGTGTTTCAGAGTCTCTATTCCAGGCAAGAGTGACTGAGAGGTATGGGGCTCTCTTTGTCTACCCAGCCCCAACTTGTAGGCAGAAAATCTACCCCAGGCAAGCCACAAAGACTGGGGGGTGCTGCCCCAACCCAGGGTGACACTAGCAAAGCTCATGGAGCAGGTGTGTGACTCTGAGAGAGGTAGGCCACTATACCCCTCCCCAGCTGTGGAGCAGTGGTAGAGATTTGTTGCTCAAGAAGAAAGGTAGGCCATAAGAATAAAGAGCTCTGAAGCTCTCCCCAGGAGAACTGACTTTATTTGTACCATAGTGTGAGGAAGTTCAAGCCCAGCAGCACTTTTAGAAACAATGGAGATTTTGGTGATAAGCAATTAAGAGGAGATGGGTAGCTCCATTAGAGCAATAAGCTAAACCTTAGACTATCTAGAAGTTTACCAGAGAGAACTATGGAAAGAGATAGCTAAGAAGAACCCTCCTGAGGTTGACACAAACCTCAAAGACTGGCCTCAAAGATTACCCCTGCACAGGGACCCAAATTTAATTGCAGCAGACTGTGGAGCAATTTATGCCCCAGGGCATTGTCAAAAATAATAGAGCAATCAGCTAGCAATTAGTGGAGGTTAATAACTGGACATGATACCGGTGGAGACAGTCAACTTAACAGAGAAATCAGGGAAAGAGACAAGGAGAACATTAATAAAATCACTGCCAACCCTCAGTGATGGTGTGCATCCCCAAGTCTGCACCCTCTGAGCAGTAACATCTGAGGCTGTATTCTTAGGGGAAGTAGACCATTAAAATAATCCAGCCAGCTCATCAAACAAACAGGCAAACAGCAGCAACAAGTGCCAGAGAGAGGAGATCAGCATACATAGTTGCTAAAATATATTATCTAACATGTCTAGATTTCTACAAAAAATTATGAGACATGCAAAGAAATAGAAGAAGGTGACCCATATTGGAAAAAAGCAGGCCATAGAAACTGCCCGTGAAGGGCCCAGATGTCAGACATAGCAGATGAAGACTTCAAAGCAACTATTATAAGTATGTCCAAAGAACTATAGGACACTATGCTTAAAAAAGTAAAGGAAGGAAGATATAATGACAATGTCTCAGAAAGTAGAGAATAACAATAAAGAGAAATGATTAAAAAGAACCTAATGGAAATTATGAAGGTGAAAAGTACAATAACAAATGAAAATTTTACTAGAGGTGCTTAACAGTAGATTTGAGTTGGCAGAAGGAAGAATCAGTGAACTTAAAGATAGATCAATAGAGATTATGCAATCTGAATAACTGAGAGAAAAAAATGAAGAAAAATAAACAGTCTCAGAGAAATGTGGGACATATATGTGTAATGAGAGTATCAGAAGGAGAGGAGAAAAAGGAGCAGGAAAAATATTTGAAGAAATCATGGCTGAAAACTTCCTAAATTTGATGAAAGCCATTAATCTATACAACTAAGAAGCTCAACAAATTTCAAATATGATAAACAGAAAGAGATCCACACCCAGACACATCATAGTAAAAATCTGAAAGATAAAGAAAATTTTGAAAGCAGCAAGAGAAGTTTACTCATCACATAGAGGGAAACCTTGATAATATTGTCAACTAACTTCTCATAAGAAACAATACGGGCCAGAGGTCAGTGGGATGACATATTCAAAGTGCTAGAAAAACAACAACAAAAACCAAACCTGTCAATGAAGGCTCTTATATCCAGGACAACAATCTTTTGAAAATGAAGGTAAAATAAAACCATTCCCATATAAATAAAATCTGAAAGAATTTGTTGCTAGCAGACCTGCAAGAAATACTAAACGAAGTTCCTCAGAATAAAGACAAATGACTTCAGACAGTAATTTGAACATACATGAAAAGAACAAATAGTAAAGATAATTATGTAATTATAAAAGAAAGTATAAAAACATATTTCTTCTCTTAACTGACTTAAAAAGCAATTGTGTTAAACAATATGTATATAATTGCATTGTCAGGCCTTTAACACAGAGAAATGCTATATATTTGACAAAACAAGTGCAAGGAGATAGGTGAAAGAAAAGCTGTGTTGGAATAAGGAAATGATGCTAGTTGGTAAATTGAATTCACAGGAACAAAGAACCAGAAATGGCAAATAAGAAAGTTAACATAACAAACTCTATGAATAAGTACTTGTTCTCCTTTGTTCTTTGAGCTTCTTTAAAAGACATAAAATTATATAAAGTAAAAACTATAACAATGTACTTTTGGTTTTGTGGCATATCTAGATGTGATGCATATACCAATACTAGCACAACAAGGGGAAGAAGGCATGGGATTATATAGCAGCAACATCGCTATGTCTCACTGTAAATTGGTATAAATCTGAAATAGATTCTGATAAATTAATATTTATATGATAAGCCCTAAAGAAATCACTAAGAAAATAACTTCAAAAAATGGTGAAAAAAGTCATTAAAGGAATTAACACATTTCATTGGAAAATGTTTGCTTGATGCAAAAGAAAGCAGTAAAGGAGGAATAGAAGAACAGAAAAGACATGAGACGTATAGAAAACAAAAAGTAAAATAGCAACCATAAAGTCAACTATAACCATAATAGCATTAAATGTGAATGGATTAAACAATCCAATCAAAAGGCAGAGATTGTCAGACTGGATTAAAAAAGAAGTCATGATCCAACTATATGCTGTCTACAGGAGATGCATGGAAATTCAAAGATACAAATAGGATGACAGTAAAAGGATGGAAAAAGATGTATCATGCAAACATCAACCATGAGAAACCAGGAGTGGCTATTACTAATATCAGACAAAGAAAAGGCAAAAAAATGTTAATAGAGATAAAGAGGAACATTTTATAATCATAAAAGCGTCAGTCTGTCATGATGATATAACCATGAACACATGAACACCTGACAACAGAGCCCACAAATACGTGAAGCGCCATGTTAGAACTGCAGGGAGAGACAGACAATGCAAAAATAATAGTTGGAGGCTTTAGAACTCTGCTTTCAATAAGGATAGAACAGCTAGGTGGAAGACTGACAAGGAAGCAGAAGACTTGAACAATACTGTAAACCAAGTAGACCTAGTGGACATCTAAAGAAACAAGAGCCAAACAGACACTCTTCGCAAGTGCACGTGGAACATTCTCCAGGATAGACCACAGGGCAGGCCATGGAAAAAGCCTTGATAAACTTAAAAGAATTAGACTCACACAAAGTATATTGTCTGATCATTGTAGAATGAAATTGCAAATCAATAACCAAAAATAAAAATTCACAAGTATGTGGAAATTAACCCACTCTTAATGCCCAATGGATCAAAGAAACAACTGAAGGGAAATTTGAAAATACTTTGAGATGAATGAAAACGAAGACACACATATCAAAACTTAGAGCAGAGCTTAGAGGGAAATTTATAGTTTTGAATGCATATAGTAATAAAAAAAGAAGAAATCTTAAGTCGATAATCTAATCTTCCATCTTAAGACATTGAAAAAAACACACTAAACCTAAAGCAAATTGAAGGAAGGAAACAATAAAGATTCGAAGAAATTAATGAAAAATAGAATAGGAAAACAATAGAGAATATAAACAAAAGCAGAAGTTGTTTCTTTGAAATTATCAACAAAATTGACAAGTCTTTAGCCGGACTGACCAAGCCAAGAAAAAGAAACAACTTAAATTACCGAAAGCACTATAGTTCACAAAGGTATGGAGGTCCTGGTCGATGAAGTATCACATACAAACAAAGACACACACACACCCGCACACACACACACACAAGTTGATTAAAAAAGGAAGATACAAAACTCCTATCTTTTTATAAAAGCCACTAGAATAAAAAATCTATGAGCAACAATAAGAGAGTGCAGTTGTAAAACCAAATGACATAAAAATGCATAGTGTTCTTCTACATAGGAAGAAATAAACATGAAGACTTAAAAGAAAATAAAAAGCCTTTTGCAATATCCAAAAAAAATCTCTGCAAGATATGTAAGGATTAATCTAATGAAGAATGCATAAAACGCAAATGGAGAAAAATTCTTTTAAAGGACCTATAAGAAGACTTTGAAAAAAGGACAAAAATACTATGTTTGTGAGTGAGGCATTCATGAAGGTAATCCTCCCCAAGCTAATCTATGAACGTGTTAAGTGGCGCTCTCCCCAGACAGCTCAGGAGGTGGGCTGCAGGCAAGGACTGCCCCTCGCAGACCTGGCCTCATTCCTGGGAGCTCCTCATGGTGTCAGGGAGAAGGACAGTGAAAAGAGAAAAGTGGGGAAAGAGGCAAAGGCAGATATCTTACTGACCTCTCAGTTCATAGGGGTCCCAGAGGAGTGTACTGGGCACAAGAACCAGTGGCAGTGAGTGCCAGAGCGATCACCAGCAGGGAGAGGGGGAGACAACATCAGAATTTGGACCTGCCTCTGTCAGTGACTCATGTCTTGCTGAGTGATGCTGATGTTGCAGGATCGCTGTGTACACAGTGAAGGTACCATCCCCACCGCACCCTTCTCATAGCGTGGTTGTGAGGCTCCAGTGACATAGTGGAAGTATTCCTTGAAAAATGTAAGAACAATTGTGTAGCATTTGAGGTGACATTCTGTCTGTCTCGCTGAGACACCCGAAGTGACACTCAGGTTCTGAACGTCAGAAATGCCCAGGTTTCTCATTTCTTATGTCACTCCTCAGTGCTGCAGTGGAGGGCCTTGGTGGGGCTGGGGTAAAGTTGGTAAAATTGGAATCAGTGTCCAATGTAATAATAATTTCAGTAATTTAGGGACCCATACTTAATCTCCAATTTGGTAACACACCTCTGAGGTACTGTCTCTGATCCTCCCTGAGGACAATAGACATGGCTGCTGGCAGCCTGTTGTCTATTAAGCCCAGTTCCATTAAGGGGGGGAACATGCAGCAAACTTGCATTTGCAGCTGGCTGGGCGCTTAGTCAGAAGAAAGTGAACATGAAAGGACTCATCCCCACCAGGAACTTAGGATCCTAATTTTAAGGAGGGCCTGTGTAAAGCTCTTGATGGGAGGGGCCTCCAGCCAGTAGGGCTGAGATCGGAAAAGCCCTTTCTGGGATATAATCTGAACACTCTTTTGATAGTTTTCAGAAACAAGTAGAACCTCTCCTGGGGTCGGATAAAGTCACCCTGATTAAAGAGTTTCATACTAACCATGTCTTACATCTAGAGGTTGAGACCCTTAGAGAAGAGGGGAAGCCAAGAAGATGTATCTGTCTGATTGCCTTATTTTCATTTGTCAATTAATTAACTAAATATTTATTAAATGGCTACTATTTTTTAAAACTTTAAAGTGACTTAATGTTTGGAATCTTAGCTGCCACATCTTTAAAAAATTAGGGAAAAAATCCTACCTCCCTCACTTGGTCAAGCTCTTTTAGGAGTAGAGGGGGCATGATCTTGCCTAAAGTTATGTCTCAGATGTACCAGTTGGCTCTTGTAGTAATGTCGGTCTTGCCTTCTCTAGAAAGCATTGAAAGTGTTCCCAAGATATTGCTTACGTGTCCCTATCCTTACCGACTGGAATGGCTCCAAATTGTCTGGAGGGAATGAGTGGCTGCCTGCTGCCAGTGAAGTTGGTTTAGTATGCAGTGAGAGGGCTGTGGAAGGACCCCCTGGGCGTGCTGCAGCTGACCTTGGGAAGAGTAGCCTGACTCCTTTGGTGGGATGAAAGGCTTCCTCTGGCATGGAGGTCACCAAAGCCTAGTGCAGGATTCTCAATAGTATACACCCACTTCCTGGTAGAAACCCCAAGTCACTGGAAGGCTAATTAACTTTGCTCACTGTCAACCAGGCCCGTGTCATAAAGATTCGGCAGTTGGTAAGAATCCAAGACAGAGGCTGTTGCTGAGTTCGAGTGGGCTGAGTCTTGAAGGCCACGCACCCAAGAAGATAGACCCCACGGGACAGTGATTGTCCAGCTGTGTTTCTTCTTGTTCATCTCAACCTGGTATGATGCCAGGTGGATGTAAAATGTAGTGCAAAAAAATCTGTGTGGAAGAAATAGCAGGAAGCTGTTTCCTGCCCAGAATCCCAGGATGTGTGTGTCCCACCAAATAGCATTGCTGAGCCTAATCGGCTCAGGCGCTGCTTGTGGACAGGAGGTTTGCCTTTCCTGGAGGAGATGTGAAAAAGGCAAGGGTACCCCGTGTTTCCAACAACCATATCCTACCTGATTCCAGCTCCGTCTTCCGTCCCGGCTTCTCCATTTCATAGTTTGGTCAGTTGGGGAATATGTGACGGGGGAGAAGGAGAACGGATCTGCTGGGGGACACGAGTCCTTTATCCCTGGACAGGGGCAGCTCTCTGTCTTTTACTCTTCTGTTCTGAAAGTACTCTGCCGCTGCCCTTGTTTGGCTCTGGGTTTGGAGTGCCCGGGGCACTGGGCTGGTGGTGCTCCCTTCATGCACACTTCTGAAAGCCGTTTCTCATGCTCACTGAGACAAAGAGAAAGAGGGCTCAGAAGCGAGGTCCGTTTTCACTGTAGCTGCTCTGAGTTGTGCTCATGGTGGTCCCGGTGGCATCAGGGAATGGGGTGGAGTGGCTGGGCTGAGGGGTTGTTGGTGCTGATTCTAAGTGAGTAGAAACTGTCAGGCTCTCCCAAGGCAGTGTGGCTTGTACGCCTATGCATGTACTCATTTCTCTGACTAAAATCCCAATTACTTTCTATACAAACCAATCGTGGTAAAGTTATGTTTGCTGGATGGGGTGATCTCGATAGACAGTGACTCTCATGGCTAACAAGTGCTAGAGCGAGAACAGGAAGGCATAGAGACTGTGTAGGTGCGGGGTAGCGATCTGGTGGGATTGAGTGGGTAGCTAGGCTTGGAAAGAAAGACTTGGAGCGAGATGGCAAGGCCTCTTCTATGATTTGACAGAATCGGGTTTGTCAGGAGCTCTTCTGAGGGCCTCCTTCTCTAGGGAGTAGGCCTATAATTTGGGTATATTGCGGTAAACAGAAGTACCTGAGATGTGGCCCCAGGGTCCAAACAGCAGTTTATATACGGGTGTGGGTCAGTGGAGAAGGTTCTTGTGTTTTTGAGTCAGTTAGAACATTTTGCAGGGAGGATTAGAGTCCCAATGTGGCTGTGATCACTCCCTCTCCCTTTTCTGCTTTTGCCTGAGCACAGAGGAGCAGGACAGCCGGGTGAAGAGGACATGGGGAGAATGGTAGGGTCGTTGCATTCTCTGAATTGGCCTACGAGGAAAACAGTCTGCTCGTGGCTAAGGTTTCTGGAAGAGCCTGTGGACAAGCTGCCACAAGGGTCTTTGATGTCAGCCTGGCTTACAATTTGGGAGCTGTCTTGAAAGGACTGTTTTTAAAATAAAGATTTAGGATAAATTAAAAGAAAGTTCTCCGATGAACCATGGAAGTAAAAACCAGGTTAAACAATGAGTAAAAAAGAGTCTGAATTAGTGAGAGAAGTACCAAGCACATCTTGGAATTTTTTAATTTAAAAATGTGCTTTTTTGGGACTATTTACTTCAGCCTTTCAGGTTCAAAACTTGCTGCTTAAAACGTGGCATTTTATTGTGGAGAGTTTTGCTCACACACAAAGGCAGACAGAGTTTTAGGGAACCTCCATGCACTCATCGCCCAGTCCGCATAGTGATACACCCAATCGCAGCCTGCTCCGTCCACACCCCAGGCACACTCCCTCCTCCCATGTTATTTTGAAGGAAATCTCATAAATCATGTAATTTCCTCTATAAATATTTCAGTGTGTTTCTCTAGAAGAGAAAGCATTGTTCCTTTAATAAACCAGATAAACCTTTTGCTCATCCATCCAGGCCTAGGGGAAGATGAATCGTGTGACAGGTGAGGTCATACTTAAGTGATCTTGACTGCCCTTGGGGGCTCCAGGGCCCACCAGCCTCTTGAGTTCCTGACCTAGCAACTTAAACTTGGAACAGAGTAGAAAATGATGCAATGTGTGATAGCCCCCGAGCTGCGAGGGCCACTCAGTGAGTGCAGGACTGTGATTTAGCGGTCAGCTGTGTTCCCAGCCAGGCTGTGTTAACTGGGTCATTTAGCTCCAAGCAGATGTAAGTTACTAACTGCAGAGGAGGGAAAGAGAAATTAGGAGGTTTGGGATGGTCAAGGGAAAAGAGATGGGTTTTCATTTAAGACATACTTGCATAGCCTGAATAGGGCAGGGCGGGCACAATTAGAAGTGGGATACAATGCAGTCAGCACCAACAGGCAGACGTGCTTCCCTGTTTCAGGAACCACACGCAGATGACAGAGCTTGGCTGGAACTTTGTTCTGAAGCTGAAGGGCATCCTGAGTGTGATGGTTAAGTTTATGTGTCAACTTGACTGGCCTGAGGGATGCCCAGACAGCCGGCAAAACATTATTTCTGGCGTGTGTGAGAGTGTTTCTGGAAGCAATCAGAATTTGATTCAGTAGACAGAGTGAAGAACATCCACCCAAATCAACGAAGGTGGGCATCATCCAATCCATTGGGGGCCTGGATGGAACAGAAAGGCAGAGGAAGGGAGAATTCTCCCTCTCTTCTGGAGCTGAGATGTCCATCTTCTCCTGCCCTCGGATGTGAGGGCTCCTGATTCTCCTGTCTTTGGATTCAGACTAAATTCCAACACCAGCTTTCCTGATTTTCCAGCTTGCAGATGGCAGACAGTGGGACTTATTCACCTCCATAACTGTGTGAGCCAATTCCTATAATAAATCTCCTCTTACATCTTTCTCTCTCTATCCTATTGATTCTTTTTCTCTGGGGAACCCTGACCAATGCACTGAGTCCTGGATCCCTGCCTTCCCTCTCACTCTGTCCCTGGGGTCCAAGGTCAGCAGTAAGGATGGAACAGTCAGGGGTATGCCAATCTTCAGGCTTGTCTTCCTAAGATAGGGTGCACTGCATTAACCAGCGCTTGTTCATGCTCTTTTTCTAAGTGGATACTCATAACAAGCCTGTGCACTAACTGTTTTCATTCTCCATTTCACAGTGACTGTGGGGGTGAGCACGCTAGGAGAGCAGGGATCACACAGTGGGAGATGCAATCTAAGGACAAGCCATTGATGGTGCCCTTTGCAGGTTTAACAATTTCAGAAGTGTGGTTCCCTCTCTGATTCTTGAGTTCCAATTACGAGCTGCTTTCCGATGGGGGCATCAGGCAGTGCTGTTCCAGATTGAACCCCTCTTTGGCTTCTAAGTGGAGCCAGCTCCACCATGAATCCATGCCTGGAAAAAGCACGTGTGTCATGCTGCTAATTATGGGATTCAAGTTCCAACTGAGTAGAAGAGACTGGAGGGCCTCCATAGCTCTGGTTCTCTGTGTGAGCAGGGACCTCAGTCATCACAGCTCTTACCTGGGAAACAGAACCACCACCATTTCCCAGACCTATAGGGAATTTGCCACCAGAAAGTTCTCCAAGCCACACACAGAAGAAAAAGCAGATATGAAAGTCAGAAGGCATGCATTTGAGTCCCAGATCTACCACTGGTTAGCTTTTGGACCTTCAATTTCTCGCCTGTGGAAAGTGGCAATTGTAGTATTCTCAAGGTTTTCACGTAAGTCAAATTAGATCATATCATCTTTAAGATTGTTACATGTTTTATTGTTTCTGTTGTTGTCATTGTAATTTAAAAAATCATTGGGGGGCCGGCCCGTTGGCATAGTGGTTAAGTTCGCACCTTCTGCTTCGGCAGCCTGGGGTTAGCAGGTTCGGATCCCAGGCGTGGACCTAGCACCGCTCATCAAGCCATGCTGTGGTGGCATCCCACTTAAAGTGGAGGAAGACTGGCACAGATGTAAGCTCAGCGACAATCTTCCTCAGGCAAAAAGAAGATGATGGGCAACAGATGTTAGCTCAGGGCCAGTCTTCCTCATGCACACACACACACACACAGTCATTGGAGATATTTATCAAATATGACAGTGGTCTACCTCTCTCAGTAGCATGATGATACTACATTCAGTAGCTAAAAAAGGATTATTCCAATCCTGCTGTTGATTGGCTGGTGTAATTTTAATGAAGACCACCACTCCTGCCTCCCTCCCTCTCTTAAAAAATGCATAAAGAATCTTCGTGATAATTAGTTCTAGGAACACCAATGCTAAATTCATTCTCATTTGGATTTCCTGGCGCCAACCCAATTCATCCTGAGTGGGCTGGCTGCAGTTTTTCTTTCCCTGATTTTCTTTTCCCCGAGGACACAGAATATTCACAAGGCACAACATTTTCCTTTAAAAGGATATCCCCTAAAATCCAAGTGTTATTAATGAATCTTCAGTCCCTCCTGGAAGACACTGACCCAAATAAGCAGACACGGTTTAAAAACCATAGTCATGCAACAGCCTTCGAATTAGTACCTGCTTCCCCGCTCAGCTCTTTCTGTTGTCCTTGGCTTCCAGAATGTATTTAGAATGTCACAGAATAGTGTTTGGTAGTATTTGACACTGTATTGTTTTACATTTTCTTGCCAACTTGATGATGGATTAGAAGGGATTGAAGCTCATTTATGAAATCCTCAACTATTCCATAGTAAATAAAGTTTCTGAAAAGTAGGCTTCATTTATTCATTTATTCAACAACCATTTGTTGAGTGTCTGCAATGTGTGAAGCCCTTTGCCAGGCATTGTAGAGAATACAAGGGTGAGAAATTCAGGCTCCTGGCCTCAAGGAGCTTGTGTCGAGGAAGCAGGGAGGAAAACAAGTAGAGAGAGGAAGCATGTCAGAAGACAGAGGAGGGAGTGGCAGATTTTGCCTGGAAGGATGGAGACAGCTTCCTGGCTCAACTCACTTCTTACTGCTCCACCTTCTGCACTGTCACTGTCTTCATCCCCCTGCCTCTGCCAGCTCCTACAGACCTTACTTCTGAGTCTGCTGGCCTAGTCACATCTCATCTGAAGGTGGGCATGGCCACTCCCCATCTTTGGATGTCACACCTCACACTCGCGCTTTCCCTAGTGCAGGGATTGTGTCTTATGTCCTTTGGGTGTCTGTCTGAGGGATTCCAGAGTATTTCCAGAGAAAGAAGGCAGAGGGTTACTGAATCTACCCCATCTCATCTACCCCTTCTCCCTCTCTCTTCTTTCCAGCTGGCAAGTTTGCATGAGCCAGATGCTCAGAGTCCCATTGGTGCTGGAACTTGACTGAAGAAATGTAAGGATGTGGACACAATGGGCTGGTATACTCAGGTCCTCACTGACCACCTAATATGGGCTTCTCTCTGTGGTTAGCCAAACTGAGCCACCCTGGAGGTAGGGCAGAGGAGGTTCCCTAGGGCTGGTAGTGGTCCTGGGGAAGCAGAAATTAGCAGAGCAAACTGTGATGTGCTCGGCACTACACTGGGCCTTGCTGGAATCTGCAGGTGGGGCTGGGGATGGTTGTGGCCTTCCAGGAACCATAGCTATACAGGTTTAATGTGTGGGGTATATAGTTAAGCAGGACAAGTTAGAAATTCCCCAGGCCATGTGTACTCAGAGCCTAAAGAGGTTCAGAGGTTGTGCTCAGAGAAGCAGAGGCTCTCTAGTCTTCAGTGGTCAGAGAATATTCTGGAAAGAGGGTTGGGCAGAGAGGTGGAGTTGGGGGGTCAAAGATTCTGAGTGATTTGATGAGGCTGAGAGGGGATTTCATGATGTCACTTTTGCGTCCCTGGATTACAAAAGGTTCAGAAGTGGTGCTTTGTAATATTAATTGATCCATTCATTCATTTTGGATTGAGTCTAAGACTGGTGTGAATTCTAAAAAGGATCCCTTTTTATTCCACTGCTTTACTTTCTCATTTTATCTCTTTCTTGCCCTAAAAACAGACATTAGACTCTCCCTATGTTTAATTAGATTTCATTTTTTTACAATTCTATGGGTAATCATTCTGAGTGACTCTCCATAGCGAACAGTTCATCTAACCAAGTGTTGGGCATAGTGTATTCTGAACAAATGCTTGAAACTACCACCCTTATGTGAATGATTCTCCATCTAGAACATGACCCTTATCTGTTGCTCATCTCCAGACCTATATACCCAACTGTTCGCTGGGTTTCCACCTGGATATCCCTTAGGCACCTCATAGTTAACATTTCCAAAGCTTTTTGTCATATCTGTCATTTCTCTCCCAACACACACACTCAGCTTGACTCTCCTTCCTCAAAACCACTATAGCCAAAGCCCTAGGGTCATCTCCGACTCTTCCTTCTGCCTTCCTCACCCTCTCCTCAGAGCTGGTGTCTAAGTTCTGCTTCTAGCTACTAAATCATTCTCAATCCCACCCCTTCTCCTCACCCATCACTGTGACTTTAGCCAAAATCCCTTAGCATATTTCCTAGACTATTCGGTAGAATGTGAATTGGTAAGCTTGCCCTGAAATAAGAGTCTGACCAATCAGGTCCTTGCCTAACACCCACCTGTGGGTTTGTCTGCGAGGTGAAAACTAAACTTCTCAGTGTGGCTGATGAAGCCCTTACCTTCTTGCTCCCATCCTCCTTTCTAGCCTTACTCCCTCCTTCCCTCGGCAAACTCCTCATGATCTTGAACAGGCCCACATTTGTGCCTTGCTGTCTGTCTGTGCCCATAAATATGCCTGCTGTCTTACCCTTTCCTCACGTCTACATCTGGGAAAGTTGGCATCCAGGCTCTAACACCACCTCTACCGAAGCTTTCTCGGACTGCTCCAGCCAGGGTCACCCCCCGACAGGGGTTTCTGTGCCACGTGGGCTACCGCATTTTATTGTAAGTATATTTAAATGTGTATTACGATGATCTGTCAGACTGAGAGGGAAGGGATTACTGTCTTAGCCGTCATGGACACTTCATTGCCTAGCTGAATGCTCAGTGTTTGTTAACTGTTAAAATAGAAAGGATCTTAGGTCTTAAAGAGTCTCTCCTAGTTTAATTCCTCTTAAATTCATTTATTTACTCATTCATTCATTCACTCTTTGTACAAACATTTACTGAATACCTACTATGTGGGAACTCCCTCTCTCCCTCCAGGCGACAAAGCCTTGATTAAACAGACATAAAAGAGAAACAGCTGCCAATCCTTCCTCCAGGAAGCTCTGCTCCACAGGCCTTCATTTAAGAATCCTGGAGCTTCAGTTTTCTTTCGTCAGCTTTTTCCTTAATGGCCAAACTCATGGTGGCAGTGACAATGGATTCTGCATTAGTATTAAAAATTTATTCAATAAATAATGGATTAGAACCTCTGTTTAATAATTATTAATGCACTGCAATTTCAGTTGCTCAAATCTCAAGATGTTTTAAACATAACTAATTGAAAACACAATTAACAGCAACTTGCCGAAATAAATCTGAAAGGCGTAACACCCTTGAAAGCCTCAGACTACAAGAGCAAAAATTCAAAAGCAGCCCCCTCCCTACGCGGCCCCAAGATGCAGAGTTCATGCTGGGCTGGGCAGAGACTCTGGGAAGGATGGTGGCACCTGGCATGGTTTGGGATGTGAAAGTTGGTTTAATGGCAGCTTTTCTGCAGGTACTGAAACTTTAGGTGACGACTTCATTATGCTGGGGGCAGGGAGGAGGGTTTGCCTGACCAGTCTGCTGTGCTCAGGCACTTATGTCAGATGGGCCAGTAGAGAGAGGCTGATTCAGTGACCTCATTATGTGCAAACTCAACAAAGCAAAGGCCAGCTCCTGGGGTCTGGCAGCGTGTGGGGTGGGGCCTTGCCTCAAGTGAAGTCATAGGATGAGTGAATGGCAGACCCGTAACTGGGAAACCTGGGCTCCCAGCATCTCACCCACTGGCCCTGGTGCCTCCCATGTTATTTCTGGGGCTGGTTCTGCTTATCCTGACTCAGCCAAAATGGCGTATGTAGGTCTTCGGATCAAGGGCCTAGGACAAGGGCCCCTTGACTTTCTTGTTTCAACAACAGTCAGCAAAGATAGGAAATGCATCGAGGTATTTATAAGATGGGCCCTGGACTGGTTTATGGATTCTAGGATCCTAAAAGTGCAGTTAAGGTTGGTACTGGCTTCTGGGTTGAGTTTAGCATGGATGAGCATGAATGTTTTTCTGTACTTTTCATCTTTTTACATCTGTTCCTGTTCCACTTTCTATCCCAGGAAGGTTCTCTCCTTCAGATTCACTTTTGGACTTGGGTACACTGGTCTCCTAGCTTCCGTCCGTCCTTCATAGGTGTTTTTTTTGGGTGAGTATTCGATCAGACATTGTAGGGAAATTAATCAACAACAGGATTGGCCAGTGGTAGGCGCTCCACACACGTTAATTCCCCTTCCACTCCCAGCCTTGTCCACTGCTCCTGCATGGTTAACCTATACCCAGGCTTCTGAACACTGCTGTGGGCATCCTTTCAACAGAATAATATGGTTATTGGACACATGGATGTTATTTCTGGAGAATAGGAGGTAGCTAAGGGGAAACTTGTCCCATTCTCGGAGTCAGTCTGGAGAGCAGCTTGGCTGGAGCTTAAGGCGTGGATAATAGGACAATGTGACCAGAGACACGGGATGGGAGTGTATTGGAAAGTACTGGAGAATCAGACTTGTGAATTTGATTTTCATCTCAAGAGCAACAATGAAGGATTTTTAAGCCAGAAAGAGGCATGGATTTTATCTTCATCTGTGTATTATGGAACATGATTCTTAAACATCAGTGTGCATCAGGATGACCTGGAAGGCAGGTTAAAACCATTTGCTGGACTTTACCTTCTGAGTTTCTGACCCAGAATTTCTTGGATGGAGCCTGAGAATTTGCATTGCTATCAAGTTTCTAGGTAATGTCGATGCTGCTGGTCCAGAAACTATACTTTGCAAACCACTTGGTTAGAGGATGGCCTGGAGATGGGTAGGTCTGGAGTCATGGAGCTGTTTAGGAAATTCATATAATAACAAAGCTGTAAGATGATGAGAGTCTGATTTGAAACAGGAGCTGAGGCTCTAGAAAGAGGGGGAGATACTACAGAAGGAGAGTCAGCAAAATTTTTTGGCCCAACAGGATGAATGGGAAAAATAGGAGACTCTTCTGAGGTTTTTCGAACTGGAATCCTGAAAGGATGATGCTGTTTCTCACAGGGAAGAGCATGGAACAGAGGCTTCTTGGTCAGGATGGAGGACTGTTGTTTGGCTGGTGGTTCCAAACAATCCCAGATGCAGGTGCAAGGAGAAATCTGAGGGCCAGCAACTGCTTCCAGCCTGGGACCTTGAGTGTGACAGTGGCCGCAGAAGCAATATTTCTAGGAGGGGACCACAGGCCTGGGGTTAGAGTGTGTTAAGTGAAGTGCCTAGCACATAGAATTTAAGGGGATATCACACAGGGTTGTGCAAAGTTTGCCCGACCCTGAATGTGAGTGCCTTGTTAAATGTTGTGCCCCAGGTGACTTGCATGACTCACCCTAGCCCCAAAGTTTGGTGAAGGCATTGCTGTTGCTTCAAGCCTGGAAGGAGCCTGGGGAGGTCAGCAGGGTGAGAGGAGGGCTGTGGATCCCAAGTATGCATTGAATCCCATCATTGTACATGTTGGAACAAAGTCATATGCCATCATGTTTCGCACCTGTCCGTGTACGCCTGTTCATGACTTGTATGGATCCAAGTTTTGTGTCCACAGGACTGTTGAATGGAGCGGAAACAGAGATGCCTAGAAAATTTTACAAATCTGTAGCGCCTTCTGTGGATGATGTGGAGGCGGTCCTAAGACTGTAGTTAGCCGTGCCTGGTATTCCTGCATTCTCTGAGCCTATGAACAGAGCCAGCTGTGCTGTAGAAGGGCAAAGACAGAGTCTTGGAGTGTCTTTCTTGAGCATAAATATACTTTGTTGTTGTTGTTTGTTTGTTTTTATTTCTGTTTTTGTTTTAAGGACTTTAATCTATAGAGCTCCATCATGCAACCAAAACAATCCAAGCTTAATCTCTGAGCATTCATCTTCCAAGTTCAGATTTTTCTTCCATCTTCTCAGCTGGTGCATTCCCCAACTTCTGAATTTCTAAAAATATCCAGCATAGTTCCCTCTACAAAACACCAGCACCCTGCCAGCTGTTAAATAAATAAACTCGAAGCAAAAATGCTATAGTTGTGAAATAAGATATATTTAATTAAATAAAAAAGGAAAAGCAAGTGCTATTACAGGAACATAAAACTGTAAGGCATAAGATAAAAACTAAATTACTACAAGGCAGCTCGATCCAATCTAATCCTTAAAGATAAAGATGAAACCAGAAAATTGCATGTATTGAGAAATCAACATAAGCCCTGAGCAAATATTAACTAGAGATCTATAAACTAGTTGATAATAAACAGTACTATGAACATTAGGATTAGGCAAGGAAATGGAAATGGAACCGCATCAGGGTGTGTGGGACTTGAGTTCATCTCTCCATCCTGCTTGGAGCAAGCGTTCGTGGAATGGTCTAGTTCGAGTGACTTTTCCATTAGCTAATTTCAGTAAATCTGAGCGGAAAAATCGAATGGCGTTGAGGTACCTGGGCGAATTTCTATCTATCATCTTTTGAAAGACACCGAAATTGATGAGATCTCATCTTACCAGGCTATAAAATGGAGCTTGCAGATAAAATGTTTGCCTTTTACTGTGGGTTTCTAACTTAGCTATTGACATGATTTTAACAGTGTCTTTAAGCATGAAGAATGGTCCAATTACATGTTAAGTAGCCTTTTTTTATAGTTCTAATAAAGGTTCATTTAGACATTTATACTGACAACTTAGTTCTTTGGAAGGGCATTTTTCAAGTTGCCTGCTAAAAGAGGACATTTTCTGGCCAAAAAACGAAGCCTGCTATTAGCTAGAGAATGTTGCTCCAGCTTTCAGAGATGCCATTTGTATAGAGGCTGGGTCTTCTGATGGAGAAGTCAGCAGCAGCTGCTGGAAAAATCAAGCTAATTCACAGGTGAAGATGCCCTCTTTGTCACAGTTTCAGGCTCTGGAATAAAGACACTCCTTTGAGAGCATTCATGTGTTTCATACCCCACACAGGGAGCTTCAGAATACATTCTGAATGGGAAACTGACTCGGGAGAGTGAGAGGGATGGCTCTGACAGGCAGGGATGCAGTCCTCCATCAGATCAAGGTCCAGGGACAGCGAGGTCCTTTAAGGGAACCAGAAGGCCCTTTGGGGACAGAGTTAACGTTCTTAGGCCCCTGGGGATGTAAGTGACCTGGGGGTTCTTTTTTTTTATTTCCTCTAGTGAGACTCCAACTAAAGTGTTCCTGGCAGAAAAAGAGATATCTATGTGCTCTTGGCTCTGGGAAAAAAATCTCCACAGCCTCCTGGAGTTAGGACCTAGGTTTGAGTCTTGTCATTAACTCATTTTGAATCTCAGACTCCTTGTGGTCTCCAACTCTTGCTGCTAGCTCCTTAAAGAAAAGAGTTTGTGTTAGTGTGCTAGGACTGCCATAACAACGTACTACAGACTGGCTGGCTTAAACAACAGAACGTATTTTCTCATGGTTCTGGAGTCTGCAAGTCCAAGAGCAAGGTGTCAACAGGGTTGGTTTCTTCTGAGACCTCTCTCCTTGGCTTATACATGCCATCTTCTCCCTGTGCCTTCACACTGTCTTCCCTATGTGTGTGTCTGTGTCCAAATTTCCTCTTCTTATAGGGATACCAGTCATATTGGATTAGGGCCCACCCTAATGATCTCATTTTAACTTAATGACCTTTTTAAAGACTCTATCTCCATCACCTCATGCCTATTGGAATGGCCATCATCAAAAAAGACAAGAGATAAGAAATGCTGATGTGGATGTGGAAAAAAAGGAACGCTTGTGCACGGTTGATGGGACTATAAAGTGGTGCAGCCACTATGGAAAACAGTATGGAGGAGTCTCAAAAAATTAAAAATAGAACCACCATATGATCCAGCAATTCCACTTCTGGGAATATATCCAAAGGAAATGAAAACACTAACTCACGGAGATATCTGCAACCATGTTCATAGCAGCATTATTTACAGTAGCCAAGACATAGAAACAGCCTAAGTGTCCACCAGTGGAGGAATGGGTACAGAAGTTGTGGCATATATATACAGTGAAATATTCAGCTATGAAAAATGAGAAAGTCTACCATTTGTGACAACACGGATGGACTTTGAAGGCATTATGCTGAATGAAATAACTCGACAGAGAACGACAAATACTGTATGATCTCACTTATATTTGGAATCTTAAAAGAAAACACACAGAAAACCAAACTCATAGAAAAAGAGATCAGATCAGATTTGCGGTTTCTAGAGGTGAAGGCTCGGGGGGAGGGGGAACTGGAGGAAGGTGTTAAAAAGGCACAAACTTCCAGTTATAAGATACATAAGTACTAAGGCTGTAATATACAACATGTTGACTATAGCCAACAGTGCTGTATGATATATAGGAAAGTTGTTGAGACAGTAGGGCCTAAGAGTTCTCATCACATGGAGAAAATTTGTTTCTTTTCTTTTTATTGTATTTATATGAGAAGATGAATGTTAGCTAAAGCTATTGTGGTAAAAATTTCACAATATATGTAAGTAAAACCATCATGCTATGGACCTTAAACTTATACAGTTGTGTATATCAATTATTTCTCAAACTGGGGAAAAAAGACCTTGTCTCCAAATACAGTCACGTTCTGACATACTTGGAGTAAGGACTTCAACCTATGAATTTTGGGTGGGGGACACAAATCAGCCCATAACAGGGCTGCATCTTAGTCCTCTTTGTATATCTGGGAAAACAAATGCATCTACTTCTTACCCTGTTTCTGGACAAATTGCTCAATACACTTCGGCGGGGCGGGGGGGGGGGGGGGGCCCAGGTGAAAAATAAACCTCATCTATCCTCCATTCTGTTAACAGAGAGCAAGAGGGAAGCCACCCTAAAAATTTCTGTTGCAAGGTAGGGAAAACTTTACTTTCAAAGCTTCTGCAAGAGTGATTCTCACCCGTGCCTGGGCCTCCTCTCCAGGGCTTCTCATCTAATTGATCTGGGGTAATGTCCAGGCATGGGTAATTTTTCAAAGCTCCCCAGGCGATTCTGCTGTGCAGCCAGGGTTGATAAACCACTGTCGTCGGAGTCTCTGGGTACATAAATGTGACCCTCAAGGGCACATGTTTTGTTCAGTGAGTCATTTCTGATGCATCGGTGGACCCCTGGACATGGTCTGGAAATGGGCGAGAAGACCTCTGGCTGTTTTGCATAATAATGTACAGGGATTTTCATGGTGGTCAGGAAAAAAATCTTTATAGATTTTGTAGCCTTTAGGAAAACGTTTCTCTTTTGGATTTAGACTATGCTGTCTCCTGTATCTGAGAATAACTGTATATTCTTGGGGAGAGTATGTGTGTGTTTGAGAATATCTCAAGAACAATGAAGAGCCAAAGCTTCTCCTGGGTCCGAATGAGGTGAACATGGAGAGCCACCACCCTGGAGCGACTTGCTGAAAGCCCCAGTGGGTTATCCCAGATTGAAGAAGTCTGATCATGGACAGAACAGTGTCTCAAGGATTTCCCTGTTGAGCAGAAGGGTTGGATGAAAGGCTGGGACCAACATCCAGGGGTAAAGTGTGTGGAGGGTCAAAGACTGAAGGGCTGAGGAAGGGCTCTCTTTCAGAGGGCAGGTGTGCTGAGCCGTGCTCCTGAGAGTTTCTCCAGGGAAGAGCTTGTTATTGCTCTTGAAGTTCTGGAAAATCGTATCTCATTTAAACCACACCATCCATACATTATCATTCCTTGTAGTTGCCCACACACCTTCGGTAGAGTCTGTTCATACTCAGCCTTTGCAGAACAAAGGGAAAAGCCAGAAAGGGAAGTGTGGGGGGCTTCCCTCATCCCCCTGGCCTTACCAGGGCAGTAGTGGAGGAGTGCAGTGCAGCAGGTCAACTGGTTGCACATTAGAAACAAGTGGGGCTTTTCAAAACTGCGAATGTCTGGGTCCCAGCTTGACCAGTTAGTCTCTGGGGGTGGGGTGCATGCAGCCAGGAAGGAGAACCAGAGATGCATAGATGGATGGTGGCCCTGGAGCTCCATGTAGTGAGGGCCAAGCCCCAAGGCAATTCTAGGAGAAGCATGATAAAGAGCAGGTGAGATAGGCCTGTGTCCCCGGGTATCCCAGATGAAGGTGAGCCATGATGTGGTGGTGGGAGTGACATCTGGACTACTGTTATACCTTAGAACCTAGTAGAGAGCTTAGCATGTAGGCAAACATGGTTTCTACAGTATTCTTCTGTACACTTGTGTCATACACTCCTCAGGAGGATTGGAATGTCTGCCAAAATGCTGGACAAGTATAATGAAGCAGAAATACACGGGTAGTAAGGCCTTAGAACTGTTCTTATGTTTCACCCACATGTTTCCTATTTCAATCCTCTCCAGTCCCCTCTCAAAATCAACAGGGACTGCCTGGCCCCAATCCTTCGCATAAGTAAATATTTATTGAATATTAACCATGTGCTCAGCACATGGTCTTCCAGGGTGCTTACAATTGACTTGTGAAGATAAAGTGTGTCCACATGAAAATATAAATTTCTACACACATCTCAATACTTTGGGAACAATCTGTTGCATATCTGGGCAGACTCTTAGAGGAAGGATTGCTCCCTGTTGGCTGGAAAGAGGCTGGATCCATGGAGAGTTAGAGACTCGAGCTAGGCCTTGCAGGATGGGGATGTTGATAGGCTGAGTGAAGGGAGAGGGCCTTCTTGGTAGAGGTAGTCACATGGAACCTGACATGATGTATATGACAGGGAGTGGGGAGATAGCGGACAGTGACACGTAAGGGCTGACTGCAGGGTTTGCCATGGAAATGCAGGAGATGCTACATGATAGGACAGGGCTCTTAGGTGCTGGGCAGAAATGCAGAAATGTGGGTGAGTGGTGGGAGGGTGGACGGTTAGTACTGGTTACCTGGTCATGCTGCCCCGCACTCCCCCTCCTCCCACTTCTACAGTTCTTGACAATGAAGACAGGGAGCCACTGAGAAGCTGCCAAACACGTGTCTGTCTGAGGGGATGAACACTAAGTAGACAAGGGTAGAGGTGGGGCCACTGAGTAGAAATCAAGGAGAAAAAGGCTAATGGGAATTGCAATTGTTTTATTTTAATGGCAAAAGAATGAAAAAGTAGATTAGATGTGGATGATTTCATGCCAGACTCAAAGGCTCCTTAAAGTCTTCCTGCCTCTTCAACTGTCTCCTGTTAAAACTATACGGCCACATTCCTGACCTACCTTAAGGAGCCCTATTTTCCAAGTCATTAATTGTTTTCTCGCATTCTTAGAGATTTTTAAGTTCATCCTAATCCCTTTCAAATGTGCATTTCAGAGGAAACCTGGAGAGGCTCAGAGTGCCCTAGAGATGCTGATCAACCTCCAAATACTTCATCTGGTGGAGGAGCTTTTTTTAATCATCCACTCCTACATTTAATTCATGTGTATGCGAGTATCGACACCCATGTGCAGGGGGCAGGAACTGACCGAACACAAAGCAAATAAACTCCAGCCCTCACTTTGTAGAAGAAAAGTGGGCTATACGGGAATTTCTATTAAGTACATCATAAAATCAGGTACGTATTAGTAGGGGAAAAAAGTAACTCTGGTTTATATAGGATGTCATCCTACAGAACTGACAAGCTTTCGAAAAAATCACCCCATATAGAAAAAATAACAGTGACCTAAAATCATATCAGTAAGGCTATGCTATTCACAATAAGTCATAAAATTTAAACAGAAGAAAACTTCTAAAATTGAACATCTAGGTCAAAATCCTGATGAGTCGGTGGCTTTTGTAGAAATCATTCAGCATGATTGTTTGCTGAGTGATAATCTTGTGTCCAAGCGATTCCTTTTTCCCGTGGTTTGAACTTGCTAGCCGCCTCCCCTGGCTCTGCTCAAAGCCCAGTGGACCCTGCAGGGGGTGTCAGAGGCACCGTGGGACAAGGAGAAACAACCCCTGGAACAAGAGCCCACCGTGCAGGGCCCAGGTTAGCCAGGTAGGGACCGGTGGGCTCCAAGCTTGTGCCTGCGGAAACTGTCCCACTCTGTCCTGACTGCTCCTGTATCCCATTAACTGATGGCCTGGGCCTCATTTGGAGCTGTCAGGACATCACAGGGGGTCTGGGTTGCTTGAAGAAGATGAGGAACCAGAACAGAGGGGAAGAGAGGGAGACTCAGGTGCTCCCATGCCTCTTCCAAGTTTGGGTGTACAGATGAGGCAAAGGTGTGATTAAAAGCAGCAATGGCTTTGTGTAAAACCTTGGACAGGAAGCAATGAGTTTCCAGGAGAGGAGCAGGGAGTCAGGAAACACTTAGTGGGGCCCTCTGAGGAGCAGAGGGACAAGGAAGTCGGTGCCCTCTAGGGTCACCTAGTATCAAGCACTCAAAACAAAGGCTCCTTGCTTTGGGGGGCACGATCAGCCTTGGCAGCCAGGAGCAGTTATCACCTGGATGAGGCAGGTCAGGGTGCCCTGAAGTGACTTGTGGGGTGTGGGATGGAGGAGTGTGAGCCAGTCCAGGAGACTGGCTGGGGCTGCCCTGGAGGCTGCTGATCCCAGCGACAGAGGGAAGGTGCTGATGGCAGGTGGAGGCTTCAAGGAACAGGAGAGGTTTCCTCAGCCTTTCCGCCTTCTGCCCAATGGCCAATGTGCCAAGGTTGGCCCAGGCTCTTTGATTCCTCTCTGTGCCTGGGGAGGATGGGTGTGTGTGTGTTTGTGTGCCCACGTGCACATGTATGTGGAGGGTGGGCAGGACCTGGAATGAGTGGGCGGATATGCGAGTCCCCAGAAACCAGCCCACCCCTCACCCATTTTCAGTGTAAGGGAGGCGAGTTAGAGAGACTGAACACTTGGGTGTTATCACTTTCCTTTTGCCCCCATGCTGGGCTGGAGGCCTAGGAGCAGTGGACATAAACAAAGAGAACAAAAAGGTTGAAGAGAGTTTAATGGGGATGTTTTCATTTGCTAGGGCTGCCCTAACAAGGTACCACAAACTGCGCAGCTGAAACAATGGAAATTTATTGCCTTCACGTTCTGGAGGCTAGAAGTCTAAGATCAAGGTGTTGGCAGGGTTGGTTCCTTCTGAGGACTGTGAGGGAGAATCTGTTCCTTGACTCTCTCCTGGCTTCTGGTGGTTTGCTGGCATCTTTGGTCTTCCTTGGCTTGTAGATGCATCACCCCAATCTCTGACTTCATCTTCACACGGCATTCTCTCTGTGCACACATCTGTCTCTTGTCAACATTTCCCCTTTTTATAAGGACATAGGGCCCACCCTAATGACCTCAACTTGATCATCTGCAAAGACCCTAGTTCCAAATAAGGTTACATTCACAGATACTGGGGGTTACAACTTCAACATCTTTTCAGGGGACAGAATTCAACCCATAAGAGGGGGCAAGGGTCCCAGTGGGCTGTGAGGAATACGGGGAAGGATATGAGTTTCAGGAACAGGCTGGCTCGCAGCCCTGCAGCACGGGAGCTGGATGGCTCCTTCGATACTCGCGTTCTTAGCCATAAAATCAGGGTTTCCAGGGGGCTGCTTCCCAGAGCTGGTGGGAGGGTGTTAACGTAGCTAAAGACCTCTTGATTTGTGAAGAGGAGGCACCTATCACTGGTTATGGCAACAACATGCCACCCATATGCTCTCTTACTGAAGAGAGCAGTTATATTCTTAGTCCCCTTGTTTTCTCCACTGTGAAATGGGTTGAATAAATAGTGCATTGCCTGGGCATGTAATCCTACAGTGTGGCAGTTATAAAAATGGGTAGTAATGTATGTGTTGGCAGCAGGCCATGTCTGGGTATGGGGGCAGGGAGTTAAGATCAACAAGGGACAGGAGACCCAGGGGATTTGCTTAGGCCATGAGGAGAAGGGAGGAGGTCCTGAATAGACAGGTCCAGGCAGGGCAGAGAGCGGCAGGTTTTAGATGGTGCAGCACCGAGACAGGAAAGCTTTGCCCTCTGTTGTGTTCCAAACGATGCTAGGACCCTGATTCCAACTAATTCTGGTGTGTAGGTTTTTCCCCCACAGCAAGCAAATCTCTAATACCAGCTGGGCGGCCTACAGTTTATCTCAATTCCAACATATCTACCTGGAGACGACATTAAGTCCCTCAAGTTAAGGGCTCAGTCCTACAAAACGGCCGCCCACCTCCAGTCCCCAGAAACCATTGCAAGTCCAGGTTGTCACCTGTGCTTCTGAAGGATGGGCTATAAACGCAAGGTTCCCTTGGCCCCTTCCTTGGGTTTGATTAATTTGCTAGAACAACTCACAGAACTCAGACCAATATATATTTTCACAATATGTATATCTCACAGATGCTATTTTACAGACACTTGTTAGCCATGGTACATGTCCTAGTTTTGTCCTTAGGTCACATTGCCTGTGACCTCAGAGACCCCTCCCAGAATGGAGGGTCTGTGACTTGCTTCTGGAAAGTCCTAGGACTTCAGCTGCTCAGCAGTGAAGGCCTTCTGTATTAGCTCTCTTAACCAGTTGTGGATTCCTCTCTTTGGTAGCTGTATTATTTATAAATATATACTCACCATTAGTCTTCTAGCCTAAATAAAGGGAGTCATTCTTTGGAGGCCACAGAGGATGACCAGCTCCTCTACCGTGACCTTGATGGTGGAACCATCTCTGTGCCTCACACAGTCTCCCCATGTGCTGGTGGCCTTGCCGGCGGGCCAGGGTTTGCATTTGTGCACATACATGTTAGTCACAGTGCTTTACCCTCGAGATCTCTCCCCTGGCCCCAGTCCTGTCCTTGGTCTTCCCATCCCCATCATTGTTCTGAGATTGACTTCTTATTGCTTAAAGGCTGTAAGCCCACACCTTTCACCACGGCCTGAAAGGGGAGGCAGCTGCTTAACAAAGAAAGCTATGGCTGGTGATTTTTCTCTTACTTCTTGCTCAGTTCTGAAGCTGAAAAAAAATCACGACATACTTCAAACTTGAGCAGTGGCTGTGAATGTATTCACTCTTGAATTCATCTGTGAGGTTATTATACGCAGCTTTGATGTTACAGCGAGACTACCTGGGTCGTTTTGTTCCAATTACTCAGTGCAGAGGAGGAGGACTTCTTGCTGCACGGAGGCGCCCAACTTTGATGTTTTGTCGAGGTTGCCCTTCTCAGGGCTGATGCATTGGGAGCGACCCTGGGCAGCTGGGGCACGTCTAAGTGGTGGGGCCCTAACCCGGAGCAGAGTAGCTGGGTGCTCTCCACACAGCGCTACACAGTCTGGGCCCTGAGCAGCTGGGGGGAGAAGCCATGAGTGGGGGCCTATGGAGCACATCTCCCATTGCATCACAGAGGATTTGGAAATAACCTCATTTTCCTCAATTAGGAAGATGGAGATTGTAATGGCTGTACTTTGCTCTCCTCCGACGTCTTTCATCTCTGCATCGCAAAGTGCTCTGAAAGCATGATTAACGAAGCTGCCCAACTCCGCAGCCGGGCAGGCGCCCCATTGCCTGCTTCTGTCAAGGCTAAATGGTTGAGGCCAGCTTGCTGGGTGAGCTCAGGGTAATGGAAGATCCAGCTGACCCCCATACAGGGCAGGGACAGTTGCTGGAAACCCCACAGGATGAGGGTGGGGAGAGAGCGAGAGGCAGCCTGGAGCAGGGGGAGAGTCTTCGGCTGGGAGGCAGGGGTCTCGGAGTCAGCCCTGGTTATCCCGTTGGCCTATTGTCAGAGTGTGGACCTGTTACCCCTACTGCCACCTGCCCCGAATCCGGGTATCAGAGTCAGTGTGTGAAAAACAGGGAGTGGAATTTGACGATGTCTCAGGTCCCTCCTGACTCTGCCATTCTGAGTCAATGTGGTGATGGATCCGATAGCCAGGGCCTCCCAGGCCGCCCTGGTGTCTTGCCTTGATGACATCCCTGCTCAGAACCTGGGGTGCTCCTTGGTCCTTGTGGTACGCCCATGCCTCCCATCTCCTGGAAGCTCTCCTCATCTGCTGTATCCTCCACCGCTATGCCCATTCACGCGCCCAGGTTCCCACACTCATTTTCCACACATGGCATGGTCAGATTGCCTCCTGTTTAGACCACCCAGGGCCAGTTGGGCCCCACCCTTGCCTCCTTCCTCCAAACACAAATACCTGCTCCCTCTGTGTTTTTGCGAGACTGGGTGGCTCTCCTCTGTCTATTCAGGTTGGACCCCTCCTCCTAGACCCTCCATCTCCTGCAAAAACTTGACTGGGGGCTGTGTGCTCGGGCATGGGCCACCCAGCCGACTGTGCTTTTAGAGCTTTTGTCACCTGCTTTTAGGTTTTCTGTCCGTCCACCTCTCACTGCTACCAGTATTCCTACCTGCCTGCAGTGGTAGTTTCTGTCCCCTTCCCAGTGAGCTGTCCTTATGTGCTGTGGGCTAAGAACTAAACTCACAGGTGATTAAAATGGTACTTGCGGCGCGAGGGAGGAGAGGTTTCCATGTCTCTGCACGGACGGTGGGTGCTCAGCTTTCTTTTTAGGGCCTTTCTTTTCTCAGCTGTGCTCTGGGTGGCTGGGGCTGTAGGCGACTTGAGTTCTGGATGGTGGGACATAATGTAACTGCAGAAACATCCAGAACACACAGAATGAGGCTCCAGAGAAGGGAGGGCAGCAGAAGGTCCATTCCCTTCTACTTGAAGAGGAATTAAAAAGAACCAAAGATACTAGGACTGTTCTTTATTATTACTTATTAATATATGGTTCTAAATAAGGCACTTTGAAAAAAGAATTTGCGATGCTACACAAAAAAGTTTTCCATCAGCCTTTTGGAAATCCCAAGGGTTCCCCAGGTGAGGAAGTTGATGAGGTCAAGTCATGCCTTGGAGGATGGCTTACTAATTGCAAGACCCTTATTCTTGCCCTGCACGTTGTGCCCTGCCTTCCCACTCTCCCATGAGAGGACTCTGCCTGGGAGAGGCGCTCACTTTGGCTCTTGGGAGCTGAGGCCAGGTGCTGTTGTTCTGGAAGGCCGCCTCTGGATGCCCCACTACTGGGTTGCTCTGACCAGCCACAGGAGCAGTTCTGGGAAAGAGCTATTTCTGGGGAAAAGCTGTATTATTTTGTGGTAGAGGTTTTCAAGTGTAAAAAGCCCAGTAAAACTTAATTCTATTCCTTTTCTGGGACAAACAAAAAGAAAATTGTTGAAGTGGAAAATTCAGAATGGGAAATGTAGGATAGCCATTAGTTTGGAGTTTCAAAAATAGGAAAGAATTTCTTTGAGTATTCTATATGTTTTCATGGAGTGGGAACTATCCATTGGTTGGGCAATGGACTTGGGTCTTATGGGCCAAGGACTTGGGTCTTATGGGCCGTTCTGATGTGACTGAGTGGCTTCCCATGGACCCTTCTGTGGGCTTTTCTTTCTTTTGGCCTCATGACCAGTCTCACTTCATTTCAACACCCCATCCCCCACTGCAAGCTGCTCATAAGCAGGTTCACTGAAGCCACCAAACACAGCTCAGTCATTTACAAGTGCTGCAGGGCCCTTCCTGTGGCTCTCCAGGACCCAGAGGCCCAGTCACCCTGCTGTGCTCTCAAGTGTGTCTGCTACTGAGCCTCCTTTGCTGCCATCAAACTTGGGATAAGTGTCCCCAGGGGCAGCCCTTAAGGTACTATCTGTAGGACTTGACTGTATCCTGACTCCTGAGTTTTGCCTTCACAACCTGCCTTCTTCTCCAGTTTCATCAGGCTCAGTGGTTGCCCTGCCTGCCCCTTTGATCAGTGACCAGCATCCTTGCTGGCATCACTCACCAGTGCTCATGTGCTTGGGCTGCAGAGAGGGACAGCCAAGGCACCAAGTGTGGGGAGTAGACAGATCTCTAACGAGGATTTATAGTGGGAGACATTCGAGGGTCAGCGCTGTCAAGTGTCTGTGGCAGCGTGCAACAACAACAGGAGTGGGGAGCAGAGGATGGAAGGGAGGACTCAGTGCCCTGTGCAGGAATGGCTGCAAGGCCACATGTGGAGACGATTGTCAGGCGATCTTTTTCAGATGCTACCTTAACAGAAGGAGGAGACAGGGAATTCTCTTTGTCCTCTCTTTAGGATGTTTGTTTTATCACTTTAATTTGCCTTGTATGGCATACTGCATGCAGTGGTCCATCATTTCACAGATACCTTGGGCGCTCACCCATGCCCTGTTACTATCACATCATTGGCAGAAGTGGTCAGCTAACCACCAAGGGTGTGAGCTCCCCGCCAGAGCACTGAGCTGTTGGTGGCTGTCCAGCAAAACTACATTCACCAGTACCCTTGCATTTAGGTGAGGCCCTGTGACAAGCTGTTGCCAATAGAAATGTGAGTGGAATTGATAAGTGTCACGTCTGAGCCAAGGTAGTTAAAAAGTCTTTCCCCGCCTGTCAGCTGGTTGGAGAAACCTTTGAGGACTTAGAGTGGGCAGAGCCGTGAGCTAGAAGGAGTGTGGGTCCCTGAGTGAGCACATGACAGGTGCCCGACGAGAAGCACCTGAATTGGACTGTGACATGGATAGGAAATAAATTTTCATTGTGTTAAGCCCCTGAGAACTTATGGGAATTTAGGGCTTAACTAGTCCAATAGCTAGTACTACCATAACTGATGCCGATTGGTTTAGACAACCCGAAGCCTTTTTGGTCCTAACCAAGCATTAAGATTAGTGTATGTTTCATCTCCCTCCTCTCTCCCTTCACCCGGGAGTTCAGGAGCTGCTACTGTTGAATGGGAAGGTTTGGAAGAAAGAATTATGTGAGAAGGTGGGTTAGGGTAGTTATTGAAGGAATTTCTTCTCTGGGTCCTGTGAGGATTTTTTTTTTAGTGATTTCTGGGTCTCTGGAATTATGAAAGTAATGGAGTCATGAATATAATTACCTCTATTCTGTAATTACCCGGCAAATATCATATGAATACATAGGGGGTTTGAGTCAGCAGATCTGGCAGCTGCAGAGTTTGATTATGATGATTTAGCTGTTGGGAAATGCCAGGGATTAATTTCAGTCGTCAGTGTAGGAACAACAAGGAGAAATGGCCCCAAATTAGGAAAGGACAAATGCAGGCTGTGTGGTGAGAGCTCTTGGAGACTGGGAGGTCAATTAGACAAAGGAGCCCCGTCTAGGGGAGGCCCACCCCTCCGGAACCCTTCCTGCAGGACCAGGGGTGAACTGCAGATTTTTCTGCAGGCTGCCATTTCCACAGGTGATTGCACTTCGGGAATCTCACAGGTGAGATCGCAGAAGGTAACAGGTGTGTTTGTTTGAGCTCTCTGGCTTTTGCAGTGGCCGGTCCTTTCCATTGTTGCCATGGTACTCCTGTGAGGTGGAGTCAGCACAGCTATCCCCATTTTACAGATGCCAGCATGAGCCCTAGGATGGATCTCTCAGTGGGGCACCGTGAGTGGCACTTTCTACGTTAGACCCAGGTCCCTCATCCCCTTTCTCTTACCTTGAACTGGCTTTGGTGGGGAACATGCTTCCCATTATGATTTTCCAATGGAAAAAGGTGATTTCTTTCATGATTGTCTTTTCAAATGGTTTCCAGGAAAACTTTATGAAAAACATGTTGGGCATGAAAAACTTATTGGGCAAATCAGATCCTAGTGTCCCAGGAAGGAGGTGGAGAAGACTCCCTGAGAGTGGCAGGTCTCCTACAAAAGGCCAAGGATTTCTGTGATCTTAGTGTGGTGTCCTTTCCTAACTTGGGACCGTTTCTCCTTGTTGTTCCTATGCTGATGATTGAAGTTAATCCCTGGCATTTCCCAATAACTAAATCATCATAATCAAACTCTGCAGGTTGATTCTCCTTGCGACGTTCCCAGTCTCTCCTCTGGACAACTCCTGCCCACCACCACAGGAGTCAAGAGGGCTGTGATCTCCAGTGAAGCCAGGGCTGTCCCAGCATTCCCCATTGGTCTGAATTGCTCTTTGCTCTGTTTGTTTTGGGGCTCAGTGCCCACCACTTACTGTCTTGAAACTTTCCTGGAGGCTGAGTTCTTCAGCTCCAAGTCCAGCTGCCTGGGAAAGGGGCTGTGAGTGAAGGACAATCAGGGTTGGTTGGGGTTGGGGCTGTAGTATAGGGGAGGTGGTGTCGTGGGGCGCAGAGGAGCAGCCTCATGGACTGCATCTGTCCAGGCCTGGACCTGTCCCCTACTCCGGATTTGAAGTCATCAGAGCGATTTCTTGTCTTTACTGATGGCATAACCAAGCTTCCTCTACTCACTAAAGCCTGACAGGCCAGTTTAGCCAGGGTTTGGGCATCCCCTCCCTTTCTTGGAGGGATCGGGCTGCTGGTTTGAGAGGAGAAGGTGTGAGCAGGCCAGGGTGAAAGGGCTGGCTCAGCAGTGACTCCCAGGTGGGGAAAGGTCTGAAACCCTGGAGTGCCCCTCGTTTACAGCCACAGGCAACACAGGGACCCAGGGATGAAGCTGCTCTGGGTGGTAGTTGTGTCCACCGGATGCCGTCCAGGTCTGTTGAATGGTCCACACCACATGGAATCCCAGACTCTCATCTGCACCCTGCCAACACACATAAACGTGTCTCATATCTCTACTGAGAACACAGGCTGACCACAGAGCCTTCCCCTGGGCTTTGTCTGTAACCTAAAGGATGACATTTGCTAAGACCTGAATTCAGACCTAAATGCTACTTTGGATTGAAACTCCAAAGCTTTTTCCTGATGCTGACTCGGACTCTGAAAATAACTCTAAACTCTCAATGTTGACCCCAAACCAGATCTCAACAGCTTCTAATACATAACCTAACCTTAAAGTCCAGGTAGAAGCCCAGCCCCGACAGGAACATAGACACCAAGCCTCACTTGAAACAAGGGTCTCCTCCTAACCCATAGCCTAATCCTAACCCTGACCTTGACCCAGATGCAAACCATAACTAAATCTTGCCACTGTAGACTCACACTCTAACGTTAACCCACGCTTCAACCTAACCCAACCGAAAAATGGTTTTAAGATCTGGCTGTTCTGAGGCGGAATTTGGTGCCCTCATCTATCATCTGTAAGGGAGGAAATTTTTCCTCTATCCTCTTATATTCTCTGGCTAGGTCTGCAAAAAACCAAAAAGCAAAAAGCTGACAATGGGCAGGTTAGCAGGAGAAAAGGTATACACACTTATTTATTTATTTGTTATTGCAAGTTTTACATGGCACAGGGGGGCTTCAAAGAAAAAGAGAAAACCCCCAAAGAAACAGCTAGGCTTGGAGGCTTTTATACCATCTGGAAAAAAGAGGATAAATTTAAAGAGAAGCGACAAGACAATGGAAAGGGACCTTGAGCTTCTGGGAGCAGCAAATTGTGGGAAGGCAAATACATGGGGAAGCTAATGGTGGTTAAGGACAAGTTAGTAAGGTCTGTTTGTGGAGACTCTTTCTCGGTGCCGTCTCGTCTCTGGTGTTTGTCATTCCCTTCCTGGTATGGGAAGTGGATGCCGGGATATTCCACAAAGGGGGATTTATGATCTGTTTCCAGGAAAACAGGGGACTGCGGGGAGCTTAGCCTGTGTCTGCTTTTTCTCAATCGCTTGCAGCTCAAAACAGTCGTTATGCCAGACGGTGTATTTTGGGTGCATATTCTGATCTCTTACTCAACCTTCCCTTCTTGCCCTTCCACTCCCATGTCTGTTGCTCTGGGCTCCCGAAGGTGATGACCCCTGTCCCCCAGGCAGGATTTGGAGTCTTGAACTTTTAACTTACATCATTGCTTTTTGATTCCCAAGGCAGAAGACTAGCCGATTTGATGATAGACGAATCTTGGGCAGTGCGTTAACTGAGGTGAGTTGGTTAAGGTGTCACCCCTTTGAGAATCAATTTGCATTAGGAATCTCTGTTATCAAATCCCAGGCACTTGGGGTGGGTGGAGAAAAATTTAAAATATACACAGTGGTGGTGGGGGAGGACCAGAGTATCACTTTTTGCTTGGGTTCATCTTCTCTCTATACCTCCCTTTCCCAAATTGTGAAGTAGGGATACAGTAAAGATGAAATGAGCTAATATAGGAATAGTGCTTAGAGTATTCAATAAATGTTTATTATTGTTATTATCATCATAGTTCTTCAATTTCTTAGGCCCTGAATAGATCTAAAACTATTTACATTTTCACAAAAATAACTTGAAAACGTGAACCCAATTTTTCACTGTCTTTTCAGCAAAAGCTACCATTGGCAACACAAACACTTTTGGTAAAGGTAACCTCTCGGAAGGCCAACTCCAGAAAGCTCCATAGATGACTTTTCTGTTGTGCAGAGAGATCGGTGGAAGATGGTAAAAGAAGGTACATACGTGTGAAGCAGAAATCATCTCTTAGCACGTTTCATTCTCTGTGACACAGGGAAAGTGCAACCTTTGGAGTGAGACACACAGGTTTATTATAGCCAAGCTCCATTGCCTACCAGTTGTGGGCAACTCATTCATTCGCTGATTTGAATCACGTCCTTCTGTGTCTCAATCACTGACAGAGTAGGTGTCGTTCCAGCCTCAGGGAGCTTTCAATCTAGTGACATAGATACTAAACATGCAAATAAACATATGTAATTATAATTTGAGATAACATCTGAGATGTAAAAATGGGGTATAGTGAGAGAGGATAACAGGAGAAGAGGGTCGTCACTTAGTTTGGGGGTCAAGGAAGGGCATTCTGGGGCTAAAGAGTGAGTAGGAGTGACTCAGTGGAAGAATGGGGGAGAGAGCGTGGTTTAGACAACAAGGTTCTTAACTAGAGGGGAATTTGACCTTATTTCACAGTAGTGCTAGTGGTACCTGTGTGGGACTCTGTCACCAACAGAAACCTAGTTGTTCCCTATCATGTTGAAATTAGGGTCGTTACTAGACTCATTGCTGGACTTGTTAGTTCACACCTTGGTAAAGAAGCACGTATATCATTCCTACATCACAAGAGGATTTTTAAATAGACTATTTTTTAGAGCAGCTTTAGGTTCACATCAAAATTGAGCAGAAGCTAAAGAAATTTCCCATATCCCCCTGTCCCCCTATACTCACAGCTCCCCCCCACCACTATCAAAATCTCTCACTAGGATGGTACGTCACAGATGTGTTTTTAAAATAGTACTTTGATAACTGTATTTGATATGACTGGTTCCCATTGTAATCCTATATGTTTTAGTTTTTACATTGAAAAGCATTCTGAGTAGAGTTCCGTAGGCTTTGCCTGACTGCCAAAGCCGTCCAGGGCATGGAAGGAATTGAGGTATCAGGCTGTAGAAGGAGTGACCTGCTGAAGACCTGAGACAGGAAAGGCAGGAAGGCAGCCCCAGTGTAGCAGGAGTAGAGTCAGCCAGGAAGGGAGGGTTGGGATGAGGCTGGAGCGGTCCGAGGGCCAGATATTGAAAAGCCTTGAGGACCACTTTAAGGACTTTGATTTTCTCTTATGGAAAATGGGAAGCAATTGGAGGGTTTTAAGCAGAGATTGACTTCATGATTTGACTTACATTAAAATACCACCACCACCACCAATAGCCTCTTCAATGTTGCACGGGAGAAAAGGAATGTAGGGTTGGTAGACATAAGACACTTGGACTAGAGTGGTAGCAATTGAAATGTAGAAAAGGGAATGGAGTTAAGATATATTTTGGAGGTGAAATTGGAAGCTGGTGGTAATCATTTCAATGTGGGAGGTGAGAGAAAGAGAAGTGTCAAGAATGATCCCATGGTTTCTTACTTAAGTCACTGGCAGATGATGGTGCCATTGTCTGTGATAAAAAAGACTGAGGAGGGGCAGGCAGAAGGGGAGTGTTCAGTTTTAGACATGGCAATTGAGATGCCTGTGAGATGTCCAAATGGATGTGTCAAGTAGGCGATTGGATAAATGAGTCTGGAGCTTAAATGAGATCTGGGTCGGAGATAGGAATTTGGAGATGACAACATATAGATGACATTGAAAATCATGTAGATGAATGAGGCTGCCTTAGGCGAGAGTGAGATGAGAAAAGGACCCAAAACGGCTCTGCGGAACTTCAAAATTTAGAGATGGTGTAATAATGGATTATCATAGTGATAACACAAGGAGCTAGTATTTATGGAGGGCTTACCTCGTGCTAGGCATTGTTCTAAAAGGGCTGCATGTATTTATTCCTTTATTTTCACCAGAACCCAGCAGTAAACTGAGTCATGAGAGGTCAAACATTTTGTCCAAGATCATGGTCAGTAGGTTGAGGAGCTCAGGGTATGAACCCAGCAATGAACCCAACGTCTTCCCTTTTCATCCCTGTGAAGCCCGGGACAGGGTAGCCAGAGGAGGAGACAGAAGGCAAACCAAGAGTGCTTTCCAGAAAGCTAAGAGTAGTATGTTTTAAGGTGGGGGGGTGGTCAACCTGGTCAGATGCCACCTGGGTTCAATAAGATGCACTCCAAAGAGTAGCTATCGAATCTGGCAACTTGCAGGTTGTAGGCAGCATCAGAAAAAGCAATTTTGGTGCAGTGATAGGAGGGTAGGAGTGGGAACCAGCTGGCTTGGCTTGGAGAGACAGAGAGCTGAGGATGTGGAGATGGCATTGCCCTTAACTGTCCCCTGAGGCTAGAACAGTTGCTTTGCAGGGTAGTTATAAAGTTTGGAGAAAGTGTACATAAGGCACACGACACTGTGCTTAGCACACAATAGTCAGGCAATAAACGTTAACGATTTTAATCCATGTCTGCATAAATCCTGAGGTCATAAAGGCCTGTAGTATTGGTGACACAGGGGCAAGAATATGAATGCACAACTTTTGATTCAGCCAGTATATGTATGTCCAGGCACCAGGACATGTTCAATGAGAGTTCAGGATGAAGAAGACAAACTCTACCCCCTTGGTCAATTGACAGGCTGCTACTAGTTGAAAGGCATACCTATAAAAAGGTAAGAAGGCTGCCTAGGACACACCGGACCCCATGAGTAGGCAAATAGCGAGGGTGAAGGAGTTCAGAGGAGAGCTCTCTGGGCTCTGATGGGATGATGTATTGCCCTGGTGAGGAGACAGACAATATTGCCAGTCTCCCGGTTTCTGTATAAGGAATGAGGGACTTGGGCATGGTCGGTGGCTTTGCCCTGAGCCTGCTAGGTTCCAGGCAGATCTATCATTCCCGCACATCTCTCCTCGTGTGGCAATAACACTTCACATTCAGAGGTACCTCTCTCCACAGGGCTGAAAGCAATTTGTAAACAGAACAGAAGGTATCTCATTACTCCTCACCTAGCCTCCCATCCGGCTGTGACTGACAGCTGGGGCTTGTGGGAAAGAGTCAGAGGACAGCGGTGTGACTGAAGACAGCTGGAAGGCTCCCACAGAAGGAACTTGGAGCTCAGAGTCAGAAAGCTGGGTGTGGACATGGGACGTTCCTGGAGTCCCTCAAAGCTGCTCCTCAAATCCTTCCCTAACAGGCAGGCAGGGAAAGCAAGTCTCACCAACCTTGGATCCTTTAACTGCTTCTGCTTCCTCAAGAAAGGGGGATCCAGCCCAGTGCTCCACCCCAACTGTCTGCCCTCAAGGAAGCCTCTGGCATTTTCTCTGCCCCTGAGGCTGTGTGGTTAATGACTGAGAAAAGCTGGGCTTCTTTGTATTCTCACAGAAGACAGCACCCCCTGGACCCCTGCAGCTTTGCTGAGACCCCTGACCTGTGCCCTTGACAGGAATCCTGGGGTGGAGGCTGATGGGGAAGGGCCAAGTGGATCATGGTGGAGGGGCTGCATGACAGAGCTGTGGGGGCCTCAGAAACCAGGGGGAGCCATGTGATACACAGGCACCCAGATCTCTGGGCCGCAAGCCCTGCTCTTGTTTGGGTGCTGTGTGGCTTTCTAGTCATTGAAACTTGCCCCCGTTTTTCTGATATTAGCACATTGCTCTTCAGTAAGTATTCTCCTTCACACAGTTTATTAAAACCATCTGCAAACGGGTGGCGTGCCCTTGGTAGTTCCTGCAGAGTCTCTGAGTGCTGGGTGCAGTCTCTGGAGGGGGTTAAGTGAGGTGAGCCTGGGGCAGACTGTGCAGGAATTTGCAGATGTGCAAGTGTCTGTTGTGTGGAACTAAAGGGAAATTATTCTCTTTTTTCAGTCGTTGTTTTCTTCTGCTCCTAGCCCGCCTGATCCCAGCCATCATTTAAGGCCCACATTAAGTTTCATTTCTTCTAGAAAGCCCTCGTTGGTAAGTATTTTGAAGTTTTCCTTTATTTTATTTTTTATTATTCAGGGAAAATTTACATAGTGTAAAATTAGCCATTTCACTTTAAGCAAAAAATTTAGTGGCATTTAGTACCTTCACAGTCTTTCCAACTACCGCCTCTACTTAGTTCCAGGTGTTGTTATCACCCCAAATGAAGCCCTGAGTCCATTAAGCAGTTCTCTCCTCTACCTGCCTCGCCACCCCCCCCCCCCCCCCCCCACAGCCTGGCATCCACCGTGTGCTTTCTGTCTCAATGGATTTACCTGTTCTGGTGATTTCATGTAAATAGAATCAGACAATATAGGAGTTTTTGTGCCTGGCTTCTTTCAGTTAGCATAATGTTTTCCAGGTTCATCCATGTCATAGCATTGTCAGTAATTTATCCCTTTTTGTGGTTGAATAATATTCCATCATGTGCATATACCCAACTTGATTATCCATTCACTAGTTGATGGACATCCGGGTTATTTCCATTGTTTTACTGTTGTTAATAGTGCTGCTATGAACACTTCTGTACCAGTATTTGTTTCAGTAATTCTTTTTTCATTTATTTTGGGTATATACTTAGAAGTGGAATTGCTGGGTCCTGTGGTAATTCTGTGTTTAGCTTTTTGAGGACCCACCAAATTGTTTTCCACAGTCGCCATACCATTTTGCATTCCCACCAGCAAACTTTGATCATTTTATTTCATAATAGGTCTTCTACAAAGAAAATTATTGTCCTTTTTACCTGTGTTAGATGCCTTCTGAGTTATCTATCTTTGTTTCTATACCATCTTTTAACTTAATCCTAAGCTCTACCACCTCAAGGACAAATCTTCATTATTTATTCATTCATTAATTCATGGAGTCAATTAGTAGTTAGCAGTACAGTTTGGAGGCTAAGAGTCCTGGCTGTGGAATGAAACTACGTGGGTTCAAGTCCTGGGTCTGCCACTTTCTGGGCTATAATTTAGGGCAAGTTATTTCACTTCCCTGCGTCTTAGTTTGTTCAGTTGTAGAAAGAGAATAATGATAGTTGTATTAGTTTCCTATTGCTACTGTAACACTTACCACGCACTTGGTGGCTTAAGACAACACAAGTTTATCATCTTACAGTTCTGGAGGTCAGAAGTCTGAAGTGGATCTCACAGGGCTAAAATCTAGTGTGGCAGGGCTGCCCTGCTGGGGGCACCTAGGGGAGAGTCTGTTTCCTTACCTTCTCCAGCTTCTGGAGGTTGCCCACATTCCTTGGCTCATGGCCCCTTCTATCTTCAAGCAGAAATTGTATCACTCTGACCTTTGCTTCTATTGTCACCTCTTCTTCTCGGACTCTGACCCTCTGCCTCCTTCTTATGAGGATTCTTGTTAATACATTGGGGCCACCCAGATAATCCAGGATAATCTCCTCTTCTCAAGATCTTTAATTTAACTACATCTGCAAAGTCCTTTTTGCCATGTAAGGTAACACATTCACAGGTTCCAGAGTTTAGGTTGTGGACATCTTTGTGGGGGCCATTATTCTTTCTACCATAATCATATTACCTTATAAGATTATTTTGAGGATAAGGGCCGGCCTGGTGGTATAGCGGTTAAATGCACATGTTCTGCTTCTTGGCGGCCCAGGCTTCACCAGTTTGGATCCCAGGTGTGGACAGGGCACCGCTTGGCAAAAGTCACACTGTGGTAGGCGTCCCACGTATAAAGTAGAGGAAGATGGGTATGGATGTTAGCTCAGGGCCAGTCTTCCTCAGCAAAAAGAGGATTGGCAGTAGTTAGCTCAGGGCTAATCTTCCTCATAAAAAGAAAAAAGATTATTCTGAGGATAAAATGAGATATTCCACACAAAGCCCAGGTACTCAAAGATGTTAGACATTATAGCTACTCCTACCAAGGATGGCTGTGCCTGTGGCTACTTCTGGCCAAATACTGTTAGATTTAGTACTTTGAACATAGTGAGGGCCCTCTAGGTATCTGGGGACTGCATGTGTCTGACTCTGAAATTCTGTAGTATTGCCTCCTAAGAATGGACTGCCTTCTCTCAATAAGAATAACTCACTCGTCAAACTCCCCATGTTGAGTCCTCTCCAGCGTTCCACTTGTTCAGGCCCATCTCTTTGGGGATAACAAATTTGAGCTCTAAGGCTCTGGTCTATCCCAGAGGTCTTACATGTTTCTGTGGCCTCTGAATTACAGAATCAAAGTTCTGGGTCACAAAAGATACCTCTGATAAAGGATGGTTACCAAAATACACAGAGAACTCTTAAAACACAACAATAAGAAAATAAATAACCTGATCAAAAAATGGGCCAAAGACCTTAACAGACACCTTACCAAGAAGATATACAGATGGAAAATAAGCATATCAAAATATGTTCCACATCACATGTCATCAGGGAAATGCAAATTAAAACAACAGCAAGATACCGCTACACACCTGTTAGAATGACCAAAATCCAGAACACTGACAGCACCAAGTGCTGGTGAGGATGTGGAGCAGCAGGAACTCTCATTCATTTCTGGTGGGAATGCAAAACGGTATAACCACTTTGGAAGACAGTTTGGCGATTTCTTACAAAACTAAACATACTCTTACCATGTGATCCAGAAATCTCATTCCTTGGTGTTTATCTGAGAGAGAGTTGAAAACTTATGTCCACACAAAAACCTGCACACAGATGTTTCTAGCCTTGTTATTCACAATTGCCAAAACTTACAAGCAACCAAGGTGCTATTCAGTAGATGAATGGATAAATAAATAGATGAAGTGTGGTATATCCGACAATGGAATATTATCCAGCACTAAAAATAAATGGGCTATCAAGCCGTGAGAAGACATGGAGGAAACTTAAATGCATATGACCACATGAAAGCCAATCTGAGAAAGCTACATACTGTATGATTCCAACTCTGTGACATTCTGGAAAAGGCAACACTATGGAGACAGTAAAATGATTAGCAGTGCCAGGGGTTAGAGGGGAGGGATGCATAAGTGGAGCACAGAGCATTTTTAGGACTGCGAAAATACTCCGTATGATACTATAATGGTGGATGCATGTCATAATGCATTTGGCCAAATCCATAGACTATACACCACCAAGAGTGAACCCTAATGGAAACCATGGGCTTTGATTATGTTATGTCAATGTAGGTTCATCCTTGATAAAAAATGTACCACTCTGGTGCAGGATGTTGATAGTGGGGGAGTCTGTGCATGTGTAGGGTCAGGGGGGATATGGAAAATCTTTGTACCTTCCTCTCAATTTTGCTGTGAACCTAAACTATTCTAAAAAAAAAAAAATCTTAAAAAAAAAGTTCTGGGTGCCTGGGAAGACATTGTGAGGCTTAAAAACCCAAAGTTGGGAGATATCTACCTACAAAAAGAAGCAAGCCTGGAGCATGTGTTGAACTGTGAAAGCTTCTGAATTGCTGTCCCTGATGGACTTTTAATCCCTAAGAAAATTCTGCTTTTAAGAGAGGTTCCAACGGCGCCTCCGGTGGAGGGAGGAGCCCTAGAAGCTCCTCACTTTGTGTTGCTCCAGGAGATGGGCCAGAGGATGAAGACAGAATGGGGACAAGAACCTTCAGACAACATGACGCCTGTGTGTAGTCACTTAGTCACTCTGGGGGAGGAGGGAGAAGATTTTGCCATTGCTGTTGTCAGGCAGCCTGGCTAATTGCATTCGCTGTAGCAGCCCCAGTTGGGAGAGGGACAGCTGCTCTCAGATCTCATGGCAGGAGCAGGGATTCCTTCCCTGTGTGTAATTTAGGGGCCTGTGAATGGAGGTCAGGTCCCTGGACGAGGGGGCTGTGGGTGGGGCTGGCGAACAGAGGGTTTGGCTCTAGTGAAGACACTTGAGTTCCTTAATTTTCCCCTCTTGGCCTTGGTCACCCCATCTAACAAAGGTGGGTGGGTTGAAGGTCTTGCACAAGTCCTAGCAGCCTGATTCTAAAATTGTATAGTGTTACACCAAAGAATTTTTAAATAAATACTTCTCAGATGATTCATGTGAAGATCATATGAACAAAGCATAATTCTTGGATTTTGACTCAGTCCGTGGAAACGTCCGGGTCATGCCCTGCCCACTTATGTTGTCTCATCTGCAACACTTAGAGAACCTTGGATCTTCTGAGTTCTGCCTTTTATCCACGCCCTAGTTTTGCCATGACCAATAGACCCCTCGGGGCTTTAAGAGGCTCCAGATTTCCTAGGATGGAGGAGAGAGAATTCTACACTGATGGTCGTGGAATACTTCCCAAGAAACAGAGAAACAAAGGTGCGTTTTTGGCCATTGTGGTTGTGGAAAAAGAAATGGAACGTCCCAAGTCTGAAGCAGGATTTAAATAGCTTCCCCCAGGGGGAGCACTCCCAGGGACCACAGAGAACATGGCACTGAAAACCAGAGTGACATGAGGTAACCTGGAGTTTACAACCTACAGGGAGCAGTCAACTCTTTGGACACTTTCTGGGACCCCTGAACTTGGAAGAGAAGCTGAAGAATTCTAGAATGAAATTGATCTTTCTAATAGTTGGAATGATATTATACTGTAAGAAGAGAAAAGTCAAGCCACATTGGTAAGAGAGGAAGTGGCCCCACCAGGGCCCAGTATGGGGAGAAGGGAGAAGTCAGAAAGATAGAGGAACAGCAGAAGGGGCTGCATGAGCAGAGGTCTAGGTTCAAGGACGATGTGTTTGGGAAGCTACAAGCAGCTGAGTGTTTCTGGAATGTGCGGTGAAGGGTGGGGAGTGATGAGCTGTGGCTGGAGAGGTAGGCAAGGGCAGACCAGAGAGGGCCTTGTGGATGAGGTATGGTGTGTGAACTTGACCTTGAGAGGGGGTGTGGCTGGGGAGCCTTGAAGGGTATCAGGCAGGGACATGACATTATTCGCTAAGGGTTCACTAGCCCTTGTTGCTTGTCATCAGGTGCACGCTCTCTCTGTCTCCTTATTTCCACGGCAGCTGCAGGCTCTTCACTCAAGGAATTGTCACTTCAAGCCAAGAACAACAAACTCTCAAGAGAAATCTGTGCTTTTCCCAAAGTGTTGTTTGCAGAGTGGGAGGAAAGAAACTTAACACAAGATATTTGGGACTTTGGGGACAAACAGTGTATTTTGCACATGGCTGCAGGGTGCGAGGCTGTCCTCTTGATGCTTAATTACATCCTGCATGTTTTCGTGGAAAATGCTGAGGTCACAGCACATTTGCGGCTGCACATTTCAGTGATGTCTGACAGTGCCTTTCCCCTTTCCTAAATATTAACCCTCAAGCAAAGTAGCCTCCATTGCAATCTAAGCAAGGGCTTCAGGAGTAGAATAAAAAGGAAAAGAGTAAGCTCCTCTTTCTCAGTCTTGCTGGACACAGGAGGTGTGGCTGTGATACAGTCTGTAGAGGTGGCCGGAGCGCCACGCATCTGAACTCATCCTGATCAGTGGCTGTGAGGGAAAGCACACCGTGTTGTGGTCAGGTGACTTCTGTTTCAGTCCCTTTGTCCACTGTGTAGCTGTGTGAACTTGTGTCCCATTTTCTTGACATTGGTGTTCCCATCTATAAACTAAGACATTGACCTAGATGCTTTCTTCTTGCTGCCAAATGCTGTGTACGGTCACTGGAAAGCTTATTTCTCCAGCTTGGAGTCCTTCTGCCCATTTATCTTAAACACTTTTTGGTGGTGTTTATTATTTATAACCAGCTATTTCCAAAGCAGGTTTGAGTCTTACAGCAAGAGATGTGGTCACAATGGAATCATTAAGAGGTAATAAATATCAAATGTCATTTAACAGGCAGTGTTGATGGGGTGAAAAATATACCAGAAACCTAGGATGAAAATAGCTTTTTTAAGTGAGTACTAAAGGAGAACTCTGGGCTTCCTGGCTACCAAAGAGAAGGAAAGCCCCCGCCACGCTCTGCTCTGAAGGAGCCCTTCGTCATTGGAGAGCTGGAAGTTTGCTGGCTCCTATGTAAGTGGCGCAGTGAGCATTTGAATAAACAAGACATCATCAGCACTTCTCTAAAGATGCAGGAGACTCAAGATACTCCACATGTGGCTTTGTTTATTTTCCCTCTCTTCAAAATTCCCATTTCCTTTGGTAGAAATGAATAGATGTGTCTAAGAAACTGACGAAGGTTGACAAATTTAAAGTTTGCACGGAGCATTTTTTAGAAAGTGGGAGAAATAAGCAGGGTCTGCTCTTTGTGGGGGTGGAGGTGATGCTTGAGCCTCTCCCTCCGTTGGAGGCGCCAACGCCCGGGCCCTGGAGCACCACATTGCACGAGGGGTTTGAGCCTCTCCTCTGCCCCAGCTCCCCTACCTGACGCCAAGCAGCTGAAGGCAATCCTCTCCCGTCCCCGAGGCAGCCACCCCATGCGCCTCTCTAGGGAGCCAGCACCAGCCTTCTGACAACTCTCTTCTCCTACTGACCTAGAGAAACCTTGTGGAGGGTTTTGCGAGCCTACCTTCCCTATTCTGAAGCTGAGAAAATGTCACGTCCTGAGTAGATATTCTGCACAGCAACCTGTTGAAACCAGAGAAAATAAAAACTTAGCTTGAAAATGAGCAAGTTTTATTTTCTGCAGCTGCCGCATCAGAAATACATGTCTGCTGCCTGAACTGTGGCAGAGACAGAAAACCATCCTTCAAATGACTACGATTCTGACTCTGCATAAATTTGGGAGCTGCTCTGGGAACTGAGGGCTCTGAGACCTACTCTCTCTCCACTGCATGTGTGGGGAGCTTGCATTAAGGATAATATAAGAGACGTGGGCACCCAGACACTAGCAGAATTTAACTCAGCATGGTGGAAGCATTACGTGTGTGTATGTGTTTAACTTCGGGCTGGGGAAAAAAATGCTAAATTAAGAACTCACAGCATTCGTTCTACATCCATCCTTAATACTGCGTGACTTTTAAAGCTGAAAGGGTTCGCTGCTATCTAATCATCCTGCACACAGGATGGGGGCTCAACTGAGAGGCTCCGATGATCCCACACTCAGCATAAAAATTGGTGGGGCTGGAGCTTTGGGCGTCTTCTAATTAGGAAAGCCCAAGAACTCAAATCTTACTAACACCTTCCTTGCTATTCCTCCAAATTTCCTCCTGACAACTGAAGGCTCTTACCCCCATCGTTAATTTCCTTTCCATCTATACTAACTCTGAATCACATTCTCATCTTCTCTCCTCTTCGAAATTTCTCTTGACTACTCAAACCAGCAGTAATTATAGGGCTGTAAACTCAGGGAAGCTCAAGGCTGGTGGGGCCTTGGAAAACACTTCACCTCCCCTCTCCATCAAGGGAAGGGATTCCTTAGAAAGTATTTCTCACTGTTGGTCCTCCAACTTCTGCTTGAACACTGCTCGTGATGGGAAGCTCATTACCTCCTGTATAGTGTATTATTCAGGAACTTGTGCTCTGGGACCAAGTAGCATTCGGTTTGAAATCAGCTCTGCCACTACTAATTAATTGTTCTTTGGCAGTTTTTGCAACCTCTCTGTGTCTAAGTGTCTCTGTCTCGACCATGGAGTTAATAATAGTATCCACTGGATAGCGTTGCCCTACTCTAGGGTTTTGACCAAGGTCGTGTCTTTTAGAGGCTAGCATTTGTAAAAGATACTTTTAGGGAAACTGTCTCATTTCATTACTAAAGAGATCAAGGCTTTTAGCTATCTGAATGGTGAAATTAAGCCAGCACATCTACATAGACATTTACACAGACACGTGTTCCATTCCAGACAGTTGATATTGGGTGTATTAGTGTGCTAAGGCTGCCGTAACAAAGTACCACAAGCTGGGGGGCTTAAACAAAGCAAATTTATTGCCTTGCCGTGTTGGTTCCCGCTGAGGGCTGTGCGGGCAGGATCTGTACAAGGTCTTTCTCCTTGGCCTTCAGATGGCTGTCTTCTCCCTGTCTCTTCACATCGTCTTCCCTCTACATGCATTCTCTGTCCAAACTTCCCCTCCTTATAAGGACAGCAGTGGTCTTGGATGAGAGCCTGCCCTAGTAACCTCATTTTAACTTGATCACCTCCGTGAAGACTCTATCTTCAAATACAGGCATCTTGTGAGCTACTGGAGGTTAGGACTCCAACATATCTTTCTTTGAGGGGGACACAATTCACCCCATAACATTGAGGAATGGACAAGAGAGCAGGCTGGGCATCCAGGGGCCTTGGGATAGGTCCAAGTTCTACCAGTGACTGATTGCATGATTCTGGCTGAGTCTCTGGACCTGCATTTTCCACACTGCGACATGGGAGGGTTGACCTGAACCGCCACTGAGGTCCCTTCTAGCCCGAGAGTGGCTCATTTGTTTTGACAATAGACTGACAGAGATTCAAAGAGAAGAGTCAAAGTGTGGGGTTCAGAGAGTGGGGGGACAGGTGTTTCTGAGTAGGGAGTCTTATGCTGTTCCGTTGCCTTCAGATCACACCATCTGGGTTGCAGCAGAGTTCCATGGTTCTGAAAGAATCCTTTCTCCCTCTCACATCCTGTTTACAATCCTGTTGCTTGGGAATGGCCCTATTTTAGCTACAGTGCCATATTTTGAAGGGCTTAAAAGCTCCATAAAGCAATGATTTGAGGCAAGGTAGCTGAAGAATTCAGTGATTTTAAGAGCATATTTGTAGTATTTTGTAAAAATAAATCAACTTTTACCTTTTATGGGCATAAACATTTTCAGCTGGGAGAGTTGTGTTTTTCTTCCCCTCGACTCTAATTCTTAGAATAGTCTTGCAAAAATGGTACCCAGTAGAGTCCTTTGTGCATTTTTGCCTCTTGACATAGTGTTGAAGTCATTGTAGGATGGTTTTATTTTTGTTAAGTGATAGTGTTTAAATGTTGATCCATTTCAGCAGAACACCGAGGCCATCAACATATAATTGCATTAATATTAATTCTCATTTCAATGAGACAGGCACTTTGTAATCACTTGTTATTTAACCCTGACTGCAACCCTTCTAGAAAAGAAGAGGACAAGTTTACAGATCCACACATGCTCTGAGATGAGCCGTTGTGATCTCTCCATTCAGGAACAGAGTGGAAGAGAATGGCGAGCCCCTCCATCACACAGCATGGTACTGAGCACACATCAAGATTTTTATGAAAGGAAAGGGAGATTGGTGCTTTTTCGCTAGATGTAAGAATCTAGACTTAAGCCTATGCAGGGAAAAGTTGAGAGCTGTTGATGTTTGTCACATGTAACTAGGAGATCCCAACTCAAAACAGATGTACCGAGTCAACTCTCATTTTGACGCGCTTACTGAGGCAGCGATGTGTTTGCCAACATTTTCTCTTGGAGAAAGTAACTCCCTCTTGGGAGCTGAACAGGGCGTCTTCCCTCACAGATCCCTACAGTGAGTGAGAGGGAATGCGGCGCAAGGTCCAAGGCTTCCAGTTAGTGCTCCCTTGGCCAAAAAATCTGTCATTTTGTCACATCTTGCAATAGGAACAAGACGGCCGGCTGACCCCTCCCTCCCAAAGTGGAGAAATGAGTACTAGGGAAATCTGGGGACAGCAGGGAGCTTATGTGAAAGAGCAGTTTTCATCATTCAGAATCTTACAGCCTGGCCCGGCTCTTGAGATGGGGGGAAATTTAGGCTGTATCTGGACATTTCACTTCATTCCTTTGTGAAGAAGTTGCCAGTGGTGTTGTCTTGAGTCTGATCGAGGAGATCTGGGACACTTTTCTGCCAGGAGGGGCCTGAGGAGCTCAGATTGACTCAAGAGCAGCAGGAACCTAGACCTCTGCTGTTCGAGGACCTGGTGAGCCTGGGTCAACATCCTAAATTCCAGACCAAATTACACCTGACTCATTCTGCCTCTCACTGCAGCTTAAAGAGTACTTAATTGATGTATCATGGAAACTTCTAGAAAATATTTTGATCAGGGAAAACAGGTTTTTAGGTACTTACGTGAAATCTTTTAGTAAGTAAAGCATTACAATCAAGGTTGTGAGAATAGTTAAAAATAAGAGGATTTCCTCTTTTTGTGTCTATAACTAGGGAAGTCCCAGGGATGGGGCTTCGTTAAAAAATGCTTCCACATGTGGAGGGGAGCTTGGCTGGCACATGACTCTATGAAGCCTGGCTCCTTTGGGAGCAAGTGTGAATCAGGTTTTGGACCTCTTCCCTGGATTTGGTTTGCGTTAACTCCGCCATTCCTATGGGGGTCAGGAATGGATTATACCTCCACTCTTCTACCTGCTGTGTCTTTTCATTCCTAGGACAGGGCAGTGCCCAGGTCTCTACATCTGCCCCTCTGCTGTCTTCCCACAAAGCTCCCCCCCATTCATCAGATTCTTTCATGGTCCTTACTTGCTCACTGAATAAATGTCTATTTCCCTCTGAAAGCAACCAGCTGTCTTCAGTCATCAGTGGCTCCTTTCCTCACCCCCATCACCATCACTGACTCTGTTCTTTGGATACCAAGTCCTCAGACAGGAGGCCTAAAGGAGTAGGATAATGTTTGGGGCTTCAGCTTTTCAGAGGTTCTATCCTCTGGATAAGCAAAAGGTAGATTAGTATCTAAGAACTTTCCTCTTGAGGGACCAGTCCTCTGCTCCCAGCTGCCCTCTGGGAAGAGGACAATGATGCTATTGACAACATCATGTTAGAGGTCAATGAGAAGAGAAAGCAAGCCCACTCTCCATCATGCTGAGTCCCATTTGGTTGTCCAGCAGGCATTCCCTGAGGGGCCAACATGTTCCAGGCCTTGGGTAACTTGGCCATGAACCCACTGTGCTTCCCACTCTTAGGACCGCAACCTCTTGAAAAAGACAAGATACCCACAGGGAAAGCTGCCTTATGTAATACCTGGGTTAGTTTCTGCCACAATTACTTCACAGCAAGGAATCCATACCTGTTTTGATGAATAATTAAATAAATGAAGTGCCAAATGGCTTCTAGGAAGGAATGTCCAGGAGTGAAAGTGCTCTGAGATCTGGGGAAGTCAACGGCGAATTTTGGAGATGGCTCGGGCAGCCCTGAAAGACCTGCAGGAGTGGACCAGACAGAGAGGAGCAGGAGGGCCTGGAGGGGAGGGAGTGTCCCCAACGCTGGGGAGACTGGAGCAGAACAGAAGTGGAGCTGAATATATATATTTCTTTTAAAAACTTTTTTTTTTAGTTTTCTTTTCCTCCTTTTACTCTTTCCAACTTATTTTTGCTACTGTCCCCCCCAGCCCACGCTGTCTGATTTCCTCTTTGATATTATGTTTTTTTTTTTTTTTAAACAGGCTGGGGAAGCACTGCATTTTAAAGCTTCTCACTCCTGCCAAGTTGTGCTCCCCAGTCCTCTAAGCTCCACATGCAGCCAGAATAACTTTCGGATGAAGCTCATTAATAATGTGCATGGTAAATCACATTCTCTGTAGGAGGCCTGGAGAGGGGGGCTCTGCCCCTGTCATCCAGCTTTCAGAAATGGCAGCTCACACACAGGACGCCCCGTCCCTACAGCCTGAAAGGCTGAAGCTGTCCACACAGGTGTACTGGGGGGAAGTATCTTTGGTGAAATTTCTCCAAACGGATGGGGCCTCAAGTGTAGGAGCTTGGTCTCCTTAAATCCAGTTGCTTCCTTGCCCTGCATCTTTGTTGCATCTTTGTGGATATTCTCAATTGGGGGAAGGGGATTTCCAACAGCATGTCACTTAGCATGAGTACACCCATTAGTTATAATTAAAGAGGCTGCTGTAATGATTACAAATAAATTTAGCACAGAAAGGATTGTGCAGATATTCAGAGCCATAATAGCAGCCTTCAGATGACAAATCAACCAGGCTTTACAGCAGGCTTTGAAGGGGCTCAGGGGAGGGGTCGTCCCCCTGGCGGATGACCACACAGTCTCAAAGGGCAATGCTTCCTGGGAGCAGATGCAGCTCTAATCTATCTCAAGCAACCTCCTCAAGCCCTGGGACCCTGGGAGCATCTTTTTACTTTTCTTAACATTTGTGAACTGTTTTTTCCCCTGCTTCATTCTGAATGCATTTGCATCATCCATCTCTGGCTTCCTTCTAGGAGGCGAGGATGCCCGCTGTTCTCAGCAGGCTTTCCCTGTGATCCGGCCACCTTCAGTGCCGGGGCTCCTGCAGAATCTGGGGGTAAACGAGAGCCTACGTTGACACCTCGACCATTAAGCTGGAAACCTTTTGGTGGTCTTCCTGAGACAGCCATCATCGGGTGAAGCCCAATCCCACCGTGCAGTCACGGTTAACACATCCTGGGTATCAGCTTGGCTGTTTTCTTTAGTGTTCCAAAAGCTGTGCTGTTGTGCCTTTGGCATCCCCTTGACCCCAAGGAGGCAGCGTTTCACTAGACTTCTTGAAACAGGGACACAAAATCTAGGAGGAAAGGAGCATCAAAACCAAAACAAAATAAATTCGGAGAGGAATAATGAACGGCAGGCAGTTTCCCTGAGCAGAATGCAGGGGATCAAGAGGGCCAGCAATTATTCATAATAATGAGACTCAACTCAGAATAAGTGTGACCATGTGCCAATTATTGTGCTAGTCCTTTGCATGAGCACACGTAGGGTGATGGTCAAGAGCATGACCTCAGTGCGTGATAGCCTGGCTTTGTGCTAACTAGCTGGGCGACCTTAGGCAAGTAGCTTAACTTCCCTGTGCCTTAGATTCCCCATCTGTAAATGGGGGCTAATTGTGTTACCTGCTTCATAAGATGGTTGTAACATGAAGTGGGACAATTTATCTGAAATGTACGGAATAAGATCTGTATCACGTGAAGGTTAGTTCTGTGACCTCAATATTTTCCAACATTTAGCCATTATTACCCTCACAATTTTGCTATAGTCATGCACCCATGTATTTACTTAGTATATAAAGACTTTGTAAAACTTTAAAAAAAAATCACAAATATAACAGACATGTTGAAAAATGCACAGCATAAATGTATAAATCAATAAATTATGAAATCTTGAGAAACAGAACAAGGCGAAGACCTTGGAAAGCCTCCTCCCACCTCCCTCCTGCTTCTCCAGAGGTAACCTTATTCCATTCTCACACTCTGTTGTTTAGTTTGTCTGTGTTTGCTCATTATACATACGGATCACACAGTGTGCATGTTTTGTGTGTGTGACTTCTAGAATTCAGCATTATGTTTGAGAGTATACCACTGTATTCCACATAGCTGTGGTTCATTCACTTTCATTGCTGTGTAGTATTTCATTGCGTGAATGCAGCACCATAATTTATTTATTCTGCCGTTCATGGGCATTTGTGCTGTTTCCGGTTTTGGGCTATTGACTAATGGTAGTATGAGCATTTTTGTACATTCTTATGAAACATGTTTATGCTGAGTATATATTTAGGGGTGTAATTGCTGGATTATAAGATATGGGCGTGTTCAGCTTTAGTAGGTAGTGTCAAATAGGCTTTCCAATGGCTGTACCAATTTATAGTCTCAACTATGTAAGTTTCCATTGCTCTCCATCCTTACCAACACTTAGTGTTATCATTGCTTTCATTTAGCCATCCTGGGGATTACGCACGGATACCTTTTTGTGGTCTTGATTTGCATTTCCTTGATTACTAATGAGATAAGGCATCTTTACATATTGTTCTATTTCAATATCTTCTTTTGAGAATGCCTGCTCAAATGTTTCGTCTATTTTTTAATCTTTTTATTGACTTGTAGAAATTCTTTATATATTCTGGATACAAGCCCATTGTTGGTCACATGTGTTGCAAATACCTTTCTCACTCTGTGTAAACTTAGTTTAAACTTTAGATTTATCTTAAGAAGTAATAACTGTGAAATTGAGTTTGCTTTTACTTTTTTCTAGAATATATATCTATATCAGATAAAAGTTTGCCCCTGTTTCAACTAGAATTATTTCCTGTACCACTGATGGTATGCCTTATCACCCTTTAGGAAACACTGCATTATCTCATTTAATCCTCACAAATTTGGCATTGGAGGCACTGAGAGGTTTCATAACTCACCCAAAGCCACACAGTTAAGATGAGGACCCAGGTGTAGCAGCTTCCAGAGCTCAGACTGTTTCCATCATATCAGTGGTCAGCAGGCTATTTTATCCCTTGTTGTACACTCTGGATCCTTGAGAAACCCTCTGCATCCCCACAGAGCCTTGTATGTGGTGGAGCCCTCAGCAACCATTTGGGGGTGGATGGATTGGTGGGTGGATGGATGGATGGATGGATGACATGGAAGGTAAGTGTTTTCACAAAGGCTCTCGTTGGCCTGAGGAGGAGCCTGTTGTCAAGTTGGCCTGAGGTCTGAATCCTGGGCCCCGGCCCCACAGCAGCGCTTCCATGGCCTGTCTCTCCTCAGTGGCCTTCGAGTGGAGAGAGAAAAGACTGGAACTTGAGCTGAGGTGAAGGAACGGCTGTCCCAGCGTTGCCGTTGTTGAGGAGGGTGTAAGCTCATTGTCATCAGTGCAGCGGCTGATTTAGGAACCCTTGCCTGCAGAGGAAGCGGACACTAGTTGTCTGCCTACTACGATAACTGTTAGACCAGCTCTGTCTAAACGTCAGGATGGGGTTGGGATGTGGGCTCTGCTTTGGGATGACTTTCACATCCCCTGGATGGGGGCCATCCTCTGCTCCTTCTCTGGGCAGAGTCCGGAATTAATTCCCATGTTCTTGAGACCCACTCTGTCTGACTTCACCTCACTCGTGCTTTTCTTTGCCCAGTGGAACTCGCCCTGTTCACTCGAGCATTTCCTAGCTGTGTCCCAGGAGCTGATGTGAGTGTTTCTGTAGAAAGGATGGTAAATTGGATTCTGTCTGAAGAGCACTGATGAGGATCCCCACAGGGACAGCTCTGCTACGGACTGGGTGATTACGAACGTCACTGTTCCTGGCTATAACTCTCTCTGGACGTATTTGTTGAAATTTTGTTCATAATAAGTAGCCACCAGCACCTTGTGCCATTCTGAGAGCTGCGACCAGCTGTTCTGGACTCTTTCTGAGCCCTTGCCTGGGAAAGTACTTGTTGTGTTTAATAAATTGCAATGATTTATTGCCTTTATTGATCTGCTGAAGCACTCTGTATCATCAGAGGTGATAGCCTTCTTAGGAAAACATGGACGGTCTCTTCATTAGCATCCATTTTTCTATGAGGCTTTGGAGGGTGAAATACCAAGATGCACGGTGTTCATTCTGGTGATATATTGAACACCATCAGGGTGAACAATGGCTTCGGTATAAATCAGGTGGAAGGAAGGAATCGAGACCATTTGCCACAGGCTTGCCGGAGTTTTTTAGATGAAACGAACAGGCTACTTTTCTTTCTTTCGGTGATGACAAGCTCCTCTCTTAATTTTCCGCAGGAGAGTAGCAATAGGCTGAAGTGGCTCTCCAGGGAGGAGCATACCTCTGCAGCCAGATCAGTCTACGGTGCTCTAGCACATCCCACTTGAGGCTTGTGGTGTGACGGCAGGTAAATCACTTGCCACTTTGCACCCGTGCTTCCTGTCTGTGTTGGTTTGTGCCCTGACCCTTACTGCGACGAGCTTCCTTTCTATCCCTCTGCTTCCCGCCCCAGAGGCGCTGGGCCTGAGACTAGCTCTGGGCCTTCCTGTATGCAGCAGGCCCTGCCTTTCAGGGAGAAGCCCAGATGAAACTAAGAGAGATGCCAGGAACCTAAGGGGCATTGATTCTTGATACTTCCACTGTATCTGGCCAGCCTCCTTCCCAGGCCTTGACTTAGGTTTCACTCTTCCTCCTAGGGAAGGCTCAGCGAGTCTGGTCCCTGCCTTCACCTCCTCACAGAGCATCCTGTGGCCTGAGGAGCTCCATCGCCGGGAGCTTTAGATCCTGACAACTGTAAATCCTTCTGCCTTCCTCGTGGATGTGTCCACTGACCGCTCAAAGCTCCCTGGATCTTTCCCACATCTGTCCAGAAGCAATTCCCTCTCCTTACACACTTAACAGAGGAAAACATGCTTCTACTTCAGGGGACCTCAGACCAGCATCTGTGGGGACCAGGGACAGTTCTAAATTTCAATCTAGTCCCAAGCTGTGTGACCTTGGGCAGATTACTTAGTTTCTCTGAGTTTCAGGTCCCTTATTTGCATGATGGGGATAATAATATCAAACTCAAAAGACTATTGCAAGGGCTAAATGAGTCAATGTTTGCCGAGCGCTTAGCAGAGTCTGACACATAATGCGTGTTCAAACAATGCTAACCATCGTTATTAGCGAAGTTTCTCTAACTGTGCATTAAGCAGGTAGCAGTCCAAGCTGTGGCCAACTGTGTGCCCTGTTCTCTGTAGGCCCTGGGGGTAAAACTGTGAGTGAGACTGTCACGCCCCTGCCTGCAAGGAGCCTATTGTTCGGCGGCTGAGACTGGCAATGAAACAGACAAAACATGGCGTAAGTTCTATGGGTGGTGATACTTGGGCCTGGGACATCTCTGATCATAGGAGGAGCCTGTAGGAGGGACCTCTAATCTAATCTAAGATCTGGTGCCAGTCCTCCTCAGGCTGGGTGGAGCCTCTAGAACTTGACCAGGACAGGACTGGATAAGGAGCAAAGGCAGGGCTGAAGCCTTCTGTTTAAGATGAGCAGTCACTCGTGAAATCCACGTGCCCCCAACCCTGACCAATCCTGGCAAGGAAAAAGCCTTTTACTTCCCGATGTCATTTTGCCCTTTAAAAATTGCGCGTGATCAACCTGATTTCTCTCGGCCATTATTTGAATTATCTGCCCAAGGTCTTTCTTCCCTGCTGAATATGCGCCCTCTACAGGCAGGGCTCCAGGCTGGCTGTCATATCCACAGCACTTTGCACAGGCTATGACACTTTTTCATGCTCAATAACATTAATATATTAACTGAGGTGGAGCCGACTTTGAGCTTTGCCACACTCTGCTTTCAGAAATGCTCCGGGTCTTTGTATATGTCCCTCCTCTTCCGTCCTCCCTGCGAGTTGGTGACTGGCTCACAGTGGGGAGGCGCTGGGCTCTCCTGGCTGCCAGGATTGGAGCTTTGCCTGGAGTTGCATTCAACCCAGCAAAGCAACAGCCGGCATCCCCCTCCCAAAGCTGGTCTCGGCCCCTTGGCTCTGGCAGTGGGCTCCTTGTTCCTCAAGGCTGCCTGGACTTTGTATCTGATAATCAATGCTGCCCTTATCTTCGGGGAAAATGCTGCCAGGGTAGTGATATCACACACTGAATCGATTAAAAGCAGACCTTTGAACTCATCTGTTTGCAGAGGTCTCCGAAGAGTGACTCACTCAGTCCTCCCTTAATGTGGCCCGACGCCAGTCGGAAACGCCGTCTGCAGCGCAGACGCAGCTCCCGTGGCCGGGCTAGAGGGCCCCGCATTTTCACAGATCAGCTCAGGCAGGGGCTGTTCTGTGTATTTATCTACAATGAGGTCACCTTCTTCAGCCTGCCCCCTTTCAGTTTTGGTTTTTAGCTCAGTTCAGGCAGAAAGACCTGAAAATTTTCTCTGCTTTTGCTGCTTTTGTTTTGACTTTATTTTTTAATCCAATGCTTACCATCACTCTACTTTCTTTGCCGAGAAAATCCCCGCCAGATGGATGTTTGTATCCATTTCAATCTTCCTAGCCCTCCCTGAGGTGGAAGGTGGAGGTATGTGAACTGGTCTCTTAATTCAGAAATGAGGCTGGGAAAAGGAGGAGTTCAGGAAGTGTGTGATCAAAGCCTGGGTGCAACTGTGCTATGGACAGTTGGGGATTCAGGAGTCCTGTGGGAAACACGTGTGGCCCAGAAAGACCAAAGAAGACTCTATCAAGGATGTAGAAAGGTCTAGAAGAGGGGAGGGAGGATTTGAAGAGGCAAGGGATGGGATGGGGGTGCTTTTCAGTGGGAAGGGGAGCAGTGGCTTGATAAAGTACCGGGCTAATGGTAAGCATGTGTGCCCAAGGAGAAGGAAGCAGGCACTGCCAGAGGTCTAGGTGGGCAGATTCGCTAAGTGGGATGGCCAGAGATCAGACAGAGTGTGCCAAGTATGATGGTTAATTTATGCATCATCTTGGCTAGACTGTGGTGTCCAGTTGTTGGGTCAAACACCAGTTTAGATGTTGCTGTGAAGGTATTTTTTAGATGTGATTAGAATTGAAATCAGTAGACTTTAAGTAAAGCATAATGAGGTGAGCCACAATGTGGGTGAGCCTCACCCAATCAGTTGAAGGCCTTAAGAGCAAAGACTGAGGTTTTCCAAAGAAGGGATTCTCCTCAAGCCTGCTTACACTTCCAGCCTGCTGCCCTGCAGCATTCAGACTCAAGACGGCCGCATCAACTCTGAATTATCAGCCTACTGGCCTGCCTTATAGATTTTAGACTTGCCAACCCCTTATGACCCCGTGAGCCAATTCCTTAAAATAAATTTCTTTTTCTTGCTGTACGTCTACTTCTATCCTGTTGGTTCCATTTCTCTGGAGAACCCTGGCTACTGCCCTGAACAAAATGGGGTCTTTGCTGAGGGATCGTGGTGTGAGGGCAGCTTCTGAGAGCCAGCTCGCTTTGCAGGATATTTGAAGACCAGGCATTGGTCAAATTCTGCAGCCAAGTTCAACATCCACGAGACTCTGCCCAGAAGAGCCCAATCAAAGGGGGTCCCATGGGCTCTTTAAATTAGACCTTCCCTGCAGACACGCCACAAGCGTGTTGAGTGGAGCCTGGCTCACTCCCAGTGTTTTCCCTTCTTGGGTGGAGCTGGGTTTAATTGACAAGATGTCCTTCTACTTGCGCGCTGTTGTGCAGCAGAGAGATTGCTCTTTTGGTGAGCAAGCCTTGGATTTTTCTGAGGCAGTTGTGTGAGAAACTTCTCTCCTGAAGGCCGCTGTGCGAGTGAGGCCCTGCAGCAGTGTGCCCGGCCGTCAGGTGCTGGGGGAAATGTCTTTAGTGAGAGCAGTCACAGAAGGAGACTTCCCTGCTGCAGCAGGGATGGGCAGAGGGGGTTTCCACAAGGACAGTTCTTAAGAATCTCTGTAAAAATGCATGACTCCATCTGTCTCCTCTCTCTTCCTTGGCTTCAGATGAGCTGAGCCATTTAAAAATTCCCCAACAAGGGACCCGAGGCACCAGAAGAAGTGATGAACAGATTTTCAATTTGGCCCCGATTTGCATGATATTTTTTCTTTTTTCTTTTGCAGTTGAAATCATTGTCTGAACTAGAGGCTGGAGATGGGTAGTGGGTCTAGCTCAGATAAGGCAGATTCTTGGTGGGTCTGTGGTGCTCCTGGGGGCGAGGCTCTGACCTCAGCTGGAGAGAAGGAAGAGATGGCGAAGGGGGAGGCAGGGAGCAAGTGGACCATCAGAGCAGTGCCTGGGGGTCCAGGGAAGGACTTTGCATCCCCACTGGGGAGGCAGAGCCCCCTGGTCTCCCCTCAGAACTGCTGCCCAGGAACTTCCCACGGGCGTCCTCCAGGGGGTGTCTCCTCTTCCACAGCCCTGGCTGATATCTTGTGAAGGGCTGCCTTGTTATTTCTCGCAGGCAGGATAAGGGGGACCTCAGAAAGAGCCTGGGACTCTGCTGCTCTGGGAACTGGAACACGGCCCTTTAGAGGGAGCTGCAGAATTTCTGTGGAGGAGGGGCTCAGGGGAGGCATTCTGGCTGGAAGAGGAGGCCAAAGGATGTGTGTTGAGGCTCTGTGTATACGACAATTTGGAATATCTTTGGTGGTGGTGCTGGGGGTGCCAATAGTGCTTGGGAGGAATATATGATAATAATAGCCAACACTTATTGAGTACTTATTCTGTCCCAGACACTGGCCTAAGGCTTTACTCATAATTCATCATTTAACTGCCACAGCAAGCCTATGAGATGCTCTCACTAGGCTCATTTTCAGATGGGGAAAGATGCTAAGAAATGTGCTTAGCTACCTAGCCAGTAGGCGGTGGCACAGCTAGGCTGGGCCCTGGGTGGTCTGGTTTAGAGGCTGTGTCCCTAACCTCTGCACATGCTAACACTCTCCCCTCAGCTGTCTCTTGGCCTCAACACCATGTCCATTCCACCAGCCCAATGTCCAGGCCAGGCCCCCTGGGCAGTCCTGTAAATGCCGGTAGGGACCTTCCTGGAGGCTGCTGCAGCCCTGTGGTAAGGATCTGCCACCTTAGAAAGGAGTTTCCCTGGAGCCTAGTTCAAACCTTCCATCCGGCCCAGATCCCCTCCAGCTTCCCTCCTCTTGCCAAGTCGGATCCTCCCGTCTGCCCTTCAAGGCCTCAGCTCTGGTCCCACCCATTCGGAGAGACTGTGTGGGGAGGGCTGCCCCCTATGGAGGGGCAATTTGGGCAGAAGTTTGATCTGGCAAGTATCCTGGATTCCCACAGTAGAAACAGCAATCTAAACCTCAAGTCTAGAAAAGATCCAATCCCACAGCCAGGGTGTCTGGGGCCCATGGGAAGACATGGACGGACAGGCAAGAAGTGTCCTTCTCGACTCTTCCTTGCACCTTTGGGAGGACAAATCCACCCTGGGGATCTGGACCTTGTTTAAAGTCCCTCCTATGAGGCGCAGAAAGAAAGGGCCAGCAACTCTGCATCTAGGCAAGAAGGGAGACCGGTGGGTGTAGAGGTGAGTGTGGCTAGGGTGGGGCGGGGGCAGGAAAAGGAACCAGGGAGCCTCAGCACTGTCCCCTGGGAGAAGCAAGAGCCCAGCTTCGGCCTGGCAATGCGGCCCAGCTCTCTGACTCCAGAACCCGCCTCTTAGCCCTCGGGCGGCCAGGCAGCCCGAGCTCCTGCCTCACCAGCCAGCTGCCTCCTCCGCTCAAGAAGTAGCCTTCCCTGTGTGTGCTCTGATGTGAGAAAAAATGACTGAGAGGCCCATAATTAAAGTGGTGTTGACCAGAGAGAATTAAATTATAGAAATGATAAGACCAGCTCCTAATTAGAGCCTGCCGGGCTCCAGGGGCCTGGGCAAGGGCCTGTGGGCAGTTTACAGGAGGGGTCGTGGGATCTCGGCGAGTGGGCAGCGGGCGGCCGGCTGACCAGAGGGACAGCACTTGACAGACTTGGCAGCTGGGCACCGCTCTGCCCCTCATTTTACAAGTGGGGAAACTGAGGTCGTAGACAGGAAAAGTTGCTCATGTCAGGTCTCAGGGGACCTGACCCCTTGCGGCTCAAGCTCCTCCAAGGGTTTCACATGGAAAGACTCTGTTGACACAGGGATGCTGCTGTGTGTCTGGGGCTTGTGATAGCATTCATTCACCCACCCAGTCATTCATTTGTTCAACAAACAATTATAGAGTGCCTTCCAGGGGCCAGAGACTGTTCTAGACATGGGATAGAGCTGTGAACAAAAAAACAAACATCCCTCCCCTCATGGAGCTTTTTTTTTGTTTTTGTGAGAGACAGACATAAATTAAACACACATTAAATAAATAAACATGGCGTCGGAAGGTGGTGAGGAAAATAGAGAAAAATGCAGACAGGAGGGTGCAGGGTCCCCTCTGTGGCCGACCTCAGCTCAGAGCAGCAGGGTCCCTTGAGCGATAGGAACGGTGGTGGCCAACAGCCCCCTCAACAGCCTTCCCCCTTGTGAAGGGGTAGGAGGCAGAGGGGGAGGAGGATGGAGCTGGGACCATCATTCACAAGACCGTATGAGAGGTGGCCATGGGGCAGAGTCCCCCAGAGGACCAGGGAGCGTCCAGGGCAGAGGGGCCAGCTGGCGAGCTTCCTGGTGGAGGCAAGGCTCAGCTGGGCATTGAGGAAGTGGCCTCCCAGGAACTTAGGAAGGGCAGAAGGAGGGCACAAGTAGAACTTCCAGCTGTCTGGGGAGCAGCGTATGGCGGAGGAGGAAGTAAGGGGTGAGACTGGAGGTGTAGTCTAGGAGCAGCCTTGGGAGGCTGTGAAGAACAGGCTAAGAAGGTTTTCTCTCTCAGGCTCCTAGTGGTACACAGCTGGGGGATGCTGTTGGGAAAGCCCACTTTATAAAGGGCTCTCTAGCAGATGCAAGAGGGGTTTCGCTGGAGCGCGAAGTCATCCTCCATCTAGGGCAGTGACTGTGGGGTGGAGAGAGCAGATGGAAACGGGAGAGAGAGGAAGAACCCCAGGGCCTGGTGCCCGAGCTCCATCTCCCTCAGTCCGAGGCTGTTTTTCTGGGGTTTGGCAGGGTCATGAGCCTCCTAGTTTACTGCTCTGCACGTGCGGTGATTTCCAGGACAGAAAGCAGAGAGCTGATTGCCCTGGGACTTTCCCCAGATGTTGAATCTCATGCTACCACTGCCATACACCTCCTCGTCTCTCCTCCCATAGTCTGCCTTCCCTGGGTCTGGCTTGGACTTGGCCAGCCTAAATCAGAGGGACCCTGGGGGACAATCGGCAGGAAAAGCTGGGGTCAGCCCAGGGCTGGAGGAGATGCACGTGATCTCTTCCCAGAAGAGCAGCCAGGAAGGGGACTTGGGGGCCTTCGGTGTGCTGAGTCTAGTTACACTGCAGCGAAGAAGCCCCAGGGCAAGTCTGGGTCCCTGGAATCAACAGGGACAGCTTGGTGAGTGCGTTGTGGGGAGGGTTGGGGCACCAGGGACCGCTCTCGGGGTCTGACTGGTTTGGGTTCCTTGGCTCACTGCAGCCTGACAGGTCCCTTAGGACTTTTGGGTGGACAAGGCCTGACCCAGCGCTCACTGTCCCTGTAACAAGAGTCATCGTCTCCAGCCTGGGGCGAGCACTAGGTCTGGGAGGGGACCTTGCCCTGATTCTAAGCTTACGAATGGCCCTGGTGGGCTCCGGACATATATTTCCAAGGCGACCTCTGGGCAGACCTGGGCTGGCTGCAAGAGGGGCCCTGGGTTCTGCTGGGGTCCTAAGGATCCAGTGCCTGCCAGAGCTGCAGCTGCTATGTGAGGGGTAGCTGCTGAAGCCTTGGGAGCGGCCTCGGCTGGGAGGGCACAACGGGGGATGCGGGCTCAGGTGTAGTGAAGAGTAGCCAGGTGGCCAGGTAAAACAATGGAGACTCAGAGATGGGAAAGGACACCCATTTAGTGGCAGAACAGAGGCTAGAATCCTGGCACCACTCCCAGCACCCTGCCTTGCCCTTGACTCCCTGGGGTCTTGATTGGACGTTGACTGAGACCTCTCAGAGGCCACCATGGGACAGCTGAGTCTGAGAGCCAGCGATTTGCAGTTGGGACTCTGCACTGACGCAGCCAGGCAGGCGTGCTGTGCCCTGGCTGGCTTCCCCACCCTCTCTGTGCAGACTGAGGTGGGCGTGTACTTTGTGCTTAATTATAGTGCTCATAACTGGAGAGGAGCTGCTTGGAAGCACATGTCATTTTGTTTGGGGATAATAGACACGAAGGCTGGAAAATATCTATTAGATCATTCCGTCCTGCCTCTGCCAGAACTGGGATGTTCGGTGTCAGATGACTGTGTTTTCTGCAGCCTGTGACTCAAGCAGGGGGGCCTGTGCTGGGCCTCCTTGGAAGTGACAGTCCCACATGTTTTTCTTGAGCTCTGCTCACATTTTCCTCGTCTGTCTCGGTTTTCTTCGGTGGGTCTGGTTCTGCCTGCCTGGCTCTCCCATGTTCTCCCAGTGAGCTTCGATTCCTCCCGCTCCTGTCGTGGACCCCCCGCTCTGTGGCGGGCCTGTCTGTGCTCAGTTCTGGGGCTTCAGATGGTGGTATCAGCCAGTCCCTGTGCACGGTCAAGAGCAGCGTGAGACATGCCCATGCAGAATTCCAATTTATGGCTCAATGTGGGAGGCTCTGTGCAAGCAGCTCCGATAGAGGTTGGGGAAGGGAGAGGGCTCTGCTTGTCAGGATGGCTTCACGGAGGAGATGGTATCTGAGCTGGGTGAGAGTTCACTCGGTGGAGAAATGGCCGAGGCCCCATAGTGGGAACCTACAGCCTCCTCCTCCTGCTCCACCTGACTGGGCTCCGCTCAATATGCTTTGTCTCCACCTTGCCTTTTTGGCTGAGGATTGACTCCCTCTAAATCTGGCCTTTGCCACCTCATCTCGTCTATTTCCCTCTTCTCCTCCCACCTCTGGCCCATTTTAGATGCAATGGGCAGGCAGATCAGTGCTGAGGCAGTGGCAGGAGTCAAGTGACCAGAGAGCTAGGGCCATAGCGGCCACCAGCCTTCAGCTTCCTTATCTGCAGATTAAGGAGTGAAGGCTAATCTCTGTGAGCCCTTCAAGTCTGATGTTCTAGAAATTTCTAAAGCAGTGAGCCACTCAGCTGATTCAGAGTCCAGAGGTTGAGGCCTCATGTCTGTTTTGTCCTCATCATGACTTCATCCACCAGCAGCAGCCTGGCAGCTCCCAGTTCTGCATCTCCAGCACAAATCCCCACCCCCCCCCCCCCCGCCCCCCCGAGCTACCAAAATACACAGCCCACAGTTCCTGCCTGTGTCTCTGGCAGTGCCTTAACATCAGCACGCCCAAAGAGGAAGTCACTGTATTTCCCACCTCTCTGATTCACCCTGCTGCCAGAATGCACGTGTATAACACACTCCCACGCTTCTGATCGTGTCATTCTCTTCCTTAAAACCACTCCACCAGGGGCTGGCCCCATGGCCAAGGGGTTAAGTTCGCACACTCTGCTTCCGTGGCCCAGGGATTCACCGGTTTGGATCCTGGGCGTGGACACGGCACTGCTCATCAGGCCATGTTGAGGCGGTGTCCCACATAGCACAGCCAGAAGGATCTACAACTAGCCTATACAACTATGTACTGGGGGACTTTGGGGAGAAGAAGAAGAAAAAAGAAAGAAAAAAAGGAGATTGGCAACAGTTGTTAGCTCAGGTGCCAGTCTTAAAAAAAAAATAAAAAACCACTTCACCAGGGTTAAATCCCCTAAAACCCAAGCTTGGTGGGGCATAGGTCTTTTGTGACCTGATCCCGGGATCATCTGTCACAACTCCCCACCTCCCCAGCCACCCTAACTGCTGAATGCACCTTGATATTTCATGTCTATGTTTTTGTGTCTTCTTTCTCCAGTATGGAAGAGCCCTCTCATCCCAGGTTTTCTTGATGAACTCCTATTTACTCATCAAAATCCAGCTTATTTATGACCTCTGTCATGAAACCTTCCCAGACATCACCTGTCCCAGTTAATGAATCATTCCCACTCCTCTTCGTCATCCTTGACCTTGTGAATACAGTTTTTATAGCACTGTTATCAGTTAGTTAGTATCAGTTTACAGGTCTGTGGGCACCCCATCTGCCATCCACCTTTTGGCCCCAGTTTTCTCTAGCACAATGTCCAGTACTTATTAAGTGCTAAGGTCTTGGTTTTATAACTGAAGTGAACTGAGTCCCAATTTTTACCTATGGGTCTCCCAGCCCATTGACGTCTTGGCGCTGCCCAAAGTCAAGAGCACACTTCCAGAGGGCTCTGCATGGGGAGCAGCAGAGGGTCAGTGTGGCCTCAGCTCGGTGATGCCCTGAGGGAGGTGTTAGGTGTTTTCTCTTTTGCAGGCTAGAGTGAGCCCTTGAGCTGACCCAGAAGTTCTGAGCATTTATCATCCAGTGTTGATGACCATGTATTTTGCCTCCACTCTTTATCCTAGAGATGAAGGAAGAAATACAAGCTCATGAACAAAGAGTATTTCCCTGGTTTATCAGCTCTCCCACTCTAAGCTCGAGCGCAGAATGATTTCTCAGTTCTCAGCTTTTATTTCTCTGATCAAAGTGCCCGAGGCAGTGAGCACCAGGAGGCAGGAGCGTTTCTGGCTGAGCCTCATGCTCCCCTCTTCTGGACTGCTTTAAGACCTGTAGCCCAGAGTTCTCCGGTCACAAGGGCCTGGCCTGGCTCTGGAAGGGTCTCCGAGGGCTTATGGGCCTGGCTGCCCTGGGATATTGGGGGCAGCTGCCTCCACTTGGAAGAGATCAAAGCCCCTCGTGTCTTTCCTTGTCCTTCCTCCCTTTCTCGTTCTGTTCACTCAATCGCTCTTTTCTCTCCAATGAATTGAATGCAGAAAATCCATGAGCAGGATTTCTCTCTTCAAAGGATCAAATAACCTTTCTTTCTTCCCCCTTTAAAATTTTTTTTCCCCAAACTGCAAAAGGAAAACATGCAAACAGACTTCAAGTTAAAGGTGAGACAAAGAAAGAAAAGTTGCAGCAAAGTAATTTCATCTTGCGAAGTGGAGCAGTGGAAGCCCAGAAAAAATCGTGCACTCAGCAATATGGTCCTCTCCTACAAATTAATTAACCCAGAGCGCTTGTGTAATTAGCGCGAGGGGCAGGGAATTGAGGAGCTAACAATATCTCTCACCCAGTTTAGAATTATGGTCACAAAAGACTTTCCTTTGCCTTTCCTGAGAGGGAGGAGAGAGTTGCCCCGTTGGTCCAGAATCAGCAGGTGCCTCAGGCTGGAGATATATCTTGGGGTGGGTTGGTCCTCTGAAGAGGTGGTCTTTTGGCTGCACCTCCCTGACTCCCACCTTGCGCATGGCATAGGCATAGGTGGACCTTTGCAGAGTAGGGTAGAGGCCCCTCAGCTCTGCTCCTGGAGAGCTGGACTCCCGGGGGCTTCAGAGACCAGGTCTCCTGGCCTCTCAGTCCTTCCCACTCCCCACTTCCTGCCCCTGTGCTGCATATAAACTTCTTGAGTTTCCTACTTTTGACATGAGTGTGGATAGTTATCACCTCATGAGGCTCTAGGAGAACTCAAGCCTGTGAAGTGCTTGGAGAGCTGCAGTGGGAGACCCTGTGGCTGACAGCATCACAGAAATCTTTGCGGTGGGGGCATGCTGCATGGGGTCATTAGAGAGGGCATCTTAACCATCTTTTCCCTTTTCACTGTAGACCCATTGGACATCTCACGAGGTCCACGGACTTGCTGTGGACTGAATGTTTGTAGCCTCCAAATTCATATGTTGAAACCCTAATCCCCAATGTAGTGATATTTGCAGGTGGGCCTTTGGGAGGTAATTAGGTCATGAGGAGGAAGCCCTTATGAATGGGATTAGGGCCCTAATAGGGAGAGACATGAGAGACGATCTGTCTCTGCCATGTGAACATCTAGCAAGAAGGCAGCTGTCCGCAAGCATGCTCCCACCACCCGCTGAATCAGCCGGCACCTTGATTTTGGACTTCCAGCCTCCAGAACTGTGAGAAATAAAAGTTTATTGCTTAAGTCACCCAGTCTATGATATTTTGTTATAGCAGGCCAAATTAAGACAAGACTCATTCTCAGAATAATGTTTTAAATGCACAAAACAAAATGTATGCTATTACAAAGGAAACTAATTATATTGATATACAGTTATAAAAATATAAATAGGGGCTGGCCCAGTGGCGCAGCAGTTGAGTTCACACGTTCTGCTTCTCGGTGGCCTGGGGTTCACCGGTTCGGATCTTGGGTGCGGACATGGCACCGCTTGGCAAAAGCCATGCTGTGGTAGGTGTCCCATGTATAAAGTAGGGGAAGATGGGCACGAATGTTAGCTCAGACCCAGTCTTCCTCAGCAAAAAGAGGAGGATTGGCAGTAGTTAGCTCAGGGCTAAGCTTCCTCAAAAAAAAAAAAAGTAAGACAGAAATTTGATACAGTCATACATGTGCCTTTTTATTAATTCATTAAAAAGCAAGGTCTAATAGGTCTAATAAATGCCATATGTTTGAAATAAATAATATTTGAGAAATTTTCAACAATTATAATATATTAAAGTATCTGATTTCTATTGTTGACAAATCACAGGCATTGTAAAACTACTGTGGTTTATTGCCCACATTCACAATTGAAGGAAATGTGATAGTTCAGTTAGAGGTTAGTGAAAATAAAGATAGACGTTTTTCCTCTGTAAGTTCATTGACCCTCTGAAGTCTACCCATGGACCCTGGATGAGTCTCCATTGATGAAGAAATTGGTTTCTTATGAATATAACCTAATCGTGTGTGGCTTCTACTGAATCCTTCTATAAGTTCCTCTACTTTCAGGGGGTCTTTGCCCCTCTCTGGGGACTGAAGGATTGATTTCTTGGAGTCGATGAGAGTTGTGTTATTAAGGCGTTGGAGGACAAGAGGACAAAAATGACGAGAGAAACATCAGTACAATATGTGCAAGATGAGAAGCACGAGGTTGTTGGCCTGCTCTGTGAAGAAAGAGGAGCGAGGGCCTGTGCACGGCTGAGGAAGGACGCACGGGCACGGGCTGCACTGTGCTTCCCACACGGCAAAGGCTGGATGCTTAAGGGGTAAGTTGGCCAAGTCATGTGGCAAAAAGGAGGTGACTTGAGACTAGGCAGGGTGTAGAGGGTGGGAGTTGGGGCATCTTGGCAGTTAAAGGTGGGCTCCCTTTGGGCTGCAGGCAGAGTGAGGGCTCTCCCTAGATCATCAGGATACGGGACATATATTGGTGTTGCAAGCACATCGATTCTCAGATACACCTGTTCACATGGTTTGAGTTCCTGCTCTTCCAAATGTTCTCCACGAGGCAGACATCCACATTATTGGGCGTACTTAGAACGTTTTTACCCACTGGTCATTTACCTCCCACACTGCCCCTCCCGGGTTCTCTTAAGCAACAGATTCGGACTTCATGAGCAAACTTCTGTAAGCCAGTTGCTCCTTTGCCATCTATTTAGTGCCCGTTATAACTGAAATAATCTTGGCAAAGGAAAATATTTTTATCCTTCTTAGTTGCTATTCAGAGGGCTGGGGTGGGCAATTGAACTTCTCTGCTTGAGAAAGATAAATTGCTCCAGGTAAGATTTAATTTTACTAAAGAAAAATCCCAAAATGACTTTTCCCCTTAAGTTAGTATTTTTTGTCCTTGAAAACAAAGCCCACACAATACAAGTGAACGATACCTTGAAGTCTTTGTTCTCTGGGCTGAGTCTCAGAGCTGAGTGCATCAGACGGAGCTCTAAAACTTGTAGGCAGAGGTATGGGATCCCCAACTTCTCCCTTTTAACATGAATCCCAGGCTCTTCCAGAGCACTGGGCCAAACCCTAATAAGCGAGGGCCCATGCCAAGACTTGGTGCTGGAACATTAGATGACAATCCCTGTTCAATACCAAAAATTATTAATGTAATATTTTATATTCTTTCTGTCATGCTAAGTCTTAAAAATCCAGGATGCATTTTACACTTACAGCACATGCAATTCAGGCTCGCCTCATTTCAGGTGTTTTGTGGCCACATGTGGCAAGTGGCTACTGTACTGGCTAGTGCTTCCTTCGGACTTGCTCTTCACTGTGATCTGTGCTGCCCCTTGGCTAATCTCCCGTGGAACACAGAAGAGCACTGGAGGCTGGTCTGCTAGGGCAGTTGCTGGGTACAAGGCACTCTGTGATGCGAGGTCACAGGAAGAAGCACAGTGGGGGATTTACCAACGAAACCACAACTTCTTTACGAAAAGGGGCAACCTAAAGATGATCATCCCCTTGAGAAATTAGAGAAGCTCCTCCTGGAGTTTGTCTGTGTTCAGAGAACTGGGAGTCTTGAGAAGGTTGTCACAACCGAGTGTGCAGCAGATGCCTGGAGCACAGGGAAGAGATTTGCTCATTAAGAGACACCGTGGGTGAAGGAGCCACACCCATAAGGCCAAGACCATGGCAAGAAGAGGAGAAAGGAAGTGTCTCCAAGTGTCTCTAGTAGCTCCTGCATCATTGCTGCTCTTGTATTTTGTTGATGATTCCATTATTTATTTTCCTGCATTCCATCGTATTCCTTAAATGGACTAGATGCAGTTTACAAAGACAGCTGGATTATAGCAAGATGACATAAAAAACACGAAAAATGAAGCAGAGATGCAAGAATACGAAAGATGAATGGAACCAGGTATGAGTTTGTTTCAAAAGATGCATCCCTTGATGTCTCACATATTTGCTAGACACGAGCTGTATTGATCTGAGTCTAAGCTTCCCAACAGCCAAGGCAAAGAGGGAAGCACAGTGAGTGACAGGAGTTACAGCACAACCAAATAAAAACAATCAGGTGCTGAATCGGCACAAAGTCCCACTGTGATGCAAGGGAATATGAGGGAGCACAGGGAGAGACATATCAATGACACCAAAATTGGGTCACATCCTCAGAGTAATGTTCCTCCTGGATTCTTCCTCAAAAAGAAACTTCATCAGCGTCTGCATGCCATACTCAGCAGCACCTTGCATACATCGCTGTGAAATGTTCCCCCATCTTCCCGCTCACCCAATGTTTCTCTCTTGTCTCTGTTTAGACTGAGGGCACACCTTCTTGCTGTTCTAAAAAGCTATTCTGGGTCGCTTAAAGAGAGAGCAATACATTTCCACGGCAGGGACGACTGTGAATTCCCGAAAGCCTGTTTCCTTCCCTCCTGGGCATGTGAGTACTTTCCCCAGGCTCCTTTGCAGCCAGGCACGGCCTTGACTCTGAACTTGAATGGAAATGATGTGTCGCTTCTTAGGTGAAGTGGTTGGGAGTGAATGCATTCTCTCCTTGATCCCTTCCCCATCTGCTGGCTGAAAGGAGAAGACTATAAGGACCCAGTGGAGGGTGGAGCCACAGGAAGGAAGAAGACTGGGCCACCGAAGGCCTGAGGGAAGGATACCCAGCCAGCAAACCTTTATGGACTGTGATGTGCACAAGGAACCGACGCTATGGTGTTAGGCCACTGAGGATTCAGGATTTGTCTGCTGGAGGAGCTAGCATTATTTTAACTAAAACAAATCCCCCTTGGGAAATACTCTCTAAACACAATTTCTCTCCACCAAGAGGAACTGAATGTTTGAGCGACGCCAAACTCAAGGTTACATTCCCTGACAACTACCAGGGGTGCAAGTATTCTCTGTTTCAGGGAAGTGGGTAAGTGTAGAGCCTTATGTTTTAACAGTCACCCAAGGTGGGAGTAAGATTAACACACTCTTGTCAAAACTGTGTCACCTTACAAGAACTCCTGCCTGAACAGGAAGCTCTTGTATCTCCTTTTGGAGCTAAGCCAGGATGAAGCTGTGGGTAAGGCCAAGATTCTCCTCAGAAAGTCATTTTGGGTCTGCCTTGACGCATGGAAAAATGGTAATCAAGGCATACAGTTTCATACAATGTAATCTGCTATAACAATTTTAGCCTGAAAAAAATAATAAAACATCTGTAACCCTCTGACTGTAGCAGCCCTTGAAAACAAAACAATACTTGGACGGTGAACTTGGCTGTGTCCCCTTCTCAGCCCCGGCTTTAGTTTCCAGGCATGACGAATGAAAAATGAATGCGATGGGCCCAAACTGCAATTTACAATCTGTGTGTGTGATGCCAAACAAAATCTCTCTAAAGTGCTCATCTGTAGCGTGTCCATAACAGATACACTCCTGATCCTGTTGTTCTTACAAGGTGTCAGTGCCAAGCACCAGCTCAGGTGGCAGAACGGACATTTCCAGGTGCCACACCCACTATACAAAGTGAGATGGTCATCATCTTTATGGCCCAAGTCCTGGGGGCCACAACCAAGACAGAATGGTCTTGCTTGCTTCTCCCAGAGCAGCGCTGTGGGCAGGCCATCGTGCCTCATGGTCCCTGGTGGCTGGGTACCTATGTTGCCATCACATTAGATGTTAGGCTCGGGTCTGTGAGCCTTGTGGGTGTGCAGGGCGCCTTTGCTCCTGATGGGAGTTTGACATCGAGTCTGCTGCAGAGCTTGGTGGCATGCCTGGGAATGAGCTCATTATTTCTCCAGACCCAGTGAACAGACAAGAGCAATAGCATTGAAGAGCCAAGTGACAAGACAGAGTGGGGCTCCCTGCTGGGCCACTGCTCCTGCAGTCTGGCCTGTGCAGCCAATGTCTACCTAAGGGACACAACTACCTTTAACTTCAGACTTCACCAGACCAGGATCCTTTGTCCCTAGAGTGGGTAAGGCCAAATTCTGGCCAAAGGATGAGAAATGCACAGTGAAGAACCCTGATCTGATTTTTCACTCTCATTTGACATCTTAAATCATCCTGGAATTGAGCTCCACAGTTTTCTCTCTCTGGGAGAGTGAGGTGAGAGTGGGATCTGGTGCTCCCCACAGCAGAGGTTGAGTGGTGGGGGTAACTGGCATCCTGGGGGCATCTACAGTCCAAAATGCCTTTTACCCAAACCCAGGTTGTGACCTGGGGATGCTGTGTGAAGGGGGTGCTTTATCACTTGTGCTTCACTGATTGTCCATCCTCCTCAGCTGGCAGGACCTGCAGGAGGCAAGCGCGTCCAATGATGAGGCTGTTCTAGGAAGCCCTTGGGCAGTGCTTCTCAAACTTTAAATGTGCCTACGAATCACCTACGCGTCTGTAAACATGCAGATTCTGAGTCAGCAGGTCTGGGGTGGGGCCTGAGATTCTGTATTTCTAACCAACTTTCAGGTGAGGCCGACGCTGCCCTGAGGACCACACTCTGAGTGGGAGGGTCCAGGGCATCGGGCCCTTTGTGGACTGATGTCGGGACAAGCATTGCATCTGTGCAGCTCACCAGAGCCTGCCATGGAGGCGTGAGGAGTCTGTAATGAGAAGGGTCTGACTGTGGCCTGAGGCTAAGTGGGAAGAGAGTAGCCACGAGATTGGCTGTCCGGGGCCTGTGAAGAATGCCCCTCGTGGGCTTCCTTCCACTTGCCCTAGTTTGCTGCTTTGTGTCATTGCTTTTACAGATTTGGAGGGGCCTCATTGTACCCCATGTCTGAGCTAGGCGTTGAGACCAATCTGAGAATATAAGCAAGCTGGCAAAAAACACCTGATTGAAAGCCTGGCGGGGGCACAGGGGCTCGTACAGGTTCTCAGCTCCTTGCTTCTTACCGGGCATCTCAGGTCAAAGCCCAGCTTGGCTCTGTTCTTCCCACCCTCCTGGGGTGCTGACGAGGAGGACGCCTCCACTCTTGGAGAGGCTTGGCTCCTCGCATCCCGACACGTGCATGTTTTCTGTTTTATAGGAAGAAATGTGTCTTGGCTGGAGGCCCACGTTTCGTTCCAGCACATCCTTTTTACCAAAAGAGCCATCCCCGGAGCTGCCAACAGTGTTTACGAGAAAGCCATCCAACAATGCTTTGGATCTGGGAGCATGGCCTGACCGCAGACGTGGCCTTCCCCACCCGTGAACCATCCATCAGAAAGCCTGGCACACGGTGTTGGTGTCTTTATTTTTACCCCAAAATGTAAGAAATGTAAAGCTGGTTTCTTTCTTTCCTTTTTTTTTTTTTAATTTTTCCAGCTGGGAAAACTCCTGTCAGTGGATGCAGTGTCCTTTCCAGATTCAATATTATGCAAACTGCATATCGACAAAAGGAGTAAACAAATATGTCCACGAAGCTTCCTGATGCACAAGAGATGGTGCTGCCCCAGTACAGAGACGGAGACCTGCGGATCCGCATGGAGCTGCCGAAACTGCTGCTCTGCCCGCTCTGCTGCTGTCTCTTTCCTTCAGAACAGGTGGCCAGAGTCTGAGAGCCTGGGATGATGGGCCACTGTGACGCCCAGCAGCAGGGGACACCTGGCAGTCACCTAGACCGAGGGTGTCTGTAGATCAGATTGGATTCATCACTGACTGGGGTTGGGGCCCATGTCAGTGTCTCAGAGTGAAGCTCAGGACCCAGCTGGTCCTAGGCCTGCTCCCAGCCCCACCCTCTTGAGTCCTACCCCCGCCAGTGAGGCGCCTCTGCCACAGACTGCGGAATTTTTACCGTTCTACTCTCTCTCCCCTGCCTGGCAGTCACGGGCTGGAGGCAGGACCTCACGTGGAGTCTTTCTGGGAGAGAGAACTTGACCGAGTCCCTTTCCCACCTTGGCCCTAGTTTCCAGGCATGCAGAGTGTTAAGTTGGGTGTGATGAACCGAAGGCTGGCTTCAGCTCTGCGATTCTGCAGTCAAAGTGCAGGCTGCTTCTGCGCTATGCTGATCCCAACCTGTTCCCATTGCAATAATCCTGTGAGATTAAGTACCTTTTAAATGTTCCCTTCTAAGCAGATGAGGAAACAGATTTAAGGGGATTAGAGTGTACTGTTGAAAGGTGGGCAGAGAATAAATGGAGAAGCTAGCTTTTAGACCTGGGACTGTCTTTTCAAAAATCTCATACTTTCTTTTTCTGCAAAATGGCATCATGGTTCGCCAAACATGCCTGCATTCAGGAAACAAACTAATAAACGAAACAAAGGGACAAGGAACATCCAAAGGGTACGTCTTCAAAGCCTGAAATGAAATTTTCATCCTTCTGTCCTCCGTGTACCACCTCGCCTATGCTGGCTGGCTTGAATGTTTTTTTCTTGTAGCTTCTGTCCCCTTTGTCTGTGACAGGGTAGGGGATGGAGGGGTGGGGTGGAGAATTTGCCCATCTGCCCTTCGGGAGAGCCGTATGCCCCTACATGCTTGTTTCTTTGGACAAACAGAAATTGACGCATCCTCTGCTGGTTTACGATAAGGCAAGTCCCTTCTCACCATCAGCAGCCTCGTGGTTTTCCAGAAGCGGTTGCTCAAGCAGAGTGGGTCCGGTTACTACCAAATATACTGGAAGTCTCAGAATTACTGAGAGCAAATATTTGCAGCCATGCCAGCTGGATCCCTGATAAATTGGGCATGTCTGTCCTTATTGTTTTAGAGGGGAGATGAGTTCTGAGGTGTCAAGAGGAAATGGCCCTCGACCCAGTTTCACGTCCTGACCGGCGTCCCTGGTGCCTGAGATGCCGTATTGCTGAGCAGATGGCAGTGTCATGGGTGTGCTTCTGGTGGAGAAAAGACTGAGGGGAAACTGCACATCCCCCTTATGCTGACAGCTTTGGAGAGTCTCTGCCAGCTCTTAGAGGGGACGCGCTGGGACGGGAGGTTAGTTAGGCCACAGGAGGAACAACCGAGGCCAAAGCTTCACGTGTTCCGTGGTTAGACACATTTTTGTGGAGGTTGCTGATGAACTGAATGACTCTGATCCGATTTTTAGCGCGTAGCGTATATGTGATATTTCACGTAGGTTTTTGATTATCGAATTGTGGAAATTTTCAGATCTCTCCTCTTTTAGGATCTCACCGACTCCATTCATCCTGGTGGGAGCATGGGAAATCAATCAACCAGAATATTCTTTGACCAATCACTGTGCCCGCTCAATGCTCAGATCCCTTTGCCAATCAGATCCGCCAAGAATATCGCAGGTAATACATTTTGAGGGTTATTGTCAGCCTTGCTTATTTGCCTCCCCTTCTCTCACCCTCAACACCTCCAAAGTACGTGATAGGGACTCTCACAACAGAGTTATACCAATGAATTTATTTACAAGAAACAACACTAATTAAGTGGTTAATATGTGCAGTTGGCAAATTTATTTTCCTCATTGCACTGCCAAAATTCGTGGTCTTTTGCATCTTTTTTTTCTTTTTGGGTGAGGAAAATGAGCCCTGAGCTTACATTGGTTGCCGATCTTCCTCTTTTTTTGCTTGAGGAAGATGAGCCCTGAGCTAACATTGGTACCAATCTCCCTCCACCTTGTATGTGGGATGCCTCCACTTCATGGCTGATGAGTGGAGCAGGTCCACGCCCTGGATTTGAACCTGAGAACCCCTGCCGCTGAAGTGGAGCATGCAGAATTTTAACCACTTGGCCACTGGGCAACACTTTTGCATCTTTAATTTGGCTTACCATGGCAGAATATGTGGTGAATGTGTTTGTGTCTCACACGGCTGCATGTTTGCTCCATAGGGATGGCTTTTCAACTGTGTTTCCATGTCGCTCCCATCCAGACACCATGTGGCAGACAGACTCTGAGGTGACCCTCTAAGGTCCCTATCTCCTGTTCACCTCCTGCACAGTCCCCCTCCCTGGAGTATGGGTGGGCCCTGACTTACTTCTAACCAACTGAATATGGCAAGTGATGAGACACCCCTCCTGTGATTACAGCTCATTATATGAGACTCTGTCTTACTAGCAGATTCACTCCAGACACTCTTGCTGTCTCGGTGACGTAAGCAGGCAGGTAGGGAAGGCCCATGTGGGCCTCTATAGTGGCAGGTGCCTCTAGGAGCTGAGGGAGCCTCCACCTGTGAGCCAGCAAGAAGCTGGGGCCCTCAGTCCTACAACCACAAGGAAATGAATTCTGCCACCAACTTGAATGAGTTTGAAAGTAGGTTCTTCCCAGGTCAAGCTGTTAGCTGATGAGTATAGTGACTTGCACAATGACAGGTGAGAGACACACCTAGGTACAGACCAGTGTTCTTCTCAGAGAAATTTGGTTCTTCCCCAAACTGTGGGCAAAGGAGAAACTAAAGCCATTTAAAACTATTTATTTATATAAATGTCTTACATTTTATGTACAATTGATTCTTAAATATAGTGTACATTTTATGGACACTTGGAATTTATTTTCCCATGATATTCTCTAACTGGCTAAGGCTGGCATAGAAAGTAGTCATTAATTTCTAAATAATTATTTTTAAAAATGTCTAATAGCTTCTCATCTAAAAGTCACCTACTCCTCAAACAACAATAATTGAACCTTCTTATTTCTTGTGGTTAAAGAGTTTTTTCTTTTCTTTTACCTTGTTACACTGACTAGAAGAACACGGTTGAACAGAAATGTAACACCAGTCGCATATGTAATTTAGAATTTTCTAGTAGCCATGGTAAAAGAAAGTAAAAAGAAACACACGTAATTAGTTCAATATTATACTTTTATTTAACCCAATGTATTAGAAATATTGTGTTGACATAAATCAATATATTATTAACTAGATATTTTACATTATGTTTTAAAATACTAAGTCTTCAAACTCTAGTGTGTATTTTATGCTTACAGTGCATCTCAAGTCAGATGAACCACATCTCAGCTGCTCAGTAGCCACGTACGGCTCGTGGCTGTCATTTTGGACAACACAGGTCTAGAATCTAGAATGTTGTAAATAATGACCGTGATTGCAAGTGGCCTTGTCTTATTATTTTCTGACAGTGGGAACACCACTTATTTTTAATTAACAATTATTGACATTTGGCTTGGGACAGGTTTTAATTTTGTATCCAGCAAGGAGCAATCTTCTGCTCCTAGTTTATGAAATATTTTTGTTGTGGTGGTTATTGTTATAAATTAGGAAAGCACGTTGAAGTCACCCCCTCATCCTTTAAGAAGATGCAGTATTTTTTTCTCCTTTGCCTTAGTGATACGATGTTTTAAGATTTTCCTTCATGTTTAACTATCTGTGCATTCCCGGAATAATCTTTCCTTAGTTACGGAGCACTACTCTTCTGACTTTGCATGATTTAATTTGCTATTGTTTCATTTCATGAGGTCACGTTTCATTTCACAAGGTCAGATTTTCCCCTGAAGCTAATAAGACTGGTGCCAGACTGGAGTCGGCAGGCCTTGGACTGAGTGAGGTCAGGACGGCTTTTTCTCCTGAGGGCCAAGAGGCTGAGAGAGAGGGGCAGGATGTCAGGTCAGAGTGCGCAGCTGAGTCTGGAACCTTGTGGACTCGATCACCTTGGCATGGTGCAAGCACCTTAGGGAAAATGGTCAAGCGTGTGAGGGAAGTGCTGTGACAGGGAAAGGTGGCCTCAGGAGCTCAGACCTGGGATCACGTGGAACCACCACGTACAGGCATCACTCGGAGAGAGCTGAGTCCTCTCCCTTCTCTGCATCGTCAGAACTTCTGTAGGATGAACCTGGACAGGGTGTGCCTCAAGTGCTCCAATGTTTGTGACGTGTGCCCCAGGAGCCCTGGACCACCTCATGCTGGGGTCTGGGCCGTTGATAAGCTTTGATCCATAGACAAGGATGACCCCTGTTTCTGGGTCACATGCGTTCAACAGATACCATGTGTGTGGTGCAAGAATTAAATAGCAGCCATACACTTGGCTCTCTGGTGGACTGGTCAGATTTTCTAGCTCTTCCTTTTACAGAACTAGTAACCAGTACCGACTGTTTGCCCAAAGTAAATGTCCTTGAGATTCTTGAAATTTTTGTGAAAGTGGTGCCCAGAGGGAAGGAAAAGAGATGTTGTTATGATGGTGGGATGAGTGTTAGCAGTTATTTAAACTTGAATATTAAAATGTGGCTGTATTAATTACTAGGGCTGCCACGACAAAGTACCACAGACTGGGTGATGTAAGTAGCAGAAGCTGATTTTCTCCCAGTTCTCAAGCCTGGAAGTCTGAGATCACGGTAATGGCAGCATCGTTTTTTTCTGAGGCCTCTCTCGCTGGCTTGTCGGTGGCTGCTTCTTCACCACGTCCTCACACGGTCCGTCCCCTGTGCATGTCTGTGTCCAGATTTCTCCTTCTTCTAAGGACACCAGTCATAGCATATCAGGGCACCTCCTTGTAACCTTATTTTAACTTAATCATCTCTTTAAAGACCCTGTCTCCAAACACAGTCACACTCCGAGGCACTCGGGGTCAGGATGTCAACATATGAATTTCGGGGGGCACATCAGCTATAACAAGGACCATATTTTTATCAAGTCAAAAAAATGAAAAATATCATTTATCTAAGCTTTTTGCTTCTATAGTCAAATGAAATCAGACTGCCATTTTCTTTTTGACTGAACTCTCTTTTGTCAGATTTTAGATCAGGGTTAACTAACTTCTTAAAATAGTTGAGAAAATTTTCCTCTTTTTTCTATGCTCTGTAACAGTTCACACAGGTCCACAATGCCTGTTCTGAAACCCTTGGGACCAGACAGATTTCAGAATTCAGAGCCGTGGGTTTTTGGACAGGTAATAAAGAACATACACGGTGCATCACATACCTCACCCAGTGGGATCTGGGGCAACCGTGCATAATAAAATGGGTTACTATTTCACACCGTGACATGAAAACACTAATTGGAATAACTATAACTATATATATATATATATATATATGTATTAATTCGGGTCAAATTTTACTGCTAAGTGAGTTCCAGTCAGGTTTTGTCTTCAAATGTTTTAAGAAACAGTGTTTGCAGAGTGTTTGGGATTTTAAAACTGTGAATAAGAGATTGTGGGTCTGGGTATCACTGGGATTATAAAAGTTTCACCTGGGTATGGCTTGCTTAAAAAACAAACAGACAAACATATACATATGTTATACATAAATTATATGTGTAAATTATATGTATAAATACATAAATTATATATATACGCATATGTATATGTAAATATATATGTTTATGTATATAGACTGTTGAACTCTTTAGGGTTTGCCTATGATTATTGAAATTCTTAGGTTGTTTAGTTCATGAATCAATTTTGATTTATAGATTTTCTAGAAACTTTCTTTTCCTAGTGATTTTCAAGTTTACTAGCAGTGTTGAAATAGTACTCATTTAGTTCTTAAAAGGTAAACTTCATATCTGTGGTTAAGTCACATTTTTATCCTTAATCTTTTTTTCCCTTAATTATATCAACTATTTATTTTTTTGCTTCTTCAAAAAGTCAATCCTTGGAATTATTTATCCATTTCTGCAGATTTCTTTCTTAAAAAGCATTCATTTGGAATGTTGTCTTTATTCCTTTCTTTTAAAAGATTTCCTCATATAATTGTGCTCTTTTTCTGGCGTCTTGAGGTAGATGCTCAGTTTCTTTATTTCATTCCTTTTCGAAGCAATAAAATGGTCTCCGAATTTTTCCCTGAGTGCTGCTTCTATCTCATTCTGTAAGTTTGGTGTGTAGTTGATAAATTGCTGGCTAATTAAATCTAAAGCCAGAGGCTCCACACTTTCCTGACCCCACCTCTTCCTTACAACTTCAGAACTGTCACCTTCAAAACTCGCCACTACCAATTTCCCTTTTCTTTCTTGCTTGTTCAGCCTCTTCCTTGATAGTAATCCTTTCCGTTGGCTTTCTTTTTATGAAATCCCATTCTTTCCTATTAAAAACCCAAAAAAGCAAAAGCCTTCTCTTGCACCTGCCCTCCCCCCTTTCACCTGAAACGTTTAGAGAGCTGAGGTGCACTGCTTGACTTAGTCGCTCTTGGAGGTAGGACAGTTTTGGAGATAACGAGGTCCAGTGAGTGATAATGGCTGTGGGTGGCTGACACGGGGAGAAGTCAATGAATAGGAAGAAATTGAGACGAAGAAACGAAGGGACCAAGAGCCCAAGGTGTTGGATCAGGATCCTGGACTGATGCAGAATGATGGAAGGACTCAGAGTCAGGGAAGGACCTGTGGGTGGCACCACCCTTGATGAGGAAGAGAAGAAGGTGGTGAATGGCAGCACCAAGAGGGAGAGGCTGGGGCACTGCAAGATCGTCAGAAGAGCGGTGGGTGTTTGGGTTTGGGTTTGTCATTTAGGAAAGCATGCTTTGTCTTAATTCTGCTATCTGCTTTTTCTATTTCCCCTTGTCTATGCCTCTTTTTTTCTTTAGGGAGAGGTTATTTTGCTGTTTTCTTTCTTATTGGATGTAGTCTGTTTTCTGATTTCCTTTTTGGCAATTTCTGTGGAATAGAAACCCTTGTAAACTTTATTAATACTTACATTAAATTAAAAATATTTTAGCTTGCATATCACTTACGATCAATGCCAAGTATCTGTTGACTCTCTGTGATCTGAGAGGTGGAGATATGCTTATTTCTACCTCTCCCCTCCACCCCTCTATTCTCCCTGTGCCTGACCCTTTGTCCCCACCCTGGACTGTGTGTTGATAAACTGCTACTTTTGACTTAACTTCTTACTGGTCTTTTTTACATTGTGTATATTCTACCAGAAGGCTTCTCTATGACATTTGCATTTTGTTTTGTGACCACATTCATAACAATTATGTAGAATTATTTTTTAGTGTAAATGCTTTTCGTGCTTCCATTAGAAAGCTGAGGAGGAAAGAGGTGGTGAGACAAGCATTAGATGACATTCTGGTCAAGAGATCTTGGCTCCAGCTTCGGGTTAAGCCCCTTAGGTGCCGCATGGTGACTTGGGAAAGGACTTTTTTCATCTTATTGCCCATCCTTGGCCACATCACTTACTCCATCTACAATGATAGCGGAACTGCCTGTAGGACTAGAAACCAAAAATGACACCAATGTCAGCCTTTCCTGGATTTTAGCCACCACCCATCTTATCTGAGAGGCAGAGCCCTGTGGGAAGTCTCTGGCTTCCTTGCCCGGGGTTTTCTTCCTGCTCATTTTTGTTGTTGTTCTATATGACCCATAAGACCCTTCCAAGGTAGCTTTGATGTGGATTTTTGGCTTACGAGTATAGTTTATCAAGAGTGAAACATCCTCCTGGGAGCATTCTAGGTATTTTTCTGGGCTTATATATATATATATATTGTTTTTTTTTTTTTTGTTCCACCTCTCTTTGGGTTGATATACATTTGAGAAATTTCCTGGAAACAATTTTCAGAAATTGACAGTGCTCCCGGGTGGGGACTTCAGGAGTGTGGACATCTGGACATACCACAGAACTGATGGTGAGCACTCCTGGGATGTTTCCATCCCAGTGGTACCCTGGCTGGCTACAGTGCTTATAGGGGACATAGCAAATGTCTGGATGCACCAAATGCCACAGATGCTCCAGATGTTTCCCTGGGATGCCATTGGGGGTCTCCATCTGAGTGTGACTATGTCAATGAACTCCTCTCATTCAGGCTTGTAGACTCCCTGGGTAAGACAGCGCTTGGTTCTTCTCCAGGGAACAAACTTGAGCCACAGGACGAAACTTGAGTTCGGATTCAGATTTGGCCTGCAACATGTTAATGTTAGAGCTGTTTTCAAGAGTTTAAGAAAACCTCTAGGCTTGGATCTCTTGGAATTTATTTACTAGTTTGGGGTTCCTTTTTTTACTCTTTTTTTAAAAAGTGTGTGTGTGTATTTGTGTATGTGTGTGTTTCTGGTCCATGGATTCATGCATGCTTTTAAACTTTGGAGTTGGTGACTGCATCTGACAGCAATGCACCTTTAGGTATGGTCCAGAGACGAGCAGCATCGGCATCATTTAGGAGCTGGTTTGACACGCATGTTCTCAGGCCCCATTCCACACCTACCGAATTGGAAACTGAGGGTGAGACCTAGCGACTGTATGCTAACAGGTCCTCCAGGGAATTCCGGTGCACATTAAAGAATGAGAGCTATTGTTTTAGAGATCATCCAGTCTGCCCTTCTCAACCTGCACGTGAGGTACTAAGATGCCCCCAGAGGGGAAGTGATTTGCCCAAGATCGCGTATGTGGTCAGTGGCAGACCAGGGATTAGAACCAGGTGTTACACGTGAAAACAGCTGACATCACCTCTGGAATATAGCGAGTATTCAATAAATTAACTTTCCTTCCTCTTGCTTCGCCCCTCTCCGGGAGCAGCCAGCATAATCAGCTAGGGACACTGCTGACTCTCAATGCTCTTCTCTCTTTCTCCCCTCAGTTCGAACAAAACCCACAGAAAGATCCCAGGCACGTGCAGGTAAGTCACTGTATATCCGGCAGCTAGCCACTTTGCCTGTATCCTCACTGTGATGATGAAGAAATGAAGGGTTGGCCTGCCTCTCTAACATCCCTTCCAATTCTGATTTTCTGAGGCTCCACGGCAGGCTCTGACACACACGTTTCCACGGTCGGCTATCAGCGGCCATCTGGCAATTAGCAGTCTCTGAGGCAGCTAATCCCACTCTGAGCTGGATTAAAGCTGAAGTTTAAAACATGGAGATAGGCAGGTGATTTATGTTTGAGTCTTTGGGTCCTGCTGTCCCTGGCAGCCTGGTGATGGAGGACAGAAAAGCTGATTTCCTCTCTTATCTATCTTGGGAGGCTCAGTGGAGCGGGATCAGCTTTCCAGCGGGACATCCTGTGCTGGGAGACATGCTGGCTGCAGGAGGTGCCTGGGGAGCTCCCGGAGCCTGGCCCCAGCCCTCCAGGACACGGCTGGGCTGGCCAGAGGAGAACGGAGGGAGCCAAGTTCTGTGTCCAGAGCTGCATCGCCAGAAGCAGGTGCGATGGGGCAACATGGGGGATAAAGGCCAGATCATTTTGGACCACAGCTCCCAGATGCCATCAAGGGCCCTGGGGGGGGGGGGGTGCAGCTGACAAGCCCTGCAGCTCCTCTGGGGTGTCCTCTCATTAGGCAACATGGTCAGAAATCAAACTCCTGTGTTTGTTCATAGCCTGAGGAGATAATTAACTTATCTCCACGGAGGGACTTGATTACATTCCTAGCATGATCAGAATGAGAAGCCTGAACCTGGAAACACTGGTGGTGGTGGGGAGGTATTTGCAACGGTTGGCTGAGGAGCCATTTGTTCAGAAATTGGGCAAGTAATAGACAAATGCCTCTTTCCCTAATTGTTGATAAAAATCAGCCATTATGGCAGAGCCAGGGACTCACTCCTGAGACAGCACATTACTTAAGGTGAGCGTGCATCTGAATATGTTAGGACGATCTGAAAACATTGCACACAGTTTAAGGACCAGTTGTGCTCACTGTGAATTTGGTGTAGAGCTGGGCACAGGGGAGCATGATCAATGCCTGCATTTCATGGCTGGCTTGTTACTGCTGTTGGGAACCACTTGTCACAAATATTTACTGTGGTTAGATATCTTATTGAACACCTACTATGTGCAGCTCTGTGCTAGGTGCCATGGGGCCGAAGCAGCCAGATTCTCTATTCTCTATCCCTGAGATTACTGCTTGTCCTAAAAGAAAAGTTCTGTAAAATATCCTTGAACCCTGAATTGTGAGGTATATTCTGTGACGGCCACAGATGTTCAACTGATGGAGAAGTCAGAGTGGACCAGAAGGTCACAGCTAATGCTTCTTGAGAGCTCAGCTGTACCAAGCACGCTGCTAAGCATTATCCCACTCAATTCTCACATGATTTTATGAAGTAGCTGCTATTATCATTCCTGTTTTATATAGGAGAAAGCTGTGGCACAGAGGGCTCAAAGTACCTCCACAACGATGGCAAGAGGCACACCCAAGAGGTGCACCCAGGTCTGTGGACTCAAAACCCGTGCTCTTAATGCTGAGGCTGCAGACAGCGTGACTTATGAAGGCTGAACCTCCCTGTCCCTTCTGCTCGCCTTAGCCACACGGGCCTCTTGTAGCTGCTTGAGCACACTGAGTTTGCTTCTTGCCTTTGGGTTTTTAACTCTGCTTCAAATGCTCTTGTCATCTCTGCATAGCCTTCTGCTTCTCATTATTTGGGTCTCTGATTAAATATCCATTTCTTACAGACATCTCCTTTGGCCATCTAAAATAACCCGCCCCACTTTCATTCTTGAATCTCTTACTCTATTTTGTTTTCATAGCGATTACCATTATCTGAAATTAAATTCCATATTTACTCACTTGTTTATGGTCTGCTTATCTTACCATATGGTAGGATGATAAGGAGTCTTCGGATCTTGTGGCTTTTGAAGCACTTTCCTACTGGGTTTTCCAACAATTTGGTGGGATAGGCAGTTTAGGTGCCCTTATTCCCAGTTTTGACGAGGATGATAAGGGTGAGAGAGTAGAATTGATTTGTTCCAGGTCATGCACCTAGTCTACGGCAGAGATAGAATTACACCATGGATGGACCTTCTGGATGGCTTCATGGATGGGTTCAGCTCTTTCACCTGCACCAAGAAGGACTCATTTCATGTGCCAAACAATAACCAATCTCATTATTTAAGGGTCCTAGAAGGCGTAAAGTCACTGAATTAACCATTGGCACTGACTTAAATTTCCCCTGAGTTCTTTCACCACCCCCATCCTCCAACATGTCATTTCAAGTAGAACAAAAGAAGATAGCCCTAGTTGGCAAGAAATTTGACTTCTGGAGATTTGAGACAGAGCAACTGATGGAACAAAGAAAGCATAGGCTATTTTATTAATTAGTTTGTATGCCTATCTTGGTCCCTAAAGTTTCAATTTGGCTACAAAAATACCTAATGAAATAAGTTGCATAAATAAGAAATTAGAGCAAAAGAAGAAAGAAAAACTAGCTGGAAGCATTAAATGGTCCAGAAATGACACCAAAAATGCAAACTTAAAAGACCTGTCACTATGAACTGAACAGTTCAGGCTCTAAGTTTTCTAGTAGGTGTTTTCAGAAGGAAAAACTTGGTTGGTTACCTAATTCAAAATGTCTTTACACAAAAACAGAACAACTATGTAGGAGAAAAACAGCCATTCCATTTTCTAAACTGGAGGTTAATTTCTCTTGAAAGAAAAGCATCTAGTACAGTGTTTCTCAACTTTCCTAAACCCATGACATTTTTGATAGCAACGAAAACCTCACCCTTCCATTGAGAATTACTGATGCACAGAAAATGGATTCTGTGTTCTATATAGTTCCATTAACTAGGACAATTTTGTAGATCTTTACTTTCTATAGATTATAGTAAAAATAGGTATTGCTTTATTTTCCAGGTCAAAAATTAAATCCTCTGATCCCTCAGAGATACTGGTGCATCCCTTCCATGGAGCATGGCATCCCTTCTCATTTGGCAACCATCATGGTAATGACTGATTTAGGCAAGAGTCATCAATAGATGCTGACACTATTGGGTAAAAGAAAATCTGATGAGGAACAGGATATTTGCTTAAACTCAAATATCTCCACGTATTAATTACAAAAGGAAAAATGGTAATCTTATGAGGGACACCACTTTAACAAAGTGATCAAGTTATCACCATTGATGGGACAGATCAACATAGGCCTCCTGGTATGATACACGAGAAAGACATTCACCTCTGTGGCATTCCTGCCAAAAATGTGTAATCCGATTACAATCATGAGGACATATCAGACAAAACCACATTCTTCTACAAAATAATGGGCTTATACACTTCAAAAAGTCAAGGTCAGAAAAAACAAACGAACTGAAGTGCTATTCCAGATTAAGGGAGACCAAAGAGACGCGTGATCCTGGATTGGATCCTGGACTAGAATTTTCTTTTGATTTTTCCTCCTTTTTTAGTTTTCCTATTTTTAAAAAACATAAGGGCTGTTGTTGGGACAACTGGCAAAATTTGAATAAAATCTATAGATTAGATAATATAATATTCTTGATGTTGATTATGTTACTCTAGTTATCTAAGAGAGTACTCCAAAATACACACTGAAGTTTTAGGGGTAAATGGGTATCATAAATCAGCAACTTACTCTCAAATGATCAAATATATGTATATATTTAATTATATATAATTTGAATATATAATTTAAATGTATATGATTTAAATATATAATAATTTAAATATATATATGAGAGAATGTGGTAAAATTTTAACAGTTGAATCTGGAAGAAGGGTATCTGGAGTTCTTTCTATTATTCTTGCAAATTGTACATTTGAAACAATTTTAAAGTAAATACAACTAACAAAGATTGACAGATCTAATTAGCTGGTTTTAAGGGGTCCTTGGCTAACAGGCTGCAACTCCACTTGTAGGTGGGAGGAGCCTCTGTTTAGTCAAGAGAAACTTGTATCAAATGTTGGGCAGCACTTTCACAGACCATATTTGCCATTTCCAGGGCACTTTCTTTTTAATTGACTTACTTTGTAGACTCATTCTATCTCACTAGTAAAGTCCTGTCTTCAAATTTTATTGTGATAGAATTCCTTGTTAGCATAGAGAAAAGAATGACGTTCTAAAAGGCTTTAAGTATTTCTCACCTTAAAATACCCTAGTTAAATATCAGCACTTTCCGCTGCCTCCACATTACTGGTATTTATATCTCACTGGGAGGATTTCCGCAGCATCTTTCTGTTGCCTTTCATCACTTCTTTTTGATATATTTTCTTTTCCTCTGCTTTTTCCTTCCAGTTTTTGTATTTTATTTTATGCCGACAGTTTTATAAGAAATGGTTTTAATAGGTACATGCTGTAAAATGGAAATATTTTATTAGGATATTACATAAAATACACAGGAGAAGCTAGGATATAAATTATATTTTTATCGTAAGATTTTACTGCAAATAAGTTCGCATATACAATCTTTTATTTATGATAAGAGCAAATTCTTTTTACTTATAGCTGCTTTTGATTTTGGTGCTTCAGTAAGGAAGCTTATGTGTAGCTACATAAAAGCAGGTTCTATTTTGATGAGAAATGAATCTCTTATTTCGGGAGTATTATTCTTCCTGTTGACTTACGGAGGTAGGGAAAGGAGGAGGTGGTGGTTGCTGAGGGATGGAGGGAAGCATCAGTCTCTGATTGCAGGAAAAGGCTGTGCTATTCCTTTACACTTGCAAAGGGGTGTATGTGGTCAGCCCTCAACTGGGCCTCAATACCATGGTAGCCCCAACCTACCCTCTCAAGCTCCAGCCTTTCTCTTCACCTTTGGAAAATCTGCTCATGGCCTGAGACCCTGGGATATCTCCACTGGACAAGTTTTTCCTTCCTATGGAGGCAAATGGGAATAAAGCATACGAATATTATCAATTGTTTCTAAACAGTAATGCAATGATCTGTGAGTCTCTCCCCAGAGATGAAGAGTTATCTTTCATGAAGATGCAATTCTGCCATAAGCAAGATTGTAAAATGATTCCAAATTTCTTGCTTGGAATTATTCCTTGTTTGGAAATTATCTTCTTAACTTTTTATATTTTCTTTGAAACATATGAATAATTCTGAGCCTTGGGGTCCCAAGTAATAATTGAGTGCCACAGTGCACCCATCCTTTCTGCTTTCAGGGAAACAATACAAGGGTTCAGACCCTTCATATGAGGAATAGTCTTGGTTTTGCTCAGATTGGCTCAGGTCTTTTGCAAGAAAACTCCTTTTCATCTGCACCCAACATATTTTGAACTAGAGAGGCCCGGATTACTCAGACAACTGAGAGATGCCCTCATCATCAGTCATGCTTAGGCGGAAAGCAAGAGCAGTAGAGGTCTATCCTGGCTGTTTCTGGGCCCTGCATTTGCTTGGGAATATAAGACTAAGGAAACTGTATAGCCTCTGTTTCTTGCTGACTTGCAATTTCTATCTTATTGAAATAGGAAATTAACTGAAATGTAGTATTGCCCCTTGAGAGGAGATGTTCCTAATTTTGGCAGGCCGTGAAAAATGTCCCATTGGAAACTGACACTCAACAAATGAGACACTTTCATTTAATGGTCTATACACAAACACTTATTGCGTCCTCTTTACAGGCTTGTATTCCTTCCCAAAGAACCTCTTCTTGATTTCCCATTTCTGTTAACGGCACCATCATTTTTCCTATTCCTCAGGTGAAATTAAACAACAGCACATTCGGAAATGCAAAACTTCAGGGAAAGATTCTTAAGAAAACCAATGGGTAGATTTATTTGAGTTTTAATTGGCCTCTTTTTTTTTCTTTGCCAAGTCACAAATTATTTTTTTCTCTTTTTTTCTTTTTCTCTCCTTTTATGTCCTTTTCCTTGCCTTGCTCTCCTACTCTTTCAATACACTCTTTGCATAAGGTGGAGAGCTTACTTAGAGATCTCTCTCTGGAACGCATGTCTATAAATGGTAGTGAGAAGTTATGGTTTTGTTTATTTTTCACGCAGAATTAAGGTTTTCTGCAAGACCTCTTTATGTACGGCAACTCTGCACAAAAGGAAACTGGCATTTTTTTCTCCTTTTCACTTATCCATTTTTCTGGATGATGTGCATACAGTTTCCACCAGGAATATTCAGTAGCTAACCAGTTAGGACTTCTGGTTTCTGGGTTCCTCTAGTCATTTGATACCTTGATGATCGTAGGAGCTGTGATGGTGGAACAGTGCTGAGCTAGCCTCGTAAACAAAAGTCTTGGTGAGCAATTTAAGAATACTGGGTAAGAATAAAATCAATTTAAAAATTGCCAGGAGTCTGTTTCTGTAATAAATTGACATTTGCTTTGTCAGGCTCCCATGCAGTCTTTGTCAAATATGCATACATAGTTTTTATTGGGTTGTAATCAGTATGTAGATACATTTTTGCATTCTGCTTTTATTCTATCTGTTGTAAACACTTATCCATATTGCCACATAATTGTATTTTTAGAACAATTATTGAGCACCTATTATGTGTCAGCTACTATGTTAGAAAAGAGAATGAGACAGTGTGGTGGCTAGACACTGGAATCCAATAGACCTGCACTCAATTCTTGACTATGCCATTTGCTTACTTTGTGCCTTGAGCAAGTTACTTAAGTTCTTTGACCCTCATTTTCCTCATATTTTAAGTTAAGACTAATTAACAACATACTTTATTAGAGTGGTAAAATTTTAATGTTATATGGAGATAAAATGCAAAATGCATAGCACAGTTCTTGGCATATAATAAGCATTAAGTAAATGCTAGTGAATAAAACGCTGATATGATTGGTTATGATAATGTACCTATGTCCTCAAGGAGTTTAATAGAGGGAGACATATATAAAAATATATGCAATAAAAAACAACAGGAGCTATGATCACAATCTGTACAGAGTTTGTTGGAGGCCCCAAGAAAAGCATGGGTGATTTCACCTGGGAAAGGAGGTGTAGAAAATCAAGAAAATATTTACAAAGAGGCACTAAGTACGCTCAATCTTCAGGGCAAACTGGCATTTGTTACACAGATAAGGACTCACTAATTCTAAAGATATGTGAACAAAGCCTAGCTAGCATTTTCAGCTGGATTGTGAAGGATGAGAAGGATTTTACCAAATGGAGATGAAGGAAAGATATTCCAAGAAGAGGCTACAATGTAAGCAAGGACATTGAATTCTGGATGTTTATTCAGGAAATGAATGTGTTTATGTTGTCTTTAGTGCAGAAGGAATAGAGGCCTCTCTGTAGGGCCAGTCCAAGAAATAAAGCTGGACAGGCCCGTGAAACAAAACTCGCAGAGGCCCTAGGGGCGTAAGAAATTGGAACTCCACCGCAGGAAGGTGATGAGAGCATCACATTCACAACACCCATCTGGTGGCGGGGTGGAGCCTGGGCTGGAGAGGACAAAGCTGGAAACAAGCAACAAGTCTATTGCAGTGGTCTAGACCAGAAAGGATAAGGACTGAGCTAACCGTATAATGTTCTACCATGTTAATGTTCCCTATAACGTAAACATCCTCTTGTTTGTGAGCACTTAAACTAATTTTAAACTTTCACTGTTCTGAATATTGCAATGGTTTGCATCTTTATACATATAAATATATTTCTTTCAGATATTTTCTTTAAGAATAAGGGCATAAACATCTGCATGACTCTTTCTTTCTTTTTTTTTTTTCTGCTTTATCTCCCCAAATCCCCCCTGGTACATCGTTGTATATCTTAGTTGCAGGTCCTTCTAGTTGTGGCACGTGACTCTTGACAATTACAGGTAAATTTGTTTCAAATGATTTTCCAAATTATATTTTCACCGGGGTCCGTTTGTGTGCGTGTTTCACAGCACCCCTGGTAACATTGGGTGCTGCTGTTCTTTTCTTTGTTATTTTAGAAGGCATCAAACAGTTGTTTTAATTTGCCTTTCCTTGATATCTACAGAAATAAAATGTTTTCCCCATTTGTCTTCTAATTATGTGTCCTCACTTGTGAATTGCATGTCCTGTCCTTTGCCCATTTGATAAGCAATTGTGTTAAATCCTTTTTTGGCTGGCCTCTCTTCTGGCAACACTCCACATACACATTTCCCCACAGGCTCTCTTTCTAATTTCTTTTCTCTTTGATCTATTGAAACCAAATCCTTTTTCTAACTCAATATTACAATAGACATAACAATTCTAATTGCTCTATTGATCCATGGCCACTACAGTCATGGGCACATTAGGAAGAACAAGACTTTGCTATCAGAGACCAGTGTTTAAAAGCCTGACTTCATGTTTCTAGCTTTGTGCTTTGGTGTAAGCATCTTAATCTCCCTGAACTCGTTTGCTTATCTGTGAAATGGGAGCAGTAGTATATGTCAGGATCGATTAGGATCATATTTGGCCATTGGTAGCAGAGACCCAATCACAATGGCTTTAAAAAGCACTAGTTTATTCTTTTATGTTAAATAACATATTTTTTGAAGTTATTTAACTTCTGTACCAGGGCTGGTATGAAAGTTCCATGAGGGCTTCCCCCTGCCTATAGTCCGGCTGTGGGATTAGAGTTGGGCAGCTTTATTCTTTAAAGACCAGGGAAGCAATTGGATAGTGTTGGATAGCGGCAAAGCTGAACCAATTCACTTATCATTGTAAAAACATTTGTTAAGTACCTACTGTATGCAGAGCTCCAAGATTTTCTCCAGTGGGAAATATACACTCTAAGTTAAATGAGAGGATCTTGGTTATTACATTGATGTCTAAATCATGGAGAATGACTATTTTCTTCTTTAGGAAGACCCAGACTTGGAATCTCTGACTTCCAAGCTGACTCTGTGGCCTTCTACCTACTTGCCAAGGTATCTTTACAATAATCTCTCATCCCAGAAAAGACATTCCTGTAAACTAAACAAATGCAGGCTCATAAATAGGCTCTCAGGGTTATTCAAGAGGAGAGTCCATATCCTCATCACCAGATCAAGTCAGTAATGGATATTTGCTTTCTGGATCTATGCATTCTGGTCTGTTGTTTAGAAGAATCAGCCTTGTGATTTTCTAGTCACACTATTTACACAGATGCCTCTGGAGCATCACAAGATCACGTCATAGACAGAGGGTCTCATGGATCCTCTGCCAGCGTAGAGAACATAGAATCTTTTAGTTCCCTTGATATGGTTTATTATTATTATTACCAGAAGAATCATCATAATTCTACTTCTGTCAAAATGTATTCATTACAAATGAAATTTCTGTTCAGATCTCGTAGTTCATGCCTGAAAGCAAAGATATTAGAATTAATGAGCATTTTGCTGATGAGAAGAAAAATCACTGAAGGGTGATCAGACTTTAGCCTTTTAATGGGTCTGATATTCCTCTTTCATTAGGGTTGACAAGGGCGTATCTGGCTCCCTTATGCTGTGTGCCATGGTTTAAGAAGATACTTTCTGTGACATGAAGCGAGCTTTTCTTTGACAATAAAAAAGCTCAGTAATCGTGCATAGTACATGAACAGAGCTCCATTGAATGGTGAGTCTGGGTAGAGGGAGGGTGACAGCATTGACCTGGTTAGCAGGTGTGGGAGGGCTTTGATTGGTTTATTAAAATGTCAGTGTAATTTGAGGCCAATATTTCTTTCCTGCAGTGGGCAACAAGGATTTACAAAGAGCAAGCCCACTCAGGGAACCGGGTAGCAACTCTGAAAGAACTGCAGATAGGCCTTGACGACAACCATGGCAGTGTTGGTAAGCAGGGCGTACAGACTCAGACATGTTTTACCTGGGGTTCAAATGGATGTGGATGTGTATTGGAACGTGTTGTAACAGAGGGGCCAAAGGTTGACTCAAGAGAAACATAATTCGAAGCCTTCAGGTCCTTGGGAGCTTGGGCAATCTTATGAATGGGTTTGGGGAGAGTTTTCATACTGAGGATAGCCATTCATGTTTATTATTTTTTTTAATAATATATTTTATTTAACCCCATATAGCCAAAATATCATTACAACATATAATAAATATAATATTATTAATGAATTATTGTACATTGTTACATCTCAATTCAGACTAGTCATATTTCAAGTACTCAATAATCACATGTGGTTAGCAGCTAACACATTGCACAGGGAAAGTTGAGGCTGTCCTATTTATTGAGACAGTAATACCAGACAGAGGATGGCTAGAGGGGAAATGTGAGAATCCTCTGGTCCTTTATAGTCCATTATAGCAACAGGGCCCTTTCTTTTTTTTGCCATTCATGTTTTTATATCCCAAGGCCATGAAATTACAGAAACCAGGGAGAAGAATTGAGGTATCAATGCCGACAGACTCTATCTGTCACCATTCTGTGGATGTACTATTCAGATGGATGGGATGTGGGCTCATAAGGGCATAGTTTGAGGTATGGTGCCTCTTAGGTTGGCTAGCATATTTCTATCAGAGGGCTGCAGACTCCCATATGAACCTCATTGGTCTCTCTGAACTGTTTTTACTCACACTCTGGCACCAAATGGGTGGATTTTTTCCCCACATCAACCAATTCTGCAACTCTCTGGACATCAACAGAGTGGCGTACAATTCAATTTAATCTGACACTAAATACCCAGAGTTAGCACAGGCCCCACGGGTTAAGGGCTCAGTCCCAGGAGACTGCCCCCACACCAGTTGCAAATCTTAGGTTTGCCACCTGTACTTCTGACCAACTGGCTGTAAATTGGGAGTTCCCATGATCCCCTCTTTAGGTTTGATAACTGGCTAGAATAGCTCACAAAACCGGTGGAAACACTTTACTTATGTTTACTGGCTTATTAGAAACGATATTATAAAGGATACAAATGAACAGCCAAATGGAGAGGTACATAGGCTGAGCTCAGAAGGGTCCCCAGTGCAGAAGCTTCTGTCCTGTGGAATTGGGGTGCACCACCCTCCCATCATGAGGACGCATTTACCAACCAGAAGCTCGCTAAACCCTGTTGTTCAGGGGGTTTAATGGAGGTTGCTTTATATAGGTATAATTAGTTAAATTGGTGGCCATCCATGACTGAACTCAATCTCTGGTCCATCTCCCCTCCCCGGAAGTTGGGGGTTGGGGCTGAAAGTTCCAGGTTTCTAATCAAGACTGATTTCTCTGGTGATCAGACCCTATCCTGAAGCTACCTGAGGACCCCAGCCACCAGTCATCTCTTTAGCATGCAAAAGACACTAATCACCCTGGAATTCTAGGTGCTGTGTGTCAGGCCCAGGACAAAGACCAAATATTTATTTTTTATATATCACAGCCTTATTGGCCAAGGGTCTGGGGAAAGTGGGGCTGCGGTGAGGAGTCACCTGGGGAAGACACGATCTGCAGCTGAACACAAGGTCACGGACTAGGCTATGATGCTGGGAGAAGACTGTCACCCTCATGTCCTTGCCTTCTTTCACAATCAGTATCTAGCTTCTGCTATGTGCCGAACATGTTCTCGAATGATGTGATGGATATATTGGTCAGCTAGACATTGTTCACACTACCAAGGAGCTCATAATACTAAAGGAAATGGCATGTGAGCAACCGCACATGACACATGGTGAAAAGCTGTATTCAGAGGCTTGTAAAAGTGCCATGGGAACACAGAAGAGAGAGCGATTAATTACACCAGGAGTTTCCGGTAAGTTGTCACAGGGGACATAACATTTTCAGCTGGGCTGTGAAAGATGAGAGGGGTATTACCAAGTGGAGAGGAAGGAAGTATATTCCAGGTAGATGGTACAACACAAGCAAAGACATTGAGTCATAGGTGTTTATTCCGGAAACAGTGAACTGATCAGCATGGTTATAGCATAAGGTGTCTAACCAGGAACAATCATAATGGTCAATGTTAATCAAGCATTTATTTTATGCTAGGAACTTTTTTGTGCATATTAACTTATTTAATCCTAAAATCAATCCTATGAGATAGTTACCAATATTCTCTCTATTTTACAGAAGAAGACATAGAGGCTTAGGGAGGTTAAGGAAATTTCCTAAGGTTGTAACCTACGGCCTGGAGCCAGGATTAGGGAGCAAACAGGCTGACTATGAGAGCCTAGAAAGACAAAGAGTACAGGGCTTTATAGCTCAAGCCCTGAGCTTATTCTTAATCTTTGACCCTCCCAGAATCCTCTGGTGCAGTGTGTACAACATGATCCATTTAGATGTAGAAAGAATATTCTTGAATTTTCTAATTGTTTTTGTCTCATATTTTTTATGATTATACTTAATGTGTTTCATAATGTACTCACTATGTTAGTGCATCTGACCATGCATATAATTTATAAATAAATAGGCATACGTATATCAGGGATTTGTACTCAACGTTTTTCCTGGAAGAACTGTAAATCAAACAAGTTTAAAGATTAATGGTCTAGGCCAGTAATCTTCAAGTGTGGTTTCCTGACCAGCAGCATTGGCATCCTCTGGTAACTGGTTAGAAATGCAAATTTTAAGGCCCCACCACAGACTTACTGGGTCAGATACTCTGGGAGTGGGGCCCATCAATCTGTGTTTGAACCAATCACCCAGGTGAGACTCACTGATCTAGAAAACACAACTTTTAAGGTGGTAAATGAGATGGTTTAATCTGAGTTCTAGAAAGATAATTCTAGTTGGATTGAAAAAAAATGAGATACTAGAGCCCAGGACAGTCTTTAAAAGCTCACTAAAATGGGCATGGCAAGAATTGAGCAGGGTGTGAGTTAAGTGAGAGAAGTTGATTTCAGCAATACTTAAAGGGACAAATTAATATGACTGAATTTGAGGGTGAGGGAGAGAGAGTTAACTCCAGATATGGCACCAAAGATTCTAACGTACAGAATTGCTGTCACCGTGTGTGCCTAGGTGTCAGTGTAAGTCAGAGCATTTGACGGCGGGAATTGGTCATGAATGATCCTGTTTAATTCCAAGTGTGGGAGGGATATTCAAGATGAGTAGACAGTTGGATACTTATACTTTCCAACTCAGAAGAGACATGAGGTTTGGGAGACATATATCAGAAAGGTAACAGAATTATACGTAGCAACAGAAACATCGGACACAGACAAAATGAAGAAGGTGTATCTTCTCTACCTGTGAAGAATGAGGGGCTGGAAGTGAGACAGGAGCCTAAGACAGCGGCTGATATTCGGAGCAATTAACGTGGGGAACAGAAGAGGAAGCAAAGCATGAGAGAAAACTAATGTATTGGCATGTCGACCTCTGCGACGACATGGGGCCCATGGCGAGTGCTCAACATGTGCGGGCTGGCCGGAGAGTCAAAAGAGCTAAGAGCTATGGTGTGGGCTAAAAATCAGGGGTTTTTAACCTTTGGTGCCATGGATCCCTTTGGTAGTCTGGAGAAGCCTATGGATCCGTTCTCAGAATAATGTTTTTAAATGCCTAAATTAAAACATATAGCATTAAAAAGGAAGCCAATTATGGTAAAACACAATTATCAAAACATCCAAAGCAAATCTGTGCTATAGTAAGATATATATTATAATATATATATATATATCTTCATTAATGCATTAAATCAGAGCTCTATCAGTGAGATTAATAACCTCAGATTCAAAGTTGTGATGAGTGTAAATGATAATTTGAGATATCTGCTACAACTGTTACGTGATATGAAAATATTGGTGATTTCTACTGGTGACAAAAATCACAGGTACTGCTAATATTTTTCTGGTTTGCTACCTGCATTCATAATTGAAGTTAATGCTAAATTCAGTTAAAACTTAGGGAAAATAGGTAAGTAATTTTTTCCCATGAAAGTACATGAACCCCTGAATTCTGTGTATGGGCTCCTTGAGGGTACATAGATTCTGAGTTAAGAACCCCTGTGCTAAATGAGTAGACAGAAGTGCATGCATTTACCCACATAAACACAGTCAACGATTGTTTGCAGACAGGAATTACTCTTCTGGATCAGTTTGCATACGCCTTGTTCAAGGGAAATTTTGTTGAAAGACTTAGATGTTTTGCTAGAAAGTACTTGGGGTGCGTTTAGCTAACCTATCCCTATGGAGAGTCATTGAGGAGAAATCACTTTGTTTCTATAAAACCATTAATTTTACTAAACTATCTTCAGCCAGAATGGTGGTTAGTTTGTATTAACCAACCCAGTGTTTCAACTGTGGTTTAGATGTTTTAGTCAGAAGTGGCATAATTTGTAATGTTTACTATCTAAAGATGACTTCATAAGTAAGATTATGTCAGTTTAATAAAAATAGTTATGCGTTACATGCTAATTTTGTTAAAATTAGAAGAAACTTAGAGATATGAGTCAAATCTCACATTTTGTTTGTGAGGAAACTGAGATCCAGAAAGAGAAAGAGACCTTGTTCTGGTTATCTCCTGCCACATAATAAATTTTCCCCAAACTTGGCAGCTCAAACAACAAAATTGTTTTATTTTTTCTCACAATACTGTGGGTCAGAAATTCAGGCAGGGCTTAGCTGGGCAATTCTTTTATTCTACGTGACATTGACCAAGGTCACTCTGTAATATTCTACTGGTGGATGGGCTGGTCCAGAAGGTCCAAGAGTGCTTTGTGCTGTGTCTGGTCCTCCATGCAGACAGCTGGAGGGCTGTGCTAAGTCCACACGTCAACGGGAGTGCCTACATGTGTCCTCTGCAGCATGGTGGCTCATGGCTCCCGGACAGTGTTGCAAGAGGCCCAGGAGAATTTCAAGGCCTTTTATGATCTAGTCTCAAAACTCTGAGAATGTCAATTCTACTGCATTCTATTGGTCAAACAAGTCAACAAGGCCAGCTCAGATTAGAGAGGAGGAATATTAGACTCCACCCTTCAAGGGGAGGAGGATCAGAGCAATTGTGACCATCTATCATCTGTCACAGTCCACCTTTTGAGCAGAAACCATTTATATTTCCCCCACGTGCACATATATTTACCACCTCCCGGGATCCTCAAAATTCTCATCCCATTCTAGCATTGGGCTCAAGCTGAGGTCCAGGATTTTGTCACGTAAATAAGTCTAGAAGCTAATGACAGACCTCAGGGGTGGTTCTTTGAGTGTGGCTCCTCTTGATGTGAAGACATGTTAAATAAAAAGACAAGATATCTGCCCCCTTCACAGCCAACACACATGGTGATACACGGATAGGACAAGCATAATAGACACTCTCATCTAAACAGGTGAAAATAAGAGGCACGTAGCAGTCACTCATCTAGTCCAATTCAGAAATCCAGCTGATTGTTAAACAGAGCTGGGCACATGTTGCCACATCCTATATTGGGCCCAGTCTTCCTCCCTGAGATGATTCTCCGTGGCTCCTATCTCTGTTCTTGGGCTCTTGGTTTTACCCTCTGAGCATCATTTCTATTTATTTATTTATGTTTTTGGTGAGGATTTGCTCTGAGCTAACATCTCTTCCCAATCTGCCTCTTTTTTTTTCTGCTTGAGGAAGATTAGTCCTGAGCTAACATCTGTGCCAGTCTTCCTCTATTTTGTGTTTGGGTTACCACCACAGCATGGCTTGACAAGGGGTGCAGGTCTGCTCCCAGGACCCGAACCTGGGCCACCAAGGTGGAGTGCACTGGGCCTAACCACTACGCCACGGGGCCAGCCCCAGAGCTGTTTCTTTTATATGAGGAATAGCCTGGGCTGCCCCGGTGGCACAGTGGTTAAGTGCGCACGTTCTGCTTTGGCAGCCTGGGGTTTGCCGGTTCAGATCCTGGGTGCGGACATGGCATCCCTTGGCAAGCCATGCTATGGCAGGCGTCCCACATATAAAGTAGAGGAAGATGGGCACGGATGTTAGCTCAGGGTCAGTCTTCCTCAGCAAAAAGGAGGATTGGCAGCAGATGTTAGCTCAGGGCTAATCTTCCTCAAAAAAAAAAAAAAAGAAAAGAGAAATGGCCTATGTTTGCACTGAGTGGTTCTCTCAGTCCCTTTCCTTTGTGGGTACAAAGGTCTCTTTTCATTTTGTACTGTTTCTATCCAGCTAACTGCTTCTGTAGGACAGATCTCTTAAAAACTTTGTGTGTTTGCATGACTCTGTTTTGGATTAATTCCATTAGATAAAAGTCACACTCACAATTATCTTCCAGATAAGCTCCTCTCTGGCTTGTTGCGACACAGGGCGCTTTGGGACAAAGACTTCGAGATTCTTGAAGTTTTTTCTCTAGATAAAAGATTTTATAATATTTTACCGTTAAGATTCTTAAGGGCCCCTTCCCTACCAAAGAGGGTCCCTTTGGCATATCCTTAAGATTCTTAGAAGTCCTACTAGGCACACCCCTAAATCTCTGTGAGTCTCAGCAAAGGTCATATGGCAACATCTTGAAGATATTTACTCTGAGACCATTTCTTACTTTGAGATTATTTTACCATCCAGAGATGCTGGAATGGGAAAGATTTTTGTTTTTGGAAACAGCAAGTCCTGGCTTCATTATATTCCTCCTAAATTCAGCTTGAAAATGGTACATTTTCTGTCTAACATCATTTCTCTCTATCAGTATTTTATTACATAGAATCAAAAGAAACTAGTTGCTATTTTTGATATTCTGTCTGGAAATCTCTTTAGCCAGATATAACAGTTCATTAGACACTCTTTCTATTTTCTACATGACTACAGGCAGCAGTTTCACTAAACTTTTCACCACTACACCTTTTCTCCCAGCTCCCCATTTTTCCCATTGTCCTTCAACACTTTACCAATAGTCTCCTTCAGGCTCCTATATCTTTCACCCACTTCTTGGCTCCAAAGCCAATGCCACATGCTTTAGGGTTCTGTTATAATAGCACTCCACTTCCAGGACAAAATTCAGTTTCAATTATCTATTATTGTGCAACAAATTACTCCTAAATTTAGTAGCTTAAAATGGCAACTATTTTATTATATCTAGCAATGTTGTGCTTCCAAAATTCCAGAAGGGCTCAGCTGAGTGATTCTTCTGTTCCGCATGATATCAACCGGTCACCCCCACCTGTGGTGTTTAGCTGACAGAAATGCTGGTCTGGAGGGTCTATGAGAAACTTACTCGAGCGGGTTAGCGGAATGGTCGAGGATAGAAACAGATCTTCCAGTTCCTACGACAGAGATTTTTTCTTCCACACCAGGTGGTCAAGTCTGTCTTTTAATTTTTCTTTGTAGTAAGATTTCTTATGCTTTTATTCAAACCTTTAGGAGAGAGAGGAGGTGCAGTTTTCCTTCATGGACAGGGAATCATCCTTGACGTCCTTGAATCTGTACGTGTGGATTCGTTCATGGGGTGTTCCCGGGATGTTTTGGATTGCCGTGCTCCTCTGATGCTCCTTGCGTGCTGGTAGCACACTTGGGAATAATATGTAAGTATGATGCTGTTTTTTCTTATTTTGTCCTCACTGTCTGATCAACAAGGCATTCAATTATAACTTACCTTTAATTCACTAAGCTTTGCTCTGCCTAACCTGCCTTTTTGATGGCCAGGAAAGCTTCCTGCGTCCATGTTTCTCTAACTGTTATACCTGGGGCTCCTCGGTAAGGAACTATAATCCTTGTCTCTATAAACAAGGTTTCTAATCAGGAGGATGTCAAGGCTTCAACATTGGTGGAACCTGACGGTAAATCACGTCCTGACCTTGTCCCGAGATGGGTGGAGCTCCTAAGCCCCTCCTTACTCAGTTGACCAAGTCTACAGCCTTGCTCTCAGCATCTGTGTTGGCGTTCACTTTTGGTTCATTTTGCCTATGTCTGTTTCTATATGATTGGAGTCCATCTTGCTCTCATTCCATCAGATAGAATATGGGGATTATTTAAAAATAGTGATAAAAGCACATCAGAAATCTTTCAGTGGGAAGGATTAATGTGAATTCTAGGGAAAAAGTCAGTTTGCTTCTTTGCTAAAAAACATAATGAGTAGAAGAAAAATGAATCAGAAGAATAAAAAAGACAAAGGACATTATCTCAAGCAAAATGGACATGAAAAACAAACTACAAAGCAAATACTGTGCACAATTATTGACCAAAAAGAAGACAGGCTGAGATTTGGAAAACAAATATTTTTCAACACAGACACATATGGAGCCAGAAGGCATTTTAATGTTTTGTGTTTTTTATATCATCTATGCCAAGAGAATTTATGATCAGAACATTTCTTCATGATTTTTGCAATTAATAATACAAAAAAGGAGTTTGGCACTTTAAATGAGGATTCTGTTTTCCACAATGCATTCAGCAATAGATACCTCAGAATGTTCCAATTAGCACAGAGGAAACTGAGGCTCAGAAATCTCCATATTTAGACTTCTAACAGCCTATGGGCTTGGATAAGCACATTTGCATGACCTATTTAGAGTTTAAGTGGTCAAATTACTCAAATTTTGATGCAGAATAAGCTATTTATAAGAATTCTAGCTACTCTTCAAAGCAGAGTAATTTTTTTTCCTTAGGAAAAATGATTTTCTGAGGTCACAGTATATAATACAGTATATGTGTACATACCACATATATCCATAACTAGACCATCACATTGAAGGGGAAGACTGGAGAAGTGCCAGACCAAAGAGCGCCTCATTTGTTTTGTTCCTGTGGAAGATTAGCCCTGAGCTAATGTCTGTTGCCGGACTTCCTCTTTTTTTCCTTTGCTTGAGGAAGATTAGCCCTGAGCTAACATCTGTGCCAGGCTTCCTCTACCTTATATGTGGGTTGCCACCACACCATGGCTGATGAGGGGTGTAGGTCCATGCCTGGGATCCGAACCCATGAACCTGGGCAGCCGAAGCAGAGTACACCGAATCTAACTATTACACCATGAGGCTGGCCCCTCATTTTTATTTTTTGATCCAAAGGTACAGAAAATATCTTCAACTGACCAGATTACTATATTATCCTGTCTCATCTGAGAATTTGAGAGTGTTCCATAAGATCATGGAATGAAGTGCTAGAAGGCCTCTACTTCATTGGTGACAATATGGGATTCAGAGAGGTCAAGAGACCTGTCCAAAGTCATGGAACCTGCCAGTGTTAGAGCTGAGGCTGAATCCATTCTCTGCATTCCTAAATTTGGATTTTCAAAGCTGGACCACATCCTATATATGTAAACACAGTTTCTGTATTCGCTGTTTTAAAATTTGATGTGTCTCTTGACTTTTTGGGTTTTTTAATTCATATGGCTTTTGATTTTTATTACCTCTCATTTACTCATTTGTTTATTCAATCAGCAAATAATTGAATAGCTATAATGTGCTGGGCATGTTCTGTGCTCAGGGTGATACAGTTATGTAGACTTTATATTCCACTGGGGAAAGGCAGACAATAAATGAAATGGGCAAATGAATGAATGAATGAATGAATGAATGAAGAGCCAAAGGTAACTATTTCCTATGGAATGGACAGACAGACAACTTCTCTAACATAAGGTGACTTTGGAACAGAGACATAAAGGAAGCAAGGAGCCAGGCAGGGCAGGCTTTGTGGGTGTACTACCTATGTAGTCACACAGGGCGCCACACTTAGTTTAATGCTCTGCCTGTCACCATCTTGAGATTCTTAATGATTTTTTAACAGAAGAAATTTTCATTTTATACTGGGGCCAACTAATTCTGCAGCTGGTCCTGGACAGGTACAGGCCAGTCAGCTGGAGTGGGGCAGGTGAGAAGGGAGAGTGGCAGAAGGGGACATCAGAGAGAGGGGAGGGTGCCACAGATGGGCCCTGGTAAGGACTTTTGCTGTCACTCTGAGGGAGATGTCAAAGGGCATTGACCAGAGAAGTGACATGATTTGACTTTCATTTTAAAACAATTATTTTGGATTTGAGTTATTTCGTTATCACAAGAGTTTAGTGTAAGATTTACCAATTTCCCAAAATAGGCTAACAGCAATTTTACCAAAATTAGCTACATAACTTATAGAGAAGCCTTTTAATTTTGTTTAAAAGTTCAAAATCTTAAACAAATATATTAAAACCTTCAAGAAAGTGACAAATGATCAACTCTCTATGGTTATACAGACTAAGCCTTTTTAAAAATTTATTCCGTTCCTAGATAGTTTTGATTTTTAGATTCTTACAGCTATAATTTCTAACCAAAAATGTTTCTGTTCACAGAAATATCCTTTTCCTTATCTAGTTTTACTAGAAGGGACCATACATATCCTCGAGAATGTTTAATCTCCTGCTATACTTCAATTTCCTCCCTTGAGAGAGAGAAGAAAAAAAATCATGCTCCATTGTTGAATAACACCTCTGTTTCATGAAAGAAGATGTTTCTGCCAAACGTCCAAAGGAAGGAATCTTATTCAATTCTATTGCTGGTTAGAGCATTTCTTTTTGAAAAAATAAAAATTGTAAGTTTCTGAAATGACATCTGAAGATTATCCAGCGTTAAATATATGGAATTTAAAAAAAAGAAATATGATATAAGAGCATGAAAAGAAAATTTGAAGTTGCCAAAGGATATTCAAGAGTAAAAGAGAGAAGCACTGGGTGCACAAAATATATAAGAGCTTTATATCTGTAGTTATGGAAGTAGCTTTGTAATGTGGGGTCCAAGCGTGTCTGTCAAAGTTCATGGGAGCTTCTTGAAGAGGAAAGTGTTCGCTTAGTGATGTCCTGTGTGTGTATAATCCTTTCAGCACTTTGAAAGTGTTTTTGTATCTTTTATCTCACTTTTTCCTCACCATTCCTGAAATGAGTAAGCTGGGTTTTATTTCTAACATGTAGATGAAGAGATGGGACCCTAGAGAATTTAAATGATAAGATCATGGTTGATAGCAAATCAATGACAAAACAGAAATCTAGACGTGAAAAAGAAATATAAATTAGACTTCTTCACAATTAAAAACTTCTGCTTTGCAACAGATGCTGTTAAGAAAACGAAAAGACAAGCTATGGACTGAAAGAAAGTATTGGCAAATAGAAAACACTTGCATCCAGAGTATATAAATTGCTCTGCAAATTCAACAATGAGAAAACGTCCAACCCAATTAAATAAGAAAAAAATATTTGAACAAATATTTCACCCAAAAACATGGATGGCAAATAAGCCCATGAAATGTTGCTCATCTTCCTTGGTCATCAAAAAAAGGCAAATTAAATCACAAGTAGATATGGCCACACACCTAAAACAAAGGCTAACATACAAATATCAGACAATACTAGGAGCTAATGAGCATGTGAAGCTACTAGAATTCTTATATGTTGCAGGTGAGAATGCAAAATGTACAGCTATTTGGTAGTTTCATACAAGTCACTGTGCAACCCAGAACTGCCACTCCTAGATATTTCCCCAAGAGAAATGAGGACGTATGGTCACACAAAAGCCTGTACCTGAATGTTTATAACAGCTTTATTTGCAATTTCACTAAACTGAAAACAACTCAAATTTACTTACGGTAATAAATGGATAAACAAACTGTGGCACATCCATGTCAAGGAATACTATTCCGCAATAAAAAGGAATAAAGTGCAGATGCATGTGACACCCTGGATGAATCTCAATGCATTCTGGTAAATGAAAGAAGCCAGACTCAAAGGGCTGCATACCGTATGATTCTGTTTACATGATATTCTGCAAAACGCAAAACAGATTGGCAGTTGCCAGGGGCTGAAAACAGGTGGAGAGGTTGACTGCCCAGGGGTATAAGGAAGTTTTTGAAGGTGATGGAACAGTTCTACAGCTTGATTCTTCTAGTAGCTGTCACTTTACTTGTAACCTGATCTATCAAACTCATAGAACTGCACATCAAAAATGGTCACTGTTATAGTTAAATTATGCCACTCTTTTTTTTTTAAAAAAAGGAATATAAAAACATGAAATCTAGTTGAAACCAAACGTATATCTAGTTGGTATGAAAAGAAAAAATAAGCCAGATGATAAGAAAAACATAGATCGTCCAGAGTGGTCCAGATTTGACAGCAAACTTAAAGGAGGAGTTGAAATTTCCAATTACTGTCTTTGAAGGTGAAAATTAGAAGACATCTGATTGGGGTAGAGTTCATGTTCAGCTTTAAAAACTATATATTAATGATAATCATAAAATGAAGTTGAGTCATGAGTGATCCAAATAGCTATTTGGTATAATCCTTAACATGAAATAATTAACTGAAAAGCTTTTATTTACTAATTTACTCAGCCATACAGAAATAATCTTAATAATCAAGCCTCCAGGATGTAAACCCCAAATCTTTACTCAGCAAAGGCAAATAAACGCGAGGGCCACCCTTCAAGTGGGCAAAAGGCATTGATGTTCTGTGCGCCCTGGGAACCAGGTCAACATTAGGCCTTAGTATCGCGTGTGACTATTGCTTATACTTGCCTTCAGTATTTGATACTTAAGTATTTGATAAGGTGCCAATATGGTAGGTTTGCCTTCACGACCCTGTCAGTCGTTTTCATATTTCAGTTCTAGTACCTTTCACGATCTAGTCGTCCTGATCGAAAAGCCTGATCATTTTGTGGAATCTATTTCCTTGTCTTGATCTTTGAGGCAATCTCTGCTCTCTTATTGAAAATGCAAAGACCTCAAGTCTAGTAACATAGTCAGGCTTTTCCACAGGTAAAGAAGCACTGCTTTGTTTTGGGCAATCAGAATTTAAAAGTAAAAATGGGAGAATCAAAGAAGTACAAATGAAAGTAACCTTGAAATACCTCTTTCACATCTACTGAAATAGCAACAGGAAACAAACAACAGCAGTTCTCAGTCCTGTTGATATGATGAGAGTGGTACATTCGTTTTTGCTAAAATGGCCATATAAATTTCTAAAATCATCTGTGATAACAAAATGGAAGTACAGCACGAGATCTTAAAAATGTACATTTTGATTAAATAATTCTCCATTTAGGAATTTGTCCAAAGGAAATAATTTGATGGGAAGAAAATGATGCCTGACCCATATATCATCCCAGAATGAGCTAAAGTAGCATTAAAATAGAAAGCTAATTAAATGTACACCATTAGGGGAATTGAATAGAAAAGAAAAGAAATTTAGTGGGATACAGACAATGGGGACCTCTTGGCGGCATGAGAATTAGTTTTAGCTACCTGTGGTCAGCACCTGCGTTTGAACATCCCCTGCTTCCTGTCTGGATTACTCCAACAATAGTGCTAAGCATCTTTTAGCAAACTATACATTTTGTTTATGTCCTTCATTATCTGTCCCCTTTAACTCGAACAAAAGCCCCCCCGCGAATGTAGGGATTCTCGCCTGTTTACTTCACTGTCATAAATTTTTTTCTGTGCCTAGAGCAGTTCCTGGCACATAGTGGACACTAAATAAATATTCATTAAAAAATAATGAAAAATGAATGAAAAATTACTCAGTAAGGACTTTTTAGTGGCGTGATTTTGGTTCTTCTGTTTTTGCTTTTTATTCATCCATTTGTTCATTTGTTCATTCAGCAAATATTTTCTAGGTCCTACTCTGAGCCAGACATCACCATAGGTGCGCATTCATAGATGTGGATTAGACAGTCGTGATCATCAGTGTTATGGAGCTCACAGTCTGATGGGAAAGACGGCCACTGGAGCAATAATCCCGAGGGAGAAGAAAGGGGAGTGGGGGATGCTATGGGGAGGGCTACCGCTGGAAACTCACGTCTTTAGGGATCAAAGCCTTGAGTGAGGAGGAGGAGCTCACCAGGAGAGAATGTTCCAGGCCTGGTGGACACACATGTGAAGGACCAGAGCTGTGAGCCTGGCGCTTCTCAGGACAGAGGAAGCGCAAAGTCGCTGTGGTTGGGGGCGTGACCATTGCAGGGGAGCACAGGGCACAATTAGGACCTGGAGGCAGACAACTGGAATGTGAAGGCCCTGGAAACCCCTCTTTAGGACTTGAGTCTCTATCTCAAAGGTGATAGGAAGCAAAGGGCAAAATATAGATGTAAACAGGGGCGTGATCTGGTCATATTCGAAGTTCGCAGAGATGGCGGGGAAGGGGCGGGTAACACAAGTTTGGCTGGAGGCTGAAGTCCTGGGTCCAATCCCTGTTCTGCTCCCTGATCTCCACAGATAAAGGAGCTCTCTATTCTGTTTGCTTCACTGAGTGGTTATGAGAAGTGCTGTCAGTGTGAGGTGCATTGTGTACTCTTCATCTGACCTGGAAAAGGAGGGCATCAGAATGAAGAGAAGGCCCGTATTTTCTCAGTACTCATACGTGAGCTGAGAAATGGGCTTATTCTCAGCCATAGTCCATCTGAAAAAAATACGGAGATATTTGTGCGAATTATACCTTCAGTTCCTTTGATCACTTATCGCAAGCTTGAGGATGGGGCACATGCAACGATTTATGTTTCCCTGCTTTCACCATATAGATTAATTTGGTAGCAGAAACAGAGGGTTGCTATGGAATCATGAAGAAGCTAATGCTTGCAAGGTTCTTCCCGCTGTCCCACAAACAGGCCTGGGCCCCGGCAGCAGGCCCCTAGGGGGGCGGTTTCCCTGTGGAGAGCCCAAACGCACAGGGGTGATGCTGGCTGCTGGTTGCCCCGTTCTCCATTTCTAATCAATTCCTAGCCTGCTGGGCTTGGGGCCCAGCCTTTCAATTATTCAAGAATCTGAAAGTATTTGTTGCCTGATGCAGGATTTGCTTTTATTCAACAGAACAAAAACCTGGTAGGTGAGATTCGACACCCAGGGCAGCCAGGTCTCTAGATGCAGGCAGATTGCCCACAGAGGGGCAGTTGCTCTGGCAAGGGGTCCGGTTTAAACAGCATAGAGAGTGGATGGAGAAAGGGAAAAAAGACAGAGAGATTAATAGGGAACATCCTAATTTCACCTTCTATCTGTCCAGCTAGAAAGCGAGAGCGTGCTGAAGCAACAGAAACCTCAGGCTACGGTTGAGTTAAGAGGCAGCTTTGCAGGGAGCAGCCTCAGCGGGTGGTGAGAGCGCAGACTCTGCTGCTAACCTGCTACGGTCTCTTCACCTGTGAAATGAGGACGGTGGATTGATTATATGATCTCTAAGATTCCTTGGCATCTCTCTCTCCTAATTTCAGGTCTTGGTGCCAGCTGTCACTAGGTCCTCGGCTTAGGATGGAGCTGGTATTGTTATAATCTCTTCTGTACCTTGTGATCCATTCAATCTTTTATTCTTTCTTTTGACAAATATTGAGCACTTTCTGTATACCTGGGGGAACCCCTTCAGAGGATCCCAGACTATGGGTCTTGTGTGATGCAGCCAGATTATAAAGGGCAAGTTGAGCATCACTTCTACCGTGGTTTTCTTACTAGGTTCTGAAGACTGGGTTAGTTCTAGAAGCCACGAGGACCATTCATCTATACATCTATTCATTCAACATTTACTGAACATAAACCATAAGCCAGGGGGTAGGTAAGAGAAAATCAAAGATGAATCAGGTAAAGGGTTTGCCCTCAAGTTCTTATGGTCTTGTTGATGAGGCTGGTATATAATGGGAAAACTATAATGCAGAGAGAGAAGTGCAAAAAGAGTTATATGCACAGGGAATTATGAGAACATAGAGGAGAAGTGTCATTGAACAGTGACTGGAAAGCCAAGGAGGCCTTCTCAGAGGGCTGGAATCTGAGTTGGGAGTTATTTTCAAATAGTTATATTACTTTATTCTGACTATGAAAGGTATATACAGACATATATATGTGTATATAGTATTATATTATACATACAATATATAATAAATTAAAACAAATGTATATATAATTAAGTATTATGATATATTATAAAATTCATATAACACATTTCATAAAATATTATGAATGTTATATACACACATATATATATAATATGTGTAATATATATAATTATGGGATACATTTCCATGAAATGAAAGAAAATAAAGATTAGCAGTTCCCATAATTCAGAGATAATAGTTTAAAAAAAGGATTTTAAGAAGCTATATAATTTTGGTATATATCTTTGAGATATTTTTTGATGTCTTTTCTTTCTTCTTTCCTTTCATTCTTTTGTTTTGACAAAAACAATCACACTATAAATACTGCCCTGTAAGTTGCATTTTCATTTGATTACACATTATCGACTTTTTTGTATCAATAAATAAAAGTCTACTCATTACTTTTGAGAGCTGTGTATCATATTCTACTGTATAGATGCCCTTTTATTCTTTTGACTAATGCCTTATTGATGGATTTGGGTTATTCCAATTTTTCAATGTTATAACAACATTGTGATAAACATGCTTCTCCTTAGGACAAATTCTTAGAAGTTAGATATCTAGGCCAAAGGGTATCTTGAATATTGAGACACATTACCAGATTGTGCTTTAGTTTAAAAGCAGAATTATAATTGTGAGTGTGTGTGTGCGCACTCACACATGCATATATGTTTGCTTTAGCTAATATTGAGTACTTACTATGCTCCAGATATTAGACTAAGCACTTTATATACATTATCTGATTTACTTATTGTAATTATTGCAACATGTATATCCATATACTTGTTATAGCAGATGCATCAAGAAAAATAACCCAGAAACACATTTTATTCACCACCCCAAGAAACTTACTGGTATTTGTAGGCAGAAGAGTAAACATATAAAATATGAAAGGAATAATAAAATCTTTGTTTTAGCCTTGCTAAGATGTCATTCTATGCTATTGGCCAGAGTCCATAACCTGTAAATTTAAATCCAAATGGAGAAGTTGCCCAACAGGAATCATGGAGAACATCCAGCCTTGCAATCGTCCACTACATTTTTAGTTCTCTATACAAGCTGATGTTGCTGAAGGTTTTCCTAGGAATAGGGAGAACTTAGGTCTTGATTTTCCTAAAACAGTCCTGGTCTGTGCCTAATGTCTTGAAGTAATTATTGATATTGTACTCGTTCATTCTCAAAAGTGTTCCGCTATTGGACAGTAATTTATTTTGAGGAAGCCTGTCACAGAGTGGGCAGGGACTGCTGGTGAGCCCAAGGCAAGTGTGAGCAGTGAGATGGCCAACTGCCGCCCCTTCCCTTATACTTACGGCGGGCAACTCTGTCCCGAACTTTCTAAGGAACCTTCCCTCCCCTATCATTCACCAGGATATCTGGTCACCGGGCTTTTCTAAACAATTGCTGAGAATCAGAGAAAAAGCAAAAATATGCATGTAGTAAGAATTCGTGGGTCCTGTAATAAAATTCTTGCCCTTGTCTATGGGAAAAATTCTTATTCAAAGCCTGTCTTTTCTTCTTTTACTCACAGACCCCAAAACGCTTGAGTATCTTATTTCCTACCCACAGGTGATTAAGAGGATAGGTTAGAAAAGAGAAAGAATGCTTAAGGCAAACACTTTGGCATGAACAAAAGAGAGTGAAAGCAGCTTATATGAAAGGGAAAAAGACAGAAAGCTTAAAAGGAAATGCAAGAGCTGCCATTGCAGGTAGAAACTACTCAGCCCACCATAATGGACCCTGAGAGAATCAATGCAAGGGCAGTAATGGGTGTTCATAATGTTGACCTTGAATTATCAAGAAGGTGTTTCATTGCATTTGGTAGGCTGCATTTAAGAAGGTAGGGTAGCATGAAACATTTTAGATGAGAACTCTATCCAACATATTTCATATTGCTTAAATTAGACTTATGAGAGATAAGTCTTCAGCAAGCTGAGCACCTTGATTATATAGAATGACTTAACCTTCTGAGAGTCCTGGGCAGCTCAGAATTTAATATATAAGGAAAGGCATTGAAGTCATCTTTCCTACACAATGACATCAAATTTTTGTTGATAAAATAAGTTTCACCCTTCGTAGGTGTCTTCGCATTTTAATAAAGAACTTAAAAGACCAAAATGCCTTATAATACCCAGGAGTCAAGTTCCAATTATATGATTCTAGGCACTGAGAACACAGGAGGAAAATTTTAGGGGCCAAGGGATTTTTCTGATTATCTGCACAGAAAGCGTTAGCTTTTCTTTGAGTGAAGATAGTCCTGTAGAAAAGGGAGGCCTTCTTAGCTGCTCATGTCCTTTGGAGTCATGAACTCCTACCTCTGAGGGGCCCTCTGCTCCTGAAATATGCCCATAACACACAGAGCAGATTGAGTCAAACATGCTCATGGTCAAGCAGAAGGCTAAGGGGTCCCCAGAGCCACTAAGGTACTACTCAGTACTAATCAGAAACAAAATTATGTATCGTTTAAGTGACAAGTGGTCCTAAGCTCTCAGAGTCAAGACCGTTGGGGTTCTGAGAATTCTGGCTGAATATCCAGTAGGCTCTCCTCATTAATTCCATCCATGGCAATGGTTGAAGTGTAATGAAAACTCAGTGCAAAAATGAGAAGGCTTGGAGGTTTTCATAAGTATCCTCAGGACACACAGCCCTAAGACAGAGGATGGAGGGCACTGGAAGCAGAGAGAGGGATGAGGCCCTCTCCGCTGCATGGTTGCTCTCCTCACAGCGCCCGCACAGGAAACTCAGCCTAGGCACTGGAGAGGCTCCGTAGCTGGATAAAGACTCCAGATGGGAGGAGAGCCCCTCCCCCTTTAGAGGGTCAATCCATACCTTGACCCAAATCCTCTGCTCAATAGAGTAGCTCTGAGGTCAGGGACAGTCACTTAAATCTGCTGAACTGTGATGCATTCTTACATGTCATTCCCCAAAGTAATTCAGATCTACATTTCCCTGACAGAGGCTTAGTCCCCTCCCAGAATGTCACTAACCCAATACTTACTCTTTCTCTGGGAGGTAGAACCCGGGTCTCTGACATTCAGGTGGGAAAAACAGCCATTCAGCTCCAAACAGCTCTCTGTTGACTCTACTTGGCATTTTCTATGTTTTTGGAATGCTGCTTTCTCACTCTTTTCTGCTGGAGAAAAAAAGAGCGGTAAGGCCATTAGTGGCTGATTCAGATGTGCAGGGAGCAAATCAAGCTCATCATCCCAGCCGTGGGCTGAGGCAGAGAGTGGCTGCTTCCTGTATGAGATCTCAGAGGCACATGGACATCTTTTTTATCCTAAACAATATCCATTTTCTGTGGTTAATATCTATGTTTCCATTATTAGAGGCTTATTCCCCCGTGGCTTGTGTGGGTTTACCTTCTATGCTTCATCAATCATTGCAACTCTCACGTGATGAATGAAGATGTGCAGAGGGAGGGGTCCAAGGGATGATGGGGACCCTTGCACCTAAGAACTGGGACGTGCACTCCAGCACAAGAGGAATGCTGATGATGGCAAGGATACATTTCACTTCTCAATCCCTGGTGCTTACCTCACACAGCTTCTGTTCCTCTGCCTGACGTGTTATGAGCCGAATTGTGTCCCCCCAGATTCATGTGGTGAAGTCCTATCGCTGAGTTTGGTTTAGCTTATGCCACCTGACCACAATGTACGACTTTGAGATGTGAGAAAATCCTATCTGCTGCTCTACTTGGAAAAGCCAAACTTAAAATATTTTAGGTTTCATCTAATTGAGAGATTGAAAAGTCAGTTGCTGTGAAGAGTAAGAAGGAAGCTCAGGAAATTAAGGGGAGAGAGGCTAACCCCAGAGTGGAGGCTCCAGAAACAGATTTTGATATTTCCTAAAGAGGCATTAACCACCATCCCTAGGCCAGAGAAAACCCTCAGTGTAGACCCGGGATGTAGGGGGCTGTAGAGTCCCCAGGATGGGCCAAAGTTGGTTAGATCCCTTGCCCAGCTCCAAAGGGAAGCAGGGTGTACAATCCCCCAGGGAGAGCCCAGGCTGAGACTATAAGCCCCGAGGGATGGGCACTGGGGCTCAACGTACCCACACACGCGTACGTCAGATAGACTGGCGCCTGTCAGAACAAAAGGATTTCACGAGGGAAAAGGATGCCCTCAGTCAAAGGAGGGTTCAAAACGAGGGCTGGGAAATAGGAGTCAGAGAAAAACAAAATAATCAGCTTAAGTTTACTCCCCAAAGCCGGGTGTTGCTCTGAGCTAGTACAGCCAGCAATCAAAGAGGCCCCGTCCCCCTGTCACATCCCGTCTTCCCCAAGGTGCGAACCAGGACAGCCCACCTCTTGGCGTAACTCATTTCCACATCATCTACACTTTCCAATAAGCTCTGATTCTATTAGATTGCTTCCTGGAAGAGCTAAATATTAAAAATCGCTGGTCACTCAGTTCTTTATTCTGTTAGTCACCAAACTGATTTTTTAAGCTCAGAACCAATAAAGCTGTGACGGCGAAGAACGGATATGGATTTCTCGTTCTCACACACTCATATATAATAATAATAAAACTTTATTAAACAAGAGACATGTTGTTTCAGGGAATTTTTCTTTGCCTTCTCCAGTGCCCTGAGGCTAAAATATATAATCTTATTAACTTCCTGGAAGAAATACTCCATTCCCTTGGTGCAAATGCTGAGCATTCATCTTCTTGGACCTGGAAAATGAGATAGGCTGTTGACGTGAAAGTGCATGGGCCACAGTTCTGTCCAGGGAAATCTAGGGAGTGAGTACGGTTAGAAGACACCCAAAGAATTTGCGTACAGCCCAAGAAGCCCTCTGAAATGGATGCTCTGGGCCAGGAAGCAAAGGAGAAAGGATTGGCTGCAGGTTGGCACAGAGCGCATGCCAGATCCGAGGGAGACTGGAGATACCATTTAGTTCACGCTCCCCGTCAGCAGGTTAGGGGGCTGAGGCTCAGACAGGGCTGTCATTTATCCAGAATCACACAGAATAGATGGTAGAGAGGAAAGAGATCCCTGGCCTCCTGTTTTGAGCTCCTTCCTCCCTGGCCTTCCAGCCCACAGTCCTGGATGCATCTCAAACTGAGGAAATTCAACTGTGATTCCTGTCTCTGCAGTGTGATGGCTTCATGCTCCTCAGGAGATCAGGGGCCACGTCTCCTCCTCTCATCTCTGCTCCCAGCAAAAACAGCCACACACCTAGTGCAGGCAGGGGAGTCAGTCAAAATCAGCCCAAATCTGTTGAATGAATAAATGACCTCCACCAGGTGGTGAATAAGATTAGGATTCTAATCCATATCATTCTACCTGACCATGAAAAATGTTTGGTCCGGGGAGGGTTGACCCTCAGTGAAAATCCTGAAGCAGCCTGATGGCAGGAACTGCAGCTCCGTTTTCCAGGGCCAGAACCCTTAGGTGGGTCGAAGACGAGGCAGCAACCTGTCATAAGGGTATTAGGTGTTGTTGATTCCTCAGGAATGGCTCTGCACAGCCAGGGATTTCTGATTAGATCTGCGAGGAGGGAGGAAGGGATCCAGGACTGACTGAGGGGGTGATCACCACGTGGATCTCAGGTCCTGAGTGGGCCCCCAGGCACCCCGACATACAGTGCCCAGATCCACATAGCTCTGCACAGCGGGGTTAGGGTGGTCCTCAGGGGTGAGGGGCTCTTATGGACTGAATTGGGTTTCTCAGAATTTCACATGTGAAAGCCTTAACCCCCAATGTGACAGTATTTGGAAATAGGTCCTTTAAGGAGGGAATTAAGGTTAAATGAGGTCATAAAGGTGGGGCCCTAATCTGATAGGACTAGAGTCCTTATAAGAAAAGATAGAGACATCACACGTGCACCCAGGGAGAGCCCATGTGAGGACCCAGTGAGAAGACATCGTAAGCAAGCCGAGGAGAGACGGCTCGCAAGAAACCAGCCCCGCTGGTACCTGACGTTGTGCTTTCAGCCTCCTGAATTGTGATACACTTCTGTCATTCCGGCCCCCCAGGCTGTGACATTTTGTGTGGCAGCCCCAGCAGAATAATACAGGGGCTGATAGTCTCCAACAGGGAAAGTACAGGAACCGTGAAGGCACCGTGCAAAACTGCGGGCTCAGGTTCTTGCTGGCAGCTCCATGTGGGCAAGTGGTCTCTCTTTGTGAGTCTCAGCAGAGTGGAGCAGCCATGGGCTCTTCAAGCACTGAAATTCTGTGTTTTATTCTTTTCTGAGGTCCTAAAAACAAGATGTGTCCCTGCTATTAGCTGGGGTCTTCCAGGAAAATGGGAAAGGATCAAATGACATCTGATGGCCACTGTAGTCATGAGACTCTAACTATAGAAATAACACATGTGGGGCTTTATCAATGAAAATGTTACACAGGGACTTTTAAGTGCATGATTAGAAATCTTTCAATTCCATATAAAAGGAGCAACAGCAGGCTAATTATAAATGAGGATTTATATATGTTTCAGATTATGTATTCTAGATACTGTTCAGCGAAGCCAAATCAGGTGGCTATTAAACACACATGGTGTTCAGCAGAAGTTATCTAGGTATTGACACTGTAGAAGGAGATGCGTCTAGTACATGCAACAGCTGCAAAGCATCAGACAGATTCTCTCACGTCCCCCTCCTGCCCACCATTAGTGAGGTTAATTTGCAGGGCTCCTCCCAATGTCCCTTTGACTCCCATTCAGGCAGTATCAACACTCTAGCTCTGGACTCTGGGCACAGCTTCCACCCTCAGCTTCTCTGCTGCATTCTCTTCCAGATCCCATTTAAGATCAAACACCCCATCTTGTCCAAGCAATTACTGAGCACTCAGCTCCGTGCTTCGCTGAACCGTGAGATAGTGACTGAAATGACCTCTGAGGTTCCTCTCAACGTGCGAGGCAGGAGAGGCTGCAGGGATGTGCAGCCTCAGAGAACTCAGGTAGTGCTCCCTCCAGGAATCCTCCTTGATTATGCAAACAACAGAAGTATTCACTATGCCCCGTTAACTCCCTTTCCTCCTGCACACAAAGGTAGACTGTATTTTCCTACCTTCCCTTCATGGAAATGCAGTCCATCTGACAACAGAATGTGGGTAGGAGTGATGTATGTCACTTTCAAATTTGGCTCCTAACTCCATTTTTTCCTTGTCTGCCAGTAGGAGAAGGAGCAACCAGCATAAAATGCAGAGGTCCCTGGAGATGGTGGGATCTGCTCTATCTGAGAAGCCTGGATCCCCTAATGACTCTGTGGAGCAGGGTCTGCCCACATTAGATTGTGACAAGAGTGAGAAATAGGCCTTATTGTGCTAAGCCACTGAGAGTTGCAAGTTGTTTGTTACAGCAATTAGCCTGTCCAGACCAATACACTGACTGGCTCTCAAGCTGAAAATAATAGTCATTTGATCTCTAATTGAACACACCCTCAGAGTGGGAGCTCATGAACATGTGTAGACAATTTTCTAATTTGGTAGCACTATAAATGCAAACCATGGCCTGCCTGACTCCAGAGAGCTTGCTCCTGATCCATTTCTTCTTTAACACTCTCTGGGCTACAGTGGTTATCACCAGGTGCTGTGGGAGTGTGTAAGGGAAAACCTAACTCATAATATTCCTGAGCTGGAGAAAAATTTTCAAATTGCGCATATGGGCATTTTTGATGTGTACTGTGAATGCATTTCTACTTATTTCACCAGCATGTTCCCATCTCATCCCCCCAAGTATTTCCTCCCAAAAGAAACTGAAGCAGCTTTTGAATTGGATCTGGGACCATCTCTTGGGATAACACTGAAGCAGCAAGCTCAGAGAGCAGGCTTTGGAGAACGGCCTCTGTGACACTTTCCAAAGCCTGCTTGGCTGCATGGAGCTCAGCTGAGATCTAGAGGTCTGATGTGGGGACAGGCTAGGTCTGCAACCCACAGGCTCAGGGTGGCAGAGAGACCGGCAGAGCCTGGGGCTGGGGGCCCAGGACTCCTGAGTTGCACTTCTCCTATTTCATTGGGAGGTCCACAAATAGAGAAATTCACAGCATTTTCAATTATTCCCTTGCTCAGCTGCCTCCCTGGCCTGGGCCTTGGCAGCACTCGCCTCAGTATAAATCACACTGCATCAGCTTAACTGCCAGGCTTCGGGGATCACTTTGGAATACCAGGATGTTAAAGCATCGGGGTTTGTTCCAAGCAGTGAGCTGCCTCCTGGATTTTGGGAATCTCTCTTTTAAATCCAGAGAGCACTAATGAGCTAGTATAGGGCTCTGGACCCCCTTGACTCATTCCCTCACTCCTGAGGCTGCTCTGAGTGTTGGAATCAGCCACATTTGCACTATGCTGTGGCCAGCCAAGTGCCTGACAGAGCCACAAGCTTTCCGTTCAACTGGTTCCACCTGGAGGCATTCAAAATGCAATTTCTTCTTCTTTTTTTTTTTTTTCTAAATTTCTGAGTACACCTAAAAGTGCTTTGCACATGCAGACTCTGGGTAAATGTTTGTGGTTATTTTGATGGCGATTGCACTGGTGTCCTTTATGACAGGGTTGGCCCAGAAGCTATCCTTTAGTTCTATTTCCAAGCAAAAATTATGCTGGGATGCTGAGGAGATGGTCCTTGAAGGGAAGGCTGATAAGGAAAGACACATTCTGACAGGCACTTAAGTATCATTTAGCCTTTTAGCCGGGCGTGTCTCTCAGTGCCCCTAACTTACATTTACTCACTTGAAAAAGCCTCATACGACACTTACTAAGTATCAGGGGCTGTTCTGAGTGGTTTAAAAATGTTTACCAATTCACTATGCTGCACCATTTTTATGCCCACTTTATAATAAGAAACCTAGGACAGCAGAGAGGTTAGGGAACTAGTCACAGAGCTAGCAAGTGGTGGCACCAGGATTTGAAGCTGCAAAGTCTGGCTCCAGGGACCACACAGTTCATCGCGATGCCATTCTCTCCTCCACAGTTATTCCTGCCTCTGTAACTTGGCTCAGGTTGTTGATCTTATCTAGAATGTCTGTTCTTCTCTTCACGCTTCTAAATTCTAGCTCGTCTTTCAAGACTAATTTACAAACTAGCTCACACAGGAAGCCTTCCTGAACATTCTGCACCATGCTGCCGTTGACTGGCTCTGAAGTCTAATGGCAGAGTGGTTCAAAGCACGGCATTTGGAGTTAAACTGTATAAGCCGAGTTCACCCCCACCGTAGCTTTATGATCTTGGATAAGTTACTTAACTGTCATGAGCTAAATGTTCTTTTCTATAAAATGGAGATAAATACTACACCACCTCACAGGGCTGTTGAGAGGATTAATCAAATTGCCATATCTAAAATACTTAAAACAGTACTTGATTTAGGCTGTGTCCTATATATACATTTCATTATTATTATCGTTACTGCTATTATTATTGGCATTATTTCAAATTCTCTTCTCCTATTGCTGTTGTGTCCCAGTTCTGCTTTCCTTGTCTGATCCTTTTCTCCTACAAGATTGCAGGATTATCTGCTCCTCTTGAAGACAAAGATTGGTTGCATATATTTTTTCCTTCCCTGGCACTTAGATTAGTGTACTGCAGATAGTAAGCATTCATTTAATAGCAATAATTAATTAATGAGTTGAAGGTACCTAATATTATATCCCCAGCCATAAGGATTCAAAAATCTCTTTCTCTCCCACTGGCTTGCATGTAAATAAAAGTCACAGGTCTCATAGGTCTCCATCAATTTTGGAATGGTCCATCAATTTCAGGAGAAATTGAATCTGTCATAGTTTAAAGAAAACCCACTTCTGAATAAATTAACAGATCCATTCATTAACTGGGGTGGTCCTGTTAAAATAGGGCACAAATTTCTTGGGATCTGAATATTAATAGTCTGTCGAGAAGCATCGGCCTCCAAGAATTTGTGCCTCCTGATGTCATCTGCTTAAGCTGTGTTTTCTAGTCTTGTCTTTAGAGAGGCAGCTGCTTATTTATGATGGAGATTCTGCAGATACACCATGCCAGGTAATCGAGAAACCATTTGAAGACTGATGTCTTATTATCACATGAGGGACCCAGCAAAGAACCACTTACAAACCCTTCTCTATTATTTGACTATTTAGAGCCTTAGGTTCATTGACTCCAGAATATTTTTAAAGAATCATCCCATTTAAGGAAGTCAATAAGGCTCCATGACTTGCAAGGAGTCAGGAAGCTACTGAAAGGCTCGAGGTCTGCAGTGGACTGGCTCTCTGCATGAGAGATGCGTGCTGCTCCCACTGAAAATAGGGACAAGAGTTTAACACCATGATGCCTGGCTTAGCACAAGTGGGTGTGCTCAACGTAAAGGGGCCGGGCTTCCTGCAGTCTTCCTCTGGGCAACCTCTCATCATTTGTTGTTTTTGGAAGCCAGCCTTTGGAAAGGAGACAGGTGAAGAGTTATGGACAGCAGAACCCACTTTTCTTATAACAGAAAGAAGAGACCACAATGTGTTCATAAATGCGTTCTGATTTCCCAAGGCCCTCTTCCTGGAGCATGAGCATCCTCTCCCATCCCTGAGGTCATCAGCAGGGCTCCAAATAGCCATGATACGGAAAACAAAGCACCAGGAAGCTGATGTGATTCCAGTGGTTCTATTCCACTACCTTCCATTCCTCACTTCTCAAAATAGTTCCTGTCTGCTTTCATATAGAACCCTGTATAGCTTTGGGATATTTTTTCTTCCTGTTCAGGGACAGGATTGGGATGAGTTAACATGACATCTCATACATTCCTGCCTGCCCTGAATGAACTATACTTTGAATGTCATCCCACAGATTGCTTAGCTTTTCTTTGGCCTTCGGGCTTGGGAGGTATGGAGGAAAGGAGATGCCTGGCTACGTTCAGGGAAAGGGAAGTCGTGAGCGTTAACCTTTCCTGGAGGTGGTTTTGGTAGCAAAGCAATAACCACCCCATGGTGGTTATTGTGCTGGGGTTGTTGTGTGTGTAGCTTGTGAGTGGTTTCCACAACCCTTCTAAAATAGCATTCTCCGTAACTGTTTTAAGGCATGCATAGTATTGTAAACAATTGTTAGGAACATCCATTTCATTGTTATATCTCCATAACATTACACCATTCTTCATACATTTTATTTCATTCAATATTTTGTGCACAGTGTAAATCACCACCACTAATCATCTCTCAATTTGTATCCCTTATCTCTACATCCACCACCAGAACTCTGGTCCAGTTCTCACTATCTCAATACTCAGACGATGGTGATTTAACTGGACATTTTGCCTCTCTGCTCTCTGCACACCAGTTAATTCCATGCTCCCTGACAGATTAACCTTCTTAAGTCACTGCCTTGCTCAAAAAAATTCAAGGACCTCCCATTGTCTACTGAAAGTTAAGCTTAGCCTGGCTTTTAAGGCCCTTTAGAATCTGGCTCTAATCTTTTTTCTGGGAGTTCCTGATTTATACTTTATAATTCTCATCATTCCTAAATTTATACTACACTTGCGGCTCTTTGCATTACCACATAACATGTTCTCTTCCTGGAATGCCCAACACCCTCTTCCCTGCCTCATCTGTCAAGTCATTTAATTCACTTGGCAAAGAAAGAGCGCCTCCTCCTCTTCCAGCTTCTGCTCTCTTCAAGAACCTGGCTTGTTTCAACCATTTCACATCTACTACCCACTGTCTTGTTTTCAGAAATGTGAGTGCCTTCTGCCTACATTACTGGACCATTAGCTTGATGCCTTGTGAAGTGTGACCTCAGCTCTTCTACTCCCACCCATATCCTCTCCCTCCCACATCAGTACTTACCCACAAGGGGCCAGGATTATATTAAGTGCTTCATAAATATTTTAAAAATAAATAATCTCAATTCCACCTTTGGGAACCAGATGACTGGGGTACAATCCTATGCAAAAGGAAAATAACGTGTGTTTTATTGTCAGTATTATTGTGAGGGACACACCTGAAGGCACCAATTCCTAGTGGAATCTTTCTTTGCCTGTGGTGACCTTGAGTGGAAGGAAGACCCACCTTGGAGTGTCAGGGCGATAATTGTCTTGCTCTCCCTCGTCTTTGCATACGCTATTTCCTCTACTAGGAATTCCCTTCCTTTCCTTTTCCCTTGATATGCTCTTTCCCAGCCTTTGATATTAACACCAAATATTATCATCCTAGTGAATCTTTGTCAGACCTCGCCTCTCCATTGTCACTCCATGTTGTTTAAAACAAAAAACATAAACGTAAAGGTTAACACAATTTCCCAGTACATGTGTGACCTGATTGTTTTGGCAATAGAAATCTTATCATCTTGTGGACCCATGGCCTGTCTCTTGAACTGGCCCTTCATGCTGCTTTTTCATTATCATGGAGACGTGTAGGCTCTGAGCATCTCTCGCTGGCTCTTCCTTTACAGAATGTGCTGGCATTCTGGCTTTCTCCATTCCTACTTGTGAGAACTGCATTGCCAAGGTGAAAAGGTGGGCTTATCTTTTAGTCACCCAGGATAATGTATGGCCTTAAGACATTTCAGCCACCACCTTGTGTCCCCTACAACTGACACACGTGTATAGCCTTTGCTCCTCTAACAGATCTTTTTTGTTGTTTTCCTCCCCAGATACTAGATACTGTATCAGTTCCTCAAGGGCAAGGGTACTGTGATTTATACGTCTGTTCTCATTGCTGATCCTGGCACCTCGCACAGAAGTGGGACTCAGTATCTATTAGCTTGTTGAATGAATGAACTAAATGAACACCAGCCAGACACTTTTCTAATCATCATCTCTCATCTTGACTCGTGTGCTCATTCTTAGGTGCATGTGTATGCATATGCATGATTAAAGAGAACTAAGTAGGTCAAGGGAGGGAAAACAATGAACAAATCTATAAATTATATTTTGATTTAAGCTTCTCACTCTTTACATAGCAAGGTTCTCTGTTCTTCTGTGAAACTTTTAGGCATCTGTGGGGAAACATGGAGGCCTGGTGATAGTATATCCAAGAAACTCTTCCTAAATCCAGGTCTCATGCTGCTTTCTTCCTTGAAGCGGGATCTATCAACTCAGTCTACCTTTATTTCCTTTTTACTGTCCCTAATATATCTCTAGGGATTCTTCAATGTAGGAGGCACTGTCTCTCCCAGACCCTTTGATTCTTTGGGGAAGTAACATGAGGAAACAAATAATAAATATGGGGACATCACAAAGGCTTAAAAATTTCAGCCATGCACGATGATTCTATTCTTTGCCTTTCTAATATGTAACTGGCTGGGAGAGGCAGTGTAGCCAAATGGTTACTTTGAATCCCGACTCACCGCTCTGCTAACTGAGGAGGGACTTTGATGGCCTATGTAACTTTTATGCTCTTGGTTATACCGTATGCAAAAAGGGGACACTGACCTGCTTCTCAGGGTGGTTTTAAGCATCCCAGGGGATGACTGACACTTGTGCTCTTAGCCCAGAGCCTGTGACATCATTACAGCTCAGACCATTGTAGTTAATGTCACTGTAGCTGCTCTTGCTGGAGTTATTGGCAGCCATGGAGGGTACTGGACGCCCAGGAGTGGTACTTCCTGAAATCCTGCTTCCTCCTTAGCCCTGTTTCTGAACCTAAGGCAAGAACAATCTTCCTGGAGCTTCATTTGGTTTCTCAGCAAGCCTTAATAAGCCAAGTCCAGAAAACTCAAGCCAAGTTGAGGAGAGGCAGAGGGCAAAACCAGTCTAATGCAAGAGTAAATGTAAGTTGGTTTTCTTGAGGCCTCTAGAAGGATGTCAGATACTCAGTTTAAGTCTAATGAACCAAGGTGAACAGCAAATACAATTTCTTTGTTTGACTGGAAATTCTTTGGGTAGGATCAAAATTGACTGATGCACGTTGCTTATCAGCGTTGGTGCTGGGGTTCTAGGAGGCTGACTCCTGACTCCTGTGGCACTCTTCAATGGTACAACAGTAGCCCAGACCTCCCCAGATGTTAAAGACAAAATGATAAACTCTTTTTGAATGAGGAAATAAATGAGTGAGTGAGTGAATGAATGCATACATGAATATAAGAAAGATAAGGCCCCTCTGGCAGCCCAAACTGTCTAAATACAGTAATCCTAAATCCAACCCTACAGTATTTCCCTGGAAGGACAATATATATGTAAATAGAGCCATCACGTTTAGAATGTCAGGCCTCAGAGGGTTCCTCTGGAGCTTACAAAGGCCACTTCACATTTCTCCATGAAATTCCAAAACTTGACAGCTTTCTTACACAGTGATGGTGAGGAATAAAATCTTCAAAAATTATGCTGTTTGAAAAGTAAACTACTTACTAGTTTACCTTTCAGAGGAAAAATTCTGAATTTAGACACTTGGCAGTTATCAAAATGTAACCCTATGATGCAACAGTGATTTAAAATGGAAATAGACCTTTAGGCATGCAGATAAGGGACCAGCCATCCCCACCCAAGACTAGTTCTGTGGAATCTTAGCCCTCACAGGGACGAGATTGAGACCCCCGTACTCACCCTGTCACAGTCTAGACTAGATCTTAGATACCTTAGTTTGTGGGCTATAGCTCCACCTCCACCCCCTCACTCCCACGGACAGAAAGGAAGCACTATAAATGAAAGCCTTAAGACGCGTTTTCATGAAGAGAGTTCACTAAAGGAAGTCTAGATTAATAACTGAGCCCGATATTCTTGAAAAAGTACCCTGTGACCTCCAGGAGTAAAAGTTTGTGTGTGAACGGCACTGTGCTTTGTGCTTACTGTGTGTCCTCATTCTGAGTATTAACTGCATCTAGGTCTTGAGACGTGCACATCTGTCCATATGAACGCACTCACACTCTACAGCCGTCTGCCTTAAAAGTATATCCAGTTCAATAAACTTCACACATTGCTGCTTAATTTCATAAGACGGAGACGACCAGGCAAGACTCCGTGGTGTGCAGTGGTCAACACATCCTCACAGGCCTATTAGCCCCTCCCTAGCTGTGGGCATCTGTTGCCCCAGGGGCTGGCAGTGTGGATTGGGGTTGGTGCCAGTGCCTGCGGAGTCAGTGCTGTTCAATTTCCCTGATATGAGCTGGCAGACGTTGCCTGGGGTGGGGGTAGGAATAGATGACCTCTAAGTTTCCTTTAATCTTAAGACCCTGTGACAGACTTAGAAGACATGGCACCGATATTCTGCAATATTGAACTATCACTCCCAGCTATAATTCTAAAGCCTTTCTTACGGATCTCTCCCCCTTCTTTTAGAAGACTTGTCCAAAATGTGTAACATATAGGTAGAAATGTGAACCATTGATTCTGTTCTTTGTTTTAATTGCACTATAGTATTAATATAATTATGTGAAAGTACGTGACCAAATATGAAATTACTCATACACATAAAGTCATAAACATTTCCTAACTGTAGGCAAAATACTCAGAAGCTCTGGGCAGGAGTAAGCCAAGCTTAATTTTTAGAGCAATATCGAAGCCAATGAAGCAAACCAAGGAAGCTGTCTATGGATGTAAAATTTTGGGCACAATTCAGTTTAATTCAATTCAATTCAACAAATGTATATTGAGGATCTCCGAAGTGTCAGGCACTGTGCCGGGTGTCTGTTCTGTATGAAGGGGGCTTATTTGTTTTTAGGGGTTGGTACCACACAGATGGTTTTTATAGAGATGGTAAGAGATGGATTAGAGCAAGAGAACAAATAAGCAGTTTTTCATTTAATCATCATAATTCTAAAAACAACTAAAAAGCTACATTTACTGAGGGCTGATCATATGCCAGGGTTTATCCCACACCAGGCATTATATATGCATATGATGGTTTGTGTATGTAATTCCTAATCCTTACATCAACTCAGCAAAGGTAGTTATTCTTACTTCCTATTTTATATAGAAGAAAACCAAGTCAGAGAGAGGTGAAATCAGTTGACCAAGGTCACCCAGCTATCAAGTGCTGAGCCAGATTTTGAAAACATAATTGCGTGATTTTAAAGCCAGCAGGTCTATATTACACCTACACTCGTCTACATTTCACCACCTTCTGTAATGGGCATTAATACTTGGCAGAAGGCATGAAGGAAGCGCTCACTTGGCCTATGGCTCCTGGTGAGAGTGGCTCAGCCTGTGCTCAGCCCCTCCTCCCAGACCCTCCTGCACTGCCTAAGCCAGCCACCTCTCCTTGTTGTTCTTCTAAATGGGCCAGTTGGATGATTCAGGTAAGAAGTGGAGAGACAGGTTTTACAGCTGGCTTTGACCTTTGTTAGATGCTCCAAGTAGTTAATTTAGGTCAACTATTTTCTAGCCACCTTCATAAAGTCTTTCTTTCTTCTGTTCAAGTCAATTTGACTACAAATGCAACCTCCCTGACCTCGAATCTATCAGCAGCTCTGAATGGGGCCCATCTACCCTGGGGCCTGGTTCCTGGTCAGAGGGCAAAACTTGCCTGGAAGTGAGACTTTGAAAAGGTGCTTGCCTTGCTTCCCTGAAATCAGTCACATGCTCTCAGCCCTCCAGTCCTTTTCCTTCTGTTGGAGCCACCCAAGGGGAAGCTCATATGAAAACAGCAGGTTACTCCCCATCAGCAGAGATACATCTTTGCCCCCTGTGATGGGCTCGGCTGGTCTGGCAGCCACAGGCAAGCTGTGTTTTATTCGTGAACATCCTTCTTGTTTCAGCAGATAATGGACTCTAGTTAGGAGACAACACAGTAAACACAGCATAAACATTGGGATGTACAGCTGGAATGAGTCTGCATATCAATAAGAGCGCTGGGAGCCAGGGAGGTAATAAGTCAGGAATGCAATGGAGAAAGGTTATTAAAAGAGGAGCTTGTAAAAATCTGCAACTAGGCTGAAGGCTTGGAGCATTTCTTGATTACAGGAGGACGAAAGGCAGCAGCCTGTTTCGTCTGTGCTCTAACTAGCTGGGTTACTAGACACCTCACTTAAAATCCTGCTGCTACTCACCTTGTTCAGTCATCAAGTTGAGATTTCATATACTTTAAAAAAAAGTTCTAGGGGGGCTGGCCCCGTGGCCAAGTGGTTAAGTTCGCGCACTCCGCTGCAGGCAGCCCAGTGTTTGGCTGGTTCGAATCCTGGGCGCGGACATGGCGCTGCTCATCAAGCCACACTGAGGCGGCGTCTCGCATGCCACCACTAGAAGGACCCACAACGAAGAATATACAACTATGTACCAGGGGGCTTTGGGGAGAAAAAGGAAAAAAAAATAAAATCTTTAAAAAAAAAAAAAAAGTTCTAGGACTGTTGTGAAGATGTGTGCATGAAAGCATTATGAAAAACACTGATATTGCTGCACAAATGGAAGGTTATATGATTCTCAATTTTGGAAAGTGGCTGAAATTACTCTTTTACACATTCGAGCCCTCTTATTGGTTGAATATCAAGCAAAGCTATCTTTCGTAAAAGAAATCTCTCAGGGACATACCAGGCATAAAAAGAACTAAAAATATTTCTTGCTGTGTTATAGTTAAAACAGAAAGATCCTTTTTATTAGCTTTATATTAATCAGGATATGGTAGACTATGCTGCAATAACAAATAAATCCTGAAATCCCACTGGCTTAACAACAATAACAGAAAGGAGCGTGTTCATATCTTTCTGAGACAACACCCAGTGTGTCTTGGGCATTTCTCTTGTTTCTTTCTTGCAAAAAGTGAGTTCTGAGTCCTAGGCTCCTCCCACTATGACAACTTGCGGTGCCACAGAAGAGGAAGAAAGGGCTGGATCCCATGAGGAAATGTTTTTAATACTCAGGCAAAGAAGTGTTTTATCACTTCTACTCCTATTCCAATGTTCAGAACCCAGTTATGGGGCTTCAACCCAATTGCAAGGAAGGCTGTGACATGTAGAGGAGCCGGTGGACGTCTTGGTGAGCTCTGTGTCTGCCTTACCTTTCTTAAAGTTAGTATCCGGCTAATGAATATATAGAAGAGCCTTGTAATCATAGAAGAGACTACACTACTTTGATGTTGCTTCAATGACTGGTAAGTGTCTGCGGCCAGGATTACGAACCTGCATATTTTGGGGTAAGATTAAGATTCCCAAAAGGACTTACTTACCAACCAGCTGTAGACCTGCTATGTGGGTCTATTGTGATTTTAATTCTGGAAACTGCTGTATCTGCTCTCTGGTTTACTCAGGGTAACACTTAAGGAATTTAACCATATTTCCAGGCTAATTGCTGCCATGCCATCTTAGTAGCTATGATATAATTGGGATAGTATTACCTTCTTGCCTTCTAATGCTGAGGCTAATAGCTTTGGTCAGGCATTTTACTATTGATTAAAACACTTTATTAAAAGCCTTAAATCATTGTGTGAAAAGAAAAATTTGTTCAATGCAACTATATATATCTTATATCCTAACATCTGGCATTTTCATACTCTGAATTCATCATAAATTGCTGACATTAGTTACTACCTTCGACCTTTCTCAATTTTAAAGTGGTTCAGTGGTATCTTTTAGAGTTGCAGAAGATACCTCGGCATTACGATTTTTGAGATTTAAATTAATTAAACAAGCAGGCCATTAAACTGATGTGGCTCTAATGCCACGGCAGCTTATTAAGCAAACCAAAATCTAAGCCTGCAAATGCCTGAAGGTTACAAAATTGAAACCTAAAGATAACCAATCACAGCCAAGTGGGCTTTATGCTATAGCCAATCAATAATTCCCTTACTTTGCTTCTGCCTTTTCTCCACTAAGTCGGAGCTCCTGTCGGTAGAGCGCCCCTAATCACTTCCGGTTTGGCATTCCCCGATTCAAATCTATTTTTGCTCAAATGAACTCTTAAAATTTTTAATATGCCTCGGTTTATCTTTCAACGTTATTTTTTATGACTTTGAGGCCTACATTTGAACAGAAAAGACAGCTATAGAAAGCAATTGTTATCTTAAAATAGCACTCCGCATTTAAGTTAATTTTAAATACTTTTTCCAGATGGACAGCCAACTGTTTTCATCAGTGTTTGGAACTTCCCAGCAGTAAAATGCTGGTGTGTAAAGGTTACCCTTTCATTTTGTCTTCAACAATGCAGTCTGTTCTTAGATGAAGTCCATCCTCCCTGTTTGTAAGCTCGACGATTTGAATTCACCAATCCTAAACTCCATCTGTTTGTTGCCTGAAAACAGTTGAACAGATTTCAATAAACTTAGAAACTGTAAATAAATTGTTGAATAAGCCTGAATGATGGGTAGGATTTAAACATTGAGGATGGTCAGCCACTATATTTATTTAAGACTTATAGATGTGGATTTGCTCATGTCTCATCATCCACAGGTCAGATGAGAATTCCTCTTTCTCATACTCCAAGGGGTGACATCATTTCCTTCCAAGCCTTGCAGAAGAAAGTGAATCCAGACTAAATTTAAACTCCTGGATCTTTCCCCTCTGATTTCCATAGGCCTTTGAAATCCATCATTGGTACATTCTTTTTGCATTTCCATCAGTTTTCTTTCAGAAGAAACAAATAATAAACAAAGGAAAAAAATGATAACAATACATAAAACATTCGCGTATGATTTTGTTCTTTAAGAATTTGAATATATCCTCACAGCAGAAGTTGTAGTGCTTTAAAGGCATTGTTCAAACCCCAGGAATTCTGGGGAATACATATTGATGTAAAATAAAAGGAATAGATGACAAAATCTCACGAAAGAAGAGCTGCTTTTTTCCCCCTAACTGCTATTTACTGCCAGTATATTTCAAGCATTGCTAAGCATTTTCCATATGGCATTCCATTAATATTTGCAAAGAATTTGTGAGTTATTCTTTCTGTCCTCATTTAGCAGATGAGAAGAGCAGGTCTGGAAAAGGCTAAGTACCATGCCCAAATCACAAGGATGTAGGTAGAGGAGCTGGGATTCAAAGGCAGGGGCTCTCCCCATCTTCTCCTTTTGATTCCTTCTGTTTGTTTGGATTGAAGAGGTTGGGTGGTGCCCATGAAAGAAGATGTGTCTTTCTTCAGGTTCCTTGTTGCTTCCAGAAAGTCTGTGTTGATTAGGTAAAAGAGGATGCTCAAGCTTTTGTTTCATAGATGTCCTTTGATCCTCCAATCCAGATAACTCTTTCAAAGGGACAGCAAGGGCACATGTGCTGACTTTCTTCTGTACTCACATTACTCAGAGATGGATACAGGCATCTGAAGAAGATTAGAGCCCTTTCTTCTGTGTTTATACCACGAAACAGGGATTCAAAATACATTTCAGGTGCTGTTTGTTTTCATATTGCCAAATCTTGTGTACCTTTCACCGATTCCCTTTTTAAAAATTAAATAAACTTTACTGAGATATAATTTACATACATTTAAATGAACCCATTATAAAGGTACAATTCAATGAGTTTGGGTAAATAGGTGCACTCGTGTAACCACAGCACAATAAAGATAGAAATTTCTATCACTCCAGAAAGTTCCTTTCTACCTGTTCGTTGTCCATCCCTATGACCATATATTGGGCTCAGACAAGGCTTGATCTTCTTTATGTGACTATAAATTAGGTTTGCATATTGTAGAAGTTCATATAAATGGAATCATACAATATATACTCTGTGCTTTTTTTTTCTTTTCAGAATAATGTTTTTGAGACGCATTCTTTTTAAAGCATGTATCAATAGGTAGTTCTTTTTATAGTAGAGTAGTATTTATTGTATAGATAGAACACAACTTGTCCATTCACCTGTTGATGGATATTGGGGTGGACTTCCGTTTGGGGCTACTATGAATAAAGTTACTACGAATATTTTTTGTGTGTGTGAGGAAGATTGGCACTGAGCTAATATCTGTTTCCAATCTTCCCCTTTTTGCTTGAGGAAGATTGTCCCTGAGCTAACATCTGTGCCACCCTTCTTCCACCTTGCATGTAGGATGCTGCTACATCATGGCCTAATGAGTGATATGTTGGTCGGAGCCTGGGATCTGAACCTGTGAACCCCAGGCTACTGAAGTAGAGCGTGTGGACTTAACCACTGCCCCACTTGGCCCCATGAACATTTTTGAATACATCTTTTTGTGAACATATGTTTTCATTTATCTTTGGTAAATATCTAGGAGTAGGATTGCTGGTTAATATGGCAAAGATATGTTTAACTTTATAGGAAACTAATCAACTGTTTGCCAAGGTGGTGTACTCCTACCAGCAATATTTGGGAGTTCCAGGTGCTCCAGATCTTGACCAACACTTGGTATTACCAGTCTCTTAAGATTTTGGCCATTCTAGTGTGTGCAATAGATTTTATTTGTGTTTACTGATGACTAATTGTTTGGGGCATATTTTCAGATGCTTATACAACTGCCTTTTTTTTGATGTTTTTAAAATATTTTGTCCATTTAAAAAATTGGATTGTGTCTTCATATTATTGAGTTGTAAGAGTATGGTATGTATTCTGGACACAAATCATTTGTCAGATATATGTATTGCAAATATATTATCATAGGGTATCATTTCATTCGTGTATTTTGAAGAACAAATTTTAAACATTTTGATGAAGTCTAGTTTATCAATGTCTTCTTTTATGGTTTGTGTTTATTTCTGTTGTATTTAAGAAATTTTTGCCTATCCAAAGGTCACAAAGATTTTTTCCTATGCTTTCTTCTAAAGTTTTAGAATTTTAAATTTTCATATTTAAGCCCACAATCATTTCATCTTAATTTTTATGTATGGTATGAGGTAATGGCCAGGAATTATTTCCATATGGATACCCAGTTTTCCAGCGCTTTTTATTGAAAAGACTATCTTTTCCCGATTGAATTACCTTGGTCCCTAAAAATCAGGTGATCACTTGATCATATGTGCATAGGTCAATTTTCAGGCTCTATTTGTTTATCCTGTGTCTTACTTCGACTTTGTAGTATGTCTTGAAACCAAGTTGTGTAATTCCTCTATCTTGTTTTCTTCTTTTCAAAGTTGTTTTAGCTATTCTATATTTTTTGCATTTCCATATACATTTTGGAATCAAGCCACTTTCTTAAAAAAATCCTGCTGAGAATTTTACTGAGATTGAGTTGAATCTATAGATCAATTTAGCGAGAGTTACAAACTTCAGTCTCTTAGTCCATGAACATGTAATGTCTATCTATTTATTTTAGTCTTCTTTAATCTTTTTCAGCAAAGCTTTACAGTTCTAAGTGAACAAAACTTGTACATATTTTGTTAAATTCATTCCTAAGTATTGAGTTTTTGATGCTATTCAAATGGTAATTTTAAATTTCATTTTTCAGTTGTTTCTTTTAGTATTCAATTAATTTTTATATCTTGCTTCCTATAACTCTATTCAATTCATTATTAGTTCTAAAAGTTTTTCTCTAGATTTATTAGAATTTTCACTGTGTGTGATTATTCCCCCCTTGAATAAAAACACTTTTATTCTTTCTTTCCCAATCTGTATGCCTGTTTTTCTTTTTCCAGCTTTTTTTTAGCTAGCTGAGACCTTTAGTACAATGCAGAATAGTCGTGGTGAGAGCAAACATCCTTGCCTTGTTTTCATCCTTCATGAGGAAGAGTTTAGTTTTAGCCATTAAATGTTATCTTAGCTATAGGCTTTCCATAGATACTCTTTACAAAGATAAAAGAAGAGAATAGATGTTGTATTTTGTCAAATGATTTTGCTACATCAATTAATAGAATCATATGGTTTTTCCCTTTATTTTCTTAGTATGGTAAACTATATCGATTGATTTGGGAATGTTATACCAATAGTCCAATGCTAGAATAAGCCCCACTTTGTCATGATGTATTATTCTTTTATATATTTCTGTATTTGATGTGCTAATATTTTGTTAAGGAATTTTGCTTCTATAATCATGAAGGTCTTCAGTTTCCTTTTCTGATAATATCTTTGTCTAGTTTTGGTATCAGGATAATACCAACCTCATAAAATGAACTGTAACATGTTCTTACATCCTCTGTTTAGAAAGGGTCCTGGTATAGGAATGGTAATATTTCTTTCCTAAATATTTGATAGACTTCACCAGTGAAGGCATCTATACTTGGAGTTTTCTTTATTAGAAGATATTTAATTAAAAGTCCAATTGTTTTAATAGACCTATTGCTATTCATATTTTCAATTTTTTCTTGTGCTATTTTGGTAATTTGTGTTTTTTAAAAAATTTGCCCATTTCATTTCAGTTGTCAAATTTATAGACATATGGTTGTTCTTAGTATTCTCTTATTATTTTTAAAATATCTATACGATTCCTCAAATTCCAGAGGAGTGTAGTCTAAGTTTGTTTCTCACTCAGGTAAAATTTGCTGGAGGTCACATGAACCCTCAGACGTTCCCAAGCATGTGTTGAATGAGTGATCTAGACTCTTAGGTCTTGTGGTTCTGCAATCTCCGTGCATGGCTTCCACACTCATTGCTAAAGGAAGAGAGGGCTAGAATGTCTGGCAGCATTTTTCCTTACCTCAGCTTGGAAGTGAAACATGTCATTTCCACTGACAGCCTTTGACCAGGACTAGTCTTGGCTGTGTCCAGGTACAAGAGATCTAGGGGACGTAGCTTCCAGCGTGCCCAGTAAGGAGAGAACTTGATATTGATAAGCACTAACGATGTCTGCCACGCTGTGCATCTGTCGCCTGATACTCTGTTTCTCTACACTACTGAATAGGCACTTCAGACCACATTACGTCTGTAATCCCTCCAGCTGTTCAAAGGACGTTTATATCCATTATCTTGATATGTCTCCAAATCCATCTGTGTGTTATGCAGGGCAAGTCGTTTTAACCATATTACCTTGGCTAAGGTATGGTAAGCCCAGACACAGATGAAGAGAGAGAAACCACAAGGAGTTTTACACAGTTCCCGGGGGGAGAACACACAGTGCCATGAGGGGCCTCTCGGGGGATCATCAGGGTTGATCAGGAGGCAGAGGGAGGGAAGGGAGCTGTGGAGAAGCACCTTTATTGTGGTTTCTGCAGGAAGGGACGAACGATGCGGGGCAAGTGTATTTAGCGTTCGCTCATTTGAAAAACCCAGCAGGTTCTGGGGCTTATGGGCCATCAAGGGCTGTCTGTTACCGGACCCTGGGATGAGTAGGGTAGGTTTATAGAGGCCTGCAATATAAGAGGTTGATAAGGGAGATGGTTGGGGGTTTGGATTTAATTGGCTGCTCAAGAAGGGGTACTGACTGGCCTCCAACTACGTCCTCAAAACTGGGTCAAGATAGCACTTAAAAAACTTACATTACACAGGTGTTATTTATTGTCCCCATTTTACATCTAGGGAACTGAGTCACATTGGGGTTAGATCATTTATTTAAAGTCATCTAATTATTTCCTAGAAGGCCCTAGAGTTAGGACGCAAAAATCTGATTCATTGATGGGTGCCAGTGCAGTGCCTTACGTGTAAGAGAGGTTTAACAAATGCTTCCATGAATCACACTAACCAATCAGAAGCCTGGGCTCCCCACTCTGTGGCCTCATTCAGCAGTATGGCCCTTCCTCTTATCACAAAGTACCACGATATGTTAGCCATTGGAGAAGATACTGGAGAAGCCATTGGACTCAGAGGAATTACTTAATCTAGTTCTCAATGAAGACAGAGTCTTTCCATCAAGAGAAAACACAAAAGAGGAAGACAATAGATACTGTGGCCAAGGTGGCAGGCTTCCAGGGCACAGCAATACTTAGAGCTGGTGAATGAAGCTTTTCTAAGACTAGATTTCTGTCGAGCGAGAGGTAGCCTAAAATTTCAATGCCGTCCTTTTGAAGGATGTATGGCACAGAACCATCACATTCAACAGTGCTTTAGGAGTCTCAAGAACTAAATGGTGGTCCCCTCCATCCCCACTCCTGACCAGTCTCCCAAGCACCGCTGTCCAGGCAAGCCTGCTGACTGCTGAATGCAGCTTTCTGGGGAACTGTGAGCCATCCAGGAGTTGGCAAGTGGTGGTGTTGAGGCTGCATGAATATTGAGACCTATTTGCAAACACTATGGAAAAGCTAAATTGAGTTAATTTCAATTTCTTGAGTTGAAACACTGAATTAAAAAACAATTTAAATGTCTCAGTCTTTTAGAAAAAAATCAATGCTTTAAAATTAATTTCATTTTTTAAACTTACTGTTAACTCGATAAAGCCTTTTGGGCTTTTTAAGCTAATTGTCTTTGAACTCATTTTAAATTCAGAAGTCTTTATAATTTTGATGATATTTTAAACACTATCCTCACTATAGCAGTTCATATTATAAACTTAGGAGGATACAGAAAAAATTAATGAGGCCCTACTGCAGGAATGATACACATATTTTTGGACCATTCCTACTATTTTTGTAGAAGAGTAAGAATTATATTATCCCATTTTTGTTTAATGAAATCATATGTGTGTATGTGTCTATGTGTATAGAGTGAAAATTTATAAATTCATGGAAAAATATGAAAGACTATACAATAGAATGTTATCTAGAGGATGGACAACAACACGAGGATTTTGCTCTAATTTCTATACTTCTTATTAAAAGTGATTATTTGCAGCAATTAAAAAAATTATAACTGATAAAACAAGTCATTTAAAAAATATTTAAAGCCCTGAATCAAACAATTTGAATGTGGTCAGGTTTGTTTTACCCATGCATGAATGGGACTTAAGGCTTTTCTTAAAAGTTTGGCCATATATTGTGAATATTTTCCATGCTAGTAGTCTTTTTTTAATGCTTTTTGGTGAGGAAGATCGGCCCTGAGCTAACATCTGTTGCCAACCTTCCTCTTTTTTCTTTTCTCCCCAAAGCCCCAGTGCATAGTTGTATATCCTCATTGTAAGTCATTCTAGTTCTTCTTTGTGGGATGCCGCCACAGCATGACTCGATGAGCAGTGTGTAGGTCCCCACTCGGGATCAGAACTGGCTAACCCTAGGTCCCTGAAGCGGAATGTGCAAACTTAACCACTTGGCCACGGGGCTGGCCCCCCTATGCTATTAGTCTTCCACAACAACAATATTGTAAAGAGTTTCATAATCTTCTGCTTTATAAATGTATAATCACTTGTCATCAATTTTCAAATTTTAATTTCAATAGGAACACGTTCATTGAGAATAATACAGAGATTCGGCATAGCAAAAAGTATAAATATTCTCTTTTCAATCACTTTCCACTCCTGTTCTCTAGAGGAACACGTTTTTAGAAGTTTACATTTTTCTAGACATTTAACTACTTAGCATACAAATTTAAACAGTACAAGAGAGTATCCAATGAAAAGAAGCTCCTTCCCTGCCCAACCTTCTCTTAACTATTCCTATTTGTAATTCTCCTAGTAGTAATGTAGATATGATTGACCAACTCAAAATATCATTTGTTGATTCGTGCAGCATATCAGACTTTTCTATCACGTGCACAACTTACTTCTTTCAAACTTCAATCATCATGTTTTCATTTTAAGTCTATTGGTTTATTTCTGGTTTTGGAATGACATTAACGTATCTATCTCTAGACCCATCTACGTATGGTTACATTTATCTTGGCCCTTTTGGGCTAGGACTGGTAAAGGGTTAGAGACATGGATTCCATCTGTTATCCACACCAGGATTCCAGCTCATTCAATGACTCAACTCTTCCTTCTAGAGCAGCCATAGGCTCACAGACAGTAGACTTTGCATTCCAATTGACAGAAAACCCACAGGGAAAGGAGAGGTTGAGAAAAGGGGTAACCAGGCCTCCTGATTTATCTTCTTCCACTGTCCTGAATTCATTTAGGTCTGACTTCTTTGAGTGTATGGGCACAAGGCCCATGGAGACTTTAGGCTATGACTAAGGAAAGTATTTATCCTCTTCTCTGGACATGCTCATGAGGAAGCAGGAGGATGAGGTCGGAAGATCTATCACCAGATTCTCTTCAATATTCCCCAAATTAATAACTGTCTTCAACAGGGGTAAGGTGATCAAGCAAAGAGCTGGGATTTTCTGGAAGTAGTTTTTCAGAGAAGTGCTATTTCAATGGCCCCCATCTCTCAGCCTGGGATCCCACACAGGGTGACAGACTTTTCATACAGAATGAAGTTTCCAAGACTCCTGCTATTCCGTGCAGGAAGGCCAAGAGGATTTGAGGGAACAGAGGCTGTTGTGACCGAGAAGGAGCTGTCCTGCTCACCTTTTAGAAATAATCCTCCTTTCTGGACAGTACTTTTCAAACCATCCTCAAATCCATCCTCAGGTGGATTACATATGACTTTCACTTCATCAGACCTAACCCACCCATTCTTCAGCCAACAAAAACCAGGTTCGCATCCCTTACACAGCTACACAGCTAGCTTAAATCATCAGGGGTGTCCCCCACCTTGCTTCCACCGTGCTCCAGTTCTGCCAGTTTCTGAACTGTCACTAGTTTCCCACTATTGGCTCTGCTTCTGCTTTTTTACAAAATCCTTTGAGATTTTGGTAAATTTATTTCCTATTTTTTTACAGTTCTTTTACCATCTAATCTAATTTGCCTGCCTCTTTTTTTTTTTTTCACTGACTCATTTTTATCAAGTCTTTCTAAGGCACTCCACTTGGTGTACATAAAAACAACTCTTTTCATGTTTATCTTTCATTGGTTTATGTGACATTTAATTACAAGAGCATATACAACTGGCATAAATAGGTTGGGGTACAATCACAACTGACATAGCTGAACATCCAACTCAATTCGTGGAAGTGACAGTATTAGTATATATCAGAAATTAGTCAACTAGCAGAGACCCTTCAGCGTGCTGTGCCGTCAGTCAATAGAATTTACCCAGGACATAGAGAGGATTCATTAAGTCAGTGGTTGGTTAAGGGAGAGCAGTTCAGAGAGCATGCACTCCCATGGATTCTACAAAGATTAGTCAGCAGAGCTCTTTCCACATCACAGAGGACCCTACTCTAGCTTGCATCGCTGGGACCTGAGTCTTGACCAGCCCCTGTGGTCAGAACCTCGGCAGACCCATTTTGAATGTGGGAAGCCCGGAGGAAGTGGGGATGGTTCAGACTACCCTGAAATTGTCTTCCCAATTTCAGAGTTCAATGCCAGGATCACTAAACTGTGGGCTGAACATAGCTCCAATTGCATCTATTATGGTAGGCAGAACAATGCCTCCCCTCCTCTAAAGATGTCGATATCCTGACCCTTAGGAGCTGTGAATATACTAGGTTACAAGGCAAAGGGAAATTATGGTTGCAGATGGAATTAATGTTGCTAATCACCTTATCTTAAAATACGGAATTATCGGGGCCGGCCCGGTGGCGCAGCGGTTAAGCTCGCACGTTCCGCTTCTCGGCGGCCCGGGGTTCGCTGGTTCGGATCCCGGGTGCGGACATGGCACTGCTTGGCAGCCATGCTGTGGTAGGCGTCCCACGTATAAACTAGAGGAAGAGGGGAACGGATGTTAGCTCAGAGCCAGGCTTCCTCAGCAAAAAGAGGAGGACTGGCAGTAGTTAGCTGAGGGCTAATCTTCCTCCAAAAAAACAAAACAAAACAAAATACGGAATTATCCCGGTGGGCCCAATGTAATTGGAAGGGTCCTTAAAAGTGGAAAAGAGTGAGTTGGAAGAAGATAGGATTGTGGAGGAGCTCAGAGGAATTCGAAGTCAGAGGGACTGAACCTGCCATTGCTGCTCTGAGGATGGAAGTGCTCACAAGTGGAGGGCTATGAGCACCCTCTAGAAGCTGGGAAAGGCAAGAAAACGAATTCGCCCCTAGAGCCTCCCCATAAAGAACGCAGACACCTTGATTTTAGCCTCAGACTTCCAACATCTAGAACCATAAACTAATCTGTTTATGTTTTTTAAGCCACTGTGTCATAATTTGTCATCGCAGCAATAGGCAGCTAATGCATCGACCCTCTTACTTCCCTGACATCTTCTCTTTTCCTAATAAAGGGAATTACAGTTAGAGGATTTCTTCAACCTAAGCTCCAAATTTTACAACCCCTTCCTACTCCCTGCAGTATTCAAATGCAGTTTCAAAGCTGCTGCTTGTGACTAGAGGAATGTAAAATAAAAGGCCAAACCTCTTTACAACAAAATGTTCAAAATACTTTAAATATCTAAGGAGAGCTTCTAAACAGCAGTTTTGTCATGGATGGAGAAAGAACAAGGAGCATGAAGTGCTGGGCAATGTGCCGTGATTAATAAGCCAAGGTTCTGGGTGAGCAAGTGTCAGCCCCCCGACTGGAGATGGGAGGGCTTCTCTGGGCAGCCAGCAGTCCCCACCCTTCCCTGGCTTGGCTGGCTCAGTCCCGGAGTGACCTTGCAAGCACCACTCACTGCCCATTTAGCGTGGTCGGTGTTGTCTCTCAGCACACAAGCTCTTACATTTAGACAGTGAGACCCCGGGGAGTTGCCAGGAGGAGAAATGCCGGAGAGAACATGCGCTGTTGAGTCACTAGGGCTTCATACAAACCACCTGAGCAAGCAGAGGAGGACAGGCGTGAGGCCTGTTGCTATAGGAAAGTAGAGGACTGTGAGGAACCAGAACTTTCCCCAATTCCAAATCCAACATAGAATTAAGATACACATGCAGACAAATACCTCGCGGAGTGGTGGTGGCTAAGCCCTGATTGGGTGCCCAGCTGGTCAGTTTTTGAAGTGCAAAGGAGGGGCTTTCCCAACCACAGCTCACAGCTCCCACCTCCCACATCAGGGGAACCCGGGGAGGAGAAATGAGGTAAACAGAAAGGGGTTCTGGATGGGCCAGAGTGTGAGGAGATGCACTTGCTCAGGAGACCCGGGTGCACCGGGAGGAATAAGGTAGGAGACTCTATGGGCCCTGTCCTGAGTGAGAAGCTTGGGCAAGCAGGCTCTCAGGAAATTGTGGCAGTTCTTTAATTCCAAACTAAGAAAATTAACTTACTCTCATTAATAGTAGTTCTCTGAGGTTTCTGAGTCCAGGGGTGACATACAGAAGCATTTCTAAAATATTAAGAATTTAGAGATGGGAGGGAAGTGTACCCAGGGCGGGTGTGTGGCTTGGGACAAGGCACCTCATGTGAGACTTGATTTCCTCAAGTAAAGTTGAGTCAAAGGGTCTCCCCTGTACCCTCAGACTTAAGAAAAAAATGAGATATACATGAACTATTTTGAAAGTATACATGAAGTACTTTGCTTAGATTATGATTAATGTTTTCATTGCTGTTAATAGATTGACTTAAATTCATACCAATTCATCAATTCATTAGAATTACCAAAGCTTTATAACAATTTTTCTGTCAAGACATTTTATGGTGAAAGAACGAATTGGTTCCTTTTTGACCCTGTGGCCTTCTTTGGTTGTTATCACTTATCTGTTCTCCTCCTTTTGACCAATTTCTCTTTCCACTTTCTCAACACCGCCCCCTCTGTTCACCCAGCTGTCTACATCACACTGGTTTGTATTTCCCCCTTTGTTTATTGAAATTGCTTTGGATGTGGTCACTAATGATCTCCTAATTGGCAGATTCTATAATAATAGTAACAATAATAATGAGGATGATAGCTAAATTATCATCCTCAGGTTAATGATGTCAGCATGGTTCTAAGTGATTTACTTGTATTAATGAATTTAACTTTACACTGTCCTATGAAGTAGGCACTATTATCAATCGGATTTTAACAAGAAGGAAACTGTGGCGCAGAGAGGTGTCTCTTGCCTCTGTCACAGAGTTAGAAAGTGGCAGAGCCAGGATGTGAACCCAGACGATCGGGCTCCAACCCCACACTTGTAACCACTACGTTATGCTACCTCTCCATTTGACTCTGCCCTCCGCTAGATGTGGATGTTGCTTCCACTGACAGTTGTTGGTTGGGGACATTGAAAAGCAGAGTGGGTGGGTGTACTAGAGCAGCAGAGCTTGCAGTTAGGTGTCGAGATGCCCCTACTCTTGACATTGAGATGTCTGTGGCATGAGCCACGGTTGGCAGCCTTTCTGAAAGTCCTTTGGTCTAGGGCTGTGACTGGGCAAGTGCAGAAGGGCTGGCTGCAGAGGCTGTAACTTAGGGAGCCAAGGACATCTTAGCTGGGCATTTGGATGAGTCACTGGCAGGGAGAAGGGCTCAGTTCCTCCAGCTCCGGTGCACAGGAAGGGTCAGGAGGATGGTCCCTGGGGAACCATGAGGACTTTCAAAGCCTCTCTGTGGCACTTTAGGGGCTTTAGGATCTGTGGTTTCCTGTCTACGAGTGGCTCTGTCTTTTCTTCAGGCTACGTGATGATGATGAAAACCTAATGTGCCTTGGTGGTCCACACATCTTCAGGACTTGGGTTCAAATGGCCCACTGGCTATTCTAATAAAGCAGACGGTATCCTCTTCTACCCTCATTGGTTCCCTCTCAGTCACCCGAGGGGAACAGTGAAGCTGGACGGAAAAGGCAGAGCCCGAGGCAGTGTACCCGTGTACCTGTGTGTATCCTACAGAGATGTGAGAAAGAAGGAGGGAAGAGAAAGTGACATTTTGGAATGCTGTTTTGAATAAAATCCCTCAACAATGAAATAAAGCTTTAATCAACTAGAATACAGATGCATTAGCTTGCCTGTTTGGGGACAAGTTATTTTTTTCAGATGTACATAAAGCAATTTAGCCACTCAAATTTGACGAGTCAAGACATGGTCCCTTAAAAAGCAGCGTTGAGTAATTTCCCTGTTATTTTACAGAAACCATTTAGTAACCATATAAAGTAAGTGAGAGTCGACAGCTTAAAGATTCCTAACACTCCTAATAAGTGAAGAGAATCGCTAAGGGAAGACCCTCGAAGCATCCTGGAGCAAGCTCACGCACTGTGTCTGTGAGTGTACACAAATGTGTGCGTGTGCACGTGGATGTGAATGTGTGCATGGGTGAGGACAGCTTTGCTCGTGTAAGAACATTTTATTTTGTTAACAGAATGAAAATACTTTTACCATGGCAATCCTGACTCTGTATGGCAGAGAAGGCTTTGATTGGTCTCTCTCCAGAATAAGGCACCTTGGGTCTCTGGTAATCTTATGGCTACTTAAATAATTTACTCAAATAGGTGCCAAACAGGACAGTGTCTATTTTGGGAGCTCAATTTCTTCCAGAAATTTCCCACCTCCTTCTGAAATCCATACCCCCATTGAAAACATCGCTCTGCTGCTCTGCTAATCCTATAGAAGCGCCCCAGTCTCTGTTCCCTGGGCAGAGGCTCTAATTACTTACCATTATCCTTTCTCACTCTCTTCCTCTTAATAATAGCACATTACCCCCACCCTGAGTTTTCGCTGGAACATGGCTGGCGTCCACCCAGATAAAGGCTGATTACTCAGCCTCCCTACTGTCTAACTGTGGCATGTAATTAAATTTTGGCCAAGAAAGTGAGAATGGAAGTGATGTATGCAAACTTCCAGATTGAATTTTATAATGAAGCTATGTGTCTTTCCCTCTTTCTTTCCCTCTCCCCTCTGGCTAGGGAATGGCAATAGAAGCTGCTTTCTTGGACACAGAGATGGATGCTTCAGACTGAGGATAGCAAAGCTGCCCGAACTTCCTGGACTGTTTGATGAGAAAAATGAACTTCTATTTATTTAATCCTCCTCATTTGGGGTCTCTTTGTTATACCACCTTAACCTGTAACCCAACTAAGGCATGACATAAAAGATCTACATGTAAAGCCCATTTGCACCCTGAAATATTCTGGTCGACTTCTTCCCTGAGAGCCCAGAATTAACTTCCTGAAGACCAGACAGTTTTGTGAGAGCAGAACCCAAGACACTGTGGTTTGTTTAATCTATTACTGCTCAGAGAGTTAAGAAATGGAATTCAGAATAGTAGCTGGGAGAACACCCCCAGAAATTCACAAGTAAATTGTTTTGTTGTTGTTGATTGTGTAAGTTTATTTTGGTATAATTTCAAACTTATGCAAAGCTTATAGAAAAGTCGCAAGAATAGTACAAGAACTTCTACAAACCCCTTTTATAGATTCACCAACTGTTTTTATTATGTCCATTTACTCTATCATTCTCCTCTGTTATATATGTGTGTGTGTGCATGTCAACCAATAAAGTATTTTTTTTATGAATTACTTGAGAGGAAAGAGACTGTCTTTCCTGATCTTGCACTTTTTGAAAAACATAGACCAGTTATTTGTAGAATGTTCCTCAGTCATGATTAGATTCAGGTTGTGCATTTTGGCAGGAATATCACAGAAGTGATGAGCCTTATCAGTGCCTCATATCAGGAGGCAAACGGTGCCCTTTTGTCACTTTGATCACTGGGTTAAGATGGCATCCATCAGATTTCTCCATTGTAAATTCTCCACATTTTTTTTTTTTCTATCTAACTAGTAAATAATGTGTGGGCAGATTCTTTGAGACCATGTAAATGTTCTGTTACTCATTGCACTTTCACCAGCTGTTTTAATATCCATTGAGGATTTTATACACTAGGAATTTGCACATGGATTTACTTGGAGAAAGTGCATTATCTCAAAAAGGGTCTTAGGACTCTCTACCTTGGAAGAAAGAGGCCTGGAATCTAGTTTCAGTCCATCAACCCCAGAATTTGATTTCCTCTTTGGTGAAACAGATGGGAGGGGTCCTGTGCTTGGATGAAGTGGCCTCTATCCAGCTCTCCGAATCTGAGGATCTTGTGTTTGTGGACAGGGGCCCTCCTGGCATCCTGGGAACACTAGGTCTTTGAGGTGCAAGACTATCATCTGCTTTGTAGGATTTTTTTAGCATTTTTGGCTGCTGTTCACTGAAGTCTTCTGTCTTATTGCCTTGACACTGAAGACTGGGTAAATGGGGAGAGTGAGCGCTTGTGAGTGATCCCTGTCTTGGCTTGACAGAGGTGCCCTGATTGCCTTCTCTTGACGTCTAAGGGCTGCCCAATCTGAGAGGGAAGCAGAACTCTAAATATTCCTCATCTGTTCATTCAACAAACCAGGAACTGTACTAGGTTTTGGTGATAGAGCATTGAAGAAGGCGCAGTTCCTGCCCTCATGGAGCTTACAGTCAACCTAGTAGGACAATGAACAGTTGACTTACAAGTTTGGTGAATATGATAGCACTGTGCTTCTCAAACTATCTGTGGCAAAGGACCTGTTCATTCTTTCTATCTATCTATCTATCTATCTTTCTATCTATCTATCTTTCTAGCATTTTTGATTTCTAATCTGTCATGGATATATATATCTATTACATGTGACTGAATACAGTTTGAGCCAATGGGATTCACCACTCAAGTCTGACAATGCCCAGATTAATCTCTGCACTGTTCGAAAAAGATGAGTCCACAGATTACTGCCTTGGACGTAGTGGCAATGTAAAATTGCTGTACAAGTATTGCCATGTTTACTTTTAATTTCTGTATTTATCTCATTGCAGATGACTGACAAATAGTTCACACACTGGCCCTACTCCAAGGACCACACTTTGAGTGACACAACTGTAGAGAAGTAGTGCAGGACGATATCATGTTGTCAGTTCCCCCCTTCACATCTTTCTTGACAAAAATAAGAAAATCAGAGGGAGTTTTCTCACAATGCACAGCCTGTCTTAACTTCTTTTTCTTTAAGTCTAGGCTGATCAAGGAGAATTGATGAGCAGAGGCCAGGAGTCATCACTTCATCTCTTAGAATCTACTAGGACATGCAGGGTCCTTTCTCATTGTTCCCAGGATCATTTGGTTCAGGGCATGGTGGGGAGGATGCAGACAGAGTTAACTTGTGGTATCTAAGTTCCTACCTAGTGCTGCTATGATTCTTGAAGGTACAGAGTTCTCTGGAGGGAAATTCTTAAGGAAGAAAGTGACTCTTAAAATAGCTTTAAATCACTCCACTTATGAAATTCTCAGTGATATCATCTGAATTTTACAGGTAAAGAAATGGTAACATACTAATTAAGGAACTCTCTTGGGTGAACAGGTAAGTAAGAAAAGGGAACTCAAATTCTGAATAATTTTTTTTAGGATTTTAAAAACTGGAATACAAAACCAATTTCAAAGTTTGGAGTAGGGTAGCTTTTTACGACCCAGAATTTCTAAATAATTCCAGTTAAAAATATTTTTCTTGTAAATAATTTCTCCTTAAAATTAAATAATCCCAAATGCAATGAACTATGAAGAAGCTAGGCAGAATATTGCCCTCTAATCCTAGCTTGATTTGCACAAAATGAGGAAAATGTGTGCCCTATCGCATGCTCTATCTCCCAGCCTAACCTGGGAGGACTGGCCTTGGGAGCATGCAGGGGGTGAGGGCTCCAGGGAAGATCACGTGACGCCTCTACTGCTCGTGTTGAATCTGGCCACAGAGCAGAAATTTGCAGCAGAGCAGGGAAATCAGCTAATCATTGACATCCTGCCAGCTGTGGAGTCTATTCAGGGAGGAACTGGAGCTGGCAAATAAAGTCCTGTTGCTTGTGTCCAGATCTATTTGTCTGAAAAAAATTATTCCCACCTAAAAAAAAAAATACCAAAATGGCAACATGCAAACCACACAATAAATATAAAGGCCACCCAGTTGTCCTTTCTCCTGCTTTTCCTTCAAAATACTAGTGTTTATTTAGTAGACACACAATCCCAGGATGGAAACAAACAGATCAATCACTAGGGTGTTCCCCTGTGCCCAGCATCCTGATGTCTGTTGATGGTATTTATCTGAGTCTGAGAGTCATCACCTGGTCACAGGTGCAGCTGATGTGGCATGACATTGGTGCTATATCAAGGGCTGTGAGTGACAGCGTGGAGGTAGAGAAAATTATGCCTGAGCACTCCAGGCAGCCAGCCCACCTCCCAGCCCTCCTGCCTCCCTCTGCCTTACCAGAGTCACCTCCTGGTCACGGCCACCATGTCTCATCATCGACTCCAATAGCAGTTGGCCCTCTGCTTGCCTCCTGCTCTGCCTGTGTTCAAGACTGAGATGAATGTCTAATGGGCCCATCTTTCTCTGCTGGAAGGAGTTCATTTTTGTGTTACTCCCTCGCATGGAGCTGTGTTTATTTCTCAGACAGGATACAAGTTCCTGCGGATAGTCTGCCCATATCCAGAAGACAAAGACTGAGGCTTGAGATTTACGAGCTAAACAAGACTCTCGCACAAACCAGGAACTTAAGGACAGCAAAGGCAGTGCCTCAGCATTTTAAGCACTGATTTGTGAATGGGGGAGAACAACTATCTGCCATGAGGGAGTCAAATCAAAGCTAAATAAATGAAATGCCACAAGAAACTTGAACTTGTCCTAGTCTTGCTGCGGGACTGGTGGCTTGAGTTGAAGGTCACACCCTGGGGATTTGGGCATGGTCATTGTGGAGAATAAGCAGCAGTCAGCAACATTTTGGTGATGGGCAAAGAGTCACCATCTACCCAGGATCTCAGAGTTGAAGCTCTGGTAGGAGCATCTGTCTACAAAGTGCATCTTTTGGGAGCCACTTGTGTGTTCTTAGGACGTAAAGTCTTATATAGAAAATTTCATAGATGTTCACGACTCCCCAAGAGCCCCGTTTCCAACCAGGAAGGAAAATATATCACTGAAGTCTGTCAAGTATGACGTGCATAGAACAAGCATGCACTAGGGCCCATGGCATGTTCGTGGTAGGCATTGCCATGGGAGATGTGATGACCTACGAGTATAGGATAAGAGTAAAGTAGGTTAGGCCCATCTGGAAAGGAGATCACAAGGAACTAAGCTAAGGAGTAGTAGGGATAATAACACCACCCTTATCCCTGTCCTGGTACCAGCATTCTAACCCAGGAAGCACACACACACAAAGTCCAAATCATAGCATCCTGAAATGGTTATAACTCAAACTCAATCTAGATCAGTATCATTTTTCTCATCTATAATGGACTGGTTTTGATGTCACTAAGGGCTCCCTAGGTAACTCAGTAGATTTTGTGGTCACCTGAACTTAGGACACTGTGCAAGGTGGGTTGTGTGTATAGGGGCAGTTGGGCTGGGGGTAGGAATGGGGCTAGGTGTCTTGTAGGACTCAGTGAGGGGAACTGGAAACTTTAGCTCTGCTACTGTGGCAAGCGTGGCTGTGTACAAGCCCGAAAGCTTGCCCAGTGTACACCTTTACGGAGACTTCTCTGAGGGACCAAAACTGATAGTTTTTTAAAGTCGCATATTCATTTGTTCATTTAGTTATTCATCTAGTCATTGACTTTTGCATTATTTAATTCGGTAATTCAACAAATATTTATATGTGTAAACAGTCTGCAAACCTCTCTTGCAAGGATATGTTGAAGGCCCCCAGCTTAAGCTGTTTTGGAAGGTTTATCTACCCTATTCATTCATTCATTCATTCATTCATTCATTCAATAACATTCAGTAACAGTCTTGTCCTCTGGAGTTTGCCTTCTCACGCATGGCTCTTTAGGAGCGAAGAACAAACAATTCTTCACCCAGGATCTCTGCTATGGAGCTGGGATGATTCGTGGCTGCTTAGGATGCAACCTAAGCTACAAACGCCTCCCTGGCCTCCCAGGGTCCTCCAGAAGGGTAGGTGTCAGTATTTGCTCTGGAGGAGATACATTAGGAGGAAGGGCAGTGATTCATGACTTTTTTAAAGACTTCTCCTTAGATGTTTTGAATGTCACAGCTGTATGCCTGTGAACACACCGAGCAGAAGGAGCAGAGTCATAGTGTGTTTGAGTTAGCTTTGCCGTTACTAGTTACCCACCCTTTTTTATCATGCACCTTGTGTTGTCAAGCCAGGCTAACTTCCCTCTCCTTCTCTTTACCCATTCCTCAAGCTTCAGCTCATGTGCCGCTTCTTCGAGGAAGCTCCCTGATTACAGCAGCTTGGTTATATACGGCTCCTCTGAGCGTCTCCATCTCTTAGTATCTGTCTGCACATTTCATGGAGGCCTCGAGGGCTTCATAGATCACGGAGGGCATATTGTCTCTCCCTGCCTAGACTCTAGCCTGCTTGGAGAGCAAGCACTAAGTGCTGTCGCCGCCGTCTGTTCTTGAACAGTGCACACGTTGTTCCGCGGGCACTGATGACTTCATGATGCTACTTCAGTGGCGAGGTAGGTAGTTGGATCACTCTCTGAAGTTACCTTGGTGGGGTTTTCCGTACAGGAAAAACATAACCCCTGCAGCAGTGAGGCCCACCTCCAGCTGTTTCTGCTAGATGTTTAGTCCTTTGTGGTGCCTGGAGGGCTCCTGCTCTCATCTCTGCAGTTTCCTGTTGGAACTTTGCATGTGTCAGTTTGTCTGCCGACACGGCTATGGTGTCACAATTGCAACTTGATGAGAGTAATTTTCCCAAATGAAACAATCCTGGTGATTAGCTCCAGCTTCCTTCTGCCAGCCAGTGCAGCTGGGATGGGCTGCACTGTCTATACACACACACACACACACAGCATGGCATGAGGGTCCGGTTTCCTGGGTGCTCTAGGACCCACCGGAGTTCGCACTGTAAGCCCTCCCTCCCAGAGTTAACAGCAGTGTCCCAGATACATGCATAACAGGTTTCCAATTTATTTCTTTTCAACAGCCCTTGGCAAACATTTCTTCCCCTCTTTCTCTTTTTATTGCTTGCCTTTACTTTATCTGCTAAATCCCTGCTTGTGGGTCTCCAGCTGCCTTTATAGCACCTGCCCTTGTTAATATCTTCGTGTTGTTGCACTTGCTGCCTTGGGGTCTTAATGAGGAGCAGGTGGATATTATCAGGTCACTTTCAGGAAAGGAAGGGAAGGGAACCTATTACCAACCAAGGCATTATGTAGGTTATCTCATTTAAAACCATCCTTGTGCAGTAAATATTATTTCCCTGACTTTATGATGAGAAAACCTATCCCCAGGAAAGCCCCCAAATACCGTTCTTTTGAAATTCCCTCTAAGAGTCAATCTCTCTTCTGCTCAAGTTCTTTCAATGGAGTCCCAGGATCTATTACAGAATAAAGATCACATTCCTTAGCCTGATAGTCAAAAGCCCTCACAGCCTGGCCCCAGTCTACAATTTCTGTCCCATTGCTCCCGACATTATAAATATTTAGTTATAATCAAATTGAGCTTTTTATCCTTCTGCACAAGGACCTCTTTCCCACCTCTATGCCTTTGTTCCCATAAGTCTCCCCTTTAGAATGCCCTTCTCAAACCATTTTTCCCACAAACACAGATTATGCTTAACGTTTAAGAAGCAGCTCAAAAATCATAATCTCCACACCCCCCCCTCCCCCCCGACCTCCTCAGTTGGAAGTAAGAGATACCAGCTCCAGCTATTAGAGCATCTAATCCAGACCTCTCTCCTTATCATCGCCCCTTGTGAAGCTGTGATCTCTGTGAAGGTGAGACTCATGTCTGATTTTATTGTCCCACAGTATGGCCAGGGCAGGGCCTTTCTCAGAGCAATGCTTAACAAACAAGTTGTTGAATTAATGATTTGGGGAAAGTCACTTCATCTTCTTCTAACTACCTTCTCCATCTGTGGTTAATAAGTAGTCTAATTAAGATAATTCTGACTAAAACTTAAACACAAAAATCAGTGCTAAATGATTAGCTTTCTGAAAATTTTGCCTAATGAGGCTAGTTCTTTTATACTTCCTAAATGGTTTATCTTCAGTGCCTATCTTTGTATTCGGTTAAATAGACATGGGTCTATTTTAATGTAAATGCGAAGTTTCAAAATAGTTAAAATTTTTTCCCCCTCAGAATAGGACATATGCAAATCAGGTTCAAAGTAGGCTAATCCTTTTATCCATAGACAATTGGTGGTTATGCAAAAGGGTACACATGAAATATGAAATATGCTTACCAAAGAACTCATTTAGTGTTGCCTTACCTCTCTTGACCCGCATTTAACGATTCGTTTAATCAACAAACATTTATATGCATAGACATCTATCTTACCTAAATTTCAGACCTGTATATTCAATGATCAACTCAACAACTCTATGTAGATGATCCACATAGATGGAGATGTTGAGCCTTCTGGAACCCAGGTCACATAAAATTGAATTTATAATGCCATACCCTTGTCCAGCGACCAAGCCAAGTGACATATAACCTGTTCTGTCTGTTCTGTCTAGATCAAATAGCACTGCCCACACCATCTCCTTAGTAAATCTGATAATTATGCTGTATTTTACTTCTTCCCTCTTTTTCCTCAATCCTGCCCAACCAATCAATTATTCAGCAGTATTGATTATACTGCAGAAATATCTGTAATATATCCCTCCTTTTCCTTAGCTCCACTGCTATTGTGTGCAGGTTTTTTGAATAAAACAATAAACTGGCCAATATCATTAACAATAAATTTAATGTATTAAGAATCTATGGTGTCCTGACAACACACCAGCTTCTTTATAGAGGTTATCTCATTTAGCACTCACAGGAACCCCTTGAAGGAAGGCAGTACAAACAAAGTTTTTCTTAAGTGAAGAGACTGAGACTTAGAAAGTTGAACCGCTTGGAGTTTCACATCTAATAAGTGGCAAAATGGGATTTAAAGTTGGTTTCTGTGACTCCAAAGTCTAATCTTTTTGGCTATATTGTATTGTTTCTCAGTGAAGAAAATGATAGTTTCTATTAACAGCAGCCGTGAGTTTATTCAGCAGATCCATTGAGCACGCATATGTGCCTGGCTTTGTATTAGACTGAGAGCATCGTGATGGATACATTCCTAGAGGAACTCCCGGGATTGTCAGGATGGGCTAGGCTATGCTGCTGTAACAGACATCTGGCACTTCTCAGTTGCTTCAAAACTACAAGTTTTATTATTGGCATTCATCACTTGCCTAGTGATGGTTGGCTGAGGGCACCACTCTGTGTCATCCCCTTCCTCACCCTGGGACCCAGGATGATGGAGCAGCCACTTTCTGGAATATTGCTAGTTACCATAAAGGTGGGATAGGAGAGTTTGATGAAGCAGGTACTGGCTTTTAAAGCTTCCAACCACAAGTATTGTCATCTAGTTGGAAACTCATACTTTGTTGGCCAAAATAAAATCACATGACCACAGGCAGGAAAGCACGAAAGTATAGGGGAGGGCAGAAAATATTGTTGAACAGTAATGCAGTTTATCACAGGTAGCAAACACATCAATGTATAAAGTTAGTCATACACATACTACTGGGAAAGGATGTTTCAGTCCCATTGCCCTTCATCTGAAATGCCCTGAGGAAGGAAAACTTGCTGATATGGCTGATCATTGTTCAAGGTACTAATTGTGCTCCTTGGCACTTCCTGCTGCCCTGACATAGCCAGACCCTGATGGAGCTTGTCCTTAGGAAACAGTTAACTCACATCCTTCTCTCTCTATTCTGCAATATTTGATAAAGTTGGCAAAACAGGGTGGCACCTTCTTTGGTACCTGACCTCTCTTTTCCTCCTTGCTCTGGTCTTCCTTTCTTTATGTGGCCATCAAGATGGTGGTAAGAGGCCAGGTTTAGACTTCACAGCAGTGGGAGGGAGGAACTAGGAGGCCCTAGTTAGGCCTTGAACCAAATCCACTTCTCTAACCCAACTTTTAGGAGAGCTCAGCATCGGGTGTGGGGCATTCTTTGAGCTATTAGCAGAATAGAGCCTTATATCCCATTTGGCTACAGTTCCTTGAGACTATTTCCATCAGATTCCCATTGGGAGAAGTATTGATTAGTAGGATTCATTTTTTCTTTTTTGGACCTTTGCCTTAATACCATCAAATTCCCATCAGTATTCATAAAACATGCTGGTGGAAGCATACACATAATTTATGGATCACAGAGGAAAACAAAAGGAGCAGTATATTCTGCAGGTAGGTGAGTCAGGGAAGGATGAGTTCCTTAGGTCCTGAAGAGTGGGAGGAATGAGCAAGGTGGAAGAAATAACAAATACACAGAGTGGAGAATGAGCATAACTTCCTAGGCAAACAAAATGTGAATATGATGGATTCAGAGGAAAGGCTTATTGGTGGACTTTATCAAAAACCAAAGCCAGAAAGGCCATTATTAAAGGCTGATGGACAATAAAAACCTTAAACCTCTATTTTTCATTTCAGAATCTCTAGTACTTATTGTCCTTTCTAGGACAGAGTAGACCCTTAATTGTTATTCAGAGAATGAATGAATTAATGGATGAATAACATGTACACTGTGTATAGGTTATTTCCTATATGTGAACATTAGATTATTATATCTCTACAAGAGCTCAATATAATAAATTACTATTGTTATGCCCATAGTAAAGATGAGAAAACCGAGGCTTAGAGATATTAAGAATTTGATGGATCATGCATTTGTTAAGATGCCTTTGGCTGCAAGTAAAGCTATACTTGTTGTGAGATAACAGAAAATATATATATTGATCTCTGTCCCTGGTTCCTGGCACAGAACTCCTAAAACCCTGGTAATTTCCTAGTGATGAGAACACTAGGAGCATCTTTTCTTCTGTTGAGGTGACCCTGGGTGGGCTTCTGGATGGGGCTGGTCACAAGAAAGACTAATCTGTGGTTATAAGCTTTGAATTTTCAACAGCCTCCTCACCCCCTGCCCACACACACTTCTCCAGAGAAGGGAGAGGGGCTGGAAATGGAGTCAATAATTGATCATGCCTCAGTGAGGAAGGCTCTATAAAATCCCAACAAAAGGGGGTTCGAAGAGCTTCCAGGTTGAAGTTCTGTGAGCCACTCTAGCAAGTTAACTGAACCCAAGTTGGGGTTGTTGTAACCTTTGAGCTCTAGCCAGTTGGTCAGAAGCACAGGTGATAACCAGGCCTTGAAACGGGCATCTGAAGTGTGTGTGTATGGGGGCAGTCTTGTGGGACTGAGCCTTTAACCTGTGGGATCTGATGCTATCTGCAGGTAAATAATGTCAGAATTGAGTTGATACACTTATCTAAAAATGTTTTAGGGGCCAGCCCAGTTTGCCAATTCAGATCCTGGGCATGGACCTACACCCTCCTGGTCAAGCCATGCTGTGGTGGCGTCCCACATACAAGGTAGGGGAAGATTGTCACAGATGTTAGCTCAGCAACAATTTTCCTCAAGAAAAAAGGAGAAAGTTGACAACAGATGTTAGCTCAGGGCCTATCTTCCTCACCAAAAAAAAAAAAAAAAGTTTTAAATAATGATAAAAAGAAAGGAACATTTATTATTTCTTGTAAAAAGAGTTATGGTGGTAATTCCTCCCAGGGTTAATTTTGCAGCTCAATAATGTTATTAGGGCTCCAGGCCCTTTCTACTCTTGTATTCTTGGCCTTATGTTTTCTCCCTATCGTTACAAAATGACTGCCACAGTCCCGGACATCACATGAAAGCATGATGACGTCAGCTGACAAAGAGGGAAGCTTACTCTCTGCTTGTCCTTATTATGAAAGAAGTCATCACCGACTATCTTTAGGAAAATATCTCAATAAACCTTTTGGTGTGGTCATGAGGGCATGAATCATCTGTAAATAGCAAAACAGAGAGTTACATTGCTCTGTTTATGGGGTTAGATAAAATTTGGGGTTGGGGCAAGCAGAGAAGTGAGAGAGAGGTAACAAGATTAAAACAGAAAAAAGGCAGTGAGTTGAGCAACATTACAGGGGCTAGTATTTAATCAGAAGTCTGGGAGGCTGAAGGAATTTTTTGAGAATTAAAAATTTTTCAATTTAAAACTTAAAGTATTTGTATTCCTGTGGTCTAGATCCCCCCCATTTTCCTGATTCCTCTCTAAAGACTGAAGCATGTACAAATTCTACATGTTTGTTTCGGAGAGAAAGTCAAGAAAAGGACTTTATTCTCTGACCTTAGATGGTATAAAGTTCTGAATTACAATTAATGTTGGAAAGACTTAGATCTCACTTGAAGAGTAAGCCCTGAGACTCATGAGAAATCTTGAAGAGGACATTGGAATTTCCATAGAATATGAGATAGAGTCTTGGGATGATTTTATTTAATTTTCAAAAGACAGGAAGGCCTCAGATGACATGTGGGTCACATACAAAATGTTGCATTAAGTATTCCTAAATGTCAATCTTCGCCTATATTTCTGATAATTCCCCATGTATAAATTCCCATAAAAGCAATCACTGGTCGGAGGTTGTGGACATATAGAAAGCCCTTGAAATGCACTGCCAAGTGCTGTGAGGGGCCTCACTTCCCCGTACCCTGACCAACAATGGAAGGTATTGTGATGTTTCCAAAGTCTCATGTTTGAAGATTTTAAGTACCTGGGCACTGATCCTAAGAAAGTGCCCATGTTTTCTTTTGGAAATCCCTGTCCGTCTCCAGCCACGGTCACTTTCCATAGTCTGGGTGTCTTTGATTATGTCTCCTCAATAGAAGAAGCGGAAAAATGTGTGGGGAGGAGATGAAAGGAGCATGGGTTGAATGAGGGATCCTGGATGCTTAGTGTCTAAGAAAGTGGAAATAGCAAGTGGTGAGGTGTTCAAGGAAATGAGCACCTACCCAGAGAAACTGAATTTCTGTGGAGGACCTTTAAGGCTGAGATATCTTAGCCCTGCACTTGAGGTGAGCTGCTGTCTGCAGGATGTCCTAATTTCCTCTTTATCTTTCCCACTACCTACTACCTCCACCGCCTGTAAGCACACACACACACCGCAGTCCTGTGCCGCTTTCTGAGGTTGCAAAGCTATTGCTTCGTCCTGAAAATGTAGAGTGTAAGATTTTATCAAAACTCATCTCTTCAGAGTAGCTTTGAAGGCAGGACCCAGAGTGGCAAGGGGGTGGGTGAGGCATTCATTTTGCACGGACCAGCACACTCTCCTCTCAGCAGGCATCCACCTTCTGCCTTTGGCTACCCGGGTTAGAGGCAGGTCCACTCACAGGAAACAGAAGCCAGCACAGCTCTGGATGCCTGGGCTGTATTTGGGCCCCAGGAGGGAAACCTAATGAGGGATAACACTAGGAAAAATTAACTAACCAGGTAGTATCTTGTTTCTTTTCTGCATCTGCTGCTGTCTGAATGCTACATGCATCTGAGGGACAGAGCAGGACATGAGAAACGCTGCTGGGCACCAGAGAACTTGAGGTCCTTCCACGGGGAATTTCTATGTGATGGAGAGGCAGTTTCAATGACCTCCAGAGGAAACTTACCAAGCTCCCAAATCCCATTTGCCTAAATTAATTTCATTTAAATATATATGCTAATGAGGTTTGGGAATTCTTAAACTTAGGTTATGTCACTTCAAATGTAATGTTGTCATCCTCATCATCTCTCACCATGAGCACCATCATTTTCATCATCATCTTCATTTCCCTTAGACTCATAGAAGCCCAGAGTTGATTTACTCACAGTGGTCAGTTCTGTTCCTCAGTACATCAGTATGAAGTTGCCTGGGGGCAGGGACCTTTCCTGTCCATTCATCTTTGTAATCCTATTGTACTTACAAGGCACTCAACACGGACGTACCAGATCAATGAATGAATGCAGGCACAAATGAATAGTGCATTATCATTTGTGCAAGCTGCCTCTTTTGTTTTATTTAATTTTAATTTTTTTCCTAACTCCAATTCCCACTTCCCTTCTTGCGTAGGCATTCTCTGCAGTATATTAATGTGCATCCTCCCAAATGAACTTCCATATTTATTTATATATCTGTGTATCTTTAAAAAAAACTGGTATTATGTGGATTTTAATTCATATGAACAACCTGTTAAATTTCTGTCTTTACTTTACTCTCTCATGTTATTCTGTATAAAACTAGTTGACAATTTCTGACTGTTGCAGAGCGTTTCAGGGCGGGCCTATAGCACATTTCATGTGTCTATTTCCTAGTCACAGGCTTCTAGGTTGCCTCCATCTTCCTGGTCACAAATCATGTGGATGTGGACCACATGTGAATAAATGTCTCCCTGTGGACCTATGAGAGGACTCCTCGGGGATATCCACTCAAGGATGGGAAGATTGGGGCATCATAGTCTACGTGTATGTTTAATTTCACTAAGTTTTACCAGAGTCTCTCCAGAAAGGCACCTGCGGTGCATGAATATTTCTATTTCCAACATTTAGTTTTGCCTACATTCTAATTTTTGCTTATCAGATCATTGCACGGTGAAACTCACTGATGACTACTGAGTGTGAGAGTCTATCACTAGCCTTCTGGATCCCCTCTGAGCTGCCTATTCTTGTCCTTTGTCTAGATGGTCTATATTGCTTCTTATCTCTTCTAGGTGATTTACAGAAATTCTTCATATGTATAGATAGTAATTCCTTATTAATATCTTCTTCCAGGCTGCTCTTATTATTGCCTTTGCACAGAGTGACATTTGAGGTACAAGGATCTTTTTCTGTTTAGTTTTTTTCCTCATGGTTTATGTATTTTTGAGTTTTGTTTAATAAAGCCTTTCCCACTATAAGATAAACACCTGTCCCATCTGAGGTAAATATATATTCTACATTTCCTACTACTGCTTTTCACAATCTGTGTTATTAATGCACATAGATAGCTGAACTTGGTATATGAGAGACAGCATCACAAATCAGTGGAAGAATGAATAGATCATTTAGCAAAGCTCTGAGAAGAATTAGCTCATCATTATGTTATAAGAAAATAAAATCCAAGCCAATTAAAGACCTAAATGTATTCCTTTTGGTGTATAGTCTATCTTCTGCTATTGCTTGTTCCATTTGCTGTTGTTTTTTTAATAGTGCATGTTGTCTTCAGATATCTCACTTTTCTCTGTGAGCTCCCCTTTCACACCCTTGGGGTCATCTGCTGCCTTGGCTGGTAAAGCCATAAGGATGGAAGAGAAACTTTAGGTCCTAGATTGTTGCTTTTGGTGAGTTTAGGGGGATGTGGAGGCTCTGGTGTTGATATTTGTGCTCGATCATTCCTTGTACCCTTTCTAGAGAATTTCCCAATGCTTCCTATTCCAGGGCATCCCCCCTGTGGTAATGTGGTGGGATGGTCGGGGAGTGGTAAATAGGTGCATTCCCACCCTGTGTTGAAGCAAACCAGAAAATGGTATTCTGTGGCCATTCTTGTACTCAAAGTGGTGGTATACCAGCTGTCTCCCAATTAAGCCCTGGCCTGACCCAGTTGAGGCCACTGCCCAAACTCAACCATCAATCTTCTGCCTCCCTAGAAACTTCACACACATTTTACTTAGTTTTTGAGTAACCGTCTTAATACGCAAGCTTGCTTTTCCTCTTCCGACTTCTTCACAGTTAGTTGGGGAGAGTGCCAACAGCCTGTACTCATTGGCCATGATGTGAAGAACTGGAAGCCTGTCAGAAACTTGTCACATTGGGCATCTGGTATTGGAGATTTGTGCATGTCAAGCGTAATTGTGGGATGCTTTATGAGATTTTACTATATTAAATTGTTTTATTCAGATTGCATTTGTCATCTTTTAAGTTAAAAAGAAACTTTCAATATTTAGTCTTACTTGTTGGACACATAATTATAACAACAGCTTTGATTAAAATAATCATGTTAAACTGAGGAGCAATCTTCATGAAATTCTACGTGCTCATAATTAATCATTAATTTGATCTTCCAATATCTTTGTAAGAGCAGTAGGGTTTCTGTTTTATTTTACAAGCGAAGAAACGAGGGTAAAGTTGCAAGTCACATACTCAAAACTACAGTCGGTATTGGTGACACTTCCTGAGACCCAGTTGTGGAAGTCTCTGTTAAAAGCCTTCTGCTTCAATGACAACATGTCATAGGGTCTCTGGTTAGGTCCTGCAGCCAGCCTGGCTCTATTTTCAGGTCGATGGAAGCTGTATTCACCGTTCAGCTCTCAGTAGGAAGGAGCAAACCACTGCCCATGTCACCCCCATTTAAGATAAGATGTGTGAATGGAAACCCAGAGATGTGGCTTCCAGCCCTGGTCCTGTGACCACCTGGATGCATGACTTTGGGCCAGTTTCCTATCTTCCCTCGACCTCAAGTTTCCAGTCTGTGAATGATGAAGATGACTTAGTACATCTCCCTTTTCACTCACTCTAAAGAGGTTGGGGTTTGTGAGTGGGGGTGGGGGCTCAAGCAGTCCCCATCCTTTATCCAGAAGAACTGAATTTGCTTCCCTTCCAGACCAGACTGTCTCAGCATCAAAGGTGGGGAAGGCCCTTTAGAGACAACCTAGGTAGATGTCAAGGCTGGGATTCCTTTTGCATTGTGTGAGTCCAGCAATGCATTAGGAGCGGAGATATCTTCCAGCATATTCCTAGGTTTTCCACGGAAGGGGCAGACAAAACCTGTTTGCTACAAGCGTTCATTGCCTTCAGAGTAAACCTGCCCCAACTTCTTTGCCTCACTCCTTTCCTGCTTTCACCCTTTCTAGCCACCCTATGGTTTCCAGAGGCTGCTTTTTCAAGTGTGCAGTCTGGCACCCGGCCATGCCCACGGAAGGTACTCATAGAATATCTGTTTGTGATGTGATCACTGATCCCATTTTTGCAGCCATAATCTATTACTATCAACTCTGTCAACACGTGGGCCAGTTTTCATATTCGAAATCCAGGCAGATGCTACCCTTTTAAAGCTCCCAGTTGTGGAATGAGTTTGAATGGGGTAGGAGGAGACTAGGTGATATCCAGCACTGGGTGGAAGGATGAGAAGAGCGGCGGAACTGAGCAAGCCTGCCCCAGGCAGAGAGCTTCTGATGCCGGCGGATCAGCAGGGAATAAGTGAGCTCAGCATCCCATCTTTCTGGGTTATCACTGAGACCCTGCTGAGGCCCAGGTGACTGCTCCCTGCCCGGAGGCAGCAGAGAGGTAAAGGAGATCTTTAAAACTGCACAGCAGACGTCCGCTCCATAGGAGTATCCATTTTGACAAAATAAACTGTGGATTTGTCCTAAGAACTCAGGCAACAGAGATGGCAGCCTCCTGCCTGGCCTCATGCTTGAAGACTTTTTCTCCCAGTAATGAGAGTGCCGAGCGAGCAGGCCTTTCTCCGACAGCGCTGGCAGCAGGACAACTTGTGGCCAGGATGGATTTTTCTTCATTGATTCTAATCTTCTTCCTGAGTGTCTGTCTTGGCTGCTTTGACATATTGAACACTGAATAGTCCCTGAGTAATTCTTGAACATTTGGGGATCGTTTTTATTTTTACAAGACAGTCGAATCCAATGGAGTGATTTATACATGTACTAGAAGAAAATGAAGAAAAAAATAACAAAGTGGTTTCCTTCTGGGAATAAGCACAGACTCAATGACGATTAAAAACCACACCAAACACGGGGCTGGCCCCGTGGCCGAGTGGTTAAGTTCGCGCGCTCCGCTGCAGGCGGCCCAGTGTTTCGTCGGTTCGAATCCTGGGCGCGGACATGGCACTGCTCGTCGGACCACGCTGAGGCAGCGTCCCACATGCCACAACTAGAGGAACCCACAACGAAGAATACACAACTATGTACCGGGGGGCTTTGGGGAGAAAAAGGAAAAAAAATAAAATCTTTAAAAAAAAAAAAAAAAAAAAAACCACACCAAACAAAAGGTTCGCAGCCAATCTTTGATAATTTCATAATTTCGTAAGGATGCACAGAATCATGTAGAGATAACAGGAACGGGCAAAGGGCTTTCACAGCTGTGACTTCAGCCATGATTGATGAGAAAATGCTACTGGAGGGAGAAAAGGAAAATGAATATTAATTAATGGAATAAAGTGTCAGGGGCTTAAAATCTAAGGAGATCCATCATTTCATATTCAAGGTTGGATGCATTCAAAACAGAAGGTTCAATACAACAGCCCCATAGCTGAGCCATAGAGCAGAAAAATTCACAGGCAATTCCGTAATCTGGACCAAGGGGGACTTTCCGGAGATGTTATTCCCATCTCAGCCCCCATTAACATCACCTCATCACCTGAACAGGGCAACATTACATGAGTTATCACTCCAAGAATGCTATGACAACAATTGCCTTCACATTTTAGAACACCAGAGCTATGTGGTCTGGTCATTCACCCAGAAATTAATATATCATGTCTGCATACTTTCTCTGTGTATGGTAGTTATGTTCTCTGTGCTGACAGCTTGGGAATTATTGGTAAGATTTTTTCTATCATGCCTTCATCACTTCTCCCTTGCACCTTAGGAGGGGAATGTTTAGCCAACTAGCAGCACCTCTTCAAACGTCCTTACATATGTTCTTTCCGTAGAACCCCTTCCCTCTGCTTGCTCTTTTTACCTTGGTCAATTAGTTAAGACTCAGAAAAGACTGTTTCCTTTTGGTGAAATGTTACTTACCTGACCTTAACATCTTTAAAAAAATGAAAATTGGAAATCCAAGGAAGGCACTGTGGATCTCTTTGGTGATGATATTGTTTCTCCATGTAAGCAGCTTGTTCAGACAATTAACAATAGTGATATCGTGGCTTGTGGTTTTGACAGGGAAGGAGAAATTGACCAATGGCATTTAACTACCTAACTTAACTTAAGGTGTTGAAGTTGTACTGGAAGTTTCAGTGTGTAGACTCCAGCTAATGGGTAGCCCCCAAGCACATCACCCCTACCCATGTAACCATATGCACACAATGTCCTCAGCTCCCCGGGCTTCCTTGGGATCTATCTTACTTTATTATAGAATATGGCAGCAGTGGCTTATTGGTCCTATAAATCCACCTACACTAAGCTTTTGAAATGACTGTGCTGATAGATGGTCTGGGTCTTTAGACTGTCATACTCTTATTATTTCTAGATATGGCTATTTCTAGGTGGCAAATCTTGGGCTGCAGGAGCTGGCTATTACTGGTTTTTTGTATATGTTATGCCAGAAGAAAAGTTGCTATTCTGTTAGACAGTGTGTTTCAATTTATTTTAAACCACTGTTTCTAGCAAATCCTTAGCAATAGACGTGGATGAGTTATCTCTGTCGGCTATTTTCGGGAGAAGGCCAAGAGAGTATGAATTTCATTGTTCATTCTTTTATATCATGTATATTTCCTACCTCCCAAGATACACTGGGCAGTTTTGTCCTTAGGAAAGGGCTGGACGTAAGGTAGGTACCCAGCAAATATTTGGTAGGTTATCTAATTAATACAGTTTGTTAGTTTGACAAAAAGCAATATTGGAGTTTTATTCTTCTGGAGAGGAAGATTCGGATCCACTGATAATTATGTAACAATGGCCAGAAGGTATGTGTTCAGAGACACTGTTAATCTCAAAGGATATGGTTTAAAAAGACTCTGAGTTGAACAAAAACATCGATGATCTCTGCAGAGAGTTGTCTGGAATGACTGCAAATAGCGTGCTGGGCAAATGAGGAAGAACGATGAGACATGAAGCTAGAAAGGGGTAGTTAGGGGCAAGACCCAGAATATCCTGGTATTTTCTGGGTAAAGACTTTCGTGTGTGCCCTACAAGCAATGAAGCATTAAGAATTTATGAGACCAAATTAAACAGATAATGCTTGATTAGATTTGGATTTTAGAAAGATTTCCTTAACAGTCATAGATGGAATGGAAGTTGGCAATAGTGGAGGAGGAAAAAAAAAATGATGGAAGACTATTTCCACAAACTAAGACAATAGCCATAGTGTTATGTACTTAATTGTGTTTCCCCAAAATTCTTATGTTGAATTCCTAACCCCCAGTATCTCAGAATGAGATTGTATTTGGAGAGAGGCCTTTAAATAGGTAATTAAGCTAAAGCGAGGCTGTTAGGGTGGGTTCCAATCCAATCTGACTATTGTCTTTATAAGAAGAGGAGGTTAGGTTACAAGACACACACCAGGGACATGCATGCACAGAGAAAATTCTATGGGAGGATATGGTGAGAAGGCGGCCACCTGCAAGTCAAGGAGAGAGGCCTCAAGAGAAACTAAACCAGCTGACACCTTGATCTGGGACTTCCAGAACTGTGAGAAAATAAATTTCTTTTGTTTAGGCTACCTAGTCTGTCGTATTTTGTTACGGCATCTGTGTTAGTCAGAGTTCTCCAAAGAAACAGAACTAACAGGATGTTTGTCTGTCTGTCTGTTTATCTGTCTATTTAATTATTTTTTTTAAGGAATTGACCCACACAATTATGGAGGCTAAGAAATCCTTGTAGCTGGCAAGCTGGAGACTCAGGAGAGCTGATGGTGTAGTTCCAGTCTGAGTCCAAATGTCCGAGAACCAGGAGAGCAGATGGTATAAGTTCCAGTCCAAAAGCCAGCAGGCTTGAGACCCAAGAAGAGCCAATGTTTCAGTTCAAGTTCAAAGGCAAGAAAAGACTGGTGTCCCAGCTCAAGCAGTCAGGCAGGAGGAGTTCCCTCTTACTTAAGAAAGGGTCAGACGTTCTGTTCTATTCAGGTCCTCACCCAATCAACAGGTGACTGAGGACTGGGTGAGGACCACCTGCATCAGGGAGGTCAGTCTACTCAGTCTACGGATTCAAATGTTAGTCTCATCCAAAAACCCTCTCACAGACGCATCCAGTATAATGTTTGACCAAATATCTGGGCACCCCATGGCACAGTCAAGTGACAAATAAAATTAACCACCACAGCTGCCCCAGCACACTAAGATACATAGTGATGGAATGCATAAGAGGAGATGGGTTTGAGAAATATTGGAAATAGAATCATAAGGACTTGGGGACTGATCAGATGTAAGGAGTAAAGAAGAGTGATGACGAGTCAGTAGTATCTTCAGTATTCCTACCCCAGATGGTGGAGTGTGTGACGTGCAGGAGAAATACAATACACACACACACACTCACACCAGCTTCTATTAGATATGCATAAAAGTTAAGGGGTAATTTGAATTTTATTCACTACAAATATTCTTTGCAGCTATTAGCAACACAACTTAAATAAGGATATATGCAAATTAATAAAGGTAAAGATGATGCATTAAGCTCATAGGAGAGACCTTGAGATCTTTAATCGAAACCTTTTAACACATTTTTCATGGGTATGTTTTTTTTTGTGTTTCCCCCCAAGCCCACATGGGATGAGAAGCACCACATTAGAGGGGAGTGTAAGTGGATGTGTATTTTGATTTGCTTATAGGAGAGTGTTCTAGTCAGGCAGGTTAACCACATGTAGTAATGACTGTGAAGTCCAATTTTGAGAGAAGAGAGAACAAATCTGTAGGAAATGGCACATAAACTTAAAGGCACAAAGATTTGGGGCCATTTTGCCCAGAAACAAGCAGACATACACTCAGCGGTCCTGAGGTCGTTGGTCTTTGGTAAATAAGTCATCAGGAAAAGGTTATATGTGATGGTCAGATCTACTATCTAATTAGGCAGAGAAAAAATTGGTAGGTTTAGAAATAATCAAAACATAAAAGAATTTTTGCAGTAGAACTAAAATGTGAGGTTACAGCCATTAGCAGGGGAGTGAAAATGTGGGCTGGAGATCCCTCATGATCAGGCAAAGCAGTGCACGGGGGCAGCAGGGCAGGAGAGAGACTTCCCCACACGGCCTCACCCTGGGCCCAGGCCTCCACGAGCAGACCTCCCAGACCTCCTCCTGCTGCCTCCTTCTGCTGCACCTGCCGTGTGAGATGCTAACCTGCAGAATGTCTGCCCTGAATGGCACTGCCACCACTGATTGTTTTTCTCTCCCACAATTTTCCAGCCCCACCCCGTGGTCCTCTGGCTGCTAGAGGTGGAGGATTTGTTGAACCTCAGCAAACAAAAGTATGGGGGAAGTGAAACACATCTTGTTCTAAAAGGCTTTTCCTTTCCTCGTTATTTCTAAAGCTGCAACTTCACATTCAGTCCAGTTGCTCTTCAGGTGGTCCCTTGGGTTGAATGAATTGGTTGGCAAAGGGATGGACAGTTGTTTTTTGAGAGATTGATGGCTTAGTTTTGAGAAGCCAATGGCATTCTGCTGTGCAGGGGACTGCTCCCTCTTTGGTCTTTAATCTGTTAGCACAATTGCAAGTGAAAACTCACAAAGAATTGTATTACAAGCCATTTTTTGGTAGAACTCACGTGATACAGGGAAGCTAGGTCTATGTAAGCTGCTGATTCAGCTTTTTGTGAAAATAAGTTTTTCCTATGATTAAAGGCCCACGTGTATGGGGAGAGGGTGAGAGCAGGGAGAGAAGGGAGTGGTGAGCAGATATAAATTCAGGAGGAGAGTCATTTGTCTAGTTGACAGAAGAGGCAAGAGCAACATTTGTAAGAATTTGTCCAGCAACCCACCCACATACATACATGAAAGTATGTACCATGTTGGAGAGCTTGGAAGCACATCCTGCCCCAGTTGAGCCTTCGGATGACTGCAGCCTTGGCTGCCCTTGATTGCAGCCTTGGGAGAGACCCTGAGATGGAAGATCTGGCTAAACCACATCTAGATTCCTGACCTAGAGATTCTGTCAGATAATAAATGCTGTGTTGTTTTAATCTGTTAAGTTATGGGATAATTTGTTACATAGCAATAGATAACTGATAGACCACCTAAGATTTTGGATAAGAATAATTTAAGCTAGGGTTAAGTTAATTACAGCAAAGAGATTCCTGTTGTTACTAGGTATATTCACATTCAGACTATCCTCCCCATCTTGCACTTCCCACCTCCACCTGCCCAGGAGTGTACATGGCCCGTGACATGCTATGCCAAATGTCAGTTTATTCAGATTGAAGAAGAGAAGTCAAGGTCAAAGTATTTGATTTCAAAGACTCCTTTTCTTATATATTAATCTTAAGCTTTTTTTTTTTTTTAATAAGAAATTAGGCCTAATCATCACAGCAAATTGTTCCCAAAGCTGATAAGGCATCAGTTAAGCCATACTTACCAGCCCATTTAGAGACACCAGGTTAGATAAACCATTAATATGAATGAGCCCTGCGATGAGAGAAAAATGCAAGTTAAACCACAATAGCTCCTGCTTCAAGAATCTCTTTTTTTTTGTTTCCACATCCAAATATGGCAAATACTTCTTGGCATTTTTCCTGCTTGGGGCTAAGGATGGGCGGTGATCCTGAGGCTGTGGTAACAGTCGCATTATTTATTACTCTTTACCCCAGATGGCAGTCCCAGGGCTCGGAGCTCTGGAAAAATGAGTACGGACATCTGGTCAGAAAACAACTCTCATGCTACCATAAAGCTGGCTGGGGTGGCATCTACATTTTTTTGAGTGTGAATGATTCTCTTTTCCCTTCATGAGGGTGAGAAGACTAACATCCTACTCAATTGAGAAACTCAGTCTGGAACAGTGCTATCCATAGAAATATAATGCAAGCCACAAATGCTGGCCCCAGGAGTAATTTTAAATTTTCTCGGTAGCCACATTAAAAAAGTAAAAAACAGTTGAAATTAATATTAATATTTTATTTAACTCAATATAGCCAATGTCTTATCATTTCAACATGGAATTGATATAAAAAATCATTAATGAGATAGTGCGAGTTCTTTTTTACATACTAAATCTTCAAAATCCAGTGTGGATTTTATCGCACTTATAGCACATCTTAGTTTACACTACCCACATTTCAAGTGCTCAGCAGCCACGTGCGATTGGTGGCTCCTATGCTGGATAAAGCTGGTCTAGAATGTGTACAGAGCAGCCCCCACCTCTTGGGCTGCTTAGGACCTACCTTCATCCCACTCGGCAAGGTCCTAAAGAACTGACATATTCTTTCTGCCTCGTGGCCTTCCTGCTTTGTGCCCCGCTCCCCTGTCAGCTCTTTGAATTTTCTGACTTTCTCATACTATATAATCCGGCTACGCATGGGCATGATTAATTCAACAGCAGGTTCTTGGGATGTTCCTCTAAAGCCCTCTCTTGAAAGAGGAAACATAACAGGATATATATTATGGCAACATTCAAACTGTTCATCAATTATCCGTTACATCTGCCATCTCCCTTCTGCCAATCGAGGTAACTATGCTATTACCAAAAAAAAAGTCTTATTTTAATTATAATCCAATCAGAAGAAGCATCCATTATGTAGAGTGCTTTGGCATTTCTAAGGATTTAATTTTTGCACAAATAGCAAGCAAATGCTGCATAGAGGAAAAGGCTTGTTCGTTTCTTCATGAATTCAGTCATTCAAAAATCACAGAGTACGTGCTATGTGGAAGCATTGTGTTTGGTGGGGACACAAAGTCCATGGACCCTGCTTTTAAGAAATGGACTGGGGAGATGAGCCCCAAACAGATGCCCAGTGTGGCCATGTGTCTCTATGAAGGCCCTGACTGGAGTGACCGGGGAGACATCTTGGAGGAGGTGAAATTGTACTAAGAATGGAACACGTGGGTGGGATTTTGGTGTGTCACCATGGGTGAGAAGGGGGAGGCAGGAAGATTGTTTCAAACAGTGACTGGCATAATTCTATGACACACAGAAGTAAAACCATCCATTGAAAATATATGCAAGGGTACATCTTTTTGACAGGCTGGAACGGAGAGGGAGTGCGTAGGTCTCGTGGGCAGTGAGGATGAGCAGCTAGGTCGAGCTGGATTGTGGCAGCATTTTTGTGCTGGAC